>NC_083335.1:55389329-56762400 GCF_963455315.2 Globicephala melas
ACAGTTGTTGACAGTATACTTTGGAAGCTATAAGGTTTAAACAGTTCTGTTCCAAATTTATTGGTCAATCTCACAATTTGATGTAGCTCTTTTCCAATAAGCTGACTCAGGCTTGGGGGGCATTAGATTACAGGCCTCTTAGTCTGATGGTTCTACCTTAAATTCCAAGATTTGAAAAATTTGGTCGAATTTCCCACCATCAGATCTATATGGGGGAATTCATGGCTAATGTCACAAATGGCTTGGTAGTATTTACTACAAATGCTATAAGCCAAGAGGATCATATTCTCCATCCTAACATTATTTTCAGTTTATAATTTTATGATGTTGGTATGATTAATTGTGAGCCTCCCCAACTAAAATGTAAGGTCATGAAGGCAGCACATATGTCTGTTTTTGTTTGTCACTGTACCCTGAGCAATTCTCATGGTGTCTAGCACACAATAGGGGCTGGTAAATGGTTAATTAAAATCAGTTAATGAGTAATGATAGGACACATTATTTTGCCATGGCTACAGTTTCCAAATATTCCTTTGATTGCTCTATTATTGACCAAATAAATAGAAAGCCATCATTTAATCATCAGGTAAGCACTTTTAAACTTTGGACTTTACAGCAATTATAAGAGCTTCAAAATATGATCCAGTCCAATCTGACTATTTACAAGGTTAAAGAAGGGTAGATGATAGATACTGTCTTATGTCTGAAAGTTCCTACAAACTTCAAGACCCATTCAAGGGCTGAAGGTTCCAGCAGTTATTCATGTGTAATGACAGTTTCACTTATTCAATCATCCAATAAACAAACATGCACTAAGTGCCCATTCAGTGTGTATCTGGCATTGAAACTAGGTATCAGGGTTACAAGGTTAAAAAGTTAGCTTGACAAGGGCAAGGGTTTTGGTCTGTTTGTTCATTGATATATTGTGAGAACCTAGAACAGCTTCTGCCTTTGAAGAGCTTAAGGTCTAGTGATAGAGATGTGTGTTTGACCTGCTATTTAAAATTTATGATTAACTCTTTAGTGAGTATGGTTGTGTGATGTATCCTTCCAAACTTGTTTAAACTTATCAGTGAGAAAAATCATATTCAGATGCTTTTGCTTATACTCTTGGAAAGAAGACTTGGGCCCCTAGGGTAAACTAATTAGAATAAAATTTGTGAAGGTGCTTTATAATCAATAGAGCTCCATACTAATACAAGGTAGATTTATTCTTACTTTTAGACCAAATAACCCTCAGTAGTAAGATATTCTTAGCAATAAAGTTCTTGCATTTCTTTTCAAAGAACACAAGCCTGACAACATGATGAAAGACTATGGAGGACTCTGTAGAAAGTTGGGAAATATTCTTGATAGATGATCTTGCCACACTTCTTATTTTTAAGAGCTTTATTAGCATTAGGCAGATATTTACATATTAATCAAGACAAATAAACATGTGGTGATTTAACTAGAAAACTGTTATTTGGATGACAATTTAATCAGCATAGGTTGAAAGGTTCATCATTGCAGCATCCTGTTTCTGCTAAAATATTGATTGTGTTACTGATTTCAGTAATGCTTTATTTTACAGGGCACAAATAACCATGTAATTACTCTTTAAATGAATGATAATTGCTTGTTGGCGATTATTTGTTTTCAGTTTAATTACAAGGTTATTTGTACTCTGTAAAATAAAACAGGCCCTTTTTAAAGTTCCCACTCAAATGGCTCAGTGGTTATATCACCCATGAGCATCATAAACAAAACTTTATGGTACAAGGCAAACAACCCGCCAAAATAGCAAAACTCTTATTAAAAAGCTCAGCTAAATCTTTGAGATCATCAGCTTTATAAAATCAACATTAGGTGTAACATTTATAGGTGGTTTGGAAGGAAATTATACCAAAGAATCATGATTTTCTCTGGGTCCAGGTCATCCCATAACATAATTTATCCTGATATGTATTTTACCCTTCACTCTGTAAACTTCTTCAGAAGAAATGAAATAGTAACTCAGCTTCCTGCGATTAAAGAAAAAAACAAATTGAAATATGTATCAACAGTATTTCATTTTTCTGCAGTTAAAGTGGATTACCATCAGAGCATTACCTCAAAGTTTATAAACTTTGTAGAGTTGACAGGTCCCTAAGAAAGGAAGTCAGTAGGTCTTCTGGTGTCAACAAGATATGACACAGTCTGTGAAATATCTATTCCAAGTTGTAATAAAGTAGCTGATATTTTGCTCATTAAGATATGAAATTTCACTGTTGGAGTTATTTTTATCTTGTATCATCAGCCATTTGTATATGAATCAAGGAGTAAACAATTGAGTAATTTTATTTCAAAGAAAAAATCTTATTAATAAATTAATTAGTGATGTCATGAGACTTCAAGATATTTAATGTAAACCGTATATCATCAGCACATGATTTAGCGAGGAACCACAAGTCATGTTATCCTCTTCAATGAAAGTTTGGTTTACTACTCTTTAAAGAAACACTCATAACATTCTTGGACAAACTGAGGATATAGTGGCAGTTAACTGTGGTATTAGCAGCAACTTATAAAGATCGCTGCAATTGGATTCCTGAAGTGGGAGCTGCAAGCCATGACCTGGGATTCACTTTTCAGAGCCATCACTGATATTTAAAATCCCTTGGGACAGTCCCTGAATGTGTCATTTTTTTCAATTACATTAGAAGCCAAGAAAACCAAGAATGGCATTCGCTTTGAAGGTGTTGTTTACCTGACTGTGAGAATGCTGCTCTGACTTTTCAATATGCTTGTTAAATTAAATAAGAATCTTTCTATCAGAACAATAAGACTTTTAATTGCATTGCGGATTAATAATAATCTCTTAGGCCTGACATTTATTACAACATTTCAAGGATGCCAATAGTAGTTAAACTCTACCTGACCTTTCAGTGTTTATGAAGAGAAACAAACTCTGACCTCACAGCAACTTAAATCCATCTTCTCTCAGTGTTAGCAAACTGATCACTTGTCTAACTATTGCACTGGATTGTATTCTCAACCAGATCAAAGGCAGCAGCAACCAATTCAGCACCCGGGAAAAAGTCATCCATGCAAAATGGGCAATTAACATTAATCATATATGAAATTGTTCAAGCTGATAACTGGAACCTGGTCACTATGGTAACTCTCATAAAATGGTGCTTATGTTAAACTGGGCATCAATCAGCTCTTGGTTTATGGGAACTTAAAGTGTGGCTCATCATGTCTCTAGGAGTTATCAACACAAGGAACAAAAAAACACACCAGAGGCAAGGTCATTTATATTCCATTACCATTTACTTCCTTTTTCAGCTCTCATAGGCATATCCAAAACTTAAATTTGAATACATTAAAAGCATCAATACCAGCATTCCATTAGAGTTAGGGAAGTTAAGGAAATTATCTTTAACATAAGGGGGTTCAGAGGATGAGGAAAAATCTTCCTTGTTAGGGTCATGTCTTACAATACCAAGGATCATGTAGAATAATTCATGTTTAGCATTAATCTTATGACTGTAATAAATTGGATAATTTATAGTTATTATTTTAAATGGTGATATTTAATTTCCTTTTCTAATGCTGAATTTCTATTTTTCCTTCAATAAAAAAAGAAATCTGATGTAATAGACAATTTAAGGGTTGACTACTCACTTCTTAGAAAGTATAAATGTGAAGCTATTTTATACTTCATTTACTTGACTCTGCTCCCTATTTAAATTAAATTTGCTCTAAGCCTGGTGTTAGCACCTTTAAACAAGTTTAGTTTTTGTCATAAATTGACTGAATTCTAATAAATGTCTTAGTATAATTAACAAAGATTGTATAACAGAAATGCTGGTATATGACAAATTCTTAGTAGCCTCTTTTCGTTCTGCTTATGTAATTCCAATTAACATCGATGGAATCATTGCACCTTAGTAAATCTTAGAGTGAATCAAATTAAATAACCATTTCCCTAAAGATGCAGACGTAGAGAGTGGACTTAAGGACACGAGGAGGGGGAAGGGTAAACTGGGATGAAGTGAGAGAGTTGCATTGACATATATACGCTACCAAATGTAAAATAGATAGCTAGTGGGAAGCAGCCGCATAGCACAGGGAGATCAGCTAGGTGCTTTGTGACCACCTAGAAGGGTGGGATAGGGAGGGTGGGAGGGAGACGCAAGCAGGAGGGGATATGGGGATATATGTATACATATGGCTGATTCACTTTGTTGTAAAGCAGCAAGTAACACAACAATGTAAAGCAATTATACTCCAATAAAGATGTTAAAAAGTAATAAAATAAAAGGTTTAAAAAAGAAATAACCATTTCCCCTTCTAAAGTGTATCTTACCACTGTCAGACACAATGTTTTTAAAATACAGGCATTCTTGAATTCAAAGAATGTGTCACTGCTCAAAAATTTGATATTAAGAGAATGATAAGAAGTTAACATTCACATTTGGATACATTCCACTGGCATCTCAAATTCAAAATATGCCTCCCCCAAATCCCACTCCCCACACCTTCCTTCTCTTGTTTTGTCAGCAATATAGGCATGCTTTTCGTTGCCAAAACTATAAACTTGAGGGTAATTTTGATTCTCCCTCCACCTCTCCCTTCATTTTCAGTCTCCAATATTTTTGTTCCATTGTAATATATGTTGCAAATTTCCATCTCTATCCATTCCTATCTCTAACACCCTACTTCAGGCCCTCATCACTTCATGCCCAGGTTATGTTCAACAAGTTGTTTCATTGTTCCAATACATTCTACATAAACTGTGATCTGAATTTTGGTGAAACATCCTTTCATTATGTCATCTTTTGCTCTAGAACCCTCAATACTTCCTGAGTGCATACAAAATAAATTCTAAATGCCTTGGTCTAGCAATCTGCCCCAATATATCTTTCTTCCCTTTTCTCTAATTACTTCTTAAATGAATGTCCTTCTCCAGCTGGATGAGTAGATTCCCTATCTGCTAAGCGTAGTATTTGACCCTAGAACCCTTCCATTGTGAAATATCTTCAAGGTATTAGGGTTCCTGGGGAAAAATTTTGTTAAGCTCCACTGTCTTGGGAAGGTTTCAGTATAACCTGCTGTAAACGGTGCTGTTTTTCTGAAAGGGCACTGCCTTTTACTTTGTGTCATCATACAGGCTCTCTTTAATGATTATTACAAAGGGAACTTCAGTACCAGCATTAAGGGAGCATGTTACAACTAGCCAAAATATTATTTTTCATGTCTGGCAAATGAAGTCCCATTGGTAATTGTCAGTCTGTGCATAATCCCATGATGATCTCAAGAGTTAACATTTCATGTTTGAATGTCAATCAGAAACTGCAGGAGTATTGTGTTAATATCACAACTCTGGAGAGCTTAGGAAGTTGAGTAAGATTTTTAGGAAGCTGATCACTATTAACCTGACTGCATTAGTCTCTATGGTTAGGAATACAGCCTGGAAGCACATATTTAATGGATAAATACAGAAGCCAGTTTCCTTGCTGATTTAAAATCTTTTTAAAATTTTGCTCTACATGGATAAATATTAGCAACCCATATTAAAATAAAACTACTTTAAACAATCTTAGATATTCAATGTAATGCAGTGGAAAGCACTAGGACTTAAACTTGAGTTCTAATCTCAGTTGTGGGAGGCAGAATTCCAGAATTCTCCTCCATCCCAAGATTTCCAGCCGTAACTGCTAAAACTGTGAATGTAATGAGATATTAAGTTATATTACATGGCAAAGGTGATTTTCTACATGTGATTAAGGTAACTAATCACATGAATGAGCTAATTGAAAAGGAGATTATCTAGGTGGATCCAATCTAATTATATGAACCCTTTAAAAACAGAAAATTAGAGAACACAACATTGCTGGTATGAAAATGGACAGCGTTATATGTCAAGGAATGCAGGTAGCTTCTAGAAGCCAAGAGTAACCCTGGGCTGACAGCCAGCAAGAAAACAGGTACACAAGTTTTACAGTTGAAATGAACTAGCTTCTGTCAACGTCAATGAGCTTGTGAGCAGATTCTACTGCAGAGCTTCCAGATAAGAGCCCATCCTGACCAACACCTAGATTTCAGCCTTGTAAGACTGTGAATACAGTCAAGCTCCTCTAGATTTCTGACAGATAGAACTCTGAGACAGTAAATGGTTGTTATTTTAAGTTGCTAAATTTGAGGCAATTAGTTGCACAGCAACAGAAAACTAATATACCAGTTTTGCCATTATTGAGCTGTGTGACCTCAGGCAAATTACATGACTATTCTAAATATGTTACCTCATTTTATGATTAGAGATGTAAACTAAATAATCTATTAATCTGATCATTAGAATCATGCTACATTTCTGGTCAAAAGCAGATAATTCATTAACTTCTAAGTATACATAGTTTTCCACTTTCTCATATGTCTATTTTAGCTCATATTTTAAGTAAAGCTGCTGGATTGGTCCTATGGAAAATTACTCCAAAAAAGGGCAAAATGTGTACATAATACTATAGCATTATCCTCACCTTATAGTTGTGTGTAGATAATTAATCAATATATGTGAACACCAGTTTGAAAAGCTAAAAGTGCTACACAACTTAAAAGGAAGAAAATTCTGACACATGCTGTAACATGGATGAACGTTGAGGACATTATACTAAGTGAAATAAGGCAGTCACAAAAAGACAAATGTTATAAGATTCCAATTATATGAGGTATCTAGAGTAATTAAACTCATGGAAACAGAAAGTAGAAATGTGTTTGCCAGGGGCTGTGAGGAGGGAGGGAAATGCGAGTTGTTCTTCAATGGGCATAGAGTTTCAGTTTTGCAAGATCAAAAAGTTTTGGAGATCTGTTGCATAACAATGTGATTACAGTTAACATTACTGAACTATACACTTAAAATGGTATAGAGGGTAAGTTGTATATTACATGTATTTTACCAAATTTTTTAAAAATAAATAAAATGTTTAAGATGATACATTTTATGTTATATGTATTTTACCACAATTTTTAAAGTGCTATATAAATTCAACAGTAATATTACTATGCTTGCAGTTATTGAGTTAAAATTTCCACTGAAATAATTTTGAAGGCCAACATAAGTCTAGCCAGAGAGATATATTCTGCAGTTTACATGTTAGAAAAGTAGTTTTCTCATCTGAATGATAGTACTGAAAGAATTTCCAACTCTCCCAACCATCTCCTACTACATACTTAATTTACGTTCTGATACGTCCTTACTTGTAAGGCAAAATTCAAGAGCTCAACCTTTACACTTTAATTTCACAACTCTAATTTTTCCTTAAGGTAACTGTAATACATGTAATACATGTTTATACACAGATTTCTTTCTCATTTTCCTTCCCCATTCCTTACTTTGATAGGAAAACAGCGTTTTTTTTAGGTATTCCTCCCCCCAAAAACCTTTGCCCCCATCTCTTTCCCGCTTCAAAATAATAAAGAAAATTTTCATCAAAGACAGAGTAGCTCATAGCAGTTGACTAGAAAATAGAGAACTAAATTCTAATTTTTCTTTGTTGCTGACTGTGGCATAGTCATGGATAAGTTGCTAAACTTTAGTAAATAGGCATGAAGATCTTCAAGGTGGCCATGGCAGTGGACATGCATTTATAAGGTTCCCTGCCCGCCCTCACTTTCATTCTGAAGTCAGGTAAATTTGGGTAGATTCAGATATCACAAGTAAATCCTGACACAATGTGGCCTGGATACACATTAACACACTTTTCTAAAAGTCATTTTTCTTCCTAAATCATCGTTCCTGTGAGGCAGCAAAATTCAATAGCCCAACAAGGGACTATGAACCCAGAAACTGAATTTATCTGTGCCATTGATCCAGTTTGTGACCCTGAGAAACTCAACTTCTCTATGCTTCAGTTTTATCATCTGCTAAATGGGTACCAAAATGATTTGATTCAAGGAATTATGAAGAATTGGAAACTCCCCTCTGTAAAATCCTCCACAATAAAATAATATGCAAGAAGGGAAAATAAACAGCTAATGTGTGAGCATCTTTGAGCAGAATTTTCCAATTTAAACAGATTCTCACTTTATACAGTAGTGGTGTGGTGCAGCATACAATTACTTTGATAATGTTTTTATAGGGGTATCCTTGAAGCTGTTTATTTTTTCTTCATTAGCTGTTCTAACTCAAAAACACTATCACTTTCAGTATGGAATTCTCAAAATAACCTTTTATTTCACTGTCTTCAAGCAAACAAACTTAACAAATCCAACTGCTGGCAAAGATTATTTTCCTATTTCCTTCTAGGTTCCCCTCACCCAGTGTGAATAAACTCTTCCTGTAAAAGAGAACCTTTTCCAAAACACATGGTTATTTCCCCCCATACCTAAACTTACATCTCTTCTTTAACTATAGGAAAATAAAATAAATGTAATTTGCATATTTTAATGTTCCCTCATAAGTACATTTGACTCTCACTAGAATGTTTTACCACTTTCCGAAGCAAAATGAAATTTAATAGCACCCATGGCTAATGTGGGTCTCCATTTCAGATGAGATTTCTTGATAATACTGATGACAATTTGATCCTATAGCTCCTACTACCAACAAGACAAGGTTGCAAAAAGGGCAATGTGATACAAGTCCTTAAGACTGACTTCTAACTAATGTGAGATAAACTTGAAACCAAACTTCACCAGCTTATCCATAAGTTAGATTTAGATTCAAAGCCTATACAGGCCTCTAAGAGTAGGATATGTTGTTGTGGGCACATTCCTGATGGCTAAACCCACAGCACAGTTCAAGGTTAGAAAAATGCCTGACACAGCTCAAAATGGAAAACCATAGTTTTACTGTGAGAAAATGAATATATACACACTTATGTTCACTGTTTAACACTTGAAATGACAAAATTTATCCCAAAATATAGGGAGGGAAATGGAGTAAAAAAACATTAGAAACTTTTTCAAAGTTTACATGAGGGAACTGTATTTATAAATAAGAAATGAGAGTATGTATTTATTCTGTGTGATTTTGCTTTTGTTTTTTGATTCATGCCATTATCTAGACCATTACTCTTATATTAGTATTATTATAATTATTGTACTAGAAAATACTTTTTGTGACATAATCTCATAGTGTATGTATTCATTGTCTTTGTAATTTCTCTTTCTGGGGGTTGTTTTCTTCTTTGAGAGAATGCTATTTTCTGGCACAGCAGGCTAGACAATAACAAATATGCTGTTAAAATAACATTCGCCTCAAGGCAGGAGGATTAGATAGAAATAAACTTTTATATCCTAAAATTAGAAGTATTTCTAAAAGAAGTGTTTTATCACTGATAATTTTTTTCCAAGATAAATTCAACTAACATGCTTCTATTACATAATTATTAAATATAATTTAAAGCCTGCTCTAAGCAGCGAAACCTGTTGATTGCTTCTCCTTTTTGGGAAAAAAATAACATTTATCAAGGTCAAAACCACAGAAGATTTAAAATTCTTAAACACTCTTGGCAAGTTAACCCCATCAGTGGGGTGTACTGAGAGCAATGTAATATCCACCTCACAAAAGAGCTGATGATAACCCTCACTCTAACGCTCCTTCTATGTTCGGAACAGCAAGGCATTTCCTTGCATTTCATGTGTACAACACTTTCATATTTTCAGGCATTGTATAAATGTAAATTAAATTCATCTCAGCACCATGGTAAAGTTATCAACTTGTCCCACTCTGCCTGTTGTAAAAAAAAAAATTAGATGTAACTAGAATATAGCTACTTGTCTTAACTCTAAATTTCTTATTGATAGGGACTATATAGCTTATTGAATATGTAGTGCTTGATTGTGCCTAACAAAATTCTTGGTACAAAGTAAACATCATCTAGGAGAGAAGGAAGGAAGGAAGGAAAAGATGGAGGGAGGGAAAGATAATTATTTTTCATGTTTTATCAGGATACTTTGTACTGTGCTATGGAAGCGCTTTTGTGAGATTCTTTTGGAGCTTTGGAGGCAGAAGTAAGAGTCAAATATATTTGGCTCCTGAACTCTCCCAGAACTGGCTTAAAATACCAAAATTAACAGGTGGCAGGTTTACAATTAGTGCAACAGGAGAGAATCACACCGAATATTTTTTGCAATCTAAACTTTTGAAAGAGAACTTTTTTGAAAATTGGCAGGATATAAAAATCGAAAAGTATTTTCCTTTAGTTTCCTATTTAAATGAAAGGATTGGTTCTGCTTCTAATGTACTTGGTTAGAAAAGCCATCCACAAGCTTAGTTTAAAAACTGGGGAAGCAAGGTCAGTGAGGTAACACAGTTTCTATTTAATTCTCAATTTACATTAAGCCACAGGAAAATTAATCATTCCAAATAAACTTCAAAGTAACAGTGAGGAAGGAAGGGGTTTTGCATTTTCCTAAACCCTTGCTGAGAGGCTATTGTATCCTTTATCTTCCTGTCTTCCAGAAAGTTAGTGGTTGTATTTAACTTAAACTATTCATTTACCCTTCAGATATAACATATCTTGAGATGCTTTTCAATGACTATAAGCCGTTGAAGAGTACAAACTCTCTGACAGCTTCCTTTAAATTCTTGCGTTTACAGGAGCATTTCACAAACCCATCTACACAACTGCACACATCATAATTTACACGTTAACTACAACAGGGTTTCACCTTAGGCCTGTTGCCAAGAATAATCATTTTAAATCTTTTTATCCTTTCGTAACAGGATAATTATAAATGTGAAAGTAGCAGCAAAGGAAAGGTGTTAAGAAAGCACTTAGAATAATCTCCTCCATTTGAATACAGGAAGGCTGATGAAGAAGAGAAGGGAAGGGAGGCAAACCAATTCTTTGGGTGAGACGTAACATGTCAAATGCAAGGCATGAAACATTAAACCGAAGGTGTGATAGATCTGTCTAAACGTCCCAAACAAAATCAGCCTGCCTTTGTGCTGGAAGGACAGGAAAACTCACAAACATTCCTCATTGGAATTTACTGATAAAAAGCCAGCAACAAAATATACATGCAAAAGGTTACTCACTGCTTGTACTTCCCATGAGTTGGGGCTGTCCAACAATTTAGCAACTATGTTTTCCCTGAAGATAAATAGTACGCTCATTTAATTTGCCTTTTGTTACAACCTGAATGCATATAGTTTAATCTTACTCTCTTCCTCCACACTACAGGTGTTTCCCTTTAGCTAATTAAACATTAACATTGTGCAACTGTCAGTGCTCTAAAATTGGTGGTTAATCACCTCTGACTAAGAGTACTACAGAAAGTCTAAGTAAGTTGTGTTCCAGATAAATTGCAATGAATACAAGATGTTTCCGTCCTCTGAAACATTACAGTGGAAGTTCATAGTTTATTTTTCAAGATTTCTACTTTAAATGGCATTGTTTTTTTACAACTTCATTCCTTGAAGGAGTGAATGGTAATGTGGCATATGAATAAAGGATGTTCTTAGAGGAAGTATGTCATATTATTTAGGACCTCACGTCAAAGTCAAAGACATGAGGGTTTTGCTCAAATACTGCTACTTGTAGTGTTGGGGAATTCCTTTTGTTTTGTTTTGTTTTTAATCAAGAAATGTCCTGATTAATGTTAAGGTTTACATCCTCCTATGAGCAAGCATCTATTACTACTCAAGGTAATATTTTTAATATATGGAGAAATAGTAATCCATTACCAAAGCGATAGATATTGGGTTTGAGACAGCCTGGGACCTGGGGCCCTTTGCTGCAGTACTGAAATACTTACACTGAGACACACATCTCCAACAACAAAATACAAAGAAACTATAAGGGACTAAAAATAACTGCACACATGCCCAGTTGGGGCAAATTCTAGACAGAAAGATACAAAAGACTAAAAAACCCAACTGCCACTTCTGAAGAGCCCAAGGCAAAAACTGGGTGTTGGGAGCAAAAGCAGGGTACTGTGCATGACCCCTGCACACACCACCACCTAAGGGGTGGGCACACCACCTAAGCCACCCCTCCAGCCTGACCCCTGCACACACCCCTACCCTCACCCCATATAAGGAACAAGTTCACCCCCCACTCAGGGAGCCAGTGAGTGAGCAAGGGAACCTGTTACTTGTTCTTGCTCCCCCCCTGCTGCAGCAGGGGCCCCAATAAAGCCTTGCCTGAATTTCTTATCTAGCCTCAATTTCTATTGATTGGGGAAGGCCAAGAACCCTGGTCGGTATCAGGTTGAAAGAGAATACAGACAGAATCATGAAATTCAGAAGTCGAATGTATGTATCAGTGAGTGTATAAGTATATAAGCTAAAACTCAGAACCCAAGTGAAAAAAAAGACCCTGAATCAGATCACCAGTCTGTCATTTGGGCTCTGAAAGCAGTGATGTGCCGGAACCAATTTTTACCAGCTTTCGAGCACCAATTATGTGCATCAACTTCTAACTTCACATTGAGGATCTCATGTCAGTAGCTTGACATAGGCCGTGCTGGGATTATTTACACCACAGAAATCAGCCAATACTACAAATCAGGGCTCCACTCCTACCCTAACCTGCAGCCAGTTGTTAAACATTTACCAGAACATAACTCTCTGAAAGGAAACCATGGTGGTCATGTTTTCTAAATCAAATAATTCTTCATTTGACCTTGCCATTTTCATATTTTATATAATTGAAGATAAAACTATTATATCTGCAATGAAAAATCATGAAGAAACACAGTGTAAAGTATCTGATTTTAGCAAAATTTAACTATGAGAAACAAATCTATATACCAAAAGATATGGAAAGCTATTTTCTTAAACATTTAGTAGTCCTGGAAATGAGCATATTTAGAAGCATAAGAGTATTACAACAGATTTGGAACTGCCATTATAATCTCCACAATCTTGAGTGAGTTACCCCACCCCTTGGACACCATTCCTCTATATTCGTAAGCTGAAGATGTCAGCTTAAATGACTTCTGTTCCTTCTATTTAATATTATAGGATCTTTGGGATAATACCAAGGAGCCTTCACTTGCCTCCATATGGGTCAAATTTTCCTGTCTTTTTGTGGGGGGGCAATAACAGTCAGCATGGCTTATGAAGAATTCAATAGCAACTCTCACCCTTCAGAGTCTTGAGGTTTTTTATTGGATCTTCCTACATTATCAAGAATTCTTCTTTTCTGTACATTAACTATACACAAGGGTAAATGGGTAGCAAACTAAACCAACTGCATTCTGAGCAACAATGTCCTTACTTCCAGTTAAAATTAACTATTTCAAATCCAAAATTGTTTTTTGTAATCTGAGTAGGATATTTCAAAAGAAATAAGCTGCCTATGTACACATTGGTAGTTAATGTACAATGTTAATACATTAATTTTTTTAACATTAATTTTTTGATATGAAGCAAATGTTTAAAATGGTGATGATTTTTTAAAGCTCTCTAAGTATAATATATATCTGCAAAGAAACACAAAGCAAGTAAGTTATCAGCCTTTAACCAGAAACAAATATTTATAAGTAATATATAAATCAAAATTGACTAGATTTGGAGTGACAAAGACAAGAACAAATTGATTTAATATTTCAGACTTTGAGTTTATAAACTTTTGAGAAAAATGCTATTCAACAGGCAGGCCAAAAAGTATACATTCAAGTGCTAAAGAGAAAATATTGGCATATGAATAAATTGGTTTAGGCCATCTCCATATTTAGTGATAATTCATGATAATTTATGGCAAGTCATAACTATAAAACAGGTATGATTCTTACCTAAAGTAAAAATCCAACATAAAAAAAAAGTCTAAGTTGACTGCTAAGTAACTGCCAGTCTCCTAAGCAGGGACAGTTCTAAGGAATGATTCACAATATGTATGTTCCCATGGTGGAAAGTACAGATAATGTGATGTGCAGCAATTAAAAGCATTTCCAAAACATTTAATGCTAATAACATGCTAATACCATATCTATGCTAGCAACCTAGCTATCGATGTTTCGGTAGATCATCTACCTGTAATGCAAACTATATTTGCAGTGTCACTGTTCAGCCATATGCTAAAACTATGGTCACTCACTTTTATTTGCCTGTTTAATAAGAATGGATTTTGGTATTGAAGAAATAATTTATCATAGTTCTAGCTTTTATAAGCATTGCACTTCTTTCATTTAAACTGTTCTTTAATTATAACAATAATTACAGCTGAAATATAGAAATTTATACATCAAAATATGCCTTATAATATTATGTAGCCCCATGTGGTTATTGAGCACCTGAAACATGGTGAGTGCAAATTGAGTTGTTGTGTAACTAAAATACACACTGGATTTTGAAATCTTGGTACAAAAAATTAATAATGTAAAATATATCATTAATATTTTTATATTATTACATGTTATAGTGATATTACTTTGGATATATTGGGATTGATAAAATGTATTAAAATTAATTTTGCCTATTTATTTTTAGTTTTTAAATGTGGAAACTAGAAAACAAAATTACACATGGGGATCACATTTGTGGCTCATCATATTTCTATTGGACAACACTGGTCTAGAATATATATAGTCATCTGTAAATATTGGTGCATCAAATGATCTTTGTCTTTTAAACCTAATTTCATTGATATTAAAAAAAGAGTCTGAAAAAGACAAGATGAAACCAAGAGAGATAAAGTTGTCACTTGGTGATTCGGCAGTAGAAAAGAAATACACATAGTGGCTTATTCCGGAAAAAAATACAAGATTAAACATATTGATTGGAAGATGTTGAGGTTGGGAGTTAGGTGCCCAATCACAGCTCTGAAGTTGCTTTATTCGTTCATTCCACTCATCTTCATTGTGACATTTCTTATATCTTAGTCAGATGTGCTCATGTCTCTCCAATTTAAAAATTTAACTAATGTTTTATTTCCCTAGCTGTATTTCAAGTTCCTTGAGGATCCCTGCATCTTTATATTTATTTACATACATTATTGATGCTAAAAAATTGTTGGGGTATTAGCAGTCACTCACTATTTGTGAGTCTTAAAAGTTGACCCAGAAAGGAAAATTTCTAATTTAGGAACAACTACAAATCAAGAGCAGTCCTTACAAATAAATAAATTTTTAAAATGCACCTCCAGATACCTTTCTTCAGTTGCTAAAGCCTTGCTCCATGTATGCAAAATGTCACGGCTACATCTTCCTGTAAGTTTGTTATACTATTTGCTCACCTGCAGCCATATGGATTTCACTGCCATTCAGAATTAGGCAGAGATAACATTCATGGCCGTACTAGAGCAGGGCTAGCACCCTCTCCATTTAGGCCACACTAACGGGCTGAAAGCACCTTGTGGCCTTCTAAGTCAAAAGGCATGAAATAGACCTCCAAGAATTATGACCAGAGTTTGACTTTGGGGCCTTGCTTTGGACAGATCATTTGTCAGGACAATCAAAATTGCCTCTGTCTTAGTCTCATTCTAAAGTCCAAGAGAAAAGGTCTCTAGGAACTGATGAAACTGTCCAGCTCATACCCTTCACCTATCTATTGCATTACTATTATAAAGGCTGTTAGTTGCAGCAGTTGTATGACAAAGAAACACAGATGTTTTAATTCCTTTAATATCATGTAGATCAGGTTTTGAGCCTATTGCCAGCTGTACCTAGGCAAGTGATTTGATACTAAGCAAGTCATTTAACCTCTATGTGTCTCCGATTCTTAATCTGCAAATTAGAATTACTAACACCTACCTCTCAGAGTTATAGAAAACACACACACACACACACACACACACACACACACATGAGCACACATGAGAGACAAAGTATGTCTGCAGAGTGGTGCCTGGTACACAGTCTTTAATAATTGTGCTTAACAACTTGACAGCTATTATTGGTAGTAGTGTTGTAATTAAGAACCTTAGAACTGTTAAATTGATGCAGTTTATTTAATTGGTATAACATTTTTCTTTCACTGTAGTATAGTACATAATGAGCATCATATTTTGCTTTTCTCAAATTTCTTATCCATATTGTCTGAGTTAAACCTCCTTAGAACTCCATAAGCAGCCTAAAGTTTTAAACCACAGTGACAGAACAATGAAAAAAATACAACTCATGGTTCATTTAGTGTTTATATTCACTTTTTTTCCTCTTTGTCAAACTTAAGACAGATGCAGGTATTTTTACTTGCCCAGTCCGGGAAACTGAGGCAAAGAGGAAAATCATTTAAACTGGTTTTAGAGATGGTTGTATTGTGCTGGAAAACACTTGAAACCATCCATAGCTGCTCAGGTTTATAGTACCTATACAAAACTGGAAATACTTAATTCAGGTCTCAGAATACTATGCTTGTTTTATTTGTTTCTTTGTTTTTATTTAAATAAAACACAAAGGCAAGAGAATTTACCATTATAAAAATAAAATTATGATATGGGTCGCGTTTTATTTAAAAATATAGAAGATACTTAGATCTCTGAAGACTCATGTTGATACTGACCAGGGTTCTTGGTCTTCCCCAATCAATAGAAGTTGATCAGAGGCCAGACAAGAAATTCAGGAAAGGCTTTATTGGGGCCCCTGCTGCAGCAGTGGGGAGCAAGAACAAGTAACAGGTTCCCTTGCTCACTCACTGGCTCCCTGAGTGGGGGGGGCGAGCTTGTTCCTTATATGGGGTGAGGGTAGGGGTGTGTGCAGGGGTCAGGCTGGAGGGGTGGCTTAGGTGGTGTGCCCACCCCTTAGGTGGTGGTGTGTGCAGGGGTCATGCACAGTACCCTGCTTTTGCTCCCAACACCCAGTTTTTGCCTTGGGCTCTTCAGAAGTGGCAGTTGGGTTTTTTAGTCTTTTGTATCTTTCTGTCTAGAAATTGCCCCAACTGGGCATGTGCGCAGTTATTTTTAGACCCTATAGTTTCTTTGTATTTTGTTGCTCAAGGAGAGATTTGTCCAGGTGCAAGCATTGCAGCACTGCAGCAATGGGTCCCAGGTCCCAGGTCCCTGCCTGTCGCAATGTATTCAATAGATATTTTACTGAAATGCAAAATGCAGATTATATGGCATTTAGTAAAACTCCCTTCTCTTGCTGATTAATAAACTGAAAGCTGAGAGAGGTCAGGTGATCAGTTAAAGATGACCTAACAAGTAAGCTACAGAGTCAAACCCAGTATCTATTTCCATCGCTTCTAGTATTCTTTCAACTGCACTATACTGTCATTTTTGTTTAAACTTTGAGAGCATCCTTCTAACACTTGCAAAGACAACATTTTCAAAATGTTTTTGCTGTTTTCATGGTCAAATTACATTCTCAAAATATTTCCATAGGGTGATGGGTGGGAAGCAGAGAGACTCTCTTTGTGAAAATAAAGGGTGGAAACATTTTGAAAATGCTATGAAAACATTTGGCTGCCTTAACAGCCTTAAAGAAAACATTTATTTTGGCCACAGTGACTAAAACATTTGCTTCCTTTGGAAATGCTTGCTGCCAAAATAAAGGTTTGTTTCTTTTTTCGTATAGAAGCAAACATTGTTAAATGAAATATTTTGTATTATTGTATACATTATTTGAATATTGATTATGGCCACTCTTAGTGACATCATTGTGCATAGAGTTTGTTTTGTAAAGAAATTAGGGACACTTGTATTTAAAAACAGATTTAACATTCTGAAGTGGCAACTGTATTGCAACAAAATACCTACATGAGTAATGAGAAATTCAGTTATCCTGTTAAGAAGTTTGTCTTGTACAATGGTTATGTTCATGTAAGTAAAACATCTGGAGTACAAGGTATTGTGTACATCAAATAGCCAGAAGACAGACTGGTTGACTAAACTTTTTACATTTTAGGCTATAGTTGTATTTTTTTGTGGAATTATTCTGTATTCTAAGGATTTCTGTCTACTGAGTGCATAATACATATTAAGAAACTCAATTTGCTTCTACTTGGAGTTTATTTCTGTATCTAGGCTGATTTTAACGTATTTTATGTTACCATTTTAGCTAATGGTCTTCAACTCCAATCCTCCAAATCAAGTCACATACAACTGTATTCATGAATCTATACACACATCAATTGAAAGGACCTGCCTACGTCTATAAGAGATGGGTTACAATTCAATACCTATAAAAATCTACCAGTGTTAAGACTAATGATTACAGCAAACCTTTGCTCACTTAATTTATAGTCTCACTGGGAAAGCAGTTCATCCTGAAGAAAATGGAAAAGGGAGACAATTTTTTTTTTTTTTTTTTTTTTTTGCCGGACGCGGGCCTCTCACTGCTATGGCCTCTCCCGTTGCAGAGCACAGGCTCTGGACACGCAGGCCCAGCGGTCATGGCTCACAGGCCCAGCCGCTCCGCAGCACGCGGGATCCTCCCGGACCAAGATACGAACCTGCGTCCCCTGCATCGGCAGGCAGACTCTCAACCACTGCGCCACCAGGGAAGCCTGGGAGACAATTTTTATCATAGAAAAGAGTAACCTGGTGATTCTCAATCCGGGAAACATATCAGAATCACCTGTGAGGCTTTTAAAAATTACAACTGCCTAGGCCTTACTCTAGACCTGCTGAATTTCTTTTAAAGGTGAGTTTTAAGCCACAGAAAATCATTATAGGACCTATCCAGCACATAGCTACCTCAAACTCGGATAACTAAAAGGGACTGAAGTATCTGGGTTTGGTCTGATTCTACTAGAAATGAACAAACTTGACCTAGGTCGATTGCTGGTAACCAGCATTACATTTCTTGGCATTATTATTCAGATATAATCAGACTATCTGACATTCTATTTTTGTTTCTGAGAGCCATCTCCTGTATTGCTTCCAGATTATGAGACCAGTGATGGTGCATTGCTCTAAGATCCACAACTGCCCCAGCACAGGGATCAGTAATGGAAGTTTACCCTTTTTCGTTCACTATTGCATTCTACAAAATTAGCCTGGGCTTGGTTTGTTTTTAGAATGAGACATACAATATTTTAAGGAGATGTCTGTACTTGTTATTTTTTCTACTTAGGAATAAAGAATACAAAACAACTTGTCTCCATTTTACAGTGCACGTAATGTGAGTGTTCTGAAAATTAAAACAAACGGAAAGGAAATAAATTGCAAAATGAATAACAGAATACATGGATGCGCTCTGCAACTATGTCCAAATGGTAGCAGGCAAAAAGAGTCTAAGATTCCTTCTAAAGTATACTGTGACTTCCTGACTTTAATTACATAGCTTTTCCTTAAGTAAACATTAATGACAGAGCAAATATTGTTGCCCAAAGAGGCTATTTTCTAGTAATTTTCTAGTCTATTTGTTTTAAAGCCTCATGAAAACCATACTAAGTAAACATTCTAAATAATTATAAAGAATAGATTTAAAGAGACTTTCTAACTCTTTTAATCAGCAGAATTTTCTTCTTCTAACAATAAGACAATATTTTTCCAATCTTATAGCACAACAGTGAGCATTTAACATCTAGAAATATAATATACAAGGATACATTATTTCGGAAAAAATCAGTCAGAAATGTGATGGTGAAAGTAGTCTAGCCTAAAATGTAATTTATGAAGTGAGGTCATCTGTAATCTTTATGATCCATACTGCCCAATATTGTTATTTGCTCATCATGATTCAGGGTGCATTCTTCCATAAATATGTATCTAGAGTCATATTAAACTTAAAATGAGAACTGTGGAGTTTTCTTAATGCAGCTACTCTGGGAAGGATTAAAACCTGTATCATCAGTCAACTATTCATGAGCATCTACTAGCGGTAAGGTCCAATGTCAGATGATCTGAATGAAGGACAATAGAAAGTATAAGATGTGAATTTTGCTCTCAAGTACTTTACAAATGTAAGATATGAATTCATGAAGGGATATCTAACAATATAGGGAAATATAATATTAGACCTAAATACAGGTTATTCAGTTCTGTACAGATTCAAAGTAAGATCTCAATATTGAAATAGATGGGTGAACTATCCTGCTGGATTACTGGCTATACTCACTGGCCTTATGAATATATTCTTGCATCATCAGGATTTGAGATTAGCAGGACATATTTCATTAGTATACCTCCTCTGCAGTTTTGTGTAATAATAACATGTAATTTTTAGTGGGTACTTACTATGTATCAGGAATTCTTCTAAGTTCTTTATGTATGTCAAATCATTTAATAATCTTAACAACATTACAAAGTGTATATGATTATTGTCCTGCTCATTTTAAATATCAGGAAACTGTGGCTCAAGGGATTAAGTGACTTTCCCAAGTCATACAGCTGTTATATTGGGTAACTGAGATTAGAGCCCAGGCAATCTGAATCTTGTTCCCACACACTGACTTGCCATGCTATGCTAACTCAAGAGTCAAAGAACCTAAAGAATCCTAAAAAGTTAAAGCTATAAGGAACCTTAGGAGACAGTGCAAATTCTTCCTCATACACATAGGGAAACTAAAGCTCAAAGAGATGAAATGGCTTGCCTATCTATGATCACACAGCTAGTTAGAAAGAAACCATGATTGCAACCCACACTTACTGATTTCCAGCCCATGGATCTTTCCATAATAATCATTATAATCCCTTTAAGCATTTCTCCTTTGCTTCATTTTTCCAATCTGGACTATTAAAAATGATGCATGTCTATAATTATCTGAGTTGAATTTGACTGTATACAAGCAAAAGTAAATGGAAACACTGAGATATAAAGTGTGATATATAAAGTAAGATAGATGAGAGATAGATGGATAGAATGAGATATAGATAATATAGATATATGGATATAACATATGTAATAACTACCAAAACTCTGCTAGTAGATATTATTGTCCTCAATTTACAGATTAGGAATCTGAGGCTCATAGAGATCAGATAACCAGCCTAATGTCACACAGCTAGTAAGTAAATTCAAAATCAGGTCTGCTTGACTTTAAACTCCTATGTTATTTGTACTATCTGAGTAGTGGTTGCAATATGAAAATACTTTACAACTTTTACCCCATGGAGAAAAAAACTTTGTGTGCTTTTCTTTTATAACAAAGATCATAATTTATTTTTCTAATTTACGGGTAGTTGATAAGAATGGTTTTAATTAAGAGATAATTTATAATTAGACATTTTATTATTTTTAAAAAGTTGGGATTCCCTGGTGGCGCAGTGGTTGAGAGTCCGCCTGCCGATGCAGGGGACACGGGTTCATGCCCCGGTCCGGGAAGATCCCACATGCCACGGAGTGGCTGCGCCCGTGAGCCATGGCTGCTGAGCCTGCGCGTCCGGAGCCTGTGCTCTGCAACGGGAGAGGCCACAACAGTGAGAGGCCCGCATACCGCAAAAATAAAAAAAAAAGTTATTTTTACTAAAATGTATGTTATGGTGTGGAAGAGAAAATTTTAACCTAAACTGTCATTGAGTATTTTCAATATAGAACTGTCATTTATAAAAAAAAAGTGAGCTTGAAAGAGGAATACAGGTAAACAGTTTTACATGCATGCTCTATGAAAGAGTTCTATTCTCTAGGAATTGAAATAGCAAATTAAATAGATATTTAGTGAGACCCTAGCTAGTGCAAAGTGCTCTGCAAGATCTCCTCACCATATTAGGCCCACATGGCCAGTTTTGTGTGAGGCTTACCGATTTCATCATTGAGCCCACCACAGTTCCTGGCATAGTACCTTACACACAAATGTAGTTTGAGTTAGACTACAGAAAAAGTATACCCAGTTCACAAAATCAAACAAGAAAGAGTATATAATAGGCTGTTTCAAAGAGTTGAAATGACTACAGCCAGAGAAATTATATTTAAAGTGAATCCAATTATGAGCCCACAGTGGAGTAAAGTTTGTCTTCTCTGAGACCTGGAAAAACCTAAGTCCATATTCTGACTGAAAAATCCTAAACAGCTGCATCGTGATTTTGGTCCTTTTTATTTCCTTTAAAAAATAATAGTATGTGTTAAAATTAGGCATCTATACATTCTGGTCCCTGCAGAGAAGAAATTTGAAAATTTAGTCACATACTGCTCCTGGACAAACTCTCCACTGTTCCTTTCCCAGATCTCAGTTAAGGAAGAGCTTTAATTCCATTGCATAGCCCATTATTATGAGTTCTGTTACTGTTGTTGGATGATTAAAAGGAAGGAAAAGTACTGACAAATGAACACCTACTATGTGCTGAGCATTATGCTAAAGTTCACATCAACTTAATTTAATTCTCTGAATAATTCCATAAGATGGGTACTATTATCCCTATTTTAAGACCAGAAGCTAACCCTCAGAAAGGCTAACTTGCTGAAGTCCAGCCAAGAGATCCAAATTGTAGGTCTCATCTGTCTGACTCTAAATACACTATATCATATGCATGTATTTCTTGACCTAGTGTAGGACAAATGACCCTTCCTTAATTTCTGATAAACAGAAGAGCACCTCCTCACAGTGGAAGAAACAAACTCAACCATAACAGAATAGAATAAGCAGGGCCTGAAGGGCGGAGTTGTGCCTGGTCATCTCATCTCACTTGAGGCTTCATACATCTTGCATCTCCACGATTTACCAAACTTGGATAAAGGCAAAAAAGATAAAGGGGGCTAGTACTTCACACTAGGAGTAATTTTTAGGTTGCATGACAGAAACCAAATAAGTGGACTATAGGTTTCACAACTGTAAATCTGGTGCAAACAAAAGAGATTAGGAAACGATTAAACAACAAAGACTGTGACAGAGGAAAACTAAGAAAAAGTGGAGCTGTTTCAGAGGAAGGAGTCAGTGAAGATTTTATGGAGAAAAGGAGCCCTTAGCCAGGTCTCAATTTGGATGGGACCTGGACAAGAAGATGCATGGTACACCCATTCCAGACTAAATCATAGAGATAAGAATGAAGCTGTCTTGGGACCAGAGAGGAGACAGGCCTGCAAGGTAAAAATGAGAGTATGATGGGAACAGTGAAAATAAATAATAACAATAAGTTGCATGGGGCTTACCAAGTACCAGGCACATTTCTAAGTGATTTATATTGTCACCACATTCTGGCAGAAATTCTGAAACTTAAGCACAGTTAAATGATCTGCCCAAAGTCACACAACAGGTAGTGTTAGAGCTGGGATTTGGAACCTATGAAGTATGATTCCAGAGTTTGTTCAATTAACCACTACAATGATACATTAAAGGAAAAGTATATTCAAGCAAAGACATATAGGTACCACTTCTCTGTAGTCAATAATTAAGCTTTTCAATGCAAATTAAGAGAAAGCGAATATGTAGGAAAAATAGGTAAAAACTAGGCATAGCCTATAACTGGTCGAGATTTATAAAATTTATTACTTATGGGCAATGTGATTTACTATAAACTATAAATAAATTGAAATATATTTTAATTAATTTTTATTGGAGTATATTTCTTTACAATGTTGTGTTAGTTTCTGCTGTACAGCAAAATGAATCAGCTATACATATATATATATTCCCTCTTTTTTGGATTTCCTTCCCATTTAGGTCACCACAGTGCATTAAGTAGAGTTCCCTGTGCTATACTTTAAAAGAATTAACAGCACTTACAACACACTTTAAGTGGACCTATTAAATTTATATCCTTTTAGTTCATAATCTGATCACTTAGAAAGATTAAGTGGAAAATTTCAAAGATTTTTAATTACCCTTTTTATCCTAATCTTCATATTACATAAAGTTTGATATACTATTATTAAACAGAGGTTAAAACTATGCACACACACAGCTACATCTATACACACTACATATTTAAGAGCAAAGGTGGGTAGTCAGCTCTGTCTCCATTGACTCTTTATTTTAGGTAATTTTAAGATAATAACATGTAGGAGGTGATATACAGTATTACTATCCCAACAATCTATACTAAGAAGTGTTATCCACAATTACCATTGTTCAATTTGGCATACTAAGATATATGGTAGTATCTGAAATATGTTTAAGAATTAAATTTAAAGTTTAAGACATTAATTTTCAAACCACATATATTTTTCTATATCTATCTATCATATATGACAAACTGCAACCATTGTAATATAATGGCAGTGTTCTTATAATTAAAGACAAATGCTTTTCTGCTTTAAATACCTTGATTTTTCTATTAAACAATGACCACTTAGTTGGAAAATGTGAATAGTGTGTGTAAAATTTTGATTTAAACCTTTCCCCACTTCTTTCTAAAGACAGCAGCCAAAAAACTGAATAAGTCAGGGTGCCTTTGAAGATATTTAATTAAAATCTAATCCCACATTCTTAAAAGCTCACATAAATTAAGCTGTCATTCAGGAGATTTATGCATTCACATTTGCATATTACGTACAATTCATCAATTACTCATGTTTGAAAGCAATGCCTTTCCCAGGGTGCTGAACTGCCAACAGTGCCAACAGGCACGTGCAACCCACAAAACCATACCTACTGGTACCTTGGAGAAAGCCACCTCCATATGGTCTTTCATTTGCACATCCACAGAGCTCCAAGCACACTTAGAAAAATATGACCATGGTTTGATGGATTCTATTCAGCTAAATTCGACAGAGATGAACATTTTACTTAATCTTGGTGCAATTGTATAGCGGTGGCAATTCAACAACCCTTCTTCCGCTCATGGCAAGTTTTAAGATTGCAGTAAAGATACAGAATCGTTGCTGAGCTTCAGCATCACCAGTCAAAACAGTTAAACTAATATTCTCTGCAAGTTGATAGAAGGCAACCATTTGTTTAGCATGGCATATTTGAGAAAGGTAAAAAAAATGTAACAAATATATACCTGTGTGTGTGCATACATACATAATACATAGATACACATACACACAGAGAGACAGAGAGACTTGAAGGTGAAAATATCAAAGTGTGCAGTGGCTCATTCAGAACACTTGGAAAGCTTTAGATGTGGCGAAAATAAAATGCCCATAACTTTTCCAGACTGTGTTTTTTCCTAAATACTATTTTTGGGAAAAAATGGCAACTCTTTAATAGCACAATGTCTACAAGCAAACAGATGAAAAGACACATTTTCCCCATGAGCTATAAGCTGTTACAAGATACCTTTAACTTTTTATACATACTGAGAAAAGAGGTCACTCTAGTAGTCCCAAAGGGAAAATGGTACACTTTATAAGACACGATATATAAGAAAAAGAAACACAGAAGCCAAATGACATAATGGGGTAAGCTCAGCTACTGCCACAATATTTTACATGAACCTATTCCTTAATAGTCAGTATAATTGTTTTAGAATTCCAAACAACTGCTTGCTTTAAAAAGTGAGGCCTGAACCAGGGACATTTCTCCTTTCATACGCAATGCCTTCTCCCCTCTTTCTAAAATCTGTCACCAATTCCTTTATCGTTTAGACATCCAGAAAACTTCCAAAACTTAGAGCAACTGGTAAATTTAAATGATCTTCTCTCATTTATTTTATATAAGTTATAAGCCTGTGTACTTGCACATGTGCATACTGCAGCTAATGTTCAGCAAATGACTCATAAAAATTCAACTCTGTAAGGATGTTTTGAGTGCCCACTATGCACAAGGCACTGTGTTAGATGTTGTGGGGAGTATAAAGATGCATTATACATGGTCAGAACTCAAAATAATATAAGAAAAATATACATGTACACTAAGGACTAAAATACTGACATAAACAATGCATTTTGAGGACAAAAAGAGAGAAATATTCATCCTGAGGAGACCAAAGGGGGTGGCATTTGATCTGATCCTTAAAGATGAGTATGAAAAATGTGAAGATTGTTTCATAAATGTGCATGCCTTGTAGAGAGGCCATGCTAATCTTTCTGTGTATCATTCCAATTTTAGTATATGTATTGATAGAAAAAAAACACATAATCAAAACTAGCTTGAGAATCCAGCTAGTGTTCAAAGCAGGAAAAAAACCAACATGAATATATGAGATAAACATTGTATCTTCTAATTATATACTATTTTCCATGGTACATACAGTTGGTTTAGTATAAACTGTGCTTTTACATATATCAAACATTGACCATTAGCCAGTCTTAATGTCAATTGCCATTGGGTATTAACTTGTTGCTGAACATTAGTTGGAATATAAAGACAGCAATAATAGTGGATTTATTCTACCAGAAAACAATATCTGCCTTTTATTCCTATCATCCTCTTCAATTTTCAAAATCCTGATTTCCCCCAACAGGTAATAGTATTAAGTGTGTATTACTTTTGTCATATAAATTTAATGTAAAACATTCCTATAAGAGGCAGTATGTTTAGTATCTGGAATGGGAGTAAATAGTACTGTAGAATAGAAGATTAAGTGTGTGTGTGTGTGTGTGTGTGTGTGTGTAATGTCACTCTCTCTGGCTGCAATTTAACCCTGAGGAAAAGTATTTGAGTTTGGTTCTGAATGAAAAATATCTGTCATGAGTTACCAGGTTCAGTTAACAATGTTAGCAAAACAACTGATATTCAATGTGTCCAATGCTCTAGCATTCAGTTTTACAAGCTTTCTTCAAATCCTCCATCTCTGAACCCTGTAAAACCTACATGGGTTTTAATTATGATCAAGAAGCTGTCAGAAAAAATCTATATGGACAGATTTTTAGAATAACTAATTATTCATTGTAACAATTCAACTAATTAAATAATGTCTGAAATATGTTATTTTAAATAATGCAGTGTAGTGGGGACATGTACAACATAAGGTGATTATATCTGAACAGTTAGTGATCATTTACTGTTATAATGTTTTTGCCTTACAGGACAAAAACAGGTCTTTACTTAAATCTTAACTGCTATTTACAACTGAAAGTTGTCTTATTACACTATCTCTCCCTAAGTGAAGAATAATGTATCATGCTGCCATATGTCTCTTTTCAAGAAATATTTCTCCCTTCTTTCAGGAAAAAAAAAGACTATACCTCCACAACTTTATTTCTTCAGACGAACACAGCCCTAATACTGAATAATGTCTTATTGAATGATTAGAAAATAGTTCTTCTTTGTTACATTTCCTATGCTTACTGTGGTAAAATCCTTATTTCATAGAGGGAGGAAAATGTTTCCTAGGTGAAAAATCATAGCAGAATTCAAACCAAAGAGAATTCAAGTTTTGTTAATAAATAAAACTGCCATAAATCCAAAAAACAAGGCTGACATTTTACCAGATATATAACACTCCATCCTAAGTTACTCATTATTCTAAACATTAATTAAAACTAACTAGTGAATTAAAAGGTATTTTAAGCCAGAAATAAAGAGGGAAAAAAGTCTCACAAACAATCACTATAAATAAAATATTAAAGTGGCAAAACTCACAAGGTTGTCAGTGTTCTAAGTTTATTTTTAAACATATCTTAAGGATAGGTATAGTATAAAAATATTTTATTCTAGGAATGAGTGAACTGAATGAGATATCTGCTCAGTTTAGAGGCTATTTTGATATACTGGTTTTGTTCTAGTTCAATAGTTATAGAAAATCTATAAATTCATTTCCAGTTCTGAGTCATTGGATTAAAAAATTTTAGCTCAGCTTGTGATTTAGTAAAAATAATAATGATAATAATTTGGAGGTTTGGATTCCACCAACTAGTAAGGCTTACTGCATTTTTAGATCATAATTTAGTTTAGCTCAAATCCTTATTTTAGATAATAGCAAAGAGCTAGACTAATGACTAAATTATAGCACTGTGCAAAAATATCTCTTACCTTTTGACATATAATGTGTATTTTAAGTTAAGCATAATATCTTCCACATTGTATTAATTTTTATTTTACTTCCTCTTTATATTTTCTATCTAACAAAACTGTCCTAAAATTAACTTGT
This sequence comes from Globicephala melas, assembly GCF_963455315.2. Lineage (NCBI taxonomy): Eukaryota > Metazoa > Chordata > Mammalia > Artiodactyla > Delphinidae > Globicephala > Globicephala melas. Next base: position 55,417,037 of record NC_083335.1, read on the forward strand.
GCAACAAATATGCTACATGATAGTGGTCTTCAAGAATCTGATGATGTTATTATATGACATATGGCTGGCAGTGTGACTTCTGTGTTGGAAAAGGTATCACCTAACAAGAAAGATAAATGTCCTGTCCTCTGTGAAACTCTATTATATGTTGTTTAGGCAAGAAAGTCATTGAAAATGACAGAAGATATGTCAATCAAAATATAGATATTAAAAATCCTTAAATACATATATTGATAATCCATACTGTGCTAAAAGAAGCAAAATAAGCAGAATATTTTCTAAATTATAACTTTAAAGAAGGTCATAATTCTTGCCCCAGGCACACCTAAATATGAAACCTTCTTACTACTTTTTTGCAACAGCCTCACCATAAGCACTCATCAATTTTGCTGTCCAGAATGTTGTTTCAATCAAAATAAGATTAACAGTGCCACAGTAGAATATCAATGAAATATCTAACTTACTGAGAGCATCTGTCAGGATAGAAAGAGACAGAGTTTTGGTAGGAAACACTGTTAAGTTCCCATTTTCAAAGTTGGAGAATAAGGCAATAACAATCTCAATTCATTCAATTTGATATAGCAAATGCTTATTGAATTATTAATATTTACCATTGGTTAGCACTCATTATCAATCTAGTAGAATTTGGAAACTTTACACAAAAACATAGGTGCATGCATAAAATATGTATATATGTGTGTATATACATTTCCACATCACTAGAACCTAGTAGAATTCATGGCACATGGTAAACACTTAATAAATGTTTATTGAATGATGTAATGATTTAATCCACTTTAATTTTCCACAGGTAACTCCCTAAAAATGTATTGTCACATCTCTTCTACCAACAATGTTATCTCTGTGAGGCTTACTGCGGACTGGGGGTTAAAATGGAGGACATTAAATATGTCTTCTTCCAACTGCTTGTCCTTATCGCTTTGTCCTTACCCTTCCCTTCCTAAGCCACACAGGCTAAATAAACAGCTAAGTCTTTAACTTCCAACATATTAGACAATATCACATTATAACTGTCTTTTGGGTTTTGTTGGATTTTGAATACAAGTCTTTAACATGATGACAAGACACACTCCCTAACCTTGTTTGGTGGGTGCATTAATTTCTAGGAGTAACAAGCTTGGAATCAGCATATAGAGTGGTATTTTACAGATGGCTTAACTAGAAATGAGTTCATATCTTTAGCAAAAACTCAAAAAAGAATTGGTAATATGCCCACTAGCTTTCAACTGACATAATGAAGAGAGTCCCTGACATCTTAAAAGAAGGAGTTAGAATTAAATAAGTGAAGACATGCTCAGTTAAAAATGGAATAAGGACAAATGATAAATGGCATACCAATAAATAATAACAAGAAAATAATAAGATGAATAAAATGGGCAATAGCTTACAAAGTTACAAAGGTAGGCAAATGAAGAGGAGAGCTCCCTAAATGACATCCAAGTACTTAGAACATTACTGTAGTCAGCAATACTCTAACACCAAAATGTAAACATACAGCTCTATATATTTCATGGTGTTCTGCTTATATTCTATTTTATTATTCAAGCACAAATGAACTTGACTCATAACCATTGACAGTTACTATATACTTCTAGATTGAAAATACTGTCCAAATAAGAATGCAGTAACCAAGGCTTGCTCTGGTAATTCTTTCACATCTTTCATTCTTAAGCAGAATTGGAACTTTCTAACCACTTCTGGTTGCTGATAACAAGAAACAATAAGGTATTACTTAGGAAAAAAGAAAAGAGAGTTCAGCATCATTTCTGCTGACACCATGATTTCACCCTTAGAACATTTTCTAAATTACAAGGTTAGGTATTTGAAGCCAGTTACCCCAACGTGTAAAATAGCCTTATGAGCTTGAAGAAGCCTCACCAACCATATTCTGTCTATCACTATAAAGTACCAACCCCGCTTCTACCATTCAACAACTTATCCATGTAGCCTACTACTTTCATCAGCAATGTTAGATTTACATTTAGATTGTGCAGCCATGGGGAACCATATAGCACAGTCTTTAACACCTCCAGCTTCCTTGACCCAAATTGGCAAAATAAAATGAATTTATCAAGGTCTTCAAAGGTCATAGTATAGGAAATCAGTAACATACAGGCAAAACAAATGCATTATCCCATTTTTGTGTTTACTATACAGAGAGCCCCAACTGCAAAGCTCTTCAGGTCATTCATTCTGAAAAAAACATTGAAAATGAATATATTAAAGCAATCTTTCTATGTATTGAGATTAAAAGTAGGTAATTCTTTTTGAAGTAACAGATACTCTAAACCACCTTTTTAAAGCTTGTAGGAATCAAGCCAGAGCACAGAACACTTAAGGCATCAATGTGATATCCCACAACATTATGTACACATCTCTTCCAGGTTGTCAAAATTATGGCCAGTTTCATTGGATCTGGTGCCTTTTACTTCAAAGAACCTACAGATATCTGTCAGAAACTATGGTATCTGGAAGTGTATGCTGCTAGTCAAGAATGTCACAAATTCAAAGCCATAGTCTTGGGTGCTCCATGCATTTAAGCATGATCTGATGGACACCACAGGTTCCTTTCAAAACGGAGCTGCTGGGATCATGCAAGTATCCCTGACAGTATCAAGACAGAGGGTTTGCAAAGGAAGCAAATATAGCTCACCTCTTTTTTGGACATGGAAATCTCTGTCCATACCTCTTTTCTGAAAGGATAGAAGAGTTCCAAATATACTAAAAATTTCCATTTGTGCATTTTGATTAAGTTGAACTTTATGACATTATCAAATATTTTGTTGTTTGTCTCTCTTTCTCTGAATTTAAAGCTGTAGTATATTTCAAGTTTTATATTTTCACTAGAGTAACAAATCAAATATTGTCATGGAAGAAAAACTATCCATACTTTTTCTTTCAGAGAAAAACAGTAATGTAAATTCATAAAAATTGTTTGGTTTTGAATTATGATTTGTAGAAATTTAGGAGTCAAGAAAAAGCATAATACTGAGCTCAGCTCTGTTCTTTTCTTAATAATATATATTTCTTTTCTTATTGACACTTTGACTTTCAGTCATTCTTATTCATTGTAAGCCTTCCTATTCTTAGTAGCTAAAAGCCTTTCATCCTTCTGAGGCCACGCTATTCTCTATCTTTTTCTATACCTGTCTTAAGGCATTTACATTTCTTACCTTTTATTTAATCAATACAGAAATACATGAATTATTTCTCATATTAGATTCAAGGGGCAAGCAGGAAAAACATGTGCCTCCATATACTTCTATAATGTCCAGTACAGTTCTTTCAATATTATCATATACATGAAAATAAAATCATACACATATAATAGGCTTAAAGATAGTTAATGTGTTTTTCAAGGTATAATAATTAACAGAATTGTTCAGGGAATGGAATATTATAGATAGTATGTCATAGAGCTTTGCTGAATCTGCTCAAAATGACTATTTAAATTATACTTAAAGTCCTATAGTTTAATATCTTTAGAAATATGTTAGAACAATTTCCTACTTTTGCAAATACAAGCTTATAAATAAAATGGAATCTTTCTCAGATGACCAGAGATCTTGCTATAGCTTAGTGTCATCACTCTGAACATAACTAAACATTGTGCCATAAAGATGCAGAGAGCAAATAAAATTGAAATGAAATGTGTACTGATGCCAAGATACTTCTTGAATTGCCTTATCTTGCCATATTCTCCTCAAAGTTAAGTACAACTCCCCAGAGAAATTTGTTTAATTGAGGATTTAAAGTAGTTGTTTTTCAGTTAATCATGGTTCTGCTGTAACATTACCAAGCATTTCCAACCAGCTCTACAGAATGAGCAAGGCATCCATATACCATTTAAAAATAAATACTATGCAAGTATATATGTATATAAACTTATAAATGCATAAATACATATATACAAAATTTAAAAATGTATAAATACATATATATACAAAAACATATAATATAAATACATATATATATATACAAAATCATTCAAAACCATTATGATAGGAAACAGCTTATAATGATGAATAAGCATTCTGCAATTCTTCATTGTATTGTGGACTTGTGAATTTATTTGCCAAAATGAGTGAAGAATGTATTAATTAGGTGAACAATACATGTACAATCCCCATCCTGCAAAAATGCTCTCATTTCAATGGGAAAATCTCACAATGACAACTGATTTTCAAATTTCTGTTTTGTATTCTCTACTATTCATTTCCCATTCATCATCTGCATTAATTTCACTCTATTCATTCTGCTTTTGTGTCAATATAATGCAAAAATATAACAACCAAAACATCACTCCCAAGGAAGGAATTTATTCTAAGGATAATGTTTGTTTTATACAAAAATACATTTATGAGAAATATAAAGAAACTATTCAAGTCAGAGTGAGCTACTGAGTTACTCATATATTTATAGTTTAATCTGTTATTTTCCTTCTCTTTCATTCTCTATCTTATAACATTTGTTTTTATATCATAAATGTTTTTCAATTAAATGGAAAATGAACAACACTTTTTTGTCTACACATATAGATGGGATCTCTTCAATAACATCTCTATGTGGATAATCTCCCATAATCTGTACATAAAGGTTTTTGGTCAAGGTCATGCTAATACTTTCCAAAATAATTATCTTTTTGCTAAGAAGTTCTGAGTCTATATTATTTTTTCATACATGATAGAGAAAACTTATCCACTGAATAAGAGACCAAAGATTTGAAAGGGTAAATGTCAAAAGCAAATTAGACCTCTGATGACATGAACTCCAAGGAAAATCAAATACAATACTTCTTCTATGAATGTGTAATTGCATACCAGAAAGTATAGAATAAGATAAACATTTTTCTGTTTGTTTTTCACTTTCACAGAAACTCCATCACTATATGCTTTTAGATGGCCACATTTTGCTGACATTTACAAACATTTCATGTTGATCTTACATGGGTCACATCAATCATCGATACAGTTTCAATGACACTTTGTTAAATAAACTGTCATGAAAGATTTATAGAGAATTTGATAAAAGTAAAGAAGATGTAGTTTAGCTTTTAAAGATTCATTACTCCTTTTCTGAGGGGTAATATCACTTTGAAAATACCACTAAGCTTTTCTAGCAATAAGTAAAGAAAGCAAAAAAAAATCCCTTTCTCCCATACTTTTATTTGCATAACATTCTTCTTCCAAACATAGAAGGTGGGAGTGGGAAAGAGAACCATCTCAATTCAATGCTCCTTAGATTTAATGGTTATGCATTGATCCCATTTTAAGAAATATTACATGTAAGTTTATCACTAAAATTTATCACTAAAGAATAATTAAATAAATATGACTCCTTAATCCATTCATGCAAACAAGTGCTTCTCTCAAACACTTGAATATTGTATTTTGAATTGGATGGTATATGATGACAAAAATGACACAAAGTATTCCTCACACATTATTGAGGCATTCAAGTGCAAGAGGGTTACACTGGAATTCAGTGTAAAAGCTACACTGGAATTCACAGATTTTTTTTAACATGAATAATTACAATATGAGACCACTTAATTTAATTTTAAGCTAGCAGCTGCCTTAAGCACCTGGCTAGTTTTGTTGTTTGTTTTTTTTATGAAATTAAAAATGGGTATTACTTTGACTTAGACTTGTAAAGTAAGTCTAAGTCTAGAGGCTGAGGCTCTAGTAGGCAAACAATAATGAAGCCATGTTATGTTCACAATTATATATCTCATTGTGGTGGGAGAGTAGGCAATAAAGATTTTGTTAACATCATGGATCTCATTTTTTTTTCATTTTACATGTGAATTTGTTGAAAATTACTAATTTAGAATATAATTCCAAATTGTGGTACTGTTCTAGACTCCCTTGTAAGTTTCCTTGCCTAATGATCTATTGATATTTGCTGAGATATTTCCTTTGCTATCAATTCTCAGGAAAAATTTAAAATCTTTCAGATCACTGAGTTTTGTTGCCTGTAAAACACGGATACACTCTGATAATGAATAATTTATAATCTAAAATTTCAGATGCTTATATTTAAGATAGTAAACAATACATGCTAGAACCCAAGAATATAGATGCTTAGTACAATATTTTGCATAGTTAAATGCATACTATTTATTCAGTATTAAGGCATGTACTGGTTATGTTTCTAAAGATGACATTTGACCTGTTGTATAATCACATATGTGTTTTAAAAATAAGCTCTATTATACTAGAATTCAATTCTATAATTGGCTAGAGTACACTAAGCATTCTTTATGAAAAGAAAGCCCAGAGAAAGCTTATATTTTAAACAGAGCATTCATAATTTGTTTACACATAGCAGTTTAAAATTTAGTAAACTTATAGTAATTAAATAATATTGTATACAGAGATATGTAAAAAATCTTTTTCTATTTCAAAGGTTAAATTTCTCCTCTGATAACATTTACTAAATTATTGTTACACATTTTGTGCAAATATCTTTTTTGTAAGTTTCTTTCTTTAAGAAACCACTATGATCTCTAACATGTTTTACTCATGTGACAGTAGGCTGAGGTTTTGGGCTTTTGATTCTCTTTTATTTTTAAGTAACCAGATCTTCATTTGTTATGAAATCAAGGGAGAAGTTTATCTCTTAGAAGAAAATATAGTCAGAATGCTCTATGATATAAATCACAGCAACATCCTTTTTGACCCAACTCCTACAGAAATGGAAATAAAAACAAAAATAAACAAATTGGACCTAATGAAACTTAAAAGCTTTTGCACAGCAAAGGAAACTGTAAACAAGACCAAAAGACAACCCTCAGAATGGGAGAAAATATTTGCAAATGAAGCAACTGACAAAGGATTAATCTCCAAAATATACAAGCCGCTCATGCAGCCCAATATCAAAAAAACAAAAAACCCAATCCAAAAATGAGCAGAAGACCTAAATAGACATTTCTCCAAAGAAGATATACAGATTCCCAACAAACACATGAAAGGATGCTCAACATCACTAATCATTAGAGAAATGCAAAACAAAACTACAGTGAGGTATCACCTCACACCTGTCAGAATGGCCATCATCAAAAAATCTACAAACAGTAAATGCTGGAGAGGGTGTGGAGAAAAGGGAACCCTCTTGCACTGTTGGTGGGAATGTAAATTGATACCTCCACTATGGAGAACAGTATGGAGGTTCCTTAAAAAACAAAAAATGGAACTACTATACGACACAGCAATCCCAGTACTGGGCATATACCCTGAGAAAACCATAATTCAAAAAGAGTCATGTATCAAAATGTTCATTGCAGCTCTATTTACAATAGCCAAGACATGGAAGCAACCTAAGTGTCCATCGACAGAAGAATGGATAAAGAAGATGTGGCACATATATACAATGGAATACTACTCAGCCATAAAAAGAAACGAAATTGAGTTATTTGTAGTGAGGTGGATGGACCTAGAGGCTGTCATACAGTGTGAAGTAAGTCAGAAAGAGAAAAACAAATGCCATATGCTAATACATATATATGGAATCTAAAAAAACAAAAATGGTTCTGATGTACCTAGAGGCAGGACAGGAATAAACATGCAGATGTAGAGAATGGACTTGAGGACAGGAACAGGGGAAGGGTAAGCTGGGACGAAGTGAGAGTGTGACATGGACATATATACACTACCAAATGTAAAATCGATAGGTAGTGGGAAGCAGCCACATAGCACAGGGAGATCAGCTCGGTGCTTTGTGACCACCTAGAGGGATGGGATAGGGATGGTGAGAGGGAGACACAAGAGGGAGGAGATATAGGGGTATATGTATATGTATGGTTGATTCACTTTTTTATAAAGCAGAAACTAACACACCATTGTAGAGCAATTATACTCCAATAAAGTTGTTTAAAAAAAAGTAATTATATCAAAGTAATGGTACACTAAAAGTTACATATCAAAAGAAGGATCTATTATAATTCTATAAATGTCTTCAAAGTAATGAATATGCTCAATTAAAATCATATGTGTGGATTGAAAAGAAAAAAAACAGAGAAGTTTCTGAGTTGTTAAAATTGAAGGGGGAGCAAACTTGATTTTCAAATTAAGTCTTGACTAGCAATTCAATTGCACAAACACATTTTGAGAATCACTGGACAATTTTACAGTAAAGAGTAAGTAATGAGGACATTATTAATATCATACAAAGGCAGCTTCTTATTATATTTCTATATATAAAAAGACATTCATTATCTTGTGCATGGCATTTTTATTTTATCAAAAAAATTTTTGAGTAAAGGAACTTAACTTTGGGACTAGAAATAGCTAAGTATGCTACTTAATAGCACCAGATCTGCACACTTACTATCATATCAGAGATGGTTTCATTACAAAAGTGTTGCAATTCTAATCATTAAACGTGCTAAAATGAAATTTAGGAGACTCTTATTTCAAGTAAAACTAAACATTATCTAAGAAAGCAGAAACTACAAAGAATGAACCAGGGCATTTTCATTATCTTTAATATTTACAAGTTAAGTTTGCTAAGTTAAAAGTCAGTGAAATATATCTGTATCCGACATTAATTTGTCACACAAACTTAGAGGTTAGTAAAATATGTTTGAATCCTCATGAATCCAAATGAGCAAACATATAAAGCCTACAGCATGGTGTCAGGTACACAGTGAGTGCTCAAAGGTTGTTTTTAAATAACTGAAGGATTCTCTCAGAAAGCATTTTAAAGAAACAGTTAAAATTCTTGGAAAAGTATAATTAATCTTTTCATAAATATTTTTGAGAAGCATCCAGATGCCTTATAATGGTCCTTAAGGGTTTATACAGCTTCTAAGTTTCATTAGGTCCCATTTGTTTATTTTAGTTTTTATTTTCATTACTCTCGGTGGTGGGTCAAAAAGGATCTTGCTGTGATTTATGTCAAAGAGTGTTCTTCCTATGTTTTCCTCTAAGACTTTTATAGTGCCCAGTCTTACATTTAGGTCTCTAATCCAGTTTGAGTTTATTTTTGTGTATGGTGTTAAGGAGTGGAAACCATAAACAAGACGAAAACACAACCCTTAGAATGGTAGAAAATATTTGCAAACGAATCAATGGACAAGGGATTAATCTCTAAAACATACGAACAGCTCATGCAAGTCAATATCAAAAAACAAATTACCGAATCAAAAAATGGGTGGAAGATCAAAAAGACATTTCTCCAAAGAAGACACACAGATGGGCAACAAACACTTGAAAAGATGCTAAACATCACTAATTATTAGAGAAATGCAAACTAAAACTATAATGAGGTATCACTTCACACCAGTCAGAATGGCCATCATCAAAAAATCTACAAACAGTAAATGCTGGAGAGGGTGTGGAGAAAAGGGAACCCTCTTGCATTGAGGGTGGGAATGTAAATTGATATAGCCACTATGGAGAACAATATGGAGGTTCTTTAAAAAACTAAAAATAGAATTACCATATGACCCAGCAATCCCAGTACTGGGCATATACCCAGAGAAATCCATAATTCAAAAAGACACATGCACCCCAATGTTCATTGCAATATTATTTACAATAGCCAACTCATGGAAGCAACCTAAATGCCCATCCACAGAGGAGTGGATAAAGCCATAAAAAGGAATGAAACTTGATCATTTGCAGAAATGTGGATGGACCTAGAGACTGTCATACAGAATGAAGTAAGTCAGAAGGATTAAAACAAATATCATATATTAATGCATATATGTGGAATCTAGAAAAATGGTACAGATGAACCTGTTTGCAAGGCAGAATTAGAGACACAGAAGTAGAGAACAAACATATGGACACCAAGGGGGAAAAGGTGGGGTGGGATGATTTGGGAGATTGGGATTGACATATATACACTAATATGTATAAAATGGATAACTAATGAGAACCTGCTATATTAGCACAGGATACTCTACTTAGTGCTCTGTGGTGACCTAAAGGGGAAGGAAATCCAAAAAAGAGGGTATATATGTATACATATGGCTGATTCACTTCGCTGTACAATAGAAACTAACATAACATTGTAAAACAACTATACCCCAGTAAAAAAATGGAAAATAAAATAAAAAGTTTATACAGCTTCTATAAATATCTCTTCCAATCTACAACTTAAGCTTCTTAGGGAAGCAAGTTTTACAGGGTAAAACGTGTGTTGTAAAACAACTGAAGAACAAAATAGCATGTTACTTTCATGTCTGTGGTGAAAAAAATGTTTATTTTTGGAATATTTACACGACTTGAAACCAATTATTTGTGATGAAAACCATCCCTCTTATTTCTTTTACTTTAAAATTGTTTAAGCCCTTATATAATAAGTAATGCATCTATATAGTAAATTTTGCCTCACATGCTTAACCCTTTATCTTCAAAGAAATCTTTATAATTGTTTCCAATTATACTATATCTGGCTCTTTCTATTACAAATTCTTTGGTACAGACTTGAACATGAAACCAACTTCTACAACCCATTATAATAAATATCTCATTTACAGAAGCTGAATATTAATTGAGAACCAAAACGCTGTATTATTTCATGACCATATCATCCCTGTCAGAAGTCCTAAGACGACCTACTATTAGTTTCCCCTCAGGAATAAAACTGTATTCTTTAGCTTGCATCAAAAAACAGGCCACAACCAAGACAAATGTACTTTTTTGCTATATTTCTTCAGTCCATTATCTCCTTCATCAATCACATTCTATCAGCCCCTGACTGGGTGAGCAGCTTGATTTCCAGATTGCGTGTTACCCTTTCACATTACTCACAGGGTCTTAATCTAGTCCTGTTTAAAGACTTACAAATCCTATCATGAATGTCAAATTGAAAAATCTTTCTTGACTTGGAGTTTTTCCAATATTTAGCTTTTTAATGAAAACTTTATTATGTAAAATATGACACAAAAAGAGCATAAAGTATAAAATATCCTGAAAAGTAAGAAGAGTTTGGATAGATCAATTATAAGTTTAGACTCTGATACAGTAAAAAGAACAAACGTATAAGAAAGAGAGTCTAAAACCAAAATTTCTCTTTCATGTAATTTGTCAATCAAATTTACTGGAATGATTTGGAATGGACTAAAATATAATTACTAAATGAAATGAGGTGTTTTATTTAAAACTGATCACTGTGTAGTTTCATATTGGTAAGTATTGCTGGGGACAATCCACTTTGGGGATCTGCCATCCCCCCAAAAAACACCAATGGGTATAAAATGTTCACCCTTCTCTCACCAGACTAAGCCTTAAAGTGTTAGCTTCAGAATCTTTGTACTTTCTGCTGTCTCTGCCTAAAATATTCTTACCCAATATTTAGGCTGCTTGCCACTCATTTTATTCAGGCTCAAATGCTACCTCATCAGAAAAGCCTTCTCTAACCACCTAATTGAAAAACTATCCCAAAGACATTTTCATTTTTCTCTGCCTTATTTTTCCTCATAGTACTTATCTCACATGACTTATAAGTTATTTGTTTACTCATTTATCATTTGTCTCCCTCAACTATAATGTAAATATAATTTTGTTTTGTTCATTATTACATTTCTGTGCCTAGAACTAAACCTAGCACATGCAATCAATAGATAATTTTAACTAGTAAATAAGTAAACTTGAATTTAGTAGGTTTTCTTTAGGTACATCCTACACTTAAATTTACACAATAGTATAAGTTAAACTGATTGTGAGATTCTTGCATGTAGGTGACCTTGTCCCTGAATGTCTAGCTGCTCTCAATCAGTCATAACTAAGCACAGTTAATCCTGTAACAGGCCATGCCTCACGAAGCTTTCTCACAGTCTGGCTGAGATAACAGGCCATGTAGTACTCTGATCCCAACCACTTCTGTTACTTACAGAATTGCTATCTGTCCTCCTGATGCAGAATTCCTTGAGTGCCACAGGCTGCTGAGATGACATCTTACTCCCTCCTCCTTTTTCCATAAGCATAAGTCTGCATTCTGAATAAATTATTGAAACTCTCAAGCTCTCATCCTCATATTCAATTCCATAGGTGTGGGAGGCAGAAGACAGTGGTGTTATAACTACATTTGACTACATATCATATAATATTCAAACTGCAGAAAACCAGAGATTAAGAAAGATACCTGGATATGTCAGGTTGCAAAAAAACTTGCCTGTAGAACAGCAAAGAGTTACATCTGACTTCTGCTCAGAAGTCATGCAAGCAAGCAGAGAGTGAAGTGAAATATTTGAAGTGTTGAAAGAAAAAGCCCACCAAACTAGAATTCTGTATTCTGTAAAATTATCCTTCAAAAGTAAAGGAGAAATAGACTTTCTCAGACAAACAAAAATTGAGGAAATTTGCTGCCAGTAGACCTGGCTTGCAAAAAAGTTAAAATAGGTTAATCAGAAAGAAAGAAAATTATGTAGGTCAGAAATTCAGTCTACATATAGAAAAGATAAGTATTAGAGAAGGAATAAATGAAGGTAATATAAAACCTTAACACTTCTTATTCTTAATTTAGCTAATAGATAACAGTTTGTTCAAAATAATAACAATGCATTCAATGACTATAGCTTATATATAACTGAAATGAATGACAGTAATAATACAAGGGACAGGAGGAAGGAATTAGAAATATTTTGTTATTATAAGGTAGTTGCCCTACCTAGGAAGTAGTACAATGTTATTTGAAAGTAGAGTTGGGTTTGTTTAAAATGTATGTTCCATTACACTAGAACAACTGCTAAATGATGTTTAAAAAAAGTATAATTGATTTGCAAAAGAGGAGAGAAAATTAAATGATATAAAGTGCTCAATAAAGGGACTTCCCTGGTGGTGCAGTGGTTAAGAATCCACCAGCCAATGCAGGGGACATGGGTTCAATCCCTGCTCTGGGAAGATCCCACATGCCACAGAGCAACTAAGCCTGTGTGCCACAACTACTGAGCCTGCACTCTAGAACCCAAGGGCCACAACTACTGAGCCCATGTGTCACAACTACTGAAGCCTGCACACCCAGAGCCAGTGCTCAACAACAAGAGAAGCCACTGCAAGGAGAAGCCCGCACACTGCAACAAAGAGTAACCCCTGCTCGTCACAACTAGAGAAATCCTGCATGCAGCAACAAAGACACAACACAGCCAAAAATAAATAAATAAATTTATAAAAAATAAAAAAAATAAAGTGCTCAATGTAAACCAGAGAATTCAGAAGAAGGGTGAAAGACAAAAATAGGAACAAGTAACAAGGACAACAAACAGAAAACAGTTACAAATATGGCAGATATTAATCCAACTATATCACCAATCACTTTAAAGGTCAATGATCTAAAATATGTCAAGTAAAAGAGATTGTCACAGTGAATCAAAGAATAAGACCGAACTATATGTTGTCTACAAGAAATGTACTTTAAATATAAAGACATATGTAGATTAAAAGTAAAAGGATGGAGAAAGTTATACCATGCAAACACTAACCAAAAAAGAGGTGGAGTCACTATATAAATTTCAGGCAGAAGAGACTCCAGAGCAAGGAAAATTATTAGTGATAAAGAGGGCCATTACAAGATGATAAAAGTGTCAATTGTCCAAGAAAACATAATAATACTTAATGTATATGTACCTAACCCTAACAACAGAGTATCAAAATATGTGAGGCAAAAACTGATAGAACTGCAAGAAGAAATAAATGAATACATTATTATAGTCATAGACCTCAACACCCCTTTATGAGAAATGGACAGATCCTGCAGGCAGAAAATCAATAAGTACCTAGTTGAACTCAACAGCACCAACAATCAACTGGATATAATGAACATCTATAGACTATTTCATCCAACAACAGCAGAATACACATTCTTCTCAAGCTCACATAGAAGATTCACCAAGATAGACCACATTTGGGGCCATAAAATACACCTTAACAAATTTAAAAGTAGAGAAATCATGCAATATCAGCTCTCAGACCATAATGGATTTAAAGTAGAAGTCAATAACAGAAAGACAGCTGGAAAATTCCAAACTACTTAGAGATTAAACAACATGCTTCCAAATAACACGTGTCAATGAAGAAGTCTCCAGAGAAATGTAAAAATATTTTAAACTGAATGAAAATGAAAATACAACTTAACAAATTACGTGAGATGCAGTGACTGCATTGTTCAGAGGGAAATTTAGAGCACTGAAAGCATATATTTTTAAAAAGTAAAGATTTAAAATCAATCATCTAAGTTTCCACTTTATGAAGCTAGAAAAACAGCAAATTAAAACTAATGTAAGCAAAACATAAAAAATAATTATAAGTAAAGTTGAAATAAAAGAAATTGAAAGAGATTAAATCAATAAAGAAAATCAACGAAATCAAAAGTTGGCTTTTTGAAAAGTTCAATAATATCAATAAGCCTCTAACCAGGTGAACTAAGGAAAAAGAAGACACAACTTAACTGATATGAGAAATGAAAGAGGAGACATCACTACAGATGTCATGGACATAAAAAAGTTTAATAAAAGGATAAAAAAAGGAATATTATAAACTCTATGCCTATAACTTTGATAACTTGTATGAAATAGACCAATTCATTAAAAAACACAATCTGCAAATCTCTTACAAAAAGAAATAGATAATCTGAATAGACCTACATCTATTAAAGGAGTTGATCAAGAATTAATAAACTTGCAAAATAGAAAGCACCAGGCTGAGGTGGGTTCACTGGTGAATTCTACCAAATATTTAAGGAAGAAATTATATAAATATTCCAGTATTTCTTTCAGAAGATAGAAGCAGAGGAAATAACTCAATAACTCATTCTAAGAGGCCAGCATTACCCTAACATCACAACCAGACAAAAACATTACAAAAAAAAAAAGACTAAATCTCATAATCATAGATGCAAATATACTCAACAAAATATTAGCATATCAAATCCAACAATGTATAAAAATAATTTTACACCAAGACCAAATGGGATTTATTCCAGGTATGCAAGTCTGGTTCAACTTTCAAAAATAAATTAATGTGAAGTGGAGAGGGTGATCAAGCTGGCAGACTAAGAGGATATGGAGCTCACCTCCCTAACAAACACTACAAAAATACATCTACATGTGGAACAATTTTCCTGGAAAACTAACTGGAAACCACCAGAAAGACTCATGTAAAACTGAGACTGTAAGAAAGATACACATGTGATCAGGTAGGACTGGAAGAAAAGAGATCAGGTCAGGACCTGTACCCCGGAAGGGGACTCAAAGGAAAAGGGAAACTACATGACTGGACACTCTGGAGAGTGAGCGGGTCGAGCCACAGACTAGGCATCCCAGTCCTGGGGTCCTACATGTGGGAGACAAGCCCGTTTGGCTGATTGGAGAACCACTGTGACAGATAGAAAGGCTGGAGAAGCACAGACTCCACTTGTGAGGACGGCACAGGTACTGGACTTGACCCCAGGCAAGGCAGAGAGAGATCTGCCATAGCAGCTGCTGCCTCATAACACTCCCCAGTCTGAGCTGAGTGAATACCCAGGCCCTGCTCACTCCGTGCCACAAACAAAATGAAAAAAAATGAAAGAAATCTATGAGATCTTTGGCATATCATTCAACATGCCAAAATTCGCATTATAAGGGTTCCAGAAGGAGAAGAGAGGGAGAAGGTATAGAAATGTATTTGAAGAAATTGTGGCTCAAAACGTCCCAAACCTAAAGAAGGAAAAAGATATCCAGGTATGGGAAGAACAGAGGTTCCCAAACAAGATGAACCAAAACAGACCCACAGGAAGATATATATAAATTGAAATGCCAAAAGTTAAGAATAAAAAGAGAATTCTAAAGGCAGCAAGAGAAAAGCAAAGAGTCATGTCAAGGGAATACCCATAAGGGTATCAGCTGATTTTTCTGCAGAAACTTTGCAGGTCAAATGGGAGTGTCATGATATAGTCCAAGTGCTGAAAAGGAAAAACCTGAAACCTAAGATATTCCACTCAGCAGGATTATCATTTAGAATGGAAGGAGAGAAAAAGAAATTCTCAGACAAGCAAACTCTAAAAGAATTCAGCAATACTAACGTACCCTAAAAGAAATGTTTAAGTGTCTTCTCTAAATGGAAAAAAAGTAAGAATCTATATGAAAGAGTAAATCCCACTAGAAAAGCCATATATGTAGTAAGGATTGAAGATTACTTAAATAAGCCATTATGTGGATTAAAAGACATAAAATTGTAAAAGCAATGATAACTATAATATCAGTGAAGAGATAAGCATGAAAATGTAAACTATGACATCAAAAACACAAAATGTGAGGTAAAGGAGAAAAACTGTAGATCTTTTAGAATGTATTTGAACTTAAGTGACTATCAGTTTAAATCAAGTAGATATAATTATAAGTCAATATATGAATCCCAAGGTAACCACACATCAAAAACCTATAATAGATACACAAAAATCAAAATGAAAGAAATCCAAGCATACTACTAAGGAAAATCATTAAACCACAATGGGCAAAACAAAAAGAAAAAGAAATGAACAGAGAAAGACTACAAAAACAAGTGGAATACAAGTGATAAAATGGCAATAAGTACATACCTATCAATAATTACTTTAACTATCAATGGATTAAATGTTCCAATCAAAAGATAAAGGTAGCTGATTGGATTAAAAAAACAAGACTTTTCAATATGCTGCCTACAAGAGACTCACTTCAAGGCTAAAGAAACAGACTGAAAGTGAGGGGATAGAAACAAATATTTCATGCAAACAGCAATGACAAGAAAGCGGGTGTAGCAATACTCATACCAGACAAAATAGACTTCAAAATAAAGGCTATAACAAAAGACAAAGAAGGGCATATGTAACTATAAAAGGATCAATACAAGAAAAATATTACACTCATTAACATATACACACCCAATATGGGAGCACCTAAACATATAAAGCAAAAACTAGTATACATAAAGGGAGAAATTGATAATCATAAAATAATAGTAGAGGACTTTAATACCTCACTGACATCATCGGACAGATCACTGAGACAGAAAATCAATAAGGCAACAACAGTCTTAAATGACACTATAGACCAGTTGGACTTAATAGATATTTACAGGATACTACATCCAAAAACAGCAGCATACACATTCTTTTCAAGCGCACATGCAACATTCTCCAGGATAGGTCACATACGAGGCCACAAAACAAGTCTCATACTGAATTATGTCTTCTTGAATGAATCATAAGAGAAAGTAATAAACAGTTATATGCCAGCAAATTGGACAACGTAGAAGAAATGGACAAATTTCTAGAAACATATAGCCTGCCAAAACTGAATCAAGATGAAACAGACAATTTGAACTGACCAAACACTAGAATTGAAATTGAATTTGTAATAATAATAATAAAAAAAATCCCAGCAAACAAAAGTCCAGGGCTGGACAGCTTCACAGGGGAATTCTACCAAACACATAAAGAAGAACTAATACCTATCCTTCTCAGACCATTCCAAAAAAATTGAAGAGGAGGGAACACTTTGAAATTAATTCTGTGAGGCCAACATTATCTAGGTACCAAAACCAGACAAAGACACTACAAAAAAAGAAAATTACAGGCCAACATCTTTGATGAATATAGAGGCAAAAATCCTCAACACAAAAGCTGATAGTTTCCCCACTAAATTCAGAAGCAAGAAGAGGATGACTACTCTTTACATTTCTATTTAACATAGCATTGGAAATCCTAGCCACAGCTATCAGATAAGAAAAAGGAATAAAAAGTATCCTATTTGGAAGGAAAGAGGTAAAACTCTCACCATTTGCAGAGGACATGATAATTTATAACGAGAACCTTAAAGCCTCCACCCAAAAACTATGTGAATTAATAAATGAATTCAGTAAGGTTGCAGGATTCAAGATTAATATATAGAAATCCATTGTACTTCTATGCACCAATACTGAAATATCTGAAAGAGAAAGTAAAAAAAAAAAAAAAGCTTTTTAAAAATCACATCAAAAAGGATAAGATACCTAGGAATAAACTTAACCAAGGAGGAGAAAGACCTATACACTGAAAACTAGAAAATATTGTTGAAGGAAATTAAAGATGATACAAAGAAATGGGAAGATATCTGGTGCTCTTGGATTGGAAGAATTAATATTGTTAAAATGATCATATTACCCAAAGCAATCTACAGAGTTAATGCAACCTTTATAAAATACCCATGACATTTTTTGCAGAACTAGAACAAATGATGTTCAAATTCATATGGAACAACAAAGACCCTGAATTTCCAAAGGAATATGAGAAAAAAGAGCAAAGGTGGAGGTTTAACCCTTCCAGACATCGGAATATACTACAAACCTACAGTAATCAAAACAGCATTGTACTAGCACAAAAACAGACACATAGATCAATGGAATGGAGTAGAGAGCCCAGAAATATACCCACTCACTTATGGTTAATTAATCTACAACAAAGGAGGCAAGAATATACAATGGAGAAAAAAACAGTCTCTTCAACAAGTGTTGCTGGGAAAAACTACACAGTAATATGTAAAGCAATGAGATTGGAACATTCCCTAACATCATGTACAAAAATAAACTCAAAATTGTTTAAAGACCTAAATTAAAGTCATAAAACTCCTAGAAGAGAACATAGGCAGAACACTCTTTGACATAAATTGTAGCAATATTTTTTGAATCAGTCTCCTAAGGCAAAAGAAATAAAAGCAGAAATAAATAAATGGGACCTAATTGAATTTAAAAGCTTTTATACAGCAAAGGAAACCACTGACAAAATGAAAACACAGGGCTTCCCTGGTGGCAGAGTGGTTGAGAATCTGCCTGCCAATGCAGGGGACACGGGTATGAGCCCCGGTCCGGGAAGATCCCACATGTCGTGGAGCAACTAGGCCCATGAGCCACAACTACTGAGCCTGCGTGTCTGGAGCCCGTGCTCCACAACAAGAGAGGCCACGATAGTGACAGGCCCGTGCACCGCGATGAACAGTGGCCCCCGTTTGCCACAACTAGAGAAAGCCCTCACACAGAAACGAAGACCCAACAGAGCAAAAATAAATTAATTAATTAATAAACTCCTACCCCCATCATCTTTAAAAAAAAATGAAAACACAACCTACTGAATGGGAGAAAATATAACAAATGATGTGATTGACAAGGGGTTAATATCCAAAATACACAAACGTCTCATACAACTCAATAGCAAAAAACAAACAACCCAATCAGAAAATGGGAAGAAGACCTGAATTGACATTTTTCCAAAGAAGATATACAGCTGGTTAACAGGCATAGCTCAACACCACTAATTATTAGAGAAAAGCAAATCAAGACAGCAATGAGATATCACCTCACACCAGTCAGATGGTTATTATCAAAAAGTCTGCAAATCTTCTGCCCATTTTTGGATTGGGTTCTTTGTCTTTCTGTTATTGAGCTGCATGAGCTGCTTACAAATTTTGGGGATTAATCCTTTGTCAGTTGCTTCATTTGCAAATATTTTCTCCCATTCTGAGGGTTGTCTTTTGGTCTTGTTTATAGTTTCCTTTGCTGTGCAAAAGCTTTGAAGTTTCATTAGTTCCCATTTGTCTATTTTTGTTTTTATTTCCATTTCTCTAGGAGGTGGGTCAAAATGGATCTTGCTGTGATTTATGTCATAGAGTGTTCTGCCTATGTTTTCCTCTAAGAGTTTGATAGTTTCTGGCCTTACATTTAGGTCTTTAATCCATTTTGAGCTTATTTTTGTGTATGGTGTTAGGGAGTGATCTAATCTTATACTTTTACATGTACCTGTCCAGTTTTCCCAGCACCACTTAGTAAACAGGCTGTCCTTTCTCCACTGTACATTCCTGCCTCCTTTATCAAAGATAAGGTGACCATATGTGCGTGGGCTTATCTCTGGGCTTTCTATCCTGTTCCATTGATCTATCTTTCTGTGTTTGTGCCAGTACCATACTGTCTTGATTACTGTAGCTTTGTAGTATAATCTGAAGTCAGGGAGTCTGATTCCTCCAGCTCTGTTTTTCGTTCTCAAGATTGCTTTGGCTATTCAGGGTCTTTTTGTGTTTCCATACAAATTGTGAAATTTTTGTTCTAGTTCTGTGAAAAATGCCAGTGGTAGTTTGATAGGGATTGCAGAAGACCTAAATAGACATTTCTCCAAAGAAGATATACAGATTGCCAACAAACACATGAAAGAATGCTCAACATCATTAATCATTAGAGAATGCAAATCAAAACTACAAGGAAATATCATCTCACACCAGTCAGAATGGCCATCATCAAAAAATCTAGAAACAATAAATGCTGGAGATGATGTGGAGAAAAGAGAACACTGTTGCACTGCTGGTGGAACTGTGAATTGGTACAGCCACTATGGAGAACAGTATGGAGTTTCCTTAAAAACTACAAATAGAACTACCATATGACCCAGCAATCCCACTACTGGGCATATACCCTGAGAAAACCATAATTCAAAAAGAGTCATGTACCAAAATGTTCATTGCAGCTCTAGTTACAATAGCCCAGACATGGTAACAACCTAAGTGCCCATCATCGGATGAATGGATAAAGAAGATGTGGCACATATATACAATGGAATATTACTCAGCCATAAAAAGAAACGAAATTGAGCTATTTGTAATGAGGTGGATAGACCTAGGGTCTGTCATACAGAGTGAAGTAAGTCAGAAAGAGAAAGACAAATACCGTATGCTAACACATATATATGGAATTTAAGAAAAAAAATGTCATGAAGAACCTAGGGGTAAGACAGGAATAAAGACACAGACCTACTAGAGAATGGACTTGAGGATATGGGGAGCAGGAAGGGTAAGCTGTGACAAAGCGAGAGAGAGGCATGGACATATATACACTACCAAACGTAAGGTAGATAGCTAGTGGGAAGCAGCCGCATAGCACAGGGAGTTCAGCTCGGTGCTTTGTGACCGCCTGGAGGGGTGGGATAGGGAGGGTGGGAGGGAGGGAGACGCAAGAGGGAAGAGATATGGGAACATATGTATATGTATAACTGATTCACTTTGTTATGAAGCAGAAACTAACACACCATTGTAAAGCAATTATACTCCAATAAACATGTAAAAAAAAAAGTCTGCAAATAACAAATGTGTCAAGGATGTGGAGAAAAGGGAATCCCTGTACACTGTTGGTGGGAATGTAAACTGGTGCAGCCAGTATGCAAAACAGTATGGAAGTTCCTCGAAAAACTGAAAATAGAACTACCATATGATCCAGCAATTCCACTCCTGTATATGTATCCAAAGAAAATGAAAACACTAATTTGAAAAGATACATGCACCCCAGTGTTCACAGCAGCACTATCTACAATCACCAAGGCATGGAATCAGACCAAGTGCCCACCAATAGACAGCTGGACTAAGAAGATGTGGTATATATATATGAAATGGAATATTACTCAGCCATAAAAAAGAATAAAATAGTGCCATCTGCAGCAACATGCATGGACCCAGAGTTTATCATACTAAGTGAAGTAAGTCAGAGAAGTACAAATATCATATGTGGAATCTAAAAAATAATACAAATGAATGTATATGCAAAACAGAACAGACTCACAGATACAGAAAACAAACTTGTGGTTACCAAAGGGGCAAGGGAATGGGGAGGGACAAGATAGGGGTATGGGATTAAGATACACAAACTTCTAGGTATGAAATCAATAAGCAACAGGAGTATATTGTATAGCACATGGAATTACAGCCATTATCTTGTATAAACTTTTAATGGAGCATAATCTCCAAATATACTGAATCACTATGCTGTACTCCTGAAACTAATATAACATTGTATATCAACTATACTTCAGTTAAAAACATAAATAAAAGAAAATGAATTTATATACTCCATCACATAACAGGCTAAAGAAAAAACTATATGTATTCTATTCTTAACTATGTTTTCTCTATTTAAAAACAACCTCAGGGAGAGGAAAATGCACCTGGTCTCAGTTCCACTTTGCCACAGAAATTTAGTCTTGAAAAAGGCGAAAACAAAAGAGTTGACTGATTTTTGATGCTACTGAACAGTTCCAGTTACATCCTTGAATTAAAATAATAGTTGATAAAATTTTTCTTATGAGCATAACTTCTGAATTTTTAATGGTACATCAATAGAGATTTCAAGATTATGGTATAGCTCAGTGGGAAGTCTATAATTCAAAGGACTGTTCATATTTCAGAATACATTGTAAGATAATAAAATTTGATTAATTAATGAACTATAGTTCTCCCTCAGGACAATTACAGAAGATATGCATATTGAGATATTCTACAATCTATTTCCTAGTGTATCAAATTCAGTTGAAATCAGTCAATCCTCTTTAAAATTGCCATGGAATAAAGATATTCATAAATGCAAAATGCCACAAAGTGAGTGGAAACAGATTTCACTTCTTTGGATCACTAATCCCATGTTAAAACAGTCATTTTCCACTTAATGCTGTTTTGTACATTCAGAGTGTGTCATTTATTTGTAAAAAGAGTAGAATTGCTTTAAGAATGAATGCACAATCTTGTGCTGCCATTTCTAGCCAGTTTTCTGGAAGTAGAGTATACAAACTGACATTCTACTAATGTAAACTCATTTGTGTACACTGATACAGGGTCCTAGACCTTTAAAAATAATACATTCAACCTTCCATCCAAATCTGCTGTTGTATTTTCTTTTTAGAATTTATCCAAAATAGTCCCTATCTGGGGATGCCAAACCAAAAAAGCAGTTGGGAAAATTTTTTGAAGTCACACTTCATATGTTTTTGAGAACTTAATATTGAATACATCATAATATTTGTTAGTCACATTTGCTCTGGCTCAAATCAAATTTAAATTTTAATATTTTATTATTTAACTTAAGTTTCTGCTAATGTACAAACAGAATTAAAAGTTTCAAATTGATATAAGCTTGGAAATACACAGGTTTTCAATATAAGCTGCTAACCATTTCTGTAACAACCCTATATTTAATCAAAATGTGAAAACCTTGATGCTAAAAGACCTTGACAGATGTGGAAAGTAATTGCCACAACAGAGGCTAGAATCAAGAAGTTAAATGTTTTTCAAAGATGTATATCAGTCATCAGCTTATAAGTCACAACTGATTTATCCAAATGACACTCCTTTAATTTAGCCCTCACTAAGAAATGATATTTTTTCACTAAATTCCATTTGAAGAGAATTCAAGAAAATAAAAACGTAGTGAGAGGAAGGGATTTCCATGGATACACATGACAAAAACAAACTGGAACCTGGTCACACATGATGTAGATAGCTTAGGAATTTCTGCAACTATCGTTTAATCTTGTCAGATTGCAAAATGAGTTTGTATAATACAATATGCTTCTATACTTTTACTTGAATCACAGTTATATTAGTATATCATGATGGATAAATGAACCATCAAGATAAATGAATTTTTTTGTTCTGGAAAAGATTGAGAAAATATTATACAGTAGCCAATCAGGAAATCATAAGTGAAG
The DNA here is from genome assembly GCF_963455315.2 of Globicephala melas. Taxonomy (NCBI): domain Eukaryota; kingdom Metazoa; phylum Chordata; class Mammalia; order Artiodactyla; family Delphinidae; genus Globicephala; species Globicephala melas. The sequence continues at coordinate 55,440,512 of NC_083335.1, forward strand.
AAATTAGCTTAAGTTTTGAAAAGGCACAGTTTTTAAAGTAGGCATAAAATTGCATGTACATGAGGAGGAAAAAAATGGTGAAGTTGCTATCATATACATGAAAGCACTAAAAGCTAACAAATCAAATTCTGTATGTTAAAAGGTAGATTTTTTTTTCTCTCATACAGGTAAGCTCTTGACCAAAACACCAAATGAGTAAAGAATTACACCCTGCATAGCACAGTCCCAATTAATTAATGCTTTTCTCTGTGTCATGTCACTTGATGCTGCAGATTACCTTCCATGAGCACTGCATCATTCACAAGCCGGTTCTCACTTTGACCCAAGAATATATGTGATATTTTTCTGCATTGCTTAGACCTTCATTGTTAAATACAATAAACTCCTGATCATTTTTCTTCATTCTTTGTTCTTAGTACAGTAAATACCTGATAATCTGCCGCCAATGAGAAATTAAATGGGTTAACTTCCTAGCCTAATTTTACAGAACAGTTAAATTATCTAGCTACATAATTCCAAAATAAAGACATAATAATTGAAATGAAACCATGCATTTGTTACCACAATTGCAGCCTAAATGGTTCCTTCAGCCAAACCATCTATCATAGCTACTGATAACTTTAAAAATGAAGTTTCATCTCCTTTTATATTATCTACCCATGCTCTAGTGAAAGTTTTAAATGCCTGGCACACAGCCTGGTATACAAAAGGTGAACAAAAAAAAAAGAAATAAGAAAAGGAATATTATAAACAGCCCCTAAATTATTGAGAATTACCTATTCTTTTTCTTACCAGTGGACATTATTTTAGTTGCATGTACTATAAGACTTATCCTGGGAAATCTGAAACACCCAGTATATTTATCAAAGAAATCATAATAATACTGTATTTGAGCTTTATATGTTTAACCATGTGGACCTAATCAGAAAAGTTTTTCTAGATACCACCACAGGAAATATCAACCTATAATTTCATGGATGAGGCCTGAAGTAATTTCTTCCCCCAATTTTACGTATGTATTTAACAAACACATATACTCTTCCAGTGTACCAGGCATTGTCCTAAGGACTTTACAAATAATGACTCATTTAATTCTTAAAACAGCCTTATTATTATCATCACCATGTCTGTTTTACAGATTCAGAAACTGAAAGAGACAATTTAAGCAACTTGGACAGGATCACATAACAAGCAAATGCTGAATCTAGGGTGAGAGTCTCCACAATCTGGCTTCAGAGTCCATGTGTTCAACCACAACACTATGCTTCTTCTAAGTATGATTTTACTGATTGTCTCCAATTCTCATATAACAGAATTGTATCTTGTAGTCAACAATTTTGCTTTCATAATGTGATTCAAAATCCACAAGCACAACTTTTAATTAGGGTACAACTTTCATCTGGCCACGCAAGAGCAAAATTCTGTAAACCTAAAACTAATACTCCAGATGGAAGTAATTTCATAGATTAGGTTCTTTAGAGATATTTATAGTAATAAACCCACAGGATGGAGAAAAACAGACCTGTCTTATACCAAATTCCATTCTATAAATGAGATGTATCATTTTGAGTCTCCAGTGTACACTGTTATGTGTAAGTTGTACACAACAACTATAATGTCTGTTAAACAAGATATTTGCCTGGATTGTTCTAAGTGAAATAAACCAGAGAAAGAAAAATACTGTATGATCTCACTTATATGTGGAATCTAAAAACATTGAACTCATAGAAACAAAGAGTAGAATGGTGGTTGACAGCAGCAGAGGTATTGGAGAAATGGAGAAATGTTGGTCAAAGGGGTGCAAACATTTAGTTATAGATAAATAATTTCCAGGGGTATAATGTACAGCATGGTGATTATAATTAGCAATACTATATTATATATTTGAAAAATGTTATGGGAGTAAAAGCTTTAATGTTCTCAGCATAACAACAATAATATGGTAATTATGTGAGGTGAAGGATGTATTAACTAATCTTATTATGGTAAACATTTCCCAAATTATATGAGTATCATTTCATTACATTGTACACCTTAAACTTACACAGCGTTATATGGCAATTATTTCTCAATAAAGCTTGAAAAATGTATATTTGCCTGGGACATTTGGAACACTTGACTACTCTTCCAAGCTTCAGATGAATGGTATTTCTTCTCAGTCTGGTATTTCTGATTCCTCCTTTCTCAATGTGCATTACAGGCTATAGAGGAAACTACATAACAGCTTTTACTAATGGCAGAAACTCTCTTTTGTCAGAGAGGATTACTGTCACTCAGTACCAGGGAAAACAGAACCCTGAGCTCATTTGGTTGTATTTATTTAATATTATACTCTAATCTGTTTAAAACTGTAGCAGTACAAAATGTCATGGGAAGATGTAAATACTCACCGAATTATTTTTTGTACCTACAAACGAACGGAAAACAAACACCCAGTTTGTTTCCTGTCACTCAAACTTTTCCAAGATTCCAATAGTCTAAGTTATTTAGCATTTCAGCTGACTTGGGATTTTGCGGACTTCTCTGATGAAGCATGTTTCAGTGGCAGCCAACAGTGTATCCTGGGCACACTTGTCAATCCAAATAAAACTAGCAGATAGTTTTTTTTTTTAAGTGGGTTTTCTCTGGACCCTAAAACTTCCTTTTTATTATAGACTTGACAATCCAGAAAGAAAAAATATTTTTTTTCACTAAGACCAGAAAAACTCAAACTAAATATAGAAAAGTCTTTATTAATCCAAGCCTTTTGCCCAAATATCATCTTTTTATCACAAATAGAATGATCAATGGTACCTATACAGGTTCAGCTTTTATGAGCTGTTCAAAGAAAAATTAAGAAAAAAAAAGAATGTGAAGTCAAATGGATGACTAGTACAAAATTCAAAACAGCCATTGTCTACTGGTGGTACAAATTATACAACTAGTCTTGAGTAAATAATCTAATGATTCAGAACCTGAAATTTTAAGAGACTGTACAAATGACCACTGGTATTACTCTCATTACACTGTTATTATGCTGTTTTTATTATTATTGTTATGATTCTGTGGTGGCAGTAATGGTATTATAACAGGGGAGCTGAGTCACTCTGTGTACAATACTCAGACTCATGCATTTAAATAATTGTATCATTTCTACCACTACACTACTTGCACCAATCATCACATTCACATTCACTGTCTGATCTTTCATGTTCTCAGGTGGATACAAGTTTTCAAAAGCTCATATTATTCTTCCCTATAATCGCTGACTATGTATTGTGAAAAATTTTGTGGTAATTAAATCCATTTGAATATTACTTTCTAAAGGAGACACTATTTGTTTCATTTTTCTTTTTCACCTATTTTCTTCAATTTGCTTTAAAAATGATTCTGAGCATTACATAACCCATTACTTCATCCTTAAATAATTCAATAAAACCAATTTGGCTAAATAATGACCTCAATTTTCCCAGGGACACAAAATTTACGTAACGGTGGCTACACGCTTTTAACTCATAAAAACCATCATGAGAGTAATATAATTTTCCTTTCTTCAGCTTCTGTTCTCTACTTAAAGGAACTATGAACCTATAAAAAGTCACTATATATGATTGGTATACCTAGTTTATTCACTTGCAAGCCCAAAATAGCAGAGGAAATTTACTCAATGGATAGATAAAATTTAGACAACTTCAAGGCAGCAGACAATAGAGTTTAGTCACTCATAACAGAGTTAATGCTTACACAGAAGGGAATATGCACAGAGGCTGCTACATTGAATAGGACCACAAGCTAAGGTTCCTAGGTAGCAAAACTCAGGCTTCAACATCACATAAGTGACTCTTAGCATGTTTCTTATCACTATTGGTTGGAATTTATGGATAGCTTTTGAGTTACATTATTATAGTATTAAAAAATAGAACTTAATCCTCTGAAACACCTGTAGGTTACATTTGAAATCAGTATTTATTTCAATACCCCAAGTGTTTTTCTTTCCCCAAGTCAAAATAAAATTTTGCTTACTTGAATCTTAGTGGACACAATTTATAGAAAGTATGGGGGAACATGCAATGGGAAAAAGAAAAATATAATAGGACCAAATGAAAGTGAATTCACAGAGAAAGATTCTCCACTCTATTTATACAGGTTTGTTAGCTTCTCAATTTTTGTGATCATCAGAAAAATGTATAAATGTCTCCTCTGCATTTTCAAAAGTCCACAAAATTTTGAATTTTGTAAAGGACAAACTCAGAGACTCTAATCTGGCCTTTATATATTCAACAACCTGTTTATGCAATGCACCATACCAGGTGCTAAGGGTACAATAAAAAGCAAGCTAGATCTGGCCCTGAATTAATGGAGTCTGTAGCTAGATACTTGGCTCTTAAGTCTCCAACCTATCTTTCATTTGTATAAAAGGGGACAATTACCACTCAATATTGTCTTAACATTATAAAACACTTTAAAAATAACAAGTTTAGGGACCAGCTCTCATAGCATTGATACATGAATTTCTAGACAAGTTCAGGTTATTAAAGATTTTGATAATTTTTTCAAAAAAAAGTGAATAAGGAATTTAAGAATACAAATTAAAGAATATACTATTTTTGTCTGGAATGAAAATTCTATATCAACTAAATTAGATATCAAAAAAAGTTTTTAAAATAGCTAGAGGACAGTTTTAATATAGCCTTTCACTCTAGGCCACTCATTTGACTGTTTTCCAGTTCTAATAAATAGGCACTTTCAGTTGGCTGCAGGAATTGTATTTGTAGAATTAAAATAGCCCATAAACTCATAATATCATCAATAGTAATTAGCCATTCACCTCAAGCAGGCCAACAATCAAATAGGCATTGGCAGTGGTGGCTTTTGTAAAAATAAAAACCAAGCAAAACAGCATTTTAACAACTGAATTCAGTAACATTATGAAAATATGCATCTATAAATTATAAATTTAATAATCTGTATTTATATTCATTATTTTGTGTGAATTTTTGTACTGACATTTCTTGAAGAGTATATGTATGCTATCAGTTTCAGTGGCTATTTTTTAATCTTAAATTTTCTGCTTTTATTTGGGATTTTATACAATATATCTACATTATATTTAAGCTACTGTCTTATTAATTTATAAATTGTATAATATGGGATCTAACAGTTCTATTTCATCTCTCTTGCTAAATTTTTTGCATATTCTGAATTTAACAATCTCACTGTAGTTAGTATAAATTTCATCACAGTTTTGAAATAAACAAATAGTGTTCTAACTTTTAAATAATGTACAAACTTGTGTTTAGATGCATTGGGATTTGAAGAATCCTCCAAATCTTTTTATCACTCAACCTAAAAAATTGTCAAGGTCAGTTTTTGAAATTCTAGAAATACTTATACTACATCAACCTTTTGCTTTCTAAAATAAACCTCCAACCATTATCTTTTCTGGAAGTAGAGCAAGGAAACTTAAATCCAAACATATATGTAAAAATTTCCCTTATATTATCAAGTAGGTCATTTGATTCAGATTTCTCTAGCCTTGGTTGTTTTTATTTCCATTTCCTGAATCAAGTTAGTAAATATTTAATGGTATTTGCTTCTTATATATTATATATTTAAGACTTTTCATTTATATTGGAAAGATTTACCATTATTTTTGACAACCGTGGCTAGAAGAACACTTCTTTTTATAAACAAATTTTTCTCAGGGATCTAGAATCAGCTTCAGTTTCAGCAAAGAAAAACCTAAAGTTTAGAGAATTTCCAAGTATCAAGCCACCCATAGTCTAAACCTGTGGAAATACTTCCAAGAGACTGCAGAACAACTGACATTCCTAACATTTGTAGTCCCAGAATGGAATTCTTTTTTCTGCAGACAATCCATCATATACTGAGACCAAATTTATTTCATAGAAATAAATCACTGATAAGAAAAAGAAGCAAAAATCTTTCCCTGGAGTGGTAGAACTAATCTGCCAAAATTTTCTATTGACCAGAATCTCAAATCCTGAATTTATAAAAGATTTTGCCCAATTTGCAGTGTTATTTTTTTTTTAAAATTATAAAACCTGCATCTCTCCCTCAAACATGAGACAATACTTTGTGAACCAATTAAAAGGAATGATCCATGTTCAATATACAACCAACCCTAGACTTCAATCTACAGCACAGCCTGTCTTTAAAGAAAAAGGGCAGACTCGTTAAGGTAAGAGTAAATTGTTTAACCAAGACATGGAAACAACCTAAGTGTCCATTGACAGATGAATGAATAAAGAAGATGTGGCACATATATACAATGGAATATTACTCAGCCATAAAAAGAAACGAAATTGAGTTATTTGTAGTGAGGTGGATGGACCTAGAGACTGTCGTACAGAGTGAAGTAAGTCAGAAAGAGAAAAACAAATACCATATGCTAACACATATGTCTGGAATCTAAAAAAAAAAATGGTTCTGATGAACTTAGGGGCAGGACAAGAATAAAGACGCAGATGTAGAGAATGGACTTGAGGACGCGGGGAGGGGGAAGGGTAAGCTGGGATGAAGTGAGAGAGTGGCATGGACATACATATACTCCACCAAATGGAAAATAGATAGCTAGTGGGAAGCAGCCACATAGCACAGGGAGATCAGCTTGGTGTTTTGTGTCCACCTAGAGGGGAGGGATAGGGAGGGTGGTAGGGAGACACAAGAGGGAGAAGATATGGGGATATATGTATATGTATAGCTAATTGACTTTGTTATAAAGCAGAAACTAACACACCATTGTAAAGAAATTATACTCCAATAAGATGTTAAAATAAAAAAAAGGACTACCCTATGATGTGGAGAAAAAAATAGTAAATTGTTCTTGTAAGTTATTAAATGTAACGAAGATCTCCTATCATCTGGATTGAATTCTTTTGAATGATATAAGTGGAATCATCAGGCAAAAGAAATAACAAGAAAACTGACAAAAAGGGATGTACTCTAAATATTTTAATGCTGCTCCTGCATTTTGGCTGATAGGCACTCTCTAAGTGAAATTTATTTTAAAAAAAGCAAATAGGGCTTCCCTGGTGGTGCAGTGGTTGAGAGTCTGCCTGCCGATGCAGGAGACGCGGGTTCATGCCCCGGTCCGGGAAGATCCCACATGCCGCGAAGCGGCTGGGCCCGTGAGCCGTGGCCGCTGGGCCTGCGCCTCCGGAGCCTGTTCTCCACAGCGGGAGAGGCCACAGCAGTGAGAGGCCCGCGTACCGCAAAAAAAAAAAAAAGCAAATATATCAGCTCTTCTAAAGGGTCTAAATTGGATATAATTTATTCTCATTAAATGATTTTTCTAGTTACTTATTTGCATATTTATGCTTATTTTTCATTATTTTTATCCTATTTTGTAAGTAAAGGCAAACAGAATTATTCAAAATGCATAAATACCTAGAGGAAATCTGTACCTTGTCTTTTTGGGGTTAGACTGAAGAATGAGACTTAGACAGAATGCTAGTTCTACAAGCCAGCACTCTAGTTAGCATAATGAATTGAAATATTTTAATCACAATGACAAGAAATTATCCTCTCTCTGTTTGAAAGAGAAAGCTGGAGGCAGACAGGGAAATAAAGGCACAATTTATTTTAATTCTGCCAATAAGCATCTAGAACTGGGGGGAAGTTTATTTAACTATAAATTTAGCAAAGTTTTTCAGAGTTAAGAATACATTACATTACAAAGTTATCTAATGAATCTGTTACAAAAAGCTTTTCTTTAGTAATTATAGCTTAAAAAAAGAACTCCTGATAATTTAAAGAAAGTTTGTAGAGAAACACCCTAGACAACACAGCCAAATCAACCCTCAGAACTGATAAAACTCGTTCTTAAGTAGAGAGAGAAAGCAAGTCAGACTTTAAGGAAATAACTATAGCTACAAAAGGAAAAAGAGGGCGCACATGGAGTGGGGGAGAAACCTGCTAGGTGCGTATGCACATGTGCACACACACACACACCCCACATAAGTAATATCACACCCATCAACAGATGGAAACTTTAGTACCATCAACTTTAATACTCTGATAAGTATGCTTTTGCCTATCTAACTATGCACACACCAAGTCCAAATACGGAAGAAGAGCTCCATGTTCATCATTCAATTCCATGGCTAAAATATTTGCTATTTTAAAATCACAACATTATTACATAATTTTTCTAATATATCAGTCTCCTAAGCATTCAGTTTCAGTATTACAAGCATTCCTTTGTACTATTTTTTTTTTGATCTTACACCTGCTCATCCCAACTAGTATAATTTCTAACTTGTTCTTTAACCCTTTACTACCACTAAACATAGTTATTTGCTGCTTCAGGAAAGCTGTCATCCTAGCTCATTATCTGGGTCATACCATACCTTAAACCTTACCTAACCCTAGCTTATCACTTTACTTAATCTGTGCTTCATAGTTCTTCACCAGGACTCTTTACACTAAGTAAAGCTGATCTTTTAACCCTATTCCCCTAATTGTAACTTAGGTTGAGTATGGCAAATTCCTTTCCTCTCCTTCAAGGGCTCCACCCAAATGGCACAAGAAAAGCTCCTCCTATGATTACAAAGATTGCCAAACATTTTCATTGCTATTCCTACTTGTAACCCCTTAATATCCTTCCACTTTTTGAAACTTTCTGGAATGATCAAAGAAGGAGAGATCATCTTCCTGTATCTAGCTACAATCAACATATGGAACTCTCAAAATTAACTGTACCTCTTTCTACTTAAAAAAAGAATTTATCTACTGTCTTCTCACCTAAAATACATTTAGCCCTCCCATGTATATAATGTATACAATTTACCTATTTGCATTTCTTCAGTGTTTTCATCCTGCCGTGTATCCTTTAGGTGTTGATGTGCATCAGATTTGCCTTCAATTTTAAAATCCTTCAGGAAGACATCACTATATTTAGATTATCTGTACAGCTTCTACCTAGCATGAAATGATGGTAAATACGTGTTTACTGGATGGTATTTAATATGATAAAAATGATGAATCTAATCATTATGATTTTCTTCCATTATACACCATTCGTAAGAGTATGAAGTTATTTCTGAAGGCTGCATGAAATCTTTGAGGACAATAGGGCAGTATAATAAATAAGAGCTCAAGTGTAATAATGGTTGGCTGATGATTAGAAATTTAGTATCTGACTCGTCATGAATACAGACTGGTTAGTTAGAACACTGGGTTAGGCCAAAGCAAAGGTTTTGATCCCTATGTGGACCAACAATTACAGATTGTCTCCTAAGTCAGCTTTCTGAAAAGGCATACCATTGAAAACAGGGTGTGGCCTAGAAGAGATAACATAGACTGAGCTAAAATAAAACAAAAGAATTTTTTAGAAAACATCAAAAGCAAGACTCAAGAGGGTGATTTTCATGTATGAATGACAATCAATTACAAGGTAACCTTCCCCCTAAATATCACAAAAGATTCCAAATACGGCAATGCTATTCTCACTGTCAACTTCCTCCAGAAGAGGAAGGAAAACTATAGCCAAAGAAGATAAATAATGGAATCATAATATAAAACAAAACAAGGACAAATTAGTCTTTTAAAACTATTCTGTCAGTTGATTCAGGGAAAAGACAAAGAAAAAGATCAAATAGAAACTTGGATCTGTAACTTTTTTCCCGGTAGAGTATTTACTTGACTCATTTCACCATTCATACTATAAATGTCAGTTCTTTTCTGTTCTGCACTAACTTAAGAAAAAGCCTCTTAATTGTAAGGATGTCATATCCTTAAATTCTAACAAACAATGAACTATATTTACACAGTGAGAGTTTTTTCCTCCGATTTTCATTGTAGTTCCTACATGCACATTATTGGCATAAGTTTAAGTTTTTCAACTTTATTCTGGCCTGTTGCCTCAACCCTCCCCAGGGGGTTTCCCTCATTTTCCATTAAACTATGAAGCTATTTACATAGCTGTAATGTCAATGGTATAAGAATTTAAGTATTATAAATGTTATCCTATATGACTAAGCAGGACTTTTTTTCCAGTACAACCAGCTGGGATAAACAAAGTATTTCTTCCATATGTCTGAGAATTTTTCCCCTCTAGCTAAAAGCTAAGTAGCATTCCAAAAATTGAATTATTTTATAATAGAAGTTGATTTGACAAAGGAAGATGATACCAATACATTCATATAACAAAAGTTTCTGTGTTGGGAATTTGGATTTATCTTTAAAGAAATTAACAAGGCAAAGAAAATTATTTACCAGGTCTTCACTCAAAAAACTTTAACCTGTTTCTCTTTATAGCCAAACAGAATTGTTCTGCATTTCTCAGACACACCCTATGCTTTCTCATCACTTCACTCTTTTTTGTGCAATTCCCTCCACCTGGAATATCCTTAATCCTAATCTACACCCATTCAAATCAATTACCCTTCAAGGCACTGCTCAAATACTATGTTTTAAATCTTCCCTCAGCCATTAATAATCCTGGCATCCTTAATCTGTCGCTCTAAAGGGACTCTTTACTTAGCACCACCTAACTCTTGGGGCTGCTTTAAAGATCAATGAAATAACACGTGCTAAACCACTTACTAAATTATGAAGCACTATACAATTGTTAACTATTGTTGTAAGCACTCTAAAAGTACTTGCTGGGTACATGTATGAAAGCATCTGCTCATATCCATGAAATATTTTATCTTCAATCTCTGTAAGGATATGCCATAAAACTTACATTCATAATTTACAATTTACTTATACTAAAAATCAGAGTGCAAGTGTACATTATAAAGTATTGTGTGCTTTGGTGCATGGTAAATGGAGTGAAAAGGGAAAGTCTAGAGAAGAAACATACATTTTATAGTTGTATAAGTGGCTGAAAATTAGCTTCGACCATCAGTTCCTAAAAACTCCTACATAATATATAATTATTTATATTTTTTCTTTGTATGTGATTCATTATGTAAAATGTCATTAAAAATTTAAGGGCAGCATACAATATACTAACTTCTTTAAAACTGTTCAAAGTGTTCTATGGTTAAAAAATAAAATGTAATCAAAATTACTGATATCTAGGAGACTGAATTCATAAATTTAAACCTTTATTAATTTACGCCTTAATGAAGCAAATAACTTTAAACGTTTATAATTTCTTGTGTTCTTTCAATTTTACATTAATGTAAATGAGAGATATTATTATTATTAACTTATGACAGTAAGCAATACAGTTTAGGTGCATGTGAATATGATTAAGGGTTAGACAGAGGGTAAATTTTCTGTAACGCAATTATAGAATAAAAATAAGCTGCTGGGAAAATGTGACAGGTTCTGTTTTTTTGTTCATGTAAATGTGTTCTATTACAAAAAGAAAAATGCTTGGGCACAAATACATGTACAGTACTTGGGATTTTATTAGACAAGGCATATACTCCATGGAATATTTTAAGGAAGCCCTCTCTAAAGATGCTAATTTATAATTCTTCAAGGAAAAGAAAATGTACATGTCTGCATCTGTCACAAAAATTTATTAACAGTCTGCCTCCTCATTTATGCATCACAAGACAATAAAGTCATCAGTGATGTTTATTTCTGGTCAAAAGAAAAGTATCTTATTCAGAGACCTAGAGCATAATAAATTATAGACACAGAAAGTGCGGTTGTTTATTTAACTGGCATATAGTACTGGCACCATGCACTTACTGGCACAGCTTCCTATCATTGAGGTAAATATGATTGACTAGATGCCCTGCTTTATTCCTTAACTATTTTTGTTCTCTATCAGGAACTGAAGCCAATAGGAAAACTGTACAACTAGGAATGCTCATTGCAGGTGAGACTGTCATTTACTGAGCACTGATATGTGTCAGGTCTCAATCTCCACACAATGACCCTTTAGGATAATATTATTTTCATTTCGCAGCTGAGGACACTGAGCTCACAGAATGTGAGAAATTTTTACCAATTCCCAATAGCTAGAAGAAATAGTACATGGATTTGAACCAAGATTTCTCTGATGTCAAAATCTATGCCTTTTCTATTAGACCATGCTACCTCCCTGAAGCTGGGTATCACCTGTATGATCTTATGGCTGCCCTGCCTCAATCCAAGAATCAGGAGCTCACTTACAAAAGCAACTACTTACTGGTGTTACCGTTCCACAAAATTTTCTGAGACCCACCCCACAAGAGCTACACTTTCATGAAATTCCCATTCAATATTGCACAAGCTAAACAGAAAGTTGCCTTCTAAACAATTAAGTATATCTAGAGTTCTGCATTCCCACCTTCCTTATGAACAGATATTTCTGTATCTTTTTGCTACTATTATACCAAGAAATGCTATTTAACGGAACCCGTCTCTGTTAAGTAATAGAAATCTCATTTATAATAAATGAGTTTACACACACAGACCTCAGACAGCCTTTCTTTTATATTTAAAAATATCGCATATAAACTGCAACGAGAAACACTATATATATATTCCAATTAAGGCAATGAAAATAGTAAAACCAGAGGATAAGTCACTTGAATCCATTCACTATGAGTCAATTTTTTGAGCTGTACTCCTCCCACCCTACCCAGTCAGTCTCTTCAGAGCTTAAACCAACCATTCAGGACTTCCCTGGTGGCACAGTCGTTGTGAATCTGCCTGCTAATGCAGGGGACATGGGTTCGAGCCCTGGCCCGGGAAGATCCCACATGCCGCGAAGCAACTAAACCTGTGCACCACAACCACTGAGCCTGTGCTCTAGAGCCCACGAGCCACATCTACTGAGACCGTGTGCCACAACTACTGAAGCCCGTGCACCCTAGACCCTGTGCTCTGCAACAAGAGAAGCCATCACAATGAGAAGCCTGTGCACCGCAACGATGAGTAGCCCCTGCTCGCCACAACTAGAGAGAAAGCCCACATGCAGCAACAAAGACCCAACACAATCCCCACCCGCCAAAAAAAAACGACCACTCATTTCATCAAATAAGTACAAAGTCACATTTATCTTCATACCTCTGTGGAATCTCATTTCAGGGACAAAAAGAAGGAGGTTTCTGTATATACAATCTTGTTAAATTCCTAAATCTACGTCCTTCAATCTCCCACATTTTGCTTGACTTTTCTCTATTTTCCAGTCACGACTGTCATTTTGGTCCACCAGCTTCTCAATAAGGGCCAGCAAACTTATTGTTTGACTGCAAATCAGAAATACAAACAGAAAGGGATTGAGAATATTTAAAAGAGGAATAAAACTAGTGAGCCCATTTTCTTTCTTCCCCTAAGAAACCTGGTGGTTTATAGAGGCAGTGATATCTTCTTATATATACAAAATATTTTGGTAGAGTTTCTCAGTGTATCAGGTGGATAACTCTCTCAGACATCCTCTGACTAACAATTTCCTCCTTGTTAGAGAAAATATTGTAATTTCCCTCTTGCTGGAAATTCTGGACTTGAGCCAAGGTACAGTGGGAGCACACATTTTCTTCAGATGAAATTTTGTGTTGAGTACAAATCACTCTAGTAATATTTTATTTTTTATAAATTTGAGGGAAATCTTCTTAAAAGTATTTTAATATGATGCAGAAAATTGAATGTCAGTACCAAGAATGGAGGGGAAGGGAAAGAGTGAATGAGGAAGAACTTTAAGATAAAACTGCACCAAGCCAAACTCAAAAGCAAGATAACATCCTGGAGTAAAATAAAAAATTCATGAGAGCCTGTTGTCTAAAATTAAGCTGTTATAGAAATAGAATAAAAATATAGAGGAAAATCATAATTTCCTTTTTCTTACCACAAAAAAATCAAAGAAAAAGATAATTTAGAATTAAGCAAAATAAGAACAAATGTTACTAGTTTTCTTCCAACAGGGCTCTGTTCTCCAGGGATTGATACACACCACAGAGAGCAACGAGGAAACTGCATGATCTTGAGTAAGCAATTCTAACCATGTTCTCCATAAATGCTCCTTGAGAAGAAAGAAAAGAAAAGAAAGAAAGAAAGAAAGAAAGAAAGAAAGAAAGAAAGAAAGAAAGAAAGAAAGAAAGAAAGAAAGAAAGAGAAAGAAAGAAAGAAAAGGAAAGGAAGGAAGGGGAGGAGAGGGGGAGGGAGGAAGGAAGAAAGAAAGAAAGAAAGATTGATTTTCTTTCCTAGCTATGATAATCTAAATCTGCTTTTAAGTCTCATTTTTTTTCTATCAACGCTGGTCTATTTAATAAGACACATGTGCTCAGCACATATTGGCAATAAATCTCAACAAGAAGAAGATCATCTTCTTGTAGACTAACACTTGATACATACACTTGCCAAAGCCATAGAGCTCATGAAACCATTCTCATGTCCTAAGTACAACTTTGACAATAAACTGTATGACTAATGTTGATGGCCAGATCCAGCAAGTGGGGCAGAAAGATGACCGGACTGTCAATTAAAGATTCCTAGAGACAGGACACAACAAGGATATTGTGGAGGTAGGATAGGGAAGATGTTCTTTAATGAAAATAGGGTAAATTAGGATATTCCTTGGGAAAGGAAAAGGTGAGAAGAATAAGCACAATCAGGATCGGCATCCCATCTCCAAACATGTTTGGTTTGGGATTTGAGGCAACAAATTTCAAATTGACATTAGTCATTAATCTAATATCAAGTGAATGATATCAGGTTAATGGCAGAAAATACATCAAGCAAAAAATTAAAAAACTGAACTGTTGAAAAAGGGTCACTAGAAGACTATTCTTCAAATTCCCAGACACAATAGGATGAAACAAATTTAATTTCCCATGTTAATGTGGAGGCTTGTATAATTCCCACTGTATCCACAGAGTAGAAGACTATTAGGAAAGCAAGTAGTCAGTTCCAACTAGAAACAGCTGTTATTTTCCAATTAAAATTCACAAGACCAAAATATTAATTTATTAGGCAACAATGTTTAATTTAGGCAACCAGAGCAACATTTTCTAGCAAAGCATTATTTTTAAAAGGAAGCTGTCATGATTATTTGGCACAAATAATTCAATATGACAAAACAATTTATTGTTTACTGTTGAAATATAAACAACTTAATCCCATATTGAGAAATAGCAATTTAATATGAATCCAAGTTTAAAGGATTGTTCCTTAGTAAAAACTGAACATCATTGACAGCTTCCCAAACATTTCACTCAGTAAAGTATTGCTGTTTTAGACAGTGGAAAGATTATCTTTTGCTATCAACGAAGCGAGTTAATATAGTGACAATAACAAAGTGATGTATCTGTCAAAGTTTATAGATAAGGATGTCAAGCTATAGGTTATCAGCCTACAGCATTGACACTGTTCATATATCATAGCTCCCCAACACACTCTGTCAGCATTGTTTATTTTCAGTCAGGGGTTAAATAATGACCATGTACTAAGAATGCCTTTAGGGAACTGCTTTGTCTTACGTACTGTTCACCTGTTTACTTCAGAGCAAGTTTTCAGTTGCTTTTGTTTAGTTTTTTGTTTGGACAGAAGGCATTTATCAATTTGAAACAAGCTTTAGGTCAACTATATAAAAAGTATATTTTACTCCCTTTTCTATATTTGCTGTATTACTCTTTGTATATTGAAATGAAGTACTACTCTGCCCAGTTACTGCTCCAAGTGCTTCAGTAATCAATTGTCACTTAATTATGAATAGTTTTTTTTTAACACTTGCCTCACACACCATATCTATGTAACCTAAGAAGGATGATAGGATAAGTAATGGTCTGTAAAAATAACTAAAAATTATTCGGTTTTGTATGAGTAACTTGACAAACCATCAGCAAAGAAGAGTGATGGTTAGTTCTTGCTCTTCAATAGATAGCTAGCCAAATATTCCTCTCCCTTTACTAATCTTAAAAATTAAACTACTCCCCTGGATTATCCTGGATGGAAAAAGAAGGTAGGCTCTTGAAGGACCTGGGGTAAAGACTTAATATATGTCTATTTAATTTAATGTCACCTTCTACCCTAGTTCAACCATTTTTTAATTGATTCATATTTATTTGATGATTCATTTATTTATTGAGCAACTATTAATGTGCACATTATTGCATCTAGGTTATCAAAACAAGTTTCTTGACACCTGTCTTCCAGAAGTTTACAGTGACGTTAGGGGAACAAAACATACATGGTGCATGTGACTAAAAGCAATTCAAGAGCTGTCTTGTGTCCAGGTCCTAAAAGGAATAGATAGGAAGTGCATATTCCAGGAGAGCTCTTCCCAGATATTTTCTTTCTACTCCACTTTAATTCAACTCCTTCTTCTCAAATCTCAAGATTCTCACACAAATACAGCTGGTTTACCTATGGGGTTAGCATTAAAATTTCTAATTGAAGCAATCCTAGTAAAATGATCTAATATGCTATTTTTTTGTGTGTAAAAGACATTTATATAAGAACAGTACTTTCAGAGACCCAGTAGTGTTATCTACTTTATCTGTGTTTGAGGTTGTTTTCCTAACTTTAAGGTAGGGAGAGGAATCCTCTCATGTGTTCTCACAGCACTTGAATCATACCACTAGCATACAATTTAACACGCTTATAAAAAAATGTTTCCCACAAATTCCCATTCTCTTCCAACTATCTGAACCCAACATTCACAATACACAGGGCTACTTGACAGGTTACTTTCATCTTTGTATCCCTTCTATCCAACACAGTCTCTGGCATATAGTAGATGCTTATTAAATATTTATCAGAGATTATCAAAAATGGTCATAGTGTATTCAAGTGTTGTTATAGGCTAGACTTTATAGTTTCTAAAGGCTGCAATTGAGAATCCATCACTATTCAATTGTATATCGTCCAAATAATATCATTTTGTTTTGAACCCATAGTATAGTGACATTGAATAGCACTCCAGTTGTACAGTGTAGCAAAGGGGGTATTGCGCTTTCAGTCAAATGACATCTGTTTAAGTCCTAAATCTGCCAGTTACTAATTACAGAACCCACAGTGTTTATTTCCTTACCTGAAAAAAAGAAGGAAAACAATTATTACTGCTTTCTTCAAATGAATGGCCTGAGAAATGGGAGAAAATATTTGCAAACGGTGTGACCAAAATGGGCTTAATTTCCAAAATATACAAACAGCTCATACAGCTCAGTAACAAATAAGACAAACAACCCAGTCAAAAAATCGTCAGAATACCTAAATAGAACTTTCTCCAAAGGAGACATACAGATGGCCAAGAGACACAAGAAAAGATGCTCAACATCGTTAATTATTAGAGAAATGCAAATCAAAACAACAATGAAGTATCACCTCACACCGGTCAAATGGCCATCATCAAAAAGTCTACAAATAACAAATGCTGGAGAGGATGTGGAGAAAAGGGAACCCTCCTACACAGTTGGTGGGAATGTAACTTGGTGTAGCCACTATGGCAAACAGTATGGAAGTTCCTTAGTTAAAAATAGAGTTGCCATATGATTCAGCAATCCCACTCCTAGGCATATATCTGGAGAAAACTCTAATTTGAAAAGATATATGCACCCCAGTGTTCATAGCAGCAGTATTTACAATAGTCAAAACATGGAAGCAACCTAAATGTCCATCAATAGAGGAATGAATAAAGAAGATGTGGTACATATATACAGTAGAATGTTACTCAGCCATAAAACAAAATAAAACAATGTCATTTGCAGCAACAAGGATGAACCAAGATATTATCACACTAAGTGAAGTAAGTCAGAAAAAGATATATACCATAAAAATATATACCAAAAGAATACCATATGATATCACTTATATGTTGAATCTAAAATATGAAACAAATGAACTTATTTACAAAACAGACTCCCAGAGAAAACAAATTTATGGTTACCAAATGGGAAAGGGGATAGGAGAGGGATAAATTAGGAGTTTGGGGTTAGCAGATACAAACTACTATATATAAAATAAACAACAAGGTCCTACTGGGAAGCACAGAGAATTGTATTCAATGTCCTGCAATAAACCATAATGGAAAAGAATATGAAAAAGAATGTATATATATATATGTATATATATATATATATATAGAGAGAGAGAGAGAGAGAGAGAGAGAGAGAGAGAGAGAGAATATACATATATAACTGAATCACTTTGCTGTACACCAGAAACTAACACAACATTGTAAATCATCTATACTTCCACAAAAAATTTTTTTAAAAAACTTCTCCCTTCCGTTCTCTACATCTTTGAGTATGGTGTACCTCCACTTAGAAGCTCTTCCCCATCCATTAGCCATTGAATACAACTTAACGTTCAAACAAAGTTCAATGCCATTCTCTCATCCATGGAGTCACAAAGTATTTTAGGCCACAGTGATCTCTCCCTCTTCAAAACTTTTGTCTGTACTAATCATGTCAGGTTTGTAATCACAGAAAATGGATTGAAATTTAAAGAGAAAATCCATCCCTTGCAGATGGAGTACTGAAGGATAGGTACTTCACATGCATCATATATTCCCACAACAAAGCAATATCATAGAGAATATTATTATCCTTTTTATAAATAAGAAAATTGAGTCTCAACAAGATTACATAACTGGCAGAAGGTCAAGTGGCAGAGCTGGGGATATAAATCCAGGTCTACAATGCTCATTAAAGTTTGCTATGTTGTATTCCCAACTAGATTTCCAAACTTCCAAGCTTTGTTTCCTGCACCTAGCACAGTACTATCAGTTCTCAATACTGTTGATAAATGAATCGATGAATGCACTGTTTTAGTTGATTATCACATTATCATGTTAACTAAAACTTTTCAGGCTAAATCATGTTAGTTCATGTTTCCGTGTTCAAGTAGCTTTACTCTACACGACCAAAGAAGAAAAATAATTAATCCAGTCTGACACTAATTCTAATGTTTGTGTTTCATGAGTTGAGTCACATGCATTTTCCCTCCTCCACATTTTCCTTTTAGGTCTTTAAAATTCTTCAGATAGGAAGTTTTCATTTTTAAAAAATCTAAAGTAAGTAATTGTAATAAGTTTTTTTTAAAAAAACTTGGATCTAAAACTATTTTTTAGACCATTAACCAGATATACATGCTGTTCTCTGCAGAAACTTTGAAAATAGGGATGTAGATCTGTTTCTGATGTAAGAACATAAGTGAAATCTGGAATACATTTTTCCTAGCCTTCGACTCAAAGTTTATTATAGGGATTAGTCATTCTCTCTTATATTCTGGACACATCTTAGCATTTCTGAACTAACATAAATTATGTCTATGCCTTAAATGAGGTCAACATAAACTAAAACCATGCCAGTTTCATTATCAACACCTCTAACAGACTTCCTAATTAAATTTAAAATACTGTCAATACTATATTTTAGTGTTATTTTTAGTAATGAATCCTATGAACATCTTTTCTTCCTATTATATTCCCTTGCTATAAAAACTCAGTGGGGCTTCCCTGGTGGCGCAGTGGTTGAGAGTTCGCCTGTCGATGCAGGGGACATGGGTTCATGCCCCGGTCCGGGAAGATTCCACATGCCACGGAGTGGCTGGGCCCACGAGCCATGGCCGCTGGGCCTGTGGGTCCGGAGCCTGTGCTCTGCAACGGGAGAGGCCACAACAGTGAGAGGACCGCGTACCACAAAAAAAAACAAAAAACAAAAAACAACTCAGTGTTCTTTGGATAAAGCATTTTCCTATTTGAGAAGAAGTAATAAACCTTATATATAACATATCTTATTACTTGAACTTGTTTCAGACTCATATTGCCATGAGTAACAGAAAACATTTTTACATTTATTTTTAATTGCTTGAATAACTCATGGCAAAAGTACTCTCTTTTTTTTTTTTACCAACCTTGACTTGTTCTATCCTCATAAGTTGTTAAAATAGTGTTAAATATAATATTTTTGAGTATTTTCATTATGTCATTTAATACATTGGGTGAAAGAATTGTTTTCTTGGTTCTCTGTATGCTTATATGACTTCATTCTGTCATAATAGAATTATGTTTTCTCTTTTTTTGCAATCTACACTACTAATACTTTTTTTAAAAACAACTTTGTTCTCTGAAGGATATTATGATTTATTATTTTATTTTATTTTTGCTTTTTATTTATTTATTTATTTTTTGGACACCCCATGTGACTTGCGGGATCTTAGTACCCTGACCAGGAACCGGGTCCCCAGCAGTGGAAGCATGGAGTCCTAACCATTGGACTGCCAGGGAATTCCCTGATTCATTATTTTAAAAGGTGACTATTTGTGAAGTTTTGTTTCCTATACAAAGAACTTCCTGAACATTGACCTTGCCCTTGTCCCCAGGAACTTACAAATACAGTGAGGTACGTATATATATATAACCTGGAGACCTGTGAATTTCCACACTCTTATTCAATCTTACTTATAAGACTTGCAGTGTAGTTGAGTATATAAGACCTACATCGACCACAGTTAAAGACATTATTACATGGTTAAAATATATGAGCCTACTCAAGTGTTGGCTGCTTACTCTCTCACATCCCTCATACTACTGGGCCTGAGGTGAAGTAGGTGTCTACCTTGCTCCTCATTATTGCTTCCAGATCATTTTCACTCTTTCTGTAAAACATTGAGCTTTGAACCCCATGTTATCAAAATATTCATCAAATAGTCCTCTTTTAGACTCATCTACTGATTTACAGGTCATTCTTTCTAATCTTTTGAAGATTTTAGATACCTGGATCATTCTCTGACTGTATATATTCCTGTTATAATCCTTGGTTAAAATATTGTAGTACACAAGATCCTTCCACAGAATAATTCTATTAAAACTTAAGTAACAATATGTCACTCCTCTTTTCAAAACTCTCCAATGGCTTCTCATTTCCTTAAAAGTAAAAGCGAGTCTCTACATGTTCTGGTCCCTTGTCACCTCTTTCGTCTATTTTCTTACCACTCATTCCCTCATTCACTCCACTCAAGCCACACTGTCCTTCTTGCTGTTCTTTGAAGAAATCAGTCAAAGCTCCTGCTTGAGGACCTTCACACTTACTGTTCCTTGTGCCTGGAGGGTTCTTCCCCTAGATACCCACATGGCTGGTTCACTCACATCCTTCAAGTCTTTCCTCAAAAGTCACCGCAGTAAAGACTCCCCAGTCTCCTTATCCAAAATTTCAATTCACATCTTCCTCAAATTTCAAATCCCCCTTTCCATCTTTATTTTTTTCTTTAGCACTTATTACTATATAATATAACATAATGTAATATAATTAATATACATTTTACTACTTTATCCTGTTTGTTGCTCTGTCTCCACCCACTAGAACATAAGTTCCTTGTGTGCAGGAATTTTTTTTCTGTCTACCTTGTTCATGACTGTGTGTCAAGTACCTAGAATAGTACCTATAGTACATATAGGTACTCAATATATATATATATTTTTTTGTGGTACGTGGGCCTCTCACTGTTGCGGCCTCTCCCGTTGCGGAGCACAGGCTCCGGACGCGCAGGCTCAGCAGCCACGGCTCACGGGCCCAGCCGCTCCACGGCACGCAGGATCCTCCCGGACCGGGGCACAAACCCGTGTCCCCCGCATCGGTAGGCGGACTCCCAACCACTGCGCCACCAGGGAAGCCCATCAATAAATATTTTTTTAATAAACTGAAAGAAATAATAAATATATGAGTGATACACAACAAAGAGTGTAAGAAGAGTTCAGAAAAGGGGGAATATATATTTTTGTTCCCTTCACTTCAAGAAAGGTATATGGAGGAGGTGACATAATCTAGGCCTTAAAGATGGGAAAGGCAGAGAATAAAAGTAATTATGATAGGCACTTTTCCCTTCATAATTCAAGAAGTTGAATTTAACTATGTTTAAATATCACTCAAATTGATTAAATAAAAGGTTGAATAATAGGATGTTTTCTGGTCTATAATGTGTTTATACATTTATGAAATTACATCTATTTCTAGCCCTTGTCTCTTACCTATTCTGAGGACGTCAACCAAATATTCATAGATATTTATGGAATACTGCCTCATTAGTTTACCTCTTTCAGTTATTATTTTTACCAGCTAAATGTCACTGCTTGTTGATGCAAGTTCATGAATAGTGCAATAAATATTAATATTTTTCATGCTATTTATGCAACATCCAGGTAACTCCACCCCTTCTCTTCTTTGAAGCAACTATCAACATTTTCTGAAAAATGTACATTTGCCTAATAGCTAATCACATCAAAGAAACTATCCCAAATGTCAAAAATAACTTGATTAATTATGTACCACTTAACTAAGGCTACTGAACACTTGGAAAAGTTCTGTTTTTATAAGATTAGAGTGAAATTGCTTGGAAGGAAATACTGTAACATATTAAAAATTACATCTTCACCTAGTCCTTTGGTGTTATATGTTAGAGCTGGTCATTATAAATCAGAGTATGCTCATGTAACCTTTCGGTTGAGACTCATTTATTATACTGTCCTGCTTACACATGTAAACCAAAGGCAAAGTATGTCCCTAAGATGTGCACTTGAAGTCCCAATTGAATTCTATGGCAGGTGTACTCACATCTATAGTAAAAGAAGGTTGATCCAACTAGGAATCATGCCCACATATAATAAATAAATTACAAATATAAAACAGTTCCCTAAGCACAGAGAAGTTTATTGAATCACTGAATCAAATTAAATCTGTGCAAAAGACATGAAAGAATATCTCACACTGAAGTTCTTAAGTTATATAATGTAACTACAAAACTTTCCAGACATCCCTAGGCTGTATTTTCTGAACTTAGTTCTGAACACTTACATAAGTGATATTTTATATTTTCAATCTCAAGGGAAACCACAAGGGATGTGCATTCTTGGAAATTTATGGACATTGGTTATTTCGTTTTTTAAAAAGTCCATCACCTTTTATGCAATCTTTTAATACATCTGTTTCTTCAAAGGTTTGGCATTAAAAGCAAAAATAGTCTTTCATAACTTATAAACAAAAGACCTTTCACTATTACATAATAGCTTAAAAATATCTAATTAAAAAATGCTCTTTAATCAGGTATGCTTTCCAATAATAATGAAACTTGACTAGCATCAATTAAATACATTTAAATTATTCAAATTGCTTAGTACTCAAGTTAAAATGATGTTCTGTACTATTTCATAAAACATAATTGATGCTTTTTGAAAATATTAAGAACACTGATACTGAATATAAATGAGAGAACACATTAATTCTAAGAGTAAACTATCATACCCTAATGATTCCCCAAATATAATAATAAGAATGACAACTAATTATCATAACCTAACATTTATTTAGCACTTTCTATATGTCAAGAAAAGAGGAGTAAGTCACAGTCCTACCCTCGAGGAACTCACAATGTAAATACATGTGCAAATGTAGGACTGGGCAGTATGTGAGAAGTGCAAAAAAAGTTGCTAAACTAAAATGCTATAGGAGTTTAGAGGAGGAAGGTGATCATCTTCCCCTTGAATCACCATAAAAGGCTTCATGGAAAAGATAATAGATGTACCGGAAGAAGTTTAATTTCAAAAGGCAATTGTAAATAGAGCTGCATGGAAACAGCCTAAATGTCCATCATCAGATGAATGGATAAAGAAGATGTGGCACATATATACAATGGAATATTACTCAGCCATAAAAAGAAATGAAATTGAGTTATTTGTAGTGAGGTGGATGGACCTAGAATCTGTCATACAGAGTGAAGTAAGTCAAAAAGAGAAAGACAAATACCGTATGCTAACACATATATATGGAATCTAAGAAAAAAAAATGTCATGAAGAACCTAGGGGTAAGACAGGAATAAAGACACAGACCTACTAGAGAATGGACTTGAGGATATGGGGAGGGGGAAGGGAAAGCTGTGACAAAGTGAGAGAGTGGCATGGACATATATACACTACCAAACGTAAGGTAGATAGCTAATGGGAAGTAGCTGCATAGCACAGGGAGATCAGCTTGGTGCTTTGTGACCACCTTGGGGGGTGGGATAGGGAGAGTGGGAGGGAGGGAGACGCAAGAAGGAAGAGATATGGGAACATATGTATATGTATAACTGATTCACTTTGTTATAAAGCAGAAATTAACATACCATTGTAAAGCAATTATACTCCAATAAAGATGTAAAATAAATAAATAAAAATAAAAAGTAAAAAAAACAAAAGGCAAAGACCAAAGAAGGAAAGGACCCTTACAGCAAAATAATAATAATAATAGCTAACATTTATTAAGTGTTAACTATATGTCTAGCACTGGGATAAGTGCTTTTTTTCATGTCAAACTGCTTTATTACATCTTAAATAATAGTACAGTTGAACATAGGATCTATCTGTATTAACTCATGTAATCCTTACAACCACCCAATTAGGTAGGTACTCATACTTTACCCATTTTACAGATAAAGAAACTGGGGTTAAATGATCACAGAGCTAGTAAGTTCACTCAGACTGAAATATTTTTCCCACTTCTTATAGACATCAGTAAGTCATTACCTGACTCTTCAAGATCAAGCTTCCTTATGAATTCCCTCATTTCTGTCCCCATTCCCTCAGTCTGCCTGGTTTGTAGAAATCATCTTTGACTCTCCTGTCACAATCCACATCAAATCATTTACCAATCTGAGGAAATTCTCCCTTTGCAGTCTCTCTCAAATTTACTTCTTCCTCTTCATCCCCACAGCCATTATAGATAATCACCCAGGTCCTTACCGTCTTTGTTTAACTCAGTATCCAAACCCCTACCAACTGATGTTATTTCTTTAACAAGCATTTATTGTATCTCAAACAACATGCTGAGCAATGGGGATACAAAGGTGAATACAACATGCTTCCTGCACTCAGAGTCTATTAAATAGGCATATATAGAAGAGTAAATAGGTTTTAGCAGGTTGAAGGGCAGAAGTGTGGGAAGAAGGGGAACAGACATGTGTTCTAGGTAGAGAGAAGAGTATTTATGAAAATCTGAAAGTGAGAGAGAAACTGGAATGTTCAAGGGCACCAAAGCAGTTGAATTGATAGTAAAGGAGAAAGTAGCTTGAGATGAGATTTAAAAGGGGGCAGGGGTTACATATAAGGTAGCATTTCTCATTTCTCCAGCTCAGCATGATTGAAGACTTAAGCTGAGTAATTCTTTGGTATTTCTGGAGCTTCCCTCTGCATTACAGAATTTTAGCAGCATTCCTGGCTTCTCCCCACTAGATGCCAGTAGCACCACCACCACACTCTGTTGACAACCAAAATTGTCCCCAAACATCGCCAAATATCTAGTGGGAGCAAAATCACCTCCAGTTAAGAACCACTGATATAAAGGCCTTGAAAGTCATGTTAAGATATTTGGACTTTATTGTAAGATCAAGGGGAGTAGTGATGTGCAGCAGTGTGGAGGATGGACTAATTCTCAAGATCAGTCAAAAATGGAGGTAGAGAAACAAATAAGGTGACTATTCAATATCAAAGTGTTGTTCTTACTAGTCCCCAGTGCTATCACTTCAGTGTTAAGTCAGACACAGTTCTACAATGTTCCTATCATATTCCATGATTACGTTTATCTCTGTGTCTTTGTTCATTTGGGCTCTCAAAACCTAGAGTAGCACTTTTCTGACAATTCAAATCTCCCAAATTCATTTAAGGTCTGAGTTAGAATATTCTTACCTCCTAACTTATTATCATCTATGAAGCCATTTCAGACATTTTCCCTTATCACAAATAGCTTTACTTCTTATGCCTGTGATCTATATATAATACAACATTACACTTTCTTAATTTAGTACTTTAGGTTTATTTTCTGGTTGATTCATGCTTATAGTTAATATCTTGGTCAACTAAATTATAAACTCCTAGGAAATAGAGACAATGCGTTCTGCATCTTATATATATTCCAGATCACTGAGTAAAATCTTGAGCCAAGACCAACTGTCATTTTAAAATAAAAATCATGTCCTCTTGTGTGATTTCTCCATCATCTAGAAGATTTGCAATCAAAATTACCTTATTTTCTTATATAAACTGAGGTAAATCATTATGACATTGAATGGTAAACTCCATCTTCTTAACTATTAATTAGGAGCAAAATTACTAGCTCTGAGAATAGTCAGAGTTAATTAAGGATTTTATATTCCTACCATAGCCTTGTAGGAAATGTACAAATAAAAGGTATTAATGAAAAGATACCAGAGATCCTACTTTATATAATTGGCTTATCTGATCCTCTGAATGAAATAAGTATTTTTATCCTTAGAAAGGTTTAAATTAGATAAGAAGTAAGTGTTTGGAAAATTCCTTACATCCATATTTTTTAAAGCCTCATGTATAAAAGCTAGGTTAACTTTGATATGCATGCTTATGTTATATTTCTGTTATTTAAAGTCAGATAGTTTCAGTATTTTACATTCAATATCTCTGATTTTTGATGTTTCTACAGCTCCTTATAAATCATAGACTAACTCCACTGAAAGGATCTCAAAATGATTATCTGATTTAGCCCTTTGTTTTGATCAAATAGGTGGCAGAAAAATCCAGGAAACTTTCTAGAGGTCCAAATATCGAATAATTTCATTTTTGATAAATTGACAGTAAAACCAAGGCAGAAGGTTCATTATATTTCCAATATTTTAAATCACCTACAACAGAAAAACTGATAGATGATCCTCTTTAAATAATGGCAATATGTTATTCCTCAGCCTACCACACACATTAAAATCAACCTAGAATATGCAAGTATACATTTATTCCACTTTTAGAAAGACCTCAACATTAAAATCAAATTAAAAAATCATCTTTCTTCTGAGTTCAAGCAAGTTCAATGCACACTGCACCCCCTTTTTCCTTCTCCCACCTCCCTATGTAAGGATATTATCAGATACCATAACTTTAAACAACCTAACAGCTTGCACTCACACTTAAGAGCAGCATTACAGATTTTCTTTGAAACGTTAAGTGACAGAAACAAATCTGCTCATTTTCAGCTACTGAACGTGCTTACTAGTTTAACAGTTTTTTTTTTACCAAAGACATTGCCAGCTTTCACTTTGTCAGATGATTTGAAAATCTCTACCATATTTCCACCCTGCATTAAATGAGATCTAATGGATTAAGATAAGAGTAGACTTTCTTGTATGTCATGTTGGAAACTTTTCACAGGCACCCGCAAGCCCCTAATATAAAAGTAACCTAGGGGTGCCAATGATGAAAGACTTTGTTGCCATGGTGTCATCTCATAAATCATCAATTATTGTCTGTTATTATAAATGTGACAGCCACATACTGTCATAAAGGGATTTGCATTTTCATCTAGTTTTAAGATTTTTTTCCAGACATCACTTGCTTTGTAAAAGAAATGTCATGACAACCATAGAACACTTAAGCTTGTTATGAAGTGTTCAAGCATTCATTCAGACTTTTGTCAGTTTGGCATTTTGGCATCCCAACCTCTTTTGCATTATTGAGTAGTTTATCTTTATAGTTCATAAACGTATTTCTAAACATGGGCATATAGCATAATAGGCTAAACCTAACAGAAGCAATGGAACTATTTTGGCTGCTATGACAACCTAAACTGATCAATTTCCTGTCACTGTTTTAAAAGAGGCACTCTCCTGTGGCCGTAAATACTAATTACAAACGCAAGCCGTTTGCTAACATGTTCAGTTTACAGATTAAAACAGTTCATGCCTAATTTATCATTTAACATGTCCTCTCACATTGGTAGTATGGTACAGAATGAATAATTACTTTACTTGTTTACAAAATTTTCAACTTAATTTTACTAATTATTTTTGCAGTTGCTGGAATTTAGCTATGCTGCCATAAATTCAAAAAACTTGGTGAATTTTCAAAGTGCAAGGAAAGATTCCGGAATGTAATTTCTGCATTAAGGTTTAAATGTTTGCTTAAAACCCCTTCCTGTAAATGCTTATTTTAAAGAAGATGGTTCTATTTTACATAAAAGTTGCAAATTTTTCAAGAGCACATGTGAAAGAATCTCTTGTCCCACAATCTATTCAATTAAATAAAGAACTAATAAATTTGGTTAAAATCTGCAATGAATAATTTAGTGAAGGTAGATTCAGAGAAAAATAATACATCCATCAGGCAATACAGTCATAGTACTGTATAATCTAATATTAAGCCCTCGCTTCTCCACCCACACACATATTTTATAGAAGCTTTAAATTAAAGTATATACTTCATCTTTTGATGGGGAAGGAGGCATGGGGGATATTTCTAACTATTTCAGAGTGTAAACAATTCTACAAATTGTTAAACTATCTTTGTGGAATTTCCATGTCTGACCAACACTTGTGAAAAGGATAGGATACCATTATCCTATACAGAGGCTTTTTTTAACTAAATCTTTTTTATTTTCCAGCATTCATGAACTACATGATGAACAAAGCTTTGCTAGTATGTGTCATTTTGATTTAAATAGTAAGAAAGGAAAAACCCCTGCATTGATCTTGTCTATTGTCTCACTAACTTACCAACAAACCTAGAACTTGATTAAAATACTTTTACAATTTCCAAAGCTAAATGTGTTCTTCCTACACTTCAAATAATCACCTAGCATTTCTAGGGAGGCTGACAATTTTTCAAAATCAAATATAATAAACATGCTCCAGTTGATTCCCTAAAAAGAGAAGCTGGAATCTAAAATGTTTGCCTCTGAGAATACTTATAGAATATGCTGTTTTGTGGGGGATTAGGCAAAACAGATGATGTGAGGTCCCTGTTTCTGTTACTATCTGGACACTACTATCCTTACCAAAATATGTTGCTTAACAGGGCCTGCCCTGCCACCCGCAGCACAGCTCCACCCAATAACTCCTGTTAATCAACACAGATTATACATCCAAAGAAATTAAAAAGCCTTTAGTGGGTTTCCTGCGGTTGCACAAGAAGGAGTGACAAAGCGCTTCCAATTGCTTCTCAACCCAGCAGCTGTAACCTCAACACTCTAGGGTTCAGAGGGCCTTCTGACAGCTTGTGCTCACAGGTGCTCCTGTTCTAGCACCAGCTCAGTGAATCTGCAGCAGGAATTTTACATCACCACAGTGTCGAGGTGAAAGCTCCAGTGCCCTTATTTCAAAAGGAAATCTGGTCAGCTTGAAGCAATGAAAACTAATCTGAATGCAGCCAGTCATTGGCTGGGAACACATGCTCAGTAAAACAAAGGCTGCAATCAAAAGTTTTTTTTTCATGCATATAGCCACTTCAACTGTGCCTGCATTCTGTTATTTTTTTTAACATAGACTCCTAATTTCAGAAACAATTTATAAAATGTCATAGGCTGCTATACAGCGCTAGGAGAAAAATAGAAAATAATGTAAGTGATAGTAATATTCAATTGCTCAATAAATATTTATTGGATACTGAAGACTAAATGTCAGGAAAATATGTTGGATACTGGAGATAACAGTGGTCAGCAAAACAAAGGCACAGTCCCCACCTTCACAGTGGTTATTAAATTTCCAAAACATTTTAGCTTTTCCAAAAAATTCTTGCATATTTTGCTCATTTTTGCCCTTCACAACAATCTTGTGAGAGACATCCATAGGTCCATCTGATCGATAAGAAAACAAAGACTTAGAGATGTTAACTGATTTTCTTGTGATCAGAGAGCTAGCTGTTACTGGTGAGGGATTAAACACAAGATCTCTGACTACAAACTCAGGACACTTACCACTATAGCAGTATTTCCAAAATTGTACTTCATGGAACACTAGTTCTCTAAACAAAAAGGTTCTTTTAATCAAAAAAGACTGAGAGGGTTTCCCTGGTGGTGCAGTGGTTGAGAGTCCGCCTGCCGATGCAGGGGACACGGGTTCGTGCCCCGGTCCGGGAAGATCCCACATGCCGCGGAGCGGCTGAGCCCGTGAGCCATGGCCACTGAGCCTGCGCATCCGGAGCCTGTGCTCTGCAACAGGAGAGGCCACAACAGTGAGAGGCCCGCGTACCACAAAAAAAAAAAAAAAAAAAGACTGAGAAATCGTGTATTATTACATCTTATACATTCATAGAGCAAATTAACAAAGTATAAACCCTGAAGAAGACCTGTGATAAACAAACTTGTTTATTTTTACTGAACCCCATATTTCCCAAACTTATTTGACCTCAAACCCTCTCTGAAGAAAAAAAAAAGAATCCACAGTGACTCAGGAACTGATGATAAACTTAGTATACTGGATGCAGGGTGCGGGCGGTGTTTTGCAGAAAGGACATGTATGTTGGAGAGTTGCACAGTACATTTCTAAATCTATGCATGACCATGAATGTGTGTGACTGTAGAAGACTATGATATCTAGAAGATATGATATGATAACATTAGATATTATGAAAGAAATGAGGAGATATATGTGATGAGACAATGAGGCCTATGTGCATTATCAGGATGATGGAAAATTTAGGGTACCAACAAGAAAATGGAACTGAGAGAGTCCCCCTGACCCTTTTTTTTAGCCACCTCCAATACTTGCTCAAGATTGAGAAGATCAAATCTTCCTCTAAACAAACTTTCCCTTAATGGCTGATTCTAGGACTAGAGCAGTAAATCTACAAAATGAGCCTGGAGTATCTTGTAGTGCTAGAAAGTAAAGAAGGGCTCAAAAAACTTTACAATGATAGGGGCATGTAGAAGGTACCCAGCGGCCAACTGAAAGAGTGCCCAATGGCCAAAGCTAGAAAAATTTAAACAATAAAATGAATAACGTAGCATTGGATTATAATCTAAAATATAAATTAAATACTTATACGACCATAGTGAAAAAAATGAATGAATAAATATTAAGAAGAGATAAATCTCCCTTGCAGAAGAATTCCAAATAATTTCTGCAAATACTCTGCCTTTAAGAATGTGAAGCATAACTAGCTCCCCACTCTTTAACTATGGGCTGCACATAGTGACTTCCTTCCAAAAACTTCCAAAAAGTACAGTCAAGGAAAAGGAAAAAAGTAACTTTACAGTGGAGAAACCTAACAAACACTACAGGAACCAGGTGATCAAGTCAACCTCAACAATGATAAGTCATAATGATAGCATGTACCTTTGATATGATGTGTTGAAAATGGAATATTACCTCTGTGGTCTTCCTTCCAAAAACTTAGTTTAACAATGAGAAGAACACCAGGCAAACTCCAATTGAGGGGCATTTTACAAATACCTGACCTGTCTCCTCAAAACTGTTAAGGTCATCCAAAACAAGGAAAGTCTAGGAAACTGTCATAAGCCAAGAGGAGTCTAGGGAGACATGATGACTAAATATGAGGTGGTATCCTATATCCTGGAATAGAAAAAGGACATTAGGGAAAAACTGAAGAAGTCTGAATAAACTATAAACTTTAACAATAGTGTGTCAATATTGGTTCATTAATTGTGACAAATGATTCATTAATTGTAAAATATTAACAACAATTAGGAAACTGGACACAGGGTGCATGGGAAGTCTCTCTACCTTTTCAATTTTTCTGTAAATCTAAAACTGTTCTAAAACAAAAACTTCATTAAAAATAAAAAAAAAACCATTGCCTCTAACCATTTTTGTGCCAAGCCCAACTTAATTAAAAACTGCTTTATCTCTACATGAATAGGAGTCCAACTTAGTCCCAAAAATCACAAGCAGTGATTTTTGAAGAGGAAGAGCTGGACAAACGAATTAAGGAAAGCACAATTTGAGTTAATGCAACCAAAAAGTAAAATATGTATATACAATTTTTTAATGGGCTGCCTCAGACAGATGTCCCAAATCCCTTCATATAATGTTCTGAATACAGTGGGTGCTTTATTGCCTAAAGTAATCCATGATTAAAAAATAAAAACTACTAACTTCTTTATACGTAATATGTTAGATACATCAATATGTGATTTAATGGGTATTTGTAAAACTTTTGCAGCATAAAGAATATAAAATAGCTATATTTGTTATTTAGGCTAATTTCATTTTAAAGCAGTATAAGCATACAGCTCTACTGACTAATTGTATTGTAGAAATATACTATTTGGTTAGAATTAGCCATTTTAAATGAAAACATCCAAGTTATTTGATTTTCATCAAATAAAAATCAAAGAATAACTTTGTTTATATATTTAAATTAAAATATTGTCACAGGGAGAATATTTGGTAACGATAAATCAGTTTAAAATGCTTTAAACTCTTCTAATTGCAATAAATCAAAGCACAACTGCTATTATTAATAGGCTTCAATATTTTATATGTTTTAATATCTTTTAAATATTTTTTTAAAAGTCTAGAACGCTATATATCAGATGATATATCAGTTTATATCATGATTTATGAGACACCAACTTACATGAATCTGTTGATTGAGCTACATACAGTTTTTACATCTTAGTTTTCTAATGGATTTATTAAAATAATGTTTTACATTTTGTGGCTGAATCATTTTGTACTTGCCCCCTTTTGAACATTACAATTAGTTAAAAAACAAAAATTCCCAATAATAATCCCAAGTAACAGCAGATCTTTGTAGTCCTAATATGCTGGGAGGAGTTGAACGCTTTGAGTAAGTTTATTCTTTGTATTGAAAACTCGGTGTTATCAAAAACAGAAAGCAGGACACGTCTTTAAGGCACTTCACATGTATGCAGGACTGTTGAGCACGTTGCCATGGAACATAACTCCTTCAAGGATTACAAACCAAAGAACGGCCATTTTGGCATAATAGTCCCATTTCTGAACATTATTTTGTAGCATTCATCAAGATGTATTACAAACCCTCCCAATTTAGGGACAATGCACTGTCTTTTCAAATGCATTCATACTGGGTCTTAGAATCAACTCCATTTTAGCAACTAATTAGTTACACTGACAAACTTTTAAGAATAGGGCTATACAATTTTTAAAAAATGTCACCACTCTCTTTGTAAATTAATGATATGTTCCCCATTGCACAATAATAGGTGGTTATCAACCTTTCCTCTTTATCCTGTCTCAGTCATTTAGTTAAATCTACCCTGCACCCTCCAGAGAAATTCATGGTCTGTCACTCTACTCACTGGTGTCTAGATTTATGGATATTTTAGCAGTCCCTTTATTTTCACATCACTAGGCAACTCTTCTAAGTTTCAAAGAAAGGATCAACTTCACCTGAACATTCAGACAAGTATCCTACTTACAAAAGGCCGTTTTCCTTCTATAATTCACTTTCTTTTCCTTTATATTAAAGAGACACACAACCTGAAACCTAATGTATTGCACCTTCACATTATTAAATGGAACATGCAGAACATTGCATTATTATGCTACACATAGCCAAGAAATTTTAGTACTCACGGGATTATGGTAATTAAGTCTTCCTTCACTTTGGGTGATGTGACACTTGCTTGACTATAATGTCACTTCACTTAAAGTGCGTGTAAACAACATTATCTTAGTCACTCTGCATTACATTTCCAACTGTGAGCAAAATTACAAGGTCAGAGTGGACAAGAATGTAGGTAATCCCAAGGAAACATCATGTAAATGACTTGCTCAAGGTTCAAACTGGGTTTTCAATAAAAGCAAAAAGGAATCTTTCCATATTAATATTATAGTATTATTATCTAAATGCCATCAGTGGCAAAGCACCTGGGTATTCTTGGAGACAGTGGTAAAGACAACAGTGTCCATGATTTTGATGTTTTGTGGATAAAACATAAATGTTGTTTGCCAAGGATTCGTTCAAGCTAACAAAAGCGTCTGCACTCAATAAGGAGTAGTACATAGAAAAACAGCAAACAGTTTTGTAAAAAAAAGATTGTTAATATCTCAACTGCAAATAATACTTTTTAGAAATGCAGATGAAAAGGCAAAACAGCAATGCTTACATTTCCTCCTTTCCTGTTTTTTAATAAATACTCAGAACCATGATTTTTATTCTTTTTAAAAGTAGAGTAGTAATTTCCCAACAGTCTTATCAGCTACTTTGTGATTATATCCAAGATGTGCTGTCTTAAAAATGCTCTGACCTACAGAAACTAGCTGAAAGACTTTGGAATATCTTGTGTTTTGAGTGATTTATTTAGTGCTTATTGAAGAAGTTAGATAACCTGATTAAATCCCCACAAAGGATAAGTAAGATCAGGGCAAAAATAGTCTAGATTAACTTGGCACAAGTTCCTCTTCATTGAACTAGTGGAAGTAACACAATGAGCAAAATAATGGTTTTCAGAGTATGCTTAAACTGTAAAGCAAGATGCCAATTAGCAAAAATAGGAATGGAAGTTCTTAGATATGGGCCCCACAGTCAGTTCACAAATACGTCAAAGTGGGTAAAAACACTCAAAAGCAACTTATGTGGGATTCTCTAGGCTTAGTGTCACATTTGGACAATGAGGGATACACGTGAATTGTATTAATCTGGAGATCATCTGAACAAAGTGTGTGAACCACAGTTTTCTTGTAATATCTGATGTTCAATCTCTGTAGGAGGTCAACTCACTTCCTAGGAAGGCCATAGTCAAACATTTTTTCCCAGGACTATTCAGAAAAAAAGAGAGGCCCCCAAAAATGTCTTCATCATCAGAGATTAACTGATTTAGACTCTGCTTGCCAGAGTTGCTACCTTCCATAAGTAGAAGCTTCACTAAAAACATAACTATGTTCAATATTCTCATAGATAAACAGAGTTTCCTTTTTAAAAGTCATTGAAAATAATAGGTATTCTGTGCTTGAGATAGGATATACTTGTGTGTGTGAATGTGTGAGTGTTTGTGAGTGTGGTATATTTTCAATTCTGGGAGGTTAAATAAAATCAGTTTCGACTCTCTCCCTTTTATACTTTAATCTCTTACAATATTAGATAGGTTTCTAACTGAGTGTTCTTTCCAGTACACATAGAATCTAAGAAAGCCTGAAAGCTCTTTGTTAAGCCTCAGGTTAAAGATCCAGATCTTTCTAATGAAAAGTCTCTCCAAACACAAAATCAATTACTTATCCTCCCCCATCCAAAAAGAAATACAGAACAGTCAACCTGAGTCCTCCCTCTACTTTAAGTAGCTATGTGCAGCACCAAAAAAGCACTGTTAGAATCAAATCTTAAGTGAGATGAAAATACTGAATATTCTTTTCTCTGAATCTGAAATGCATAAAAAGAGCTTGAAAAGAAACACAAAGCCACAAAAAAATAGTGCTTGAACTTTCATTGTATTTTCAGCATTTGCAATGTAATGTTTCAGAGTGTGGAACATTGAAGATTAATTCAAGATGGTGTGTTGCCACTGACTAGTCCTTATAATGCTGAGCTCCTGCTCCCATCTTCTTTCCCACCCCCACCCCCAATTGTCCTTGAATTAAGAGAAACACAAAGATAAACAGGATAAACTCATGATCTTAACTAAGTGAGAGGGTGTTACAACAGTTTCACAAATTGATAAAATTCAATTTTGTCTTTATGTTTTATGCACAATAAGTAAATTACAGCTTCAAGGAAAGGGGGCAATATGTATCATAGATCAAAGGTTATAGTATGTCTCTAAGAGATAGCTTAGTCCAACATCCTAATTTTACAGATGCAGCAACTGAGGTCCCAAGTCAGAGTGATTTGCAGGGTTGTTTTCAGGCCATGAACTTCTGACTCGTTCTCCAGAGCTCTTCCTGCTATACCACAATACCTCATCAAATGAGGCTTTATGGGAAAGTGCTTTGAAACCTGGAAAAAACTTTACAAATTTTACATAGTATCCTTATGCTTATCTGAACTGCATATTGTTTTAAATGAAAAATAATGACACAAATATATAGTATCAGTAAACATCGTCATGTACACTGTGATCAGAATCAACGTTTCGTCTGTAGTGTATAATCATGAAAGAGAATCAATGAAAAAGAATTATTTTTTCTTCAAAGAAATTTTTGTTAAAAATACCTACTACATTTGCAAGAATCTTGGGAAATAGGAGCTCTCATAAAATGCTAGTGGGAGGGTAAATCAGAACAGCTTTAGAGAGCAATTTGGCAGTAACTATTAAGTTGAAGATGTGCATAGCCCACAGCTCAACAATTTCACTTCTGGCTTATACACCAGAGAAATTTTCCCACAGGGGCACAAGAAAACATGATTCCCATTACAACAAAAATTAGAAACAACCTAAGTGTTCATCAGTACAGTAAAAAATAATCAAACTGTGGTATACTCATAGAATGAAAGAGTATAGTGGACAATTTTTAAAAATGAACTAGAACTACATGTATCAGCGCAGATAAATCTCAAAAACATAATGCAAAAACAATTACAAAATGATACTATAATACCAAACCACTTAGGTACATTTTAAAAACACAAAAATCAATGCTGCATATTATTTACGTATAAATACACATAAAATTTAAAAACATAGCAATGATACACACCAATTTTAAAGTAGTGGTTACTTCCAATGAAGAGTGAAGTATAATAGAAAGAATATTAGTGTTACTCATATCACTAATGCTTTACAGAAACATCTGTATCTGTAATTTTTTCAATTGAGCTCTGAATCAAATGTAGCAGAATGTAGACCTGATTATTGGTCCACAGGTATCTCTCATTATTTCCTGCTCTTTCTATTTGAACTATTTTATAATTAATGTTGCTAACTTTACACACTACCAAAGTGATGTTACCAAAATTGATTTCAGAATAGAAATGTCATTTTTGATAAGTCAGAAAAAGTATATATATACATATACATATAATGTATATGTATATATAAAAATATAATGAAATTACGTGTTTTGGTAATTAGTCTGATTCCAGTTGTCAGGTTATAAAACATGTTAATCCAAAGTATATGAGCTTTGAACTCAAATGGCCTTGATTCAAATGCTGGCTCTGGTATTTGTAGGCTGTGTGGCCTTAGATAAATCACTTAACTTTCTCTGTACCTCAATGTCATCATCCATAAAACAAGAATCACAATAATAG
The DNA here is from genome assembly GCF_963455315.2 of Globicephala melas. Classification (NCBI taxonomy): domain Eukaryota; kingdom Metazoa; phylum Chordata; class Mammalia; order Artiodactyla; family Delphinidae; genus Globicephala; species Globicephala melas. The sequence continues at coordinate 55,477,303 of NC_083335.1, forward strand.
CACCTGCCTTATAGGGCTGTTATGATGATTAAATGAACTAACACATGGAAAACACCAGGGATATCATGTTCAAAAAATGTTAGATATTATAAAAAGTACTAGTTCATCAAAATTTATCCTGAAAAACCTTATTTATATGTCTACATTGGTCAAAAAGTCACTTATTTCTTAGATTCTGTATCTTTCAGGACTAGCCAATTAACTAAGAATCTCCACTTGTTAGAGTTTTTAGGGAATGGTTTTAATTAATTAATACATTTAAACGTAGTTCATCCCTATCACACAAAAGATTACCTGTGGTCAAAACTATCTGATGATCTAGAAAGGGTAGCACTGTCCATCCAAATTTTATTTAAGTAAAACATCAGCTATTTTGCACATTGTCATATGTGTTGACCAGTTGTCCAACAATTTATCATCTTTCATATGTTTTTTGTGTTAAATCTACAAGTAGAATAGTATGTCAACAAATGAGGGGTGGGTTTTTTTTAGTTAATTTAGGATTTGAGATTGTGAATTCTTTTCTTTCTCTTTCATTTTTACTTTTCTCTTTTTCTTAAGTCCTCTGATAAACGTTTCTCAACAAAAATGACAATATTAACTTACCATCCTAACTAAGGATTTGTGGTACAGATCATGGGGGTCATTAAAGCAGGTTTAGCAGTGTTTTTTTTTTTTCTGGTTTACTTTTTTTTTGCTAGAGAGGTTGGAATTTAATTGTTTCCTTTTTAGACAAATATTCTTTTGGATTGCCAGTGATGAAAGGGGCATACAGATGTCAAAAGCACTGTAGCACAGTGGGATTATGTGCTAAGGTCCAGGGCAGGACAGACAAACAAGCAAAGTCTCAGATCAGTCAAACAGTTACCTCAATAAAATCTCAGATGACCAGCTTTTGTTTTATCTTTGCCAATGCCTATCAAAAGTTCAAATGAAGTTTTGTTGTGCTAACTACTTACATTTCTTTTATTTCTTACTTTAATCATTCGTAAAAACAAAGGAATTTCACCAGATAAAATAGGGAATTTGTTTAAAGGCAAGCCAATTTAAAATAAAACAACACATGTTATATACATGGCTTTCTTCCTATTAAAGCACCATAAATTGGGATTTAAGTAGTAGCCTTAATTATGTTATATGACAGAGCCTAACTTAAATATTCTCTTTTGGACATAGAAGAAATTATCTTTCGTACTGCATTGCACTGATAAATATGAAAATGAAAAATTCATAATTTTATCTTAGTTTTCAAACCACATTAAGGGAAAAATATCTTGGCTATTTCCATGTAGTAAGAAAAAAATCACAAGGTGCATGCATAACCACCATTTTGAGTATCAGGAGAATTATTTACAAGCAGTCCACTTATTATTTATTTACTTTACTTGAATTTTCCATCATCAAGATCTTTGTGTGCATTTATAACATACTGTGATTTTCTAAACCGCAGTACCTAGAGGACTTACAGTTTAAAGCAGAGGTCACAAACTGATAGCCCATGTGCTAGATCCAGACCACAGATGGGTTTTGCTTTGCCTGCATAGTGTTGCTTTTTATTGAGTTAGTTACCAACATTTAAGAATTGGAGAATTTCATATAAAAATCTGGATTCGCAGTTTCTCTTAAAAAGTCAAATCTTAACAACAGTGGGCCTGCATTCCCACCTGGTAGCAATCAGCTGAGCTGAGTAATAGCTGCCATCTTTGGAAAGAATATATGCTCTCTAGGTCACCATAGTCCCCACCACTCCCTATTGCTTATGGCCTTTCATTTATGCTACCACCCTTGTCTCAGTAGGCATTAGAGTTTGCAACTCTCCTGTTTCCCTGTAGTTTATTTGAGTGTCAGCACACATACTTTCAAAAACATTTCACAGTTTTTCTCAGATTACAGTTAGTGTAAAAACTCATTATATATATATATATATATATATATATGCATATGTAATGTGTGTTCTGACTAATCTAGAAATAAATATATACAGTTATAAACTACTGTTATGCTTAATTAAAAACAAGAAGTTGACATTCATTTACATATCATTTTACTAAAAAAAAGTCAATTTCAATGCCTGAATTCAATTGCATCCATATAAAATCAAAGCACTTACTTTCAATATCCCAAACCTAATCTCAAAACTCAATCCACTTAAACTTTTTCAGTTAAAATCATTCATTAATGAAATCTAGTGGGTTCTAGTCTCCATCAGCATTGAAGTCACAGTTTAAAAATAAGTTTAGCACTTAAGGAGGCACATCCACTGCTTCAGGTCACTTGGGTATTATTTAGTGTGCATGATATTTGACAGTAATATTTAGTACAGAAAATGCCCCAGATATTATAAATACCACCATGATGATTTTCATTTTCTATGTTGTAAACCCAGGATAAATCACATGGTGTGGTCCCCATCTCTCTAACAACCCTATGACATTTTTCTTGTAGAAAAATACAGATAAAACATGCATCATGAGCAGCCCTGAAGGAAGGGGGTAAAGTCACCATAGGGTGATTTAACCTGAGAAGGGTGTGTGGCAGTCAATATCAAACTGTACTTTAGAATCATGGGTTGCCCTCCTTCTCCCTTGCGCCTCTGAGTTAACTGCCCATTCTTTGTTCCCATTACAACCTAAAAGGTATGAAGTCTGGAGCAGTATGGTGTCTCTGATTGCAATTTAACTGAAATTGTCATAGATATTTTAGGAAGTTTCAAGCATAAATCTTAGACTTCCAAATATTTTTAAAATGTATTTTTAGAGAAAAAATAATTTCAAATATTTTAGAACTAGTAGCATGCCTACAATATATATCTGTGCTTAATGCTTAGAAAAATTCCAGAAGATTAGAAGGCCTGGGTTTTTGGGGTTTTTTTGCCATTATTGCTGTAGCACACTTAATAGCCTGTGCTGCCCTGCAAAAGTGAATGTACCTTCCTAAGCATTTCAGAGCCATGGGGCAGGTGAATTACTTTCCCATTATTTTACATAGTTGTCATGATTTTTATGTCAGTGACCCTTACTCAACCCCCATCAACTTTGCAGCCTTTCTCCAGCTTCTGCTTTAGTTCACAGGGAAGGAGTTGCTCTCTGTGGCTGGAAGTCATCTCCCAACTATGCGTTCCTGAGATTCACTCCCAGTTAACACATATGAATGATCACTAACTGGCAATAGTGAAACCGTGAAGACCCCAATTAACTAGAACCCTCAAATGGATAGACAGGTTCTAATTAGCTATTTGGATTTCATTTTTCTTATTATTAACTAAAGATTAAGCAAGATTCAATATTTGCTGCTGAAAATTTTAAATGGCTCTACTTTCCTACCTTAGTAAGTATAGTACAGGGAATAAAATTACTGAAGTTGGGCTGAATCTGTACAGACTCCAGGACATTCCCAGGAAGTTGATTTTTAAAAAATAAATACATAAATACCTGTTAACAGCTTGTTTTCTTGTCATTTGCCTCTTCCTTCTAAAAGGAGAGTGTAGCAAAAAATAAATAAATAAAACTGGTTAATTGAGAGTTCTGGTTAGTAGCTTCCAATTAATCAAGTCTTTATTATATTTCACAAAAAATCTTAAATTCTTCAGAAATTTTAGATAGGTTACACACAATGAAACACCAGCAGGGAAGAGCACAAAGAAGGTAGGAAAGCCTGAATTGCTATTAGGTAGTGTTTTAAATATATGAATAATGTTATTACATTTCTGGTCTAATCCCCATTGAGTAAAGAATAATGTGAAACGTCATGTAGTTTAGGGCTTTTGTATACATGAAGGCAAGGAAATATGGTTGTAAATTTCTGTTGAAGAAAATGGCCTTGGGTCGTAACAGTTCCAAAAACAGATTCAGCAGTATTTTGTCTTTCCCCTTTCTTTCAAGAGCCTTCCTTCCCATCCCATTGAGTATTCCAACACTTTTTAGGGAAAGAAAATCCCTTCTAGTTTTTTTTCTCATTTTATTCGGCCAACAGGATGATGAAAGTAAGCCAATATCAATGTTATGCCTTAATTTCCTAAATATGGAGCCATTAATCACACAGCTCACTATATACTGATTTCTGAAGCAATACTGAACTATCTTACATCTTCCCCAAAAGGGTTACACATGCACACACACACTCAGACACAAACACACATACATAGTCATACACACAACTGCACAAAATAAGTTAAACACATACATAAGAGATCAATAAAAAGCCCACATAATTATCTTAGTTAACAAAACAACCATTCTTTCCAGTAGTATAATATTTCCCGGTGTTCCTAAACCCTTTAATAAAGAACAATGAAATTTAAAATGAAAAGATACAAAAAAACTATAAGTAGTGTAATTTGGCTATTTTGAGCCTTATTGTACTTCTTAGTAGTATAGAAACAGGAACTTCCTTCTAATGTCCACTACAAATATGTATGGTTAGTTCATCACCCCCTTCATAATCTCTTCTTCTAATAGCCATTTTGTTAAAAGACTCCTTTCAGGTGTTTGTTTGTTTATTTGTTTTAGAAAGGCAACTGCTTCCCTGCTTAAAGGCCTATGGAAACATTTTTTAAAAAACCCACAGATGCAAACATGTATCTGGGGTTGCGGGGGAAAGGAGGTGGCAGTGAAGGAAGGTGAGCATTTTTTCACCTACTCTTGTGTTTTTGTCACTTGATTGTCAGAACTATTTGATTTTGCTTTATAGTTCACTCACACAACCTGTTTTGAAATTACATTTTCTTAAAGTAGAATATACTCATACATACCAAGTCAATGATAATGCATACTTCCTTAATCCAATGGGCTTTATATTGGAGGACTTTTTCCCTTTTACCAGAGATCCTCTTTTTTTAACTATAAAATTTCCTGAAGACAACAGAACTTTTTTGACTGTCACCATATGTACATAATCATACTAAGTTAAAAAATAATTTAAGCCTTCTATAGCTTGAGCTTCATAGATTATTTAAGCATAGATTTTGAAATTACCAAATACTGAAACATTCTTGTTAGAATTATACAATAAATATATAAACATCCATGAGTTAACTGTCCTTTTATTAAGGATCTTAAAATTTCTTAGAAAATTAGGAGTTTACCTTGACTTTTGAAAATTTCTCATTTGTCTTGTCAAATGTGAGAATGCATTTTACAATACTGCCTAACACTAGCTATAATTCTAGGACTTTAGGGACCACATGTTAAATACATATATTTTATTTTTGACATTCAAAATAAAATGTAACTTCTATATTTCTGAATTTGTTCAGAAGCAGTATTGTTCAATCAGAATAGTAACCATATATTTAAAATTCCAAAAGATCAATAAAACATTTCCTATGCCTTGATATATGTAAAATGATTGTACACCTCAAAAATACACAAATTTGATTTGCCAGTTACCTCGATAAAGCTGGAAAAATGTCTCAGGTTTTTAAATGGGAGTCACCTGTTAACCTGGCATATATGACCATACTTTGGGGACTACTAAATTAGGCTTTAGCTGTTCCTCATACAGATAATATCTTTTAGTCATGTAATGTATTTTCCTTGCCCAATACAATAAACAAAATGTTGATTTGGGAACAAATATGATAAATAAATAGGACACAAGTCAAGCAATGCCCTGCCCCTACCCCTAACTTCATCTGTAGGGGATAAATGACCAGTAAATACGTGTTGGTAAAATTTTTTTAGTTTCTTTCTGGAGACATGATTAAATCATGTTAACTTTTGCATTTTCAGTGTTGGAGGTTTTGGGGAGCTTCCCTCCCTCTTAACTAATAATTTTATTCATTTTATATGTCAACTCTTGCTCTACAGCAGCTTTTATAAACCTGTTTAATCTCTTTAGAGATCCTGGAAATTCTTTGACAAGAATGTATTTCAAAAGCAAAAGGAACTGAAAGAGGCCTGGATATTTTAGGCTTATTTAAGTTTCCAGAGGGTATCCAAACAACCTCTTGATCACTTAAGTCTCTAAAGGCATGATCTTCCGATTCAAGAACCTGAAAAATAAAACTATTTTCCTCCTTTCAGGAATTTATTTTTCCTAGAACTATTTGAGAATAACAAAAACCTTGGTCGTACTAAATATGTTTCTTCTGAAATACTTTGGTGCATGAGCTTGACTCTTTAAATATCAGTGTGATTTAAAGACACAGTCTAAAGTAAAGAAAAAAGGGAAAATTACATACGGGATGGGTTGATAGTAAAGATAAATGAGCTTACAGCATTTTAAAATTTTTGTTTGTAAGAAGGGGGTTTCAATACATATATATTGTAAATATCAGTCACATAAATGAACTTTAATTATTAGATAAACTATCTGAAATCATTTCTACTGTATAAAATTTTAGCATTAAAATCCTTCAAAGCCTTCATAAATTTTAAATTATTTATTGTTGTGGCATATTTGTTCACAATATTTCTGTTGGAAATTTTTCTCCTTGTTTGTAGGTTTGGCTAAAGACACCATGAGTGACCCCTTGAATCTTGTCTGTTGATCCATATGGGCGTTCTAGCCAGCCTTTTGTAAGGGACTTTTTAAACCCTGTTACCTAGTTATATTTCATGTCTTCTGGTTGATGATTACGTATTTCTATAGTATGTTCAGAATGGCTCAGATAAAACACTAAGTAAATGTTCTAGAAACCAAACCAAACATTTATGGTAGATGTACATTAAAGCCCCTGAGACATTGGATGCAAACACTGCTTTATCGGCTTTTAGTTAACTTTGGTTTTGATGGTTTGATAACACACTGAGATGACAGTAAATTGTCCTACTTCTAAATTGTATGCTGCCTGTGGAGAGAACTTTGTCGCAGCCTCCAACTGTTAATTGCTGATTAAGATGGTGTTTCCTTCATAACATTTATAGTAATGTGTAAATATTTTATTTATTTACATGTCTTAGATCTATTTTCCTTTTGAAATGCAATCTCCATTGAAGAATGAGTTTAGGTTTCTTGTTCATAGACTAGGCACTCAGTAAAAATTTGTCAATGAACTGAACATTGGCTATGTGAAGGGACAATTTACTCATTTAAATCCATCACTGTACAGAGTCTTAAAGCTTATTCTAATAAAATATATTTTAAGAACCTATTTCTTCTATGCTACACTGATTTACATCATTGATGATGGGGCTTAATTTATATAAGGATAGCTGGGGTGTTTTAGAATGAGTGAACTTTCACTGATTAGGTAAAGTTGATCAGAAATATCATGAGCCCAAATTTAGTTCATGGCATCAAATATTCTGAATTATTGATGGGTGAAAAGTATAGAGTCATTATAAAGTTATTCAAGAGAGAAAGAATATTCTAAAATTTATTTTAATTATACCTTAATTTTTTCTAACATTTGGCTTATTTGTTTAGTGAAGCTTAAATTCGATGTGAAACACTAACAGTTCTGTAAGCAGAACTCAGCTAAGCTGTTTCTAACAAAATGAGTTCATTTGCCAGTTGATCATTCTGGTAATCCTATCTGGTTTAGTCTAGCTACAGATAAAGACAATCAAGCAGGGTCAGAGCAAAGGAATCTCGGCCTGGACATGCTCTCAAAGTAATACTAAGAGGTGGGAGTGGGAATGAAGAAGATTACTTATTTCAAAGTCTGTTAAATTCTTTACATTCATCCCTTGATTTAATCTCTGACAAGGACCACTCTATCACCATTAAGTAAGATAAGATAAAATAGGATAAGATAAAATAAAATAAAAAGCATGTTCCTCACCAATTAAGACATCAGAGGCAGATACTCAACATTACAAATGATTACCTTTTGATGTAGCTCCTTTTGGTATCCAAAATCTCATGTTAAATAATAAGACCTTATTGTTACATAGTTTTACAGTTAACAGAGCATTTTTCTCATCATTAACTAAAGGAGTAAAACTATTCTGTGAGCAAAAGTGGGTTTGAAACACTTTCCCACTTTTATATATGTAGAAACTGAGACTGAAGTGTTTTTAATTTGATTCAGTGTTCTTCCACTTCCTGTTGTTGACAATATTTATCTATCTGAATATGAATGAAATACCCCTTTTTCTTGATACTTTTTTCGCTTGATCACTTTCATGATATGTAAAGAACCAACTTCTTTAAGCGTTAAGGGAAGCTCTTCAAACATACTTATAATTGGTTTTTCGTACTGATCCCACAGAGGCTGCATTTATCTCCTTACCCTATGATAGCACTTTCTTAGTTCAATATTTATCTACAAATACTTACTGATCATCAACTATGGACAAAAGCCTCTTTGCTATAGGCTATGGAGAATACAAAGATATTCAAGCATGATCCCTGATATCAAGAATATTACGATCTGAAACGAAAGACATATCATAGTCACAAATTGTTACATTGAAAGTCTGTGAGTGATAAACGCCACATGATTTCCTGGTGTAGAGTAGGCATTTAAAAATATCAGATGAATGATAGTTGAATGCATGGTGGTATAAACTAATAGCTATAAGAATTTAGTTGAAGCCATCACTTATACCTAGAGTGGTAAGTGAAGTCATTATGAAAGAGATGACGTTTGATTGGGGCCTAGAGGAATAGATAGGTTTTGGAAAACAAAGAAAGAGGATAACAATGCTTTAGGAAGTTGAAACTGACAGGATAGGCAGAATGAATTGCTACAAGAGTGTCTGGAGGTGAGATCAGGCAGAAGATTACTGCAATGTCCTCCGCATGAGATAACCAGGTAGAGATGAGAATAAAAAGGAATGGACATGTGCAACAGAGAGTCTAAAGCTAGCATTAATATGACTTAAAGCTTAAATTAACATAGAAACAAAGTATAGAATGGAACAAAGGAGAACTCTGAGCTTATGACTGATTCCATGAAAATTGATTTTCCAAGTTCTATGAAACCAAGTTATGAATGAATTTTCAAACAACCTATTCTGTAAGCAATAGTGTCAACAGAAAGAACACTGAACAAGACATAAGGAGACTTGGGTATTAGTATCAACGATGCAACCGGATGTGTGACCACGAGCAAATGACTTCCCTTTTCTAGATCCCAGTATCCTTATTTGTAAAACCAGGGCTGGATAAATTGACCTCTCCGGCCTATCATAGCTCAAATACTCTATGGTTCTCTGATTTCCGAGTTGCCGACAACCTAACTAAAATACAGGTAGATTAAATTAAAATTTCTCTGAGAAATTAGTAGCTATTGTAACTTAGTTGCCACTCCTGAGACATACTTTTTCTTGATTCATAAATAGTTATCGCAATATCTGTCAGTGGTATTGAACTAAGGGTCATATCCTTTCTATGTTTCAGAAAAGTATTGAATGAAAATTCTTCAGACATTTTACTTCACAAAGGAAATCAGTAGAGCATTGCTCTGTTTGCATGCTACAGAAAAACTGACTTGAAAACCTGAGAAGTACAGAAGCAAGTTTCACTTCGATTGAAATTTATACATCTCTATCTATACGTATATTGAAGTGAGTTTATTTTCAATTAAATCTTCTTCAACCTTTGCTCTTTAAAGGTTACAGAAATTCAGGGTTCTATCCTGTCTTCACAGTTAATACCTGGTAGTTCTAAGGTCAGTCTAACTCCTCTTTTCAAATGCTACATCTTTTTTAAAAATATGGTAACCAGAACTAAACATAACATTCTAAGTGGGGTTATAGGAATGTTGCAATCTCATCATCTATCCTGTAGAATTTTAGGTCTTTCCTATAACCCTGCATGCAGGTAAAAATAAGCTGTCATTCATCAAGGAAGTCACTGTTATTTTCATTTCTCCTTTAGGCAGTTAGTTTTATCTGGGACTTCCTCATTGGAAAATTCCTAGAAACATAGAAAATGAAAGACATAGTTTGCTACAGAGAAAAACACACCACTCCCACTAACTGCTGTCTACCATCCCACTTCCTCCACCTACAATAAAAGTGAAAAGACATAACAGTATGTACATTTTCATCTATTTATTGATATATTCAACATTACCTAACCCCATCAGTATCTGCTGGTTTTATCATTTAAAATGCAAACAACTAAAAGCAAGAACCATAACTAATGGATATCTCCTTGTAGTGTCTAAAAATAAGACCATGTACACAAAGCCTCTAAGACAAAGTGGTGAAAACGAACATTTAAAAGGGCTGTGAAGGGCTTCCCTGGTGGCGCAGTGGTTGAGAGTCCACCTGCCGATGCAGGCAACAAAAGGACTAATACAGACAACTTCTGAAAAGGAGAGAAAAAACCCACTTAGTCACTTAAACAAAGAGAATAACCAAAAGAAAATATTAGGTAGTGAAATAGCTAACAGCCTTCATAGGTATTCATTTAGAGCTAATCATAACCCTTGGTGTGAATTTAGCTAAGAGATGTATATTTGAATAAGCTGCCTAGATAACCATATATTGGAAATTTTGTTTGAAGACTTATTGGTGGGCCTGTTTGATTGTGCTAAAATGTTAAAATTGACACCTAAAATACAAGACAGTATCAGAATATTGACTTTCACCAAGGAGAAATAATTATTTTATTTTATTGGGATCAAGTGATAAAGGAAAAAACTTGTATTAAAAAAATCTGAGTGAGGGTCTTCCCTGGTGGCACAGTGGTTGAGAGTCCACCTGCCGATGCAGGGGACACGGGTTCGTGCCCCGTCCGGGAAGATCCTACATGCTGCGGAGCGGCTGGGCCCGTGAGCCATGGCCGCTGAGCCTGCGCGTCCGGAGCCTGTGCTCCGCAACGGGAGAGGCCGCAACAGTGAGAGGTCCACGTACCGCAAAAAAAAAAAAAAAAGAAAAAAAAAGAATAAAAGGGCTGTGAAACTTTCTGTCCCTCTGCTCTGAATAAGTTCCCCTATTCCTTTCTAATAGTAAAATGAGGTCAAATAATATGCTGATCTTAACATTAACCCTGGTTGCCTCTTTTTTTTTTCGCATTTTTTAAACACATAAACTAACAATGGTTCCTTCCCCTCTGCTCACATAACACTTTGTGCTTGCCTGTGTCATAGCACTCAGTCATATGTGTGTCTCTCACTATGCTGTGATTCTTTGAGAACAACAAAACCTAACTACTTAACACCTCCTTGATAACAAAATCAGCTCTAACATTATAAAACACGATTAAAGTCTTTAGAAGACACATGTTTGATAAAAAGTATTTGAGGTGATGGTATTTATTTCAAATGTAAATGTCAAGAGCAAGCTCATTTTTCCAGGTCTTATATCAAATCTTTGATGCAATGATATATTGCTTTTTAGTGGAAATTAAAATTAATCTTTATTTCTTTATTATGTTCATTTTTCCCCAGATTTTTATGTATACTACTATAATCTTTATGAACATAGTTTGAATTTTTTATATTATCTGATTTTAATACTTTTTATCTTGTTGCAATGCCATGAATTATGAATTACAGAAAATTTCCTCCAACTGAAATTTCCTTCCCTAAGTATTATTCCACACATTCTAGAGTTAGTTTTCTGTTGTCTCAAAAGTGTTCTGTATCATCTCACTCAGGTTTTTTTTTTTTTGTGGGGTGGTACGCGGGCCTCTCACTGTTGTGGCCTCTCCTGTTGCGGAGCACAGGCTCCGGACGCGCAGGCTCAGCGGCCATGACTCACGGGCCCAGCCGCTCCGCAGCATGTGGGATCTTCCCAGACAGGGGCACGAACCCGTGTCCCCTGCATCGGCAGGTGGACTCTCAACCACTGTGCCACCAGGGAAGACCCTCACTCAGGTTTTTTTAATACAAGTTTTTTCCTTTATCACTTGATCCCAGTAAACTAAAATAATTATTTCTCCTTGGTGAAAGTCAATATTCTGATACTGTCTTGTATTTTAGGTGTCAATTTTAACATTTTAGCACAATCAAACAGGCCCACCAATAAGTCTTCAAACAAAATTTCCAATATATGGATATCTAGGCAGCTTATTCAAATATACATCTCTTAGCTAAATTCACACCAAGGGTTATGATTAGCTCTAAATGAATACCTATGAAGGCTGTTAGCTATTTCACTACCTAATATTTTCTTTTGGTTATTCTCTTTGTTTAAGTGACTAAGTGGGTTTTTTCTCTCTTTTTCAGAAGTTGTCTGTATTAGTCCTTTTGTACATTTACCCTTTTCACTTTATAAATTACTAGAGGTTACTCCCATAACTGTCTTCTCAAATAATGCATAAGCATCTTTTTTATTCATACATAGCTATGTGTATACTCCATCTGTTAGAAAATATGCCCCCTTAAGTATAAAACTTCACCAGCCATGCATTTCTTTTTTCTGAAAGTTTATCAGCAATACTGTCACAGGTAGTTGGAGGTAACTCTTCCTAACACTTTGTCTCTCTCTCAATTCAAACAAAATTTTAAAAGAATGAAAGAAAAGAACAATAAAAGAATGAATGAAAGAAAAGGACTCTACCCTTCTGTTAGTTATATGAATATGAATCATTGTTAATAGAAATGATTCAATACTCCCCAGCATGTGTTGTGGGTCTTTTCCACCCATCACATCATGCTTCTCCTAGTGTCTCTATAGTCACCCCTTTTTAAGACTCCTTAGTACTGCATTCTTTCTCTTCCACATGTAGAAAGTGTAGCAATCTTCACACTGAAAACCAAGAGATTTCAGACTGCCTCCTCATCTCTCCAGGGCAACTAGGTCTTCCCTTTTTTTCTTCTAACCAATGTAGCAATCCTACATGAAATCTTTAGTCTTTTACTCTGCTTACTTGTAAGGCCCCTGGTCTTATAGTGATCACATCCTTAAGAATGTCTTTGCATCTGTGACTGCTTCCGCCTAAAAGTCACATCAAGTGGCAATAAAAGACCACCCAGTTATTTTTGAAGGTGCATTCCTAGTAGGAAACAATACATTTTTTGCCATGCTTACAAATAGCATGTCCTTCTTACCTCACACTCGCCATTTACCCATTACAATCTGCAGCAAAAAAATTTTATAAATCAATAGCAATGTCACAATATAAGCATACAGGTCTTAAATTCTTCACACACAATTTACAGAGCATTTAGAAATGGGAGAAAAACTCAAAGGTGTTCAAAGTCTTGACTTTCTTTTAAAAGCGTCATTTTTGTTAAAGGCTTTTAATAGGAAAGAAACTAATGTCCTATTTTAATAGTCTTTGAGTACTAACATCAAAAAGTAAAATAAAAACCATGTGCAACACAAGGATAAATGTTTTTTTAATTGTAGGAGACAAAATTCATTTGTAAATAACAATAGCCTGCTAATCAAATAGCCTTTTATATCCTTTAAATACTATTGTGGTTCAAACATTTCATCTGCTGAACATAGTATGTGTGTAGAATGTAAACCTACATATAAACATGTATATGGTCCATCCAGAGAAATGAAATCTTAATACTAGACCACATGATTTTTCTGAACTATTTTTCAGGGGAAAAGATAATTTTATAATTAACTGTCATCATTAAAATTCCAATTTTGGTCTCTTGCTAAAAGGAAAAAAAAGACTAGTGAAAGCAATCATGTATATTTTCAATTAAGTAGAAGCAAGCTGTCTTCATAGAAGACTTCTGAAAATCAGTTATAATATAGTTTTGACAACTTCTCAAATGTTAGGATTAAGTTGTGGTTAGGCAAGGCCCATTGTCACAACATAGGGAAATTTACCTCACCACCTTGTCACATAACAATATCAACAGGATCCTTTACATGATCAAAATATTTTAATGCTGACCATATCATATTTTAGTGCAAACTTTTAAAGGTTATGCAGTTGTAAACAGGATGATTATTAGACAGAAAATTTTCTGTGGAATCTATTTGAAGCACCAAGAACACCTTAACAAAGGAAAAATGAGGCCCCAAATCAATTACTTCTTCTTTAATTACTACCTTTACAAAAAAAAAAAAGAAAACAAGAAAATCTGATTCCAAATAAAGCAGTTAAATTTGACTTTGAAACCCTAGATTATTTGATATACTTAAAGTATAATCTAAACATATATGTCTTATTAGAAAAACTTTATTAGGGAAATATTATGTTATTAAATAGGAATAACTTCCAAACAATCTGAATTGCTTGACAAATAGTTTTTTTCCTAGAACCAGTTTTTCTTTGGGTTGAAAATTGATCAGTGTCATATACTAGATTCTGGCCTTATTTTCTTATATTTGAACTAGCCAAAAGTGCCAGAAAACTTAGAATTTAAGCACCAAGTCTCAAGCCTATACCATCTCACCAAAGGATTTTTGCCGAATACTGATGAACTGCTCCTAAGCTAATACTATGATTTCTAGAATACAAGTATTATCACAATTAAATGTAAGACTAACTACAATATAGTACTGAAAAATCATCTATTTAGCAACTGGCAAATCTACACTATTTCAGAGTCACTGTCTTTTCAAAGTTTAGTAAGTTGGTAACATGTTGGAGTTATAAGCACTTCTGTTTGCACAGGCTCTAGAAAAAGGAGAGGTTAAGTGTCTTAGAAAACATGAAAGTGTATGTTTTCCTTTCACGTGAAACAATTATTAGAATGAAGTGGGGGAATGTCAAGGAATTAAGACTTTTCTTTCCTTTGCAAATGAATTCCCCCAAGTTATCCGTATGTTGTATTGGTATATCTCTTAACGAATATTTTTTCAAAACAACCCTCCTTTTAAACTTCTTTATTTTATTTACTATACCATCTTAAATTTGTTTTAATTTATTTTAAAGATGTTGGTTAAAATTCATCACTTTTAGACTTTAGCCAATTGTTTTTTTTTTTAAAGAAGATGTTGGGGGTAGGAGTTTATTAATTTATTTATTTATTTTTGCTGTGTTGGGTCTTTGTTTCTGTGCGAGGGCTTTCTCTAGTTGTGGCAAGCGGGGGCCACACTTCATCAGGGTGCGCGGGCCTCTTACTATCGCGGCCTCTCTTGCTGCGGAGCACAGGCTCCAGACGCGCAGGCTCAGTAGCTGTGGCTCACGGGCCTAGTTGCCCTGCGTAATGTGGGATCCTCCCAGACCAGGGCTCAAACCCGTGTCCCCTGCATTAGCAGGCAGATTCTCAACCACTGTGCCACCAGGGAAGCCCCCTAGCCAAATTTTTAAAGTTTATTTTTTGGCCATCAGCATTTTTCTGTCAATTCTGTGTGTGTGTATACATATACATATATACACACCTATATATAATTTAATAACTTCCGTTATTAAAATTAATGCCATAACGATGCTCTCTTTCTCTGAATTTACACCTCACAGTATAACTGCAACCATGGGCTCTAAATTTTATATTCATCTTTGCCCTGGGCCATAATGACTATGTAAACTCTCAACACCTTATTTGAATATTTAAGTTTCTAGCATTGTTCTAAAGTATCTAGCACTGCTCTAAAGATTAACACTCATTAAACACACAATGAATATTTGCTTAGTGAAAAGCAAGAATAATCCAAGGATTTTTCTGAAATAGTCCCAGCATGTTTTACTATAGGTATAATCATTTGGAAGTATTACAGAGATTTATTAATATGGATCAGATGTTTGTTTACCCTTTCATAATTATTACAATTGTAACCATCAAGGTAACATCTGGTAAGTTAATTTTCTTATTTCTGAATTTTTAAATGAGTGGTGGTCTCTATTATTTTTTAAATGCTGCAAAAGAAATCCTTTTGAATCTGTCATATTTAACTCAATACTTAAAGGAGAAAAATAGATATAATTTATTCTGTATTCTTTTCAACTTCATTTTCATGTCAAAATATTCATCATTCTGTCATATGATGCAAGTTGAGCACTATGTTTAGAATATTTTATAAAAATGAGCAGTTTATTAAATGTATATCTTTTGTGATAGTGCAAATATGTTTGCATCTACTGAATAAAAAACTATAAAGTCTTAGTACACCAATTTGCAAGGTATCTTGACACCTTCCAAATAAAGTCCTTCTTTAAACACTATACTTAATTATGAAATAATTTTATTTTGCAGAGAGAAAAAGTGTTAACAAAATGAATAATAATCTTGCTATGATTACACACACTGAAACACCATTATATCTCTTGAAAGGGAGATCCTGTCATAAAATATCAAGAAAGCCAATGGAGTTCTCTTTTTGAAACACTGGAATCAAATAATGGAATAAAAATTATTCAACTGAAAAAAATCATACATAAACTGAAAAATGTATCATTTCAATAACTACCATCCTTAGATATCAACCACATTTTCTTAATTTTATTTTATTTTATTTTTTTATTTTTTTAGCGTTACGCGGGCCTCTCACTGTTGCGGCCTCTCCCATTGCGGAGCACAGGCTCCGGACGCGCAGGCTCAGCGGCCATGGCTCACGGGCCCAGCCGCTCCGCGGCATGTGGGATCTTCCCGGACCAGGGCACGAACCCGTGTCCCCTGCATCGGCAGGCGGACTCTCAACCACTGCGCCACCAGGGAAGCTCTCAACCACATTTTTTAAAACTATAATATTAAGTAATATTCGCAATATGCCTCTGGTAACCTTAAACACTCCAATTAAAACAACAACGATTCACTTTGTTATAAAGCAGAAACTATCACACCATTGTAAAGCAATTATACTCCAATAAAATCATAAAAAAAACAAAGACAAAAAGATAGACAGTAGGTCTACACACAAAATAATAAAATTATGCACAATATTACAAATTATATATTGTTGCTGAAAAATGCTTAAAATGCAGGTACATTTTAAAGAGTTTTTCAAATTTTAGCAAATTGCCAGATGGGACAGAAAAAAAAGACAAGCTGTTCTTTCATTTCCAAAAGATTATTTCAGGTTTTATATGTGTTTTGACTTAATAACGTTGTAATAGTGGGTTTTTCAAGGGTCCCTCAGAATAATAAAGTGCATACTATAACTCAAAATATGCTCATCAATAATAATGCACATTCTGGATCATCATTCAAAGATAAATATTAAGGTATGAGTAAAATATTAGCTAACATGTAAGTTTTGCTTCTTTTAATGCCATTGGGGTAAAAGTGTTTTTTGAATAAGTTATTTATTGGTCATGTATCTGTGTTCAAATTTTTTGTTTTGGAAATCATTTAGCATTGGCTTGTTAAAATTTTTCATTACCAAAAGGCTAAAAAGAGATTCCATCTCTTCTTAGGAAAGAATAGGAGGGAGATGCATTCAAATCAAAAGTAATGTACATTAGCTGCAGGCCTTTGGAAGAATAACAATCACATAAAAAACACTACTGAACTATTAAAACAATAGGGTGAAAATATGCATTTTGTTGATACTATAAAATGTAAAGGTGTGCTTTTTCCTTAAACCTTTATAGGGTCATCAAGAATGAAAAATTTGTTGATCTTATTTTCCTGGGGAAAAAACAGAAAAAGGTATAAGTAAGAAATGTCCATTCTAATACATGAGCTTGGATGTGTGTGCGTGTGTTTCACTCTTATCTTCCATCTACCACTCCTCCAGTGTTTTATATAAAGATGCCAACAGAACGGAAGCTTGAAGTAGCAGGGGAAATATCCTTGGGAATGAGATCATTCTGCAGGGTAGTAGTGATCGTGATATAGAAACATCTGATTCTACGTTATTATCCTACAAATGCTTATAGTGCCTAAAAGAACAGAAGACATATAGATATGTAACATATTGGATACCATTATATGGATGCCATATAAACAATGAATATTTAATTAGAGGAAACAATCTTAGAGAAACCACAAATCTAAAACGAACAGATGAATCAAATGTGCAGGAGGAATCATTCTAGTCAGCTGAAAACAGAATTTAACACTTTCTCACCTTGCTCTTAGTCTTCTACGTTACCATACAAGTTTATGATTCCCTTCCCTGCCGTAACGATATTAGAAAATCTTGTGTTCTAGGATAATGCAAGATGTCACAAATTATGGAAGGTGGATATTTTTAATGTATAATATTAAAATATAGCTCAGCCCACAGGTGACATTTCCATATGAAACTTGTATTGCAATATATTTCATCCTAATTCTTTATTTGGCCTTGAATTTTATTTTCAGGTTGATAATAGCATTTATATTCAGCATCAGAACCAACATTAATTAATCTTAACTGTAATAAACTTATCTGTAAGAACCTAAAGATATCCTTTTTAGTTAAACACACACAAGGCAAAACATAATGGTCCTATTTATTCCTTTCTCTTGTGGCACATTCTTGACAAATATGTAACATCCATTAACATGTCTCACTTCCCACTGGCTATGCAACCTGGCTCTGTAACACTAGATCATCATTTTCAAATCTGATCTGAAAGTTTCAAAAATGGAAATTTCAATGATATTCTGCAGGCCTAGCTTCTTATCCAAGGAGCTGAAGTTTCCTCCAACCCCCATTAATCAGATTGTTACTAGGATATGTCAGCTATAGACTGGTTAAAACTGGACTTCTGTAGAAAGTGCATAAAATTTCAGTCTTAACAGCACGTTCATAGCACCCTTTCATCAGTCATTTGAAAAATGGAGGGGCTTCCCTGGTGGTGCAGTGGTTGGGAGTCCACCTGCCGATGCAGGGGACGCGGGTTCGAGCCCCGGTCCGGGAGGATCCCACATGCCGCAGAGCGGCTGGGCCCGTGAGCCATGGCCGCTGGGCCTGCACATCCAGAGCCTGTGCTCCGCAACGGGAGAGGCTGCAGCAGTGGGGGCCCGCGTACCGCAAAAAAAAAAAAAAAAGAAAGAAAAGAAAAGAAAAATGGAGACTATATATTTTTTCTTTTTGCAAACAAGAATAATCAAAGATGAGCTGAGAGGAAGAAAGAGCTCCTAATAAGGGCTTTTTCCCTACTCATTTTTGCTACCATGCTGCTGGGCATTCCTTCTGGCTGAGATTCTCAAGATGAGTCTGTTCCATAGTGTTTTCAGGAAGCCAAACAATAAGAGGTTAAAAAGAAGAGGGTTATCAGTTAGCAGCAGGGTCAGAGGGGCTTACAACAACTCCATAATTGCTACCCAGATCTGGAGTATGTGTGTGGGGGGGGTGCGTGTGCATGTGTGTGCGTGTGTGTGTGTATGTGTGTGTGTGTGTGTGTGTTTGAGAAGGCTCAGAGGGGATAATTTGGAAAACACACGTTTGTCTCAACTAAATCTACTCTGACTAGTACTGTAAACAAGTTTATTTAACCATGGAGAAAGTGATTGGAAGAAACATACAAACTCAAAGAGCCCTAGCTAGTAATGCAGATTTTCTAAAGTGAATTATTTCTCTCTCTTACAACTTGGCTGAAAGATATAATTATTTCTTTGCTTAATTATTATTACTACTATCATTATTATTATTATTATTATATTAATTTTGGGTATACAGCATTATAGTTCAACATCTGCAAACACCACAGAGTGATCACCACAACAAGTCTAGTTATCAACCATGACCATACAGTTGACCCCCTTCACCCACCCCCAAACCGCCTTCCCCTCTGGTAACCACCAATCTGTTCTCTGTATTGATGTGTTTGTTTTCATTTTTTGTTTGTTTTTTTTAACATTCCACAAATGATTGAAATCATATGTCATTTGTCTTTCTTCATTTGACTTATTTCACTTAGCAAAATACCCTAAAGGTCCATCCATGTTGTCACAAATGGCATGATTTCATCTTTTTTTATGGTTGAGTAGTATTCCATCATATATATATATGGAATATATATATATATTCCATCTTCTTTATCCATTCATCCGTGAATGAGCACATAGGTTGCATCCATATCTTGGCAATTGTAAATAATGCTGCCATGAATACTGGGGTGCATGTATCTTTTCAAATTAGTGTTTTCATATTCTTCAGATATATACCCAGAAGTGGAATAGCTGGGTGATTTGGTAGTTCTGGTCTTAATTTGTTGAGGTATTTACATACTGTTTTCCATGATGGCTGCACCAGTTTACAGTCCCACCAACAGTGCACAATTGTTCCCTTTTCTCCATATCTTCTCCATCATTTGTCATTCCTTGTCTTTTCGATAATAGCCATTCTAACAGGTATGAGGTGACATCTCCTGCTTCTGATTTGCATTTTACTAATAATTAGTGATGTTGAATATCTCTTCATATGTCTGTTGGCCATTTGTATGTCTTCTTTGGAAAAGTGTCTATTGAGATATTCCTTGTCCATTTTTTAATTGTCTTGTTTCTTTGTTGCTGAGTTGTATGAGTTCTTTATATATTTTGGATATTAACCCCTTGGATATATGATTTGCAAATACCTTCTATTCAGTAGATTGCATTTTCATTTTGATGAGACTTTCCTTGGCTGTACAGAAGCTTTTTAGTTTGCTGTAGTCCTATTTGTTTACTTTTGCTTTTGTTTCCCTTGGCTTTGAAGTCAAATTCACAAAAATATCTCTAAGATTGAAGTGAATATGGTTACTACGTATATTTTCTTCTAAGAACTTTATGGTTTCAGGTCTTACATTCAAGTCTTTAATACATTTTGAGTTCATTTTTGTGTATCTTGTAAAAGTGTGGCTTGTTCAGTTTTCCGAACACTATTTGTTTAAGTGACTGTCCTTCCTCCATTATATGTTCTTTGCTCCTGTGTCCTAGATTAATTGTACATATATGTGTGGGTTTATTTCTGGACTCCCCATTTGTTCCATTAATCTATCTGTCATTTTTTGTGCAAGTGCCATGCTGTTTTCATTACTGTAGCTTTGTAGTATACTTTGAAATCAGGGAGTGTGATACATCCAGCTTTGTTCTTATTTCTCAAGATTATTTTGGCTATTCAAGGTCATCTGTGGTTTCATAAAAGTATGAGGATTATTTGTTCTAGTTCTGTGAAATATGCCATTGATATTTTGATAGGGATTGCCTTATATCTGTAGATTTCTTCCAATCCGTGAGCACAGAGTTTCCTTCTATTTTTTGTCTCTTCTTCAATTCTTTCCATTAAGGTCATACAATTTTTGGCATACAAGCCTTTCACCTCATGGTTAAACTTTTTCCTAGGTATTTCATTCTTTTTTGATGCAATTGCAAATGGGATTGTTTTCTTAATTCCTCTGAGAGTTTGTTATAAGTGTATAGAAATGCTACAGGCTTCTGTGTATTGATTTTCTATTCTGAAACCTTACTGAATTCATTCATTAGTTCTACCAGTCTTCTGGTGGAGTTTTTAGGTTTTCTGTATATAGTATTATGTCACCTGTAAGTAGTGACAGTTTTACTTCTTCTTTTCTAATTTAAATGGCTTTATTTCTTTTTCTTGCCTAACTGCCATGGTTAGGACTTCTAATACTATGTCAAATAAAAGTGGCAAGAGTGGGCACCTTTCTCTTCTTCCTGATCTTAGAGAAAAACATTTTAGTTTTTTGCCACTGAGTAAGATAAAGCCCTTATTATGTTGAGGCATGTTGCCTCTATCACCACTTTGTGGAGAGTTCTTATCAAATATTCGTGTTGAATTTTGTCAAAAGCTTTTTCTGCATCTATTGAGATTATCATATGATTTTTATCCTTCATTTTGTTAATCACACTAATTAATTTGCAGATGTTGAACCATACTTGCATTCCTGGAATAAATCCCACTTCATCGTGGTGCATGATCATTTTAATGTATTTTTGGATTTGGTTTGTTAGTATTTTGCTGAGGATTTTTGCATCTATGTTCATCAAGGACATTTGCCTGTAATTTTCTTTTTTTGTGGTCTCCTTGTCAGCTTTTGGTATCAGGGTAATGCTTCATAAAATGTGTTTGGAAGGTTTCTCTCCTCTTCAATTTTTTGAGTTTGAGAAGGATAGGTATTAAATCTTCTTTGAATGGTTTGTAGAATTCACCAGTGAAGCTATCAGGTCCTTGGCTTTTGTTTGCTGGGAGCTTTTTGACTACTGTTTTAATCTCCTTATTAGTAATCAGTCTATTCAGATTTTCTATTTCATCATGAACAGTCTTGGAAGATTGTATGTTTCTAGAAATTTATTTATTCTAGGTTGTCCAATTTGTTGGTAGAACTATTTATATATAGAAATATTGGTATTAAGCAAATATTAGACTACACTTGAGTTTATCCAAATTATAATCTGAAACAAAATTCTGGAGGGGAAAAACAGAGGGGTGGGGTGGGAGGGGAGGTGACAGGAAGGTTGAGGAAAGATTAACTAGGGTGTGAGGAGGAGAGCAATCCATAAACCTAGTGCCTTCACTGCCTGTAATTCCTGCCCCCCCAACACACACAGACACACCCACGTGTGCACGTGCACACACACACACACACACACACACACACACACACACATCTTCTCTGCCCAGCCAACTCCTAATCATCCTTAAAAACTCCACTCAGTTATCACCTTCTCTGTCGCTACAGGATTGACCTAAGCCCTTTGTTTTGGAATAAAGGGGAGAAGATTTCTATCTTCTGATGTATATTCAGAAAAAAAAAAAAAACAGAAATACATAAACAGGAGCTTTACTGCTATCCTTTAATCAGTTCACTCCATTTAATCAAGTGTATATTGGTGTAGCAATTCAGTTTCTTCCTTTGGATTTCAGGTGAATGTAAGAATGAGTTTAAAAACACGGAGGTAATACCCAAGCACTCCTTATTAAGGCTACATGTTTGGAAAAGCCATGAAAAAGCTTAGGAAAAATGGTACTACTCTGTTCTAATTTATTTAAATATATGAAGAATGTTACATCATAGAATTTCACTCTAAGGATAAGAGCATTATTTTTTTTTTTTGACCTGACCCTATAAGTTGTACTGGCTTCTATAAAGGGAACTTACCTATATGTTTCCTCATAGAGAGCTCAGGTTGCTTCCACTGTGTAAAACGTTGTGTACCCAGGCATTTTAAAACTCTAAAAGGTAGGAAGTATTTTTTGTGCCTATTTCCTAAAACTAAGACACAGAATCAACTGCTAAACAATTCGTAATCCTGTTTGTACAGAATAAAAATAATAAATGCAATGCTTTAAGAAATATTCATCAAATATAATATAGACATGTTAATATAACTAAGAATACACAGAGAAAGTCAACTCAGAGGACCACTGTTCAGCTTAGCTTCCATAGTTCATTAGATCTTGGTTATGTTTCTATAAATGATTATGCTGCATGAGATATAAAAGAACTATGATGAGAAGGTTCATGGAAAAGCAAAGATTACTGTAAAAATGCAGCTTCCCATTCAAACAACACCTTAATCTAAATGAGATCAATTGGATCTGTAAGAATATTTAAGCATTTATCTCAGAAAAGTCAACCTGCTCTTTTCCATTTTAAAAATTAACAGGGGCCAGAGTCCAAAGCTGACTAGAATAGAGCTGTGTTTATAATGACAAAATATTAAAGATGGGAATGCTGTTTTAAACAAAGTCCAAATTTTCAGGTTCACAGAAGCTAATATAAGTTATGCTCACCGTATTAAGAAAACATTTCCTTTATTCTATTTTGAAGTAAACTGTTTTGTTAGATTTCACAAAAAGAAAATGTTACCTCCACCTCAAAAATCTAAAATATACTACAATTTCCCTCATGTCAAATTTAACAAACATGAATTTTAGAGCAATGAGTTACAGGGCTAAACAAATAATTCTGTAAAAAATTAAATATACTGATAATAGTATAGAGGTGGCATAAAAATTGATATACCTTTTTCACCCTATAGGACTGGTACATACTGGAAACAAAAGGCAAAAGCTTTTATAAACAAGGTTTCCTCATAAAACATTTTAAGCAATGCAAAAATCATTGGAACATTTAGGCCTAGTCAGAGCCTTAAAGAAGAGTTCAAACTGAGGTTGTATCCATTTTCACATTTGAATTAAACTCTGGTGATGCCATTCAAATAATGGTTTGATGTCTTTTGCTTATCACTCAATAAATGCACTTCCAATACTAAAGATTAAAAAACCTACACATCCTGAGTCAATAACACAAAGTGTAGATATCTACCATGGTAAGTAAAGAAAACTAAGAAACAGCATCACTCATAAGCCTAATGGCAAAGCATGTCAATTTTAGCAACATTCCAAGATGATAAGGGTCTGAGTAGAAGGTTTGTTCCCAGATTCTGTCTGTACATGAGATAGCCTTCAACTAAGTAAAAGACAGATGGTGAGATGCTGACTTATAAACAATACTTCCACATTAGAATCCATGAGCTTGATTCTCTCTAGAAAAATATCTGCATTCATTACAATGGGTGGTCTTATGAGTACATCCACCTGAAGTGCCTTCCTGAATATATGTTTAAAAACTACCTGTGTATTCATAAAAATGAGATTTTAACAGGCTTAAGTATCGATCCCTAATACTTGAAAGCAAAAGTTGAGGGGAAAATAAGACCTTAAACAGAAAGCTTAAGTTGTAAATATTAAGGAACTTTTCCCCTTAACATAAACTGTTTGGCAGGGCATGTGGTGGGGGGGGAGGGGGGAGGCGATGGGAGGGGAATCATGCAGTACTAGTGCCCCAAAGAATTTGATTTGATACTGATTCATGGAATGAAACCCATCTGTGTATCTGAATCCAAAATGTTGATATCTCAGCTGCAATGGCAACAATTATGTTTCTTTGAAAGATGATGGTGAGTCTTTAATTATTAAAGCAATCGTATTTAACAGATGGCCCACGAAAAGTACTTTTAAAAAGTTACCCAGAGGGTTATATAAACGAACAAGCTAAAACAGCTGGCAGCTGGTGCATGAAATCAATAATGAGAAAATGAGTTCTACTGTATCTTTGTTTTCATTGTCTAGTTGAAGACAGAGAAGACAAGAGAAAGAGCGAGAGGGAATCAACTTGTGAACTTCACAAAGGGGCCGAATGGATTATGTGTATCTAATTAGAAAGAGAGAAACCTCCTGGAGTGAGGCTGTAAAACTAAAGAAATGGTGTGTGCGTGTGTGCCCTTGTGTGTATGTGTATGCAAGTGTACCCACGTGCTGAGTGGATAGGAATACAGAGAGGAAATTGTACTTTCTGACTACTTCAGCTATACTGTTGTGGGTAATACATTGCTTATTTTATGGCCTCGAAAAATCCAAATTGCACTTAATCAGAGGAAAATACTTCAAGAGACAGAATAAGCAATACCAATGGAATAATGATGAATTTGAATATTGCTGGTTTTCCTTCACTTATTCTTTTAAGCAATTTCACCAGTTAGAACTTCTTAAATTAAAAATTCCCATTGAGGAGACCTTCAAAACGGTGGAAGAGTAGGATGTGGAGATCACCTTCCTCCCCACAAATACATCAAAAATACATCTAGGGCTTCCCTGGTGGCACAGTGGTTGAGAGTCTGCCTGCCGATGCAGGGGACATGGGTTTGTGCCCCGGTCCGGGAATATCCCACAGGCTGCAGAGCGGCTAGGCCCGTGAGCCATGGCCGCTGAGCCTGCACACCTGGAGCCTGTGCTCTGCAACGGGAGAGGCCACAACAGTGAGAGGCCCGTGCACCGCAAAAAAAAAAAAAAAAAAATCTACATGTGGAACAGCTCCTACAGAACACCTACTGAATGCTGACAAAAGACCTCAGACCTCCCAAAAGGCAAGAAACTCCCCACGTACCTGGGTAGGGCAAAAGAAAAAAGAATAAACAGAGACAAAAGAATAGGGATGGGACCTCCACCAGTGGGAGGGAGCTGTGAAGGAGGAAAGGTTTCCACATATTAGGAAGCCCCTTCACTGGTGGAGGCGTAGGGGGTAGGCGGAGGGTAAGCTTCAGAGCCACAGAGGAGAATGCAGCAACAGGGGTGCAGAGGACAAAGTAGAGAGACTCCCGTACAAGGATCGGTGCTGACCAGCACTCACCAGCCTGAGTCTGCTCACCCGCTGGGGCGGGTGGGAACTGGGTGTTGAGGCTCGGGCTTCAGAGGTCAGATCGCAGGGAGAGGACTGGGGTTGGCTGCGTGAACACAGCCTGAAGGGGGCTAATGCACTGTGTCACAGCTAGCTGGGAGGGTGTCAGGGAAAAAGTCTGGACCTGCCAGGAAGGCAAGAGACCTTTGTTTCATGGTGCATGAGGAGAGGAGATTCCTGCTTCCTATGCCTACAGAAGGCAGAGCACTGCCTAAATGAGCTCCAGAGACAGGCACAAGCTGTGGCTATCAGCTGAGACACCAGAGACGGGCATGAACCGCTAATGTTGTTGCCGCTGCCACTAAGAATCCTGTGTGCAAGCGCAGGTCACTATCCACACACCCCCAGGAGCCTGTGCAGCACACCACTGCCAGGGTCCTGTGATCCAGGGACAACTTCCCCAGGAGAACACAAGGCACACCTCAGGCTGTCACAACGTCATGCTGATTTCTAACATCACAGGCTTGCCCCACATTCCAATTATGACTACCATACCCCTCCCTACCCCTAGCCTGAGTGAGCCAGATAGCCCTAATCAGCCGCTGCTTTAACCGTCTCTTGTCTGGACAGGAAACAGATGCCTGAGGGCGACCTACACGCAGAGACAGGGCGAAAACCAAAGCTGAACCCCAGAAGCTGAGTGAACAAAGAAGAGAAAGGGAAATTTCTCTGTGCAGCCTCAGCAGCAGCAGATTAAATCCCCACAATCAACTTGATAAATGCTGCATCTGAAGAATACCTGAAGAGACAACAAATGTTCCCAAAACTGAGGCCATGGACTTTGGGAAAAACTAACACCTGGGGTTTGCTTTCTGTGTCTAATTTGTTTCTGGTTTTATGTTTATCTTAGTTTAGTGTTTAGTGCTTATTATCATTGGTGAATTTGTTTATTGGTATGGTGGCTCTCTTCCTTTTTTATATACATATATATTTTTCCTCCTTTTTCTCTTTTTGTGAATGTGCATGTGTATGCTTCTTTGTGTAATTTTTGTCTGTATAGCTTTGCTTTTACTATTTGTCCTAAGGTTCTATCTGTCCATTTTTTTGTTTTTGTTTTCATTTTTGTTTTTTTTCTTTCTTCCTTTTCTTCTGAGCCCTGTGGCTCATAGGTTATTTGTGTTCTGGCCAGCTGTTGGGCCTGAGCCTCTGGGGTGGGAGGGACAAGCCTGGGACACTGAACCACCAGGAACATCCTGGCTCCATGTAATATCAATCAGAGAGAGCTCTCCAACAGATCTTTGTCTCAACACTAAGACCCATCCCTACCCAATGGCCAGCAAGCTCCAGTGCTGTATGCCCCATGCCAAATAACTAGCAAGACAGGAACACAAACCCATGCATTAGCAGAAAGGCTGCCTAAAATCATACTAAGTTCACAGACACTCCAAAACACACCACTGGATGCGGCCCTGCCACCAGAAGGACAAAATACAGCCTCACCCACCAAAACACAGGCACAAGTCCACTCCAACAGGAAGTCTACACAGCCCATTAAACCAACCTCACTCACCGGGGGCAGACACCAAAAATAATGGGAATTATGAAACTGCAGCCTGTGAAAAGGAGACCCCAAACCCAGTAAGTTAAACAAAATGAGAAAACAGATACATATGCAGCAGATGAAGGAGCAAGGTAAAAACCCACCAGATCAAACAAATGAAGAGGAAATAGGCAGTCTAACTGAAAAAGAATTCAGAGTAATGATAGGAAAGATATCCAAAATCTTGGAAATAGAATGGAGAAAATACAAGAAACATTTAACAAAGACATACAAGAACTAAAGAACAAACAAACAACGATGACCAACACAATAAATGAAATTAAAAATACTCTAGAAAAATCAATAGCAGGATAACTGAGGCAGAAGAACGGGTAAGTGACCTGGAGGATAAAATAGTGCAAATAACAGCCACAGAGCAGAATAAAGAAAAACGAATGAAAAGAATTGAGGACAGTCTCAGAGACTTCTGGGACAACATTAAACTCACCAACATTTGAAATACAGGGGACCCAGAAGAAGAAGAGAAAAAGAAAGGGCCTGAGAAAATATTTGAATAGATAATAGTTGAAAACTTCCCTAACATGGGAAAGGAAATAATCAGTCAAGTCCAGGAAGCACAGAGAGTCCCGTACAGGATAAATCCAAGAAGAAACATAACAAGACACATATTAAACAAACTACCAAAAATTAAACACAAAGAAAAAAAATATTAAAAGCAGCAAGGGAGGGCTTCCCAGGTGGCACAGTGGTTGAAAGACTGCCTGCTAGTGGAGGGGACATGGGTTCGAGCCCTGGTCTGGGAGGATCCCACATGCGGCAGAGCAACTGGACCCATGAGCCACAATTGCTGAGCCTGCGTGTCTGGAGCCTGTGCCCTGCAACAGGAGAGACCACTGTGGTGAGAGGCCCGTGCACCGTGATGAAGACTGGCCCCTGCTTGCCACAAATAGAGAAAGCCCTCACACAGAAACAAGGACGCAACATAGCAAAAATTAATTAATTAATTAATTAATTCCATAAAGACAGGAACCATATCTATGCATTGTTCACAGTGGTATCTTTGTTTAAAAAAAAAAAGAAAAAGCAGCAAGGGAAAAGCAGCAAATAAAATCCAAGGGAATCCCCATAAAGTTAACAGCTGATCTCTCAGCAGAAACCACAAGCCAGAAAGGAGTGGCAGGACATATTTAAACTGATGAAGGAGAAAAACCAACAACCAAGATTACTCTACCCAGCAAGAATCTCATTCAGATTTGACAGAGAAATTAAAACGTTTACAGACAAGCAAAAACTAAGAGAATTCAGCACCACCAAACCAGCTTTACAACAAATGCTAAAGGAACTTCTCTAGGCAAGAAACACAAGAGAAGGAAAAGACCTACAATAACAAACCCAAATGAATTAAGAACATGATAATAGTGACATACATATTGATAATTACCTTAAATGTAAATGCATTAAATGGTCCAACAAAAAGACAAAGACTGGCTGAATGGATACAAAAATAAAACCCATATATATGCTGTTTATAAGAGACCCACTTCAGACCTAGGGAAACATACAGACTGAAAGTGAGGGGATGGAAAAAGATATTTCATGCAAATGGAAATCAAAATAAAGCTGGAGAAGCAACTTTCATATCAGAAAAAATAGACTTTAAAATAAAGACTATTACAAGAGACAAAGAAGGACACTACATAATGATCAAGGGATCATCCAAGAAGTTATAACAATTGTAAATATTTATGCACCCAAAAAAGGAGCACCTCAATACATAAGGCAAATGCTAACAGTCATAAAAGGGGAAATCAACAGTAACACAATCATAGAAAAGAACTTTCACACCCCACTTTCACCAATGGACAGATCATCCAATATGAAAATAAATAAGGAAACACAAGCTTTAAATGACACATTAAACAAGATGGACTTAATTGATATTTATAGGACATTCCATCCAAAAACAACAGAATATACTTTCTTCTAAAGTGCTCATGTAACATTCTCCAGGATAGATCATATCTTCGGTCACAAATCAAGGTTTTGTAAATTTCAGAAAAATTGAAATCTTATCAAGTATCTTTTCTGACCCCAACACTATGAGAATACATATCAATTACAGGAAAAATTCTGTAGAAAATAAAAACACATGGAGGCTAAACAATACACTACTAAATAACCAAGAGATCACTGAAGAAATCAAAGAGTAAATCAAAAAATACCAAGAAACAAATGACAATGAAAACATGATGACCCAAAACCTATGGGATGCAGCAAAAGCAGTTCTAAGAGGGAAGTTTATAGCAGTACAATCCTACCTCAAGAAACAACTCAAATAAACAACCTAACCTTACACCTAAAGCAATTAGAGAAAGAAGAACAAAAGAAACCCCAAAGTTAGCAGAAGGAAAGAAATCATAAATATCAGACCAGAAATAAATGAAAAAGAAATGAGGGAAACAACAGCAAGCATCAATAAAACAAAAATCTAGTTCTTTGAGGAGAAGATAAAGAAGATTGATAAACTGTTAGGCAGACTCATCAAGGAAAAAGGGGGGAAGACTCAAATCAATACAATTAGAAATGAAAAAGGAGAAGTAACAACTGACACTGCAGAAATACAAAGGATCATGAGAGATTACTATAAGCAACTATATGCCAATAAAATGGACAACCTGAAAGAAATAGACAAATTCTTAGAAAAGCACAACCTTCTGAGACTGAACCACGAAGAAATAGAAAATATAAAAAGACCAATGTCAAGCACTGAAATTGAAACTGTGATTAGAAATGTTCCAACAAACAAAAGCCCAGGACCAACCAGACAGCATCACAGGCGAATTCTATCAAACATTTACAGAAGAGCTAACATCTATTCTTCTCAAACTCTTCCAAAATATAGCAGAGGGAGGAACACTCCCAAACTCATTCTACGAGGCCACCATCACCCTGATACCAAAAGCAGACAAAGATGTCACACAAAAAAGAAAACTACAGGCCAACAGCACTGATGAACATAGTTGAAAAAATCCTCAAAAAAATTCTAGCAAACAGAATCCAAGAGCACATTAAAAGGATCATACACCATGATCAAGTGAGGTTTATCCCAGGAATGCAAAAATTCTTCAATATACGCAAATCAATATGACACACCACACTAACAAACTGAAGGATAAAAACATATGATAATGTCAATAGATGCAGAATAAGCTTTCATCAAAATTCAACACATGTTTATGATAAAAACTCTCCAGAAAGTGGGCAGAGAGGGAACCTACCTCAATATAACAAAGGCTATATATGAGAAACCCACAGCCGACATCGCTCTCAATGGTGAAAAACTGAAACTATTTCCTCTAAGATCAGGAACAAAACAAGGTTGCCCACTCTCAACACTATTATTCAAAATAGTTTTGGAAGTTTTAGCCACAGCAATCATAGAAGAAAAAGATATAAAAGGAATTGAAATTGGAAAAGAAGAAGTTAGGCTGTCACTTTTTGCAGATGACATTATACTATACATAGAGAATCCTAAGATGCTATGAGAAAACTACGAGAGCTAGTCAATGAATTTCGTAAAGTAGCAGGATACAAAATTAATGCACAGGAATCTCTTGCATTCCTATCAACTAATGACAAGAAATCTGAAAGAGGAATTAAGGAAACACTCCCATTTTACCATTGCAACAAAAAGAATAAAATACCTAGGAATAAACATACCTAAGGAGACAAAAGTCCTGTGTGCAGAAAACTATAAGACACTGATGAAAGAAATTAAAGATAATACCAACAAATGGAGAGACATACCATGTTCTTGGATTGGAAGAATCAACACTGTGAAAATGACTATAGTACCCACAGCAATATACGGATTCAATGCAATCACTATCAAGCTACCAATGGCATTTTTCACCAAACTAGACCAAAAAAATTCACAGTTTGTATGGAAACACAAAAGACTCCGAATAGTCAATGCAATCATAAGAAAGAAAAAACGGAGCTAGAGGAATCAGGATCCCAGAATTCAGACTATAATACAAAGCTACAGTAATCAAGAAAATATGGTACTGGCACAAAAACAGAAATATAGATCAATGGAACAGGATAGAAGCCCAGAGATAAACCTATGCACCTATGGTCACCTAATCTCTGACAAAGAAGGCAAGAATGTATAATAGAGAAGAGTCAGTCTCTTCAATAAGTGGTTCTGGCAAAACTGGACAGCTACATGTAAACGAATAAAATTAGAACACTCCCTAACACCATACACAAAAATAAACTCAAAACGGATTAAAGACCTAAATCTAAGGACAGACAATATAAAACACTTAGAGGAAAACAGGCAGAACACTCTATGATATAAATCACAGAAGGATCCTTTTTGACCCATTGCCTAGAGAAATGGAAATAAGAACAAAAATAAATAAATGGGACCTAATGAGACCTAAAATCTTTGCACAGCAAAGGAAACCATAAACAAGAAGAAAAGACAACCTGCAGAATGGGAGAAAATATTTGCAAACGATACAACTGACAAAGGATTAATCTCCAAAATATACAAGCAGCTCATGCAGCTCAATATCAAAAACACAAACAACCCAAACCAAAAATGGGCAGAAGACCTAAAGAGACATTTCTCCAAAGAAGATATACAGATTCCCAACAAACACATGAAAGGATGCTCAACATCACTAATCATTAGAGAAATGCAAATAAAACCACAGTCAGGTATCACCTCACACCGGTCAGAATGGCCATCATCAAAAAACCTACAAACAGTAAATGCTGGAAAGGGTATGGAGAAAGGGAACCCTCTTGCACTGTTGGTGGGAATGTAAATTGATACCTCCACTGTGGAGAACAGTATGGAGGTTCCTTAAAAATCTAAAAATAGAACAATCATATGACCCATCAATTCCACTACTGGGCATTTACCCTGAGAAAAGCATCATTCAAAAAGAGACATGTGGAGGGAGGGGAAGATGGTGGAAGAGTAAGACGCGGAGATCACCTTGCTCCCCACAGATACACCAGAAATATATCTGCACGTGGAACAACCCCTACAGAACACCTACTGAGTGCTGGCAGAAGACCTCAGACATCCCAAAAGGCAAGAAACTCCCCATGTACCTGGGTAGGGCAAAAGAAAAAAAGTAAAAACAGAGACAAAAGAATAGGGACAGGACCTGCACCAGTGGGAGGGAGCAGTGAAGGAGGAAAGGTTTCCACACACTAGGAAGCCCCTTTGCGGGCGGAGACTGTGGGTGGTGGAGGGGGGAGCTTCGGTGCCGCGGAGGAGAGCACAGCAACAGGGGTGGGGAGGGCAAAGTGTGGAGATTCCCGCACAGAGGATCAGTGCTGACCGGCACTCTCCAGCCTGAAAGGCTTGTCTGCTCACCCACCGGGGCGGACGGGGCTGGGAGTTGAGGCTCGGGCTTTGGTCGGAGCACAGGGAGAGGACTGGGGTTGGCTGCGTGAACACAGCCTGAAGGGGTTAGTGCACCACGGCTAGCCAGGAGGGAGTCCGGGAAAAGGTCTGGAGCTGCCGAAGAGGCAAGAGACTTTTTCTTCCCTCTGTTTCCTGGTGCGTGAGGAGAGGGGATTAAGAGCGCTGATTAAAGGAACTCCAGAGACGGGCGCGAGCCGTGGCTAAAAGCGCAGACCCCAGAGACGGGCGGAAGATGCTAAGGCTGCTGCTGCCGCCACCAAGGGGCCTGTGTGCGAGCACAGGTCACTACCCACACCCCTCTTCCGGGGAGCCTGTGCAGCCTGCCACTGCCGTGTTCCCGGGATCCAGGGACAACTTCCCCAGGTGAACGCACGGCGGGCCTCAGGCTGGTGCAACGTCACGCTGGCCTCTGCTGCCGCAGGCTCGCCCTGCACTCTGCGCCCCTCCCTCCCCCCCGGCCTGAGTGAGCCAGAGTCCCCGAATCAGCGGCTCCTTTAACCCCGTCCTGTGTGAGCAAAAACAGACGCCCTCCAGCGACCTACACGCAGAGGCAGGACCAAATCCAAAGCTGAGCCCCTGGGAGTTGTGAGAACTAAGAAGAGAAAGGGAAATCTCTCCCAGCATCCTCAGAAGCAGTGGATTAAAGCTCCACAATCAACTTGATGTACCCTGCATCTGTGGAATACATGAATAGACAACGAATCATCCCACATTGAGGAGGTGATCTTTGAGAGCAAGATTTATGATTTTTTCCCCTTTTCCTCTTTTTGTGAGTGTGTATGTGTATGCTTCTGTGTGAGATTTTGTCTGTATAGCTTTGCTTCCACCATTTGTCCTAGGGTTCTATCAATCCGTTTTTTTTTTCTTAATAATTAATTTTAAAAACTTTATTTTATTTTACTTTATCTTCTTTCTTTCTTTCTTTCTTTCTTTCTTTCTTTCTTTCTTTCTTTCTTTCTTTCTTTCTTTCTTTCTTTCTTTCCTTCCTTCCTTCCTTCCTTCCCTCCTTTAGACAACAAATCATCCCAAATTGAGGAAGTGGACTTTGAGACCAAGATTTATGATTTTTTCCCCTTTTCCTCTCTTTGTGAGTCTGTATGTGTATGTTTGTGTGTGAGATTTTGTCTGCATAGCTTTGTTTCCACCATTTGTCCTAAGGTTCTAGCCATCTGTTTTTCAATAAAAATTTTTTTCTTAATAATTATTTTTTAATTTAATAACTTTATTACATTTTACTTTACTTTATCTTCTTTCTTTCTTTCTTTTTCCCTTCCTTCCCTCCTGCCTTCCTTCCTTCCTTCCTCCCACTGTCCTTCCCTCCCTCCCTCCTTTCTTTCCTTCTTTCCTTCTTTCTTTATCTCTTCCTTCCTTCCTTCCCTCTTTTTTCTTTCTTTCTTTCTTTCTTTCTTT
Source organism: Globicephala melas (assembly GCF_963455315.2). Taxonomy (NCBI): domain Eukaryota; kingdom Metazoa; phylum Chordata; class Mammalia; order Artiodactyla; family Delphinidae; genus Globicephala; species Globicephala melas. Next base: position 55,511,469 of record NC_083335.1, read on the forward strand.
CTTTCTTTCTTTCTTTCTTTCTTTCTTTCTTTCTTTCTTTCTTTCTTTCTTTCTTTCCTTCTTTCTTCTTACTTCTAATTCTTTCTCTCTACTTTTGCTCCCTTTTATTCTGAGCTATGTGTATGAAAGGCTCTTGTTGCTGCAGCCAGGAGTCAATGCTGTGCCTCTGAGGTGGGAGAGCCAACTTCAGGACACTGGTCGACAAGAGACCTCCCAGCTCCACATAATATCAAATGGCAAAAATCTCCCAGAGATCTGCATCTCAACACCAGCACCCAGCTTCACTCAATGACCAGCAAGCTACAGTGCTGGACACCCTATGACAAACAACTAGCAAAACAGGAACACAACCCGACCCATTAGAATAGAGGCTGCCTAAAATCATAATAAGTCCACAGACACCCTAAAACACACCACCAGATGTGGACCTTCCCACCAGAGAGACAAGATCCAGCCTCATCCACCAGAACACAGACACTAGTCCCCTCCACCAGGAATCCTACACAACCCACTGAACCAACCTTAGCCACTGGGGACAGACATCAAAAACAACGGGAATGACGAACATGCAGCCTGCAAAATGGAGACCTCAAACACAGTAAGATAAGCAAAATGAGAAGACAGAAAAACACACAGCAAATGAAGGAGCAAGATAAAAATGCACCAGACCTAACAAATGAAGAGGAAATAGGCAGTCTACCTGAAAAAGAATTCAGAATAATGATAGTAAAGATGATCCAAAATCTTGGAAATAGAATCAACAAAATGCAAGAAAAGTTTAACAAAGACCTAGAAAAACTAAAGATGAAACAAACAATGATGAACAACACAATAAATGAAATGAAAAATACTCTAGATGGGATCAACAGCAGAATAACTGAGGCAGAAGAACGGATAAGTGACCTGGAAGATAAAATAGTGGTAATAACTACTGCAGAGCAGAATAAAGAAAAAAGAATGAAAAGAACTGAGGACAGTCTCAGAGACGTCTGGGACAACATCAAATGCACCAACATTTGAATTATAGGGGTTATAGAAGAAGAAGAGAAAAAGAAAGGGACTGAGAAAATATTTGAGATTATAGTTGAAAGCTTCCCTAATATGGGAAAGGAAATAATTAATCAAGTCCAGGAAGCACAGAGAGTCCCATACAGGATAAATCCAAGGAGAAATACGCCAAGACACATATTAATCAAACTTTCAAAAATTAAATACAAAGAAAGCATATTAAAAGCAGCAAGGGAAAAACAACAAATAACACACAAGGGAATCCCCATAAGGTTAAAAGCTGATTTTTCAGCAGAAACTCTGCAAGCCAGAAGGGACTGGCAGGACATATTTAAAGTGAGGAAGGAGAAAAACCTGCAACCAAGATTACTCTACCCAGCGAGGATCTCATTCAGATTTGATGGAGAAATAAAAACCTTTACAGACAAGCAAAAGCTGAGAGAGCTCAGCACCACCAAACCAGCTTTACAACAAACGCTAAAGGAATTTCTCTAGGCAAGAAACACAAGAGAAGGAAAAGCCCTACAATAATGAACCCAAAACAATTTAGAAAATGGGAATAGGAACATACATATCGATAATTACCTTAAATGTAAATGGACTAAATGCTCCCACCAAAAGACACAGATTGGCTGAATGGATACAAAAAGAAGACCCATATATATGCTGTCTACAAGAGACCACTTCAGACCTAGAAACACATACAGACTGAAAGTAAGGGGATGGAAAATGATACTCCATGCAAATGGAAACCAAAAGAAAGCTGGAGTAGCAATTTTCATATCAGACAAAATAGATTTAAAATAAAGACTATTAGAAGAGACAAAGAAGGACACTACATAATGATCAAGGGATCGATCCAAGAAGTGGATATAACAATTGTAAATATTTATGCACCCAACATAGGAGCACCTCAATACATAAGGCAAATACTAACAGCCATAAAAGGGGAAATCGACAGGAACACATTCATATAGGGGACTTTAACACCCCACTTTCGCCAATGGACAGATCATCCAAAATGAAAATAAATGAGGAAACACAAGCTTTAAATGATACATTAAACAAGATGGACTTAATTGATATTTATAGGACACTCCATCCAAAAACAACAGAATACACATTTTTCTCAAGTGCTCATGGAACATTCTACAGAATAGATCATATCATGGGTCACAAATCAAGCCTCGGTAAATTTAAGAATATTAAAATTGTATCAAGTAACTTTTCTGACCACAATGCCATAAGACTAGATATCACTTACAGGAAAAGATCTGTAAAAAATACGAACACATGGAGGCGAAACAATACACTACTTAATTACGAAGTGATCACTGAAGAAATCAAAGAGGAAATAAAAAAAAATACCTAGAAACAAATGACAATGGAGACACGACTACCCAATACCTATGGGACGCAGCAAAAGCAGTTCTAAGAGAGAAGTTTATAGCAATACAAGCCCACATTAAGATACAGGAAACATCTCGAAAAAACAACCTAACCTTGAACCTAAAGCAATTAGAGAAGGAACAACAAAAAAGCCCAAAGTTAGCAGAAGGAAAGAAATTATAAAAATCTGATGAGAAATAAATGAAAAAGAAATGAAGGAAACAATAGCAAAGATCATTAAAACTAAAAGCTGGTTCTTTGAGAACGTAAACAAAATTGATAAACCATTAGCCAGACTCATCCAGGAAAAGAGGGCGAAGACTCAAATCATAGAATTAGAAACGAAAAAGAAGTAGGAACTGAAACTGCAGAAATACAAATGATCATGAGAGATTACTACAAGCAACCCTACGCCAATAAAATGGACAACCTGGAAGAAATGGACAAATTCGTGGAAATGCACAGCCTGCCAAGAGTGAATCAAGAAAAAATAGAAAATATGAACAGACCAATCACAAGCACTGAAATTGAAACTGTGATTAAAAATCTTCCAACAAACAAAAGCCCAGGACCAGATCACTTCACAGGCGAATTCTATCAAACATTTAGAAAAGAGCTAACAGCTATCCTTCTCAAACTCTTCCAAAATATAGCAGAGGGAGGAACACTCCCAAACTCATTCTACAAGGCCACCATCACCCTGATACCAAAACCAGACAAGGATGTCACAAAGAAAGAAAACTACAGGCCAATATCACTGATGAACATAGATGCAAAAATCCTCAACAAAATACTAGCAAACAGAATCCAACAGCACATTAACAGGATCATACACCATGATCAAGTGGGGTTTATTCCAGGAATGCAAGGATTCTTCAATATACGCAAGTCAATCAACGTGATACACCATATTAACAAATTGAAGGAAAAAACCATGATCATCTCAATAGATGCAGAGAAAGCTTTCAACAAAATTCAACACCCATTTATGATAAAAAAATCTGCAGAAAGTAGGCACAGAGGGAACTTTCCTCAACAAAATAAAGGCCATATATGACAAACCCAGCCAACATCATCCTCAATGGTGAAAAAACTGAAAGCATTTCCACTAAGATCAGGAATAAGACATGGTTGCCCACTCTCGCCACTCTTATTCAACATAGTTTTGGAAGTTTCAGTCACAGCAAACAGAGAACAAAATGAAATAAAAGGAATCCAAAGCGGAAAAGAAGAAGTAAAGCTGTCACTGTTTGCAGATGACATGATACTATACACAGAGAATCCTAAAGATGCTAGCAGAAATTAATGCACAGAAATCTCTGGCATTCCTATACACTAATGATGAAAAATCTGAAAGTGAAATAAAGAAAACACTCCCATTTACCATTGCAGCCAAAAGAATAAAATATCTAGGAATAAACCTACCTAAGAAGACAAAAGACCTGTATGCAGAAAATTATAAGACACTGATGAAAGAAATTAAAGATGATACAAATAGATGGAGAGATATACCATGTTCTTGGATTGGAAGAATCAACACTGTGAAAACGACTCTACTACCCAAAGCAATCCACAGATTCAATGCAATCCCTATCAAACTACCACTGGCATTTTTCACAGAATTAGAACAAAAAATTTCACAATTTGTATGGAAACACGAAAGACTCCGAATAGTCAAAGCAATCTTGAGAACGAAAAATGGAGCCGGAGGAATCAGGCTCCCTGAGTTCAGACTATACTACAAAGCTACAGTAATCAAGACAGTATGGTACTGGCACAAAAACAGAAAGATAGATCAATGGAACAGGATAGAAAGCCCAGAGATAAACCCACACACATATGGTCACCTCATCTTTGATAAAGGAGGGAAGAATATACAGTGGAGAAAAGACAGCCTCTTCAATAAGTAGTGCTGGGAAAACTGGACAGGTACATGTAAAAGCATGAGATTAGATCACTCCCTAACACCATACACAAAAATAAGCCCAAAATGTATTAAAGATCTTAATGTAAGGCCAGAAACTATCAAACTCTTAGAGGAAAACATAGGCAGAACACTCTATGACATAAATCACAGCAAGATCCTTTTTGACCCACCTCCTAGAGAAATGGAAATAAAAACAAAAATAAACAAATGGGACCTAATGAAACTTCAAAGCTTTTGCACAACAAAGGAAACCATAAACAAGACCAAAAGACAACCCTCAGAATGGGAGAAAATATTTTCAAATGAAGCAACTGACAAAGGATTAATTTCCAAAATTTACAAGCAGCTCATGCAGCTCAATAACAAAAAAACAAACAACCCAATCCAAAACTGGTCAGAAGACCTAAATAGACGTTTCTCCAAAGAAGATATACAGATTGCCAACAAACACATGAAAGAATGCTCAACATCCTTAATCATTAGGGAAATGCAAATCAAAACTACAATGGGATATCATCTCACAGGAGTCAGAATGGCTATCATCAGCATATAAATTTATGGCTATCAGCAATAAATGCTGGAGAGGGTGTGGAGAAAAGGGAACACTCCTGCACTTCTGGTGGGAATGTGAATTGGTACAGCCACTATGGAGAACAGTATGGAGGTTCCTTAAAAAACTACAAATAGAACTACCATATGACCCAGCAATCCCACTACTGGGCATATACCCTGAGAAAACCATAATTCAAAAAGAGTCATGTACCAAAATGTTCATTGCAGCTCTAGTTACAATAGCCCAGAGATGGAAACAACCTAAGTGCCCATCGTCGGATGAATGGATAAAGAAGATGTGCACATATATACAATGGAATATTAGCCATAAAACGAAACGAAATTGAGCTATTTGTAATGAGGTAGATAGACATAGAGTCTGTCATACAGAGTGAAGTAAGTCAGAAAGAGAAAGACAAACACCATATGCTAACACATATATATGGAATTTAAGGGGAAAAAATGTCATGAAGAACCTAGGGATAAGACAGGAATAAAGACACAGACCTAGTAGGGAACGGACTTGAGGATATGGGGAGGAAGAAGGGTGAGCTGTGACAAATCGAGAGAGAAGCATAGACATATAAACACTACCAAATGTAAGGTAGATAGCTAGTGGGAAGCAGCCGCATAGCACAGGGATATCAGCTCGGTGCTTTGTGACCGCCTGGAGGGGTGGGATAGGGAGTGTGGGAGGGAGATGCAAGAGGGAAGAGATATGGGAACATATGTATATGTATAACTGATTCACTCTGTTATAAAGCAGAAACTAACACACCATTGTAAAGCAATTATACCCCAATAAAGATGTTAAAAGAAAAAAGAGACACGTACCACAATGTTCATTGCAGCACTATTTACAATAGCCAGGACATGGAAGCAACCTAAGTGTCCATCGACAGATGAATGGATAAAGGATGATGTGGTACATATATACAATGGAATATTACTCGGCCATAAAAGGAAATGAAATTGAGTTATTTGTAGTGAGTTGGATGGACCTAGAGACTGTCTTACAGAGTGAAGTAAGTCAGAAAGAGAAAAACAAATACCATATGGTAACACATATATATGGAATCTAAAAAAAAAAAACAAGTTTCTGATGAACCTAAGGGCAGGACAGGAATAAAGACGCAGACGTAGAGAATGGACTTGAGGACACAGCAAGGGGGAAGGGTAAGTTGGCACAAAGTGAAAGAGTGGCATGGGTATATATACACTACCAAATGTAGAATAGATAGCTAGTGGGAAGCAGCTGCATAGCACAGGGAGATCAGTTTGGTGCTTTGTGACCACCTAGACGTGTTGGATAAGGAGTGTGGGAGGGAGGCTCAAGAAGGAGGGGACATGGGGATATATGTATACATATAACTGATTCACTTTGTTATACTGCAGAAACTAACACAGCATTATAAAGCAATTATACTCCAATAAAGATGTTAAAAAATAAAAATAAATAAATTAATGAGATGATAGATGTTCACTAAACTTATTCTGATAATCATTTCATGATGTAAGTCAAATCATTCTGTACAGCTTAACCTTATGCAGTGCTGTATGTCAATTATATCTCAATTAAACTGGTAGAAAAAATTAGATGTATAGGACATTTTTGCAAAAATTGATGACACTTGAATATGGGATGGGAAAAGATAATATTATTATATAAAAATTAAATTCCTTGGTATTTATAAAAATAAAATTCCCACTGAGCATCATAGAATCCGAGACTGACTAGTAACTACTTCTACCAGAAGAATCACGATCCAAGATTTTCTATTATTCTTTTTACACTGATAATTCTTTATTACTTAAGGGAGATTGCAAATGCATCTGTGTGCTTGAAATTACAAACAACTTCTCCCTGAAAATGTTATGCTAAAGAGCACTTAGGACACGAATTTAAAATATGAAATGAAATAAATAAAAGTATATTAATTTTTACAATTGAAAATTATACTGAAATGCTACTTAAATAATTATTTGTTGAGGCCCCAAACATCCTGAATTCTAAAATGTAAGTCTATGTTCCCAGTGATTGTATGCAGTCAAATTTCTCCCATAATGTCTCAGGGTGTAAAACTAACACCAAAAAGGAAAACTCAATAGGGAATCTAAATTTTAATTCACCTTTACCAAGGAAATGTGTTATTTGAAAGGAGGAAAGGGAGAAATACTGTAAAAACTTTACAACTGATGTTTCAGTTTTATAGACAGAAAATAAGAAACAGATTTGTAGTATAGAGATAGCACACCCTGTTCCAGCTCAAGTCAGCTGTTTTATTTTATTGGGTTTTATCTTAAGATGAAAGCAATACATACTGCTTCAACCCATGCCGAACTGTTTCATTTCATAGGATTTTATCTTCAGAAGCCAGTAATAGTCTCAGGTCTAACTTACATAATTTTTATGACATGTAATGCATAGTTTTCTATGAACACAGAGACTCTAAATTTTTCCTGAAATATGGAAATGACACTTTCTGTGGGTATCAGGGTAAGGCAATGCAATTAACATTAGATTACTTGCCTTTCACCAAGGAAGGTTTGCCAGAGCAAATAAAACTCTGGTCTTCAACCTGCACAGAAAGAGAGATGGGAAAAAGATGAATTTATGTCCTGACTAGAGGTTAGGCAGATTATTGTGCACTGCGTACTAGTACTCAAGTAAAAATATTTTCCCATAACAGCAATTTTGACATAGATTAAAAAACATAGGATGTCTTCTTTGATGCTCCTAGTACTTGAGTTTCAAAGTCATCACAATCTGGCTAACATTTTTTTTTAGAGAATACAAAGATTTTTCAGCAGCTCAATTTACCTTCCATTATTCACACAGATTCTACTAAATAAAGCACAACTATCATTTTTTAATTATTTTTCTGTTATCCAGAAATACCTTTTTTCAATCATACAATATATGAAATGTAGATTACCACCACTGAGCATTATTTTTTCCTGTTCATTTATTTAGGAATCTTGAAGTAAGCTTCTGAAATATTGTTTACAGCAAAACTGTAAACTAAAATGAACTAGAATAATAAAGATAAGGCTGCCTCATTTCGTAAGGGAAATGTCTGCATTCTTGGGTAAACAGGAGACTTGCATAAATCCAGCTTTGCCTTGTCAGACAGTTGGTGTAACTTGAGGTTGCATGGTCCATTATATTTTCTAAGAAACTTGATTAATTTATTGAATAAAACTTGAATAATACTTTTACCTCTAGAAAGTGACAATATTGATTCAAATAATTTTTATTCTTCTTTCTGTTACTTACATGACTGTTTTTTCTTTCTTTTCCTTCCTTCTTTACTTCACTCCTTGCTCCCTCCCTTCCTCTATCTTTTCTTTCCATTTTTTTTCTTTCCTCTTCCTTCCTTTTATTTTTTTTCTGCGATGAATTTAAAAACACAATCTAATCCTTGTCAGGAAATCTATCTATAAATGAAAAGAGCTTGCATTCTTACCTCTCATCATTTCATGTGTGAAACAGTAAACTCATGAGGCTATTAAAATGTGGCTTATTGGCTTTGAAAAAGAAGGTGTGACACAACCTCAACACTTCCCATTTCCTGAGACCATAAGGATAAAGAAGCCATAGCTGAACTATCAACTTCATCAGGATAAGAACATTGATCCCCAGCAACCCTGACTGGTTAGTTAAAATTAAATTTAGCTCTGAATTACCTCTTTTTCACAGAAAGAGGAGAGAAACTTCATAGGAATACAGAAAATATCTTGAAAAGTTTAATGATTTAAAATGAAAGGAAAAGTAATATCATTGTTAATACTGCTCCCCCAATTATGTCTCTGGAATTCCTGGTTATAACTACACTAGAGTATCCAAAGGACATCATCCGTAACTTAAAATCCAGAAGACAAATAAAACCACAAGTATTTTAAATGCAATACTCATTGAAGGTGGTTGAGTTTAATTAGGATTTATGGATCCAGAAATGAAAGCCTATAAAAGCTAACCAGAAAAGAAGTTGGTCAGATGTGTGTGTGCTCTCTTGCAGCAATTAGACAAGGGGAAAGACATCTGTCAGAAAGTCCTGAACGTCAGGCAGGAGCCTACGGACTTGTCACCACAGATACTTGAGCATAGAAACAATATGGAAGAAATTAAGTGTAGGCAAGAGTATCTTTCAATAGGATTAGAAAGGAAAAATGACTGTGGACTGAAGCAAATATGACTAAAAGATGATAAAAGAAGTTCCAGATGTGAAGTGAAAACAGCCTAAGTCAGTATGAAAAATAAGAAAATAAAACTAGAAGATAAGATTTTTCTAAAATACAATGCAGAAAAAAAAAGTTGGTAGGTCTTGTTGATATACTGCCTGAGACCAAAGACAAAAACGTAAAGATATGGTTTCGAGCCTAGAGAACTAGAAAATTAATGATGTAAAAGAAATGGGCAAGGGGTCCAAAGAGGATCTCAATTTTCAACAGGATGTATATTTCTATATACATTCACACTTTCAGTTACTTTTTGATTGGGGCTATATCATTGAACCCTTGGTATTTGCTGTTTCTTTCTAGAATTCTAGAATTTTGAAAATAGTAATATAAGCTTCCACTATCTATCCAATATATAATAGATTGTAGAATATTTTAAATTATATCTTCCAAGGGCATCAATATAATGAACACTATTTCACAAGTAATTTCACTTGCTAATCTTTGTGATGTACTCTTAATCTCCAGCTAAATCCTTAAAGACCTTACCCTTATTCTTGAATTCTCTAAGTCCAAACTCTAATGCCTAAAATGCCAAGGGTGTTATTATCACTTTAGTTGGTATTCTTGACCTTTACTACTTCGGCTACATTCTCTCTTTTCCTCTAGACAATAGGTGACTGCAGCAGAATTCTGCCTTTTAAAAAAATGGATACTTCTTCCATTGGATATGATTAGAAGCCTCTATGGTTGTAATTTTCTAGGCTCTACGTCACCCTACAGTTTTGGGCACAGATGATGCAAAATGGAATTGAGGCTATAAACATACTCAGATCAGCAGCTGACAGGATTAAGTCTCCAATTTCCTGGTCAAGAATTGTTAGAAACTTACTATCTGAAGTACCAAGAAAGCTGTCAAATAGTACCCCCACACACAACCACTTTCAATTACTTACAAATAGCTCTCCAACAGAAGTAGACTCTTTTTCCATTCAGTAATGTATACTTGATTGATATTTATCTTCCTGGATAAAGAATAAGCCAGTACCCAAATCCCACAGTAGTCTAAGGCATCCTAGGAAAATCACTCAAGTCAAAAACATTTGCCATGTAAAAGGTAAAAAACAATGTTTTTACTTATTTTTATTAACTGTGCAGGTGATAAGGTGATGAAAATATTTCAAATCCTTTTTAAAAGGCTTTCAAAAAGGTTGACAATTATTTAAAGATAATTTACAAAGTTTATTAATGCACTTTATGTAGCCAACAATTCTTGACATATTTTTCTGTGAAAAAATTTCAATGTTGCAGTATCAGGGTATTTCATTTCCTATCTTCTAGAGCTTCATTTAACCTCATGAAGGAAAGAAACACAGTACACATAGTGAATCTGCTTCTCATTTTTCATAGAATCTTTCAGAAAGAAGTTTTTAAAACTATTGCAGACCTTCAGACTCTTTCCTTCCCTTTTCCTGATTTCTTGGCAAATTTGCACAAAACCTAAGAGGCACTGTGGTGCAGAAATAAAGAGCATGGAATTTGAAGCCAGGATTAGGAACTTCATTCAAAAAAATTCCACCACTTATTAGCTGTGTGACTTTGACCAAGTAATTCAACTTTCCGTGCCTCAGTTTCCTCATCTGTAAAATAGGAATAATGACAGCATTTATTTCATAGGGGTTTTGCCTATGTTCAATGAGTTCAAAATATATTAAGGTGTTCATGTTAATGCCTGGAAAATAGTAAGGGATATAAATGTCTGCTATAATTATTATTCTGGTAAACCAAGTATCATTACCATAAGAGTAAAGGGAGTTTGTTTTATTTGATATATGGGAATAGAAAGTCTATAAAATCTACTGTACTTACTAAATGAAACTTCAAAATGTAGAAATCTGGACTGGTGAGTTCCCTTGCTCTGATTTCTTGTGAAACAATGTTATAAGGAATAAGTTCTTCTTCCACCAGGTATTGCAATTGCTCTTTGAGAGATAGTACCAGATTTAAAGATATTTCCTGTTTCATATTGTGTCAGCTAATGAAATTCATATTTATAGTCATTTCAATTTAATGTTGAAATAATTATCAAAGACTAACATTTCAATCAAGATTAACCTTACAGAATTGTACATCTCATTATTTTTCCCAAATATCTACCACTCTTTGACCAGTATCAAGAAAAACCTGGTACATAAAGGAGTGTCAGGCTCCTTTGATTTAAGTCAACAAGGGCACTTTTTGCCTATGTTTAGACTTGTCCACTAGTTACTAATTCTCATTGTTAGCTTTCAAGCTCTCTTCACCATCCTCTTGCTTCAAGTTCAGACTAAATGACCACACTTGCTACTGCTAAGAGTGCGAGAAGATCAGCAAAGGTCATTCATTCCCACAGACTCACTGGAGAATTCACACAAGGATGGGGAGTAAGCCTCTATTGCATTTTCCCTTCAACAAAATGCAGGCTTTTGGTGACACAGCCTTTTGAAATTATCCAGCAAGCTCACCTTTTTTTAAGTGTGCATGATTTTTAAATATGTAATTACTTCACCTTTTAAGTTTTCTTTCATTTGAAGAATTAGGAAATGAGATTAAATGGTCCTTGCTAAATATAAAAACTTCAAAAATTGGAAATCAACAGAATAAAAGAAGAAAACTTCTGAAAATATAAGAAGTCTACATCTGGAGGCATTAAATCATAGAGTGGTATAGCTCTGAATTTTGAATATTCTAAATCACAAGGTACTTTCCGTATGTTGTTTTCTTTTCTTTGCAAAAGACAGTATAATATCAATTTATAAAGTACTAGTCACAGCAACAAATCAATGAGAAACTAATAAGTGTAAATTACTTAACGCTTGTTTAAAATGGTAGCATTAAGCAAAATACAACACATGCACAAATATACACATGCTTTTCTTACTCTCAATGTATTTTTTTCCTGTAATATAATCTTATAAATTTGATGGGATAAAATAAATAGGTTATAGTACGTTGCATTGATGAAATTCTTTAGCTTGCCATTATGGAATTTTAGTCTTCTAATCCTAAACAAACACAAAAGATAGATAAATATTCATAATTTAAATCTATCTTTTAAAAATTGTTCAGTTCAGCATAATTGTTACTATCATAGCTAATCCTCTGATAATAACAAACAGCATTTTGTCAGGTCCCTGTATTTTAGACATGTTAGTGTTATGGTCTATAATAACATTTCTTTAAAGAACTCAAAATGATCTTAATATATTATCTCAATACACATATATAAAAATAGTACCTGAAGACAGATACTATAATCATTAATTACAGATTGACTAACTCTCATTAAGAAGTTGAGTTCAGTACTAAAGGTGGAACTGCAGTCAAAGTTTTCCTCATTTTACTTTTCAGGGATTAAAGTACTTATTGAAATACACTGCTTAGTACTAGATCTGATCATATACAAATAGAACTAATAGATAGAAATCTGAGGCCATACCAACAATATGATCCTTAGATACAATTTAGTACCATGGAAAATAGTATTTATTAATTAAACAGTACTGATCTTGAAGAATCAAAGTGTTTTCAAAATAAAATCATTTCATTTATCACAAAAACAATGGTAAGAAATAAGTAGCACAGAGTACTAAGACATATATACCAATATGTCATAAAAAATTTACCCACCACTTGCATAGTTTTCTAGATATTAGCTCAGTGACTATAGAGTCATACATTTATGACACTTTATCAACATTTTACAATGAAACCTTAGTTACCATACTTTTCAGGCAAATGTGAGTTTTCACTTAAGCTTAATTTTCAGGTTAACTGAGCGTTACACAAAAAACTCCTAGTTGGTGAAAATCTTTTCAAACAGAGCCTATAAGCTCAGAATGGGAATGTATTTCAATCCTATTTTTCCTGATGGCTCAGGACCTCCCAGGGTCTTACTCAGTACATGTATCATCACTAACATAAGCACCTGCAGGTTTGAGAAGGGTTAGATCCTGGAATTGTGTAATGTCTCCCCTTCCTCCAAACCACACCCATCACATCCACTGCAAGTTGAAAGATTTGACACCTATATTAGTCAAATCTTATTTTTAATGTTAAACTATGATTTTTAACTGTGAAAGTAGACATTTGATAGTAAAAAATCACCTACAATCAAGCGTTGATAGTTTCCATAATAATTCTCTGACATGCACATTTTCCTGTCAATTTACCTTTTATGTAAAAGTAGAGGGCAGATAAAATCCCCTATATGATAGCAATGTCAACCTGGAGGACAGGCACCAGTCAGTGACGATTAGACTGCAGACAGACTTGCTTCCGTTTTTTTCTTCAGGGACTTACATTGTAATTTAGAGTATTTAATATTCTATAGCTAGAGTTAATATTAAGGTTCTAGTAAAGAGCTCTTGTCTGGAATATTATGCAAGTGACCTTGCTGTTATTTTAAAGCCCTGTTGTCATCAAGCAGTGTAATTGACCACATTTGGTTAGCTTTTGTTGATGAAATCTACATTTACTGACATCAACAGCCTCGCCTCTTGTAACTGTCCCAACAGTAGCAACTTGATAACCTTTCATCCGATGATGTATGAAGCAAAAACTGTTTGCTGTGACATGTGCAAACTCCATGGTGAACGGACAAGCATTGGAAGTAGCTTTCCATGTTCAAATACAAAGCTAGTTTTATTTTTTACAGTACACCAGTTTGAATTATAATTCTGTAGTGAAAAATACACCCCCCCATTCTCAGAGTAATGGTGAAATTGTGGGTTTGTAAGTAAAAATTCATGTATATGTATACTAAGTTCAAATGATCTCTGTACATTTGAAATCATGTTCTCCATAGATGTTCAAATCATGAAGTAGGGACTAAATCCACATGGCCATGGTCTAAGCAATCTAAACGATTCACCTCAAGTCACTAAATTAATACTTTTACCTCAAAGGAGTGATGCTTTCCATGTCTGTATTTCTTAAGGTCCCATATGTTTATTGTCAAAAGTATTGTAACAAGTCTACTTACTTCACAAAAAAAACATGTAAACATAACTTCCATCACTGCCATCCAAGGAAAACCCAAATTAAATACCTTGATTATCTAAAATTCAATTAGCTAGAGTAATTAACACCAGTTATTTAATTATATACTATGATTAGGAGAAAATATTAAGAAGTGATATTTTAAAATTATTATTGTTTTATAAAGCATCACTAACTTACAAGCATATTGCAAGAAACAGAAAAACCAAACTTCTATCTATCCACATTGCTGCACAATCGAAATGGTGAGAAAATAATGATTCTGAGGTCCTAAGAGCTTAATCACCCAAATAAAGTTATATTTATGTTCACTGTACTATGCTACATAAGGCAGGCGATAAAATGGGCCAATATTATTAAAAAGATTTTCAACAAGGATTAGCAACAAAATATTTGATTAACTTCAATTAGCTGGACCTCCTTACCTGATCCATCTTGTTAATAAAGCTTTTTGATGTAAGTCCACACTCCACAAAATAATTCTTATTTGGAACAAGTAAGATTTTGATGATCTAAAATCAGTTTTACACTCTGCTAAGCCAATTCCTGTGAGGGAAGTATCTATCTAGTTATACCAAATTTGTTCTCTTTCCTAAAACAAGGATGAATAACAAATCTCTCACCTGAAGCAAATATTCTGCTTATTATACAATGGCACATGCCTACTCAGGCATAATACAATGGCACATGCCTGCTCAGGAAAGTTCCATTTTTCTTGCTTTTATCTGAGTCACCAGTGACCACAATTCTAGTTGTTCTGTCACCAAACATGTATATTTCTCTATTTTCCAAGAAAAATCACTTCCAATGAGTTTTCAAACACTAGCCCAAAATAAAAGCATTCCCAGAGAGTTTCTGAACACTGGAATCCCACACCAACTACAATGCTATAAATATCTTCTAAACACTCAGATCAATGTCAACAGTGGTTTGCAATAAATGAGTCCTAGTGAATTCTAATGGAGGTCCAAATCCCACTGGCTGTTGATAGGCTATTATGAAATGAAAGTCCCTTAACATGATATAAAATAATGTTATATTTTTCTGTTGTCCTTGAAGACAGTTTCCTCTTCCATTTTTTTATCTGTAAACAGAATGCTCACACAGACTTACACAGCCCCCTATTCAACCACAACCAAATCCAAAGCTCACTAATACTCATATACAGCAAGGTCAGAATTTTTTAAGTAAGAAAAAAATTTCTTTGATTAATGCTGAGAGCTGCACCATGTTTAGACAGGGTCATGACTCCAGGCATCCATTTAATCAAATTTCTCTGCTGCCTGTCCCAGTGGAGCCATTTCAACAAGAAATTCTCTCAATGAAAAAGGGGGGTAAAAGGGGGGAAAGCATACTTCACATCTCACATTGTTTACATGCTGTTAAGTAATTATTTCACTGGTCCACCCCCACTGGCCATCAACAGACAAGTCACCTCCTTAGAGACTCTGAAAAGCCTATTCAGCTGTATATAGCTCATTTTGTTTTTTTTTTTTTTTTCCTCTTCATAGTGAAGCTAACTGCTTAGCTTAAAGACTTCTTTGTGGATGCTAAAGTATACTTTGTCCATGCTAATGATCTCACTAATTACAAGGGTATTTATCATATAGATGTTCTCAGTTTCTCTTTATGAATACCACTGTTTCTCAACTACTCTAGAGTAATAATTTCTCCACCCCCATCACATCACTTAAGTACTTCAAGATGAATACCCCTTCCCATCCACACATACACAATAAACCTGTTTTCCCAAGGAATTGTCATAGCTTGAGTGGCCAAACAAGTTATTATTTTTCAGGAGTTTTCAATAATACTCTGATCTTTAACCAGCTCTTCTCAAGGGCAAAGAGCAGAATGAGGCAGGCAGATAATAAAGAATTACAGTTTGCCATTACTTAATAGCTCTATCAGTCAGTAATAGAGACAGATAAAATGGTAACCTGCCCACCCAACCCTTCCAAATTGCTGTCCTAAAAAGCAAGAAGGGAAGTGGGGGCAAGAAAAAATGTTTATTTCTAATTGAATTTCAAGAATTAAAGGCAAATGACTTGAAAGCTAAGTATAAGCAGAATCTTCCCAAACCCAAATGGAAACAGTCTACAAAACACACTACTTTTAGAGACTGAAGAGAAAGCTGAAAAGTAGGAGTCTCAAAATCAGAGGCCATTTTTCTTTCTGAATTTCTTCTTTTTCTGCAACTTCTGCTGAAGTAAACATTTCACACAATTTGGTTCATATTGGCAGATAAAGAGAAAAAATTCAAAGATTTTTCTGATTAAAAAATAAAGCTGCAAGGAAATTAATACATTTCTTATAATTCTTACTTGGAAATTCAATTTTAAGTGAACACTTATCCTTATTTTACCTCCAATATTCACTTTCTGGTTAATGGTCACCTATGAAAGTGAAATTCTTCAAGTGAATGACTTTCCCAATGAGATGCTCCTAATACCTTATTAGATTATAATCTCACAAATACAATACATGCTTCTTTCCTAAGAAGCTTAATACACAGGATATAATTAGACCGGGATTTCTACCCTTTCAGTCCTTGTACAGTGTCCATTACCAAAAGGAAAAGAGTACCCTTCTTGATCCATAGAGAGATCAAAACCACAAAGTTAACATGGTGGGTGTGAATGAAATTGTTTTTGTGTTTTTATATGTAGCTATAGTAAACATTTCCAATGAAGAATGAAAAAAAGAAGAAAACCAGCTGAGAAAGAAAGTTACCAAGGAAGAAGAAAAAAAACATGTATTGTAGGAATGGGGAAAAGCTACTAATTATAAGGAAGATTGGGAAATACACAGATGCAGAAAGGAAAGTAAAAAATACTGAAATAAAAATTTAATGTGGATTGAAAAGAAAGATTTGTTCTAGTTATCCCTTATAGTCCTGAAGATAAATGAAATAATAAGGGAAAATTGAGGAGAATAAGCTTGATGTGCCAGAAAGTACACTGGGCTGAGTCTCAAAAACTAAGCTCCAGTGGCTATTACTAAACATCTGAGCTATGAGAGGCAAGCCATATCACATTTTTTTTTAGATTTTGTTTCCTCATCTATAAAATAAGACATCAAACTAAATGATCTCTAATGTCCCTTCTGTCTCTTAATCAGTGAAAATTCTAAGGTCACTGAAAAGCTTTAAGGTATACATTACTGACTTTTTCCAATCTTTTCTCTTACACTCATAATAGCTTCATTTTGTAATGGGAACGGAGGAAAAATAATCTATTCTTGACTTCATTACTATTTGATATTGGCATTTAGTAAAGAATATTGATTCACCAGGAATAACCAACCATTGGAAAGCTAATAGGAATCTCAATCTAACATCAATTTTTCTCTCAAAGCCTAGGGTGTAAGACTGGTTTAAGAATGATATATGTTTCTTGGTGAAAAGGAAAGCCAGAGGTGGGGAAAACACAAGAATCTGCAAGTGATTAGAAAGAGAGTATTTATATTAGCATTTCCTTTCCTTTCAAGTTTCACCATCCATTTAAAAATGCCCAGTATTTCACAGTGACAGCCAAAGGAATATTGGGCAGATGTCCTAAGTGAAGGGAAAATACAAAGATTTCCAGGTCTCTTACCTAGTTTTATCTAACAGCAGAGAGCCCTTATTTTAAAAAAGTAGTTGTGTCATTTTATCCCTCAAGGTGTTTACTTACTCAAGTTCAAACACATATTTTATTTTCATCCACTTACACAGATTTGAGTGAATATAATGGTGCCTGGCACACAGCCAACTCTTGAAAAATATCAACGTAATGGAATAATGGATGGATGGGTGGGTAGATGGGTAGATGGATGAACAAATCATTATTTCCTTCACTTGGCTTCTTCACTACTCACAGAAGGTAGGGTCATTAGAATTGTTCTGAACACATCCAACTTAAAATTTACCTCTTTAAAATCTAGAAAGTAAAGGTCCCTTAAGAAAGAAAGTTTAAACATGTAAATAAGGGCTGAAGATTGCACAACTCCAAGGTGTGCCATTCACATTGTATTTTGTGCAAATGGTGACTACTGGAGAAATTTAAGGGAGCAGCCTGACAAGGTGGGAAATTTAAATTCTTCAGAAATAGTCATTCACATACAAGTATTCAACAGAAGTTTTACATGCATTATTTAATGAAGTTCTCCAGCTCTGTCCATCAGATATTACTAACACAAATTAAAAATGAAAAAACTGAGACTCAGTAAACTAAGTAATTTACCCAAAATCACATCTAGTGAGTGTCCAAGCAAGGATTAGAACCACATCTATCTACTCAAAGCTTCCACTTTTCCATTATACTGTAATAGTCTCTCTATAAGGCAAAAAAGTCTGTTCACCTTGTTTTAATTAAAGAATTTAGCTAAATTCAACAATATTCTATTTCTTTAAACCTAGGATTACCCCCCCATCAGTTCAAAATAATGACACTTCTTCTAAAGTTGGAAATGTTATTGTGAAAGATTTTACTCCCAGCTACCAGCTTTGCAAAGAACAAAATTACTACTGATAAGTAGTAATGGCTTCATTAAAATGGCACCAAGTTGATTGTATAATATCCTTACAATACCAATGGCAACAATGAAAATTAAACTAAAATAATAAAAATAAAAAATCAAGTTACAAGAAGATAATTACATTAAAAATAGATTCAAGCTTATTGTTCATTTGACTAAAATTTAATTCAATACTCAATAAAAGTACAGCCCGAAATATTAAATCACAATTCAGTAAGAGCATTTGCAAGAACAATCAGGTACTACATTACGGATACACTTTTGAGTCATCCAACATGATTTAAAAACATGGCACTGAAATAACCTGGTTAATTCATCCTTCTCTCTCTCTTTCTCTCTCTATCTCTCTTTCCCTCCCTCTCTCTCTTCACTTCACTCATTTCACTCATTTCTCTTGAACTTTTGGTGGAAGCTGTGAACTACTCAATTATGTAGGAGCTCTATGACAAGTGCCTAGAGTGCAGATAGCTAGCGTATATTGACATGAAAGCCATATGCTTTAGATACCAGGTATTCACGTAGCAATACTGACATTATATGACCCTTAAACATACCATCAATCTTCTACCACAATCTTTAAGTCAATATTGGATCACATTAAAAAATAAAACACAAACATCAAGTTGCACACCTTAAATATATGCAATTCATATTTTTAAATTATACCTCAATAAAGTTGAAAAAATAAAACAGAAAAAACATAGATATAAAATAATGGCTAAAAGACCCACATATTAAATAATTTAATTCTAACAATAACCCTAGGGACCAGGCCTCTTATTACCCCCAGTTTACAAATGACGAAAGTGAGATTTGAAAGCGTTAAATTACTTCCCAAATTTCACAGGTACTAATGGTACAGCATTCATTTAAATCTAGACAATGCTTTCTCTAGGGCCCATACTTACAACCATTCTGTTGTTTATAATTAAGGTATAAGGAAGGAAGTGTCAAGGGAGCACAACTTATCTCCAATGCCATTCTTTATGTAGTTTCACCTACTTAGAGTATGCTCGATTACAAAATATCTGCTTAATAGATAGCTGAAGCCTTCTGTATAATGCCATATTAAGCTATAAATCAATATTCTTAAACATTCTATCTTTCTTAAATAAGCAACATTGCCACTTACATTTTAGCTTATTTAGAACTAGAACATCTACAAGCTTTTCAAACAGATGAAATTCATGCAAGATCCATTCTATAAGCCAGATTCTTAAAGAAAAATGTATACAGTATATTCACATAATCATATATATGTACCTATAGTTGTAGATAGATTGCTCTTTTTAAATGAATGAATAAGATGTTGATGGGATTTACAGAATCATAAAACTTCAGAGTAGAAAAGAACATTAAAAGTCAATGTATATATCATCACATTATACACTTTAAAAATCACATCGTACAAACTAAATATATACAATTTTTATTTGTCAATCATACTTTAATAAAGCTGAGTGGATGTCATCCAGTCTACCCTACTGCATAATTGGTACTTGAGTCCTCTCTTAAGCACCCTATCATATTGTCCTCCAAACCTCTGCCTGAAAATTTCCACTGACGGTGAATGCACTGTATGCTTAAGTCAGCCTATTCCATCTTTGGACAGCTTAGACTAATAAGGTCTATTTCACATTTGAACCCAAACCTCTTTTCCTTTAAGTTCACCCTCTCTAGACAATATAACAAATGTTAAGCATTGAAGCAGAAGTTCAGTGGGCAAGGCACAGATGCCAAAATAATTAGTCTGCTTTTGAAGCTCTCATAACCCCAGATTAGAGACCCCTGCACTTTTCGATTTTGCATGTGAGGAGACTTGGGACCAGTGAATAATCTTGTGCAGATCATAGGACTACTTACTAACCGTAAAAATAAAATTAGGATCCAGGTCTCTTGATTCCCACTCCAGACTTCTTTACAGTATATTGTCCTATGAGATATCCTTAGTGGCTTAAGAACATGTACTCTGGAGACAGACTGCCTGGGTTTGAACCCACCTTTACAACATACTAGTTGTACATATCCTCTCTGCGCCTCAGTTTCTTCACCTGAAAAATGTCAATAATAGTAGTACCTCCCCCATACAATTTTGGGTGGATTATGTGTGTTTATATATGTGATGTTCTTAAAATAGTGCCAGAACATAGTCAACTTTATTCAGTAAATACTGGTTATTATTATTATCATTAGTATTTTGACTATAAGCATTCCTTCTCTCCACTGAGGAAAGAAAAATGATATGAGCTTCTTTGTTTATATATAGCTATTGTGCACTACTTTCAAATTTATCTTAAAGAAATTAGATCTTTAACAGTTTATTAATCTTCTGGCCTGGGCAGTGACTTGGGTAAACTTTCTGACTTTGGGTACCAAAGAGGAAAACTTTTCTCCTTGGCACACCCAGGAGTGTTTAAGCACACTTATGTGTTTAAGCACACACAAGAGAAGATATAAAGAAAAAGTTGCAAGAAAATATTTTAAAAAGGAACAACTCACCGTTATAAAAGGTCCTTTCCAATCCCAGGAGAAAGTTTGCAAAAACACACAATTAATTCTCTGTAATTCAGGCCAATGGAAGCAGTAGCCATCTAAACCTTTTTTCAGAGGCTTTCTGTATGAATAAATGTCAACCACCAAGTGCAAACTCATGGCTAGATCACTTCACGCATAAATCTATTATTAATCTACTCATAGAGAAATTTATCCTTTCCTAAATTAGATTAACTGGAAGATTTCACAGCAGAAAGAAATCAGATACTAAAGAGATCTATTTTCTAGAGTTATGCAAAGTTAGGAAATAAAAGATTTTGTCTACAGCTATTTAGACTAATCTAAATACTAAAATTGTATCTCTGGCTATTTAGAAGTAATTACTGACATTATCATTCATTTTAACATAAAAAGTGGATCTACTTTATAAAACATTTGTGCAAAATATTTGGTAAATACAATGTATTCTTCCCGAGAGTGAGGAGAGTTATAGAATAAAAGAAAAGAGAAAAATGTCAAACCAGGTCCTTTTCCCTTCATTTATCTGAATGCATGAAGTAGAAGACATTTAAGCCAAAAACCTTAAGAAGACAGAAGATAAAACTTGGTGAAGTAATAAGGATGTTAATTACATATTTACACTGGGTCAGGTGGTAATTACTAATTCTCCATATTTATTTTAAGGCTTTGTAAAATAGAAGAGGAGAGAGAGGAGGAAAGAAAATAAGTGGGATCAAAAATATGGGTACACTGGCTTCCCATAAGTATAGACATGGCTTTGGAAATTTTTCAGAAATTTTTGTCTATGCCATATTGAGAACAATTAACATAGTGCAGATATACTTATAAAAATTCCGACCATGTAACAAAAATGCAGTTGACAACTTGTATATTATGCAATTATGACTGTCATTTTATTACTGTTATTAATTTATTAGTATAATTGCAATGTTTTTCAATGTCATTATGTGATAATAAAGGACTTGTCATTACTAAGTTAACCTCCAAACATCTCTGACCTCAGGGGAGGTAGTTGTACACTTTCAGTCCAAAATGAGCTGTCAGCTACCACAATGACATTTTGATGACTACATTATCTTGTAATTAAATGTCTCAACAAACTTCTGCTTTTGATTGACAAGTAGTTAAGACTATCATTGACCACAGGGCAGTTTCTTTATATTTCAAGAATAATTTTCTATATATTTCAAGGATAATTTGTTATCACTGAAGCAGTAAGACAAGGTTTTAAAAATTAAATGCTTTCAATAAAATATTTATTAATCTATATTTGGTTCTGGTAAATACAAAGAAAATTATGCTGTTATGTTGATCTGTTGCCCAATCCATTGTAATACAGTGAAAACTTTAAGACATTTCTATAATGTTCTTTGTTAACATTACAGAACATATAGAATAATCTCATTACACTTCTCTCTCATGTCCAATTTTTCCATGACTGAAATAATTGAAAGCCACAGGTAATGGATGCTTGTATATGTTTTATGATCGTTATTCCTCTTACCTTGCTTGAGTCCAATGTGTTAGCTCAATATTCTAAGGGCAAGGTAGATTACATATAACACAGACATTGTATTCCTTCTCCTTTTTCCTGTTACCTTTCTTAACATACGGACCACTAAAGAAATCCATTTCATATTACATTGCTCACAATACTGACATTAACATTTGCATTGTTTCAGATTGAAAGAAAATTTTTCTTAGATGAGGGTAAATATTTGTTCCATTTTAATAATTTTTAAATTGTAGGAAACTGAATGAGCAGAAAAGCCAGCAAAATAGAATTTTCATGTACCACACCCTAAGATTACTATAAATTGTATAGTCAGGTATTCAAGGGTAAAGCCACTGGGAAGTTAAATTAAAATGAGCCTCTTGGATTTTATTTTGTTTTTTTTATTATACTAGTTTAAAAATGTTTTATTTTAAAAACTGGTATATTTATAAAGGAAATTTTTTTTAAATAAAGATCTCTCATGGTTAAAATAAAAGTAACATAACCGGGCTTCCCTGGTGGTGCAGTGGTTGAGAGTCCGCCTGCCAATGCAGGGGACACGGGTTTGTGCCCTGGTCCAGGAAGATCCCACATGCCGCAGAGCGGCTGGGCTTGTGAGCCATGGCCGCAGAGCCTGTGAGTCCGGAGCCTGTGGTCCGCAACGGGAGAGGCCACAACAGTGAGAGGCCCGTGTACCGCAAAAAAAAAAAAAGAAAGAAAAAAAGAAAAAGTAACATAACCTGAGAAATTCTACCAGTAACGTGAAATCCCATTAAAACCTAACATTATCAGCACTGAATTAGAGACACCTTTTTCTCAGTCACCATGGTGCAATTTTCTTTCACAAAGAAGTAAAGTGTAGTAGTTCCTTAAAGTTTCTTCATTAAGTGTTTTATCTGGGATGACTGTATACTAAAAAAAATATAGAATGAGAATATCTAAAATAGGTTTTATGTTGTTACTGTCAGCAACCTGCAAATTTTATGGAAAGGCTACTTGCTTGCAAATGCATACACCCTTCTCAAAATGCTGACAGATGGAAGAGACCAAATGGGGAGAAATGCTACAAATGCCCCTGATTTTAAGCTGAGCTCTATGTGGATGCACATTATTTGGAAACCTTTGCTTCTTCATTTGAATGAGCAATGACATCTTTTTCAAGTTATGGAATAACCTGACTTCTCAGAATATGAAACAGATTTGGAGGAGGTATTCACCTTTTTCTGTTACTATAGGTAAAACCTAGACTAAAGCAACCATCACAACTCCCGGTAGTCCTGAATATTCCTTAGGTAATCATATCTCAGCATACAAATCTTTATGAGTTACAGAACTAAATTTTATGGCCAAATCATATTCAGCAAAGAAGCACCTACTTTGTGCTGAGTACTTTCACAGTCACTGCATAAACATAATCATTATATTCACATGTCACTGGATATAAAAAGGCAGAAGTAGAATGAAAATCCTCATTTAGGGTACAGGAGTGAGGTAAAGAAAGGTGAACTCAACTGCATGTAACATAGGAATCATGATAAAACTGCTTCTTACTTATTGTGCAAAGGTTGACCCAGAGTAACTTAATTACAAAATGCAACTGGCATTACCTAGTCTCCTTCAAAAAAAAAAGATACTATATATTCATGAAAAGTGGTTGTGTAGCTTACAAAAGTAAAGTTTGAGGCTACTAAAATATGTGCGTTAAAAAGTGGAAAATTATTTTAAAAGAAACAAAGATGTTGACAGAGTAAAGAGGAACTTTCCAAACTCAACATATCTCAGAATCTAAAGATACAAATTAAGAAATAATGCAACGTGACAATGGACTGAACTAAGAGAGTACATTGATGATTATATTTCCTCTTAGCCAATGAAGAGGGTGGCGTGAGTCTCCTTATCTTTCAACAGCACAGTTACACAGTCACAAAAAAATTTTAAACTGAATTGTTTTTTTCTCAAAATATTATGAAAATTAAATAGATCTAGTTATACATCAAAGGTGCAGAAGTACAGAAACAAATATGAACTAACCAAGCAGCTCACAGCTAAAATAATTTTTGCCATCATTTACAAGTTGCACCTGAACTTTGAAACCTTTTTCTATGAAAATAATTCAGAGGCATTGGAACAATTGATCTAATTCAGCCTTTTCAAAATTAGAAAAATATTCTTTTCAACAGCATTTTGAACAGTGAATTAAAGACTTGTGGATGACTATTACACTTATAAAGCACTTAGCTTGTGGTTCTATTGAGATAATAATACTCCATGTGGCTATATCGTCTTTCAGCTGAAAAACCTAAGGAAGTTGCATAAAATAAATGCACAGTTTATTATAAAACTTCATAAAGATGTTAACAAAACCACTTAGTCATTTGTCTAAGAGGCCACAGTGAGAAAGCATCAGAGCAAACGAGAATTAAGAGTGTTTTTCTCAAGCCTCTCTTTAACTAGAATATCCATATTAGTCAGATGTGCAGAAAAAATAGGGTTCAAAAGGGAAGCAAATAAAACATACTACATTTTGTTAGATTGTAAATCAGTCTCAAACAAAAAATTCTAAGAAGGAAATAGAAACTGGAAATAGGCCAAAAAGGTCAAAACACTAGTAGAAATTACAGAATTATATCACTTTTGATGGCAGCCATTGTATGAGTCATTTCCATCCAATGATATTGCAACACCCTACCACATTCAAACTTCTTTAGGTCTCAGAAGAAAAATCCATAGACTCAACAGGCTCAGGAACTATATTATATCCTCATGTTATAAAGTGAATACATATTATATGGAAATTGATACATTTATACAAATGTCATTTCAGTACTAGGCAGATGACAATGAGTTTCACTATTGGCCGGTCCTGAGTCACCTGCGGAACTACCTCGTAAAGTTTCCCAACTCATTCTTTTTTTTTTTTTTTTTTTTGTGGTATGCAGGCCTCTCCCGCTGCAGAGCACAAGCTCCAGACATGCAGGCTCAGCGGCTATGGCTCACGGGCCTAGCCACTCCACGGCACGTGTGATCCTCCTGGACCAAGGCACGAACCTGCATCCCCTGCATCGGCAGGCGGACCCTCAACCACTGCACCACCAGGGAAGCCCTCCATCTCATTCTTAAGGTATTTATACATCCCAATTTGTCTAAAACAGTCCTTCCTAGTTTATGCCCATTGAATTGAAGTAATTATTAATGGCACTCCCAGTTTCACCCTCAATAATGTTCCAGTATGGAAGATAAATTATATGGCCTCCCTATTAATATCCCATTGACCATATATAAATAGGTAGAATTATCTACTAGAGGAAATATCTTTACTTTTTCTTTTATCCAGCTATTATTCTTCTGACAGCAGTATGAGTAGAGCATGAAACATTTTCTAAGCCAACATAATTTGGTGTGACCACTGAGTATTATCACCACTCACAATTCAGCTACCTCCAATTTCACACACTTAGCTCCTGATTCACTTGCAGTAGAGTAATTTAACAGTCTCATACATTCTGACTGAATTCCAATAAATTCTCCTTTTGTCATTACTCCTGTCAGAAAGCGATTTCATTAAGAAGGCAGAAATTCTGAAATGTTCTACATAAAATGAAATCATATGATCACAGGACCACCTATTCCTAGTACAACTAACCTCCTATGATGGGGTTGCTGTATGCTTTAGTGTCCAGACAGCTGCTCACAGACCAATACAACTGACAAATTAATTTTTTACACCAAAAGCAGAAAGGCACTTTCTATCACTGGGTAGTGATACAGGTTGTAACAAACCATAATGAGAGCCAGCTGTGACCATGGACTGTTAACTTGGTCTCATTTGTCCCTTGGTCATTGGAAAGAACGTATCTAGGAAGGTCAAAGCTCTTTTTTTTTCTTTAACCCTATGATATGTGAATATTGAGCTACTTGTCACGCTTTATAAGGTTACCAGATTGACACCTTGTATTGGTAGAATTGGAGAGTTTTCATTGCCTTAACTACTCAGATTTTGCTTCTGTATATAATTTTATGTTTCTGTATATGTCTTTGAAACCAGAAAAAGTATGTTTGTGAATGGGTGTATTATGGAATGTGTGTATATATGTGCTGCATCCCTGTTTCTGGGCTCCCTGTCTTCAAACAAGATACTGCCAGTAACATCTATGATTTTATCTTCTGTGTGCAGTCTCTACATATCCCCCACAACCTGATTTCTCAAGAATAATCCTGTATAATAAAATTACTAAACCCTATAAAATATAATAACACAAGTACATACATAATCAAATTCACCAGAGCCCTTTATAATCAACATGTAAATCTCAAAATCTCTATTTGAAATCAAAATGTATTTGAAATCAAAAGGATTCCGTTTTTATTCAGCTTATAGACAAATTAAAAGAAAGCAAAATAACAAGGAGGGTCTAATAATAAAAAGGTTAATGATAGAAAAGAGATTATTCCTCTGATATAAATTTATGGAAGATACAGCCATTGATTCTTATATTTTATAGGAAAATTTGAACATATGCTCTACTAATAGTAAAGATTAAATTTTAAATATAATTGAGGTGATACATTTGTCACAAATTATACCAATAGGTTGTATTAAGATATTTCATATATGATTTTCACAAATAATTTTTGTTTAAAAAAGTTATCTTGGAATTACCTCAAGATGGTAGAGTAGAAGGACATGCTCTCACCCCTTCTTATGAGAACACTGGAATCACAAGTAACTGCTGAACAACCACTGACAAAAAAGTGCTGGAACCTACCAAAAATGATACCCTACATCCAAAGACAAAGTAGAAGCCACAACAAGAAGGTAGGAGGGATACAATCACAATAAAATCAAATCCCATACCTGCTGGGTGGGTGACCCACAAAATGGAAAACAATTGTACCACAGAAGTTCTCTCACTGGAGTGAAATTTCTGAGTCCCACACCATGCTTCCCAGCTTGAGGGTCTGGAAATGGGAGGAGGAGTCCCCAGAGAACCTGGCTTTGAGGCCAGCAGGATTTGATTTCAGGACTTCCACAGGACTGGGGGAAATAGAAACTCCACTCTTGGAGGGCATACACAAAGTCTTGTGTGCACCAGGACCCAGGGGAAAAAATAAGAGACTCCATAAGAGACTGGACCAGACCAACCTGCTAGTATTGTGGGTCTCTTGCAGAGGCAGGAGGCAGCTGTGGCTCACTGCAGGAACAATGAAACTGGCAGCAGCAGTTCTGAGAAGTACTCATTGGTGTGAGTGTTCCCACAGGCCGCCATTGGCCCCACCAAACAGCCTGTAGGCTGCAGTGCTGGGTCACATCAGGCCAAACAACCAACAGGGAGGGAACACAGCCCCACCCTTCAATAGACAAGTAGATTAAAGTTTTACTGAGCACAGCCCTGCCCACCAGAGGGACAAGACCTAGCTTTTCCCAGAACCAGTCCCTCCCATCAGGAATCTTGCAGAAGCATCTCAGATAGCCTCATCTACCACAGGGCAGATAGCAGAAGCAAGAAGAACTATAATCCTGTAGCCTGTGGAACGAAAATGACAATCACAGAAATTTAGACAAAATGAAAAGGCAGAAGATTATGTTCCAGATGAAAGAACAAGATAAAACCCCAGAAAAACAACTAAGTGAAGTGGAGATAGGCAACCTTCAGGAAAAAGAATTCAGAATAATGATAGTGAAGATGATCCAGGATCACGGAAAAAGAATGGAGGCAAAGATCGAGAAGTTGCAAGACGTGTTTAAGAAAAACCTTCAGAACTAAAGAACAAACAAACAGAGATGAACAATAAAATAACTGAAATAAAAAATACACTAGAAGGAATCAGTAGCAGAATAACTGAGGCAGAGAATGGATTAGTGACCTGGAAGACAGAATAGAGGAAAACACTGCCACAGAAAAGAATAAAGAAAAAAGAACGAAAAGAAATGAGGACAGTCTAAGTGACTTCTGGGACAACATTAAATGCAACAACATTTGCATTATAGGGGTCCCAGAAGAAGAGAGAGAAAGGACCTGAGAAAATATTTGAAGAGATAGTAGCTGAAAACTTCCCTAACATGGGAAAGGAAATAGTCACCTAAGTCCAGGATATGCTGAGAGTCCCGTGCAGGATAAATCCAAGGAGGAACACACCGAAACACATAGTAATCAAACTGACAAAAATTAAAGACAAAGAAAAATATTAAAAGCAACGAGGGAAAAATGACAAATAACATACAAGGGAACTCCCATAAGGTTATAAACTGATTTCTCAGCAGACACTCTGCAGGCTAGAAGGGAGGGACATGATATATTTAAAGTGATGAAAAGGAAGAATCTAAACCCACAAATACTCTAACCAGCAAGCTCTCATTCAGACTTGATAAAGATATCAAAAGCTTTATAGACAAGTAAAAGCTAAGAGAATTCAGCACCACCAGACAAACTTTGCAATAAATGCTAAAGGAACTCCTCTAGGTGGGAAAGAAACCAACAACTTCAAACAACACTGTACATATATAGACTGCTATATCAAAACCTCATGGGAGGGCTTCCCTGGTGGCGCAGTGGTTGAGAGTCTGCCTGCTGATGCAGGGGACACGGGTTTGTGTCCCGGTCTGGGAAGATCTCACATGCCGCGGAGCGGCTGGGCCCGTGAGCCATGGCCACTGAGCCTGCGCATCTGGAGCCTGTGCTCCGCAACGGGAGAGGCCACAACAGTGAGAGACCCACGTACCGCCAAAAAAAAAAAAAAAAAACCTCATGAGAATAGCAAACCCCAAAACTACAGTAGATACACAAACAAAAAAGAAAAAGCAACCCAAACACAACACTAAAGATGGTCATTAAACCACAAGAGAAGAGAACAAGAGACAAATGGAAGAAAAAAGACCTGCAAAAACAAACCTAAAACAATTAAGAAAATAGTAATAGGAACATACATATAGATAATTACCTTAAATGTAAATGGATTAAATGCACCAACCAAAAGACATAGACTAGCTGAATGGATAAAAAAACAAGACCCATATATATGCGGTCTACAACAGACCCACTTCAGACCTATGGACACATACAGACTGAAAGTGAGGGGATGGAAGAAGATATTCCATGCAAATGGAAATCAAAAGAAAGCTGGAGTAGCAATACTCATATCAGACAAAATAGACTTTAAAGTAAAGACTATTACAAGAGACAAAAAAGGACACTGCACAGTGATCAAGGGATTAATCCAAGAAGAAGATATAACAATTGTAAATATTTATGCATCCAAGAGAGAAGCACCTCAATATATAAAGCAAATACTAACAGCCATAAAGGGAGAAATCAACAATAACACAATAATAGTGGGGGACATCAACACCCTACATTCATCAATGGACAGATCATACAGGCAGAAAATTAATAAGGAAACACAGCCCTTAAATGACACATTAGACCAGATGGACTTAATTGATATTTATTGAACATTCCACTCAAAAGCAGCAGAATACACATTCTTCTCAAGTGCACACGGAACATTCTCCAGGATTGACCACATGCTGGGCCAAAAAGCGAGACTTGGTAAATTTAAGAAAATTGAAAGTATGTCAAGCATCTTTTCTGACCACGATGTTAGTAGATTAGAAATAAACTACAATAAAAAAAACTGTAAAAAAGCACAAACACATGGAGGCTAAACAATATGCTACTAAACAATCAATGGATCAGTGAAGAAATCAAATAGGAAATCAAAAAATACCTAGAGACAAATGAGAATGAAAGCACAATGATCCAAACCCTATGGCATGTAGTAAAAGCAGTTCTAACAGGGAACTTTGTAGCAATACAATCTTAACTCAGGAAACATTAAAAACCTCAAATTATCAACCTAACCTTACACCTAAAGCAAATAGAGAAAAAGGAACACACAAATCCTAAAGTTACTAGAAGGAAAGAATTCATAAAACCCAGAGCAGAAATAAGTGAAATAAGACAAAGAAAACAATAGCAAAGATCAATGAAACTCAAAGCTGCTTCTTTGAAAATATAAACAAAATTGATAAACCCTTAGCCCGACTCAACAAAAAAAAAAGGAGATGACTCAAATCAATAAAATTAGAAAGGAAAAGTTACAACTGACAGAAGAGAAATACGAAAGATGATAAGAGACTTCTAAAAGCAACTCTATGCCAATAAAATGGACAACCTGGAAGAAATGAACAAATTCTCAGAAAGGTACAATGTCCCAAGACTGAACCAGGAAGAAATAGAAAATATAAAGAGACCAACTGCAAGTACTGAAATTGAAACTCTGATTAAAAAGCTCCCAACAAACAACAGTACTGGACCACACGGCTTCACATGCAATTTCTAGCAAACATTTAGAGAAGAGCTAACACCTAACCTTCTAAAACTGTTCCAAAAAATTGCAGAGGAAGGAAAACTCCGAAACTCATTCTACGAGGCCACCATCACCCTGATACCAAAACCAAAGAGATGACATGATACTATACATAGAGAATCATAAAGATGCTGCCAGAAAACTACTAGAGCCAATCCATGAATTTCATAAAGTAGCAGGATACAAAATTAATGCACAGAAATCTCTTGCATTCCTATACACTAACGAAAAAAAATCTAAGAGAAATTAAGGAAACACTCCCACTTACCACTGCAACAAAAAGAATAAAATACCTAGGAATAAACCTACCTAAGGAGACAAAAGACCTGTATGCAGAAAACTATAAGACACTGATGAAAGAAATTAAAGATGATACAAAGAGATGGAGAGATATACCATGATCTTGGATTGGAAGAATCAACATTGTGAAAATGACTATACTACCCAAAACAATCTACAGATTCAATGTAATGCCTATCAAGCTACCAATGGCATTTTTCACAGAATTAGAACAAAAAAATTTACAATTTGTATGGAAACACAAAAGACCCTGAATGGCCAAATCAATCCTGAGAAAGAAAAACGGAGCTGGAGGAATCAGGCTCCCAGAATTCAGACTATAATACAAAGCTACAGTAATCAAGAAAATATGGTACTGGCACAAAAACAGAAAGATAGATCAATGGAACAGGATAGAAAGCCCAGAGATAAACCCACACACATATGGACACCTTATCTTTGATAAAGGTGACAGGAATATACAATGGAGAACAGACAGTCTCTTCAATAAGTGGTGCTGGGAAAACGGGACAGCTATATTTAAAAGAATGAAATTAGAATACTCCCTAACACCATACACAAAAATAAACTCAAAATCAATTAAAGACCTAAATGTAAGGCCAGACACTATCAAACTCTTAGAGGAAAACATAGGCAGAACACTCTATGACATAAATCACAGCAAGATCCTTTTTGATTCACCTCCTAGAGAAATGGAAATAAAAACAAAAATAAACAAATGGGACCTAATGAAACTTCAAAGCTTTTGCACAGCAAAGGAAACCATAAACAAGAGCAAAAGACAACCCTCAGAATGGGAGAAAATATTTGCAAATGAAGCAACTAACAAAGGATTAATCTCCAAAATATACAAGCCACTCATGCAGCCCAATATCAAAAAAACAAACAACCCAATCCAAAAATGGGCAGAAGACCTGAAGAGACATTTCTTCAAAGAAGATATACAGATTGCCAACAAACACATGAAAGGATGCTCAACATCACTAATCATTAGAGAAATGCAAACAAAACTACAATGAGGTATCACCTCACACCAGTCAGAATGGCCATTATCAAAAAATCTACAAATAATAAATGCTGGAGAGGGTGTGGAGAAAAGGAAACCCTCTTGCACTGTTGGAGGGAATGTAAACTGATACAGCCACTATGGAGAACAGTATGGAGGTTCCTTAAAAAACTAAAAATAGAACTACCATACGACCCAGCAATCCCACTACTGGGCATATACCCTGAGATGGCCATAATTCAAAAAGAGACATGTACCACAATGTTCATTGCAGCACTATTTACAATAGCCAGGACGTGGAAGCAACCTATGTATCCATTGACAGATGAAAGGATAAAGAAGATGTGGCGCATATATACAATGGAATATTACTCAGCCGTTGAAAAATGAAATTGAGTTATTTGTAGTGAGGTGGATGGACCTAGAGACTGTCATACAGAATGAAGTGAGTCAGAAAGAGAAAAACAAATACAATATGCTAACACATATATATGGAATCTAAAAAAAAAAAATCGTTCTGACAAAGCTAGCAGCAGGACTGGAATAAAGATGCAGATGTAGAAAATGGACTTGAGGACACAGAGAGAGGGACGGGTAAGCTGTGATGAAGTGAGAGAGTAGCATTGACATATATACACTACCAAATGTAAAATAGATGGCTAGTGGGAAGCAGCTTCATCGCACAAGGAGATCAGCTCGGTGCTTTGTGACCACCTAGAGGCATGGGATAGGGAGGGTGGGAGGGAGATGCAAGAGGGAGGGGATATGGGTATATATGTATACATGTAGCTGATTCACTTTGTTATACAGCAGAAACTAACACAACACTGTAAAGCAATTATACTCCAGTAAAGATGTTTAAAAAAAAAGATACCACAAAAAAAGAAAACTACAGGCCAATATCACTGATGAACATTGATGGAAAAATTCTCAACAAAATACTAGCAATCTGAATCCAACAATACATTAAAAGGATCATACTCCATGAGCAAGTGGGATTTATCCCAGGGATGCAAGGATTTTTCAGTATCCTCAAGTCAATCAATGTGATACACCATATCAACAAATTGAAGAATAAAATCCATATGATCATCTCGATAGATGCAGAAAAAGTTCTTGACAAAATTCAGCACCAATTTACGATAAAAACTCTCCAGAAAGTGGACATAGAGGGAACATACGTCAACATAATAAAGGCCATATATGGCAAACCTACAGCTAACATCATACTCAATGATGAAAAGCTGAGAGCTCCCACCACTATTATCAACATAGTTTTGGAGGTCCTAGCTATGGCAATCAGAGAAGAAAAAGAAACAAGGAATTCAAATTGGAAAAGGAGAAGCTAAACTGTCACTGTTTTCGGATGACATAATACTATACATAGAAAATCCTACAGATGCTACCAGAAAACTACTAGAGCTCATCGATGAATTTGGTAAAGTTGCAGGTTACAAAATTTATGCACAGAAATCAGTTGCATTTCTATAAACTAACAAGGAAAGATCAGAAAGAGAAATTCAAGAAGCAATCCCATTTACCATCACATCAAAAAGAATAAAATACCTAGGAATAAACCTAACTAAGGAGACAAAAGGCCTGTACTCCAAAAAAACAGAGCTACTATATGATCCTGCAATCCCACTCCTGGGCCTACATCTGGGGAAAAACATGGTCTGAAAGGATACATGCACCCCTATGTTCATTGGGGCACTGTTTACAATAGCCAAGACATGGAAACAACCTAAATGTCCATTGACATATGAATTGATAAAGAAGATGTGGTACCTATATACAATGAAATATTACTCAGTCATTAAAAAGAAAGAAAGAGTGCCATTTGCAGCAACATGGATGGACCTAGAGATTGTCATACTGAGTGAAAGTAAGCCAGAAAGAGAAAGAGAAATACCATATGATAACACTTATATGCAGAGTCTAAAAAGAAATGATACAAATGAACTTATTTACAAAACAGAAACAGACTCACAGACTTAGAGAACAAACTTATGGTTACCAGGGGGGGAAGATAGGGGGAAGGAATAGTCAGGGAGTTTGAGACCGACATGTACATACTGCTATATTTAAAATGGATAACCAACAAAGACCTACTCTGCTCAGTATTATGTAATAACCTAAATGGAAAAGAATTTGAAAAAGAATAGATACATGTATATGTATAACTAAATCACTTTGCTGTACACCTGAAACTATCACAACATTGTTAATCAACTATACTCCAATATAAAATAAAAAGTTTACAAAAAGTTATTTTAAATTATTATTCCATCCAAGATTTTAATTAAGTGATTCTAAATTAGTATCATCTATAATTAAAATTTAAATAATTTAACATGAAATCATTTTTGAAAGGACAGTATCAAAATGGTGTTGTGATATCAACTTTCTGTAATAGAATTTTTACTAAATTACAAAGAAGTTTTAAATTACACAATAAGGTTTGTGGTTTAAACTCTTTTTGATGTATTACTTCATTATATGTAAACCAGGAGGAAAAGAATTCACCAGCTGCAATGCATTCTTCTTTATTCTGCCTGTTTAGTTCTTTCAACCCTGACCTGCAGGGATCAAATTCTCTAAAACATGCCAGTAGAAATGTGCAAAGTCGTGTCTCATTTAGTTTTACTATGTCCTGCTGTGCTGCCTTCAATACTCTGTGCTACATAATTACCTCAAGCCTCAAATCATTTTGTATTCACTGAAGATGGTTTTTATATTACCCTCTTTTGTGATGCCCTTTATTGTTTTTATTAATTAATTCTTTCCCCAACACTCCCAGTCTTTTAAATACTATATGCCTTCAGTAATTACATAATTTAAAATCTTTACATGATTGAGAATTTAAATTGTCAGCTCATTCTAAATCTATCCTAAGACAACGTTTCAACTCAGGTTTGTAAAAGAAATGGTGCCACTAAGTCTTTTTTTGGCCAGTATATTCAGCCTGAGTGGTCAGTTTTACAGTCATTTCCATAAAGTTTTGGAACTGGGCCTGAATTGAAATTGCTTCCCATCTTGTTCAGAATTACATCAGTCAAAAGACAATATATCGGGCTGCTTCCCAGTGCAATGTAGGTTTCCTCCATTTAGAAAAGTGCAGTGATTCATCAGTAATTTAACCTATAGACATTTGAAGGTTAGAAAGTACCTCCAAGGGGCTGTTGACCTTCAGCAAATGAAAGAACTGGAACTCCAGCCTCAGTCAATATATATTTATCTTTCTGTTGGGACTATTACAACTGTGAAGTAATGCTGACCTTGAAACTTCTGGTGCATGATGCACTCGAATAATATTCTCTAAAGGAAAAATATAAAAATACCAAAATAGGATACCTAGATCTAAAATGCACATTCTGTAAAGATCAAAAGAAAGTGTTCTAAACATTAGAATCAACTGTGAAAAATAATAAGCATATTATTTTTATGACCTACAGGGTTTCTCTTAAATATGAATCTGGGTGTAACCCTATTAAACCAGAATCATAAAATTTGGAAATGCTAAACATTTCTGATTTTCCCAAAGGTTACTGATATCAAGAGCATGGCTTGTTTGCAGGTGAACTAATCTTTTTTTATTTCCCACAGTACCATAATAATATAGATCTCTCAAAAATCATATCCCATATTGACTAACTTTATATCAAAAATATGCTTTTGTTTTTAATCTGAAGAAGATCTAAATGGTGATATGCTGAAACTCTTTTTAGTAATTTTCTATGTTATTTGATGGAATATTTGTTTTAAAGGAGACCTTTCCCACTTATTAGCTATAGTGTGCATTCTCAGTAGGGACCAATAGGAATATGTGTATTCTTTTAGGACACTGACTAAGGCATCACTTAATATATAACAATTTAAGTGTGTTAAATAGAGGCCAAAAAGAGTACATTAAAATTGACTGAGTAAATTAGAACTGAGTTGTAACTAACAACAAGTAAGTAATAGAAATCCTAGGAAATTTGGCTGGGCAACCTATTCAAATATAGTAGGAGATTTCAGAAAAAAAGGAAATGCTCATTCTTTCATAAACAAATAGGAAATTAATGTATAGGGCTAATTGAAAGTAAAAGTGAAGTAATAAGACCTTTTGAAAGACAGATATAACTATATATTACTTGTAAAAACATATAACTTTTTATTTCTATAATTTTGTTTTCCTAAAATACATATACAGATAACTGGGGCAGTATAAAAAGGTTTATGAATGGTAACAGAGACATGAATGCATAGTTTTAAAAAATCTTTCTATTATCAAATAATTGGTTTGTCTGTTGAGTGGCATGGGGTCATTTGTATATCCCCTCTTTGGATGTCATCTTTGTTAGAGAGGAAGACAACCACTTGGAGTGGGGGGAAGCTCTTTTGTGGTCCTGTCAGCAGTCAAAATCTTTAGTCCTCTCCCCCCCCAAAAAATTATTACAACTGATACACAAAACCAAGAGAGCCACAGACTTGCTGATATATTGATAAAAGCTACATTATCCAATTGAGTCTCGCAGTATTTACTATGTTAGGGAAAGATTTTGTTTATTCAAAAAAGATTTTCAACTGACCTTATGATATGGAATTATCAAGCAAATCTTTGCAGGGACTTTCCTCTGATGTACACCACCTCACTTGAGTTGACTTCTGAATTGATCCATACAATTCAACTTGACAGCAATCTAAACCTAGTTGCTCTTCAATGGTACAGGTTTATGTCATTTTCACTATGCATCAGAAATAACTAGAGATCTTTCCAACCCTTTAATTAGGTGTCCAATCTTTCTCAATCCAAACTATCTTAGTAATGCTCACACAAGGCAGTTTTCCTCATGTTCTTTTTTTTTTTTTTTTGAGTTGTTTTACCTCTATACTCTAGCTACCTTCAGAGAGTGACCTCTACAATAAACAACTTTCTTATCATTTACTCTTAAGTTCTCTCTTAATCCAAGTTAAATTTTATCATCTTTTACTTTATTCCCCACTCTTCTCAAAATGCCCTCTTCCATTAAAATAATATATTTAACATCATAGGTATTATTTTAAGAAGGATAATTAAAAACACACCAAGCCTTTTTTTTTTTTTTTTATGCGGTACGCGGGCCTCTCACTGTTGTGGCCTCTCCCGTTGCGGAGCACAGGCTCTGGACGCGCAGGCTCAGCGGCCATGGCTCACGGGCGCAGGCGCTCCGTGGCATGTGGGATCTTCGCGGACCGGGTCACGAACCCGTGTCCTCTGCATTGGCAGACGGACTCTCAACCACTGCGCCACCAGGGAAGCCCACTAAGCCTTTTTATAAAACTATTTTAACAAGGGCATAATAAAATTTGAGGTAGCATATCTTAGCTCTTACACTGATAGCCATTGGTTCTGGGGAATACAATGGAAAGTGTAAAAATACCTTTATTATACTCAAATAAAACTATATTTTATTTTATTTTTTTTTTATTTTTAACATCTTTATTGGAGTATAATTGCTTTACAATGGTATGTTAGTTTCAGCTTCACAACAAAATGAATCAGTTATATATATACATATATTCCCATATCTCTTCCCGCTTGCGTCTCCCTCCCTCCCACCCTCCCTATCCCACCCCTCCAGGCGGTCACAAAGCACCGAGCTGATCTCCCTGTGCTATGCGGCTGCTTCCCACTAGCTAACTACCTTACTTTTGGTAGTGTATATATGTCCATGCCTCTTTATCGCTTTGTCACCGTTTACCCTTCCCCCTCCCCATAGCCTCAAGTCCATTCTCTAGTAAGTCTGTGTCTTTATTCCTGTTTCACCCCTAGGTTTTTCATGACATTTTTTTTTAAAATTCCATATATATGTGTTAGCATACGGTATTTGTCTTTCTCTTTCTGACTTACTTCACTCTGTATGACAGACCCTAGGTCTATCCACATCCCTATAAGTGGCACCATTTGCCTAGAACCTGCTTTTCCTCTAAACTCAAGTCATAGCTTTGGACATAGCTTCATTTTGTTAGTTGAAATCCCATTAGTTTTACAGACAGAATAAGAAACAATTCCTTTCATATACTCACACACACACAAATTTAATTTTTACATATATAGATATACATTATACTATTTACATTATACACATAGATAACATGATCATATGTATAACTGTATTGATAACTAATATTATCTACATAATATACATAAATAGGTATGATCATGTTATTTATGTGTACTGTGTAGATAGTTCTGCCATACTCCAGACATATTTCCATTCCAATCTCTGCGCTCACCTACCTTTAAAAGAAAATCTCCCCTCTACCAAAGTTCCTCTTTAAGATAGTAAAATGCGTCTTTTTTCTCTCTGATCTCAGCATCTGTGGACCACACTGTAGCAGGCACCACTTTTTTCATAAGATGCAAAGTTACTAGACTACCAATGACTCTAGAAGTGTGCTAACTAAAGAAATAGAAATGCACAATTAATGCTTTGTTTATTCTCCGATTTTATACTGTGCACAAATGTGCTGATTCAACATTCAAAATATTGGTTCAAAGACAGGGCATGTCCATCAAATTACCTTTAGTCAGCTAGTACTTATTCAAAAAATAAAGCAGTAATGTTATTGGAATTCTGTTTTGAGGTTGAATTTTTTAAAAACTCTGATTACCAAAGACAAAAATTAGGTAATGTTTTCTGTTTTTGATAACCTTCACATTTTGCCTTTGTTTTAGGCAACTTGGTCAGCAACTGAAAGGGGGGGGAAGTGGTAACAAGTCTTTTAACATACAGAGTGACACTAGTCTTTTAGAAAGTTAATACAACAGGCACTATTGGAGATAAATATAAATGTTCCCTTAAGGAGACCCCTACACTCTAGGAAGACTGAGAGAATCTGTTTTACCACTCATCCTTCCCACAGTAGTGTTGCCTACGTGTGTTCATTTATAAAAGTAACCGCTTCAATTGAAACATGGGAAGTACAAGGAACTGTTAACATTCACTCCCCATAATATGCACTGATCTCTGTACATTTCAATGCTGAGCTTATCAGGTAAAACTTTTAAGATGGCTTTGAACCTAATGATCGTGGAGATTATCCATCCCTTCTCAACTCCTCATGCGCCTTTATGACTAGAGATGTTAGTTACAGCCCTCTTGTTATCTTATCCCCAGGTTTGTACTTCAGCAAAAATCATGATAAAGGCTATTTCCCACAGAGAGCTGAGAACTTGGGAATTCTTTTTCTCCAGCCCAAAAGAAACCTTTACAGTGAGGGACAAGTCTATATAGCACAGTTCCATGAACTATAAAACAGGAGCTAAGTTTCTGGTCAGGAAGTCACAGATCGTTAAGAGTTAAAGGAAATAATCTATCAAGTCTCTCTCGTATCACAAATAAGACAACAAAGGCTTAGAGAGGTTAGCTTACTCCAGTCACATGACCAACATGCAGCAGAACTCACATCTCCTAATGTCCAGCCCACCAATCTTTTTATAACACCATAACACCTCTCTTTCAATAATACTATTTCTAATATTCCCATTTTTTATAAAAATAGAAATCTAGTGAAAGATTTTTACATTGTTACCTGTAGTAACTCACTGTTGGTTAAATTGTAAGAGAACAGTTTTGTAACATCTTCAGGTTTTTAAAAGCTGTTGAGTTTGAACCTATCTAATTTAACGTGGATTGGAAAGAACTGCTGGAGATACCAAGCTTTTAATATAAAGGATTTAATCTTGATTTTTCTCAAATAAAATGCTGAATATCTTTATCCTATCTAACAAAAATGAAGTTTGCAAAAACTTAGCATAGGTGCAAATAAAGTGGTAGGTGAGCTGACTTAACCCACTTGAGAAAACAAGCTACTTAAGCACAGTCCCACAACAAATGTATATAAATATCTATTCATTAGAATAGTCATTAGAATAGCTGTCAGAAAAGAGCAATTCCAGTTACTGAATGTACATGAAAAATTGTAGTTTTTTCTTTCACTGTTCTACGATGGATTTTATTTTTGGCTTTTTAGTGTTGAAAAAATATTGTAATAAATGAGCTTATATTCAGTGTCCATGAAAAATATTGTCATTTCAAATTTAATTTTTTAAACATATTTGACATGATTACCAATACTTTTAGAGTGCAGTTTGTAATAAGACTTAGTAATTTTTTTTTTTTTGGCCGTGCCGAGCAGCTTGCGGGATCTTAGTTCCCCGACCAGGGATTGAACCCAGGCCATGGCAGTGAAGGTGCCGAGTCCTAACCACTGGATCACCAGGGAATTCCCAAGACTTACTAATTTTAACCAGCTAACATTAAAATATTCAACTTATTTTTTTCCTCAGCAGAAATATAACTAACTTCTTGGTTTTGTGTCTGTAAGGAGAATCATATCCAAAATTTGTTTGGAAAGATCAAATTTTTCATCAATGTCACAAATGAATATGGTGAATTGAGTACCTAGTGTAGTAGTGTTTATACCTCATGCTGCGATAGGTTTACACATGAATGCTTGTTTCCGTGTGAAGCACGTAATTTCTTTTTTCTCACAGTTTTATTGAGGTATAATATATACAATTTGGTTTGGACATATGTATATACTCATGTTACCATCACCACAATCAAGGTAACAAACATATTCATCACCTCCAATATGGGGACTGCAAAATGTGTCCTTTTGTTATTTTTTAATAATTGCAATTTTTAGGAATATCCTATAACTTAAACTTTTCATTAATTCAGAATGTCCTCTCCCAGGTGCAAGTTAGTACATCTGATTTTATCTTGTTTTTTCTACAAATTTGCTAGCTTTACTCAAATCTATGTGCATCTATCTGGATGAATTCAGTTTTCAAGTTGCTGTCAATATCTAAATCACATAAATATTTTAAGCATATATTATACAAAAACTACATTCAGATAATTGTTTTGTTTCCATGTGCGTGATTGCAAGGGAGAAGATTCTTTAACTTTTTAAAATATTATTCAACAACTTATGAATTCTTTATAAAATTATTCTATGCTTGGCATGTTAACAATCAATTGCCTCTTGAATTTTATATCCAAAAATCTGAAAGAGATAGAAGTTTGGGGGCAATGAGGGAAGAGAATAAAGCTTCCTTTATCCTAACCAAAAGAGCTGTACCTAATTGTTTTTCACATGCCTTAAATGGCCGCAGCCTGAATTTCTACCTGATGTAAGCGAATTTGATTTGTACTTAGTGAGTAGTCATGAGTGGTAAGCTCTTA
The DNA here is from genome assembly GCF_963455315.2 of Globicephala melas. Classification (NCBI taxonomy): domain Eukaryota; kingdom Metazoa; phylum Chordata; class Mammalia; order Artiodactyla; family Delphinidae; genus Globicephala; species Globicephala melas. The sequence continues at coordinate 55,552,985 of NC_083335.1, forward strand.
GATTCACACAGAGAATGAACTGCAAAGACAATGGCATCCTGCTGGCATCCTGGAAGGAAGCTAAACATTCTCATTCAATGACATTCCCAGAGTCACACAACACCATTTTTTGTAGCTTGAACTATCACAAAAAAGGTTTCTCTTTTACTCAATTTAATTCTGACCTTTGGTCTTAAAAAAGAAAAACCTGAATATTTATTTAATAAAATGTGAGAAAAACATATCAATTCCCTATGAATGATTTTCATGTTGTTAATCTACTTGGTGGCTACAGTCTGAATACACAGACATGCTGCATTTAATCCAATCATCCCAAAATGAAAATAATTAAGACTGAGCACTCCTGCAATGCATATTCTTCTAACATCACTCTTTAAAGCTATTTTAGATAAGTGAGATAAAGCCCACTTTAAAAGCATTGGCTACTTAGGTGTTAAACATAAGCAGTAAATTCACTTTTCTAAATTGCCCCATTTATTATATTTAATCCTCTTTCTGTAATCAGGAGCACTGAAGTACAAATTTATAGTTGCTTTCCTTTAACACGGTTCTTTTATTACTGTCTCTTTTCCTTACATAATGTCCCGCAGCAGGTGGCCTATTATTATGATGCTTTTTCTCCTGTCTTTTTCTTTAGCGGTTTCACCAGCTCAAATAATTCAAATGTACTTACCTTCACTGCTTTGGCTACAACTAAGGGTGTTTTGGGTGCATATCTCTGGGAGTGGGGTGGTGGAGGGGAGTGTTAATGTGGAGGGGAGCTGGGGTTGTTTGTTTCTTTTTATTTTATTTCTGAACAATGACATATTGATGCTTCAGATAATAAATCATTCCAATTTGTTCATCCCTGCGAGCAATGGTTTTAATCTTCATTTACTATTTGCAAAGTCCGTTTTGTTAGAAGCATTTGATAAAATACTCAATTACCATTTTTTCACACTGTAGTTCAACTGCTGTGCTGATAAAAGGCTCCAGCTCATAAGATAAACTGCAAATAATTCCTGAGAACAAATGTCAGAGGCGGTATACAATGAATGGGATTTTTTTGAGCAGATTATTCCCTCACCAAAGTGACAGGGTGGTTCAATATTTATTTTGTTGAGAATGTCATTTAAATATTGTTTGACACCTGCTCCCTATAGTCAGCTACTCATCACATTACAATTTCTAGGGATTTAATAGGGATTTAAAAGTGAGATTTAACTCTATGTCTATTAAGAAAAAAAGAAACTCATTTATAAACCAAGATGAGACTACACGGCTGATAGTATGCAAATTATTTAAATAAATGGAAATGAAATTGATTCAGCTTTGTGGGGTTATATGGGAGAAGAATATTTAAGACTTGGCACCCTTTCCTGCCCTTAGCATTCAAGTGTTTATTTTTGAGATCATATTTGAAATCTTACCAAGAATACCTGCCTGTTCGTTCAAATTGCCTTTTTCTAGGCAATCTACTTAAAAATGACCACTTCACTCACCCTTCTTCAATTTTCCTCCACATGCATGCTCTAGGTGGCATTGCTCATTGGCTGAGAAGACAGCTCACAGTGCAGAAGGCTATAATAAACTAAGTTTTCTTAATGGGAAGAGGTTTATTTTATTCTCCTCCATTTGCTAAAGTTGAAAAGTTCCTATTAAGTGCTCAGCAAATGGAAATAGCTATCATTTCAAGTATTGGCCCCAGAATGCCATATACTCTATTAAGCATTTTCCTCCCAGGAATTCCTCTCCACCCTCCATTCCTAGTCAATCACTTTTGACAATTTTAAATCCGGCACTTCTTGCTGTGAATTTTAAATAGTCAGAAGACGTTTTCAGATGAAATCAAGTCTTAATCCCTGCCTCACTCTTTGGAAAGCAGCATGGCAATAGAATACGGGAGTGAAGAAATGAGATAAGAACCATTAGGGGAAGAGGAACCAAAGAACTGGCTTGTGAAATTTTCTGTTTGCTTTACCCCAGTTGTTTTGATACCAGGGCTTTACTTTCCACTATATCCCCCTGTATTAAGTCATTAGATTACCCCAGGGACTGAACACAGGTCACAGATTTGTATATTATCTCTATTGGAAACAGGTTTTCATCACTTTTGAGTGAAATCAAAGAAACCACTGCATTCAAGAAAAGCACTGAGACACTACTGAGCAGAAAAGTGTGAACATGTATTGTCATTGGTCTAAGGGCCAACTCTTTTGGCCCTTAGAACTTTTCTGAAGTATATGGGAACTCCAAACTTGAGAAATAATTGGAATTGAACCAACAAAAGGCACCACAGGCAATAGAAATAATCAACTTTGTCTACTAAGTAAATCAGCTAAAATTACTGGAATCATCATAGACACTATTAGACTGAGCAACATTAAGAGTGGAATCAATTTTGCCAAGACTGAAGATTGAGCACCTGGGTTAGATCCTCCATTTTTACTTCTTGGGATATTTCAGATAACTTTTCAAACACATAAACTCCTTCCCTTAACAGGAAACAACATGATGTGAAAGAAAAAGTAAGTCTTTGGAGCCCCCATTTGGATTCTAATCCTCATAAATTGGCCATGGGGCAAGCCACTTAAACTCTCAGAGGCTCAGATTTTTCATCTGCAAAATGGAAGTAATAATACCTTATTGAGGGGGTATTTGAGGATTAAATGAGATCTTTTGAGTATGTAAAAGAACCTGGCATTAAAAAAGAGATTAAATAAAAGCATATGAATAGATGTATTTTATTAAATTAAATAAATGGTGCCTGGTTTTTGTTATTATTTCATGCCACTAGAATTTCACTTCAAAAATTCCAATTCTTAGACTAAATGTTAACCCTAGTGACTTAAAAAGTACATGGTTAATACAAAGATGTCCAAAGTAGTTTACCTATTGGGAGAACCGAGCTCAGTGACCTGTGAAAGCATTCCACAGTCCTTGCTGAGCATTAATGGGTTTTACATCTGTACCTTCACATAGGAGAGGGCCTTGAGAATATCAGGTTTTTAGGGCATGATCTTCTTGAGAACAAAACAAGTTCAATCTCTCAGCACTAAGTTAAGGATTCTCCACAATAGTGTGGTTCCTATTTAAAAGGAACAAAATGAGGTCAGTTTGAAGACCCCCAAGCTGATCCAGGAATATTACCACAACTATTAAGTTTTGTCTGATTTAAACTGCTTTGTCATAAGGTTTGATATTGCAAAAAGAGGTGTATATACAGAATTTACCTATCTTAAATAGTTCTTTTTTTGAAATATGTTGAAAACTTTAAGTAGGTCAATTTAAAGCTGACCCACATTCACTACAAACTTTTTTTAAATTACATGATGCAATCTATTTCAATCCTTCAGATATATCAATATTTCAAATACAAATAAGCAGAAAGAAAATCTCTGACTGTAATCTATATTTTAGTATTACATCAATATGACCAAGAATATCAAATAAAGGTACATGAATGGATAACAGAATTCTAAAACTATGGGGGTACTTGTCATGAGGAAACAAGGTTAATTAACAGAAGCCAGTTAAAAAGAATTGCTTACAACTTCTCAAAGTTTAACTTAAGTTTTATCCAGACTTAAAAATATATCATGATCTTCAAAATAAAGAAATATATCATGATCTTCAACTTCAAGTCACTGCAATTTAACAAATGTTTCAGTGCTTACTACGTGCAAGACACTGTGCTAGCTGGTTAACTTCCCTCCTCCCCCACTCTCAGTGTTGTCAGACATGGTCCTTTTAAAAATCCATTATTGCTTTTCACTTGCCTCTCAGAGAGTATTAAAGATAGTGAATCGTGTTTCCAAACGTTTCTTATTTTCCTCTCAACTTCCTATAGTTCAATACAGACATCATTACTTCTCTGCTAGTATAGTGATTCTGTTCGTCATGCCTGAAACAACTATAGCGCAGAGATTAAATACAATCTATATCCACATAAATCATTGAATAAATGAATCATGAAATTAATATGTAAATTGTGTGTTTAACCTCTATTTATACATCACTGTCTGTCACCATGCTGTAAATCTAAAACTAATTGCAAATTCACAACTCTGCAAAAAGAACGCCATGGTAAAAGCTTGACATATTTATTAACTAAATGTTGAACTACATTGAGTAAGTAATTAACAGTCATGCCAGAACAGGGAGAGAAAAATTATATTTAAGCACAGATGTCACCTGTATGAAATAGCTAAAACTATTTTAGATTAGATTTTGATATTAGTCAAAGAATACTGCTATTTAATTTTTGACAGACAAATCTGTTCCCATTTATTCATGAATCCATTAAACATTTTATTTTTTATTTTTTAATTATTTTTTTAACATCTTTACTGGAGTATAATTGCTTTACAATGTTGGGTTAGTTTCTGCTTTATAACAAAGTGAGTCAGCTATACATATATCCCCATATCTCCTCCCTCTTGCATCTCCCTCCCACCCTCCCTATCCCACCCCTCTAGGTGGTCACAAAGCACCAAGCTGATCTCCCTGTGCTATGCGGTTGCTTCCCACTATCTATTTTACATTTGGTAGTGTATATATGTCCATGCCACTCTGTCACTTTGTCACAGCTTACCCTTCCCCCTCCCCATATCCTCAAGTCCATTCTCTAGTAGGTCTGTGTCTTTATTCCTGTCTTACCCCTAGGTTCTTCATGACCTTTTTTCTTTTCTTTCTTAGATTCCATATATATGTGTTAGCATACAGTATTTGTTTTGCTCTTTCTGACTTACTTCATTCTGTATGACAGCCTCTAAGTCCATCTACCTCACTACAAATAACTCAATTTCATTCCTTTTTATGGTGAGTAATATTCCACTGTATATATGTGCCACATCTTCTTTATCCATTCATCTGCTGATGGACACTTAGGTTGCTTCCACATCCTGGCTATAAGCATTTCATTTTTAAATGCGTATGTCACGATCACCCACAGAAATAAAAGTTCCCTTTAGTCTCCTTAAAGAAAAGAAAGATTCCCAAAATATTAGATGACAATAAACCCATTCAAAACTTAGCCAAAATCTCCTCCACTCAGCACATTAATAACATTTTATATTTGATATATAGATAGACAACTTAAACAATTTGTACATGTATTTTAATGATGTACTGAATAACACTAAATGTTTAATGAGTTTTGCCACGACCAACATGGGTATCTTCTGAAAAATTATTTTGTTCTATAAATAACAAGTTATTATTCAAAGAATACAACTCTGAAGTTAAGCATGGCACATAAATATGTACCCAGGAAAATGTATTAGACTAAGTATTCTTGTCCCTTCATGCATTTTTATCATTGATTTTAAGAACTCATTCTCACTCCTAGCTGCTATACTTCTAACCTGATTTTCTCTTAAGAAGTTACATTTAAAAAACATACATGCCTAAACTATGGGATATGATATTTAAAATATTTATAATACATAATCTTGATTATAATGAAAAATAATCACTTATTTGAACTGGTACTGCACATGCACAGGAGGGGCAAAATCTGATTAGCTTCTCATTTTCCTATCTAAGTAAATCAAATTCACATTTACAAAAGGCAAAATAGAACGAATTTTAAATTCAGTGAAAAAAAACTGTTTCTCAGCGTTTTTCACTTCAATAAACGTGTGCTTTAAGTTTCCTCATGTCTGGGCCATTTAGAATGTGCCCAAATACTCTCAGAAAACTCTAATGTGCAAAGCCAAGCTTAAAAAGTATGAACAACTTTCTGACAAAATAATTTAAACAAAATTGTATGAAAATGAGGCAGTCAATACTCATAATTTCTATGTTGGCACCTTATCTTGGAACATATTTTTTTGTTCAATATGCAAGAAATGTCATTAGTACTCCACAACCCTCATGGATAGCTTGTACTGAGATATCCACATTCTCCTGCCTGATTGTCTTCATAACCACTGACATGCATTCTTTTTTGTTCTTTTTTCAAAAACCTTTTTATTTTGAAATAATTTTAGCTTTACAGCTGAGTAAAGATAGTAAAGAGAGTTTCCATATACCTTTCCCTAGCTTCCCCTACTGTTAACATCTTCCATAACCATAGTATATTTATGAAAACTGACAAATTAACATTGGCACAGTAGTATTAAACTATAGACTTTATTTGGATTCTTAACACAGTAGACTGGAATTAGCAGTACACTGCATATCTGTGAGGTGGAATTTCTCTGCATTTAAGGCTTCCTGGCCCCTACCAGATCTGGACCCGTATCTGTGGCATTTCCAACCAAACTAAATAGAGCAAATTCCTCCATCCCAGGAATCCTGAAGAAGGAGTGGAGAGGAAGAGAGAACCTTAGCTAATCACATCAAACAGAAGCAGAAAAAAAAATAACCACAATATTTTTATATAGATAGTGCTCATTAGAATGAGTTAAATTGCAATAATTAGACAGTTTTTCCCTTTGCTTCTTATTTACTAAAAGCAAGAGATGGTCCAATATACCTCACTCTCTTTTAAGTATGATCTGTCCAGTAAATCCCATGATAGAAAGAATTCAAGGGGCCAAAGAAAGATTATTTCTTAAAGGAAATAGCTAGACACCTCAAAAGTGAATTAAATGCAATAAGGCATGTTAAGAGTTTAGCACAGTGCCTAGAACATAAGTAAAACTCAATAATTGATATAATGACAAGAGTGATGATGATGATGAAGATGATAATAATATGATCACCATTAATAGAATGTTAAAGATTACATATAAGGAATCATTACACCATCAGTAAATAGAATGTTTCTGAAGATTATGAAAAATATTGCAAAAGAATTAATGACATAAAGTTAAATGGAAAAAAAGAATGGAGAAATGTGTATGTCTTGTAATCACAGTTTTGTTTAAATAAATAGGTAGATGTATGCATAGAAGAAAAGAGAGAAGATATGCAATACCTCTGGATGGTGGAAATATAGGAGGTTTATATTTGCGTCTATATAGATTCCCAAATGTTCTCTAGCATATTTTACTTTTATAATCAGACTATATATATATGTAAATTATGAGATGATCTAATCTCTAAACACAAATAAAAATCCTTACATCTTAGTGTAGCAGTTTTTTGGTCTTAGGATCACTTTCCAACTTATTAATTCATTTAAAATAACAATAATAATGGCCACCATCAAAAAATCTAGAAACAATAAATGCTGGAAAGGGTGTGGAGAAAAGGGAACACTCTTGCACTGTTGGTGGGAATGTAAATTGATACAGCCACTATGTAGAACAGTATGGAGGTTCCTTAAAAAACTAAAAATAGAACTACCATACAACCCAGCAATCTCACTACTGGGCATATACCCTGAGAAAACCATAATTCAAAAAGAGTCATGTACCAAAATGTTCATTGCAGCTCTATTTACAATAGCCAGGACATGGAAGCAACCTAAGTGTCCATCAGCAGATGAATGGATAAAGAAGATGTGGCACATACATACAATGGAATATTATTCAGCCATAAAAAGAAACGAAATTGAGATATTTGTAGTGAGGTGAATGGACCTAGAGTCTGTCATACAGAGTGAATGAAGTAAGCCAGAAAGAGAAAAACAAATACTGTATGCTAACACATATATATGGAATCTAAGAAAAAAAAAAAAAGGTCATGAAGAACCTAGGGGTAAGACAGGAATAAAGACACAGACCTACTAGAGAATGGACTTGAAGATATGGGGAGGGGGAAGGGTAAGCTGTGACAAAGTGACAGAGTGGCATGGACATATATACACTACCAAATGTAAAATAGATAGTTAGTGGGAAGCAACCGCATAGCACAGGGAGATCAGCTTGGTGCTTTGTGACCACCTAGAGGGGTGGGATAGGGAGGGTGGGAGGGAGATGCAAGAGGGAGGAGATATGGGAACATATGTATATGCATAACTGATTCACTTTGTTATAAAGCAGAAACTAACACACCATTGTAAAGCAGCTATACTCCAATAAAGATTTTAAAAAATAATAATAAAAATAAAATAAAAATAACAATAATAAAATCAATATATATTAACAAAAATACCATGTTTTATGAAAAAATAACTATTTTACAAAACAAAAAAACATTTTTTAACATTCTGTGAGAAGAATGGCTTTGTTTTACATTTTTGATTATCCAGAAGATAGCTGAATTCTCTATCTACTTCTATATTCAGTCTGATGTACTATGTTGTTTTGGTTGAAATACACAGAGAAAAATCCAGCCTTATACACGTGTGTAATTGGAAAAGGAGGGGACCTTTTGGACCTCCTGGAAGTATCTTAGGGGCTCCTAGGCAAACCTTAAACCATACTTTGAAAACTGCAGCCTTAATTCAACATGTTATTTTGTAAGAATTTTTTTCTATACTTTGACTATAATTCTCTCTGGGGTTTTAGGCAAGTCACTTAAAACCAACCTGTGGCTAAAATGATGATGAGAAAGTTACCACCCTCCTCATATTACAAACTTAGATACTTTGTTGGAAATTTTTCTTCTGTAAATTAAGTGTGTTTCATTTTGTTTATTAAAAATGCTATCAGACCAGTGGTATTGCTCTCTTCAGGAGGAAATTATGATCTATTATTTTGCTTAGAATAGAGTAGGTCAAGGAACAATATGCTGTTCTTCAAGGAGTTGTAATTTGGCATTCCACTGTTGACAAGTATGATGATTAATTTGTATGTAGATCAATTAGGATCTCCTGATGCTCTTCCTGTTTCCCTAAAAAAGGTACCCGAGTCTGCATTACGTACTTTCTTTCCACTAGTTTGTCTTCTCTTTTACTTTTTTTTTTCTTAAAGACAATCCCTATGTGAATCTAGCTTGCCCAGTGACAAATTATATAAACCAAACAAGATTGTGCTGGATAGAAAGAAAAATGACTTGCTGCTCATTTCTAGCTCTGCTAATAATCCTCTCTGTGGTTTTAGGCCAGTCATTTAAAACCAACCTGTGGCTAAAATGACGATGATTAAGTTACCACCCTCCTCATGTTACAGATTTACTCTAGATACTTTGTTGGAAATTTTTCTTCTGTAAATTAGGTGTGTTTCATTTTGTTTATCAAAAATGCTATCAGCTTTGGTAAGTTAGTAATTATATATATATATATATATATATATACATACATATCCTAGATGATATTATCATACTGATGACAGTAATATAAATTTTTTAAACAATAAGAAAAAAAGTTTTTGTTGCCATTTAACCATTTCTAGGAAAAGACAAATGCTCACTACATAAGTTAATAGGCTATTGGAAAGGGAAAGAGACTAACATTTTCAATTATTTATGATGCACAAAGCACTGTGCTAGGTTCTTTTTATATGTCATCCCATGAATTTTCCCAGTAACTTATGAGATCAGTATTATTATTCCCAGTTTACTGATGAGGAGACCTACACTCAAAGAGGGTAATAATAAGTAGCTTGCTTAAAATCGCAGGGTTGCTTATGTAGATTTGTGGTTAGCCAGAAATCGAGACCTGAGCTCTATATATTTTACTACATACTGTACCTTCTTCTAACTGAATATCATCCCAGCTCAAGATGGCTTTCATGCTAAACCAAAACTGTGAGTTCTTTAAAATTTTTCTGTTTCTGACTTTTTAGAATTAAGAACTAAGCTACATCAAGCCAAGTAGAGAATTGTTATCATCATCTAACTATTCTGCATGATAGGATGAGAAGGAATTGCAGCAAGGGGGTATTTTCTTCACCTCACTTTTAAGCTAGAGGTTGGCACTACACTGTCTTTCTGTCCCTCCTGGAGATTTATGTTAAAGAGATAAAACTTTCTCCTACTTTTTTGTTTTCATCTGTTCCCTGTCTCTGTCCAACATTTCATTCTGGAAAGGAGAAAGAGCTGCTCATCTCAGTGGCAGGAAAGAACAATCTTCGATTTATAACATGCTAGGAACCCATCACTGTGATAGAGCAATCTTTCCCCCAGACATCTCTCTATTACTGAAGCTGATGCCTCCCTGTCCTGATGCCACTTCGGTACTGATCCGTCAGTCCCAACGGCAAGGTTAATGGCACCACCTGTCCCTATGTGCATTTTTCATCTTTATCTCAGAAAAACTTATTTTGTGAGTTCTTCTTTAAGCAAACTGAAAATATATGTTCCACAATTTTTGTTTTACAAACCTCCTCCCTCGCATATATATTTGAATGACAGACCACATACTTGGCAGTGTATTTTAAGTTGTACTTGCTTTCCTTCCTTCCTTGTTTTAATGAGTGCTTTAGTTCTTGTGAAATAAAACAAAAAGTAAGTAGAGAAGTTTCATTTGCAGAGAAGTGCAGAAATAGTGGGTCAAGAAATTATTTAATTAACACTGGGAAGTCACTGGAATAGATGCAAGGATTCTTTGTTAAAAGCCTCCTTGCTAGAGCTGAATTTTATTCTTAGCTACCATTTTTGAATTTGGCATATGATATAAATTAGTTACTGAAATAAGGCTTTTAATTGCTTTGCAAAAAATATTTGAGAGCAAACACCAAAGAAAGGGAGAGAGCATCATATGAGAATCTCAAGTTTCTAAAAAGGTAATGAATAAGAGAAAGAAAAGATGGATAAATGGTCATTCATCTTCAGCAACAATTCTGAAGATTATATTTGCCTTACTCTGAAATAGAAGAATATTAAAGTGATGCTGTTACACATATCTGTGTGTCTGGTGATCATCTATAATACATGCTCAAATTCATTTAAACATGTTAGAAAGTATTAGCCAATTGTCAGAAACACCAATTTCCCCATGTTCTGAAGTGTAGATACTATATTCAAAGTAAAATACGTTTTGATTAAAGTTGATCACCTAACATAATTTTAATGCCCCTTTTATACCCAGGGATTTTTCTTGGAGCTGATTCTTTTCAATTTAGAATTCCCTGATTTATAATATTCATAGGGAGCATTTGAAAATCCCATCAATCATACAAAATATGTGTTAGGATTTAATATATTTATCTGTAAATATGGGAAGCATACTGACCAGAGCATCACAAGTACAGATAACATAATCTGCAAATATTTGTCACCTCCTTAGGGGAATCACCTCCCTAATATAGTAAACATGAAGAATCCAACCAGATTCCTGGATGACTTGTATGGTATTTATGGCTTTAGCCTTTTTTACCTTTCCATCCATCCCAGAGCTTCCTGGTTTTCAAAATCCATCTGGTTCTTAAACTAAAGACAAAGGCAAATAGAAAGTAAAGTAAAAGAAAAATTTGTTGACAAGTAGCACCTTCCTCTGAGTCACATGTTTATACTAAGTTCCCTTAAAATTCTTAAACTGAAGCCATAAAAATCTATTATTTACCTCTCATGTCAAAACTGGTTTAGAACTCTATTTTCCAGGGCTATTTAGATGTTAAATTTGAATCTCACTAGTCTTGTTTGAAGGGTTTTTTTTAGAAATTCTTGGATTTGCATATCAACATGCAAAAAAGCAACACATATTGATCATTTGAGCAACAATTTAATAGAAGGGAATTTAGGAAGTAGTCATTTAAGAGGCGATAAGATTGTCGGTGAATGAGAAATTTCGAACAGGCTAAAATATTTTTTCATTTAGTGAAACTTAGACAAAATTTGCTGCTTTTACATCTTTGATATTTCTATGAGACTGTGAAGACAGACCATCTCCAAGACCCATTTAAAGTATATATCTATTTTGAATAGACAACTGTGCTTTATATAAATTCTTTTAATGATATATTTTTAAAACTCAGAGCCAATGTGGATACATTGTATAACTGGAAAGGTAATGCAAGCAAGCATCTGATGCTTGCAGCATCTGTACAAGTTAAGAGTCAGAACACCTACAGGGAAATGTGCTTTGTTGAAACTAACTGGAAATCTCACATTGCACCTCCAGTAAGTTAATCACCTGATTTAAAGGTAGGCTGCCCTTTATTTTATCTTAGAAGTAAACTGACAGCAGTGAGGCTTTTACACTGTTGTGATCAATGCTGTAGCCTCAGGTGTTAATGCTTCATTTACCTTTAAAAGCAGATGTAATAACCCAGAAATATCAATATTATAAGCTCTTTATTTGGTGTTAAATTACTGTGGATTCACTGAATTATTATATTACAGAGGTTTTTCAGTGATATTAACTTAAAAAACAAATAAATGTTATTCAGAATGGTATATCTAATTTCTCTACTCCTGGAACTTTGTGGTTACCTATAAAGGGAGTTTATAATAAGAATGTATAGAACTCAGATAACGTTTTCAGAATTTATAAAAACCTAAAATGAAGAAAATGAGAAAAGATATAAAAAGATGAAATAGTACAGTCATAAAATATGTAATATTATTAATAATCATTTTTATAGCTCCAATTAATTGTATATATCCATATAACAATATGAACCTATTTCCCTAGAACAAAGCAATACTCTGATTGAGCTAGAAATATCCAAGTGATAGGCAAGTATTTAATATTCCTCCTAAACTAGTACCAAAATAATAGAGAATCAGTTCTCAAACATACCCAGCCATTACATATACATGATCCCACTGATGACATTTTAATTAGCTTGTCTTTGATAATCTTGAATTTTCACATTTACTTTAATTCCTTTGCTATGGATGGGAAGAACTGGTGGTGAAGAATTCAGAGTGAGTTTTTTTTCAATGTTTCCTCAAAGTAAGATAGTTATAACAATATCTTTGTTTTATTGGTTTTATCACATTATATCCTATATTATTTTCTATAATAATATTAATTTTGTTATTATAGTCTTGCCTTAAATCCTTTATCAGACTATCTCTTACTGGTAGTGCAAACTTTTATTAAATAATTAAAATTGCATAATATACATAACACAAGGTGCAAATGTATTTTTCTGTTTTATGTTCCATTATTTTACCAGTTATCATATATAATGTGTACTCAACAGAAATAAAGTTTTCTTTTCTTCCTGTAATACTTGTTAGTGCCAATCTCTATAACCTAGATTCGTAAAATCCTAATAACAGTGTACTATGTTTACAGAGTGCTTTAAGTTTGCACATCTTTTTAATGCTTATGATGGATATATAAGATGGTAAGGGTAAATATTTCCTCCTTTTACAGATGAAGAAGCTAAGATCAAGAGAAGTTAAGTGACTTTCATAATGTTACACAGATAGCAACTAAGGACTATAAATTTTCCGCCAGCTATCCCAGCCTTCCTTCTGCTACTACCTCAACCTCAATCTAATCAAATAACTTTTCCTTGCTCCATCCATAAATTAACTATAACTATATCTTTCCAAGATATTTATTCAGTATTAGAAGTAGTATTAGTAGTATTACAATAATCAATTGACTCAGAGGTTGATTATACAATAGAAAAACTTCTATCCTCTTTTTAAATTCAGTGTAGACATGCAATAAACTCATATTGATGTAACCAGTGCTCTTGAGTAGCTTTGCAATGTGACCTCTCTTAGGACCTAATCACAGATTAAACCCTTTTAGGAATAACCCCCCACTTCTTAATACAAGACAGCCAATTCTTAAAATTTATTACAGTGTAGACCTGACCTACAAATATTGCTCTGTGAATACAGAACACTCATTGAATTTCCCAGATAGTCAGATATTGACATATGGTAAAGTAAAAATGAAATTATTCTAAATTATCAACACAAAAATTTTAATAAATATTAAAATATTAAATATAATGCTCAAAAATACTGCCAATTGCCTAATATTAGGGTGATGGGGTGGAAATTGTGAATAATCTGGTGGCTTCAGACAGAAAAATCTTATGGATTCCATGACTCTGAAAACAATGCGACCTCTGAATTAATTTATGACCTGATTGAATATTATTCATATATTATAAATTAGCCTTCATAAACATTGATCAGGTATCTTTCAACATCTCCTCTTTCTATGTTATAATTACATATTTATTCTGATTAACTTAAAAAAGATAACCAGAGACTGTGGAAAACACATCTTTCTTGGAAGAAACCCTGAATGGTAACAACACTAAAGAAAATATTCTCTGCCTCTGTGTAAATCCACTTTCTCTGAGTAGTGGGAAACCTACCACATCAAGATAATCTGTTTAAAGCAGATGAAAAATAATCTCTCTTAAAGAGGTAATGATCAGAAAATGATGATTGACAGAGTAACTATCTCGTCACTGACATCTAGTTTTAAAAACCGTATGGGAAAAAATGAAGGGCAAGAAATAAAATAATATTCTGATACAGCAGCCACAGTGATTACGTATTTTCTTATTACATCCAATTGCAAAATACATGTAGCCTAAAGAACTTGTTTGAGAGTATCCAATTTTGACATTTCCTAAAAGTTACATAGACTTTCAAAATGCATAGCCCGCTTGTTGATCACCAAAAAACGTCAGAACTCTGGTCTGGTGAGTATATATTTAAAATTCAGAATTGGGTTTAATCAGGTTAATCTTTCAAGACTATTAAATATTTCATTTCCAGGATTCCACTAGCTTACAGGGCTGGTTTCAAATGACAGTTTAAATAGCATCAGTTTGGAAGTTGCTTGCTTTAGTTGTAATTGGTGAGATGAAAAGACTGAAATAAAGTGAATGACATTGAGCTTCTCTGTGGAGAAATGATGACACTGAGTAGGACACTGGTTCTTCCCAGCCAGGTGACTCTGCAGTTAATATCAGGTTATCACTTACAGATCTTCACTGACTGAATAAATTTTTTTCTATATTTAAAAATTCTTATGCAGATACATATTTCCCCTTCTAATAATTTTAACAGACTTCATTAAACAGACACAAGAACGCTTAAAACAAAAAAGATGGATTATACCAAGTGTTAAAAATAAAGTGGAGAAACCAGAACTCTCATACCCTGCTTGGTGATGGAAGTATAAAACTATTTGGCAGCATCTATAAAACTTAAAATAAGAGTATCTTATGATACAACCTATATATATAGCATGAATGCTCATAGAAACACTATTCATAATAGCCCCCAAAATGGAAACAACCCAAAAGCCCCTCAACATTAGAATGACAAAAGAAATTGTGATATATTCACATACTGGAATATTATGCAGCAATAAAAAAGAACAAACTATCACTAAACATGAAAACATGAATGTATCTCACAGATACATTCCGATGTATACATACATTGTATACATACAGATACAATGAATAAAAGAAGCCAGATAACAAAAGCTACATACATCGTGATTCTATTTAGAGGAAGCACAATAATTGGCAAACAGAAATGCAGATAGCCAACAGGCACATGAAAAGATGCTCAACATCAGTAACCATCAGATAAATGCAAATCAAAACCACAATGAGATAACACCTCATACCAGTCAGAACGGCCATGATGAAAAAGTCTACAAATAATAAATACTTCAGAGGATGTGGAGAAAACGGAACCCTCGTCCACTGTTGGTGGGAATGAAAATTGGTGCAGCCACTCTGGAAAACAGTATGGAGGTTTCTCAAAAAATTAAAAATTGAACTACTGTATGACCCACCAATCCTGCTCCTGGGTATATATCTAAAAACAAAACCACTAATTTAAAAAGATGCATGCACCCCAATGTTCATGCCAGCATTATTTACAATAGCCAAGATATGGAAGCAACCCAAGCGTCCATCAACAGATGAATGGATAAAGAATGTGTGGTATATATATACAATGGGATATTACTCAACCATAAAAAAAGAATGAAGTTTTGCCATTTGCAGCAACATGGATGAACTTGGAGGGCATTATGCTAAATGAAATAAGTCAGACAGAGAAAAACAAATACTGCATGACATCGCTTATATGTGGAATCTAAAAAATACAACAAACTAGTGAATAATAATAAAAAAAAGAAGTAGACTCACAGAAATAGAGAACTAGTGGTTATCAGTGGGGAGAGAGGGAAAGAGGGAGGGCAATATAGGGGTACGGAATTAAGAGGTACAAACTATTAGGTATAAAATAAGCTACAAGGGTACATTATACAACATGGGGAATATAGCTAATATTCTGTAATAACTACAAAGGAAGTATTACCTATAAAAATAATAGGCAAACAAACATATGATGATAAATGTAAGCTTAAACTTTGGCAGGGTGATAGTATCTGAAAAGGGCAAAAAAGGGGCTTCTGGGGTGTTGCTGATGCTCTAATTCAGGGTGCTGGCTTCACAAGCACAGGTGTATTCTACTTGCAAAAATTAATCAAGCTGTATACTTATGATTTGTGCACTCCTCTGTAGGTATATTTCATTAAGTTGGAAAAAAAAGAAAATTAACAACCTAAAATTAACAACGTAAATTAGTTACCTCAGTTCACAACAGTAACCATGACTGCTTTATCTCATCACTCTTACCTGTAATAATACTACATAAACTATGATATATACTGTGACGGATAAAATTTGGTATTGTGACCTTACTCTTTTCTCTATTAGCAGAGAAGTGGCTCACTGGCAACAAAAATGCAAATCCTAAAGATTCCTCTGTTTTCCTTTGATTTTTAGTAGTTTTCACTTTCTAGCAGTTACCCTGTTAATCCACATAACTATAGACACACAGTCACATCCTGTCGTGGCTGAATTATTTTATAATGATTTATATTTGCTTGTTTTGTTTAAATAGCACTGTTAATATTTTTAAATGAAAACCCTCTTTTATTGAATTTTAATATAAAATTCAGTTATCCCACAAATCAACTGAACTCAAGACAAAAGCATACACCCAGTATTGGAAACTTTAAAAACCTTATATTTTGATTAATTTCATGTTCTTGCATTATGTACTGGCAGGGACACACATTCATTATGCCATGCAAACTATTACTCTATCTGAATTGCTCTTTTATATAAATACAGATACAATCAGAGAGAAGCAATGGGCAATTTTATTAAAGTAAACACTACCCAAATGTCAGCTTTTCATTATGTAAATACAGTACTGTTGTAGCAGCTTAACAAATGGGCAATGACTTTTGCTGGAACATTATATTTTTACCAACATATACATCATTTTCAAAGTTTAAGAATAGGTTTCATAACCATAAAAAGCTGCTAGTTTGGCATTTGTTTTTTTGCCATGAAGGACTTGATTATTTCCTTGCAAGAATGTATCATGTTTTTCTAGTGCTAACAGATAGCCATTAAATATTTGAAGGTTTTCGAAGGAGGAAATAAAGTTATATTTAAAAGTTGGTCAGCACAGCAAAATAATGCCCCCTCCTCCTTTATTCTTAATCCAACCTGGATTGTCAGAAATATACTATGAATGTTTCCCATATCATTAGGAAAACTTGATGATGTTTAGGAAGGGGAATCTACCAAAAGGCATCTAAAGATCATCATACAAAAATGAGGCTAATGAGGTAAAAAGAGTGATTGTGGACAAATCATTAGAATTAAGAAATATTTATTACCATGAATATGACCCTGCAAAATCTGTCAAGTAAAACTATAATAGAACGTTGGTTAGCCAAAAAGAGCCACAAATGGATTATTCTGATTTAGGAAATTCTGATTACCTCAGGATTAAGGTGAAAACTGCTTTTGTTTCAAAACTGGAACAACATTAATCTAAAATGATTAAAGATCTCACAAGACCACACGATCATAATTCTGCATGTCAATGAACACATCAAATGTAGAAAAAAGAGAGGACAAAATATGTACTGCCAAAGGATACTCCATCAAAGTCATCTGTTCTAGATTTTCAACAAGAAACTGATGCATATCTTTTTCCCTTTTTAACTAGGCTTCCTTTTAATAGTGAATTATAGGGGAAATAGTTATGTGAGATATAAAATGTATGAGCTTATGTTAACAACTGTGTTTTCAACTTCATATTTCTTTTACTCACTCCTTCATTCATTTATTCATTCAATAAGCATTTACTATGTGCCCACAAAGTATGAGACATTGTTTGCTGGTTGAAGATACAAACTCAAATAACACATGGTTCTTGTCCTGGAGATTATGTACAGTGGGAAAGTCAAACAAGTAAAAACAGCTATCAAACAGCTTAATAAGAGCTTTATAGGAATATGGACATTGTTGTATCAACAGAGAAGAGGCTCATCTAAATATGACTGAGCAGAGACACCCCAGAGAAGGTATGAACTACATGAATGCATGACCTAGATGAAGATGGAAAAGTAAACAGAAGGAACTGCATGTCTAAAGAGGTGAAACAGCGTGAAGTACATGTAGTTCAATGTGGCTTCAGTGAAGGTTGGTAGCAGGAAATGGTGGAAAATGAGACAAGACAGGAAGCTAAACCAAAGAGCTAAAACTTTATCCTAAAAGATAAAAGTTAACAGTTATAATCATGTTGATAGTATCTATCCTTGATATGATGTGATGAAAATGGCACTTTACCTTTGTGGTCTTATAACTCATAACTCAGGCTTATTATGAGAAAAGCATAATTCAGGCTTATCATGAGAAACACATCAGACAATCTCATTAAGGACATTCTACAAATGACCTAACCGGTATACCCCCAAACTGTCAAGGTCACCAAAAACAAGACAAGTCTGAGAAACTGTCACAAACAAGAGCCTCAAGAGACATGACAACTAAATGTAATATGGCATCCTGGATGGCATCACAGAACAGAAAAAAAAAAGGACGTTAGGTTAAAAACTAAGAAATTATGGATAAAGTATAGACTTCAGTTAATAATAAGGTGTAAATATTGGTTCATTATTTGTAACAGATGTACCATACTAATGTACAACAGGGGAAATGAGGTACAGGGTATATGAGGTATAGAGTATATGATAACTCTCTGTACTATTTTCTCATTTTTCTATAAATATAAAACTGTTCTAAAAAATAAAATCTATTTTAAAAAGGGGGGTAGCCAAGGTAAAAATTTGGTAGAGCACTGTATGTGTTCAGGAAATGTTGAGTACGTAAGATTAATTTGTAGGCAGAGTTCATGTTGCAAAATAATAATAGCTAGAATCAGAGAAGCCAGTCCAACTGTGGTAGACCAGCTTGAAATTTCTCAAAACACATTAAATTATACTCAGTCTTCTTGACCAGGTCACCACTCATTCTATATGCAAATGTCAGTGTCCACAGGCTTCAAATGATATAATTTGTACCATTTTAAAAAATCTTCCTCATCCAAAGTTTATGTCCTCTAAGTTCATCTCCCTGAAAAATATATTCCCAAGTGAATCAAATGCAGAGAGATGTTTATCTATCTTGAATTACAAACACCTACACTGAAAAACTGCTCACTATCCATTTTCCTATAAAGAATTTCCTCTACAGAGTCCTCCTCTAGCTTACCTTAAGAAGTTCTCCCAGAAGCACAACCCACTGTCCTTTATTTCCCTAGGTTTATCCTTACTACTATCTCCCACCCTAGAGCACATAGAATTTACTCTTGCCAGAACCTGGGTTTTCAAGTCCCAACCTGGAAACTGGTCTAACTGGATGGTTCAGAGAAGTTGCATTCTTGGTACCTCCAAAGAGTTCAGAATTCCAACTCATTACACCATTCTTGGCTGGTGGTAATGAGTAAGCAAATGAATTGAGGCAGATTTGTCTTTAGCATCTTTCAAGATCATCAACATGATTTCTCCCAATTGGCCTGCCCTCTACTGGTCATCCAGGGCCAACATGCCCAGGGTTGCATAACACATCCAGGCCTACCCTGAAGAACCGAACAGCATTTTAACAGAGGCATTAATGCCAAGATCTTGGCGGAGTGGGGGGACCTACATGACTAGTATTGAGAATTTCAGGAACCAAGTTAGTTCATAAGGGGTAAATATTTTTGGCAGAATGAGTATTCTTTGAAGCCTATCCCAGAGAGTATGGCTAAAAGAATGCTTAATACAAACAGGGATGATAAAAAATGAAGTAATTACATATGATGGCTGGTGAGATAAAGAAAACCAAGCAAAGATGTTGAATAAACACACCAAAGGATATAGGGGAAAAGCTCTCTTTATAGAAGTAGGAAGCTAAGTCCTTATAAACCAACATAGCACTTTTCTTGTACCCAAATAATCTGTGGTATTTTAAAAAAAGGCAAGCACAGGTATCATAATGTTAAAAACATATTGAATATAATCCTACTTCATTCATCAATGAGCTCCACTTCATATGATTGAGCTTGAACTTATTATATTGCTGTTGGGCACATAGTACATGCTCAATAAATATAAACTATTATTGTAAATGTCAAATAATTTCAACTATTAAATTATTTTAATAGTGACATATATTTAGAACAATAGTGATCTCCACATTTGGAAGAGTAGGTAGAATATTTTTTTTCTGTCAGACTAAATGACTGACTAAATTTATCTCTATATCCAAATGACAAGGGCAAAAATTCTCAAAAAAAAGATCTCTTTATATTTTCATGACAAAATTTGTATCCAGTTAACATTAAAAGTATATTTTAATGAGAAATTAGTATAATTTGACAATGACAAATTATATTGACACTATAATGTATATTCCATTATTTGAAGTAAAAATAAGAGAATTGTTTTTCACATACAACTTATGATGAATACAGACATATTAGAAACACATAGTATGCATACACACAACTTCTTGACTTGGAGTACTTGGCTTTTCTTTCCTTCTAAATCCATTTGTCAGAAAACTAAAAAAAGAAGGAAAATTGAGAATCCCAAACAGACTTGTGATTTGTAAAGAAACTTGGAACTCTTTTTGCCAGCATTTTTTTTTAAATTGCCTTACATGAAAAATGTATAAAAGTAATGCAACTCCAGACTGAGGCTTTAATCCTAGTCACTTCTGTAACAGAAGGGTAGATCAGAGAGTATAATTTTCCCTTATCATACAACTCATCTCCTATGTTGACAAAAGAAATCCTCCTGTTAGTTTTTCTTAGGCAAATGTGACCCCCAACCTGATATGACACTTTATTTTTTCAGCTGTGTAACACCACCATAAAACCAAGTGCTTTTTAAGCTGCATTATACCAATTCATGAAACCTTTGCATTGATAGCTGCAAGCTTCCAGACCAATTTTTGTTCATTCCAAAATCCAAGTCACCTAGCTGATTAATTTTTTAATTGAATTATACTAAATAACCTACCACTTGACTGTTTCATACATTCAAAACTACATTCCTCTTTATAGAGTTCTCAGGAAAACTTTTGAACAGTTCCAAAAGAAATAACAACTCTGACTTGGACAGTGCTTTGCTTTCTTATGTCCATATTCAATTTGTGTATTTTTTAAAATCAGGCATTAGTTCTGCCACTTCTAGTATGATGTTTCTCAAAGAGGGGAAAGAACTGTGCTTGCTCCTTTCTTCAGCTATGAATATTCATCAGTTAAAACAACTTGGGGACTGGAGTCTTTGGCATTCTGTTTTAGTACCTGCTAGCCATAGAATTTTGCACCATAGCTCTGGATTTATAGCCCTTATTTATCCATAATGGTATTCAAAACCCTGGCTTTAAATATCTGCCACACAGATATGAGTAACAAAAAGAGACAGAGTATAGCTATTGTGCCTTCAAAGAGCAATAAACCATTCTGCTCACTCTCCTTCATGTTCTTTAATTCATTTCATTTCATTTTAACTACCCAGAACAATTTCACCAGCCATTAGCCTGGAATGAAACCTTACAAAGGATGATTGTTTTTATCAAGATGAGTCCCAACATTCCCTCCCTCTCCTTTTCATAACTTTTAGGACAAATAGGCTACTTTGTAGCTCCAGACTTTTTTTCAAAGGAGAAGCCTTGTGAAGCAAAGGGTAGACAAATTTCAGATCCATATTCAAAAACTTCAAAATAATATCCACTGAGAAAAATCTGTGTCACATTTTGTAAACCAAGAACATTTTTATGCAAAAAAAGAAATAACAGGGTGAAAATCTCTTTGGTAAATTCTAAAACTAGATAATTCCCAGTCTGAATCTGAAATAAAAATATCCCAAGCCACTAGTTGCCGGAGTCATGAAAATCAGCTAGTTAAAGAATTTTTTAAAAGAACACTAGCCTCCTAACATGGTAATTGGGGAGGATGAATATTTTGCAGTATTGAATTGAAAGAAGATCACAATAAAATTATTTGTTGAAACATATACAGAATAATATATATATATGTTCCCTACACTTCTGGATGCAGGTGATTAGCATATTTGGAAATACAAATTAGCTCTCATTTTAGAGTGTTTGTAGATTTTCAAGAGAGGGCATGCAAAATTCATAATTTTATTAGAGAAATATTAAGGCCAGAGCTCACTAGGAAGTGAAGAGCATCTCTGACTTTGTTAACAAAGAACATCTCCATTCCCTGTCAGTACTGTCAGCTCTAACCAATCATTCAGAACCTCAGTGAAGGCTCCTGCCACATGCAGGAACTAAACTCTCCAAGTATGGGGGTGGTGGTGGAGCTGGGGGTTGTATTAGAAACAACAAAGCAGCTTTGCTGAGTAAAGCATATTATTTGTGATTCCAATAACAGGGGAACTCTTTAGGTTTTCTTGAAGTCCATGCATTTTCTTATTATTAAATTGTATAAAATGGTTGCATATTAAATCATTATTTCAGGAGTATGATTAACAGAATGCTGAATTAGTTGAAAAGAAAATCCAGTTGTTCTCAGCATTTGATAAAACCCTTTCCTCTTATAAATGTTTTATTATTATATTTGCAAATTTTGCCTCCCAATAAAATATTAAGAAAAAGCCTAATTTTAGAAAAAGCCTTGTGATGTCACCTCACTTTTTAAGTTATTAACATCCATTTCAAATAGAAAGTAAGGATGGTTATTAAACTTATTCTGAAAGTTCTGGGTAACTTGGGTCATCTACTAGTATTTGTACCAGTTAGTGTGGAAAGAGCTGGTTTGTGATTAATAAGTTACAGAATACACATGCGTCAGTGTTCACCACCAGATATGTGTGGAATATGTTTCTCAAGTGAGAGATAGTGAGCACACTAGCAAATACAGACACAAGAATCAAATACGTTCCCATGGTACTTATCAAGATTTTTGTTTTTTAAAACAGATGACCAAAACTTCACACAAAAATGTACGAGTTCTTAAATAACTTCTTAAAGTTGAACTCACCTCTAGATAAATTAGATAAATGTGCATACTTCAGCCCATTTTCAGTTCGTAAGTGAAAAAAAAACAATAAACTTAGAAACTCACATTATTTCTAAATGACAGTTTTCCTTCTTACAGGAAAGGGCAAATACCAGATCAATAGCCCAAGACAAAACAGAAACAACATTCCAAACATAGAGAAGAGAATGATGGAGAAAGCTATGAAACTAGAATTTCAAAGAGAACCCTCTTTGATAAATGATGAAACACCTTTCCATGTTACTAAGACATACAAGCTACACAACGATACACCAAGGCCCTACTTCTCAAAAGATGGTCATCATCTGGAAATGGGAACATCAGTCCAGCATTCAATGTGTTAGAATGCGTGCACAACAGAAGATAAATAACTACAACCCCAACAGCCAGATGAACAGCAAAAGGCTATTTCTCCTTAAAGCTCAGGTCTATCTTTCCCTTTGGCAGGGATACAAACTGTGATGTCCCTTTCTGTTTGGACCTTCCCTTGAAAACAGAAGTTGTCAGGATGATCTATGAGCTGATGGTAAGCTCCTCATTATAAAGACATTTCCAATTCTATTTTCCAGTACAAGAAAAAGGGTTTTGTTTTATCTAGCACCAAATAAATGAGGAGAGAAAGAAGATGCCCTTTATTGTACACACACATAAAAATAATACACATTTCTTACATAATATACATAACTATGTAAGGTTAATTATCGGCATCAAAATTCAGAGTATACTTGAGCTCAGGAAGGGGAATTCTTCATTGCTGGGACATCATGGTAACGTAGGAGATTTAACAAAAAGCGTATCAGGCTAAAATTTTAAAAGGCACCAACAGAAACCAAAATCTAGAGGTAAGAAAGAAAACATCTTTTTGAGGTTTGATGTAAAAGGAAGCAAAGTTCTCTATTAAGGACATTACATTATACATAAAAAATATGAAGTTCAACAACATGATTATACTTCAGTCCCTTCCTATGGATAGGATAAATAGCTATAGCACAAAGGCCAGTGACTGAATATCAGTTAGGTATTATTTATTAAGTTCTTATCGTTTACAAAGCAATGAGTTATTAATTCATCCATGAGTTATGATATAACCATTCAATAATATGCTTTTTTGTGGAATACTCCCCACTTTGTAAGCAGGAGTTGTAGCTAGTTGGTAGTGTAATTTTTGAGGCAGGTTCACATTGCATCATAACACAAAGTTTGTACCCTCTTTCCTAGACATTAAACTTTTCTCCCTGCCCCCACACATATCCCTTTTTTATTGTACAATTTAAAGTATTTTCTTCTTTTTTGGTCATCTTCAACTTTGGCCTAATAAAAAATTGGACTCCCTTCGCATAGGACCGTTGTAATTTCCCTTCTTTCTTTCATGCCATTTCCTCAGACTTTTCTCTCCCTTCCAATGCTCTCCTGGTTGGTGGCCATTTTCCTTGATCCAACTCTCCTGGTTAAGTAGTCTGTTTTGTGTCCCACTCCCTAATGCTGCATTCTCTTCCTTAGACTTCCTTTTAGCACCCTTGGGTAAAATCATGAAATTATGTTTGCCTTTTGGGACTCTTCAACTACCACTTTACTGTCAGCTTCTCCTTCTCAGTACCAGTTCCATTATCTTTCTGTTATCCCTGACTGCCTAAACCCTCCCATCCAATAACTGACCCCATGCCCCAGAACTTTCGTCCTCTAGTTGCCATATGATTGTTTTGTATCCAATTCCCAAATGAATCTACTCATTACCAACTGATACCTACCTTGATCCCCTTCTTGCACTGTTGGCTCTTAGGCCATTTGTTCATGAGCTGTTACTAAGTTGGACACAGCCCATCCTGTACTTCCAGAATGGTATTCTGAATAGACCATGTGTAGATCCCTTTATGCATCACAGTTCATCATCTAGAACTGACCCAATACTCCAACCTGTCACAATCTGAAGCAATCATTTCTAGAGACCCAACTCATCCTGCTAATATTTGAGAGGATTGAGAGATTCCTATTCTTATATGTTAATCCAATTAAATACATTATTTTCACGTAAAGCAAACTGTATCTTAGGAGGTTTACCTGATGTTATGGACTGAATTGTGCCCCCTAAAATTTGTATGTTGAAGCTGTAACCCCCAATGTGACTGTATTTGCATATAGGGCCTTTACAGAGGTAATTAAGGTTAAATGAGTCATAAGGGTGGACTTCCAATCCAATATGACTGGTGTCTATATAAAAAAAAGGAAGAGACATCAGAGATTTCTCTCTCTAGCATTTGTACATACACAGAGGAAAAGCCATGAGCGGACAGAGGGAAGAAAGCAAACATCTGCAAGCCAAGGAGAGAGGCCTCAAGGGAAACCAAACTTGCTGACACCTTGATCTTGAAGGTCTAGCCTCCAGAACTGTGAGAAAATAAATTTCTGTTGCTTATGCCATCCAGTCTGTGGTATATTTTTTATGGCAGGTTAGGTAGACAAATACATCTGACTTTATGGATCTAAGTATTGCTCCAGTTTGTTATTTATGTTAATAAATACTTGTTTAAAATATGACTATAAATGCACCAACTATTAGACGGTAGGGATCATAAATTAAGTTTCCTTCAAGGAAAAAGAACTAGAACTCATTACAGTGTTGTGTTCTCATTTAACTTTTTATTTTAATGTAATGACATTCTATGTCCTAACTTGGTCCACAAATTCCATTATATAAGTTTTAATGTTGTGTTAAAACAGATAACCATTTTCACTATTCATGTTTCAACTTACCAAATATTTTTATTTAAAAGTAGTTTGGTTACAAGTTCTTTTGTACTAAACAACATGATATAAAAAATGATTCCATGGAAAGTTCCCTAGGGATCATAAACCCTCTTCTCAGAAATTAAGAGAGAAATCTATTTCATATGAAGTGTCCCCATTCGAAAATATTGCATAAACCCAAACATTACAATTTAAATGCATCAACTTACATTCTGAGTTTGTACAGATGTTACATT
Source organism: Globicephala melas (assembly GCF_963455315.2). NCBI lineage: Eukaryota > Metazoa > Chordata > Mammalia > Artiodactyla > Delphinidae > Globicephala > Globicephala melas. The sequence goes on from NC_083335.1 coordinate 55,579,051, forward strand.
AGAAAAGTGACATTAAGTAGTTCATCATAGTGCCAGTTTTTACTAAAACAAATTTACTAAAATATAAAAATGGATCATACATCTTATTTCTATCAATGTGTATTTGAAGGACATTCAAACTATTTTCCCAAGTTCTTTCAGGATATCAAAGAAGAAATGAGAGCAGATCAACCCTCTATGTATTTCTTTAAAATCCTTTTATCACATTTCCAGTAATTACAACCCAGAGATAAGAATTCAAGTTTTGTGGGACTGGGGAAGTATTTCCTTTTAAATAGATTTTTAAGTAAAATTGAATTTTTTAAGTTATATGGAATAAAATAATATAAAAATAATTGTCCTAACTCAAATCTCACAATTTATACAATGTGCAGATCCTAATGGGAAATCACAAAAAGAGTCAAAGGGGAAAGATGGCGTAAGCCCTCATGAACTTTAAAGTTTCACAAGTAAACTGTGATCCAAAGAATTGTCTTTTATTCGTTTTTAGAATTCATGTAATTATATACTCCAGTTTTACCATCAACCATCAAACTTTAGCACTAAGGGTAATCAGAAAGTATTAACCATGCAATAAATGTGATAGTGCTGATAACATTTACTTAAAAGTTAACCAAAAAAGCAGACTTTCACTAACTCTCACTAACAAAGTTTTCTGCTAATGACCAATTTTAGAAAAATCAATAAATGGAAAATATTTTTCAACAATTGAGGAAAAATTGACAGTCATTTAAGTTATTTTGAGGAAACCATTTATATAATAATCTTTAAAGACAATGTAAATCGTTAGTATAACAAGATATTTATTAATAAACTTTTTTCTATAAAATTATCACAAACTAAGATCTAATTTTGAAGATTGAAATGTTTTTGAGGCAGAATAAATTCATATGTTCTTCCTAGATCGTTTGATTTACACACTATCCTAGCTGTAATATACAGCATGATATTCATGCCTTTTTCTCATATTAGCTGGGCAGTCACCCAGAGCAAGAAGATACGACAGAGACAGAAAGACGAAGAGATTGAGGAGATACACCACTATATCCTTTATCTAAGCAGTCCTACCTGGAAGCCCAACATGTAACAGAACTACTCTAATTAATGCCCCTTTACAACTATCAGACCCCATCTCGCTCCATAGCCCCTGAGGCGACTCTGCATGATATTGGATTTCCAAGAACCACAGTTGGAAAAACATTGGATCTGTTCACCTTTGGATATGTGTAACCTGAGAGTTTTCATGACATATGTGTTACCTGTATTCACTCTGTTTACACTTTCTAACCATTTTGTTTCTTTTGCTTTCTACATGATCTTTCCTTCTTCATCTACTGATTTCTTCTATAATGTTATTAATATTATTTATTTCTTTTTCTAAACCACTAGTCCGGACACGCAGGCTCAGCGGCCATGGCTCACGGGCCTAGCTGCTCCGCGGCATGTGGGATCTTCCCGGACCGGGGCATGAACCCACGTCCCCTGCATCGGCAGGCGGACTCTCAACCACTACACCACCAGGGAAGTCCTAAACCACTAGTATTTTTTAAAGCAGTTTTACATTTAGTAAGACTCTCATTATTTCTATTTTTGTGGTTTTGATATTATCTATCATTCTCAAATCCAGGCCCATGTTTAACCACCAGATTTGATTACTGACTTAACTAATATTTTATGCATTTTAAATGTGCATTAGTATGTTCCCTGAAATACTAGTATACTATTCAAATAAATTGTTCTTTTATTCTTTCAATACTTTTCACTGTCTGAAGTTTCCATTGTAAATATTTATATGTGATAAGTGACATTTTCTGTAGTTTTATTATTAATAATGAATTTACAGCTTACACGTTAATTATCTAAAAGGACATTTTTAAATTTCATGAATAGGAGTTCCGATGCATAATTGTTTTGTTATTAGTTAAGAGTAGAAGAACAAAATGGGGCAGAGTGGTTTGTAAATAAACCTATTTTTTTTCAAATAGGATGTGTATAATAAATGACATGACATTTTAGTTACTATGTTTATTTCATTCTTACCTTTCCCATTTTTTATATTCCCTTTAATGCTTCTTTTATTATTGCATTATTCAAAGGTAAAATGTATTTTAATACCATATTGAATAAAGAAGTGCCTGTATAGTTATTATAGTCCCTTTATTTTTCAATGTTTACAACTATTGCTGTTCACTTTTGCTATCTCCCTCTCTTTTCAACTATATTAATTTTCCAAACCCCTCTTGAAAAGTCACTGGAGCAGTATTTGTTGAATTCAGCATTCAATCCAATCTCCCTGTCACAAATAAAAACTCCAAACAGGTATCCAGAAAAACATTTATCTCCAAAAGTATGAATCTTTTGTTTATAATTATATTTCCTAAAGCCATGATATGTCCCTGACAATATTTGGTGGTCACAACCTGTTCATACATGCTCAATCAAATGTTGTATCAAATTTGAGATCAATGATGTATTTAAAGGTGGATGTTATAATGCACACAAAATCATATTGTTGGATTAGTTATTAATATATTTAGTTTATCATTTTATAAATATACACAGATTTGCTCATTCAGGAAAGGAGGAAATAGTCATTGAATATAGTGAAAATTTTGTATTTATAGAATGTAGATCCATATAGTCATATCTGAGAACTGATAACAAAGTTGCCAAGAAGTACTGTTTTAATACTCAGATATGGCTCATTCACATTTGTCATAATAAAAACTTTTGAGTCTAACATATGTTAACCTGACTTCTTTTTTGTAGAAGTTTGGGTAATGATCTATCCTTACTCTTGTCAATTACTTCAAACAGCAGAACTTCCCTCACCTGCTATCAAGAATACAAGAACCTACCTTGTGCCTGCATCCTCACCAACCTCTTCTCAGGCTACTCAGCTAATTTGCAAGGGTGCTCAGAACTGAAGTGCCACAACCTCCAATAAATGTAAACCCAGTCAAAGGGAACTAGGTGAGTGGCAGACAGGGGGTGATTGAAGGAAGACTTCCTTTTTATACCATAGCCTTTTGTAATTTTTCTTAACACACGCATCCACTATCTATTCAAGCAGAACCTAGATTTTATAGAAGTCTATTTATATTCTGCATCATAGGATAGTACATCCATTGCTTGTATATGCCTAGATATGACTAAAACACTTGAAAGTTGTCTTGCATAGTTTTTAAAATAATACATATTCAACCTTATCATTACTGTTTTGCTTAGCAAACTCTTCCCAAAAAGAGTATCTAAGAAACTTCAGTCCATTCTGGGTATATATTATCAAGAATTCTTAAATGGTAGAATTCCTGAGGCTGAACTCTATGTTTTCCTTAGATCCAGGTATTCTAGAGATGTGATCCAATTTGTCAACTATGTGCCTTCCAAAGGGTAGCTTATTTCCCAAAAAGTGTAAAAGAGAAAAAAAAAAAAACGGCGGGAAAAGACATATCTTGCATAAGAAGGAAATAGTTAATATAATTTGGGGGACACTGGGAAGGACTATAACCAAGAATGAGACAGAGAGGAAAGAGAAAGGAAACTATCTCACTTTCTACACCTTATGCCATATACTGACATCACAAATGTTTTTTCTCATAATTTAATGTCAACCTTGTGTTTTAGAATGTTAATTACTTGAATAAATAAATTTTGTTTTCAACACAAGAAGTTTAGGTTTCTCTTGCTTTATATTTACATGATACAAATGCTTAATGACTGTGTAATTCTCTCCATTCTAAACAGCTAAAGAGACTCAAGAATATTCAGTTCAACCACAAGTTCCTTCACTGTGAACCCAATGACTCTGAAAACTATGAAAGCTGCTAATTTTCATTATTTTGAATATTATACAGATAGGAAGTAAAATCCCATAAAAATTTCTAATTCAATAAATCCTACTATGCCATTGTAAGAGAAATGGTGCCTCAAAGAAAATTAGAATAAAATAAAGATCTATTTCCAAACATATGCCATGTACACATCAAGTTTTTTAAAAGGGTCTCTAAAAAGAGATCAAGCAAGTAGGGAAGAAATCAAGAATATTATTCCAGAGAAGCCAAAATAAGAATGCCCAGAAGCCATCAAATGCCCAATTCTGCTGAGACGTTAAAGAAAATAAGGAATATTTTAAGAGTTAACTTTTTTCCATTTAGTAAAAAAATAAATAAATACAAATAAAAACGTTTGTGTATAAGGACGAGGAAGAGTAGTATACTGTGTGTAGCTTGCATGAAGAAAAATGTATTGGGTGGGCCAAAAGGTTCATTTGGTTCTCTCTGTAAGATGGCTCTAGTAGCACTTAGTTGTCTTTAACTTCGTTCAAAACAATTTTGTTAGATTGTATGTGACAGCTGTCATATCAGTGTGCATTTAAAAATAGACTTACAAAATGGGTGAATTTTTGTGTAGCCATTTTAATATTGAAGATAGAAGAAAAAAGCAACATTTTCAGCACATTATGCTTTATTATTTCAAGAAAGGTAATAATGCAACTGTAATGCAAAAAATGATTTGTGCAGTGTATGGAGAAGGTACTGTGACTGACTGAACGTGTCAAAAGTAGTTTGCGAGGTTTCGTGCTGGAGATTTCTCGCTGGATGATGCTCCGCTGTCTGATAGACCAGTTAAAGTTGATAGCGATCAAATCGAAACAATAATTGAGAACAATCAACATTATACCACGCGGAAGATAGCTGACATATTCAAAATACACAAATCAAGCGTTGAAATCATTTGCACCATCTCGGTTACCTGAATCACTTTGACATTTGGGTTCCACATAATTTAAGCGAGAAAACCTTCTTGACCACATTTCCGCATTCAATTCTCTACTGAAACGTAATGAAAACGTTCCATTTTTAAAACAAATTGTGACAGGTGATGAAAAGTGGATACTGTACAACAACGTGGAACAGAAGAGATCATGGGGCAAACGAAATGAACCACCACCAACCACACCAAAGGCCGGTCTTCATCCAGAGAAGGTGATGTTGTGTATATGGTGTGATTAGAAGAGAGTCCTCTATTATGAGCTCCTTCCGGAAAACCAAACGATTAATTCCAACAAGTACTGCTCCCAGTTAGACCAACTGAAAGTGGCACTCGACAAAAACATCCAGAATCAGTCAACAGAAAATGCATAATCTTCCATCAGGATACCGCAAGACTGCATGTTTCTTTGATGACCAGGCAAAAACTGTTACAGCTTGGCTGGGAAGTTTTGATTCATCCACCGTATTCACCACACATTGCACTTTCGGATTTCCACTTATTTCGGTCTTCACAAAATTCTCTTAATGGAAAAAGTATCAATTCCCTGGAAGTCTGTAAAAGGCACCTGGAACAGTTCTTTGCTCAAAAAGGTAAAAAGTTTTGGGAAGATGGAATTGTGAAAAATGGCAGAAGGTAGTGGAGCAAAAGGATGAATACGTTGTTCAATAAAGTTCTTGGTGAAAATGAAAAATATGTCTTTTATTTTTACTTAAAAATGAAGGCATTTTTTGGCCCACCCAACATATGTATATGTATAGCTGATTCACTTTGTTATAAAGCAGAAACTAACACACCACTGTAAAGCAATTATACTCCAATAAAGATGTTTAAAAAGAAACAAAACAAAAACAAGACCTGTTCTTTAATCTAGTCCTAGACCAATGCCAGCCGAGGCTAAATAATAATAATAATAATAGTAATAATAGCAATAAACTGAATAAAACAAAGGAAGGTTTAGAACTAATGCAGAAAGCTCTCTGGATTTCATTATAGTTGTGATATAGATGTTCATCCATGGAAATAAAGATAACTATTTTTAAATAATCATACAGAGAGAAAACACTTTATTTTATGTTATGTTATTATATTATTTTTTCTGGCCACACCACGCAGCATGCGGGATCTTAGCTCCCCAGCCAGGGATCGAACCTGTGCCCCCTGCAGTGGAAGCATGGAGTCTTAACCACTGGATCGCCAGGGAAGTCCTGAAAACTTTACTTTAAGACAGTATTTTAATTCTATCAACATTTTTCGAGTGTCTTCTGCATGCACTGTAGAGATCTCTGACTTACTCATACTTACTTGGCTAGAGGCAAAGCCAAGAGAGCTGATTCACCAGTTTCATCATTCTTCTACAACATCAAACTTAAGGTATTAATTTGTGAGCCACAAGCCCATGACTGATCATTGAAGCTGTTAGAATGAACACTCTGAAGGCCAGATAAGTTTTTATAGGTAGGTGGTAATCAACTAATGGAAAGGATTGAATACTTAGCTAGGGAGTTCAAATTTAATACTAAAGGCAATTAAAAAGTCACTAAAAAATTCACTAAAGATTATTAAGGAAAATAACAGCATGCTGTACAATTTTTAAAATCATTATTCTAGAAGCAATATGAAGGATAAACCAGAAAAATGAAGAGACTGAAAAAGCCAGGAAGCTATTTCAACATTTAGTTATTGTATGTTACGGTTGGCTAGAAATGGAAAGTAGGGAAGGAGAGGAAAGGGGGTGGGTGGGGGAGATGGTGTCAAAAGTCAGGAAAGTGTGAGTGGGAATCATAAGCTTGTCAAATGAAATCATAGAGATGCTATACACAACTATGAAAAATATATACAATTATTATACATACAACCAATAAATATAGGAAATTATGAAGGCTGATTTAGAGATGAAAATGCTAAGTTCAGTTTGGGATATGTGAAGTAGGACATGACAGAAGGCAGCTAGAATTTTAAGACATAAAAGAGAAGCTATTGTTTCTGGAGTTTGAGGATCATTTTTGAAGAGGCAACAGTTAAAGTCACGAACTCTACAAGGCAGTGAATATAGACATAGAAGAACAGAGAGCTTGGGACAGAATTTTGTTATTCATTAGGTATAGGGGTGCAGTGGGACCAGCAAATGATGAAGAGGGATCAAAGAGTCCAAAGAAAACCAGAAAATTATATTGTCACAGAAGGCAAGGAAGAAAGAATTCCAAACTTCTCAAAGGCTGCAGAAAAAACAAGTAAAATGAGACTTAGAAAAAGATTACTTGAGTTTTCCAGTTTTTCACTAATATGTAGATTTATGATGTTATAATGAAAGATAAATCACACTAAAGGGCTGACACCAATGACTAAGAAAAATGAAATACATGATTAGAATATAATTCCAAAAAAGGTGACTCAAAAATGTTATGAGCAGGAGCAGTATTAGTGGGAAATGTTTATATCTAAATAATTAGTTTAGATACAGAAATTCTGATGTGTTTATTAAATATCACATTGTAGACACAATTCATAAGCAAGTGCCTATTCCACCTTTATTCCTTTGTCTATCAGTAGCCTCTGAATTATTTTCATTCCTTTACTGGATCAACTTTTCAAAAGTATTTAATTTTGGTTTCTCAGTCTCACCACAGTAAATGGAATTTATGGCATTTACTTTCTTTTTTTTTGGAGTTTGGCCATGGAGACTAATAGAATGCTGTCAGGAGACTGCACTGAAGACTTTGTGTAAGTTTAGTTAGGTCCCATTTGTTTATGTTTGCTTTTATTTCTTTTGCTTAGGAGACAGTTCCAAAAAACATATTGCTACAATGTATGTCAAAGAGTGTTCTGCCTATGTTTTCCTCTAAGAGTTTTATAGTGTCTGGCCTTACATTTAGGTCTTTAATCCATTTTGAGTTTAGTTTTGTGTATGGTGTTAGGGAGTGTTCTGATTTCATTCTTTTACATGTAGCTGTCCAGTTTCCTCAGCACCACTTATTGAAGAGACTGTCTTTTCTCCATGTATATTCTTGCCTCCTTTGTCATAGATTAACTGACCATAGGGGTATGGATTTATTTCTGGATTCTCTATTCTGTTCCATTGATCTGTGTGTTTGTTTTTTGTGCCATGCTGCTTTGCTTACCATAGTTTTGTAGTATAATTTACTCCAATTGAAAAAAATTCAAGTCAAGAAGGTTTGATAAATCAAAAAATCATAGTCTCAGGAATACATACATTAGGTATACATTAAAATAACACAATTTGGGGGTGCTATTTAAGTTATAAGTCCATTCTAAAATATTCACATTTGTTTTCAACCGTAAAATTCTCCTATCCAAAATATTCAGGATATTAGTTAATGAAATCCACTATAAATAAAATAGCTTAGTTAGTTTTTGATCTATACATGCATGCAAATGCAGACATACAAGCCTCAGCTTATTTATATATGTAAAGATTTTCAACATTCTAGATTATATAATAATTTTTGCAGAAAGTATTACAATCTTCAGAAAGAAATTGCAGTGCCACTGTCTGTTAGCTCTTCAGAAATAAAAGCAAAATAAGAAAGAAATACAATAGGATATAAAGTTTGCCACAGAAAATTAGGTGACTACCTCTCAACTGACTTGATCCTTGACTTTCTCCCAAACAAACTAGTAGCACATTTATACACATAATTACCATTCAGTGCAAGTCAGGTCTCTTCTAGGAAACTTTGAGGTCCAGATGTTTTCCTGCTTTAGTGATTTTTTAAATAGCTTCTAAACAATTAACTGTATCTGTAAACTGGACAGGGTCAATGTTTCTTACAAACAACTGCAACAACAGAAATTACTGTGTTTGCCACAGAATCACTTCTGTAAACTGCTGGTTGAAATAAAGTAAAATAGGTATGTGATGCCTTGGAGCTCATAGTTTTGAATGTATACTTTAGATGAAAGCCTAAAGGTGCTACATTTTAATCTTTCAATATATAGAATTTCCACTTTACCGAACTCCACTTTACCAAGATAAAAGGCATAAAAATAACACAACAAATATCCAAAATTTGTCATTTAGTTAACTTAAGGCAAATTCTATAACTTTAAGTAGGGGAGTTAATACAATGAATACAAATGATCATTGTGGTTTTGACCTTCCTTTCTTTAATTTTAATATTCTGCATCATTCATAAGAACAAGAAACTGCTGGCCACCAAGAGAGCTATGTCAGAGCCATAAACTCCTCTCTGACTCCCAACTCAAATTACACAAATTAGCCATCATTTAATGAAGCAGCTATGCTACGCATCCCAGGGTTCCGTCCAAATCTGCCTCAACAGTTTATACTAATGACAGAGGCACACTAATAAATGCCAACATCTATTCACAGAATTAAGGCTTACTTAAAAGGAAAAATACAAAAGTATACTTGAGTAAAAATCAGCAGTAATTTATAAGCAGCAAATAATCAGAACTGCAAACTTTTTATGTGTAGAAAAAATGTAGTTTCCACCCCAACAATGTATCTCAAATGACTTCGTCGTGTTCTCAGTACAGATAAAATACATTTTGTTTGATTATTTCTTTTAAAACCTCCTTTTTTGGGATTCATCAGAAAAGAAAAGCCCCAAGGTCACCTGTCAATAACAGAACAAACCCTCAGTAAATCACAGTGCTTCACAAATAAATTCCTCATCAGTAATTAAAACCAGGCCTCTCTGGCCCTGTGTTATCAGCTCATCAAATTCATTGCTCATCTAGAATAACAGATCCACATCTGCAGTCATTACAGCACGCCAGATAAATCAATCCTCTCAATGATGCTTTGAGCCATCTCTGCTCCCTTTTAACCAGCCCGATATTTATTTCCCCCTGACACTTCTGACATTCTATTTACTGTAGGCAAATGGAACTCATATGGCACCTTGTAATGGCTTTACCAAATCCCATTGTGGGGCATATCTTAGAAGACTGATGGTTGCAATAAACAAGGTTTTATGGTGTAAGTGTGAGCTTCCAACTTTTTTTCCCCTAGAATTTGACTTCTGCTGTGAAGGTTTATTACACTTGATTGCAGGTGGAAGACTAGTAGCCATTTAGAGCTTTGTTAACTAAAAGTCAGCAAAAAACTTTGGAGCTTATGTCAGTGTTTCTTGTCTATCTTTTTAAATTTTTCTTATTTAATTCTCAATCAAAGGAATCTTGAACAGAAGTTTGCAGAGCCAAAGTCCATAGACTAACAACAATAAAGCTATGACTAATTCATTCCTTTGCTTTGGGGGATTTTTTAAAAATTAAACTATCACAAGATTAAAAGTGGTTTTTAAATTATTTATTCTTAAAACGATATAATCACACAGAAAAATTATACACATCCTAAATGCAAACGTTCATGCATTTTAATACAAAATAGTTTTTGTATTAAAATGTATATCATATGAACATGATATAATAGCAATTCAAGGAAAATATAGATAGTAATCATGCTTTTGAACAAAATGGACATTTTTAGAGAGCCCCTTTTTTAATCTTCACAAATGAACCAATACTGTGAAGAAAAAACAAAACTAGAAATTGTAACTGTTGTGTTACTCTAGTCAGCCAGACAAATCTGGGGTGGCTCTGCACAAACCATTCTTCACTGAGCTGCACTACCTTTCTTGGCAGCAATTATGCAGTGCTCAAAGAGACTCACATTAAATTAATGCACAATGTTAGTGGAGCTCACTCTTGGCATATATTAAACTTATTTCTTTATGCCACAATAATATTTGAAAGAAACTGTCAATTTCTTTTCTATTCCTTTCTTTTCTTCACCAGCACAAAGCTAGAGCACATAGTAAGTTGTGAATGCTGAGATCACCTTCTGAACATTGATTTAAAATGACAGAATATAGTATTTTTCTTTAATGACAATTCTATATTTATCACCCTATTGTTCTGGTGTACTGATTCGACTGCTCTCAGAGGCCAAAGTTTGAATTTATTTGATTTTGAAATAATCGCCTAAAGCAAAGAGTTTAGCTGCTGGGCCACGATACACAAGTGGTAGAAGGCTTACCCCTCCCCCATAACCTTCCTGCCAACCACCTCAAGCAGGGAAGGAAAAATACAGATTCTAAGTTGAAACTTTTAGAAAGCCTGTGTTATCTGCACTGAAATGGAAATTATGCATGAGTTTTCTTAGGACTCCAAGGAGTACAAACAAAAGGATATTCTGAGCAAGATAAATCTGCCTACAACAAAGATAGAGTAAATCACATAAAGCCCTCTGTTTGAAAAATAAAATGTTTCATTTCTGTCTTCACTTAACACTGCACACAGCAACAGCCTCAAAGTAAAGTCCAATTTTGGTTGGTCCTCTAAATTAAGGAAATGTAATCCAAGAAGGCAACAAACTCAGTTCGAGAGTTTGTTTGTGTTTGTGTCTATGATGGGCTAGATAGGATCACCAAGCTCATCATTTCCCTTTACATACACAATGAAAGATGTTATTTATTCAAGGGTTGATAGGGGACCTTTCATCTCAGACATTCTTCTACAATCTTGATTGCCTAATAAGGCTAATCAAAAGAAACAAACTCTCTTGCCTTTAAGAACTGCTGTCTTACCTATAGCAGGATGACAGAAACTCACAGAAACTCAGAACTAAATGAGGTCTTAAAGATTACAGATGAGAAAACTGAGATGCAAAGGAGCTACGCTACTGTGCCCAAGGTCACACAGCTAGGTAATAGATGAATGATGGAAACTAAGAGCCAGCACCTCAAGCTTCTCTCCTGTGAAATAATAGGCATGATCATTAATAACTTAAACTGGCATGCTTTTTTGGGCCCTGTCAGCACACTGCTTTCTTGCATGTACCTGAAGAACAGCAGAACTCAGCTGAAGAAACTTATTAATGATCATACCATCTTTGAACTTCCAGCACTAAACCCAATTCCTGGCACACAGTAGGTGTTCAATAAATATTTATATAATGAGTGAAATGAATGATATTTCAACTTAAGTCAGAAGAATACAAGATCCTGCCGTCAAGTCCATGAGTGGGAGGAGGGAATATAGGAGAAAGATATATGAAAAATTCTATAACTACATACTAGAGAGAAGGAGAAGATTTTTATCTCTATAATTTATTTATACATGCTATGCTAAGACTGTCCACAAAGATGCCACTCAGAATAAAGTGTGCTAACAATTGTTATGGTCCTTTATATTTGAGAATCTTGAAAACGGAAAGTTAAGGTTCATAATATCCTGTATGATGTAGTTAAATATTATTATCCACATTTTACAGAAGGCAAATTCAGGAACAAAAGGTGTGAAGTTGGATGTTCACGTCAAATAGGAAGTTTATGACAAAACTGACAATGTAATCCATGAACCCTGATCTTCAGTGCTCAACACAACCAATTGTACCAGTTATAATGGCTGTGCGATGATAATAAAAAGCTACTTTTTTTATATGCTTTTCCTGCTAGTAGTTCGAAGTCCTCTACAAACATACTTTCTGTCCAATAGTTTTGTAAATATCAATCTACAGATGGACAAAGAAAAGTAACCCCAATCCCAAAACCCCACTGAGGTGTTCTAACTTTAAAAAAAGTTATTATTTGTGATCAAGAAATGGTGTTATATTCAGACCTTGTATTAGGAACTGTAGTCTTTTCTAATTATAAACTATATGAATTTTGAATAGCAAAATATCATTACCATGCTGGAAAAGTACTGTGGAGGGCAGGCTGAAATGCTTAACTTGCTAGAATGAATTCTGTTTTTCTGTTTGCATTTTTTTCATTAACCCAAATCAAATATAGCAAGTTACGGGGTTTCTATCAAGTAATAAAAATGAAAATTATTCAAAACTAAAATAGAATAGAATAAAATAGAGCTGATATAAGTATTATGGTATAGGAAATGTTTAGGTCCAAATTTTGCCTCAAAGCTACTTATCTTATGACATAAATAGGTATTTTTCTTCCATTTTAGGGTGTGTAAGGAGATCATTATGGGCCCGATGTATTACAAATGTTTTAATTCAAAGCTTCAGCTCCGATACCCATTACCTGTCTCTTTACCTTAGCAAAACCAAATTATATTCTTTCTCAGTCATTTTACGGGTCCACAAAAATATAGTTTTATTTAAAAATACAGACGTTTGCTGTTGGCCTAAGGTTTCCAGATTCATTATGGTCTTCTACCAGAATCATAATTGGTAACAAAATCCTAAAAATTTATTTTTAATGGCAGCATATTTTAGCATATGCCTAGTGAAATCTGCAGCCACATCAGATTTGTTAGTAAAAATTTGATAGCTTGTGCATGGACTACATCCACTAAAAAGATCCTGGCACTAGTGTAGAGCAATATGATGCAAAATTACACAAAGACTGATTGGATTGTAGAATCTATGGAACCAGAAAACAATGGATCTGTGTTCTAGGACATATGGAAATGCCACCCAATCTACTTCTCCCCTTCTTGACAATAGAAGGCAGAAGTGTGGCCTGGAGCATAAAATAATAGACCCCAAACTGGGAACATGTATCTGACTAATCTTTACATTTGACTAAATCATTTTACCTTACTTCCTTTTTCCTTGATCACTTCATGGTTAAAACAGGGTTTGTAACAGTGATTCTCCCACACCAAACCACTGAATCTTTTGGTGTCACCTGAAAATATACAAGGTCCACTGCAGACTGTGATGCTCTCCAAACTTTGAGAATCACTGGTTTATAATGTTATCAAGTGACATTATCAGTTTTAAAGTGAATTACAATAAAGATTATAAGGGGCTTATCCAATATTGCACCTAGTTTTCCCTCCTAAAATATGGGAACAAACATCCCATGTTATGAAAGAGCATTAACCTTTCAAACCACTGAAGTCCATTTAGTGTGTGGCATTGCTCTAATTTAGAAAACTGCTATAGGGGTAAGTCCAAGGACAGACTCTCTGATAGTAAACTGTGAGGAAAACAAGACACTTTATATTCAATGAGGCAAACAGGATGGTTATTATTATTCCCATTTTACAAATGAGTAAAGGGAGTTAGCAAAACTAAATGACTTTACCATGGCTACATGTTTATAAGTTCTGGAACCATGACTTGAACTCGGCCTTCTGACTCTCGTCTAGCTTCTGGTGTCTTTCTATTATATCATGATGCCTTCTTGATAAGTGGAAGGCATTTTTTGTATTTTTATTTTTCAGAAGACATGTGCAAATCAGTCTACATTTTACAAAGGTAGTATGTACCTTACCAACAGTGTTCATTGGGACAGGCAATGTAAGAAGGGAAAGTACTAAACAGACTCAGACCCAACCATCATCTGGTGCCAAAGATTCTCAGTGACATGCATTCTTCAGCATGTGCCGACAGAACACTAACTAGGAGAGGATTTGAAAAACAAGTAAACCTAGTTTCTTCCTTTTGGAACATGCCCCAGTGAAAATAACTTAAGAAAAAATTGAATGTATATACCAAGGAGTGCAAATTCATATGTTATGCTGACTGAACAAAATGATAAAGTGGGTGTGGTTCATCAGTGACAGATTCCTAGCAAGGGATTGGTCAGAGTTTGGCTTTCAACACACACAGGACAGATTGCACTCGTCCTTCTATCATTTATTAGCAGCAGAACCTAGGTAAGCTTTTTTCCCTCCCTATAAAATGAGGGAAAAGTCTGTTCTTCATAGAGTTTTATGAAGATTCAGTGAAAGAATAAATATAAAAGCACTTTGTAAAGCATAAAAGCTATTGATTTGGAGTAGGCAGCAGGTAAGAAGAGCTTACAACTCCATCACAAATTTTTGAAGGTAAAGAACCAGAACTTAGCTGTCTTTGAAATTTCCACAATGCTTTGTTTAGATGGAACATTATACATACAAACTGGCATTTATTCATTCATGCATTTTTCCAATTACTCAACAAACCTTAATCAATCCCGTTAGACAACAAATTAATGACCCCTTACTATGTACAAGGTACGGTGCATGGCTCTGAGTCACAAGACCAGAAAAGGCTCTCTCCACTTTTTCATTCAGTCCACAAATCCTGTCAAATGTTAACTTCAGAGATGGCTCTCAAACAAATCCATTTTCCATCCCCACTGCCACTGCCAAGTCCTCAAAATCTCTTAACCCATCCTCCTTCCCTCCATAAAATAAAGCATATGCTCTTCCAGCATAGGGACTGTATTTTATTAATCTTTTTGTTCCAAGTAGCTAGAACAGAGCCTAGACATAGTAGGTACCTACTAAATGAAAATTAGGATAATACAGTTTCTGTATTCAAATAGCTTACAATTTAGTGACGGGAAGGATAAAACAAATATAAAAATGTATATTGATGCTTTGCAAACCTACATTCACAGTTTTTATTCAATTTTTTTTCCGATCACTCATAGAAGTAAGTAAGGTGGTTATTATCCCTCTTTTACAAATAAACAGGGCTGAGAAAGAATACATGACTTGTCCTACGTCACACAGTAAGTTAGAGAAGGACAAGGGCTCCTGTTTCTCTGAATCCTCACCAATATTTGTTGTTTCTTGTCCTTTTGATAATAGGAGGTGTGAAGTGATATCTCACTGCAGCTTTGATTTGCATTTTCCTGATGATTAGTTATGTCGAGCACTTTTTCATGTACATATTGGCCATTTGTATGTCTTCTTTGGAAAAATATCTATTCATGTCCTTGTACACTGTTGGTGGGAATGTAAACTGGTGCAGCCACTGTGCAATACAGTGTGGAGGCTCCTCAAAAAATTAAAAATAGAACTAGCACACAATCCAGCAACCCCACTTCTCAGTATGTATTTGAAGGAAATGAAATCTGTAGCTCCCAGAGATACCTGCAATCCCATTTTCATTGCAGCATTATTCACAATTACCAAGATATGGAACCTACATAAGTGTCCACCAACAGATAAATGGATAAAGAAACTGTGACTATATTGATACAAACACACACACAAACACATGCACATACACACACACACACACACACACACACTGGAATATTATTCAGCCTTTAAAAAGAAGGTAATTCTGTCATTTGTGACAACATGGGGATGAAAATGGAGGGCATTATGCTAAGTTAAATAAATGAGAAAAAGATAAGTGCTATATGGTATCACAAGTGGAATCAAAAAAAAAAGTTAACTATGAGAGATGATGGATGTTATTAACTTGATTATAGTAATCATTTCACAATGTGTACATATATCAACTCATCATATTGTACACTTTAAATATATACAATTTTATTTGTCAGTTATTCCTCAATAAAACTGAAAAAAAATGGGAGAGAGACAGACTAGAACCTCAGTCACTTAGAGTAAGTATGCTTCTAGTCTGAAAAAGGCAAAATCATAGCAAGCACTTGCCCAAGTTGTATGAATTTAGATTGAATTTAATAGAGATCATGGTAGAATTACTCTCTCAATATACCCAAATAAAATATACTTTAATCTAGGAAAACTAATTACTACTAAATAACTTATATATATTATTTATTAACCCATAATTTTTCATCTTCATTCTATAAAGTTTTTCATGTTAAATATTTAATAGTTGCTCCCTTGAAGAGTAGTTTAAGAAACCACAAGTATTTTACGATGAACAACCAACTGAAATAAATAACTTTAAGTGCATAAAATAATATTTGTCAAATATTTCTACTTAGTTATATCTTGGAGGGAGACTACATTTTAATGAGCTTATAAGTTTCTTCATGAAGAATATGCAGGGTTTTTCCCAAGAAGCACTATCCCCAACATAAGATGGGTTGCACTTTAACCAAGTTCTCCATGGCTTTGATATTTTTGAAAAAATCAACTCAGTGCTAATTAGTCTCCCTCAGTCAAATTAGCCGAATTGGGGCAGAATTCTAAACAATTCCATCAATCTGTCAGTTTCAAGTGATATACATAAAGGTTACTAGTGGGGCAAGAAGATCACATCACAATGATGTGAACAGCGAAGTTGACTTATGAATAATTAGCAGAATTTACAGTATATTCTCTTCAACCTATGTTCACTTAAAAAAACAAAATGATATGAAGATCTTTGACATACTAATGTCATATAAAGGTCTCTAAAGAAAACAATAGAGTTATTCACAAATGGTAGATGGAACCTGCAGTTAGTTATCTTGTGACTAACCGCACATACCTCTTAGTAAATAAACTGACTAAAGGAGTTCTTAGTACCTAGACAAAATAATTGGTAAGGATGATTACTGTTCTTTTAAGATATTCACCTTGCTTGTTTTGGTGATGTTTGGTTTACTCCTTGAAAAAAGTCAAGAATTGGGCTGAAGTCATAAAAATCTATATTGAAATTCTTAAAATATATCTGTCTAAAACATCTATTCTCCCTGACTTGTTATATTGTTACAAGCCACTTTAAACACCAGATAGCCTCTAGTTACATCCATAAAAATATAGATTCTACTTCCTTAAGCAAGCATGTTCTAAAGAAAGGGTTAACAGAATTCATGGCTTAAATAAGGGGAAAAATAACACAACCCAATTTTGACCTGTGATATTTGAGCCTGCAGATCAAATGCTTTCCCCTGTAGAATAATAACTTCCTTGAGGTTGTTGCATTTTATTGAGCGATCAGTATTAGTACAACCTCTTCATCTTTAGAAATGCAAAAGTAACAACTGGCAACACTGTCAATAAATGCAAGGAGTTGTACTCCTCACATAGGAGGGTAATGGAAAAAAGAAGGCAGGCAAATTTTTGTTGTACTGAGTAAAAGAAATTTACATGGGCTTAAGTCACAATCATTTTAAATTTTTAATTATAAATCAGATATTGTCTTTCTCTTATTCAACATGTCCTTACTTTGTGGAAATTGATGAGCAAATAGAATTTATTTTCCAATAATGTTGCATAGAATAATTGATTTTACAAAAAAAAAAAGTCATTGAAATAGAATCCTTACACTGGAATGAACATTCACCAGAGGGCACTCTACTGCATAAAAAAGATAAGCCAAATTCTTGCAGTGTATAGTTTAAATGTATAAGGATAAGGAGGCTGTGATTCTCCACACCATCCCAAAATAAATGAAAAGCAGACTTATGTTTTTTAAAGAACTGAAAACATCATGATCCTTTTCTAAACTTCTACAAAACCTAAGGAGTCTATATTGCATGTTTTGATAATTATATTCTTTTGTTGTTTCATGTGTGCAGATGTTGTTTATCCAATGGGATTCCTTGAAGGT
The DNA here is from genome assembly GCF_963455315.2 of Globicephala melas. Classification (NCBI taxonomy): domain Eukaryota; kingdom Metazoa; phylum Chordata; class Mammalia; order Artiodactyla; family Delphinidae; genus Globicephala; species Globicephala melas. The sequence continues at coordinate 55,597,031 of NC_083335.1, forward strand.
AGGAAAAAGGAGCAGATCATTCACATCTTTGGAATCCACCATCTGTGTCCTAGTGCTAAATATATTAATGAACCCTACTTGTTAAATTTATTTTAGACATTTACATGGAGTTAATCAAGACAACAACTTATAGCAACAATCCACCAAATCTCTATTTCACATCCCATAAAGGAAGACTGGATCTTTTTCAAATACTACTCTTATCAATTACCATTAAACTAGCATTCACTATGTGACAGGCCCTTTACCAGGGTATATAACACACAAAAACACACACACTTACTTTATACAAAATACTGAATTTTCACTATACTGTGATTTGGGCAGTATTTCTCACTGATAAAGTCAAGCTGGTTGCAAACAGGCTGAATAGTAAAAACCAAAAGCAGTTGCATCATTTAATCATTAATAAAATATTCATTATAATGTTTTGATTAAACTCAATACTTATTGAGCACCTCCTATTTGTGAGCCACTGTTTTGTGGAAAAATCAAAACACACAAGGCTTCTTATTGATTTCAAGGTGATAACAACCTAGAAAACAGCAATCACATACACAAAGTGCTCTTTTCTTTAGGGTTTTTTGGATTCTTTTTCAAACAATTGTTTACTTCAACACTATTTATAATAGTGAGAATATGGAGTAATATTTTTTGCCACTGTTCTATGAAACTTGACTGTGTATAAATCTGAAACTGCATTCAAGAACGCTCAACAGATACTACACACGTCTGGGACATTGATAGAGGTAAGGTGAGCCAAGCAACTAGCAATAACAGTGCCATCGTGAGTATGGGCTAACACTGCTTCACCTACAAAACACAAGTAATGGAATCAGTAGGTGTTAGAAACTACAGTAAGAATAAAGAGGAATCAAAGTTGAGTAAGACTAATTAAAAGAGATTGTTTTAAAACAAGTTTTGAAGTAGTTTTCAAAAGAGTAAGAGACATGTATTAGTGTAAAGGAGTACAGTGAGCTTTCCAGAAATGAATGCATCTTGAGTAACGGAAATTGAAGCACAGTAAAATGTCTGCAGAAAAGCCTGCATGATGGAGAGTAATGAGTAATGAAATTGGTCAAATATGCAGAGGATGAAAAAAGAGGAGTTAGTATAGGGTTTATGGTATGATGAAAAGAATGAAATGTAGAGATCTGCATAGGAGTCCAGAGAGGAGATGGTCTCAGAAATATTGAGAAGAAAGAAGCAGCAGGATTTGGTAGTTTGGATGTGAAAAACAAAAGAATTTTTTTAACTATTATGAGATTGAAAGTCTAGGGGATTAGGTGACACTATTAACAAGATAGAAAAAGTAGAAAGAGTGACCATCTGACAATAGGAAAATTATAAATTTCATTTTTATGATGTTTCACTGCCAGAGAGACATTAAAATATGAATATGAAATATTTTTATTTTAATATTTTGTGTATTTTTAATTCAGCTGTAACCTACATAGTAACATTTTTACTTAGAATTTTGGTACCATGACCTAAGAAAAGTCTTACCTATATTCTTTTGGTTTAGTTACTTTACTTAATGACTAATACACCCTACTTAAGGGCCTTCAGACTAAACTGAAAAGCACAGTATTTTATATAACTCATTCTGAGGCTGTTACAGAGCCATACAGGCTATTGTTATTTTAAACGTGCCTATCTGTGATGTGCTCTTGTCCATTATTTGCACCTATCAATATGATGAAGTCTTAATAAGCAATTGAATAAATTACATTTGCTCACTGACAATGGTTTATGAAGGTGAATGCAACCAAAGCCCCCCAAACCCCCCAAGTTATCATTCTTCCTATTTAATATAATTCGGTTTTAATTCCAGCGATAAAAGTAGCAATGTGGATGGTCCATTGCATTCAGACATTTCTGCCAGAGCTAAATGATAACACAGTCAAAATATCTAATGACAACTAACTTCCTGTACTTTCTAAATATTTGTGTGAATATGGAGACCTATAGTATTTTGCATAGAATTTAGCTACCTTAATCCTTAATCTCTCTGGGACAAATTCCAGCATTTTACAAAAGTGTTGAAGATTTTCCAAATCTTTTCAACAGCTGCCCATTGATTATATAAAGATTCTCAAAGTCACTTCTAGTTAATCTTTTACTTGCTTTTTTGGTAATATAGCCAAGCAAAAAATGTTTACTGTCTACCATGTACTCAGTCACGTAATAGATATTATGGGAAGAGACAACTGAGTTTAAGGTATATATTAGTTTCCTACTGCTGCTGTAATAAATTATCACAAACTTAGTGATTTAAAACAGCACAAATGCATTTTTTTATAGTTCTGGAGGGCAGAATTCAAAACTCAAGGTATCAGCATGCCTGGTTCCTTCAGGGGAGAATCCATTTTCCTGCCTTTTTCGACCTCTAGACACTACCTGCATTCTTTGGCTCATGGCTCCTTCCTCACATCACTCCAACCTCTTGCTTCCATCATCACATCTCCTGCTACTGACTGATACTCCTACCTAAGTTTTATAAGGGCCCTTTTGATTATGTCAGGTTCACTCAGAAAATCCAGGATACTTTCCTTATTTTTGGGTCCTTAACCTTAATCACATCAGCAAAACCCTTTTGCCATGTAAGGTAATATTCACAGGTTCTGAGGATTAGAATGTGGAAATCTTTGGGGAGCCATTATTCAGCCAACCACAAGGTTTATATTAAAAAGACAGAAACTGATCTCAGGTACCTTATCTGGTAAGATCAGTGTTGCAGCCACAGAAATACTCTATTGTAGGCACCATCAAAGAATATCTCCTTACCTATAACCAGACTGAAGGTTGGAGTAAAGGTCAACACAACTCTTCCCAACTATTGATTTGCCCTGAGTTTTAATTACTATCCTCCCTATCTTCCCTTAGTTCTTGATTTACAGCATTTAAACAGTGGAAGAGAAAAAAGAAAATAAAGACCAGAGAAAATAGGCTTAACAATTCATGCTAATTACACTATCAGCAGACATTGGCTGGTCTGGAATTACTATTGAGTATCCCTTTCGTTTTATCAGTTGTACAGATAAAAATACCTAAAATGTTCCAGACCACATAAAATTTTATAAGCTCCCTTTCTTTGGAGTTAAACAGACTATCTAACCAATAAAACAACCTCCTTCCCTACTGACATAACATTTCCTTATTAATAGTTGCCTGAAGACAGGTCAGTAGTTATTTGCAAACCATTTTAGAAGTATATGACAATAAATCAATCTTGGAAACCCATTATTATTTATTTTATCCCATCTCCTTGGTATGTATTTCCTCTCTACTCTAACCCTTCTGACGTTATGTCCTAGAGTTTCCTTCTTTCCCATAGTGGAATCTCAGACTTAGATACATACTGGTACCCTCCTGTTCTCAAATTGGAAAAGTTTTGTTAAGTGTTTTCCCAAAAAACATCTAAGTCAAATGGCAAGTTACCTCATTAGTTACTACTGAATAGGAAGTATATATCAACTAAAATATCTTGCAGTTTCTCCCTTATATGGTAAGATTTGAAAGAGAGACCATTAGTAAACCTTTTTCTATACACTCTTATAGTGGTTTATGCCATGGCAGAAATTTAGGAGAAATTTTCCTCTGATAGCATCAGTTATAATCTCGAGGTAGTTGACACCTCTGACCATGTTTTCACAATATCCAGTCAGACATCTCACTCTGTTATAATGAAATACCTCTCATTAAATTTTATTGTCATCCTATGTAACCGTAATATTTCATTAACTACTGTTAATAAGCTATTCCAAGATCCCTACGTAAATTGAGTTATATAGCAATGAAAATGACATTATAGAAAACATTGTCTGATGACTAGAGGACTCAAATTAAGTACATGTCCATTTTTTTTCCACCATTGCCAGTTTGGCTTTGATAGGACACAATCCTTATAAGACTTGGTGCCTCCATTCGCAAAATGAGATAGTACTAACTTGACAAAGTGTCATGAAAATGTATGTATGAAAAAGGAAATCCATATATGTCCTACAATTTAGATCACCACTACTATTAGGAAAATGTTAATTGACTTATTCTATACCCCTGCCTGGGGTCTGGACCCCAATTTGTATGGATTCTCACTATTCCTTTCCCCAATGTGCTTCCTTTGTAATGTTGAATGGAATGTGGTCTTTCATTCTCCTTGAAGTCACAGCAAATTGCATAATTAAATCCTGTGCAGTAGAGATGTAAGATTGTTTCCAGTTTATAGCTCCCTATAAACATCCTACTTAACATTCAACTGCCTGAATTATTTTTTAGATGATTGTTACTACCTGTATTCAAAACACCATTTTATCATTTAAAGGCAGTAGACAAGAGAAACAGAACAATTGTAGGTTCAATGACTCTATTTCCCCCTGAAATATATTTTTCATTATTTGGAATGTTTACTGATAAGTTCAATGAATAACTGACTTGTAAAAATAAACAGATATTCATTATACAGATGACAATCTCTATTCCATTCATAATCAGAGCTTGATGGGAATATATCTACTACCCCTCAAAAATGCACTAGTATATATCATTGATCAAGATGTGTTCTATATTCTAAGCAACCAAATATAGATCATTTCAATTTTCTGTCCTTATTTCAAATATCCTTTCCTCAAGTCTGATCCAGTTGGTGCCCCAATTTACAGATGTTTAATTAATGTATTATTTTAGTTAGTACAGAATAGAATAGTCAAAAAGAGCATAGGTTTGCTGTCAGAAAATTCCTGGCTCTCCATTGACTAGCTCTTTTATCTAATTTCCCTTAGCTTCAGCTTTCTCAACTGTAAAAATAGACTAGCAATAGCAAACTTGTACGGTGGTTGTGAGGATTAAATTGGGTAACAAATGGAAAGTCCCAAGCACTGTGTCTGCCTCACAGATGATGTTCAATAAATGGAAATTATTATTATAACTTCAAACCCTATAAAAAGATTGCAGACTGATTTTTTTCTAGGAACTTCAATCTACAAATTTTCATTTAATTACAGTATAGCAGCCATGTCTGTTTGGGTACAGATACATGGTAATGAATGCCATCTAATAAATCAGGTTTTGAAACTAATGCTATGGGGCATTAGAAAGTTATTCAAAATTTATTTAATAACCTATATATAGAGAATATGTATGAAAGAAGTCTATATAATGCTCTAAATTGAATAAATATAATTCTGAATGGTTTATTAGAACTGTGAAAATGAGTGAACTTCAAGAGCTCCTACAAAAAATACAGAAATTAATCACTACCACAAAACTGGTATCAACCAAGGGCAAGATTCTATAGAACCAGGCATGCCAGAAGGTTAAGTATGCTCTGGGTGAGGAATCAGGCCCTTTAGCAAACTAAAAGACATGTTCTTCCTCTGCTTCAGTCACTTAAACTAATTACCTAGAAATTACAGCCTGGGGTTAGGCCCTGTCCCATCTCATTAAGATTCCCTACCACTACACAGTATAAAGGATTAGAGAAAAGAAATAGTCACATGAATGAGAGGAACACTGAGAAAAACTATTGATGGTGCTTCCCTATATTCTTAGGGAATAAAGAAGGTTGCCTCTTACAGGTAGGGTTCACCAGAGGCATATATCCTTCACCACCAGATGATTTACTAAGGTTTGACATATACCAAGTCACCATAAATGGATGGCAAGCTCAGGTTTTCCAAAGATTACTCACCTTCCCAATCATTGAAGAGGAGGAGAAATAAAATAGTAGCACATTAATCTCCCATACTTCCTATTCCTCTAAGTCCTCCTGAGGCATATTACAAGCCCAACTGCTTGTAGTTTGGAATTTTAAGAAAGTGATCTCTTAATTCTGACTATAATGTAACAGTAGATGATAAGCTTCTCTGAGTGTTTTTTCAATTCTCAGAGAAGATAAGCTTCCTGTAGAGGGTACCTAATCTCCCATTTGGTGGATAGTCAGCTTGTTTTATGCATCTAGGCCTTAAATGAAGAAAAAATAGTGGAGTTTTAGATTCAAACTGTTTTCTAATTTTCTTGATAATACTTAAAAAGCACTTAATTGCTCCAAACTATGTTTTAAAATCTGTTTCTCATAACCCAAGGATTCTGTAAAGGTGTTTTAAGAGCCCAGGAGATACGGGTAGCACTTGATGTTGTGACTGAGTTTCTCAGTCAACTAAAGCAGATCTCCTGTTAATCTTTTATGTAAAGAATTAAATGATAAATCATAGAAGTACTTATTTTATTATAATAAAATAATAAAAATGAGTTTGGATATCACTATTCTATCATCGTATACAAATTACATGCTGTGGAAAACTTACTAGAAGCCAGGAATTATAAAATCGATTACTACTATTCCCAGATATTCAAGCCATTCTTCTTTGGCGCCTTTAAAACCAAAGGAATGTCTGTTAAACTTATTTTTTTAATAAATTTATTTATTTTGGGCTGCGTTGGGTTTTCGTTGCTGTGTGCGGGCTTTCTCTACTTGTGGCGAGTGGGGGTTTCTCTTTGTTGCGGTGCACGGCCTTCTCATTGCGGTGGCTTCTCTTGTTGCAGAGTACAGGCTCTAGGCATGCACGCTTCAGTAGTTGTGGCACACGGGCTCAGTAGTTGTGGCTCGCAGGCTCTAGAGCACAGGCTCAGTAGTTGTGGCCCATGGTCTTAGTTGCTCCATGGCACGTGGGATCTTCCCGGATCAGGGATTGAACCCGTGTCCCCTGCATTGGCAGGCGCACTCTTAACCACTGTGCCACCAGGGAAGTCCTGTTAAACTTATTTACACTCATTAGAAAACCACAGTGGTGACTAAGGATTAACTCAATCTCAAAAAAGAATGTATTAATAGGGACATATTCAGTTCATTGTTTTTTATCATATGATATGGTAATGTACAACTTTGCGGGGGTGAGAAATGTAATAATCATGTTAGTTTCCAAAGGGAAAAGAGAGAAAAAGCTTCATGGGATGACAATGAAATAAGTTATAAAGGACTCACTATTCACTTCCATAGGCTAACTTAACCCTTCTGAATTCAGTGCAATCCTGAAGGCAGTGGTCTCCTCACTGTAGAAATCTAAATATAAATGGCTGTCCTCTATAGGAATACATGTCAAATCTCAACAACAAAGTTCAAAAATGTCAACCTTGGAAAGTCCAGTAAGTCAGACTCATTGGCTTCAACTGTCCGAATAAACAGCTTAAACATTTTTCCTCAATAAAAGCAGATAAACTATAGTTTGATGCCTACTCTTAACATGAAAAGATGTTAAATAAATGCCTATATCCAGTTGGCATCAATATAGTAAGGATCTGCCACACACCAATAAACAGCAGCTGCTGGTGATCACTGGGTCTTCTCAGTGAACTGAACCAGCACATGCAGGAGAATAAGCTCAATGAGAAATAGTAACAGAATGATAGCACTTTCATGACTTTCAAGAACTTGAGAATATTTATTTGGTACAAATCTGGTACCAAAAAAAATTATGTTCTACTTTGTATATATTTCTTGATATTTTGTTCTCAAATATGTTGGAAAATGGTTTGCATTATATGAAGAAAATACCTTGGAGTTCACTGTAATAACCAGCACAAAATTCAAATCAATTAAAGACTATATTAAAAGGACATAAACATTATGATTTCTGACTCTCACAAATGTACCTATAAGAAAGAATTTTAAGAGGCTCTGAAATACCCACAGTAATTTTATTGCTATGGTCTGATTTACTATGTTTTGTTTTACACTATAAGTACTATGTCAATGTATAAAATTTGACATGGTTGCTAAGGAACTTTAATAATATTATTTATTATCATTATAGTTATTAATTAACATAATAAGTATTTATCATTGATAAAGAAACGATCTCTATATTGTACAGAATAATTATGGCCACAGCTAATAGGACAATTGTGCTAAAATCTCTTCACAATCAATGTCTGGAAGCAGCACAAAACTGAGAAGGTAAGATCTTGCAAATACATACCTGGAATGATGCTTGGAATTTAAACCTAAGTTCCCTAATAGGAGGACTATATTTTTTCTGGGTTTGCATGTCCTGACTTTAATTTTCAGGGAAAGGGGAACTGCTTTTGTTAAACCAGTAATCTGAAAACCTTGTGTATATTCATAATCAATATGCAGTCCCATTCCTTGGCTGATTATCCTCCATGGATTCAAAAAGCAAGCCAACGCCTTCATTGGGTGAGATAATAAAACCCCTAGATCTCTTGAGTTTTCAAGAACGCAGGAAACTTAACACTTGCCTTACTAAGAATTTGAAGTTAATCCAAAAAAAAATGTCATCAGAGGTAGGGAACTATATTTCCTGCCAAAAGATGACACATGTCAGGTCTATGGATAGTATGTATGAGCCTTCCCATTTCTTTTTGTACCATATATGTAGATTCATCTAGTACACATTACTGTGCCTTCAGTGGTTTCATTGTCAGCTCCCATTTTCTGCTTTCTGCATTCATCCCTCTCCTGATTCAAAACCATCCCTTTAACACATCATTCCTAATTAGATGATTAGTGCTTGGAAGGGCAGGAGATAAGTCATTTGCATAATTTAATCATAAAAGAAGTTAAAGATACAGATTTTGCTGTTCGTTTGTACAATTATCTTCTTCAGCCTGGGGGGGCTGAGATATTAATGTGATTAAACAGTATTTCTGCAAACAGGCAACTGTGTGTCCTCTATTAAAGCAAGGCTGGAAGCAAATGAAAAATTAATTTTAGAAGACAATCAATTTTATCCTACATGACTGTAATAAATAACAGCCCATCTGCAGACAACTCATTAAGCCTTGGGAGGGTACATGTGTCACAAACTCTAAATGACACACAAGGCTGAATTTTCCATGAAAATAGAACTAGTAATAAATGGCCTACCAGCTGCCATATCAGCCTAGAAAGTCAACAGACAGGAATTTCCTAGAAAACGAAGTGCATACAGTGTCACAGTCAACCAGTTAATTTAGTTCTAGCAGCAAAAATTTCTGAAAACTGGTTCATTTTATTCTGAGATTTGCTCTTTTTCTTGTGTTCTGAATGTATGTGTGTGCTCACACATAGTAGTGTGATACCACTTTCACTAAGAAGAGCTAACATTTACTGAGCTCTTATTATGTGCTAAGCACTTTATGTACATGATCTCAATTAATCTTCTTAACCAGCCCAGAAGTTATGTGACTAATAGTATCCCCATTTTTAGATGAAAAAACTGAGGCTTAGATGGTCATACATCTAGAAAGTGTTAGAACAAATGTGGCTGTCTGAGACAGAATAGTAATTCCCTAGGCTTTCATTGTTCAAGAGGAGCTGTCAATCAGAATCAGAAAAATATACCCCTTAGGTATAACAAAAAATTTCCTTAAAATATGAACATTTCCCTACGTTAAATGTATTTAATTATAATAAATCATAGTTACACTGTCAAAGCAACAAACTGAAAACATTTTGAGTACTTACATCCATGTACTATATTAGGTGCTATGAATGATAAAACAACACATCAGACTGCTTGAAGTTGAGGAATTTGGAAGGTAGTTTTGGGAGGGAGAAAACATATACAGCTTAAAACAATTTATAAAATGAGAAGGAGGAGGAGGTGGAGAAGGGGAGGGGAAAGGGGAAGGAGAAGAAAGGCTATCTGCAGATCAAAGTTCAGAGAAGCAAGAGATCACTGCAGGTGATATAAGAAGTCCTCATAGAGGGAGCTAAGACTTCAGCTAGATCTTTAAAGATGGCTGTTTTCAACAAGACCTTGAGTATTTCTATACTGCAATTCTTCCTGGAAAGGAATCTCAACCTTAACATTTTCTGATTTCAGTTTTCTTAAGCAGTTTACATTACTTTAGTTCACTTCCATTCAGTTTGAACAAACCCGCCAAAGATCCATGCTTGCATAAAATATTCATTCGCAGTTCTAAACTCATCAAATTTGAAATACTGGGCAGGATGAGTAATCACTTGTTCCTTTACTTGGCTTTTGTGGAGTTGATATTAGGGTCCTAGTGCCTAAAATAGTTTTTCCACAACACTTTGCACAGCCTATCGTGATTAAGATAACCCAGTGTCTAGTGTACGCACATGTCTCTTTTCAGTGCTATATAAAGAAGGGAAACGAGATTTTTTTTAATCAACCCAACAGAGCTAAAATCAAATTTTAACAATGGATTTGCCTTTTTTTCCCTAAACAAGAGTCTTAAGAGCAGATGTTACTACATCTGGCTTCCCTTGCTCTTCTCCAGCTGCAGAAATTAAAACTCACTCAGAATCTGTGACACAATCTATTAGTTTGCAAATGCTGACCAAACCTTTCTTCCCAACCACTTTATTAATGTGCCAGGTGAATGGCTGGGCATGCCCCACCAGAAAAACTTTGTTTCCTAGGTAATTAGCAAGGAATTAAGACTGAGATCACCAACTTCTTGGCTTTTCTCTGCTATGATTTCACATGAGAACGTGATTTAAAGCTTAACTATTTCTTCATCATCAAATCTCCAAGGCCACAGAAATCCCAAAAGGAGTCAAAGAGCAGTGAGGAGAAGTAGTGACTACAGCAGGAACTGTTTAAGTAGATTCCATGTGAGGTTAATAATACATGAATCAGAACAGCAGGTGTTAAGTATATATATTGATTGGGTTTATGCCACTTTGAATACATTATGAACCATCTATAAGTAAAGAACCATGACTATTTCCTAGCTCTGGACCATGCCTAGCAGCTTTGTAGTACTCTGTTTATAAACTACCAATGTGTTGAAATGAAAGTAGGAGCCTAATGTACTCTTCATGAGTATATGACGTACTAATAAGATCAACAAACACACATCCTGGGACCAATAATGCTTCTGGTATAAAATCAGTTCATAATAAAATGAAGTACCTCATCTATTGTAAAATAATGTTAGTTACACATGAAATAAACCAAACATTATTTCAGTTATTTAGAAAATGTTATTTTTCTTCATATTCTTCAAGACGGCTGAACTGAAGCACAGCATGCCCGTGGCAAAACAGGGATTATTAAGTAAATATTCAAATCTTCATAATATATTTAATGTGGATTATTTTTAAAGAATACATTTGTCAAGTTGATCTCCCTGAGTTCTTAATTCCGATAACTTTAATTTTAAAATTTTAGAAATTAAGTTAGTTTTTTTAACAAAGCAAACTCTAACAGCATTACTATATATACTACAAAATTTGAAACTCATCAAAACTCCTCTCTTAATCCTTAGGAATTTCAATGAACAATGTACACATAGATGAAATGACCAAAGTTCTAGCCTTTCCATTTTTTTACCTCCTCTCGTCCAAAGATCTTGTTCTCTTTACTTCTGCCACTCATGCCCATGGCCATACCCTAAACCTTGTAATTAGCAATAACTTCAACTCCTCCATGTTCTTAATTTCAGGCATCCTACCCTCTAACTACCACTACTTCTTTCTGGTTCACTCCTTCTAGTACTCCAACTCCAAAAATCCTTTGACCTCTTCTTGGAACCTCCAATTCATTGATACCACCATCCTTTCACTGTCTCTCACTTCCTTGAAATCCTCTTTTTTCCTTACCAGTTTAAAGTGTGTTGTCATTCACTGTAATCACTTTTTGCATGAACCCTCAACTCTCTTGCTCCCTCTGGCTTTGCTATACTCATATGACTTAGCAAAACCACAGTTCTTATTAAATCCAATTATTTGCATTCTTTGCATCAGGCTGATGCAGCTTTACATGGTGGAATTAAAACACACAGCCATAGTGACCATTCTGAATTATGACCAAAAACCTCAATGGTCATTTAACGTTGCCTGGCAATCATACTAAACTTTAAGTAGTTTACTCTCCTACTCATAAAGATGGCTATTTTACATTTTCTCTTTCTCCTCAAATCTCCAAAACCTCCTTTCCAATCCTCATTCTTAACTAATGACTTGTTTCCCACTTCACTGAGCAAATTGAAACAATCAGAAGAGGACTCCCATGGAGTCCCAATACCGGTGCAACCAGAATCTCCACCATCTGTTAATGGAAATGCACTAACCTTGCTCCTACCTAAAGCCAATGCCTCTGCTTGTGCACTAGATCCTATCTGCTATCTCCTATTCAAGAATATCACTTCAGCAATACTCCTCTCTTTCATACAACATCATTTTTTAAAATTTCTACTGGATTATTCCTAATAGCACATGCTATAACCTCTTGATCCATTCCCCCCTACTCTCAATTTACTCCCTCCCACCTCCAGTTGTTTGCTCTCTTTGCAGCAAATCCCTGGAAAGAGTTGTCTATAATTCATCTCCTCCTAATAATCTCTCTTAAACATGTCACTCAGACTTTTCATTCTTATTATCCTGCCAAAATTACTCTCATAAAGCTCACCAATGACTGCAATTGCCATATCCAATGGCCAATGTTCAGTCCTCATGGTTTTTGGCTTATTAGCAGCATTTGATATAGTTGATCACTGCCTCCTTTTTGATACATTTTCTGTGCTTAGCTTTTGGGACACCATTCTCTCTTGGTTTTCCTCCTACCTCCTTGCATGTTCCTTCTAAGGCTTTTGTTGATTCCTCCTCTTTTCTCTATTCTCTTTATGTTGGTGAGACCCAGAACTCAGTCCTTGAAACTCTCCTTTTTTCTATTTACAGTCACTCCTGTCCAAAATTTATATTTCCTGTTCAGGTATTTCTTCCAAACACCAGACTTACATCCAATGACTACATCTTTGCTGAAAAGGCTAAAATATATCTAAAAACTAACACGTATAACACTGAACTCCTGAACTTTCTCCCCAAACCTGCTCCACCTACAGCCTTCCCCTTCACAAATGATGGAAAATTCATCCTTCCAGTTGCTCAGACCAAAATTTTGGAGTTTTCTGTGACTCTTTTCTTTCTCTCATACTCAGTATCTAGTCCATCAGCAAGTTCTATGGGTTTTATTTTCAAAACTCACCCAGAATCTGACCAATTCTTACTATCTCTACTCTACCACAATGGTCTAAACCACCACCATCTCTTTCCTTGTTCACTGCAGTAACATCCTAACTGCTTCTAACCTTGCCCCACTTGAAGCCTATTCTCAACTTAGCAGCCAGAGTGATCCTTTAGAAACCTAGGTCAAATCATGTGATAGCTTTGCTCAAAACTCTGCAGTGACTCCCCATTTCATAAGTCCTCAAAATGTCCTAAAAGGCCCTATATGACCCCCCAACATTACCACTGTGATCTTGTTCCTACTACTCTTCCCCTAGAACCATTATAAGTTTCATATAACTATGGATGATGCTGATTTAGCATTGAGTGAAAAAAGTCTATATGAGATTAAGTGACCCCCAGAAGTATCATGTTGTAAAGTGATCAGCCATCTGTTTATGAAAAATTTAGAAATTTCACAACAAAATTACAAAAATAGACTAAGGATTAGATTAAATGAGCTAATGTATATGAAAGTACTATATAAACTATAAACCAGTATATACATGTAAAGTTTTTTGTTTGTTTGTTTGTTTGTTTTTTTCAGTACGCGGGTCTCTCACTGTTGTGGCCTCTCCCCGTTGCGGAGCACAGGCTCCGGACGCGCAGGCTCAGCGGCCATGGCTCACGGGCCCAGCCGCTCCGCAGCATGTGGGATCTTCCCGGACCGGGACACGAACCCGTGTCCCCTGCATCGGCAGGCGGACTCTCAACCACTGCACCACCAGGGAAGCCCTACATGTAAAGGTTTTTACTATTACACCTAGCTAATAATTTTAAACTTCCAGATATATTTTCAGGCAGAAGGCATGAAGGAAATATTTAAACTTTACTGTACTTATTAAATACAAAAATGCCACTTTGATGTTCTTTAATTCAAATTTTAATGTTCATTAAACAATCTTGAAGGCAGTGGTTCAAATTACTCCCTAAAATGCAAACTTAGTTACTATTGAATACAATAAAAACTTCACACACATACCCAAAGGCAAAATGTAACCCTTTTTAAAACATTCATACTCAACATGTGTTTCAAAAACGTGCTACTACAGCAAGCTAGAATCAGGCTAACAGACCAGTAATAGTAAGGCAACTTACAGAAGAAGTATAAATGGACACTGCATAAAATATTTTAGAAATTAATGTAACATTTACTAGTGTAGTAAAGGAATATTATTTTAGTGACAACACATATGCAAATGTTCTATTATGGTTTCAAATGCTACCATCTCACCGCAAATGGAATAACATTTTGCCTTTAGTGTTTTTATCTTTACTTATAGCTAATATTTTTTATCCTTTCTGTTCCTGCTCATGAATCTGCTTAAACTAACCACTAAAATAAAATGAATGCCATTAAAAGAGATCATTCAACAGCGCTATGGAAAGGACTTCATCAGTCCACATTATGCTGCCTTCCTCTAATCTATCATCTAGTTCCTAGTCCATTCAATATTTCCATGAGAAATATTTTCTCATCAAGTTTTCTTCATCCTTATTTAGCTTCATTCCGTTGTCCATGCACAAATGGAGCTACATCAACGCTAACATGACCCAAATTAGAGTCCGCCTATCTTTAAAATCAAGAGCCTTCCTAATTGGACAGAAAACTTTAAATTATTGAGCTCCACTGCCCCTTCTTTGATGGGCACTTTTACATTTTTCCCACTAATACAGAAAAAGATCTAAAAAGCGGAATTTCTTGAGTTGTATTTACATTTAAAAACTGAGAGTCCCTGGGGGGGAACAAAACAATACACAGAAGAGCAGTCATTCAATTCAATGGGACTAAACTGCAAAGAATAAGAAAAGCTTTAGACTGGCAGAATGAGGATTATGTAAACATCATACAACCTGATGAAAAAGAACATGCCCCTAAAATAGCAAAAGCCTGTCAGTCTTCTAGGATGACGAGGACCAATCCAAAACAACTGGAAGTGCAAGAAAGCAGCTATGCCAAGTGTACTTGCATCAATTAAGCTCTGGAGCAGTTACTACCTTCTTCAGAGATCACAAGGTTCAACATGTGCCCATCGTCAAAATGCCCACTCTTGGACATGATCAGCATCAAGACTATAATGTTCCACGTTTTAAACTGCAAGTGGAATATCGATTAAGTATCCCAATCATAAACACTTCACAAAAATCTGATTTAGTGTTATACTTATCAATGTGTTTTAACCCAAAAGCCATGATTCCTCTGATGTGAACGAATGTTTATTTAACTTATGGAAGATGGCTATTTAGGGGTCCTAAGCACAGGAAAGCATGTTAAAGTCAACAACTGGACTCATACAGTTTGCCAAGTTTTGATCTGCTAATAGCTATAATGAGTACTGTATCCATTAAGTGGATAAGTCTTTCCATAGACAACATAAGAATAAATTCAAGCAAAATATACTAATTTAGTTAAGCGCTAACTAACATGATCCAGTACACAGTTGTTAGCTATGACAAATAAGCTCTATGTCTGCTTATGCTTTGTTCACTTCAGATGTTTTCTACACGAAGCATTTAATTTCAGATTTAGTTCAACCTTAGCATGTTTCTTGGCTATCTCTCCTTCCCACCAGTGCATATTTATAAAACGTAAATACAATTTAATAGTAGAATAAAGTAAGCAAAATATATTTAGACAGGTAAAGGTACCATAAACATTTTATAATGTACTGCAAAGCCCAATTAATGTTATTTTAATTTTCCACGATTTTACTATTCCTTGCATTAATGTAGGTTAGCTGAGAGTTAACCATGTAACAGTAAAACTCTACCTAGGTAATCTGGAGATGAAACAAAAAAGAATTTGGATAGTTCTTAAGATCACTACTCTCCCCTTGAAAAGTAGCCTTGTACAAACTAATAGCAGGAACTTATTTAACATTTGTTCAAATGAAGTGACAAATGGGGTGAATTGGAAATATACAATATATACATATTATATATACATATATACACACGATACACGTGTGTGTGTGTGTGTGTGTGTGTGTGTGTGTGTGTGTGTTCAAACTGAATATTCTAACTGGCTTATAAAATGAGACCAAAAATTTGTGTTCAATGCATAAAATGTACTACGCAGTAAATTTCTTTGTATGAATGAATTCCCCTTTTGTCTTCCTCAAATAAAAACCTAAATAGTACTCATAAACCTTTTTACAAAATACATTTAGAAGTTTAGCAGATCATATTCTATTTTCAAGGCAGCAAATTTAACATTAACATTAAACATTTAATTATACATGTTTACAAGTAATCTTATTTTCCAGAGTTATTTATGTTTAAATGTAATACATGTAAGGGTCAATGTATTCTGAACAAATAAAAACAAATAACTTTTTCTCATCTGTGTTTTAATTTTTGACACATAATATTGTACAGCACTATAACCAAAGCATATCAAGCTTGAGGATCTATTTAAAACTCGAAAATAAATGAAAGCAAGCTTTTTTACATGGGGAAAAAACAAATGTTTTTCTAATCCATAGTTGCACATTCTACTACAAAAGCATATGTCTCATAGAATGACTAATTTTATCAATTTTTAAGGACTCATATCCCTTGCAACAAATATATGTCAGAGAAAAGATATTAAAGTCAATTAACTACAGCCATTCTTAAGTGGAAATACCTGTTTTATTCCAAGCTCCTCTTTATTTATAACCTAGTAATTCCCTACATTCATAAAACTAAAATGTTTTATATATCAATAACTGACTATTTTTAGTTGGACCTTTCTGGTATAATTCTAAAGACTAAAAAAAATCTAGTGTTTACTGATATAACATATGAGGCAGATATGAGAAAGGAAATTTAAGAATTATTCAACACTGGATAAGGCAAAAATTTGTAATCTCAAAGATTTCACAATTTAACAAATATAAAAGGGGTATATAAAATATAAAATATATAAAATATAAAAGCTAAAGACAGCATGATTCTAGAATGTAAGCTCCATGAGAGAAGAGACTGCTTTGTTCACTCTCTTCACCCAGAACAAACACTGCCTGGCACCACAGAATATACTCTATACACACACACGCATGCACACACACACACACACAATTATGACAAATCTAATCATGAGAGATCAAAATTATTGTGAAGAAGTTTTTGTATTTAAATTCTAATAATTAAGTGGATAGAATGAATTTTCCAAAAGTTTACAGATTAAAGACAATATTGCAATGAAGATACTCACTAGGGTATAACTTATGTCCTCCAGAGAACTATTTCAGGTGAGCTCCTCTTGAGTTTTTCTAATTAAACTTGCTTGGATTGAATTCAAGAGGGGAACCATATCATAAAGCATCTCACCCTATTGTCTGTAGTATTATATAGAGCAAGTCTTCAGTGCCTGAATGTTTATTATCCTTTCAGAAGGATCAAGGCCTAACATATATATATAATAACATTTTATGGATGGTCACATTAAAATTTTTATATCATTTCTGTGAATTTGGTGTGCTTTAATATGGCATTAAACTCAACTTTCTTAAAATAGGTACTGTGTAAATAGCACCTATGTATCCTACTATCAAAATCCATTAAGAGATAGTATAGTCTTACATGATAATTAAGTATGCATTTTAAAAACTGTTTTTACTTCAATAAAGCAGGGAGTCTCACAACTGATACATAATGTAGATAATGCATTAACAAATATAATAATAAAATAAATTTATCCAAATATTGTTTCTGATGATATTAGTATACTTCTTAGGCAAACAATTGAGAGACAGACTTCTTCCAAAATAACTAAAAGCTCAGAATCTAACATATTGCTGTAAGCTATAATGGTTATAACTGTTAATCCAATACACCTTTTATACAAACCCATAAACACATGAGTGGAAAAATAGCACAGATGTTCATCTCTAATGCAATTTCCATTCAATTTCCTAAGTGCGGTCCCTGTGTGCAAACTAGCTTAACATTATGTTTAGCTTGCAAATTCTTTTAATAAATAATGAATGCAATAAAACTAGGAGATCAATGGCAAGCTGAGAAATCTTAAAAAAAAAAAAAGCCTTTTGTGTTCAGGCTGTTGCCCATTTCAAACTTTAATCCAGAGACAGATCAATATTACTTTTTTCTTTTTAACCCATCACATAAATAGTAGATAGACTAAATGTAGCCTAAATGCTGTTAGCAGCTAGCAGTTGTCAACAACCTGATAAGATCATTGGACACAATCGCAACTGAATGTTTTATACCTTAACATACACACTACATTATACACTATTAACCTGTTTAAAAATAAAAAGGTTATAGAGCAATAAAAATACTGTGGTTCATTATTTTTTAAACTTTCCTGTACTATATATTTTTCCAGTAGTATAATCACAAAGTTTTCACCACTATTTGCTCTAATAAACTAAATAATTGTAATGGGTCAAAATAGTACATGCGTAAGAATAGTTTCAACCTTAGGGGTCCTAGATGAAAGGAAATGTTACTCTTCAAAATTAATTACACCGGAAAGAACTAAGCTATTCCTTTAAATGGAGGGGAATACTTCATGCAAATTTGTGTTGCAATTGGATGTGTCTTGAGATTATCCAAGAAAAAAGTAAATCATTATACTTAAGTATTTCTCTTTCTATTCACAAACTGTAGATAGAAGGAAGGAGAACCCTCTTCTCACTAACTCATTTTCCATAAACGTGCATTCACTGTTTGAAAAGAGATCAAGTCAACTGCCTGGTTTAGTGCTGACATCAAGTAGTATAAATCTAAATAGTTGAGAATCATTTTATGGTAGTAGGTTTGTTTTATTTATTAATTTTTGCCTATTAATAATATTAGAACATCTCCTATGGAATTTCACTAAAAAAATATCAAGAAGTCACTTTCTTTAAAGATACATTTCACTTAAACATTCTAATTTCATATAATAGATTTTGATAGCTTTATATGTATATTTGTGAAAATTTTATGGCATGATTACAAATGGTTTTATAATGGAATTAAAATTTTAGGATGAGTGTCTTTTTATAATTGTATACTTTACATAACTACTTCTTAGCTTTTTTTAAAGCACAGCAATTTGTGCAAAGAATTCTGATGAGAGGAATAAATGTGTGTGTGTGTCCATGATTGTATTCATTTAACAAATGTGAATTAGGTGCCTAATATGTATACAATATCAGGCTTACTAAAGTTTTACAGTGAACATTAGTGAAGTTAAAGATAACTCCTCAGAAGTTATTATGACAAATCCAAGGTTTTGTTTTATGTGAAAAATTCAGTTTTATTTTAGGGATATCATTACAGGTAGCGATAAATATATCAGTTTGCTCTTTAGCTATATTATATCCAATTTTGCACAAAACAATGTATATTACATCTTATAATCACATTCTCAGTAGAATAATTTCACCAATTCTAATATATAAATTTATCTTTAAAGAAGGATGTGGCAAGATCTCACCATGAAGACATTCCCATGCTTTAAGCAAAATTTGAAAAAAAAAAGTTAACTCTTGTCCATAACTTACTGAACTTCATTAGAAACTTATTTTTAAACTATACTGTAGATCATAGCATGCATCTTAAGCTTCCAAGATTAGCCTAACACTGGAGATAAAAATGTCCTGAAGAATTTGAGACCTCAACGGTATCAGTTAACAATGTTTCCTCTTTTCCTATTCTAATAAAGCTAACAGTAAAATTATGATGAAAGAATACTGTAAAGGCCTGCAGAGAGGAACTACCTCTGAAAGCTGATTTTTAAAAATATATATTCTCCAGAAAGTTAAACAAGAGAAAAACTGAATATCTTTTTTAAAATCTGTATTTTCAAACATCAGAGATTAACTAAAAAGTTATAACACTGATAACATTAAACTCAAAATACTTCACAACAATTAACAGAATTGTTTCTCTCCAAAAACCAAGGCAATGATGCCATGGATGAAATGAAACAAAGTATGATAGTGATGATATTTAATGCAGGTAGGTAATAAATTTCACTAGAGTTATAGAAGTTCCTTTTGGAATGCATATGTTTTTCTATAGTCTAAGAAATTAAATTATAAAAGTAGCACTTACTGTTATTGAATGATTTGTAATTTACAAATAATTACCCAAAATATAAATAGCTGAGACATACTAAAATGAAATAAACTTTTCTAAGATTTTCAGCACTGCAAAGTGAGGAAATGATAAATACACAATGCACAGGCTGTCTCCTTCTTACTAAAAAGAAATATTAAATCCTGAAGGAGTTCTAAATCCCTTGGTAAGAGTATATTGCAGCTGCATTAAGCCAACAAGAAGCTTATTAGTAAGGATTTAAAAACTAACACCCTTCTGTAATCAATTTGGATACAGCATTATTCTATTTATAGTGACACTTTCAATGTGTCCCAATCATATATTACTAATTCTCATTTTTCCTACCATGATTACATATTAATGTGGAGGCACTATTAAGCAGCTACACTATATTTAGCTTTTAAGATACTGATTTCCACCATTTTGGAAGAGTTAACGTAGCATGAAAATTAACAATCTTTCCCATGAAGAAACTTATGATTGGTTCGTTATTTTTCTCTGATTCCTAAATAAAATAAAATAAATTTAGTTGTTCTAGCAGAAAATGTAAAAAAGGATGCAGCCACTTTAAAAGCTTCAATCTCTTTGACATTGTTGGCAGTGTATGGGAACATTAATGCATCTGTCATGATAACAAGCTAAGAATAACATCTAGACATCAAACCGAGCAGAGAATCCATCTGAAGTGATTCATTCAGATCTGTCTCATTGATTTATTAAACACAGGGCAACATCTGCAGCCTCACAGAGCCGCTTGGTGAAATTAATGCAAGATCAATTCAAATGGAAAAAAGTGTAAAAGAGATAAATCAAAACACAATTTGCATGCAGTTCCACAATCAGGCTTATTGGGTGCAAATGCTCGATTTCCCTTCCAAAGCAAATGTGTTTAAATGTTGTTTTATCTTTTTAAAATTGTGTGATCTGAAGTGACAGTGAAGAGTTTTGCAGGTTGAGATGGTGAAAGGGAAGAAAAGGAGGAAAAAAATGCTACCAAAGACCTTTTGAATATGCAACAAGAATATCATTAATTCCTAATTGTTTTCCTTTTGGGGAAAGGTTTGATGTCCTTTCTCTGAAAACATGATCTTTTCAGTTTTTGTCAATTAGGGCAGTTTTAATGTATATTTGAGATGTATAGAGTGGATATATCTAAATCATTTGTTTCTTGAAATGCACCAGATAAAGTGCCACTGGAGATATAGACTGCCAACTGAAATATAATATATTATGATTAGGATTTCTCACAATTACATTTGCCAGCTGGAAGCACTTTTAAAACATCTAGAGATTTCATTAAGACAAAATAAGTTTACTTAAGAAAGCAGCAAACAATTCAGACTTGATATTTTATACAGTTATTTGGGATTTCCTGTATGAAACCATCTAAAACATCAATGTCTGAAGACCATCACTTCTTAATTATTTATTGGCATTCATGTACTATACACTGAGGTTAATATCATATATAAATATCCAAAGATATTCTCCATCATACCATGCATCATTTATTTAATATAATATCCCTCACCCAATAATGAGTGTTTGGGACAAATATGAAATCCAGCTAAAGTATTAGATAAATACAAATATTGTTGGTTATACAGAAGTGTGCATTTAAAATGAATGTACACGTGGAGGTTCTGTGCACTGGCACATGACTAGATTGCTTTAATTATAATCTTGACATCATTCTCTAATAAAAGACAGTGCATTGTTGACTATGTGACTACTTTTAACAGACATGACTATCCCCTCATTATCCCATGAATTAAAATGTCTGCATTTACTGCCCAGATTAATTTCTAAAACCTTTTATCATTTCCGAAAATGTAAGTCATACAAAATATTAGCCCAGGAAAGTGATGCAAGTTCTTCAAAAATTTGATTTTGTTTAACTTTACTATGAATGAAAATATCAATTTTCAAAGTAAATTGTTATTCTTTATGGATTATGAACTATATTCATCAAGTGTGAATACAAAGCCAAACTCATTGAATGCTTAAAATAATCATATTTCTAGTACTTGAAAGCAGTAGTTTTAAATTGTTGTAAAAGTCAGTATAAGTCACATAAAGTTATTCTAATGTGGAAGCCCATTTATGTTCTGTTCACACAGTCAAAATAACAATAAACCACAACTGGACCATTTACATTTTTACTTAAAAAAATGAACTTTATTAATTTGAATATATGTTGAATCATGTCTCTAAATGCATTAAAATGTTTTCTTAATCATACATTCTTGTTTCTTTAAGCATCCATTTAACTATATGTAAATGACTGAATAACATTTAATCAGCTGGTCCTCAAATGAAATTAAATGCTGATCATGAAATCTGACAATGTAACTCTTATATAGATAGGTAGATAAAGAGAGATAACACTATAATGTATTGGCTGATTTTTCACATTTACTGAATACCAATTTTTAATTTAATATTTTACTGTCACATTAAACTTTGAAGAATTTAGTAAAGAAAATCCATTGCATAAGAGTGAGATTTTTAGACATTTGCTTTCTGACCTGCCTGCACTCTCTGATATTAAAACTCCAAGTTCTCTTGGACAAGAATTAGAAAAAATAATCATGGTGCTTTATCTGCAAAAACAAAGATCTAAAACAAGGTAACAATTTTTCCTATTTGGTTTGGGTCTTTTTATCATTTCTTAATAACCATCAAAATAATCTTCTTTACAATTAATTTCTGAAGCTAAAGGGCATCAAGGAAAAGTACTTATATAGCCCTCTGCAACTGCAGTGATGTAAAGCTTGACTTATTTAATAGAACAATGAATAGTCAAGAGTTTTAGTCTTTCTATTCTCTAGTAGCTGAGGCAGGTATTATTTTCCAACTTCTTTTCTGGGAAGACAACTTTGAATATTTTGATAATTAGCTAATAAAAGTATTTAATGTAAGAAACTGAATTCTTTTTGTGGCTTTCAGTACTGTCAAAGAAACGATTATATATGTATTTTACTCATTCATTTTTCTTCAGTGTGCATTAATAAAAACATGCCCTGAGCTAAATCAAAGTGCCACTTAGTGGCAATACCTTAAGATCTTTGAAAACGACCAATTTGAAAATGGTCTATTTTGTGTGTTCTGGAATAGTGTAGGAAGCATTCCAAATTAAAATACCCTAAATCAGGACTTATACTCTTCCCCAGTTATCTGACAGAGAGGGGGAGAAATGTTTGTTATGTAGGAAAAGAAAATTGCCAATGACACCATTACAAATAGGCCTTCCATTCTACAATACACTATGGAAATTTATCCATCAGGACATGAAGATGAATCTCTTTTCTCAAATAAGAATAGTATGTAGGAGTTTCCACTCGGACTTTTTCCTTGCACTTTTCCCCCTTTTAACTTAAAGTGCTAGGAAGTCACGAATCCTAAAAGACAATCCTCTTTAGCCAAGTCTCCAATGGTACATCGCTCATCTCCTTTGGGCATCTCTATAACCTCTTCTGATCCATCTTTCACTCCCTCTCATGGCATCATTCAGCTCATATCCTACATCTCTTTTCTCTTACTGGCTCTGTGTCTCATCTACCTTATTTTGTCTCTCTTGGGTCTCATTCCTATTTACAGCCCTCATCTTTCTTTTCACTGAACAGAAAAGTCATAGAAATAATGTTTACTTAAATACTAATTTACAATTTTATAAAATCATTCAGATGTTGGGAATGATTTAAAGTACACGTATCTGTAAATAATGTTACCTCAAGTCATAAGACATTCATTACAAGCATTATCATATTTTGTAGTTTTTAACTATGTGATGATGAGGGCATTTTGCAACAAAATTTGGTAATGTTAATTAGTTTTTTTCCAGAAATTGTGAGGGTTTGTTTACTATCTAGAAACTTCAATATAGATGTTTCTAGTAGTTTTCTTCATCTTTATTTATAGATTGAATTCATAGAATATATTTCATAATTTTTTACAATTATATATTGCAACACTTGTAACACAATTATAGAAAATGCATGCAGTAAATAAATACAAAGAAAAAAACGCCATAGGAAGCACATGCATCATATCTCAAATATATTTCTTCTTACATTTTTAAGATTTCTCTATCACCTTTATATGTGCACATACACAAAAGCAATCTAAACTCCAAAAAAAGTTGGCATTGTAAATGCTGTGATAAGGATTAAATAAAACTTAACTGAATAAAAATAATAACCTAAAAACACATCATATAACAGGGTCCAAAAATAGTATAAGAACACTTGCCTCTGGATACAGAGAAATTTATCATTTTTTCCTTCAGTAAGTAGCTCTAATAAAAATTAAAGTTTCTATTTACAGAGGAAAGCATCAAAATCACATTAAAATACTAATCTTTTTTTTAAATGAAAGTCATAGATTTTGCTCAAGGGTGTGTAAATTAATTATTAAAGAAGGTAGAATTTCCTATTGTTCTTCTTTAAGAGTGGGCATTTGTAAGAGAGAGAGAAGAGGGAAGGGGGAAAGGAGGAGAAGGAGGAGAAAAAGAAGATAAAGAGGGAGGAGGAGGAGGAGGAGAGAAGATAGGTTTTCAGGTCTGCGATTGTTTAAATCTTTTCAAATGACAACAAATAAACTAGATGGCCCTCATCTGAAGTCCCTGGTAACCCTCTGAGTTTGTGTATTAGTAGAGTGCTTTGTGGTCAAAATAAAATTTCCTTTCTACTCTTAAAACCTATATTTGCTTATTTTATTGAGGGAGCAGTTATCCTTTGTGTTTTAAGGCCATCCATCTTCCTTAAGAAAATGTGATCTAATAAACCAGGTTTTTAAGCCCCAGATATGAATCAGGTAAGAGTTCTCATATGAACAGGTTTCTGTTTGATTGCTAGAACACAGGAGAACACTGCTCAAAGGGAAAAAAAGAAAAACAAAAGATTCCCTTGTAAGTTCTGTACCATTATCTGATTGTAGCAGTCAGCAACAGTTTGTCTACAAGTTGCCAGTATACTTCAACTATACATAGTAATTTGGATTTTACAACAGATGTGACAACTGAGTTAGTTTTGGTTCATAAACCCAGAGATCTTATGATCTAAAGTTGCATTGTAAGAAAGTCTACCTCTGCAGAAGTTTTCTGCAAAATGATCAACAGCAGTGCTATTTTACAACGAAACCCTTTGCCCCCTTTAGCCTGGTGATGGTGGTTTGGCTTGTATGTTAATCACATCTGCCAAATGTGTACTTAGGATCCTAACAGATATTAACAGACTGCAGATGGAATAAATACTAAGAAGACTAATTTACAGGTCTTTAAAAAAAATCAAATAATCTTGAATATAGTTTACTTTTCTATTTTTAAAAAACTCAGGAACATTGAATAAAATTTGCTTATGGACATATGCAAATGGCTATTTTTCTATAATGTACTTCTAAGCTGTGATATGAAGGAGGTACACTTACAACCAGAGAAGCTGGCCATCATCATTTATGGAATCCTCTCTCTGGGGGAATGGGATCCTTCCAACTGTTTGCCTGGGGGGAAGAGCTGAAAGCATCCTCTCTGGAAAACCTGCCAACTTTTACTCCGACCCCCAACCCGGTCCCAGCCCCAGCGTTCATGCCCCACATTGCCCTCTGCAGATGACCCAAAGGGACGATCCCAGGAAAGTGACATCTGTCATCATTCTTTAAAAAAAAAGGCTCCATCGACTTTCCTGTATCGTGTACGGGGAAGCTTTGCGCAGCAGGCGTGAGCACTTGTCCTCACGCTCTCTCTCTCTCTCTCTGTCTGTCTCTCTCTCACACACACACCCAGACACACACACACCATCACCATCACCACCACCACACACCAACGCACTCTCACAACAAACACACAGGATGGGGAACGAATCACCCTCTGGGATGGATTCTAGACTTCCGACCCTCTGCATCCCCCAAATGCTGTGTTCTGGATTGCCAGCTTAGGAGCCCAGTTTACAGCTCAGCCAGCCCACTCATCCAGAAAGCCCTTGGTGTCCGTGTTCAGGAGAAAAACCTATCCGACCCATACGGCCACAAAAGAGCAGGAAAGAAAACCAAATAGAGAAATTAACAAATAACCACAAGCAGCCAGAAAGCCATGCAAGATATGGGAGAAAAGCTGGAAACTTTCAGTACAGGACCGCAAACGGAAGTTTGTGCGGGATTTTCTTAGACCCAAGCCCTGCCACTGAGCTCAGACTAGAAAGGACAGGCAATTAATGAGTCCTTCCAGTCCTCTTTCCCCACCGTCTTACACCGTAAAGAGTACAGCAAGCTAGTTAAGACTCACTCTCTACAAAGTTGGATGAGAATGAGACATGCAGAAGAGGGCAAAGGGGGAAGAGCGAGCCAATAAACGAGTATCTCACCTGGCATTGGTGCAATCGGTGAACAAAGTTTCAAAGTCTTTCCTGGTGATGAGTTTGCAGCGGTTGACCCCGGGCTGGATGGCCCCCAGCCCGCGGAGGATCCGGACCTGCTCGACAGTACACACCACCGGAGATATGTCCAGTCTCTTCAGCTTGGTGTACACTGTATGCAACCCTCCCACCAGGTGCTTGAGAAAGAGATCAAAGACTTGCGGCAGGCAGATCAGTTCCTGGCCGTCCAACAGGAACGAAGCTACCTTCACCCCATGCATGTCGACCATCCTGCACTCGTTGGTGTTGTTGCCGCTGCCTCCGCTGGCACTACCGACCCCGCCAGCCCCCGCGCTGCCGCTGTGGTTATTAGCCATGAAACTGTTGATCATATTGGGGGTGAGACGAGGAGGCTCTCCAGGAGTCGAGTACAGGGGTTCGGCCCGAAATAAGCCCCCCGCGACGCCTGTGCCGCTGGAAGCTGCAGAGATCACCGGAGGTGCGGAGACGGCCATGGTCATTCAGTCTCAAATCGTTGGTCTTCAGGCCTTCGCTCTCTTGCCCTGTCTCTTCTAGGTCTCCTCCTACTCTCTCCCTCACTCTCTCGCTCTCTCTCTGGCGCGCTTTCGCTTGCTCCCAACTGTTTGCAATTCTACAGTAGCTAGGCTCACGCTCACCCACCACCCAGCAAACCGTAAGCGGCCCAGACCAGTGGCGGCCCGAAACCCCACCCCCACCACACCCCCTCCCGAGACTGGCAGCGCCCCCCAGCCAATGGGTCCCAACCCCTCGGCTCCCGAGCGCGCCGAATGGCTGCCGCCCACGAAGAGGTGGAGACTCCTGGCCTGCCTCCCGACTACCTGAGGCAGTTCAGGGCCAGCGGGTGAATGGGGATGGAGCCCGAGAAGGGGGCGGTGTGGTGCTTCTGCTTCATGCCTAGCAGTCTGACGAGAGAACGTCCAGTTATTACGCAGAGCTCTCAAAGTGGCCTAGGATACGAACTCCTCCCCTCCGCGCCCCAAGAGTGTCGAGGTGGGAACACAAAGGGGGATTCCAGACTGTGCCTCGCCCCAATCTGCTGCCACCCCGCACCCGGGTTCAGTCGAGGAAAGAGAGGTGGCAGCTCCAATTCCATTTGCACATTGCTCCCAAACTCTGCGGGAGCTAAGAAATGGCTTCGCCTAGCTTCCAAGAGGATGAGTCCAGTGAGTTCAGAAGTAAACAGTCAGCCTTTCTCCAGCCCATCTAGCGCGCTTGGTGTAAGTTCTCCCACATCCAGTGCACAGAGGAACTAGCGTCCAATATCGCACTCAAATCACAGTCGCGGGTTGCTAACCCGCTCCTATGCACTGACAATCAGCAGGCACAGCGAGCCTGTGAACACTTTGGAAACAGGCAGACTTGGTTTTGGGTGGCGGACGGACGCCTCTTTTTACGGAACTTCCGCCGCTATCCTGGAACAGACTCGGCTTTCTATGTCGCCATCCCTTAGTTTCAGGATTGCCCTGTCCCATCCTCGGCTAAAATTGATAAGAAAAGTTCCTTTATGTCTCAAGACAGTCATTACAGAATATGAGAGAAGAGCCAGGGTTTGTGCTCTTTAATATTGCATTTTCTTCCCTTGTCTGTGGGCTTGGATGGTTCAGTGATTAGAGCTCCACGTCCTGAAGTGTAGCTCAAGATTCCTCCTTCCCCACTTATCAAGTGCCCTCAAACGCACTGTAAGAGCTCATAATAAGCAAAATGTCTAGGCAAGGTATGTTCCAGGGAAAAGGCATGGTGTTTTCCACACATCATGTGGTGGTTAGATCACTAGCAAAGTTGTTTGAAGACTGCTTGTCGACCTTTCAATTCTTAGGTATTTCCTTTCCTGTGCTCCTCTCCTCTAGAGGCTGTTATTCAGAAAGTGAAATCCATGCTTTTGCTTCCTTACAAAAGGTTATCAATGATACAGCTAAGACGTCTCCAATACTCTTACAGAATGTAAATAATTTTAGCAACTTACTGAATTTTACTCAGATCTTGTACTTAGCAGTATCAAAGAGTAGGAATAAGTGGGCTTCTTTTCCCTCCCTTAGTAAGACATAAATGTCCTAAATTGGATTTTTCAGCCTCTCTCATCAACATCTTTTCTCCTTTTATCATTTCATCAACCAAGTAGTAAGAACTATCTTTTGAGTCACTTTAAAGTTTCAATTTTTAATTGTATGGAGTCAAAATGCTAAGAAGTTATGATGATAGTTGCTTTTGGAATAACGGTGAAAAGTGACTCTAACATAATGGACTGTAATGGGTGCAGCCACAAAAGGCATTGAATTGTTCTTGCTAGTTTGCTACTGTTGTGGAAAGAAAATAAGAAGGAACAAAAAAGGACAATTGAGAAAGATTATCAGAAAGATTATCAGATTATTCTGAAAAGTAGAGATTTTCAGAAAAGAATAGGAAAGCACTAATAGAAATGTTGGTATTTACCAGGATTTTTAAAGATAAATCCCAAATTGTGTTCAACAAGTGTTTTGACAGAAATGTCTATTAAGCTGTGTGCTGAAATAACTCAACTTTGATAACTGAGTGTGATTGAAATTTCGAGGTGAATAAGTTTGACTTTAAAAGGGAAGGTTTTTGGGTGTTTTTTATTTTTAGAAATTTCTCTAACTGCATTAAAAATCCTAAGGCCAAGCTGTGCTCCTTGTGTATTGCTACCCTCACATTATCAAATCCTTTTTGTTCGCAGGGTGGTTTGGAGTTTTCAGGAATGGGATGTTGCACAGATGTTTCAATATTTCAAATTTAAGAAATTCTGATATGTAAAAAGCAAAGGTAGAACATTCAGGCTGAAATCACTATTTGTAATGTTGAAAAACAAAAGTTGTTTTCAATAACAAAAAGTTACTTTTTGTTATTGAAAACAACTTTTGAAAAGGCTCAAACTAGATATGTCATATATTTAATGTGATCTATCAGATATGTAGTAATATTTTTTTAACATCTTTATTGGGGTATAATTGCTTTACAATGGTGTGTTAGTTTCTGCTTTATAACAAAGTGAATCAGTTATAAACATACATATGTTCCCATATGTCTTCCCTCTTGCGTCTCCCTCCCTCCCACCCTCCCTGTCCCACCCCTCCAGGCTCTCACAAAGCACCGAGCCAATATCCCTGTGCCATGCGGCTGCTTCCCACTAGCTATCTACCTTACTACGTTTGTTAGTGTGTATATGTCCATGACTCTCTCTCCTCCTGTCACAGCTCACCCTTCCCCTTCCCCATATCCTCAAGTCCATTCTCCAGTAGGTCTGCGTCTTTATTCCTGTCTTACCCCTAGGTTTTTCATGACATTTCTTTTCTTAAATTCCATATATATGTGTTAGCATACGGTATTTGTCTTTTTCTTTCTGACTTACTTCACTCTGTATGACAGACTCTAGGTCTATCCATCTCATTACAAATAGTTCAATTTCGTTTCTTTTTAAGGCTGAGTAATATTCCATTGTATATATGTGCCACATCTTCTTTATCCATTCATCCGATGATGGGCACTTAGGCCGTTTCCATCTCTGGGCTATTGTAAATAGAGCTGCAATGAACATTTTGGTACATGACTCTTTTTGAATTTTGGTTTTCTCAGGGTATATGCCCAGTAGTGGGATTGCTGGGTCATATGGTAATTCTATTTGTAGTTTTTTAAGGAACCTCCATACTGTTCTCCATAGTGGCTGAACCAATTCATATTCCCACCAGCAGTGCAAGAGTGTCCCTTTTCTCCACACCCTCTCCAGCATTTATTGTTTCTAGATATTTTGATGATGGCCATTCTGACTGGTGTGAGATGATATCTCACTGTAGTTTTGATCTGCATTTCTCTAATGATTAATGATGTTGAGCATTCTTTCATGTGTTTGTTGGCATTCTGTATATCTTCTTTGGAGAAATGTCTATTTAGGTCTTCTGCCCATGTTTGGATTGGGTTGTTTGTTTTTTTGTTATTGAGCTGCACGAGCTGCTTGTAAATTTTGGAGATTAATCCTTTGTCAGTTGCTTCATTTGCAAATATTTTCTCCCATTCTGAGGGTTGTCTTTTGCTCTTGTTTATGGTTTCCTTTGCTGTGCAAAAGATTTGAAGTTTCATTAGGTCCCGTTTGTTTATTTTTGTTTTTATTTCCATTACTCTAGGAGGTGGGTCAGAAAGGATCTTCCTGTGAGTGTTCTGCCTATGTTTTCCTCTAAGAGTTTGATAGTTTCTGGCCTTACATTTAGGTCTTTAATCCATTTTGAGCTTATTTTTGTGTATGGTGTTAGGGAGTGATCTAATCTCATACTTTTACATGTACCTGTCCAGTTTTCCCAGCACCATTTATTGAACTGGCTGTCCTTTATCCACTATACATTCCTGCCACCTTTATCAAAGATAAGGTGACCATATGTGCGTGGGTTTATCTCTGGGCTTTCTATCCTGTTCCATTGATCTATCTTTCTGTTTTTGTGCCACTACCACACTGTCTTGATTACTGTAGCTTTGTAGTATAGTCTGAAGTCAGGGCGCCTGATTCCTCCAGCTCCTTTTTTCGTTCTCAAGATTGCTTTGGCTATTCGGGGTCTTTTGTGTTTCCATACAAATTGCGAAATTTTTTGTTCTAGTTCTGTGAAAAATGCCGGTGGTAGTTTGATAGGGATTGCATTGAATCTGTAGATTGCTTTGGGTAGTAGAGTCATTTTCACAATGTTGATTCTTCCAATCCAAGAACATGGTATATCTCTCCATCTATTTGTATCGTCTTTAATTTCTTTCATCAGTGTCTTATAATTTTCTGCATACAGGTCTTTTGTCTCCTTAGGAAGGTTTATTCCTAGATATTTTATTCTTTTTGTTGCAATGGTAAATGGGAGTGTTTTCTTGATTTCACTTTCAGATTTTTCATCATTAGTATATAGGAATGGCAGAGATTTCTGTGCATTAATTTTATATCCTGCTACTTTACCAAATGCATTGATTAGTTCTAGTAGTTTTCAGGTAGCATCTTTAGGATTCTCTATGTATAGTATCATGTCATCTGCAAACAGTGACAGCTTTACTTCTTCTTTTCCGATTTGGATTCCTTTTATTTCCTTTTCTTCTCTGATTGCTGTGGCTAAAACTTCCAAAACTATGTTGAATAAGAGTGGTGAGAGTGGGCAACCTTGTCTTGTTCCTGATCTTAGTGGAAATGCTTTCAGTTTTTCACCATTGAGGATGATGTTGGCTGTGGGCTTGTCATATATGGCCTTTATTATGTTGAGGAAAGTTCCCTCTATGCCTACTTTCTGCAGGGTTTTTATCATAAATGGCTGTTGAATTTTGTCAAAAGCTTTCTCTACATCTATTGAGATGATCATATGGTTTTTCTCCTTCAATTTGTTAATAAGGTTTATCACATTGATAGATTTGCGTATATTGAAGAATCCTTGCATTCCTGGAATAAACCCCACTTGATCATGGTGTATGATACTTTTAATGTGCTGTAGGATTTGTTTGCTAGTATTTTGTTGAGGATTTTTGCATCTATGTTCATCAGTGATATTGGCCTGTAGTTTTCTTTCTTTGTGACATCCTTGTTTGGTTTTGGTATCAAGGTGATGGTGGCCTCGTAGAAGGAATTTGGGAGTGTTCCGCCCTCTGCTATATTTTGGAAGAGTTTGAGAAGGATAGGTGTTACCTCTTCTCTAAATGTTTGATAGAATTCGCCTGTGAAGCCATCTAGTCCTGGGCTTTTGTTTGTTGGAAGATTTTTTATCACAGTTTCAATTTCAGTGCTTGTGATTGGTCTGTTCATATTTTCTATTTCTTCCTGATTCAGTCTTGGCAGGTTATGCATTTCTAAGAATTTGTCCATTTCTTCCAGATTGTCCATTTTATTGGCATAGAGTTGCTTGTAGTAATCTCTCATGATCTTTTTTATTTCTGCAGTGTCAGTTGTTACTTCTCCTTTTTCATTTCTAATTCTATTGATTTGAGTCTTCTCCCTTTTTTTCTTGATGAGTCTGGCTAGTGGTTTATCTATTTTGTTTATCTTCTCAAAGAACCAGCTTTTAGTTTTATTGATCTTTGCTATCGTTTCCTTCATTTCTTTTTCATTTATTTCTGATATGATTTTTATGATTTCTTTCCTTCTGCTAGCTTTGGGGTTTTTTTTGTTCTTCTTTCTCTAATTGCTTGAGGTGCAACGTTAGGTTGTTTATTCGAGATGTTTCCTGCTTCTTAAGGTGGGCTTGTATTGCTATAAACTTCCCCCTTAGATCGGCTTTTGCTGCATCCCATAGGTTTTTGGTCGTTATGTCTCCACTGTCATTTGTTTCTAGGTATTTTTTTATTTCCTCTTTGATTTCTTCAGTGATCACTTCATTATTAAGTAGTGTATTGTTTAGCCTCCATGTGTTTGTATATTTTACAGATCTTTTCCTGTAATTGATATCTAGTCTCATGGCGTTGTGGTCGGAAAAGATACTTGATACAATTTCAATTGTCTTAAATTTACCAAGGCTTGATTTGTGACCCAAGATATGATCTATCCTGGAGGATGTTCCATGAGCACTTGAGAAAAATGTGTATTCTGTTGTTTTTGGACGGAGTGTCCTATAAATATCAATTAAGTCCATGTTGTTTAATGTATCATTTAAAGCTTGTGTTTCCTTATTTATTTTCATTTTGGATGATCTGTCCATGGGTGAAAGTGGGGCGTTAAAGTCCCCTACTATGAATGTGTTCCTGTCGATTTCCCCTTTTATGGCTGTTAGTATTTGCCTTATGTATTGAGGTGCTCCTATTTTGGGTGCATAAATATTTACAATTGTTATATCTTCTTCTTGGATCGATCCCTTGATCATTATGTAGTGTCCTTCTTTGTCTCTTTTAATAGTCCTTATTTTAAAGTCTATTTTGTCTGATATGAGAATTGCTACTCCAGCTTTCTTTTGGTTTCCATTTGCATGGAATATCTTTTTCCATCACCTTACTTTCAGTCTGGTTGTGTCTCTAGGTCTGAAGTGGGGCTCTTGTACACAGCATATATAAGGGTCTTGTTTTTGTATCCATTCAGCCAATCTGTGTCTTTTGGTGGGAGCATTTATTCCATTTACATTTAAGGTAATTATCGATATGTATGTTCCTATTCCCATTTTCTAAATTGTTTTGGGTTCGTTATTATAGGTCTTTTCCTTCTCTTGTGTTTCTTGTCTAGAGAAGTTCCTTTAGCATTTGTTGTAAAGCTGGTTTGGTGGTGCTGAACTCTCTCAGCTTTTGCTTGTCTGTAAAGGTTTTAATTTCTCCATCAAATCTGAATGAGATCCTTGCTGGGTAGAGTAGTCTTGGTTGCAGGTTTTTCTCCTTCCTCACTTTAAATATGTCCTGCCACTCCCTTCTGGCTTGTAGGGTTTCTGCTGAGAGATCAGCTGTTAACCTTATGGGGATTCCCTTATGTGTTATTTGTTGTTTTTCCCTTGCTGCTTTTAATATGCTTTCTTTGTATTTAATTTTTGACAGTTTGATTAATATGTGTCTTGGTGTATTTCTCCTTGTATTTATCCTGTATGGGACTCTCTGTGCTTCCTGGACTTGATTAACTATTTCCTTTCCCATATTAGGGAAGTTTTCATCTATAATCTCTTCAAAGATTTTCTCGGTCCCTTTCTTTTTCTCTTCTTCTTCTGGAACCCCTATAATTCGAATGTTGGTGCGTTTAATGTTGTCCCAGAAGTCTCTGAGACTGTCCTCAGTTCTTTTCATTCTTTTTTCTTTATTCTGCTCTGCAGTAGTTATTGCCACTATTTTATCTTCCAGGTCACTTATCTGTTCTTCTGCCTCAGTTATTCTGCTATTGATCCCATCTAGAGTACTTTTAATTTCATTTATTGTGTTGTTCATCATTGCTTGTTTCATCTTTATTTCTTCTAGGTCCTTGTTAACTGTTTCTTGCATTTTGTCCATTCTATTTCCAAGATTTCAGATCATCCTTACTATCATTATTCTGAATTCTTTTTCAGGTAGACTGCCTATTTCCTCTTCATTTGTTAGGTCTGGTGCATTTTTATCTTGCTCCTTTATCTGCTGTGTGTTTTTCTGTCTTCTCATTTTGCTTATCTTACTGTGTTTGGGGTCTCCTTTTTGCAGGCTGCAGGTTCGTAGTTTCCACTGTTTTTGATGTCTGTCTGCAGTGGCTAAGGTTGGTTCAGTGGGTTGTGTAGGCTTCCTGGTGGAGGGGACTAGTGCCTGTGTTGTGGTGGGTGAGGATGGATCTTGTCTCTCTAGTGGGCAGGTTCACGTCTGGTGGTGTGTTTTGGGGTGTCTGTGGCCTTATTATGATTTTAGGCAGCCTCTCTGCTAATGGGTGGGGTTGTGTTCCTGTCTTGCTAGTTGTTTGGCATAGGTTGTCCAGCACTGTGGCTTGCTGGTCGTTGAGTGAAGCTGGGTGCTGGTGTTAAGATGGAGGTCTCTGGGAGATTTTCGCCGTTTAATATTATGTGGAGCTGGGAGGTCTCTTGTTGATCAGTGTCCTGAAGTTGGCTCTCCTACCTCAGAGGCAGAGCCCTGACTCCTGGCTGGAGCACCAAGAGCCTTTCATCCACACGGCTCAGAATAAAAGGGAGAAAAAGTAGAGAGAATTAATAGAAGTATGAGGAAAGAAAGAAGGAAAGGAGGGAAGGAAGGAAGGAAGAAAGAATCAAAGAAGGAAAGAAGGAAAGAAAGGAGGGAAGGAGGGAGGGAGGAAGGAAGGAAGGAAGGAGGGAAAGAAGGAAAAAAGACAGAAAGAAAGAAGATACAGTAAAAATAAAATTAAGAATAGTAAAGTTATTGAATTAAAAAATACTTATTTAGAAAAAAAAAAGGGACGGATAGAACCTTAGGACAAATGTTGGAAGCAAAGCTATACAGAGAAAATCTTACACAGAAGCATACACATACACCGTCACAAAAAGAGGTAAAGGGGGAAAAATCATAAATCTTGCTCTCAGGGACCACCTCCTCAATTTGGGGTGATTCGTTGTCTAAAGGAGGGAAGGAAGGAAGGAAAGAAAGAAAGAAAGAAAGAAAGAAAGAAAGAAAGAAAGAAAGAAAGAAAGAAAGAAAGAACGAAGGTAAAGTATAATAAAGTTATTACAATTAAAATTAATTATTAAGAAAAAAAATTTTTAAAAACCATGGACGGATAGAACCCTAGGACAAATGGTGGAAGCAAGACTATACAGACAAGATCTCACACAGAAGCATACACATACACATTCACAAAAAGAGGAAAAGGGAAAAAAATCGTAGATCTCGCTCCTGAAGTCCACCTCCTCAATTTGGGATCATTCCTTGTCTATTGAGGTATTCCACAGATGCAGGGTATATCAAGTTGATTGTGGAGCTTTAATCCGCTGCTTCTGAGGCTGTTGGGAGAGATTTCCCTTTCTCTTCTTTGTTCTCACAGCTCACAGGAGCTCAGCTTTGGATTTGGCCCTGCCTCTGCGTGTAGGTCGCTGGAGGGCGTCTGTTTTTTGCTCAGATAGGACGGGGTTAAAGGAGCCGCTGATTCGGGGGCTCTGGCGCACTCAGGCCGGGGAGGGTGGGGGAAGGGAGGGGCACTGCGTGCGGGGCGGGCCTGCGGCGGCGGAGGCCAGCGTGACGTTGCTCCAGCCTGACGCCCGCCGTGCGTTTTCCCGGGGAAGTTGTCCCTGGATCCCGGGAACCTGGCAGTGGCGGGCTGCACAGGCTCCACGGAAGAGGGGTGTGGAGAGTGACCTGTGCTCGCACACAGGCCCCTTGGCGTCTCCCGCCCGTCTCTGGGGTCCGTGCTTTTAGCAGCGGCTCGCGCCCGTCTCTGGGGTCCGCCTGTAGTAATATTTTAATTATTACCAGAGATTAAGGTTCAAATTCTAGTAGAAATACTAGAGACTAAAATTGATCATTGAAGGGTTAAAGTCCCTTGGAAGCTTGAAATACACAAAAGACCATTGGCTTCATTATTTGAATTCCCTCCCATTTGCAGCCTTCTAGAAAATAAACTTGGTAATTTTCATAAGGGATACTTGTAACTTAAAGATTTAGGCATTTAGATCTAATAGACCAGGTGTTTTCTCCTTGGGTTTTCTTGATATTTTGATTACTTTATTTCTATTATGCTATTTCTTCTCTTATTATTATCTAGGCTTTGAGATTGAGACAAATTCCACATGGAAAATTTGCTTTTATCCCTTTCTGACTTTAACGTCTCCCATAAACCAAACAGATTTCTAAATAAGTCTGGGTTTCTACAAGGCCCAAGGAAGCCTTGCACATCAACACCCTGTAAGTTGGAACTGCATGAAGCAATATAAAATCATAAAGGCTGCAGTAAACAGAGTACCCTTGGGAGATGACTCTTTATGGAGAGAGGCACTAAACTAAAACTACGTAAATACTCAGGGTGTGTGCATTCCAGGAACTCCAGAAAATAAGAACAAAATTAATGCAGATATCATATCTCATCAGAACAAGAAGTTCTAGATGCCACTATTCCAGTGGAATGATTTGGGGCCTAAGTGTAGCCTCTCATATACTGAAATGCTATAATCTTCTGTGATTTAATTAGCAATTTACATTTACTCCTAATTCATGCTCAGTTTGGAGGGGGAGGGTGCTCATTTGTGAGTTTAGGCAAAACATTCTACTTTGTTCCACATTGTCAGTGAAAGCAGGTACCATTTTCATTAAAAATAAATAAATATATTGTCAGTCTTATGCAGGATTATGAAATATCCAGAACCATTTGAAGGGGATGGTTTTTAGAACGGGCATTCAAGCAAAACCCAAGGTAATGAATGGTATTATTTGAAACCCTCAGATGACTGAGGTTGCAGCCTCTAATATGGCCTCTAATCAGAACCTCTCAAGAGCCCTCTAAGGTTCATTTTCAGACAAACAATAAAAGGAAGTTGATTGGGCAAGGCAATAAATGTGAAATTAAAGCATTCATATAATCAAGAGTTTAACAGGCTAAAGCCTATAGGTATACCCCACTCAATGGAATATATGGTTTCCTAGGAAACTGGCTATAAAATGACCTTCTATAATATAAATTCTTTTTTCTCATTCAGTTCAACATTAAATTAAAGATGAGTTCCAAGGGAGGCAAAGATGGAGAAGGGGGTCCACTGGAGCGAGAAAACAACTGGCCAAAACTGAAGGAGTAACAGTTAAAAATCAGATGTTTAAAGAAAAAATGAACATTTGCTAACTGAAATATAAAAAGAAACTCTCAAAACACCTCAGAAAGTATAAGCACTTGCCAACTTTCAACATATCATACCCCTAACTGCACTGCTCTACAGGAGAAGGAGATGTGTCAATTTTAAAGTCCATCTCTGTCTCCATATGTATTGTTCCCCTTTAAATCTTAGACTTTTGACTGTTCAAATTCAAGCCATTCTAACTTCAGCTGGACGCCCACTGCTACTTAGCATCCTTTTATTCATTTTGTTGACTCCCTGTTAAATTCCCTGCAGCAGCAACTCCAACCCTTTTCTACTCTGCAAGTCACCCTCCCCCTCCCTCTCATCAGCTATTGCCTCCTACTTCTCTATGATTTTACCACAAAGTTATTCAAAAGGAGCTCCCTCCACCTCCCTTTTCCCCTAAAAAGCTTTGTCCATATTCCCTCTTATCTTCTACTTCTTCCCTCATCTCTCAGAAAATAAAAAGTCTTCTCTACTCCCTTCACTGATGTTCATGACCCCTCTTACCTCCAAGTCACTGTCTACCAAATTTATCTCCATCGTTCTCTTTGGCATCTCCAATCTCTTCCTCTCTACTTGATCTTTTCTTTCCCCCTTTTACTATTATTAAAAATGTTCAAGGCTAGAAATCCTTTAGACAGACAGACAAAAACTTTCCTCAACCCTAACCAGTGGTTCTCAGAGTGTGGTCTGTGGACCACTCTGGCATTACCTGAGTACTTGAGAGAAATGTAAATTGTTAGGCCTGACCCAAGAACAACTGAATGTGAAACTCTGAGAGTGAGGCCCAGCAACCTGCATTGTAACAAACCCTGGTGATTCCAATGCCTGCAAAACTTTGAGACCGGGCTTCCATGGTGGCACAGTGGTTGAGAGCCCGCCTGCCGATGCAGGGGACACGGGTTCATGCCCCGGTCTGAGAGGGTCCCACATGCCGCGGAGCAGCTGGGCCCGTGAGCCATGGCCGCTGAGCCTGCGCGTCCGGAGCCTGTGCTCCGCAACAGGAGAGGCCCCAACAGTGAGAGGCCCGCGTAGCACAAAAAAAAAAAAAATGTATCTGCACATTCCAAACTACTGAGAAATGTTCAGCATGTCCAAAACTTGCCTTAAATTCAACCAATGAAGAGGAATACTTTATGAAAATGAACATAAACTCAAGATGTCCCATTATAGTAGGAGTAATTGTATTTGTTGGTACTTTACAGTTCACTGTTTTATTCATTGTTTGGTGCTTAATTAGAACTCTACAATACAGCAATCCCTCCACAACCTTAAGATCCCTTCAGACCAGATCTTAGTTATTCCTCTCTGAGAAAGCAGTCTAGCCTAGTGATAAGGGAGTGGAATCTGCAGCCAGACTTCCTGGGTCCAAATTCTGGCTCCACAATTTAGTAAACTGGGTGATCTCGGGCAAATTAGCCTTGCTTTGCCTCAGTTCCCTGATTTGTAAAATTGGAACAATAATAATAGTACTTTCCCATAGAATTTTGTGAGATTGCAAGAGTTAATATATATAGCAAATTTAAAGTGCTTAGAATAGTGATTGTCACAGAGTGCTATTCCTCCTGTTAACTATTATAATTTATCTTTAAACATTTTTTTCAAAATTTCAGTTTCAGTATATACAAATTATGACTCCCCAAACTGGGAAGAATTAGAAAAGTTAGGGAGAGGGGAATGTGGACAAGTAATAATAGAAAAGGGAAATGAGTAGGAGACAAACTATACATTTTTGCAGTGCAATCAGGGGGACATAAAAGAAGCAGAGGGAAAGCAACCCAGGCCTTAGAATTATATTCAGGCATCTGAGAAGGAGGGAATCGAGATACAGGCAAGAAGATCTGACAGCATGTTTGGTAGGAAGAAGAGTTGAAACAAATTAATTCTAAATGGGGTCATTTTTAAAGGATTCCCCAAAAGATTTTCTTCATCTAGAACTTCCAGGGGTCTATGCTTCTCTGAGATCTGCAGCTTGAGAAAAAAGAAACTGAGTCATAACACCTGAAAGGCTGTGAGCATTTGAATGGTAGACTAGACAACGAGGAGCACTGTTACCATCTACTAATGTGCACACAACCAGCATTAAAGTGAAACAAGGTGATAAGCCTCTCCTTGAAACCTGAAGTGGGGAGAGGAGAAAGAAGGAAATCCTGAGCAGTTTCTTATGAGCAAAGTATGACAAATGACACTAATTGGGCAGTCCTCTGTATTGGTCATTGGTCATAATGTGAAAAAAGCCCTTGTAAGTCCATCTCTTAATGTGCCAGAGTCATCGTCTCAGTTTAATGCATTTAAAATCCACTTATAAGGGCTTCTGGGTGCACTCATGGGGTCAGTGCTTCTAAATCTGGATGCCTAAAGTTGTAAGTTCATCAAATATGACCTCTATTAAAGACATTTTGAGGAACCTTGCCCTCACAGTTGGAGAAGGACCTATCTGCTCTACTTCTTGCCTACTTTAACCACTTATCAGTGATTTCGAATGATGTCAGAAGAGATGATGGTAGCACTACACATGCATTCAGGATAAAGTACACTTGTTGCTTGATTTTCATTTATGGTAAGGAATTTTAAAAATATATATTCTCCAGGAACACATTATATAAAAAAGAGACCTACTTATATCCTTCATCTGGCTGTTGATTGGGCCTCATCTTGTCCATTTATCCTTCAACTACTTAGTTTTAATGGGTCCTATGCATAAAAACAAACAAGAAGCCTTAGCTGGTGCTGTACTCCTCCATGCTGTCTGGATTCCAGAATTCTACTGATTTCATAGTCATAACAGAATGATCAGTTTTGTCTGTGAAGCTACACTCACACATTAGTGTTCCTGAGTTCCCATTTCCACCATTTCTTCTCACAGACAACTTAACCCAACCTTAAGACTGCCAGGTTGCAGGCAAAGGAGAGAGGAGACATACTTGTCAGAGAACTTTTACTTATAATCCTGCTTCTCCTCAATCCATTTCCATTATTGCAATCATCTTCATCAAGTGCATAAATCTACTTGTATAAACAAAAAAGTTACACATATGCCTGGTCCCTAAAAGAACTCAATTCTCAGTTAATTTTCAAGTTAAATGTAGTACATGGAATATTGTTTAATATCTTAACTTGCCAGTGCTAAAGTAGAATTGATAATATTGACAGTGGACAGGAAAGCCAAGGAGACCCTGAAGTACATACACTATATTCTTCATTAGAAATTTCTATAAATGCAAACATGTTCTAAGTTTCTGTGAACAGTAATTTATGTAGGTTATAAGAGATATGGAAAAACTAACAGGAAATAGGCTTCCAGAAAGAAAGTTGTTCAAATAATGGAAACCCGAACAGTATACCTTTACAATTAAGTGAGTTACATCCCCAAAAACGAGCAGAGAAAAATGTAGGAAAGGGAGGCTGTAATTCTCCTCCCCGCTTTCACCAACTAGAAAGCTGATTTCTCCTTTGCTTACAATTAGAGTCACCGATTTTCTGTTTCGAAAAATGATTATGAAAATAATTTCCTGTCAGAACTAAAAAGAAAACTATGGCTTGTGGTGTGGAATTCAGGTGATAGTATTGGGAGCAGTTTCACTATAGTTTTGGCTTTACTAATATTACTGAATCAAACTCAGTTTAATGGAAACCTTAAAGTAGGAGAAATACTGTCTTGCACT
This sequence comes from Globicephala melas, assembly GCF_963455315.2. Lineage (NCBI taxonomy): Eukaryota > Metazoa > Chordata > Mammalia > Artiodactyla > Delphinidae > Globicephala > Globicephala melas. The sequence continues at coordinate 55,638,306 of NC_083335.1, forward strand.
GTAAGTTAAAAAAGCTCCCTGCTCTCTCCAATGACCTACACCAAATAGAATAATTTGCTTTTAAAAATTCATTTATATATACAATATTAGGTTGAGCCAAAATACCAAGCCAAGGGACTACTTGGGGCCTATGGCATGGTAGAAGAACAATTATTAGAGTAGCACCGCTAAGTGATGGAACTTGTTTCCACTATGAACTCACCTTTTCTAGACACCCTGCTTATCTTGTCCTGCTCCCCAGCCTGGCCCCAGTGAATCATCACATTTTATTCTCACTACTCTCCTACAAGTCAAACTGTTATAGTCAATATCCTCAAAGCCTGCATTTCTCTTCCATGCATGCCTTCAAGCCTTTGTGTATGCTGTTACTCTGCCTAAAATTATCTCGCTTAACTTATGAAAATCTGTCTTCCAAAGTACTTGGTCAGTTTTAAAGTCTTCCCTGACTGCCACAGGCAGAGGTGACCATACCTTCTCCGAAAACCTATAGAACACATTTCCATCATAAAAATTTCTTACATTTTTTTCAAGATCAATATTTAGACAGCAAATATTTGTTGCATTCCTACTGTACACAAGATATTCTATTAGGCATTGTGCAGGGTATGTGTTTAAGTGCTGAAAGCTGTACAGTTCTAGGAAGTGACAAATCATTGGCCATCTCAGAGATATATAATTGAGCAGCATATTAAAATTGATGAAATCTTGCTCAGAAACTTATATTTCTTAGGCATCCCTTTAAAGGAGACAAATTCGGTTTGATATTAATATCTCAAGCACATTCTTATTTCAGTTTGGATCAACTCTTATTACTCAAACTTAATTTTTTTTGTTTTTAAATAAAACTGATGAATTCAAATGTCTGTATATCAACAGAAAAATGATCCCTTCTGTGTAAGTGCATTGTATTAACGTGTGCATAATGTAAAATCAATAAATAATGAATTACCACTGATTGTAATTGAATGTTTTCATAATTTTATTGTCAGCCATGATAAATAATCAGTACATTTATACTGCATTAAATTAATTAGTGTGTCATTTCTATTACATACATCAGCAGTGAATTAATGCAGTGACATCTGTTTTTAATGTTTTAAAGATGGGATATCCCTTATTAAGTAAAAGAAGGAGTTACTAGAGATGTTTTCAGTGATTGGCATTTATGGTGGTATCTTCACAAAGATCTAATAGAGGCATTTATACTTCTTACAATAACTATATTTTAATCCATTATCAACTATGAGTAACAATACTCAGGCATAAACCCTTTCTTTCTGTTGAAATAAACTGAGGAACTCTTCTTTTGTTACATTGCTCTATCACACTGAAAGCTTATCAATTAGCAAGGGTAGGCTATTCCTCTGCCATACTAAGATGTTGCAGAGTAAAGATATAAACATAGTTTAATCAGGCCAAAAAGGAACAATGGAGAATTTTGTATTGAAGTTCACTTTGTAACATTTTGAAATCAGTCCTTTCACAAAAGGCATACTCATGTACTTTGTTAGTATATGAAGCAAATAATGATGAAGGAATTCTCATGTGGAATTATTTGATAAGGTCAATGAAACACTGCATTTTGTAAATGACAAAAAATCTCTTAACTAAGGTAAGGTTGCCAGATTTAGCAAGTAAAAATACAGGATGCAATATTTGGGACATACTTACACAAAAAATTGTTCATCGTTGATTTGAAATTCAAATTTAGCTGTGTTTCTCTTAACTTTACTTGCTAAATCTGGCAACCCTTACACAGGGGGAATCAGGGAAGGCTTCTCAGGTGAGGTGATCCTTGAGCCATCATGAAAGATCACTTGAAGTTAGCTAGGTGAAGAAAGTGGGTGGAAGGATGGAGCAAGATGTGTGAGGTAGAGGCATGAAAATAATAGTAAATATGGCTGGAGGATAGGAGTATGAGAGAGTGATGAAATATAGGGGTGAGCCCTTCAGATTATCTACAAAACTCAAACTTCACAATGATAAAAAAAAATGAAAGGGACGTTACTTTACTTGAATTATCAACCCTTTTCTCCAAGTTCACAGTGAAGTCTGACAGGTGCAAACACAGCAGCCGTTGTGCAAAAACAGTTGCTTAAAAGAATACAAAGCTCTGCTCTGTCCAAAATTCTTTCTCTTCTTTCAGAACCTTCAACAGGTTTCACCTTGCTCTGTGAGAGCTGATCAGCCTTTGATTTTCTCCAGTAAGGAATCTGATCACTTCTCTTCTTTGAACATGTCACATTCCACATTCTATGCAACTGTTTCCAACGGTCAGGATGTCAGGTCGCAGTGTAATTTTATGGCTGGAGTAGGAAATTTGAGTGCTCCAAAAGGAAAATTTTCACCAATAACTGATGGTTGATGCAAGAACCAAATACCCTTTCACGTAAACTGATGTTTGTATCCTATTTGGATACCGACTTCTGAAAAGTTTTGTTCTAAGCATGAACTGTTTTTCATCATGTTACTCACTAAAATTTCTCACCATGAGGCCTTTACTGTAGTAAATCACACTTGTCTCTATTGTCCTGGGAGGGATCTTCATACAAGGTATAAATTCCCATTGTTATCACTTCTCACTAGGAATCTCAAAAATTCATTTAAAACTCAATAAGACATGCATATTCAAATAACTTATCTAAACTATGCATTCTGAGTCCAAAATGTCTGAAAAGGAAGAAAACGCCAAGTAGAAGATGTGACCTGCTCTTATATAAAAATGATGTCCTGCTATCATCATCAATAATGATTTGTAAATCATTCTGTTTGGAATATAAATACTAAATGTCTGCACAAAGGGTAATGTATGAAAATGAAAATGTTCTGTATTTTATCATATGAAATTTTTATCTTTTTCTAATTCCTTATTTGGTTTTAATTTCATACATATGCAAAAAAGTAATCTAAAACAGAGTTTCAATTCTCTTGTAAGCCATGGACAATGTCTTCAACACAAAAACATTCACACATACACACACACATACATGCCTCCATCTTCTCTTCTCCCACAAACACACACTCATTCTACCACTACCACTGAAATCTCAATCATAGGTAACTAGTGGTGTACCTTTATCTTTAGTGCAAACAAACATTTCCATTTTACTGCTTTACTGCAAGAGACCCATCCGGGAGTTACCGCCATCTAGTGACAAGTAGGGGTATTTAATCCTTTTATTTTTCAAAACTAAATTGCCTAAAATTTTTAAAAGTAAAAGAAAATGGAAATAAACAAGAAAATCAATAGAAAGACTCTGAAAGAACTCTTCAGTCTATAATATAGCTGCCACAGCATTGTTTGACTGTAAATGAAGGTAATTATTTTTGTTTTCAAATAAATTGGACTTCCTCCAGTTTTCTAGCATGTTAACATTTTACTTTGTGATGAAAATGTAAACTACATATTATGTGTTCCTGTGCATCTTAAACTTATTGAAATTCTATGCTGAAATAATATTTCTTTTTTATTGACTTACCAATTGTTTTCAATAATAATAATTTGCTATTTTTATAGAATATGCTTACATACACAGCTCTTATCTTGAGAAGTTTCTGTGTGTGCAGGTTCCTGAGATGTTGTCACAAATGATTTCCTTGCATTCATGTCTACATAAATATTGCCTTGAAGGAAAAAAGTGTTAACATTTGGTCAAAATATTTTAGAATTCTTTCAGAAATAGGGTATTAAATAAGTTGTGCTAAATATATCTGTAAAATCTAGCTGTGTAAGAGTAAGAAAGTTTTTTTAAAAAAAACAGTGCCCTATTGTCGTTTTTCAGGGTCACACACACAGTAACTTCAATCTGGAAAGTGACCTCTTGTTTAAACTAGGAAACACAGAGGTACTGCAGGATTTCTGTTCAGACTTCTTAACCATCAAATGCAGCCCTATTGACTACAAATGGCAACTTCCGCATAATGTCCATATTTTATAAAGAACTAGTATTTAGTGTCAAATAGTGCTTATTTAAAAACCATCTGTCCTAACTTTTTAAAAATACAAAGAACTATGTATAATATTTTTAGTTAGTTCACTTTTCCATAAGGAACAGGATAAAAATATTTACCATGGATACTGATCACTCCAAATGAGCAATTTAATCACTTCAATCAGTTGAAGAACTGCTGGGGTGATTGCGCCAGTTCTTTTGTCTCTGCCAGTAAGGAAAAACCTTAAATATGAATGGGTAGATTCTGGGTCTCTAGGTTAGCAACCACTTTTAATTTCACAGAGTCACTGGAACAAAATCTCATTAATCTGTCTTGTAAAAAGTTATAGAGGTCACATTAAAATGTGTGTGATATAACCATTTCTCCATCTGGGCTATAAAGGAAAACAAAAGTAACAGTAGATTTCTGAGGCTTAGCTCTTTCATAATTTAATATCGAATTGTATTCAAGAAGTGTCAGAGTGATATAACTGAGTCCTAATATTAGAAATGTAAGGATTAAGGCATCAGTTGATGCCTTAAAAATAGACATCAACTAATTAATTGGAATATTTGGTCTATGGTTGGAATATGTTTTAAATGATTTTGAATTAAGTACATACAATGCTGATTCAATTATGTTGTTATTTGAGAATTATAAAAATTTGTTTTCCGTATTTAAAAGACAATCTATTTGCATCATGTAAAATATTCAAAGCAATATAAAATAGGCTTTGTTCCTGGTTATCTTTCTCTGTTTTCATATTCATGATTTTACCCCAGAAGTGTAATCTAAGTTGAGAAACAGTTAATGAGGGCCTGTGTTATATCCTGGATATTACATAACTCTGCTTTAATGTATGCAAATAAAGAACATGATAGGAATTATATAATGGTTTCAACATTAAGAAAATCCAAAATCTTTTATGATTAATGTGAAAATTAATAGGTCATTAAAATGATTAATTTGAGTAAGCACAGATACCTCAAACATCAGAAGTACGTTTTCCCAGTTTGATGCCTCAAGTGGTCATTAGTTCATCTGTATTACGAGAATCTTAAATTTTAAAAAAGGGTAAAATTTCCTAAGTGAGACATTTAATATAGCAAGAGGAATCATTAGAAGCAACATTTTGCTTTAGTTAGAGAGATTAAAAAAATCATTATCTGGTATCCAGAAATCATCAGTCAGAATGTTATAGTAGAAATTTAAAGGACATTGAATAAAAGATTAATTTCTCCAAATATTCATGTTAGTTTCTTCAATTCTGAGCTAGATATTTTGCTTCCCATTTAAAATGCATGTTTTGGGCTTCCCTCATGGCAGAGTGGTTAAGAATCCGCCTGCCAATACAGAGGACACGGGTTTCAGCCCTGGTCCGGGAAGATCTCACATGTTACAGAGCAACTAAGTACACGCGCCACAACTACTGAGCCTGTGCTCTGGAGCCCACGAGCCACAACTACTGAAGCCCATGTGCTTAGAGCCCATGCTCTGAAACAAGAGAAGTCACCGCAATAAGAAGCTCACGCACCGCAACAAAGAGTAGCCCCTGCTCACCGCAACTAGAGAAAGCCCGCATACAGCAATGAAGACCCAACACAGCCAAAAATAATAAATAAAAATAAAATAAATTTTAAAATAATAATAAAGTATATATAAAATACATGTTTTGAATTCATTCAGCATTTCTTATTTAAAGTCAGCAAGTAGGTCAGGGGTTAGGCTACAGTAATCCATCAGAGGAAAACCTCCCATGTGTAAACTCAGGAATAGGAGATTTTGTTGTAGTGTCAGGAAAAGCAGTAAGGCCCTATATTATTGTATCCTGTGGCATCATAAGGCAAGAATTAGACAGAGAGGTAATCCTTAAATTTAACACAAAGACAACAAATTTAAACTCAGACAACTCTGATTGTCTACATAACCTGAGGCAATTAAGTTCAGAAAAAATTTTGACCTGAACTCATTGACTGAGATCCCAGGAGAGAAGCTGTATTTTTTTTTGAGCTATACATTTTTTTAAATTTATTTTTTATAGAGCAGGTTCTTATTAGTTAACTATTTTATACATATTAGTGTATATATGTCAATCCCAATCTCCCAATGCATCCCACCACCATCACCCTGCCTCTGCTTTCTCCCCTTGTTGTCCATATGCTTGTTCTCTATAACTTTGTCTCTATTTCTGCCTTGCAAACGGGCTCATCTGTACCATTTTTCTAGATTCCACATATATGCATTGATATACAACATTTGTTTTTCTCTTTCTGACTTACTTCACTCTGTATGACAGTCTCTAGGTCCATACATGTCTCTACAAATGACCAAATTTCTTTCCTTTTTATGGCTGAGTAATATTCCATTGTATATATGTACCAAATCTTTATCCATTCGTCTGTCAGGGAGCATTTGGGTTGCTTCCATGACCTGGCTATTGTAACTATTGCTGCAATGAATATTGGGGTGCATGTGTCTTTTTAAATTATGGTTTTCACTGAGTATATGCCCAGGAGTGGTATTGCTGGGTCATATGGTAATTCTATTTCTAGCTTTTTTAAGGAAACTCCATATCGTTCTCCATAGTCGCTGTATCAATTTACACTCCCACCAACAGTGCAAGAGGGTCCCCTTTTCTCCACACCGTTTTCAGCATTTATTGTTTGTAGATTTTCTGATGATGCCCATTCTAACTCGTGTGAGGTGATACCTCATTGTAGTTTTGATTTTGCATTTCTCTAATAATTAGTGATGTTGAGTAGCTTTTCATGTGCCTCTTGTCCATCTGTATGTCTTCTTTGGAGAAATGTCTATTTAGGTCTTCTGCCCATTTTTTAATTGGGTTGTTTGTTTTTTTCATATTGAGTTGCATGAGCTGTTTATATATTTTGGAGATTAATCATTTGCCCATTGATTCATTTGCAAATATTTTCTCCCATTCTGAGGGTTGTCTTTTTGTTTTATTTATGGTTTCCTTTGCTGTGCAAAAGCTTTTAAGTTTCAATAGGTCCCATTTGCTTATTTTTGCTTTTATTTCCATTTCTCTAGGAGGTGAATCAAAAAGGATCTTGCTGTGATTTATGTCATAGGGTGTTCTGCCTGTTTTCCTCTAAGAGTTTTATACTGTATGGCCTTACACTTAGGTCTCTAATCCATTTTGAGTTTATTTTTGTGTATGGTGTTAGGGAGTGTTCTAATTTCATTATTTTACATGTAGCTGTCCAGTTTTCCCAGCACCACTTATTGAAGAGGCTGTCTTTTCTCCATTGTATATACTGGCCTACTTGCCATAGATTAGGTGACTGTAGGTGCGTGGGTTTATCTCTGGGGTATCTATCCTGTTCCATTGATCTATATTTCTGTTTTTATGCCAGTACCATATTGTCTTGATTACTGTAGCATTGTAGTATAGTCTGAAGTCAGGGAGCCTGATTCTTCCAGTTCCGTTTTTCTTACTCAAGATTGCTTTGGCTATTCAGGGTCTTTTGTGTCTCCATACAAATTTTAAGATTTTTTGTTCTAATTCTGGGGAAAATCCCCTTGGTAATTTGATAAGGATTGCATTGAATCTGTAGATTGCTTTGGGTAGTAGAGTGATTTTCATGATATTGATTCTTCCAATCAAGAACATGTTATATCTCTCGATCTGTTTGTATCGTGTTTGATTTCTTTCATCAGTATCTTATAGTTTTCTGAGTACAGGTCTTTTGCCTCCTTAGGTAGGTTTGTTATTAGGTATTTTATTCTTTTTTGTTGCAATGGTAAATGGGATTGTTTCCTTAATTTCTCTTTCTGATTTTTCGTTGTTAGTGTATAAGAATGCAAGAGATTATTAATTTTGTATTAATTTTGTATCCTGCAACATTACTAAATTCATTGATTAGCTCTAGTAGTTTTCTACTGGCATCTTTAGGATTTTCTAGGTATAGTGTCATGTCATCTGCAAACAGTGACAGCTTTGCTTCTTCTTTTCCAATTTGGATTCCTTTCATTTCTTTTTCTTCTCTGATTACCATGACTAGGACTTCCAAAACTATGTTGAATATCAGTGGTGAGAGTGGACATCCTTGTCTTGTTCCTGATCTTAGTGGAAATGCTTTCAATTTTTCACCATTGAGAATGATGTTTGCTGTAGGTTTGTCATATATGGCCTTTATTATGTTGAGGTAGATTCACTCTATGCCCAGTTTCTGGAAAGTTTTTATCATAAATGGTGTTGAATTTTGTCAAAAGCTTTTTCTGCATCTATTGAGATGATCATATGGTTTTTATTCTTCAATTTGTTAATATGGTGTATCATATTGATTGGTTTGCATATATTGAAGAATCCTTGCATCCCTTAGATAAATCCCACTTGATCATGGTATATGATCATTTTAATGTGTAGTTGGATTCTGTTTGCCAGTATTTTGTTGAGGATTTTTGTTTCTATATTCATCAGTGTTATTGGTCTGTAATTTTCTTTTTTTGTAGTATCTTTGTCTGGTTTTGGTATCAGGGTGATGGTGGCCTCGTGGAATGAGTTTGGAAGTGTTCCTTCCTCTGCAATTTATTGTAAGAGTTTGAGAAGCATGGGTGTTAACTCTTCTCTAAATGTTTGATAGAATTCATATGTGAAACCATCTGGTCCTGGACTTTTGTTTGTTGGAAGATTTTAAATCACAGTTTCAATTTCATTACTTGTGATTGGTCTGTTCCTATTTTCTATTTCTTCCTGGTTCAGTCTTGGAAGTTTATACCTGTTTAAGATTTTGTCCATTTCTTCCAGGTTGTCCATTTTATAAGCATAGAGTTGCTTGTAGTTGTCTCTTATGATGTTTTGTATTTCTGTGGTGTCCATTGTAACTTCTTTTTCACTTCTAATTTTATTTATTTGTGTCCTCTCCCTCCTTTATTTGATGGTCTGGCTAAAGGCTTATCGATTTTGTTTATCTTCTCAAAGAACCAGCTTTTAGTTTTATTGATCTTTGCTATTGTTTTCTTTGTTCATATTTCATTTATTTCTGCTCTGATCTATATGATTTCCTTCCTTCTGCTAACTTTGGGTTATATTTGTTCTTCTTTCTTTAGTTTCTTTAGGTGTAAGTTTAGATTGTTTATTTGAGATTTTTCTTGTCTCTTGAGGTAGGATTGTATTGCTATAAACTTCCCTCTTAGAACTTCTTTGGCTGCATCCCATACATTTCAGAGCATTGTGCTTTTATTGTCATTTGTCTCTTGGTATTTTTTTATTTCCTCTTTGATTTCTTCAGTGATCTCTTGGTTATTTAGTAACGTATTGTTTAGCCTCCATGTGTTTGTGTTTTTTACGTTTCTTTCCCTGTAATTGATTTCTAATCTCATAGTGTTGTGGTCGGAAAAGATGCTTGATACGATTTTAAATTTCTTAAATTTACTGAGGCTTGATTTGTAACACAAGATGTGATCTATCCTGGAGAATGTTCTGTGTGCACTTAAGAAGAAAGTGTAATCTGCTGTTTTCGGATGGAATGTCTTATAAATATCAGTTAAATCTATCTGGTCTATTGTGTCATTTAATACTTGTGTTTCCTTATTAACTTTCTGTCTGGATGATCTGTCCATTGGTATAAGTGAGATGTTAAAGTCCACCACTATTATTGTGTTACTGTCGATTTCCTCTTTTATAGCTGTTAGCAGTTGCCTTATGTATTGAGGTGCTCCTATGTTGGGTATATATATTTATAATTGTTTTATCTTCTTCCTGGATTGATCCCTTGATCATTATGTATTGTCCTTCCTTGTCTCTCATAACATTCTTTATTTTAAGTTCTATTTTATCTGATATGAGTATTACTACTCCATCTTTCTTTTGATTTCCTTTTGCATGGAAAATCTTTTTCCATTCCCTCACTTTCAGTCTGTATGTGTCCCTAGGTCTCAAGTGGGTCTCTTGTAGACAGCATATGTGTGGGTCTTGTTTTGTATCCATTCAACAAGCCTGTGTCTTTTGGTTGGAGCATTCAATCCATTCACATTTAAGGTAATTATCAATATGTGTTTTCCTATTACCATTTTCTTATTTGTTTTGGATTTGTTTTTGTAGGTCCTTTTCTTCTCTTGTGTTTCCCACTTAGAGAAGGTCTTTAAGCATTTGTTGTAGACCTGGTTTGGTGGTGCTTAATTCTCTTAGCTTTTGCTTTTCTGTAAAGCTTTTGATTTCTCCGTTGAATCTGAATGAGATACTTGCTGGGTAGAGTAATCTTGTTTGTAGGTTTTCCCCTTTCATCACTTTAAATATATCGTGCCACTCTCTTATGGCTTGTGGAGTTTCTGCCTTGAAATCAGCTGTTAACCTTATGGGAGTTCTCTTGTATGTTATTTGTCGTTTTCATTTGTTGCTTTTAATAATTTTTCTTTGTCTTTAATTTTTGTCAATTTTATTACTATGTGTCTCAGTGGGTTTCTCCTTGGGTTTATCCTGCCTGGGACTCCCTGCACTTCCTGGACTTGGGTAGCTATTTGCTTTCCCATGTTAGGGAACTTTTCGACTATTATCTCTTCAAATATTTTCTGAGGTCCTTTCTCTCTGGCTTCTCTTTCTGGGACACCTATAATGAGAATGTTGGTGCATTTAATGTCCCAGAGGTCTCTAAGGCTGTCTTCATTTCTTTTCATTCTTTTTTCTTTATTCTGTTTTGTGGCAGTGAATTCTACCATTCTGTCTTCCAGATCACTTATCCATTCTTCTACCTCAGTTATTCTGCTATTTATTCCTTCTAGTGTATTTTTCATTTCAGTTATTGTATTGTTCATCTCTGTTTTTTGTTCTTTATTTCTTCTAGGTGTTTGTTCTTTAATTCCTCTAGGTCTTTGTTAAACATTTCTTGCATCTTCTCGATCTTTGCCTCCATTCTTCTTCCGAGGTCCTGGATCATCTTCACTATCATTATTCTAAATTCTTTTTCTGGAAGGTTGCCTATCTCCATTTAGCTGTTTTCTGGGGTTTTATCTTGTTCCTTCATCTGGTACATAGTCCTCTGCCTTTTCATTTTGTCTGTCTTTCTGTGAATGTGGTTTTCGTTCCACAGGCTGCAGGATTGTAGTTCTTCTTGCTTCTGCTGTCTTCCCTCTGGTGGATGAGGCTATCTAAGAGGCTTGTGCAAGCTTCCTGCTTGAAGGGACTGGTGGTGGGTAGAGCTGGGTGTTGCTCTGGTGGGCAGAGCTCAGTAAAACTTAATCTGCTTGTCTTCTGATGGGTGGAGCTGAGTTCCCTCCCTGTTGGTTGCTTGGCCTGAGGTGACCCATGAGCAGCCCATCCTTCATGGCATTAATGGCGGACTCCGTGAGGGCTCACACCAAGGAGTACTTCCCGGAATGAGAAACTGCATTAAGAAGTTGGGAAGCTCTCAGAAATGAAAATCTCACTATATAACTAAAAATAATCCCCAAGTACCAGAAAAGGAGAGTGAATCTAAAGATTATGTTACGTTATAAGGAGCTTTCAGATGAGCTCAGATTATAAAAGCTCAGACTGTAAAAGGAGGCATACAAAAGATGGAAAAATAAACACACTCAAGGAGAAATATCTTTAAATGACACATTTATATACTGTTAGGAAGGTTCAAGCCAAGGAAGGGATAACAACTATAAAATTAGAAGAACAATGTAAAATCTCCAAACGTGCCTTTTAAAAAAGTTATATTTGGAACAAGAACAAAAACGGGCTACACTGATGTGTTTCTCAAAATTGGGATGTTTACTTAAAATGCAGATTCACCCCTGTGTGCTAAATGAATCCATATCTCCAGGAATCTGCGTTTTAATTAACTGCTCAGGTGAATCTGTTTAATTTATTAAAAGTAGAAAGTGAACATAGTTTTAAAAGTCAAACAATGCTAAAAGACCCTCAGTAAATAATAGTCCCCCAGCCAATCTATTCACAAACCCTTAAACTTCCTCCTAAAAGGAAACAACTTTCATATATTTTAGTTATCTCTACTGGCATTTACCTCCACATTCCTAAATAATATGCTTATATTGCTATTTCTTGATTAATCAGTTTTAAATATTTCCCTTTGACTTCCTCTTACAGTTGATTAGGTTTAGGATCCTTCCACTTCCACCCTTATACTTCCCCTCCCTGACACTCCTAGTATAGTTATATCACAATTTGGGGAAAATCAGTATTCATTGTTTACATTGGTATGATCATATGCATCTCATTCAGAGTTGAGCCAATAGTAAGTATATTGTGATCACATTCTTTTCTCTAACAACTTCTTGTTTCTCCAAATATTGATAATTACCTCATATATGCTTAGATTTTTATGTACTTATTACTAATTCTATCCAAACACCCCATCACTGTCTCAATACTTTTTTCCATATAAGCAAACATGTCAAATAATTTCTCAGTTCATATTATCCCAGAAGACTTCCCTCCTGGAGCCCTTTACCTTTCTGCTCTGTTTTAGGTTAGTTTCATTCCAAGTCGGTTGCATGTCTATTGTTCTAGGAATTCCCTTTGCCATCATCCTGTGTTGAATCCCCTGTTCCTTTAATCCTCTTATTTCCTAATTTACTCCTTTTTTTTGGTAGGCCATATCCTCAGTCACTTTCTGAGTACTGCATGGAAGGTACTTTTTATGTCCTGGCGCATCTGAAAATAGCTTTATAGCTTTGTGGTGTCTCATTCTCAACAAGAATGGGAAGCCAAATATCATCAGATATTTAAGGAAGACCCTTGCTATAAAAAACAGAGACCAAACTAAACAGAGAAAACATGGAGAGAGAAAAAAGAGTGTCAAGGCTGGAAACAGAATAAAACAGTAAAATATATAAATAATATGCTCAGACAGGTGAGAGAAGTTGTTACAGCTATGAAACAAGAACAAAATACTATACAAATAGTAATCAGTGCTCAAGACTTAGATCCTGGAAGTTTTAGATGTTTGACATAAAAAGAGAATCAGCTCTATAATCTCTCTGGTTGGTTAATATTACATTGTTGGATATAGCCTATTGTTCTCCAGGTTTAGTGTACCCGAAAAATCACCTGGAGACTGTAGGTTGAAAATGGTAGAATACATAAAGACATTTATCCACTCTTCACTCCTGAAACCCTAGTAAAATAATATTAATGGGATTTTTTAAAGCTTTTATTGTGACAGAGACCAAAACAGAAAAAGGGAAATTGGAGAAAATATAGACAAGGCTAGGAACAGAAGAAAAGTTTAAAAAAAGTATAATTACTGTCCTAAGAGATAAGGGAAAATGTAAAAAGTGCATAGAGGTGTGGTAACTGACTTAGCATATGGCAGAGAGCATGCTCATAAGATCCCTTCTCACCAGATTATTCCTGCACAGTCATTTCAGCTTCCTCAAAATCTTGTAAACCTCTCTTCTCTGTTCTTTGTGTCCATTGGTAGAGCTTGTAGACCCAGAAGTTTCAATATTAGCTGACTGAGCAGTAAAGCAAACAGATCCCCAAATGGCAGCATTTAGAGTTCTTGAAGAACAGACATCTTAAATTTGATGAAGTCTAAGTTATTAATATTTTCCTTTATGGTTAGTGCTTTTTGTGTTCTGCTTCAGAAATCTTTGCTTACTCCAACTGGTAATGAAGATATTTTCCCATGTTATATTCTACAAGTTTTATCATTTTACCTTTCACACATATTTATATTTTCAATCCTCTTAGAATTTATTTCTTTTTATGTTGTGATATAAGGGTCTTTTTTTACATGGATATCAAAGTGACACATTTATTTAAGCAAAACATTCTTTCCCCAGTGCGCTTAAACATTATCATAAATCATGGAACCATAAATGATTCTCTATTTCATTCCATTCCTCTCTTTGCCTATGCATGCACCAATATCATACTATCCTAGTCAAAGAGTTAAAGTATATTGATAGATCTTGATATCTCACAATTTCATTTATTAATCCTCTTTGAGGTTGCTTTCCTTGACTATTCTTGGGCTGTTGCATTTCCAATATAATTTTGAGAAGCAACTTGTTAGTTTCTATACAAAACTTGTTGGGGTTTTCATGGGGATCAAACTATAGGTTTGCAACTAATTGGCATCTTCACAGTTTTGAGTCTTTCAATTCATGAACATGGTATATCCCTCCATTAATTTTGGTTTTCCTTAATTTTTCTCAATAATGTTTTAGAGCCTTCTGTGTAGGGTTTATGCACATATTTTGTTAGATTTGTTCTTAAGTTGTTTTTTTTTTTTTTTTTGCGGGGGGTATGGGGGCCTCTCACTGTTGTGGCCTTTCCCATTGCGGAGCACAGGCTCTGGACTTGCAGGCTCAGTGGCCATGGCTCACAGGCCCAGCTGCTTCACAGCATGTGGTATCCTCCCAGACCGGGGCATGAACTCGTGTCCCCTGCATTGGCAGGCGGACTCTCAACCACCGCACCACCAGGGAAGCCCCTGTTCTTAAGTATTTGATGCTGTTATAAAAGATAGCATATTTTCTCAATTCTAATATTGAATTATTTTTGTATATTGACCTTGTATCCAGAAAACTTTTAAAATTCACTTACTATTTATAACATATGTGTGTAGATGTTTTTGGATTTTCTCCATACATGAAGTGTCATGTGCAAATAATAATGCCCATATTTTTTCATTTCCAACTCCTTTACCTTTTATTTATTTTTCTTGCTTTATTGCATTGGTTATGACTTCCTGTACAATGTTGAATATAAGTGGTAATAGCAGGTATTCTTGTCTTATTGCCACCCTCAGGAAGAAGGCTTTCAATATTTCACCACTAAATATAATCTTTGCTGTAAGATTTTGTTTGATATACTAATTATGAGGTTAAGGAAGTGTTTTTCTATTCCTGGTTTACTAAATGTTTGTGGGTTTTTAAAACATAGATGGGTGTAGAATTTTAACTGTAATCCATCACTGAGATTGTCATAAGCTTCTTCTAATTTCTCCTTCTTTTCTCGTTTCCCCTCAATTGCTTTTTATCAATATAATTAAATTATATTAAATTGAATAATTTTTTCTTTACAAAAAGTTTATTTTATTTTCTACTTCTGTATACCCCACATGCTCACCACCTAAAATTTAGTTTTCATCCATCACCATACCATTGATCCTCTTTACCCATTTTGCCCTCTCTCCAAACCCTCCCCCTCTGGTAACCACTATTTTGTTCTCTTCATCTACATGTTTGTTTTTGTTTGGTTTTTTCATTTATTACAAAAAGTTAATTTTTATTATTAGCATGGAGTCAATATTAAATAAGCTTATATTAAAGTATTTGGAAAAAATGTTAAATGTATCATGGGAAGAGACAGTACTCTTAAAACTAGAGCTATCAAAATGTTGATATATTAATTGAATACTTTTTTGAATATCATTTTACCTTTTAATTCTTGGAATAAACCTAACCTGGCCATGATGATTATCCATTTTATATATCACTGCAATCAATTTTAAAATATCTCAAAACAATTTTTAAATGTATGTGAATCAGAGATATTGGCCTGTAATTTTTCTTTCTTATAATATCCTTGTCAGATTTTTTTGTGTTATTCTGATCACATAGACTGAATTGGTAAACATTCTCCCATTTTCTATTCTTTGAAAGAGTTTGTGTGACATTGGTGCTGTTTCTTCCTTAAATGGTTTGAAAAATTTACTGTCATCTGGGACTGGAGTTTTTCGTGTGTGGAGGAGGAAGTTTTTAACTGCAAATTCAATTTCTTTAATACATATAATACTATTCAAATGTCCTATTTCTTGTGTGTTTTGGTAAATTGTGTTTTTTCAAGGAAGTTTTCTATTTTATCTAAAATTGAAATTTATCGTCATAAGTTTAAAATAAACTATCTTTTTAATATCTGTAGGCTCCTTAGTGGTATTCTTCTTTTCATCCCTGATATTGGTGATTTGTCTTCTTTTTTTTTTCCTGTCTTGAGCAGTTTTTCAAGGAGTTTATCAATTTTATTAGTCTCTGCAAAGAAGTAATTTTGATCTTTTGGATTTACTCTATTGTATGTCTCCTTTCTATTTAATTAAATTCTGCTTTTATTTTTATGATTTTCCATCTATTTTCATTGAGTTTAATGTGCTGTTTTTTTCCTAATTTCTTGAGATGGATACCTAGAATACTAACTAGATCTTTCCTTCTTCCAAACTCCTGCCATTATCTCTCATTGGTGAACACAGTCAGAAGTCAGCCAACATATGAACCTGGGGAAAACAACCTCACAAGGTAACCCCTTTGTGATTCAGGCAGAATGAAGGAAGGGCAAAGGATGAATACAATAGCCCACAAGCAGATGTCTAATACAGAGTGTGAAATTTGGAGGAAAAAGACTTGGGCAGGAAGGATAATGCTCTTTAACTTCTTAAAGGCTTGTTACATGGGAGAGGGACTGAATATGTTATGTGTGAAATCAGAGGTCCATACTAGAACTAATGGGGGAAATTACAGAAAAACAGATTGCAGCTCAGTATAAGAAAAAAAATTTTTAATTTATTTTATTTTTAGCTGCATTGGGTCTTCGTTGCTGTGTGCAGGCTTTTCTCTAGCTGCAGCAAGCGGGAGCTACTCTTCCTTGTGGTGTGCGGGCTTCTCATTGTGGTGGCTTCTCTTGTTGTGGAGCATGGGCTCTAGGCACATGGGCTTCAGTAGTTTTGGCTCGCAGGCTCTAGCGCGCAGGCTCAGTAGTTGTGGTGCATGGGCTTAGTTGCTCCACAGCATGAGGGATCTTCCTGGACCAGGGCTCAAACCTGTGTCCCTTGCATTGGCCGGCAGATTCTTAACCACTGCACCACCAGGGAAGCCCAAGAAAAAATTTTTAACAATTAATTGAGCCACACAGAAATAGAAGTGCTGAAGTGTAAGAAATCAGGTATTCTCATAAAATTTTGGTTGGAAAGCATTTTGACAAAATCTATTCAAATCAGTATTCTTTCATTCAACAATTCTACTCTTAAGGTTGTTTTCTATAAGTATTAGTGTAAATGTGCACCAAGAAGTATGAGCAAGGATAGTTACTGAACACTGCTTGCAATATAAAAGATTGGAAACAACCTAAATGTCTATCAACTGTGAACTGACTAAATAATGGTACATCCATACGATTACAATACAGTGCAGCCTTTTAAAATGTGGCAGATCTAGATTTACTGGTATAATGTCCAAGATGTATTATGTGAAAGAAGCAACATGCAAAACAGTTTCATAGTCTGTTACCATTTACATAGTATGCTATTATTTGTGTAAAAGAAAGGAACACAAATTTACACAAATGTATATATGCCTTATTTACACAGTAAAGCTCTGGATGGATACACAGAAAACAACCAAGTGGTGGAAAAAGGAAACTTAAAAGAATAAATTATCTGAATTTTCATGAACCAAATGAATTAGAAAACTTTCACATTTCTAGTTACATTTTTATAGGTAAAATAAAGAAATATTAGCTGGATAATTGGGTAAATAGCAATTACTGGATCAATATCAACCACCAGTAAATTCTCTGTATTGTGCCACAGAGCCCTATCCTTCACTCTTCTCAGCCTGGGTAGGAATGACTTGAATGAGAACATAGTTTACAAACTCAGCAATTTCCATTCTATCAGAAAACTCATAAAAATAACAAATACCTTGGATTGTTTGTTGGTCAGTGTTCAGGGCTGTTTTCAACCAAAGTAATCTACATTCCTTAAATAAGCATTTGGATAGAAACAGAACAAATAAGAGGAATTGCTATATTTGTCATCAATTTCACATTTCAAATTGGAAATTTGACTATTATTATTTTCTCTATATTTGTTAAGAAAAGTGAATTTGCTGAATTCCAAGTCAAATGTGGATTGTTTATTTTCTTTAAACCTTAGGAAGAAAACTTATTACTTTTCATATTTGCCTTTAAGCATTTGAAGATTCTTTTTTATTTTAGGTATTTTCATCACAAAAATTGGTAAGTGAAACCAAGGTTTAGACTGCTTAATGGATCTATAACAACACATTATTAGATAACATAAGAAATGTTAAAAATAAATATCTCAAGGACAACGATGTAAAGAGATTCAGTTCACCACAAAAACAAGGATTTGCAGCTCTATAGCTTGGTATATTAAACCAATCATAAAATATACACCTATGCCCCTGTTTTGAACCTAAGAAAAATCAGATTGGGGTGAAGGAAAGCAGCCACAGCATCCTTATTTCAAAACTGATGATTCTTTGAATTGCCTCATGTACTCATCAAACGGTCAAAGTAGGACCTCACTGGTTGGCAGATCTTTTTAGATTTAACTCTTACCAGTTGTAACTGTTTCTCAATGCAGACTCTCAGTACAGCAGAAGCAATAAAACACTTACAAGGAAGGGCCATCTAGTCTTTCCTTGTGGGAGCATCAAAAGCCATTCAAGCAGAAAACACTTGGAAAAACAGACCTCTGTACAAAGCTTTTTAACATAAGTTGTTTGTCTCAAAGAACTATCTACATAGAATAGTATAGGATTATTTTATCTACATAGGGTTTTACATGTCACTTTTCCTCCCATCAAACCCTTTGAGTATACATGAGAGTATAATATAAGCCTTCTTGAGTTTTAATCATTTGCTTCTATAGTCAGTAGGGTGATGTTCCCAATAATGGTGTGGAAAAGAACTGACCAGTGAAATATCCAAATCATGCTCTATACCTGCCATATATTTGGTTTGGCTTATTATTTAGGAGTAAAAATAATACTGTGAAGTAGATATTATATTAAAAAAGGAATCAATCCCAAATAGAAATTTAATAATATTTTCTCTTTAATAATAGCCCCTTTTTTGTTGTTGCTTGGGAAACATGAAGACTTACTTATAGATATCATATAATATTGTTAGGAAAATTTAAGATCTAATGAAACATTTTCAATCTATGAGAAGTGCCAACAGTGTAAAGCCTAGAAATGGAAAGAAATCCTGTCAGTCCTTAAGCCCTACTTAAGGATCACTGAGATGGAGATTGACCTTGTTTGGGACACCTAAGTGGCATGTTACATATTGGTGCAAGTTATACTAAATTGCATTTCTTTGGACAGGGATATTAGATCTGCAAATTAAAATTCCAGGTGAAAAAGTGCTGTGTTGCCTTCTCCTAAGGAATTCATACTAAGGGCCTTTTTCCTCTCCACAGTGATTGTTGGTAAAAATTTTAACTGCATACATTTAAAAATACATTTTTATGATAATGCTAACTTGTAAAAGTCAGTTTCCAAAATGTTTTTGAAGGGATTTGTAATTTTATAAATAGTTCAACTATGTTTAGTTCTCTACCTGTAATTAAAAGTGATCCTTTAAATTCTACTGGAGATGCAATATTACTAGCACTGATAATTGTACCCTTGTTACCTGGTTCTCAAGTGAAGGGATGGCTCCTGTTTGCTTGATATGTTTACTCAGCTCCCACTAATGTGAATAAGCAATCCCCAAGGATAAGAAAAAAATTTATAGATCTGGCATATGAAACACCAACTCAATAAGTTTAATTCTGCAAAGAGATGTGAAATTTTACCTGACAGTACAAGAACAGCAATTATAAGAGGCTCTGGTAAACTAAACAGAGGATGAAAGGATTGAAGTATGGGGAAACAATCTCTGTCAAATCCTGGCAAAGGTAACCACAATTTTGGTAATCTAGCTTGAAAATTTTTGATATTATTAATGTACTGCAATGTAATCACAATACTAAAGGACTATGAAACATGTTGTCAATTAAATTTAAAATTGTGATAAATACAAAGGTGCTAATTGAATCGTGTGGTGGAGCCCTTGTAGAATGGAAAACAACTTTGAACTCCCTTTTTCTCTATTGATTTCAATTTTTAAAATAAATAAAGCTTACAGGGTATATTTAGGATTCATTTTTTTAAAAAACACAAGAGTAATTGGATTTCAAAAATCATCTTTAGAGGGAAGGATTTAGTTAGGTGAATAAAGTCTCTGGGCAGCTCTGTCTCTACTCACATGGTGAGGGACTAAGTCAACCATTCCTTGGCCCTGAATGCAGGCTGTTGTTATCAATCCACAGAGAGGCTGAAGTAGAGCGTATTCACCTACCAGGACTTGCTCAGCTTTGGAGCCACTACAGTTGTAGCTATTCTCAACACCACTTAAAGAAGAGAATTGATTTTTTTTTCACTCATGCATCAACTCCTTTCTTTTTCTACTACCTGAGTATAAACTTTTTCTCATGAGAAGGAAAAATGCAGAAGTTAATTATGCTCTTAAGTGCCTATAATATAGGCATTTGTATAATCTAGCTCCAAAAAGATGGACTACATGAACCCACAGGGTTACTTCTCTTTACATTACAGTCTCTTTCTTCCGCAAAACACTCAAGTTCCCTCAATTTCCAGTTCTGCCCAAACTTCCTCAATCCTCATAACAAAAAACTGATGCTTACAGGTTTAAGAAAGTTACCACTTCACCACCTCTCACAGTATATTTAAAATGGAAAAACAATTGCATAAGTCAAATTTTTTAGAAAACATAGTGAAGACTCAATTTGCAGCTAGATTTAGCTGGGATCTCCAATTGAGAACTTAGGCTATGTATTTTCTAGGAATCAGACATATCTGGAGATATAAGGGAAGTGGTTTGGCCATGGATCTATTACATGTAAGTACTGGGGAAAATTCAAACTAAAAGAAGAGGGAATCAAAACACATAAAGACAGTACGTGGGAATGGATGGGGAGTTACAATTCTGAGTATAGCCCCAAGGTTCTCATTCAGCATGGTCCCCTGGTTTACCTTCTGTGGACTCATGGCTGAGATATCATACATGGAGAGTGCAATGGAAGAAAAAAAAGGAAAAGAGCTACTTCTTTAAGTCTTTAATAGTACTGAGCAGTGCTTCTCTGTACCTTCCTTAGGAGGGTATCACACCAATGGACGTAAAGGGTACTTTCTCTAGAGGGGTTAACTACTAAACCACAGAATGGACAAAATATTGGTGGGCTTCAGTGGGTATGGGTGTCTGTGGTAGGCATGAGGGTAACCTTACGTATCACAGATGTGCATACAAAGCACTTAGCACATTTTCTGACGCAAAATATGTGCTCAGAAAATACATGCTTAATGACATGGTTATTACTAATAGCAGCACCCTTGGTGTTATGAGCTGAAATGTGCACTCCCCAAAATTAAACTCAGAATGTGACTGTATTTTGAGAAAGGGTCTTTAAAGAAGTAACTAAGTTAAAATGATGTCATTAGGGTGGACCCTAATCCAATATGAGTGTTATCCTTATACCTTATAATAAGAGGAAATTTGGACACAGACATACACAAAGGGAAAACTTGTGAAGACACAGGAAGAAGATGGCCATTTATAAGCCAAGGAGAGAAGCCTGGAACAAAACCTTGTTCCACGGTCCTCAGAAGGAGCCAATCCTGATGACACATTGATCTCAGACTTGTAGCCTCCAGAACTATGAAAAAATAAATTTCTGTTGTTTAAGCCACCCGGTCTGTAGTATTTTGTTATGGGCATCACTAATATAGTGGGCATTAGCAGCAACAGGATACATTATGTTAGCAAGCTGGAAGAAACAAAGAAAATGGTGATAGTTGATATGACTAGTTCCTAAGCATTCATTTATTCATACACATTCATTCAATAAATATTCCTTGGTCATTATATGTGCCAGACATTATTCTAAGTGCTAGAAATGCAAAGCCCAACAAAGCATAGTCCCTACCAGAGAGGAGCTCATAGTCTTGTGTACGTGTGGTCATTTGGGAATGAGAAAAAGAGGAGAGAAAGAATATGAATGAGATGATGGAAAGGGCATAGGGTGTCAAATATGTAAATCAATTATTACAATTCTATAATCAACACTGTGAAAAGCAGATAAAGTTAGGCATAAGGTTTTATGGATGTACAGAAGCAAGCCATCTAACTCAAAATGGGGGTCAGGAGTTAGCTAGATAAAAATAGAGAGGAAAGGCATTGCTATTTAAGATACACCACCCCTTCTTCTTCTTCCTGATCTCTTGCAATAGTTATAGGAGAAGTGTCAGAAAAATTTAGTTTTGTTGCTCTTCTGATGATATAACTTTTCTCCTCAGGCTGGAATAGCCTAGAAAGTTCAGGGATTTTACACATGGGCAGCAAATTTCAGTTTTGTATTCAAACTAAAACTTGAAAGCTACACACACAATCACACACATTTGTGAATGCTAACAAGGCCCAGTTCATGAAGTGTAATCCTTGCTTTATAACGACTATATTGAACACTAAGAGAAAGACTAAAAATAAATTTCAACTCATATTGAAATGATATAAAATTTTTTTTATGATGCTTTTGCATCTGATTTGTATCTAGTTCACCACTATTCTAAATAGACTTTCATAAGTTTAGTGATGTGAAGTCACACAGAATGATACGTATATTAATGTTTTCTAATATCTCATTTCATGTACAAGTAGCTCTCCTATGAAGTATGGAATCAATTAACACCTCTGTATATCAGTTATCTGTCTATAAGAAAGTTGATATTTTTTTTCTCCCGGAAAAATGGCAAAATTGATTTCAGCACAAAAGAGTTGTTCTAGTTTTATATTGTATTTGAACAGTGAATAATGTGGGCCTATTAACTGAAAAAGATGATAATAGCATCTTTGAACACATCAGAAGCTAAAGAAAGCAAATTTTAAAAAGGAAAGCATGACAGTAAAAATTTAGGTGTTATGTATGTGAAATATACTAACATGCTATTCCAATTCAGTCACTTAGGCTCACAAAGATAATGATGATGTTTTTTATGGTGACATAATTATATTCAGCCAAAATATCAATTTTAATTCATCCATTTTCTTTTACAAATAAAAAATCACATTTCTGTCTCTTCCTAGGAGGAATGTAACCATTTAAAAATAGGTCTTCTTGCCAGTCTCCTTCTAATAACTTGCTTTAGGACGAAGAACTGAATGGTCATTCTTTGGGTCAAAGTTTTCACTGGATGCTTTGACTTCTGCGGAAGGCAGAATACTGGCAGCATGGCATGCTGGCTTTGGAACTGCTGGAGTTAGGCTTGTGGTATATTTGAACATATATTTTAGATATAGACTGGCAAGATTTTTTTTTTACTTAAGATCCTAACCCACCATAATAATTTGTCCTTTATGGGGACAGACTCTATTCATTATGAAAGGACAGAGTATGAAAACAGCTGAAATCTTGAAAAACAGTGCATTTCAGACAAAACTCTGGCAGCTTTGTACTCTTGCAGACTCTGTCAAAAAACCTAGAAACAAAATAAATGCTTGCCCCAATCTGATTATGGAGATCAGACTTAGTATCTGAAACAGAAAATAATGCAAATAAGAACTATAATAAAATGCTAAATTCTGTGAGAGGGAAAAAAAAGGCTAAGTTATGAGAACATCTCCATTATCAACTCAGGTGATGTGAGGATAGACTTTGGGATATCTAAAGAAATGAAAACAAAATTCAAATCATAAAAGATAAAACGTTTACTGAGGGAAAATTTTGTGTTCTCTTAAAGAGTTAACTTTTAAAGGGCACGCCTCCAAACCATGCCATAAAAATCTTGTTTTCATAGCTAAATTTCATATCTCTCTCCCATAGAAATATTGGGAGAGAGTCCAGAATGGTGAGCTTTGTCTTGCTGTTTGTTATGGAAAGCAGACACACAAATGCCTGGCATGAAAGAAACACTTGTTTCTGTCAAATACATTCTGTTCAGGAAGAGTGCATCCGTGTGAAAATATGACCCCTATCATGCTGCCAAGTTTAGCAAAATCTAAGGTGAGCTGTCGAGGAAGTGCTAAAAGCAGCTTTAACTTACACACCCAGTTTTTAAAGACTTTCAAAAACCATCTCAAGGAGAATACTTATAACACACTCTTTTGGTAATTCCCCACTCTTTCTAACTTCCTTTGTCTCAATTTAGACACTACATAAATATATTGTCCCTGAAGGAATGGGAAACATGCTGCTTAACCTGTATCTTATGTTTTTCAACATTCTGGTTTGCATGTCTTGGTACTAAAGTTTCATATTTATTTATATCCCTGTGAGCTTAAAATAAGTGTCTTCTTCAAAAAATCTGAGTTTGTAAGAACTCATTTCATATAATGTCATTATGGCCTTTTATTTATGGTTTCTTTTTAAAGAGTCGAAGTTAAGATATTGCATATGAGAGACATCAGTGCTTTAGCTTGTGAACCACATTAAACCCTCTGAGTTTTGTGAAAAATATGTGGTAAAATTCTAAAAGGAGTTTAATCAGTTTCAAAACTTTGGGGATTATGAAAGATTTTTTTTTGGTCGTGTATAATTTTATTTTTCAGGGTTGTAGGAGGGTTATATTTTCTTTTAATTTCCCTAATTTTCCCATTTCTTAAAAAGTACAGACAATGTAAGCTTCAAACTGGAGTTCAGCTATACAGTGACACAGAGCTTTCAGTACACTAAAAACAATTGTATGTGGTTTGGGTAAATGTGAGTTGACTACTGAGAGTAGGTTCAACACGCGATCAGAGTTTTGGTGTACCTGCTATGATGGGTTGGAGAATATGTATAACAGCAGTCACAGACTCATATGTTTACAGGGGCCTGGCAGGGAATATAAATGAATGAAGCTCTCTGGTATAAGAATTATCTTGAAATAGGAAGCAATCATCGTCTTCCATTTTCCCACTTTTGATGACATACAGCTACAGCTTTTTTAGTTTGTTTTCCTTTGAATTACTTTAGGAAAAACAACAATGCAAGCAAAACAAGAAATAGCAATTAACAATTGAATTCAAATATGTCAATGTACAAGATTTGGCCATGCGTTGTCATTAATTTGTGACTTTTGGTTTAGAGCAAAATATAAAAATTGTTAAGCTGTCCAGACATTGTGGTGTCAGGCACACAGCACCATCTGTGAACTACTCTTGCCAAGAAGTTGATTTCTCTAGAATTAACTCTTATTTACAGAAACATAAAGGACAGAGGAACAAGTAAAATGACACCTCAAGGAAGGAGACAGACAAATCTAGAATGTGGAATATTCCATATGAACAACCGACGTGGTTTCTCCAACAACCCAATGGTAGGGAAAATGAAGGTGGAAAGAAGATACTGCTTCAGATTCAAAGAGACCAAACAGGCATATCAATTAAATGCAGTATGTGGATCTTATTTGAATCCTAAACTGAATATGCATTTTTAAACAATCAGGAACATTTGTTTATGGACTAAATATTAGATAATACCAAAAAATATTGTTAATTTATTAGGCATGATAATGGCATTGTGGTTATATAAGAGATTATCTACAATTTTTACAGATGCATACAGAAGTACACAGAGGCAAAATAATGCCACCTAGGATTTGCCTTAAATACCTAAGAGGAGAGGGGGAAGATGGCGGAAAAGTAAGACGCGAAGATCACCTTCCTCCCCACAGATACATCAGAGATACATCTACACGTGGAACAACTCCTACAGAACACCTACTGAATGCTGGCAGAAGACCTCAGACCTCCCAAAAGGCAAGAAACTCCCCACGTACCTGGGTAGGGCAAAAGAAAACAGAGACAAAGGAATAGGGACGGGACCTGCACCAGTGGAAGGGAGCTGTGAAAGAGGAAATGTTTCCACACCCTAGGAAGCCCCTTCGCAGGCGGAGACTGCAGGTGGCGGAGGGGAGATGCTTCGGAGCTGTGGAGAAGAGCACAACAGGGGAGCGGAGGGCAAAGCGGAGAGAATCCCGCACAGAGGATCAGTGCCGACCGGCATTCACCAGCCCGAGAGGCTAGTCTGCCCAACAACCAGGGCGGGCGGGGCTGGGAGCTGAGGCTTGGGCTTCGGTCGCAGCGCAGGGAGAGGACTGGGGTCGGTGGCGTGAACACAGCCTGCAGGGGGTTAGTGCACCACGGCTAGCTGGGAGGGAGTCCAGGGAAAAGTCTGGACCTGCCAAAGAGTCAAGAGACTTTTTCTTCCATCTTTGTTTGCTGGTGCGCGAGGAGAGGGGATTAAGAGCGCTGCTTAAAGGAGCTCCAGAGACGGGCGCGAGCCGCGGCTAACAGCACGGACCCCAGAGACGGGCATGAGATGCTAAGACTGCTGCTGCCACCACCAAGAAGCCTGTGTGCGAGCACAGGTCACTATCCACACCTCCCTTCAGGGGAGCCTGTGCAGCCAGCCACTGCCAGGGTCCCAGGATCCAGGGACAACTTCACCGGGAGAACGCACGGCGGGCCTCAGGCTGGTGCAACGCCCCGCTGGCCTCTGCTGCCGCAGGCTCACCCCCGCATCCGCACCCATCCATCCCCCCAGCCTGAGTGAGTCAGAGTCCCCGAGTCAGCTGCACCTTTAATCCGGTCCTGTCTGAGTGAAGAACAGACACACTCCGGCGACCTAAACACAGAGGCGGGGCCAAATCCAAAGCTGAGCCCCGGGAGCTGGGCGAACAAAGAAGAGAAAGGGAAATCTCTCCCAGCAGCCTCAGGAACAGCAGATTAAATCTCCACAATCAACTTGATGTACCCTGCATCTGTGGAATACATGAATAGACAACGAATCATCCCAAACTGAGGAGGTGGACTTTGAGAGCAAGATTTATTATTTTTTCCTCTTTTCCTCTTTTTGTGTGTATGTGTATACTTCTGTGCGAGATTTTCTCTGTATAGCTTTACTTTCACCATTTGTCCTAGGGTTCTATCTGTCCGGTTTTTTTGTTGTTGTTCTTTTTTTTGACTTTATCAAAAAAATTTTTCTTAATAATTATTTTTTATTTTAATACCTTTATTTTATTTAATCTTTATTTTATTTTATTTTCTCCTCTTTCTTCCTTTCTTTCTACTTTTTCCCCCTTTTATTCTGAGCCAGGTGGATGAAAGGCTCTTGGTGCTCCAGCCAGGAGTCAGTGCTGTGCCTCTGAGGTGGGAGAGCCAACTTCAGGACACTGGTCCACAAGAGACCTCCCAGCTCCACATAATATCAACTGGCGAAAATCTCCCAGAGATCTCTATCTCAACACCAACACCCAGGTTCACTCAACGACCAGCAAGCTACAGTGCTGGACACCCTATGCCAAACAACAGGCAAGACAGGAACACAAACCAACCCGTTAGCAGAGAGGCTGCCTAAAATCATAATAAGTCCACAGACACCCCAAAACACACCACCAAACGTGGCCCTGCCCACCAGTAGACAAGATCCAGCCTCATCCACCAGAACACAGGCACTAGTCCCCTCCACCAGGATGCCTACACAACCCACTGAAACAACATTAGCCACTGGGGACAGACACCAAAAACAATGGGAACTACGAACCTGCAGCCTCCAAAAAGGAGACTCCAAACACAGTAAGATAAGCAAAATGAGAAGACAGAAAAACACACAGTAGATGAAGGAGCAAGATAAAAACCCACCAGACCTAACAAATAAAGAGGAAATAGGCAGTCTACCTGAAAAAGAATTCAGAAAAATGATAGTAAAGATGAACCAAAATCTTGGAAATAGAATAGAGAAAATGCAAGAAACATTAACAAGGAACTAGAAGAAATAAAGATGAAACAAACAACTATGAACAACACAAGGAATGAAATTAAAAATACTGCAGAAGGGTTCAGTAGCACAATAACTGAGGCAGAGGAACGGATAAGTGACCTGGAAGATAAAATAGTGAAAATAACTACTGCAGAGCAGAATAAAGAAAAAAAGAAAGAAAAGAACTGAGGACAGTCTCAGAGAATTCTGGGACAACATTAAACGCACCAATATTCGAATTATAGGGGTTCCAGAAGAAGAGAAAAGGAAAGGGATGAGAAAATCTTTGAAGAGATTATAGTTGAAAACTTCCCTAATATGGGAAAGGAAATAGTTAATCAAGTCCAGGAAGCACAGAGAGTCCCATACAGGATAAATCCAAGGAGAAATACACCAAGACACATATTAATCAAACTGTCAAAAATTAAATACAAAGAAAATATATTAAAAGCAGCAAGGGAAAAACAACAAATAACACACAAGGGAATCCCCATAAGGTTAACAGCTGATCTTTCAGCAGAAACTCTGCAATCCAGAAGGGACTGGCAGGACATATTTAAAGTGATGAAGGAGAAAAACCTACAACCAAGATTACTCTACTCAGCAAGGATCTCATTCAGATTTGATGGAGAAATTAAAACGTTTAGAGACAAGCAAAAGCTGTGAGAGTTCAGCACCGCCAAAGCAGCTTTACAACAAATGCTAAAGGAGCTTCTCTAGGCAAGAAACACAAGAGAAGGAAAGACCTACAATAACAAACCCAAAACAATTTAGAAAATGGGAATAGGAACATACATATTGATAATTACCTTAAATGTAAATGGATTAAATGCTCCCACCAAAAGACACAGACTGGCTGAATGGATAAAAAAACAAGACCCATATATATGCTGTGTACAAGAGACCCACTTCAGACCTAGAGACACATACAGACCGAAAATGAGGGGATGGAAAAATATATTCCATGCAAATGGAAACCAAAAGAAAGCTGAAGTAGCAATTCTCATATCAGACAAAATAGACTTTAAAATAAAGACTATTAGAAGAGAGAAAGAAGGACACTAGATAATGATCAAGGGATCCATCCAAGAAGAAAATATAACAATTGTAAATATTTATGCACCCAAAATAGGAGCACCTCAATACATAAGGCAAATACTAACAGCCATAAAAGGGGAAATCGACAGTAACACATTCATAGTAGGGGATTTTAACAGCCCACTTTCACAAATGGACGGATGATCCAAAATGAAAATAAATAAGGAAACACAAGCTTTAAATGATACATTAAACAACATGGACTTAATTGATATTTATAGGACATTCCATCCAAAAACAACACAATACACATTTTTCTCAAGTACTCATGAAACGTTCTCCAGGATAGATTATGTCTTGGGTCACAAATCAAGCCTTGGTAAATTTAAGACAATTGAAATTGTATCAAGTATCTTTTCCGACCACCATGCTATGAGTCTAGGTATCAATTACAGGAAAATATCTGTAAAAAATAGAAACACAAGGAGGCTAAACAATACACTATTTAATAATGAAGTGATCACTGAAGAAATCAATGAGGAAAGAAAAAAATACCTAGAAACAGATGACAATGGAGATACGATGACCCAAAACCTATGGGATGCAGGAAAAGCAGTTCTAAGAGGGAAGTTTATAGCAATACAATCCTACCTTAAGAAACAGGAAACATCTCGAATGAACAACCTACACTTGCACCTAAAGCCATTAGAGAAAGAAGAACAAAAAACCCCAAGTTAACAGAAGGAAAGAAATCTTAAAGATCAGATCAGAAATAAATGAAAAAGAAATGAAGGAAACGATAGGAAAGATCAATAAAACTAAAAGTTGGTTCTTTGAGAAGATAAACAAAAATGATAAACCATAAGCCAGACTCATCCAAAAAAAAAAGGGAGAAGACTCAAATCAATACAATTAGAAATGAAAAAGGAGAAGTAACAACTGACACTGCAAAAGTACAAAAGATCATGAGAGATTACTACAAGCAATTCTATGTCAATAAAATGGACAACCTGGAAGAAATGGACAAATTCTCAGAAATGCACAGCCTTCCAAGACTGAATCAGGAAGAAAGAGAAAATATGAACAGACCAATCACAAGCACTGAAATTGAAACTGTGATTAAAAATCTTCCAACAAACAAAAGCCCAGGACCAGATGGCTTCACAGGAGAATTCTATCAAGCATTAAGAGAAGAGCTAACAGCTATCCTTCTCAAATTCTTCCAAACTATAGCAGAGGGAGGAACACTCCCAAACTCATTCTACGAGGCCACCATCACCCTGATACCAAAACCAGACAAGGATGTCACAATGAAAGAAAACTACAGGCCAATATCACTGATGAACATAGATGCAAAAATCCTCAACAAAATACTAGCAAACAGAATCCAATAGCACATTAAAAGGATCATACAACATGATCAAGTGGAGTTAATTCCAGGAAAGCAAGGATTCTTCAATACACACAAATCAATCAAAGTGATACACCATATTAACAAATTGAATGAAAAAAACATATGATCATCTCAATAGATGCAGAGAATGCTTTCGACAACATTCAACACAAATTTATAACAAACACCCTGCTGAAAGTAGCCATAGAGGGAACTTTCCTCAACATAATAAAGGCCATATATGACAAACCCACAGCCAACATCATCCTCAATCGTGAAAAACTGAAAGCATTTACACTAAGATCAGGAACCAGACAAGGTTGCCCACTCTCACCACTCTTATTCAACATAGTTTTGGAAGTTTTAGCCACAGCAATCAGAGAAGAACAGGAAATAAAAGGAATCGAAATCAGAAAAGAAGTAAAGCTGTCACTGTTTGCAGATGACATGATAGTATACATAGAGAATCCTAAAGATGATACCAGAAAACTACTAGAGCTAATCAATGAATTTGGTAAAGTAGCAGGATACAAAATTAATGCACAGAAATCTCTGACATTCCAATACACTAATGATGAAAAATCTGAAAGTGAAATCAAGAAAACACTACCATTTACCACTGCAACAAAAAGAATAAAATAACTAGGAACAAACCTACCTAAGGACACAAAAGACCTGTAATCAGAAAATTATAAGACACTGATGAAAGAAATTAAAGATGATACAAATAGATGGAGAGATATACCATGTTCTTGGATTTGAAGAAACAACATTGTGAAAATGACTCTACTACCCAAAGCAATCTACAGATTCAATGCAATCCCTATCAAACTACCCCTGGCATTTTTCACAGAACTAGAACAAGAAATTTCACAATTT
The DNA here is from genome assembly GCF_963455315.2 of Globicephala melas. Taxonomy (NCBI): domain Eukaryota; kingdom Metazoa; phylum Chordata; class Mammalia; order Artiodactyla; family Delphinidae; genus Globicephala; species Globicephala melas. The sequence goes on from NC_083335.1 coordinate 55,669,062, forward strand.
GTATGGAAACACAAAAGACCCCGAATAGCCAAAGCAATCTTGAGAACGAAAAAGGGAGCTGGAGGAATCAGGCTCCCTGACTTCAGACTATACTACAAAGCTACAGTAATCAGGACAGTACGGTGCTGGCACAAAAACAGAAATATAGATGAATAGAACAGGATAGAATGCTCAGAGATAAACCCATGCACATAGGGTCACCTTATCTTTGATAAAGGAAGCAGGAATGTACAGTGGAGAAAGGACAGCCTCTTCAATTAGTGGTGCTGGGAACACTGGACAGGTACATGTAGAAGTATGAAATTAGAACACTCCCTAACACTATACACAAAAATAAGCTCAAAATGGTTTAAAGACCTAAATGTAAGGGCAGAAACTATCAAACTCCTTGAGGAAAACATAGGCAGGACACTCTATGACATAAATCACAGCCAGATTCTTTTTGACCCACCTGCTAGAGAAATGGAAATAAAAACAAAAATAAACAAATGTGACCTATTGAAACTTCAAAGCTTTTGCACAGCAAAAGACAACCCTCAGAATGGGAGAAAATATTTGCAAATGAAGCAACTCACAAAGGATTAATCTCCAAAATTTATAAGCAGCTCATGCAGCTCAATAACAAAAAAACAAACAACCCAATCCAAAAATGGGCAGAAGACCTAAATAGACATTTCTCCAAAGAAGATATACAGATTACCAACAAACACATGAAAGAATGCTCAACATCATTAATCATTAGAGAAATGCAAATCAAAACTACAATGAGATATCATCTCACACCAGTCTGAATGGCCATCATTAAAATATCTAGAAACAATAAATGCTGGAGAGGGTGTGAAGAAAAGGGAACACTCTTGCACTGCTGGTGGGAATGTGAATTAGTTCAGCCACTATGGAGAACAGTATGGAGATTCCTTAAATACTACAAATAGAACTACCATGTGACCCAGCAATCCCACTACTGGGCATATACCCTCAGAAAACCAAAATTCAAAAAGAGTCATGTACCAAAATGTTCATTGCAGCTCTATTTACAATAACCCAGAGATGGAAACAACCTAAGTGTCCATCATCGGATGAATGGATAAAGATGTGGCACATATATACAATGGAATATTACTCAGCCATAAAAAGAAATGAAATTGAGTTATTTGTAGTGAGGTTGATGGACTTAGAGTCTGTCATACAGAGTGAAGTTAAGTCATAAAGAGAAAGGCAAATACCGTATGCTAACACATATATATGGAATCTAAGAAAATAAAATGTCATGAAGAACCTAGGGGTAAGACAGGAATAAAGACATAGACCTACTAGAGAATGGGCATGGGGACATCGGGATGGGGAGGGGTGAGCTGTGATGGGGTGAGAGTTGCATGGACATGTATACACTACCAAACGTAAAATGGATAGCTAGTGGGAAGCAGCCGCATAGCACAGGGAGATCATCTCGGTGCTTTGTGACCACCTAGAGGGGTGGGATGGGGAGGGTGGGAAGGAGGGAGATGCAAGAGGGAAGTGATATGGGAACACATGTATATGTATAACTGATTCACTTTGTTATAGAGCAGCAACTAACACACCATTGTAAAGCATGTATACTCCAATAAAGATGTAAAAAAATTACCTAAGAAAGATGAGAAAAAGCAAAAAAGTGATAGATGAAACAAGTGAGGGAAATCTTGATAGTGACCAAGTCTGGTGATAGGTATATGGAGATCCACTGTACTGTTTTCTGTTTTTGTTTGAAATTTTTCATTAAAAAAATTAAAACTACATAGAGTTCCACTTCTAGGTATGATAGATTAAGACCCTCCCTGACAACTCTCCACCCCCACCCCACTGCATAAAATAACTGTAAAACCTGGGCATAAAACAAAAAGCAAATACCTGAACTTACTGGAGAGTGAAAAGAAGTGTCCGCTGGGTTGGCAGGGCACGTTCACTTGGGGGGAGGGAGAAAAATTCCTATCTCTGCAGTTTTTAGCCTTAGGCTAATTGCAGTCCACACCTGGCTGGGATTCATGTAGAAAAACAACAACTACAACAAAACACAACCTGTCTCTGGCCTGTGAAATAAGAACATTAAAAGCAGGAAACTGGGAATGCAGGAATCCTGCATGGGAAAGAACCAAAGAGTGGATCCCCAAGCTCTGTCCATCCACATTTCTGACTGAAATCTGAATTGGGCGTGTATGGAACAGACTGAAAACATGTCAGCTAAACCATATAACTGTAGACCAGAGATTGCAAGCTGACTACTCACGGGTAATTCCTGAACATAGACACATCTAAATCCAATCTGAATTGAGTTTGAAATTTGAAGTTCAGCCCAGCCCCACCTACAAAAAAAGTCACCTGTTAAAACAAAGGAGACAACAAACCCTCAATGGGGAAAAATAAGGGAATCCAAAATCTCCACAATTTCACATCCAAAATATCCAGGATATTTTAGAAAATTATGATGCATATGAAGAACCAAGAAAATGGAGCATATTGGAAAGAGAAAAAAAATCAATTGGATCTAACCCCAAGATGAATCAGTTGTTGGAATTAATATACAACAATTTTAAAATGGCTATAATAACCATCCTCAATGAAGTAAAAAAAAATATCGTTTGAATAAATAAAAGTTTCTGCAAGGAAAGAGATACAATAAAAGAGAAGTAAATGGAAATCTTAGAACTGAAAAAATATACTTTCTGAAATTAAAAGTTCAGAATAGACTTAACAGCCAAATGGAAATGACAGAGGAATGAGCAAGTGAACTTGAAGATTGATTAAAATTATCTAATGTGAAGTACAGAGAACTAAAAGATTGAAAAATAATAGGCCAAGAGTCAGGGAACCATTAGGTGATATCAAGTGATTTGACATGTTTGAAAAGGCAATACCAGAAGATGAGGAGAAACAGAATGGGGTAGAAAAAATTTTTGAAGAAATAATAGCTTGAAATTTCCCAAATTTGATGAAAGTCAGAAATTTGAAGATTCAAGATATTCAACAAACATCATGCAAAATAATCAAAAAGATGCTCATAGCAAGGAACATCACAGGTAAACTATTGAAATCCAAAGATGAAGAGCCAATCTTGAAAGCAGCAAGAGTAAAACAATATTGCTGGTGATGGTGGTAGTGGGGAACAATAGTTCGATTAACATCTGGCTTCATCAGAAAGGAATGAGGCTAGAAAAGAATGAAGAGAAAAAAATAATGCTGAAATAAAGAAAACTGTTAACCCATTACTGTATATCCAACAAAGATATTCCTCAAAAATGAAGTGGAAATACAGACATTTTCAGAAAAAGAAAGCTAATTTCATCACTATTGTATATGCATGACAAGACATGCTAAAGGAAGTTCTTCAGGTTGAAGGAAAATAATACCAGATGGGATCTCAGACCATTAGAAAAGAATAAAAAGCACTGGAATGGCAAATATCAGGGTAAATGCAAAAATGACTTTGTTTTTGCTCTTTTGTTCTTAATTGCTTTTTAAATCACATAACTGTTTAATGAAAAAATAACATTGTCTTGCAGTCATTAGAATGTATTTAGATATAGTACATATAACAACTATAGCAGAAATGATATTATTAACTATAAATGGACTACAGAATTTAAGGATTAATAAAATCACAAAGAAATAAAATGCAAAGAATTATAGCTAAACATTCATCAAGAAATTTAATGTAATTCTCTAAATGTAATTCTCTAAAATTCAAATAGAAGGCAAGAAAGGAGGTAAAAAGAAATGAAAGGCAGAGGATGCAAGTTGAAAACAAAAGCAGTTGGTAGAATCAAACACATGTCAATAATTACATTAAAAAATTACTGAACTAAATACACCTAGTAAAAGGTAGAAATTGTCAAAATGGATAAAAAGAAAATAAGACCCAACTATTTGTTGTCTAAAAGAGATATACTTTCAATTAAAAGACATAGGTTGAAAGTAAATGAATGTAGGAACTTCCCAGGTGGCACAGTGGTTAAGAATCCGCCTGCCAATGCAGGGGACACGGGTTTGAGCCCTGGTCCGGGAAGATTCCACATGCCGCAGAGCAACTAAGTCCATGCATGACAGCTACTGAGCTGCGTGCTGCAACTACTGAAGCCCACGTGCCGCAACTACTGAATCCCACATGCCTAGAGCTCGTCCTCCACAACAAGAGAAGCCACCACAATGAGAAGCCTGCGCACAGCAACAAAGAGTAGCCCCTGTTTGCTGCAACTAAAAAAAAAAAAAAAAAGCAAGCCCATGCAAAGCAACGAAGACCCAATGCAGCCAAAAATAAAATAAATTTAAAATACATATATATATAAAATAAAAAAGAAGCTTCAAAACTTAAAAAAAGAAAGGAAATGGATATATAAAGATATAATTTGCAAACATTACACTCAAAACATATTGGCTTTAAAGAACAAACATCTATTTCCCAGTTTCTATGGGCTAAGAACACTTTCTGTGGGGCTCTCACAAGGCTGCAGTCAAGGTTTGGTTGAGTCTGCAGCCATCTCAAAGCTTCTCTGGGGGATGATGTACGTCTAGGTTCACTCACCAGGCTGCTGACAGGCCTCAGAAGATCCACTTTAAACTTCACTCATGTGGCTGTAGGCAGGAATTATGTCCTCACTGGCTTTTGGCACTTCATCATATGCTGCACTGTGAACAAATTCCTTTCTTTGACTGTATTTTTTTGACTTTCCAAATTCCTGTAAGAAACCATGCCCTTTCTTTATAATACTTCTCCCATGTTCTACCCTCCAGTGTTAACTTCACGTTCCTACAGCATCCAACAAATTTATAGCAGAGTCAATATATTTAATGTTATGGCCTCAGAAAAGGCACAGTGGCATGTGCAAAACAATCTAAATAGAACACCAATGTGGAATGAAAGACTATAAACTGCACCTATCTAACCATTCTACAGTCAGTTCATGAAGTTTAGAATTTGGATAGTGACATCTTAACTATCTTAAGAGTGAATCCTCTTGTCTCTGCATAATTGTGCTACAGAAGGGACCTAAGGGCACCTAGCAATAGAAAAGAGGAGAGTGAATTCTCATCCAGCTGTACTCATTAGAAGTTGCAGGATGGCAATACAGGAACCACTGGAGTCTTAGTTGCTCAGGGAAAATAAAAATCTCTAGAGCAAATTCTCACATACCAGTAATGGGTTCTCTATAACAGAGTTTCTCAACCTGTGACTATTGACAATTGGAGCCAGATAATTTTTTATTGAGAGAGGAGGGGCAGAGACTGTCCTGTGCATTTTAGGAGGTTTAACATCATCCATGGCCTCTACACACTAGATGCCAGTAGCTACCCCCAGCTCATCACCAACCCTTGCAATTGCAAGAACAAAAAATATTTGTAAACATTGCCAAGTGTTCCCTGGGGGGGAAAAGCACCTCCCATTGAGAACAACTTCCCTAGATGGTACTTTTCAAGCTGAGAGGCACATCCCTTACTGGGTACTGAAATCAGTTTAGTGGGTACCAGCCAGCATTTTTTTAATGAAATTGAATTGAATATAAAATATCAGAGCACTTAGACTCTAGTACACATAATACATCATGTGTGTACTGAGTTGCTATGTAAAATCTATTTTTTTCTTCAACCTCAATTTCTCTCTGCAAAAACACAAATATGCATATATGCCTAAGTAATATGATGGGCATGAGTTGTTTCTTTCTAATATTCAGAAAAAAAGTAGTATGCTTGGTTTGAAAACTCTAAAGGAATTGTAGACACTGTTAAACATTAGATGAGGCATCAAAACCCAGATTGATTTTGTCTGGTTTTCTCTCATTATTCACATCAGAATTAAAGGATTCCTCCAGACTCTTGTCATTATGCTGTTCTTGCTCCTCTCCTACTGGTCCCTTCTCTTCCTGATGATGCTCCTTAATTCTTCTATATATGTAGTTTCAATAGAAACTTACTGTGGGTTGCTGCCCCCAAAACGTTTGAAAGCAACTGTGCCCAGAGCACAGCTGAGAGTCCTCAACCAGAATGGCTGCTCTGAGGTCATAGAATTTATTTTAGCTAATCTACAATAATAGTCTATGATCCTGGTATGAATCTTCATCCAAGTGTGACCCAGCCCCACTGTACCCCTCAGAAATATGCTCATGCCTTCCTGTCTTTATCTCTTTTCTCCTGCCGTTTTTCCTGAACTAATATATTTATCGATACTACCCATCTTTCAATGTCTCTTCAAGTATTCTATGATGTCACACCTGAAATTCCAGTACAAAATAATCCCTCCATTCTATGAACACATGTTTTACCTTTGTCTATACTGTAGATGCCCTCTTAAACAGTGTAACTGGGAACCATACTTTGGAGGTTACCATTAAAAAATTAATGAAAGAGAAGTCAAGATGGTAGAATAGGAGGATGGGGAAATCGTCTCTCCTCACAAGTACATCAAGAATACATCTACAAATGGAACAGTTCTCACAGAGCACCTGCTGTACATTAGTGGAAGACTTCGGACACCCAAAAGGACAAGAAAAAAACCCTTGCAACCGGGTAGGACGAAAGAAAGAAAAAAAGAAAAGAGGAATCAAAAAGGGACCAGCAACCCTGGTGGGAAGCTGAAGGTGAAGAGAGGTCCCTGCACTTAGGAAACCCCCTCATGGTGGGGAAAATAGCTAGGACAGAAAGGGACGTTCAGGGGCTCAAAGGTGAATACAGCAGATGGTCTGTGGAAGGCAGGACAAAGAACTGCGTGCATGGTCTGTACTGCACCCCTGTGCACCCCAGCCTGAGTCATGTGTCTCCTGTTGCGGAGCGGGGCTGGGTGCTGGAAAGTGGGGCTTGGAGCGTGGACCCAGGGAGGGGACAGCTGTTGGCTGTGAAAAGATAGCCTGAAGGGACAAGAGTAAGGAGCGCCACAGCTGGGAAAGTTTGCAGAAAAAGCCCCGGACACCATAGAAGCAAGGCATCATTGGTGAGTGGCACGCAAGTGTCGGAGCCATCATTACAAGCCCTTTCCCCACGTGCTGGCTTCTTCAGCCTCCACCGGCACTGGGAGGGGCACCCATCTGAACAGGCTTACCTGCCCCTCAAGCCAAGGCCTCCTCCACCCACATAGGCTCTGGGGTCCTGAGTGCCACCCATCCCAAAGCCTCCTTGGGAATCAGCCCTGGACACCCCTGCCTGAAACAGGAATCCAGCAAAGCTGATGGGGGTTGAGTGCTAAAGCATGGGGTTAAGAGAGCAGATCTGGGTACAGGACCGATGTTGGCTGTGTGGATACAACAGAGGGGACAGGAGTGAGGGGCTCCGAGGCCGGGAATGCCCCTAGAGAAAGCATGGTATACCTAGGAAACAAGGTGCCATTGTTGAGTGTCACACAAAGGACAGGGATGCCATGGCACCCACATGCCAGCCCCTGCCTCAGCAGGCACTGGGAGGGACTCCCACCAGTGCACCCCAGTCTGTTGCAACTGCCTGCTGGTCTACACTGCCACAGTCAATTCGCACACACCCCAGTTGTGGCCACCGTACCCTCCCTGGCCTAAGTGAGCAAGCGTGCCTGAATCAGCCACTGCTTTTGCTCCCTCTTGCCTGGGAGGGGAACAGATGTCTGAGGGTGGTGCACATGCAGAGGTGGGGCCAAAACCAAAGCTGAGCCCCAGGAGTGGTGCAACTAAGGAAGAGGAATGGAAATCCCTCCTTGCAGCTACACAAGCCACAGATTAAATCCTCATGATCTACTTGGTAAATCCTTTGTCTGTGGAATATCTGAATAGACAACAAGTGTTCCCACAACTGAAACTGGTCTAGCTTTAGCAGCAGTGGACTTTGGGGGCAAGTACATGTGAGAATTGGGCCAGGTCAGAGTCTGAGCCAACCCCACAGGGCCCACAGCAGGTCCAGAAACCTACCTGGATGTATTGGAGGGCCTCCTAGGGAGGCAGGGGTTGGCCATGGCTCACTGAGGGAGTAAGAACACTGACAGAGGAGGCCCCAGGAAAATATTCTTATTACTATTATTCTTTTTTTGTTTGTTTCAATTTGCTCAGGTGTTGGTGTTGTTTTCATTATTATTTTTTATTATTTTTATTTTTTAATATATCTTTTTCTATTTTTACTTTATTTTTTGTTGTTTTTTGTTTTTTCTTGTTTTGTTCTTTCATTTTTCTTTATTTTTTGATCATTTTTATGTGTTTGTTTTATGTTTTCTTTGCATTTTTTTTAGTTTGCTTTCTGCTTTTGCCTTATTTTGCATTTTTTGTTTTTGGTAGTTTAGTCCTTATTGATTGTGCTCATTTTTGAGTTCCTTTGTTTGTTTGTTCTCTTGTATTTTCTTTTTTTTCTTTTCTGTCTGCTTATTTGTTTCTGCTAGTTTGGTTTTGTTGTTTTCTTTGTCTTCAGTTTGTTGTATCCATTTGTTTTGTTCCTTCTTTTATTGTATGTGTGTTGTTGTTTGTTTTTGCTATTTGTCTTGGCTTTTGTCTACTTTCTTTTGTTTTTTTTCCCCCTTTCTTTCCTTTCTTTTTTCTCATGGTTTGTCGGCTATTAACTCCCTGGCCAGGAGTTGGGCCTCGGCCTCTGGGGTGGGAGTGCTGTGTCCAGGATGCTGGACCACTGGCATGATATATTCAAAATGATGAAAGGGAAAAACCTAAAGCCAAGAATACTCTACCCAGCAAGGCTCTCATTCAGATTCAAAGGAGAAATCAAAAGTTTTACAGACCAGCAAAAGCTAAGAGAAGAGAATTCAGCACCACCAAACCAGCTCTACAGGAAATGTTAAAGGTACTTCTCTAGGCGGGAAACATGAGAGAAGAAAAAACTAAAACAAATGAAAAATAATTAAGAAAATGGCAATAGGAACATACATATAGTTACCTTAAATGTAAACAGATTAAATGCTCCAACCAAAAGGCACAGGCTGGCTGAATGGATACAAAAACAAAACCCTTATATACACTGTCTACAAGAGACCCACTTCAGACCTAGGGACACATACAAACTGAAAGTGAGGGGATGGAAAAAGGTATTCCATGCAAATGAAATCAAAAGAAAGCTGGAGTAGCAATTCTCCCATCAGACAAAATAGACTTTAAAATAAAGACTGTTACAAGAGATAAGGAAGGACACTACATAATGATCAAAGAATCAATCCAAGAAGATAAAACAATTGTAAATATTTTTGTACCCAACATAGGAGCACCACAATACATAAGGCAAATGCTAAAGACATAAAAGGGGAAATTGACAGTAACACAATAACAGTGAGGGACGTTAGCACTCCACTTACACCAATGGACAGATCATCCAAACAGAAAATTAATAAGGAAACACAAGCCTTAAATGACAGATTAGAGCACATAGACTTAATTGATATTTATAGGACATTCCATCAAAAAGCAGCAGAATATGCCTTCTTCTCAAGTGCTCATGGAACATTCCCTAGGATAGATCACATCTTGGGTCAGAAATCAAGCCTTGGTAAATTTAAGAAAAATTGAAATCATTAAAAGCATCTTTTCCAACAACAACACTATGAGATTAGAAATCAATTACAGGAAAAAGAAACTGTAAAAAACAGAAACACATGGAGGCTAAACAATATGATACTAAATAGCCAATAGATCACTGAAGAAATCAAAGAGGAAATAAAAAAATACCTAGAAACAAATGACAACAGAAACACAATAATCCCAAACCTATGGGATACAGCAAAAACAGTTCTAAGAGAGAAGTATACAGCAATAAAATCTTACCTCAAGAAACAGGAAAAATCTCAAATAAACAACCTAATCTTACACCTAAAGCAATTAGAGAAAGAAGAACAAAGAAACCCCAAAGTTGGTAGAAGGAAAGAAATCATAAAGATAAGAGCAGAAACAAATGACATAGAGATGAAGAAAATGATAGTGAAGATCATTGAAACTAACAACTGGTTCTTTGAGAAGATAAACAAAATTGATAAGCCTTTAGCCAGACCCATCAAGAAAAAAAGGGAGAGGACTCAAATCAATAAAATTAGAAATGAAAAAGGAGAAGTTACAACAGACACTGCAGAAATACAAAGGATCATGAGAGACTACTACAAGAAACTATATGCCAATAAAATGGACAACCTGGAAGAAATGGACAAAATCTTAGAAATGCACAACCTTCCAAGACTGAACCAGGAAGAAACAGAAAATATGAACAGACCAACCACAAGTAACGAAATTGAAACTGTGATTAAAAATCTTCCAACAAACAGAAGTCCAGGACCAGATGGCTTCACATGCGAATTCTATCAAACATTTAGATGAGAGCTAACACCTATATTTCTCAAACTCTTCCAAAAAATTGCAGAGGGAAGAACACTCCCAAACTCATTCTATGAGGCCACCATCACCCTGATACCAAAATCAGACAAAGATATTACGAAAAAAGAAAATTACAGGCCAATATCACTGATGAATATAGATGCCAAAATCCTCAACAATATACCTGCAAATCGAATCCAACAACACATTAAAAGGATCATACACCCTGATCAAGTGGGATTTATCCTAGGGATGCAAGGATTCTTCAATATACACAAATCAATCAATGTGATACACCGCATTAACAAACTGAAGAATAAAAACCATATGAACAACTCAATAGATACAGAAAAAGATTTTGACAAAATTCAACACTCATTTATGATAAAAACTCTCCAGAAAGTGGAGATAGAGGGAACTTACCTCAACATAATAAAGGCCATATATGACAAACCTACAGCTAACATCATATTCAATGGTGAAAAGCTGAAAGCATTTCCTCTAAGATCAGGAACAAGAAAAGTATGTTCACTCTTGCCACTTTTTATTCAACATAGTTTTGGAAGTTCTAGCCATGGCAATCAGAGAAGAAAAAGAAATAAAAGAATCCAAACTGGAAAAGAAGTAAAACTGTCACTGTTTGCAGATGACATAATACTATACATAGAAAATCCTAAAGATGCCACCAGAAAACTACTAGAGCTAATCAATGAATTTAGTAAAGTTGCAGGATACAAAATTAATACGCAGGAATCTCTTGCATTCCTATACACTAACAACAAAAAATCAGAAAGAGAAATTAAGGAAACACTCCCATTTACCATTGCAACAAAAAGAATAAAATACCTAGGAATAAACCTACCTAAGGAGGCAAAAGACCTGTACTCAGAAAACTATAAGATACTGATGAAAGAAATCAAACATGACACAAACAGATGGAGAGATATACATGTTCTTGTATTGGAAGAATCAATATCATGAAAATGACTATACTACCCAAAGCAATCTACAGATTCAATGCAATGCCTATCAAATTACTAAGGGCATTCTTCACAGAATAAGAACAAGAAAATCTTAAAATTTGTATGGAGACACAAAAGACTCCAAATAGCCAAAGAAATCTTGAGAAAGAAAAACAGAGCTGGAGGAATCAGGCTCCCTGACTTCAGACTATATTACAAAGCTACAATAATCAAGAGAGTATGGTACTTGCACAAAAACAAAAATATAGATCAATGGAACAGGATAGGATGCCCTGAAATAAACCCATGCACCTACAGTCACCTAACCTATGACAAGTAGGCAAGAATATACAATGGATAAAAGACAGTCTCTTCAATAAGTGGTGCTAGGAAAACTGGACAGCTGCATGTAAAAGAATTAAATTAGAACACTTCCTAACACCATACACAAAAGTAAGCTCAAAATGTATTAAAGGGGCTTCCCTGGTGGCACAGTGGTTGAGAGTCCGCCTGCTGATGCAGGGGACACGGGTTCGTGCCCCGGTCCAGGAAGATCCCACATGCCGCGGAGCAGCTAGGCCCGTGAGCCATGGCTGTGGAGCCTGCGCATCTGGAGCCTGTGCTCCGCAACAGGAGAGGCCACAACAGTGAGAGGCCCGTGTACCACAAAAAAAAAAAAAAAAAAAAAAATGTATGGAAGACCTAAATGTAAGATCAGACACTATAAAACTCTTAGAGGAAAACATAGGCACAACACTCTTTGACAGAAATTGCAGAAGATCATTTTTGATCCAACCCTAGAGTAATGAAAATAAAAACAAACCAAAAAAATGGGACCTATTGGAACTTAAAAGCTTTTGCACAGCAAAGGAAACTATAAACAAGATGAAAAGACAACCCTCAGAATGGGAGAAATTATTTGCAAATGAAGCAATTGACAAAGGATTAATCTCCAGAATATACAAACAGCTTATGCAGCTCAATATCAAAAAACAAACAACTGAATTAAAAAATGGGCAGAAGCCCTAAATAGACATTTCTCCAAAGACGTACAGATGGCCAACAAACACTTGAAAAGATGCTCAACATCACTAAATAGTAGAGAAATGCAAATCAAAACTAAATGAGGTATCTTAGCACCTCACACCTGTCAGAATGTCCATTATGAAAAAATCTACAAACAACAAAGGCTGGAGAGGGGGTGGAGAAAAGGGAACCCTCTTACACTTTTTGTGGGAATGTAAATTGATACAGCCACTGTAGAGAACAGAATGGAGGTTCCTTAAAAAGCTAAAAATAGAATTATCATATGACCCAGCAAACCCACTACTGGGCATGTACCCAGGGAAAACCATAATTCAAAAAGACACATACACCCCAACGTTCATTGCAGCACTATTTACAATATCCAGGATATGGAAGCAACCTAAATGTTCATCAACAGAGGAATGGATAAAGAAGATGTGGTACATGTATACAATGGAATATTACTCAGCCATAAAAAGGAATGAAACTGGGTCATTTGGAGAGATGTGGACAGACCTAGTGACTGTCATACAGAGTGAAGTAAGTCAGAAAGAGAAAAACAAATATCATATATTAACGTGTATGTGGAATCTAGGAAAATGGTATAGATGATCTTATTTGCAAAGCAGGAATAGAGACACAGACGTAGAGAACAAAGGTATGGCTACCAAGGGGGAAAGGGGGGTGGGATGAATTGGGAGATTGGGATTGACATATGTACACTGTTGATACTATGTCTGAAATAGATAACTAATGAGAACATACTGTACTGCACAGGGAACTCTACTCCATACTCTGTGGTGACCTAAATGGGAAGGAAATCTACAAAAGAGGGGATATATGTATATGTCTTGCTGATTCACTTTGCTGTACAGCAGAAACTAACACAATGTAAAACAACTATGCTCATTAAAAAATTAGTGAAAAATGTGACATATCTAAAACATTTTGTTGAAATGTAAATAATATAAATGTATGTATATTTGACGATCTGTTGACATAGAGGCCAAGGCTTGTCTTTGAGAGCACGTCTGCTGACTCAAGTTCTATACAGTCAGTTACTATTTCAATTTATTTCTTTTAAATAAGGAAAAACCTTAAAGACCTTTGTAAGTAAGTCTAAGTGCAGAATTCTTCAGATTATGGTTTTTCCCACTCTGTGGCAGTTTCCCCACAGTTCAACATTTTTTTAAGCAACTAAACTTTATTCAGTCGGTCTGAGATATTTGATTTAGTTTTCATAAACTGACTCTTGCTAAGTATACAACCAGCAGAGCAGAGGTATGTAGGTATAGCAGAGCATTCTAGCTGTGAGCATTCAGTGGGTCATGGGCATCATTCAGTATGTGGGGGGAATGAATGGCATGAGAAGGACAAGTATTTGTAAGCTATTACCGTTCTCATCTTCTCTGGCCTCTTACCATCCCACTAATGCCTCAAAGGAGAAGTACGGATAGAGAAGGAGTAGGGTAAAGTGGTTTCTCACCCTTGAGATCTGTCTCCCAAAGTAGCACCCTATCAACACTTTTAAAGGTAATAACTACATTGACCTAAAAATTGCTTAGACAAGTGCTTCTCAAACCATCTGTTGTGAAGTAACTTTTTAAGAAATTTGCAATTACAGACATACCTTGTAAAACACAATGATTACTAGAAAAATGAAAAGACATAAAATACAAGCCCCAGTTTTTAATTATTATATTCAATATACATTAAATTACTGTTAATTCCTATAAACATTTGTTAATGTTAACTCTCAATATCTGTACTTATCCCAGGCCTGTAACAGTTTGGGGTCAGGTACTGGTCAAAGGACCTCACTTTGAGTAGCCTCAGAATATAATAAGACTGTAGAGGAAGTCATGTTAATTATGCAATTGAAAAATTATTAGTGAGACCCTGAGATGAGAGTAAAAAGGTGTTATTTTTTCATATCCTCACTCACCCAGCAACCAAAAAGTGCAGGCTCTTGCCCATTCCGACACCCTTGTTGGAACCTGGCAAGTTCTAGCAGGCAAGGGAATGGAGATAGAGGGGTGCCTAGGGTATAGCCCAGAGGCAACATTTATGTTCATGTCAGGTCTTTCTTAAATTCCCACTCCTATCCTCTTCTCCATTACCTACTTCAGAAATTACCCTACTATACCTCACACACATTAAATAATTACTTCTTTAAAATTTGTCACTCTGTATAATAGAAACCAGGATAATTGACAAAACCAAGCCATGATTAAAAAAAAAACACACCACTTTCTTCTTGAAATTAACATGTATTTACCCTTTTGGTAAAAATGTAAATATTTTAAGCACCTTTAAGCCTCTTTCCTTCAACTGTTTTCTCCCAGATGGCACAAGTTTTTGTTTTGAAAAATTATACACAGAGAGTGAAGGCAATGAACTCTGTATCCAGCAATGAGGGAACATTTACCTAAGAAGCAGTAAGTACTCACAATGTTTCTAAATCTGAACACATTTGGTATTGGAGAGAGCCAGATAGACTGTAATTACATCTACACTTTCAATAAGCATATTGGATATGTAGTAAATGTCAAAAGATATAAATAATTTTCATAATTACAATATTCCACTGGGCTTCAGGGCTTGTAAAGATAACAACTAGGAACCTTCTTCATTATTTTGAGTTTTAAAAACAGTTTATACTCTTTGTTGCTAATGTACTTTCAGCAGTTATTGAACAAAGAATTATTTAAGCTAAATCACTCACATTACAATTATTTCTTTTCTTTAGAGTTGTGTAAGCTCCAAGAAGGTAAGGACTTTGTTTTTCTGGTTCATTGCTTGTATCCTCATCATCTGTCACCATTCTTGACACATGGTAAATGTTCAATAAATGCTTGTTGAATGAATAATACTTCACAATTTTAATGGGATAGCTATAATTGTATTTGGAATATAAGTTCTTAAAAGCAGCGTTTGTGGGTTTTAGGGTCTGTAGAGTATCTAACCTTATCATATATCAGCACTCAATATCACTTGTAGGTAGTGATGTGCTGGTTAATATGTGTGGTGTAAATCTCCCACCAAGGTCGATTTCAAGCCACCAAGCTGACATTCCTGAACTTGGAGCTAGGAAGAGATGTGGACGGCTCCAGCACACCATGGCCCAGGAGATGTCAGTCCCCACTTACTCTGCTCTATCAAAATTTAGATATTGAAAACTTCAAACTGTAGATTTAATATCTCCTCCTAAAACAATGCTTGACCAAGCCTGGCATTTTACCAGGAGCTCTCAATTTCCACCAGAAAATGAGAGTCTGTAATTAGTCTTGTTGCCATAATCCAGTAGTTCTCTAAGTGAAGTCCCAAGAGCAGCAGCATCATTATTACATAGGAACTGGCTGAAAAATTCCCAGGCAAATTCTCAGTCCCCACCCCAAACCTATCTATCCAATCAGGAACTTGGTAAATGAGTGGAGGAATCTGTTTTAAGTGCTCCAGGTGATTCTGATGCTCTTGTTGGAGAACTCCTGCCCTAATCCAATATTCAGTACGCCTGAGGGAAGCTCCACAGGCACCTGCATTTTCAACCAGCTGCAATCTTTTCCTCCTACATCCACATGTAATTTCAGTCACTTTGACTTAGTTTCTGCCCCTTTCAGTGAATCTTAATCCACTTTTCTGAAGGGACTACTAGTGTCTTGGCCTAAACCACAAATAGAACCCTTGAGAATTAGACACAGATACCAGGTGAGATGGAACCAGTTACCCATATCCAGGACAGTAATGTTAGTCTTCCTAACCCAGCTGCAGCTCTTTCTCCAGTAGCTTCCCAGTGGCTTTCAGCTTAGACTCCACAGATCTTGGCTCTATGCTTAAATATCTAGAAAACTTAAGTGACAAACATGACAGTATTTTTTTCTGTTGTCTACTGTTTCTCAAAAACCATATAAAAAGGTGATTTTAGGTATGATTTTAGTTTTGAGAGCCTCTAAAACAAAATACAGGTTTAAAAATTGTGTTCTAAGGCAGCTGTAGAGAGATTAAAATATTAGGTTGGCCAAAAAGTTCGTTCAGTTTTTCCATAAGATGTTATGGAAAACCTGAACGAACTTTTTGGCCAATCCAATATAATGAAGCTGTATCCCAAGTGATAACTTTCTTAGTTGTCATATTATTTAAGAATTAACTCCTGGGACTTCTTCCCAGGAAAAGCACTTCCCAGGGGCTTCTTCCTCTATCCTGTCCAGGTCTACCACAGAAATATAGAATATATGCTAACAGGATGTACGCATGAATATAAAGCACTAAGAAAAAGAGAAAATAAAGGTTATATTTTAAATTGTCAGAAACTATAAACAATAATGTAAATTAGTAAAGGCCTTGAATTCTGAGATGTGAAAGAAATTAACAGGGTCTTAAAGAAATTGAATTATATGCAAGTTTAAAATATCAATAAAAATAGAAAATGTAGCCCAATATATTTTCCTATTCTTAAGATGCTATAGTAGACGTCTATTACTTTTGTTCCTGAGGAATCATCCAGCACTTGGTTTCTGACAAAATGTACCATAATTTTCCTTAGAGGTACTATCTTCTATTCAGTTTATGAATAGGGTGGAGCTTAGGGTGGAGCTGAGTCCATCCCAAGTTCTAAGGCAAGCCACCTATGTCACTTGATCCTTGCCATTAAGAACTTCATATTTCCACAATGATTTGTTCAGAGATGGGCACATGGCCCAGTTGGAGCTAGTGAGACTTTTACTGGGTTGAATGAAAGAAAAGTAAGTTATCTTCCCTATTAAGACTGTGTTTAACTAAGAGGATCAAGCTACAGCAACCATCTTGTCACTAGAAAAGGAGAGCCTAGAGTCACTGGAAGGCCACCACAGTCTGAAAAAGGAGTGACATACAGCAGAAGGTAAAGCTGAAAAATGAAGTGACATTGTTTGGGCCACACTCCTTGATATTCAGTTATACAAGTCAACAAATTATTTAAACTTGAGACAGTCTGAGTTTGATTTTCCGTCTGATACAAATGTATCATCATGAAGTCCGTGAGGAGTAGTAAGTTGTGAACTTATATCTACCCAATGCACCATAATATTCTGACAGAAGAGTCCAGAAAACTTCAAGTACACTCAATAAAATATGTAGAACAAAGTGAGTTGCCTCCACAGAACAAGCTGAACAAATAAGCTGACAGATATAGGAGTTGAAAGAAACTGGGGGTGGGTGAAAAACAACATTTCTGAGGAAAATTGTTGGGGGGACAAGTGGGCATCCTGTTCTTTTTCTTGAAGACTTTAGAAGCTAAGCTATTTGGGAAGGAATCAAATGATTAAGAAGTCCTGTTGGTAAATAAAGGAGAACATTTCTGTGGATTTTTAAAACCTTACATGAGAAGCTTATATTTACTTTTTTGAAATAAGTTTTATACCACAAATTTTCAAAAATAATTAATCAGAAAATGGATAAAATGTACATTTCCTCATGGGCTATTTGTTTCATTCAGTCAAGTAGTGGATATCTCAACATAAAGTTATTTAGTGTGTGTGTGCATGTGTATATGTGTGAAATGAATTAATAACTTTAAGAAAGGATCACAAACTCAAATATCTACACAGATAAAGGCAGGTAATATGAAAGAAGGAGGTGGGCTATTTGAGACAAAGGATCAGTGGGGACTGTGGTGAGTTGGAAAGCAAATATGCTACTCAATTCAGTTTTTCTGTGGGGATACAGATCCAGTATTGCCATATCCCTTGAATTTTCAAGAAAGCCTCAAAATCTGTAGTTTTAAATGAAATACTCCGATTTTTAAATATTGGCAACTATTCTTGTATTGTCAACACTGTCATGCCAAACAAATTCCAGCATTCATTCATGTAACAAATATTTATTGAGCTTCTACTGTTATATTCCAGGCCTTATTCTAATCACCAAGGATAAAAACAGTAAACAAAACAGACAGAATATCTGCCCTCATGGAGCTTACTGTCCTAGAATAACAGGGTAGGCAACCTAATTTACATTAATGCTTTTCACGTCCTTGTTCACAAAAGTTGACAAAAACAGAGTTTCAGTGGAACACGTACGAAGTGTACATACATTTCCACATGTCATTTTTTCTTCCTCTTCTCTAGTAAGTAAATATTAAAGTTATGTCTCAATATTAATGTTATATTATTGTGTAACAGAAATGATTATTAAATTTCTTCTAATTTCCCACTGCGTTTTAGGGAGTGTGAATAGTGGTAAATTTAGGGACCTTTATTTGTTGAGCTCCTGTGGGTGTCTATGTGAACTACTGTGAGCTAATATTTTGAGATCCTTCATCTCCACTGCCTCTATTCCTTGTATCCATTATCCTTTCCCACTAATTGGGCAACAGAGATAGCTTACAATATGCCCTGCCCATGCTTGCAGGGTGAACCTGTCTTAAAGATGTCAATTGAGTTGCTGATTGGATTTTGAAACTTATAACAGACATGATAATTTAAAATCCAAAGTATTTTGATTTATAAGACCCAAGTATAGTTGATAAAGAAAAATGTTCCTGGCATTCTAAAATTTATATATGGAGCCAAAGCTGAGAACACGGAGTTTATATCATCAGCCATTAAGTGAGGCTTTTGCTATGTTTTTGTTTTTTGGAGTGTGGAAAGCAGACCACCAGAGACCACTGTCTAGCTTCTCAAGGTGTAGTGTGCTGAAAGCTAAAAGTCTCCTAGGGATGTACTTTGGCAGTAGATCAGCAATTGTGGTGGGAGGTGTTTAGGAAGATAGACCTCAGGGCAGCCTGCATACATCATGCATACCTCAACATGGTGCCTGTAAAGCAACTATGTGCTCCAGAACCCCAAGAAGAGATCAAGACAGTGCTGATGGAACCAGTTTTTGGGGTTTTTTTTGCAGTACGCGGGCCTCTCACTGTTGTGGCCTCTCCCGTTGTGGAGCACAGGCTCCGGACGCGCAGGCTCAGCGGCCAGGGCTCACGGGCCCAGCCACTCCGCGCGCGGCACGTGGGATCTTCCCGGACCGGGGCACGAACCCGCATCCTCTGCATCAGCAGGCGGACTCTCAACCACTACGCCACCAGGGAAGCCCTGGAACCAGTTTTGAAGATAAAAGGAGGAGGAAGTGATAAATTCAAGTCCTGCACTGACCATATTTAAAAATATGGTGACTGAGTTACATTGAATTGGTAGTTTTAAGTTTTCTGCCATTTGTGAAAATGGGATTCATGAGCTAATCTGAATTACAGTAAAATAGAAGTTCTGAAGTTTCATACCTGAATTTTGGGACAGTGCAATTTATATCTGCTGTATGAGTTTGGAAGAGCTGAGGAAAAATTCAAAATTCAGTGCTGCTGAAGAAAGGAGCAAGATTTAAAGGTCCAGGGGAAAGATCTTGGATCAAAGAAGATCCAAGTCAAAAAGACTGGACAGTAAGGAGGAAGACTGCAAGTAAAAAGGAAGGAGGGAATGGAAGAATCACTGCCCCCCTCCCAGCTAAGTGCACACACACACACACCCCCACACATGCACACACATTGTTGATGCAACTAGAGAAACTTAGAAGGATTTTTGTCATTAAATTCTATGCAATGTGCAGAGTGATCCTGTGTTCTCACAAATGTTCAGTAAAACTCAAAACAAAAAAGCAAACATAGACAAACAAGAATGATATGCTCAATATGATTGGAATTCTTGTGAAAGCCAGTGAAGGAATCAAGTTTTGTGTCAAGGTTTGTGGGAGGCCAAATTATAGTCACATTGTGCAGATGGGGTGTAAAGCCAATAAATTGGCTTGAAAAGTTAGTTATGTATGAGAGAGTTCAATATAGGAATTATGTCTCAAATGCCTTTGTACCTCTCTGAACCTCAGCTATTTAATCTATAAAATGAAGATGAAGATATCTACCTTGTAAAGTTCCCCAAAGGGTTAGAGATAATGTACTTAAAATACCTAACAGCAACCCCATAAGAAATAATGGCAATTACAATATTATTATTATAGCTCATTGCATTTAGTTTTTGTGTTTTTGTTTTTGTTTTGCCATGCGGCATGCAGGATCTTAGTTCCCCCACCAGGCACTGAACCCGCACACCCTGCAGTGGAGGCATGGAGTCTTAACCCCTGGATAGCCAGGGAAGTCCCACATTGCATTTAGTTTTAAACTTCAATATATATTGTTCAAAGCTACACATTATTCTGCCATTTAAAACTCTACCTATAGCCCACATGTTATAAAGGAACTTGTTTCAAACTATATTTGTCAATGTCCTAATCAGCATAAATGTTTAATGGACAATGTAAGAATTCATATATTAATTACATCAAGGGAAGAAACTGGCTATATCACCTAACAATTATAAAGATATCCAGAATACATGTTTTATTACTTAAAATAATCTTTATGTGAAGAAATAAGTTCGACAGTTTGTTTAGCTACAGCAGGACAGACCTCTTCCTAGTTCTTCAGACATATCTTGACTTTAATGCTTTAATCTCATTGAAGACTTCTACCAGCCCACAGATCAGAAGGAAGAACTCCTTCCTTTGCATGTCCATGGCATTTTGTTTATTCCTGTATAATGGCACTTATCATCTAATGTCTGGTATTATAAGCCACTTTTTGTTTCTTTTCTCAAAGAAGGATATGTCTACTTCTTATTCATCTTTTTTTTTTTTTTTTTTTTTGGCGGTACATGGGCCTCTTACTGTTGTGGCCTCTCTCATTGTGGAGCACAGGCTCTGGACGCACAGGCTTAGCAGCCATGGCTCACGGGCCCAGCCGCTCTGTGGCATGTGGGATCTTCCCGGACCAGGGCACAAACCCGTGTCCCCTACATCGGCAGGCGGACTCTCAACTACTGTGCCACCAGGGAAGCCTATTCATCTTTTATACTCTGCTGATGTGTTGTACCTAGTAGGTCTACTCAATATATCTTTTAATTTTAACAAGTTTTGATTCTTTCTCATTTACATACTCAAATAAATGATGTAAATATATCTTCTTAAATAAAATATGTCAAGATTTTAAAATAACCTTTGCTTTACCCTAAATGTGAGGATATTAGTTTGAAGGTCTGCTATTAGCTCCAAACAATTAGGGAAATGCAAATAAAAACCATAATGAGATGCTATTTCACATTTACTAGGATGGCTAGCATTAAAAAGTCAGATAATATGAAGTGTTAGCGAAGATATGGAGAAATCAGAACCCTGATACAATGCAGGTGAGAATGTAAAATGGTGCAGTCACTTTGGAAAACAGTCTTGACAGTTCCTCAAGTCATTAAACATGGAGTTATCATGTGATTCAACAATTCCATTCCCAGGTATATACATAAAAGAAATGAGAACAAATGTCCATTCAAAAACTTGTACACAGATATTTATAGCATTACTAAAGTAGCATTGCTCATAATAGCCAAAAGGTAGAAACAACCCAAATGTCCATCAACTGATGAATGAATAAACAAACTGTGGTGTATCTGTACAATGGAATGTTATTCAGCCATAAAAAGGAATGAAGTACTGATACATGCTGAGACAAGAGTGAACCTTGAAAACATTATGCTAAGTGAAAGAAGCCAGACACAAAAGACCACATATTTTATGATTCCATTCATATGAAATGTCCAGAACAGGAAAATTACAGAGATATAAAGTAGATTAGTGATTGCCAGGAGTTAGGGAGTGGGCGGGTGTCAAAAGGGAAAAGGGTCTTTAAAGAGTATGGAGTTTCTTTCTGGGGTGATGAAAATGTACTAAAACCGTGTTGATGTACAACTATGTGAAAAAAACTAAAAACCCATTGAATTGTACACTTTAAATGAATGAATTCTATGGTATATGAACTATTTCTCAATAAAGTGGTTAAAACAAACTCTGCTTTGTCCTAAACCCTGAGAACACTAGTTTGAAAACCCACTGTTAGTCCCAGACAACTGCTTTTTGTAACAATGCAAATGAAACAGCATAGTAAACTGATGCATAAATAACATTTAAACACACATCCCTAGTCACTTCAATGGTTTATTATTCAACTTGTTCACTTGTTATTCCCTAAATTTTATTCTCTTACTGTTTTATTTCTGCTTTACTATATGGCTTACTTGTCATCTCAGAAATCAATGGAAATCAATGTCATTAAAATTTCTATTTGTCAATAACAGTAAATGGTACTTTCTTAATAAAGGAGGGAAACAGAAACCAGGACCCCTGCTTATAGCTGTGCAGGCTGTGTTATGCACTACTTCAGAGGATGCCATTTATATAGAACACAATGTCAGTGGTGCCTCCTAGAACTGGGCAACATGGTAGCCTTGATAAAATCTTCTTTGGTTTCATTGCCATCCTCCAATCACCTAGGGTCAAGTTTGACTTCTTCTCTTCACATCCATACCACAACATATTGACTGGTATGTCATTTCTACTAATCAGTCTCCCAAATTCATTCTCATTCCATTCTCACTGCCACTGCCCTAGTTTCATTACTCATTTTCCTTTCCTCCTAACTCCTAATAGCCTCCTAACTGATTGTTCTATCTCCTGTTTTCTACTATATCCTTCATACCACAAGCAGAATTTTCTTCTAAAGATATAATTATACCTTTGCTTGTACCAAAAGTTCTCAGTGCTTCCAGTTACCTATAAAGTCCACAATTCTTAGCCTGTCATTCAAAGTCCCTCATGATCTCACTGTAACTACTTTTAAAATCTCATTTTTAACCAATTCTTCCTCATGTTCCATGCTACAACCACATAAGTCTATTCTCTTCCTCAAAGCTCATGCACTTTGCTGCCTCCATATCTCAGATCATGTTGTCTGTCTTGTTTATAATGCCTATTTCATTCATTTCCATCTGTTTAAATTCTATTCTTTCCTTAAGGTCTACCCTAATGCTACCATCTACTGTATGCCTTCTCCCATCCTTCTTGGCAGAATGAATAGATCTTGGGTCTTCCCTGGTGGTGCAGTGGTTAAGAAGATGCCTGCCAATGCAGGGGACATGGGTTCGAGCCCCGGTATGGGAAGATCCCACATGCTGTGGAACAACTAAGCCCATGTGCCACAACTACTGAGCCTGCGCTCTAGAGCCCACGAGCCACAACTACTGAGCCTGCACACCACAACTACTGAAGCCCATGTGTCTAGGGTCCGTGCTTTGCAACAAGAGAAGCCACTGCAATGAGAAGTCTGTGTACCACAACAAAGAGTAGCCCCCACTTGCCACAACTAGGGAAAGCCCGTGTTCATCAACAAAGACCCAACACAGCCAAATTAATTAATTAATTAAAAAAAGAATGAATAGATCTTTATTCTGCAGGCTCATATTATTTTATTTATACTTTTCTTATCATACTCATCTTATGACTGATATTATATAAAACATCTGTGTGTGTGTCCATCCTTTCCATCATGACCCCTCATCTCTCTTATTCATCTTTGAAAATAATAGGTGCTTTTAAAATGTTCATTGAATGGAAGGAAAAAGAAATATGACACATGGGATTAGGGAAAGATAAAATGAGATGCAGATGCAAAGAAAGCTATATAAAAACACAATAAAATAAAAAGATATTGAAGAAGAAGCTGAAGGCCTACTATAGGTTGGATCCTTTAAAC
This sequence comes from Globicephala melas, assembly GCF_963455315.2. NCBI lineage: Eukaryota > Metazoa > Chordata > Mammalia > Artiodactyla > Delphinidae > Globicephala > Globicephala melas. The sequence continues at coordinate 55,692,932 of NC_083335.1, forward strand.
AAGAATTCAGAACACCTATGAGCTTGTATCATAGGAAATATATAATTGAGACTGATGATTCACATTAAAAATATCTTTTTGTAGAAGCTGTTTGATGTTTTCTTAGAATAAAAAGGCTCACAACAGAAAATATAATAAAGGAGTAAGTGGATGTGTGAAATTGAGGATAAACAAGAAAGAATAATTTTGATAGCATTTATAAACTGAAGTATTTATTTTTTCCCCTTTTAATTACAGCAAATCCAAGGTTAGGACCATTTTATATCTGTGTTTGCACATCTTCTCACAATTGTATGATTGTGGTCACAAACATTTCCCACATTACTCATACCTCAACTGCCATGACACTATTTCTTATTCTAAGACTAGGTCTTAATGGAGCCAGGCAGTTTGCAAAGGAAAAGCAAAGACAAACTTACAATTTTAGTTTCAAAGATTGATGCCCTCTTTCGGTGATCTTAAACGAATATTTATTAGATTATGTGCAAAATTTTGTCATTGTTACATTTTGACAAGTCAAATCATGCCACTTCTATGAAATTTGCACAGATCTGTGATTTTATTAAAATAAAAGTATACCTCCAGGATAATAAAGATATTAATTACTATTTCATTTCACTAACAAATAGTTTTTGCACATAAGTGTATGCATTGATAATTTAAACATTTCAGAGTTCTATTAGGAGAAATAACACATGGCATGTAGTACACTTAATCTCTCTCAACTTCATCATTATTTAAGATCTATGGCAAAGGTCAAACCAACTGTTTTAGTAGGCTTAAATGCCTAGAAACAGATGGCCATAAATATATGGTGCAAAGCATCCATGTATGTGCAGGAAATGTACCTTGGGGGCAGGATTTCCAGCTGAGAAAATCTGACAGATTGTAAATCCTAACCTCATGTCACTCTTAGATAAGGGCATCTGTGCCAACAAGGCAAGCTCTGGTATAACTTTTTGTAAGAGCAAAAACATACAAATCATTCATTACCAGGCATTTAAAAAAGACATCTCTGAGCCAACTTGGAACATATGAAACTTCTCAAAATAGAACGAAGATAAATGCTTTACTTTATATTTCCATTAACTGTTCTCAAAATGTATAAACAAAAGATATTTCAACTGAATATTCATTAACTTTATTTAAGAATTGTTATGCTCCAGGTATTGTGATAGAGGCTGCAGGGGACTCAAAGATGATTAAAGAAAAACCACATAAGTTGTGTTCTCTAGGTGCTTTTACTCTGATTGGTGGGATAAGAAAAGTCAGAACTTAAGACTGAAATCAATAGATACCCTCAAAAAAGGTCTAAAGCAGAACTGGGTTTGCATTAGACATACATTTTTATCCAATATCATTTGGGGTACTACCCTTGTATCAATCTACAGTTCTGATGGTTCTGTTAATTATTGTGCCACTTTGCCTCTGCCTCAGTCCCCTTCCCCCAGGGTGATCATGTGACACGAGCTGGTCAACCTGACTAGCCTGTCCTGTGCCACAGTGATTGGTCTGTGTATGGGCACATGACCAAAGTAGGGTGTCCTAAATATTTCCCTCCCTCTCTCCAGAGCTATTGATACTATCTACACTTTTTTATTCTGCTCTGAGCCCTGGAAGGCTGACCTTCAAGAAATAAATTAATGGACTTCTTTGTCCTCTGTTTTATTTTTGGGTTCAGCCAATGAGGAGCCTCAAGAGATTAAAATAAGGGAGGGAGGAAAATGAGGCCAGCCAGGATATTTATTCCTGTGGTTCTTTCTTTGCAAGTTTGCTGTGAATTGGCTGCATCCCTCTACTGAAGTCACAGCACATGCCAGGTGACCTTCTCCATACAGCTACCCTCTCTGGGCTCATGTAACTATCCCCACCCATTATCTCTTCTGGTCCAGTGAGGATAACATCTATCCTCAGTTGTAATTGCTGCAAAATTCTTTGCAGGTTTCCCCAAACTCTGAGAACAAATTATGCAGGTTGAGTCTGCCCTCAATTCCTGCTGGGACCCTGATAGACATGAACAGTCAGAGTCTTCCTTCATATATGGAGAGAGAGGGGGGAGGGGGAGAGGGAGAGAACGAGCTCATGACATTGTTTGAGCCTCAGGATCCAGTCATGGTTTAAATCATCTCTACCCTTTGGCTATCCCACTTTTGTGAGCCAATAAATTCCCTTTTTGCTTGAACTAGTTTGAGTTGCAATTCTGTCGCTTGCAGCTAAAATAGTCCTGAATAATACAGGGCTTAAAAGGAAGAAGCTGTATCACCCAGTTTGGGAGATCAGTAAAGCTTTCATGGAGCAGATGGCAAATGAGAGGAATTCTGAAGGGAATGTGACTTTCACAGCAAAGATGGGAAAAACAAATGCTTTTCAGTGAGAGAAAACAATCTGAATGAAGACATGGAGGCATAAAAATGTTCAAGGAATAGTGAAATTGACCAGTTTTGCTGGACCATACAGTATAGGTAGTGGAAAAGTAATGGTAGATAAAGCTGGGAAGGTTAGATTAGGGCTTGACTTGACTAAAACATTTGGGATGAAGTAGGGGCATAGATTTCTTGGCTGTAGCAGTGGCAGTTTTCTCCATGAGACAGCATGATTGAAATGTCTTCCTGAGGTGGATTATAGTGCTTTATTTCTTTTACTAGCTACCTATTGCTAAATGAGAAATCACCCTAGAAATTAGTATCTTAAAACAATAGACAGTTATTATTTCACAGTTTCTGTGGATCAAGAATTCAGGAGCAGCTTAGCTGAGTAGCTCTGTTTTGAGGTCTCTTGTGAGGTTGTAGTCAGGATGGCAGCTGAGGTTGCAGGCATCTGAAGGCTTAACTGGGAATGGAAGATCCACTTCCAAGAATGCTCATTCACTCACATGGCTGCTAGCAGGAGGCCTTGGTTCCTTGCTGCCTGTGGACAGAAGTTATTGCCACACTGACCTCTCCACAGAGTTTTGAATGTCCTCATAAATTGACAGCTAGATTTTCCCAGAGCAAGTTATCCTAGACAGAGTAAGGTGGAAACTGCAATGTCTTAAATGACCTGTCCTCTGAAGTCACACTCCATCATTTCCACAAAATCCTATTTGTACACAGGTCAGCCAATTTTACATGGGAAAGAACTACACAAGGGCATGACTGCCAGGATGTGGGACCCATTGGGGCCATTTTGGAGGCTGGCTACCACAGTTTCAATTTTCTGTCTTGATGAAAACCTGTAATTTGTATACCGCAGTAGGGCAATTAGTACTCTGAGGTTTCACCATTAATGCAGCTGATTTCATATGTTTTGATAGTTCTATAACATTTCTCACAGACTCCTTGATACCATGCTTATATTGGGACCATTGTATGGAGGGTTTTGAATGCTAGGCTGAATTGGCATCAGTTGTTTTACATTCAATCATTTCATGATGATATGTTAATAAGTTATTAATACATCACATAGAACCCCAAACTTAATATTAAAAATTATAGAAATCAGCATTGCAGTGGTTGTTTCCTAACTGTTAATAAAGGGCAAAAAATAATGAAATACAAATCTCCAGAGGTATTCAAAATATAATAGCTTCTTCCAGCCACCTGCAATAATTTGGCTATGAACTGGGCTGAAGGCAAAAGATAGACAGATTATCTCTTAAGATCTGTTCTCATCCTATGATTTCTTGATCACTATTTAAATTTGAATTGTGATAATATTTGAATGGTGATAATAAAAACCTCTTTCAGCTGTAATTTTTGGGTGGAGAAATAGTTTGCAGAGAACCATCTGTAATTGTCTCTTATTTTATAGGGCACATATGTTAATTTGTCCTTGGCTACATGGGTGTTTTAAAATCTTTTAATCAAAATTCTTTTGGTAGCAATACTCACCCAAGCTAACTGAAGAAAAGGGGGTGTTATTGTAAGGATACACTGGAGTCTGCTCTCATGGCAACTGTACCTCTCTTTGCAGATCTCCTCCACTCTCCTTTCTCTCTACCAGTTGACTTCCTCTTGAAGAACACCCCCTTTTCTTCAGGTAGCCTATTTATCTTGATTATGGCCATATACAACATGGATGCCTTACACAATGGCTGCTCCAGCTCACTTTACATCAAGACAAATCTCAATACTTCTTTCAGCTTCTCTTATACTGTATCTTCTATCTATGTCATGTATTTAGAATTTCCTGAACAGGGAATCTGGTTGGCCTGGGTTATCTTTTTAAACAGGCCTCAAGTCTAGGCATAAATCTTGGCAAGCCATGGATTCTCTTGGGTCAGCTTTATTCTTTTTCCTCCAAAGGTTAGAGGCTTGAAATTGTGTGGTATTTAAAACATGATTGCTGCCTTTTGGAAGGATGTAGGAGGGGTAGCTTCCAGGAGGTACAGTGGCAATGGTAGACATTGGTACTACAGAAATACAGAGACAATTCCTGCTTTTTAGTAAGTATTTCATATATTTCTCTCAAAACTCCTATTCTATACCTATAGAGAATGCAAAATATGGTTCAAATGACCTCATCATATTCAAACTTGTCACAAAATTAGTCCAAACATGAAATGATTCTTTCTATTCTTAATGGTTTGAGTCATACATAGACTTAATAAAACATTATCCTTGAGGATCAGAATCTTAGGTTGTTCAACCATTTCCTGAAAAGGACTAATTTAAAATGCTTTTGCATTGAGAAAAAACATGAATGTATTATAGTAAAAACAAACTGTACTAATAAAACACAAATAATAGGAAAGACTACTGGTACAAATTATAGAATATTTAAAAATTTTACTATGAATATTCATGTTATAAATTCTGATGTGATGTTGTGTCAGCAAATTTGGGGAGAAATAGCTTACCCTTTGAGATTAATTATCTCTTTAAATAAGAATTTTTTTCTTATCAAAAATGAAAAATCAAATACAATTAAATGGGAAGCCATCCCATCCTATATTGCAGATTTCCATGTGTTTGTCTAAACTTTTTACTTTGTGCAACCATACAGAAAATTTGCTACGTTCAAACTTTGGGGATAATAAAACAGAAGAAAACAAATTATTTTATTGAAGGATGAAATGCAAATGAATAGTGTTTATACTTAATCTTTCCATTGTGTGTGCTTGAGTATGTTTAGACAATTCTAATTAACTGGATATTAGTTCGATAAAATATAGGGAAACTTTGCAATCAGGCAACTGAATATTCAGTTTAATTATGTTGGTATGCACTTCTATTTGCTTTTAATGCCAAGGATCCACTGGTAAAATGAATGCCCATTTTGTGGTCTGTTATTCATAAAATGTTTAATCCAGTGTTTGATTTACTCTGTTAAATCTTCCTTAGTGAATGTGCTTATTCATCCATGCAGAATTGGGTATGCTGCTTTCTGTTACTATGACATTACAATTAAACAGCTAAAAGAAGAACAGCAAGACTTTCTGTAAATGTTCATGAAATTCCCACAAAATTATTGAGTTTATTGCTTTGTTTTGTAAGGACTATGAAAAAATGCCAACGTGTTCTGAAAATTTCTGTTTCGAAGAAACTGACAAACACAATAGTTACTACAAATAATCATCTTGTTACTAAAGCTAGCACTTAAAACATATTTCTGATATAGTGGAAATGATTCCTGTGATTACACTGAATATTTTTTAAAGATGGAAATGAACATGAACTCAAAGAACCTGAATTTTATACAGCAGAAAATGGATGTAATAATATTTGTACTTATTTGAAATGGAAAGTCTAAGTTGACTTCATCTGTGTATACTGTAAAACTGAGATAGTTTGTGTGCTCACAAAAGTTCTACTTTGTATAATTTCAGGTTGTTTTCTCCAGTAGACTGGACTTTCTCCACTTTTAGCTATGTTTTATTGTCCAGAGCACTTGTGCTTGTGAATTTTTGTTACCACTACAACAACAGGCTTAGACAGAAAATTTTTAATTCAAAGCAAGCTCTAACACTAGGTCTTCATTTTTAAAAACTTTCCATTGTAAGTCTGGAACTTGTAGTAAGATGTTAATAATCTACTTCCTGAACTGTTATTGCTTGTTTTTTGGGGGAGTGTTAAGAGCTATACATTCATACAGACATAGCTATTTTCTAAGAAACTCTCTTAAAGAACTCAGAGTATTGATGGTTTGTATGACACTCTTGCTTTAGTTTATATAGTAGAAGATCAGTGTCTGGTTAGTTGGTTTTCTACAATATGGTAACGAGATTCTACTGTAGTGGATTCAATTTTTGTGTGTGTGTGTGTGTAAAATTATGTGACTGCTGGATCATAAACTGTACTAATAACACTGAAATCTGGGAAGAGTATATAATAGTTCTGGTTCGTCTGGCTCATTACCACTCCTAGAAATTCTTTTGCATGTCCTACTGATGATGGGGCAATAACATCATCTATGAAAACATAAGAAATGCCATTCTGGATCAGACCAATTCCAGCCTAGTGTTTTCTAAAGTGTGTTCTGTGGCTTAAAAGTTATTGTGAAATCCTAATAATTCACATGTATATTTATTATAAAAGATTTGAAGAGTCCTCCAGCAAAGAAACCATTTAAATTTAATTGCTCCCTAAATGTATTTGATCATGAAACCCCTATTAATATCCTGAAGAATTACTTTCTCCCCCCAGAACACACTTTGGGAAAGAGATTAACCATGGTAGCAAAAGGGATTTCATAGGGCAGTATTATAGCTCTCCACCCCTTCATCATTTAAGAAATATTTATTGAGCTCCTATTCAATTACAAGCAATCTTCTAGATGCTTGGGTTAGTTCAGTGAACAAAGTTCCCTATCCAAGAACTTATGATTCTTGAATTTATATAAGCCTTTCTTAAATATGTATATTTGTTCAGTTCCCAAGCCATCTTGGAGGGAATACATTTTATATATTTTTTGAGAACAGATTATCTATGCTATGGTACTGCATGTCAAAATAATTATTTACATAAAAAGTCATTTTTTTCAGATATATTAACTACTTCTGTTATTTAGTTTTCTATTTTGTTTCATAATCACCATTTCACAAAAAATATAAATGACAGCTAAAAGAATAAAAATAAGCTTTTTTTTAAGACCACAAGAAAATTACAGAGAAGAAACTAAACAGATGTGAGCAAAAGGTAGGAATCATGAATAATACCTCCCTTTCTAAACTAAATAAATATGGTCACTTAGAGTAGTTACTATAATGTTATTTGTTTAAAAAGTTATTTTTTGATCACATGAATTTGAAACTCGAGGATCAGAAAAATATTTAAGTGATCAATATGGTGTTATAGTATCACAAATAAGAATTTAAAAATTCACAAGTAGGATAAAGTCCAAATGAGAAAATGCTAAATCACCAGTATATACATTTAACATTTTGACAGATATTGCCAAATCACCATCCAAAAAATTATATCAATTTTGACTTCTATTAGCAATGTATCAGTGTGCCCACTTCCCCATGCATTTACCAATACCATATTATCAAATATTTTCATTTTTGCCAATCAGATTGGTGAAAGTTGTTATCTCCCTCATGCTCAAAATGACTACTACTACTGCTGAGGTTACTACTACTAAGAACAATATTTATTGAGTGCTTACTACCAGTCAAATGTAGTTTTAAGCACTTTATTTATTTATCCCTCATAACCACCTTGGAGGGTTAGTAATATTATTGTCACCATTTTACAGATGAGGAAACTGAGATTCAGAGAGAGTAAATAATTTACCTGAGACTGTTCAGTTGGATGGAATAGAGACTCAAACCTGAACTCATAACAATTATCCTATATTGCCTCTCTAAGAAAAGGCTGTTCATTGTAGTACCACTTATAGTAGCAAACGACTAGAAAAAACTAAATATCCATCAGTAAAGGAATATTAAATAAATCATGGTGTAACCATATAATGGAATTACAGGAAGCCATTAAAAATGAGGCACCCCTATATGTACTGAGAATACAGGATCTCCCAAATATGTATTAAATGAAAAAATAAAGGTGTAAAGTAAGGAATAATGTTTACAGCATGTTATTGTCTGTGTCAAAAAAGAAATAAAGGGATTACTGCTCCTCTCATATACACACATACACACACACACACACACACACACAATCTTTAGCAGGATTCACTAGAAACTGATAACAGTGTTTATTTCTGGGGAATACAACAGGGGGGCCATGAGGGTATGGAGACTTACTAATATGTCTTTGTATGACATTCTGTGCTGATTTAATTTTTTATTAACTACGTGTGTATTACCTGTTCAATTATAAACACAAAACCTGCTGATGAAACATTTTGCTGGACAAGCAACTCATTTTATTCCCATTTAAAAGTGTACTCTTGTGTTGTTTCCTGAAGAATTCCTACACCATATTATTCATCCATTCACTAAGCAGGTTAAAATTTATTTGTTTTTGACAAATAAAAAATCCATATATTTAAGGTATACAAGTATAGAACATGATGTTTTGATATATGTATACAGTGTGAAATGCTTACCATAATAAAACTAATTAACATATTCATTACCTCCCATAGTTACCTTTTGTGTGTCTGTGTGTGGTGAGAACGCTTGAGATCTACAGTCATAGCTAAATTCATGTATACAATACATTATTATTGACTATAGCCATCATGCTGTACATTAGGTTTCCAGAACTTATTCATCTTATAACTAAAATTTTGTACCCTTTGATCAATAGCTTCCCTTTTTTCCTACCCCCAGCCTCTGGTAACCACCATTCTACTCTTTGCTACTATGAGTTTGACTTAAAATTTTTTTTTACAATTCCACTTATAAGTGAGATCATGTGACATTTGTCTTCTGTGTCTGGCTTATTTCACTTAGCATAATGTTCTCCAGGTTCATCCATGTAATTTCCTTCTGTTTTAAGGCTAAATAATATTTATATCTAGTATACATATATATGCCACATTTTCTTCATTCATCCATTGATGAACACTTAAGTTGTTTCCATATCTTGGCTACTGTGAATAATGCTGCAATGAATATGGATATCTCTTCAAGATAGTGTTTTTATTTGCCTTGGATATATACTCATAAGTGGAATATTTTTGAGTGTCTATTTTTTGCCACGCACTGAATGATGTACTGGGAATATAATAATGAACAATATAGGAACAGTCTTTGACTTTGTGGAACTTACCTTCTAAGAGGATGGCAGATATGAAACACGTAATTGCATAAGGAACTTGATATTTCCCATCATGAAAAGTTCAACAGAGGAGGAGTATAGGGTGAGATCCTAAGATAGACCGAGGCACCTGCCAGATTATGTGTTGTTTCGAATGAACTGCAAAATGAGGATTAAGCTAGAAGAAAGGGGGAAGAAGGATCAAAGTTCACCTCAGGAACATGGAAGAGCATGTGGGAAGGCCCTGAAGTAGGAAGAAGTATGGGATATCAGAGGAAAGGAGGGAGAGCCAATATGGCTGGAGCTTAGAGAAAAGTGAGAGGTATGAGATGAGACTGTTGAGTTCAGCAGGGCCTTTTACAACACGTTAAAAATCTTGGAGTAGATTTTAAGAGCAATAGGTAATCATGAACCTTTTAGGTAAAGGAGAACATGATCAGGTTTGAATTTTTAAAAGTTTACCGGCAGTGTGGGGAGTGGACTGGGGAGAAGCAAGCATGAATGAGGTGTCCAGCTGGGATCTATTGCAGTTTAGGAAGAGATTATGGGGGCAGAACAGATTTAGAGGTGGATATATTTACAACATATCTTTGAGATAAATCTGGCAAGAGTTGCTGATGGATTGGTTTAAGGATGAAAGAGAGTAATATATCAGGGATGATCCTTAAGTTTTTGACTTGAGTAACTGATTGGAAGGTGGTACCATTTCTAAGCTGGGAAACACTAGACGAAGAGGTTTGGGAGTGGGGATGAAGTATTCAGGAATTCAGTATTGGACATGTTCAGAAAAGATATTGAGTAAGGGGTTGGATATATGGATTTGGAGCTCAAAGGAAAGGCATAGAGGAGACCATTAAATTACTGGTCTGTAAAAATATGATACATCAGATCCCACACTTGAATAAGCTTCTGAATACAAGGTAAATGTTCAGGGAATTGTGATTTTTCAATTCAGGAAAACATTAAGTAAAAAATCAATGTCACAGTGATTTAACAGGGTACTCAATCTGTAGGTATCCATCATCTCATTGTATTGTGATTTATCCAAATAAAATATTTCAGTTCTCAAAAATAGATGTCCTTAGAATAATAAAATAGACAGCAATTAAGCTGCTTTGCTTTATGCTATTTTATTGATGTTGTCAACTCTCACATTTATTTTTGCCTTGCAAAAAATTAACAAAAATACATTGGGAGGAAAAGGTATTTTAAGCGTTTTCTCTATGCAGATGCTTTATATTTTTCAAATATAATAATCTTTTCTATGCCCAGAGAGGATGTGATAACTTTAAAGAAAGGGCAGCTAAGTATAGGCTGTCACTTTTATCTTTTTGAGGGTTGTGCTCTCTATCCTCAGGGGGAAGAAAAGGATTTTAAATTTGGGGAAAAACATAGTGGAAAATTAGCACTACAGCGTAATTACTTGTTTATTTTGTTTTACTTCACTAGATGTAAACTTCATTAAGACAGGGTTTTTTTTTCTGTTTTTTCATTGCTGTAATCCCAGCATCTAAATCAGTGCCTTGCACATAGTAGGTACTCAATGAGTATTTAAGGAAAATTAAATGAGTTAATGAGTTGTAGCTTCACAGTGTGATTATATTTGTTAGGAAATTTCTGAATCTATAGTACTTACCATCTATTAGAGGAATCAGAGCCAAGCTTAGTTCAGCAAACACTTACTGAATTCCTACTATACGCCAGGCTTATGTTAGATGCAGGGGGTAAAAAGATAAGTAAGGCACAATCCCTGTCATATAGGGGCTTATAATTTAGGGTATTGTATATCTGGGTATGTATTTTGGGGAATATGTGTCCAGTATAGGAACCAACATAAATGCAAATAATTTTCAGTGTAATATGGGAGGTTATGACAGAGGGGTAGCACAATGTAGGGTAATATAACCCAGTATAGGGAAGAAATGTAAGAAGGAGGTGGTGGAAATGACTCTCAGCCTTGGGGATAATTGTTAGCTAGAGAACGGGAAGATCATTCCATGATGAAGGAACAACAGTGTGACTGGGGAACCACAAACAGCTCAGAGGTCAGTCAGGTGGCGTAAGGGAAGGTCCACCACTGCACTCTCTGAATTATCTTGAAACTCTGGTAAAATAACTACACAATGAATTTCTGGGATCCGAAAATTACCCTCCCTCACTCCCATGCATTCTCTACCTCTTTTTTGCTTTGGAATTGTCAGACAGCAAAGCATTTTAAATAACGGGGCTGGCGGTACGGGTGGGAGGATGCCGACCTTGAAAATACTTACCAGAGCTACATTAGCTGCTTGGCACAGGTAATCTAAATCCTCTTCAACAAATACAATCACTTGAATATAAAGGCCACTTTACCTTGATCATTTCTGTGGTACCTTATTGGGAAAATCTTGTATGAACTCCTTGTATACATATATAAAACCAGATTCAGAATCAATAAACGCCTATCAAGCAACTACTATGTTTTCATAACTTTTTTCCCTCCTGTAAAGCAAGACTAATTTTGCATATGTATATGGCCAAGGTGGCTGATCGGACTAACTAGAACAAATGCAGATGCAATGACGGTTCCATTCTGGCGAAGCTAGGGCGAGATTTTTTGTGGGTTTTCATTGGGGAGACAGAGACAAAAAAGATAAGGGATAGAGTTTGAAGGTATTGGTGTGAAAAATTATGCCTCGCAGGCCAAAACGAAAATACAGACATGCTGGGGGAAACAAACAGTTTCCAGGCTGGAATGAAAATTTCCTTTCTTCACAAAGCAATCCCCTTTCAATTTCACTCCGCCCTCCTTGTCTCCTAACAATTCTTGCTTCATCATTGTCAAGGGGTTCCCAGGTCTTCCCACATTCATCCTAGCCATCAGAGTAAAAATCTACAACTCTTTTCTACCCCAAAACTCCAGGCTAAAAGTGTTACTGCACTCAGCCTGGAAAATGAATCGAGCTTTTAACATTCGCATAAAACATTTCAAATACAATGCTGTAGCCGCCTATCTGGACCCGCCACCCAGGAACTACAATACCCAGAATGCAGTGTTTTCCCTTCCGCCTTCTACCACAGCAATGCTTAACTTGATCTCATTTCCACAAGCAATAGTCACATGACACGTTTCCTGTCAAGATGGCGGATAATCTACCTTCGGAGTTTGATGTGGTCGTAATAGGGACGGGTATGTGTGGCTCTGGTACTCCCTGGACACAGTGTAGGAAGTCTTTCCCGTTCCTACCTTCTCTGTCAGTGGCGAGGGTCGGCGAGAAATGTTGGGGGTCGAGCGTGAGAGGGAGGACGGAAAGGAAGCGAAGTAGTCTGGAGCCAGCGCGGGACTTGGCAGCTGCAGGGAGGGGCTTGGACCCGCGGTGCTTAGCGCCATTTGAGTAGGGGTCGATCTGCTCGATGTCGATTGCTGAGGTTGGTTGCTGCGGGTGATTCCTGTAATTTCCTTAGAGGGAGGTGGGTTTGCAGTGTCATGAGAACGGAGGGTGGGGATTTTGTCAATGGAGACACCTTTGGCATGACATAATTTCCTCCTTGTTAGTTTCAAGGTGATATTCCCCATCATTTTGTCTCGCCATTTTATAGGAATTTTTCATATATTTATGTAATCCTAAGGTGCAGTGCAGCTCGGATACATTTTGTTACTCAGTTGTTGCCCGTGTACGTTTTAATTTACTAAGGCGATGAAATGGATTCTTTTATGTTTTGCTGAGAAGCCTAGGGGGTTGTAATTTGTTGTGGTGGCCATTATTCCTGCTTTATGGTGCTGAAAGAAATCATTTTGCTTTATACCACCCACCTATCTACCAACAGCTAAATGAGCTGAGAACAAGCGTCTGTGAGTCCAGTTCAGGTGTGTGATCTTATCTTCCCCTTGTTTTCCCATCATTTATTCTTCATGTTTTGGGTGGTGCCAGAACTCCCCCTGCAATTTATAGTTGACAAATTACACGTACAACACGTGGCAGAAAACATTTGGCAGCAGTTGGTATTTTGTTTTTCTTAACAGTGTAAAGGGTGGATTTTAGATGGGGTGAAATAATTTGTTGGGTGGGGTTTTCTCCTGTCTACGGAACGTGGGAGGCTGGGGAACCCCGGTGGTTGAGACCCTGTCCACTGTGTTGAATTCAGTTCATTGTCTTCTTAAACAGTAGGAGCAGCCATGTTTCCAGGTCGGGAGTAAAAATAATAACTACGTATTTTCGAATGCTTATTATTTGCTAATCGACGTGCTAAGCACTTTACAAGCTGTATATAATCCTCGCAACAATCTTGTTAGAGTACGTATTCTTTACACTATACAGAGGAGGCAAAAGGGCTTAGAAAGGTTGCAATTTGCTCAAGATCACACAGCCGGTAAATTTCCAAAGGTCAATTCCATACCAGAAGGAGAATCAGTGGCTCTGACCCTCAGAGTTAACCCATATTAATAGAAATAATTTGGAAAACTTGGTTCTAGACCTTGCTTGGCCATTAACTAGCTGTGTGAGTTGCTAGGGCTAGGAACTTAATCTCTCTGAGCCTCAGTTTCCTTGTTTATGAACATAGGGAGGGTAAACTAGATAACCTTTCCAGTGTTGTCTAACCAAAAATTATCTTGTTCTAGTTGTACCTGGGTAATTGTTTTCAAAACAGCAAGGACATGTTTATTCTCAACCTGAAAACTGCATGGCTACAGATAACCTTGCTGTAGCTGCTATGAACAGATGTTGGATGAGAGCTGGAAGGAGTCAACAGACTCTTATTTATTCTCTCCAGTCTATCCTAAAACTTAGAACAATATCCACTTTAGAATAGTTGTTATACCATACTTGGGTCCTATGTTACTGCCTTCTTTTGTTGTTGTTTTACCTTGGCACTTAGGGCGTTTTAAAAATTACTTTGAATCATTAAGATACTTTTTCTTATCTTGATTCAAATTTTAATTGATAAGAGTGCTAATTCTTATCATTAAGTGCTGTTAATTCTTATATGAGACGTATTTTGCCTTCTAGTTCAGTTCATAATATGGATTACATCCATCCTGTTAGAGTCCGTTATGATAGAGGTAGGAAGATTCTGTGAGTGATCCAGAAAATTGCATCAGGGGTATCTGGTGTATTTGGAAAAAGATTCATTTTAGACTTATTTCCGTGAGAGTAATGTTATTTCTCAAAGTGTGGGAAGAACTTATTTGAGTTAGAAGTTTTTCATATCACTTAGTGAACACGTTTTTACTTTTCAAGCACATTCTTTAAATTTATGATATGAAGCTTTGTTTTTAGGTAAGTCAAACTGGAAAAATTGGATAAAAGCCATTTCCCAAATAAATGAATCCAATAATTCCAATCACTACTGAATAAGAATGATTTTTAATGTGTTTGGAATATTTCTCTTCTGAAATAGTTTGCTGAAAGTGGTCTTTAAAATGTGTTTGCCTTACTATATGTACTAGCTTGAGTAAATCATAGAAAAATCAGTGTTTCAAAGATTCAGTTTTAATAACAAAAGCAGAATTAATCATGCATGTATCAGAAACATGAAGAAATAGGCTATGAGATGCAGTTTTTCTTTTAGCAGATTTAGTTCTAGTTAAATGTCATCAAGAGACAATTGCTTTATCAAGTAAAATAATCTGTGGATAATATTTTAAACCCCTTTGACCTTGATTAATTTGTATTTCTTTTCATTCTTCATAACACAACGTTTTCCTTAAGATCATGTTTTGAAGAGATTATGGGAAAATAAAGTTTTGTATGTATTTTCTTAGTTAAGCCCATTTCCTCCTGATTACAAAATACAGGAAATATCACTAGAACACCCAAAGGCAGAAGAATAAGATAAAGTACTTGAACCATGGAAGATATAGAAGAAAATGGAATAAGGAAGGAGCACCAAATGGAGTCTCAAGGGAGAGGACAAAAATAGATATAGTGAGTTCAATATAAAATAAAAAAAATTTAATGAAAAAATCCTGACAATTATTTGTAAAAATAGATATAGTAATAAGTGTCTAGAAAATGGCCTTCAGTTTGGGTGCATGGTTGTCATTTTAAAGACATTTTGCCATTTAAAGACATTTGAGTGATAATTTTGTGGGTTACAGAGAAGTATCATCGGTTGCAGGTTAAAAATAGTCCCAGTAGCATAATACCTCACTGCAGGTGACGTATCTGGCAAACTGTGTAATCTGTAACCCGCAGCAGAGCCATCCACTCAACAAAAGGGCAGACAAGATGGAAGTTACAAGAGTTATGGGATAATATCGGCATGCTTCTTACATAGAGGAATCCCTCATTCTCTTATTTAGAGCATATTCTTTCTTATTTTAGAAAATTCTAGCATGCTCAGAGTGTATTAGAAGCATCTTATTAGAAGATATAGGAAACGTTATCAACTTCTGCAAAAGCCATGTTTGGGAGGTGTCATTAGACATAAGTGACAGTTCATATCCTTACGGGAAAGGGGAGAGACAAACACCTAAAATGCAAACCTACATCAGACAGCACAATGACCTGGCACCATTTAGTGTAGTGACAGACTACACATTTTTTAGAATATTCAACCCACATTTACTGAGAACCTAGTCCCTGCCCTTGTGACATTTACTGTGTTGCCTATTCTGAGGAGCTGTTTGGGGTTCCTGACTGTCACATGCTCAGAGCTGTTCTAAGCCAATGTAGCCTTTTCAGTGCATCCTTCTTGCTTTCTGAAGGCCACATAGATATTCATTCTGCATCCCTTTCCTTACTAAGGTACACCACACATATTATATTTTGGAATTCTTCCCCTAAATGGTCTGTGGAGTAGACTAGCTTAACATTTTTCCTGCAGAGCACAAACACATAGACCCTATTTTGATTTAAGAGTTTTATTGCTAAAGATTATGGGGAAAGAAGTGAGATAACAAAAATAACAAATATGGGGTAAATTACAAGGGGTATTGCTCCTAAATCCTGACTACCTTGCTAGATCATGCTCAGCATAGTCCGAAATCGATGTGGCAGCATGGCATAATGGGAATCACTTAACCTTCCTACTGGGTAACTTTGGGAAAATTGCATAACATCTTGGGACGTCAATTTGTTCATCTGTAAAGTGAGAGACTTGAATTAGGTGACCTCTAAGGTAGGCATCTACCAGTTCTAAAATTTGCCATTGTGTGTGCATAATTATGACCCTGGGTCCTTGAGAAAAGACAATTCTGTATAGTCCTCTTAAGAAGTCAAGTCAGTGTTTGATATACTTCAGAAATTTTTCTATCAAAATGGTTCATAAAAAAAATTTTCTTGGAAATGATAAGCTGCTTTCATCAGGAAAGGTCATGTAGGTAGCACAGCTCCATTTCTTGATGTTAGTTGAGCATTGAAACTTTAAGGTGGTTAACTTTGGCCAGCAGCTTATTGACTATAATGCTTATGATGGTGGTGGAGTAACTTCACTTCTCTAAACGTTGGGGGATGGTAATGTTGTAGGAGGTATCGTGGAAACTGATTTTTACTAAATACCTGTTTATGCCAGACTCTCTGCCAAGTGATTTCTTATATATGTATCTTATTTAATCCTCTCCCAGGATGCCTGTGTGTGGTTCTAATATCGGAGGATGTCCATACTTTCTCTGCCTGTATTTCCAAATATCCATGAACCTGTAGTCTAGAGCAGAGTTGTTTTTTTTTTAAATTGCAAGATGCCACCTATTTGTGGGTCATGAAATCAATTCCAGCATTAAAAAAAACAAGTAGAATAGAATATGTATTAGAATATATTACATGTAGTAAGGATGAGTATACTTTTTTTCTTTATTTGGATGCAACATTTTAAAAAATATTTTATTTATTTATTTTTATTTTTGGCTGTGTTGGGTCCTAGTTGCGGCACGTAGAATCTTCGTTGTGGTGTGCGTGCTCTTTGTTGTGGTGCGTGGGCTTCTCTCTAGTTGTGGCGTGCAGGTTTTCTCTTTCTAGTTGAGGTGCGTGGGCTCAGTAGTTGCACTGTGCGGGCTTAGTTGCCCACTTAGTTCCCCGACCAGGGATTGAACCCACATCCCCTGCGTTGGAAGATGGATTCTTTACCACTGGACCACCAGGGAAGTCCCAGGATGAGTATAGTTTCATGAAACATATATTTCATGTGTGTATCACTGTGTGAAGCACACACACATACATATATTCATATATATTTTGGGGGTGGCTAGGGGCAAAATGTTTTAAAGTTTAGAGAATATTGATTAACTGAATAACGTAGTGAGTAGGAATGAAATAATATTTCAAAAGTCATTTGGTTTTACAAATGCTATACCATCCATATGTTTTATTTACCTTGACATGTATGTATCTCATTTGAGAGCATAGTGTAGTGATTGACAAGGTGGCTCTGAAATGGGACAGTGTTTGAATCAGCTATGCTGCTTGTGCCACCTCACACATGTTCCTTAATGTCTAAGTTTCAATTTTCTCATCTCTAAAAGAGAATAAATCTCACAGAGCTGTGTTGAGGATTCAATGGAATAATTCTGTAAAATGCTTAGTAAGTGCTCAGAAAACATAGTTGATTTTTATAGCCCATAATACCGTACTGAGGTGCTTTTATCATCACTACTGTTACGTGAATGCTTCCAAGGAAAGGCTCATAGTTTTCATGGAGAGCAGTGGAAAGATTCAGGTGTCTGAGTCATCTTCCTCCTCTTCCCATTGGCCGTTTGGTGGGAAAGACCTTTGTGTGTCTGTTACCACTATTTCTATCAGACTTCTTAACTGACGGTTTTCTTTCCTTTTTTTTTTTTCTTCTTTTACTCTGTTTTGTTCACCAGCTTGCATTATTTGTCATTTGTTTTGAACAGATTTGTCTTGTTTGAGGCATAGTGTGAAACTCTTCCTTGTCAGTGTAAGAATGCTGAAGGAGCTAAAGAGAGCTTACAGGTTTTGCTGTTCTGAAAAATGCTTTGCAATTCTTCAGGCATTTATTGATGGAAAAGTATGCCTTTTCTGCGCTCAATACCTCGAAAAGTAAAGGGAATTATATAACTCTGGAGAAGACTCTCTGGAGAGGCTTATGCTTCCCTGTAAATCATAAGTTTGAGCCAGTCCCTCAGAGAGAGGCGCATCTGTTACCAGAGTTCTCTCCGCAGCATCATTTTCATCTCCCATGCCTCACGTCATTTTCTCATTTTCTCCAGTATCCTCATGACGTTTTGGAGAACTCAAGCTACAGCAATTAAAATCAAACATGGCTGCTCACCATCACATTCTCATATTTCACATAAAATCCCAGTGCACAGAAACAATTATAATTCCATGTAATTGAACTGTTACTCATGCTAAATCATCTGCTATTCAGTTTCACTACAGTCTTTACACTGAAAAGTTAGGCTGTGCCTGCTATGTATGTAAATGGTTTAAAAAGTAAAATAGTCTAAAAATCATCAGTTCCCAGTTTATATTAATATGTATATTACAAAACTACATATATATACACATATATGTCAATATATGCACATGTATGTATTATGTATATATGCTAGAGAGATTGGAAACATTTTGGGGATATTTAGTTGTGACCAACAAAATAGGGATACTTTGAAAGATTGATTTATTCTTTTTTGCTTTTCTAATAATCTTATTAAAGGGCAGTGTAAAAAGATGATAATTTATCACAGATACTGATTTCTCCAAGTGTGATTATGAGAGCTATCATGTTATCATAATGGGACTATTTAAAAAATAGTTTGAAAATAGGTGAAGAGACCAGGGGCAGCTTTTCGCCAGGGTAGTGCTTCACTTGAGTGTTTGATCTCATATTAGATTTTACCAAGAGTTTAAGTGGGTAATGTCATACCGCTTGACTGATTTGGTTTATATCACATTTACAAAAGTACCAACATCTGCTTTTTCTCCCGAGTAGTGTTCATACATATCTTTTTTGTCCAGCCTAGTGTTGATGTTGAGTTACAATGGCTTTTGGTTAATGGCAGTTTTAGTCATTTTGTATTGCTTTCAACTGTTTTGGATCATGTATCTGTGATCTGAATTTGCACATTGGTTAAACTGCTTTTCTGTATATGCATTTAAAATAATTATGGAAAAGTTTGCACAAGCTAAAGTACAGACAAAGAAGGTTTTACATACAGATAGCAGGCATATTAGGAAGATGCTGAGTTGTGTTCTAATCCTTAGTTTTCTATGTTACTTTGGCATGAGCTATCTAGGCCAAATAGAGGACATAGAATTAAATTTAGTATGTACAACACACTGTTAAATATATGAAATTATTTCTGGCATTTATTATGCTGAATCCAATGCTAAGCCCTTAAAATGCATTATCTCATCTGATTCTCACAGTAACCTTGTCGTGTTAGATGCTTATTGTTATCTCCATTTTACAAATGTGGAACCTAAGGCTTAGTTAAGTTTGACCGAGGTCAAACTGTTAAGACTGGAGTTACTCTGGCTAGGTATTAGATTTAGCTGGTTGGATTCTTCCATGTGAAAAAATAGCTTATACTCTCAAGATTAGATTATTGTGTTCTAGCTTAGCAGTTGACAGTTGCTTCATTTTAGGGAGTTACCATTGTTGACATTAAAATCCTGATTCCAGCACAGCCTTGTGGTGTTAACTCATTATTGACAGCATCATGACATCTGTCAACTCGCAGACCTTTTGATGAAGGTGAACTGAATGACTTGGTTGTGTTTATCCCTTAAAACTGAAAAAACAGAATCAGCCACTAAAGTAATGGCTAGAAATGGGATCAGAAAATACAGTCATATTTCAAGTGATAATCTGTTTCCCTAGGAATTATTCACTGATTACTAGATACGTAATTTCCCACAGAAATAAAACCATTGTTAAAAGTCAGCTATAGGCTATTTGTGCATGTGGGAGGGTTTGCCATTTTGTCTTTTTAAAAAAATGTTTTTTAGTTTTATGCACTTATAAATTGAATTTTCAAGATCAAGTATGAGACTCATTGTTCTGTTTATGAAGCTTTTCTTTTTTTAATTGACTCTTCTTTTGGTTCCTATAATTGTCAACAATTGTCAGCACTTGCAATGGATGCATCTTAATTGACAGTAGATGTGGTATCTTTTCCCTCCAAGAGCCGTGTCATTAACAAATAATATTAATAACTAACACTTTTAGGAATATACTTCCAGACCTGTGTGTATAGATGTGTGTATGCTATTCTGTTTTTCACTTCACAGTATGTTATGAACATCATTCCATGTTAATCAAATCTTCTTCCTCAGTGTCTTTTTAAAAAACTTTTCATTTGGAGATAATTCGACTCACATGCAGTTGTAAGAAGTAATATAGGAAGATCCTGTATATGTTCACCCAGCTTCCCCCAGTGGTAAGTAAGATCTTGCATAACTACATGTAGCATAACCAGGTAATTGACCTTACCCAGTGACCTTATTCAGATGTCACCAGTTTTACATGTACTCGTGTGTGTTTAGTTCTGTACAGTTTTATCACATGAAGACTGGTGTCACATCCAGATACAAAACAGTTTCATCATACTCTCTCATGATACCTTTCTATAGCCATGGACACCTCCCTCCTACCTACATCCCTAAACCCTGGCAACCCCTAATCTGTTCTTCATCTTTACGATTATGTCATTTCCAAAAGTTTATTAAATGTCATATTAAGTAGATGCTTAGTAAATATTATTTTCTATAAATGTCCTGTCATTTATTTAAATTAGCAACTTTTATTGGACATTTAAGGTTTTCAGTTTTTCACTTTCATAAACTAAGGCTGTGATGAACATGGTGTGCCTAAATCTTTTGTACGTATTTAATTATTTCCTTAGGATAAATACCTAGAACTGTAACTGTTAAATTGAATTATAGAGGTGGTTACGTAAAGCTTTTGATTTGTATTGATGAATTGCCTTAAGGAAAGTTTGCCAGTCTAATCTCATCAGCGGAGTATGAGAATGCTTATTTTCCCATAGTCTTTCAACATTGTCTATGAATGTCTTATTCTTAATTACTATCAACATCATAGCCAAAAAAAATATTTCCTTGTTTGCATTTACATTTTCAGATCATAAGTGAGGTTGACTATTTAATAGGTATATTGGTCAATTATGTTTCTTTTGGAAATTGCCCTTACCCATGTTTCTATTGTGCCATTTTTTTCTTTTCAACATGTAATAATTCTTTATATACTAAAGACTTTAAATCTTTATCATGTATTTTGTAAATTTGCCTTCTATTTTTATGGTGGTTTCTCATGTATGAAACTTTATAATTTTCACGTAGTGAAATCTATCAAATGTTTTTTTCTTTTATGGTTACTGCCTTTGGAGATATGCATAGAAAGCCTTCCCCTCCAAGATTAAGTAAATATTGATGCTTAGTTTCTTTTTTAACATTTTATTTTTTACATTTAAATTTTAATTCACCTTAAATTTACTTTGTTGTAGAATATGAGGGTATTTTCCTTCTAAATCATTAGCTGGTTATTCTAACACCATCGATCTATTCTTTCTCCACTGAATTGAAATACTTCCTTTATTTTTTTTCTATTATATGATCAGTTTTTGGACTTTCTGCCAGTAATCTGGGTGTCTCTTTGAGTGTAGTCGGAACTATAAAGTGGGAATAGACTGGGTCATCTGATCTGTAGAGAAATGATAACTTTCCCTCTTTGAAATCTCAAGAAACACAAGGCAATATTTGAATATATAAAAAATTATAGCATCTACTCTGAAAAATAGCAAACTAAAAGAAAAAGGAAAACAGAGTAGGAGTATTTGCAACTCATAACAAAGAACTAATTACGTAAAAATAATACCTTCAAATTTATATGAAAAATGTCAAGATCTCTACAGGTAAATGGGCAGAGAGTGTAAACAGACAAGAGAGGTTACAAATAGTCAACAAACTTCAGGGAAAATATTTTTTTCTGATTAATAGTCAAATGCAAAATAACCTGATAATTAAAAACACTAAATTAAGGGAGTAGTCACTAATTGTTGATGAAGTTGTATTCAGTTGAAATGCTGATGGTATTATAAATTGGGACAACACTTTGGCAGAGTAACAGTTCGTACCAAGAATTGTCAATATGTTCATTCCCTTAGACTCAGTAACTCCAGATCTGAGAATTTATTGTGAGAAAAATCATTCAATAGAGGTAAAAAGCTACAAGGGTGACAACATCTATTTTAAAGCTGCTTATCATAGTAAAGTTTGGAAATAATGTTGTATGTCGAAGAGCCCCGATGTCTCAAAGGATTCTGGTGGACTGATGGAGTAGGCAGTTTTACAGTGTGGCCTAGGATATTTTTTATTACAGAATATCATACATACAAATGAAATATATGTGTGTGTATGTATACATATTTTTAATTTCTTTCTTTCAGTGAACAATAACAAAGTGAGTGGCACGTATGTATGACCCACCTAAAGAAAAAGAACACTACCAGAATATTACCAGTACCTTAGGAGCTCCCTGGGTGCACCACCATCCATCTCCCCTTCCTTTCCCACAGCTGTAACCATTATGGTAAACTGCTTTAATTGTCCTCTTGTTTTTTTAAAGTGTTTTTTATCACGTGTATATCACCAAACCATATGTTGTTAGTTTTTCCTGTTTTTGACACTTGTCTAACTTTTGGAATTCTACTCTATGTATTCTTTCTGTGACTTGCTTTCCTTGGTCAGTGTTATGCTTGTGAGATTCATCTGTACAGATACATATAGCTGTAATACCCCCACATACTCCCACATACACACACACACACACACACAGTCACACTCACACTCACACACTGCTATTATATAGTATTCTAGGCTTGCAAATCTTCAACTTCAGTAGGTTATGCATATTCACCAAAATAATTGTATTTATTTGCCCTTTGGTTTTCAGCTTTTCAAGGCCCCTGCCTCCCTCAGGAAATGTATAATGTCATAAACACACATTCACGACAAAATAAGATCGTTAGGTACACGTCATTCTGCAACTTTTTCAGTCAGTAATTCTCACCTTTCTCTCCATTCCAGGACTGTTTTATCCCATGTAGCATCCCAGTACTGTTTAGTAGTATCCCAGTACTGTTTTATCCCATTGCTTTACAATGGTGTGTTAGTTTCTGCTTCATACCAAAGTGAATCAGTTATACATATACATATGTTCCCATATCTCTTCCCTCTTGCGTCTCCCTCCCTCCCACCCTCCATATCCCACTCCTCTAGGTGGTAACAAAGCACCGAGCTGATCTCACTGTGCTTTGCGCCTGCTTCCCACTAGCTATCTATTTTACATTTGGTAGTGTATGGATGTCCATTGCCACTCCCTTACTTTGTCATGGCTTACCCTTCCCCATCCCCATATCCTCAAGTCCATTCTTTAGTAGGTCTGTGGATTCATTCCTGTCTTAACCCTAGGTTATTCATGACATTTTTTTCCTTAAATTCCATATGTATGTGTTAGCATAAGGTATTTGTCTTTCTCTTTCTGACTTACTTCACTCTGTATGACAGACTCTAGGTCCATCCACGTTATTACAAATAGCTCAATTTCGTTTCTTTTTATGGCTGAGTAATATTCCATTGTATATATGTGCCACATCTTCTTTATCCATTCATCCGATGATGGACACTTAAGGTGTTTCCATCTCCTGGCTACTGTAAATAGAGCTGCAATGAATATTTTGGTACATAACTCTTTTTTTTTCTAACATCTTTATTTGGGTATAATTGCTTTACAATGGTGTGTTAGCTTCCGCCTTATAACAAAGTGAATCAGTTATACATATATTCCCATATCTCTTCCCACTTGTGTCTCCCTCCCTCCCACCCTCCCTGTCCCACCCCTCCAGGCGGGCACAAAGCACTGAGCTGATCTCGCTGTGCTATGCAGCTGCTTCCCACTAGCTATCTACCTTACATTAGGTAGTGTATATATGCCCATGCCTCTCTCTCGCTTTCTCACAGCTCACACTTCTCCCTCCCCATATCCACAAGTCCGTTCTCTAGTAGGTCTATGGCTTTATTCCTGTCTTATCCCTAGGTTCTTCATGACATTTTTTTTCTTAAATTCCATATATATGTGTTAGCATACGGTATTTGTCTTTCTCTTTCTGACTTACTTCACTCTGTATGACAGACTCTAGGTCTATGCACCTCATTAAAATAACTCAATTTTGTTTCCTTTTATGGCTGAGTAATATTCCATTGTATATATGAGCCACATCTTCTTTATCCATTCATCCGATGATGGACACTTAGGTTGTTTCCATCTCCGGGCTATTGTAAATAGAGCTGCAATGAACATTTTGGTACATGACTCTTTTTGAATTTTGGTTTTCTCAGGGTATATGCCCAGTAGTGGGATTGCTGGGTCGTATGGTAGTTCTATTTGTAGTTCTTTAAGGAACCTCCATACTTTTCTCCATAGTGGCTGTACCAATTCACATTCCCACCAGCAGTGCAAGAGTGTTCCCTTTTCTCCACACTCTCTTCAGCATTTATTGCTTCTAAATTTTTTGATGATGGCCATTCTGACTGGTGTGAGATGATATCTCATTGTAGTTTTGATTTGCATTTCTCTAATGATTAATGATGTTGAGCATTCTTTCATGTGTTTGTTGGCAGTCTGTATATCTTCTTTGGAGAAATGTCTATTTAGGTCTTCTGCCCATTTTTGGATTGGGTTTTTTGTTTTTTTCTTATTGAGCTGCATGAGCTGCTTGAAAATTTTGGAAATTAATCCATTGTCAGTTGCTTCATTTGCAAATATTTTCTCCCATTCTGAGGGTTGTCTTTTGGTCTTGTTTATGGTTTCCTTTGCTGTGGAAAAGCTTTGAAGTTTCATTAGGTCCCATTTGTTTATTTTTGTTTTTATTACCATTTCTCTAGGAGGTGGGTCAAAAAGGATCTTGCTGTGATTTATGTCATAGAGTGTTCTGCCTATGTTTTCCTCTAAGAGTTTGATAGTTTCTGGCCTTACTTTTAGGTCTTTAATCCATTTTGGGCTTATTTTTGTGTATGGTGTTAGGGAGTGTTCTAATTTCATACTTTTACATGTACCTGTCCAGTTTTCCCAGCACCACTTATTGAAGAGGCTGTCCTTTCTCCACTGTACATTCCTGCTTCCTTTATCAAAGATAAGGTGACCCTATGTGCATGGGTTTATCTCTGAGCATTCTATCCTGTTCTATTCATCTATATTTCTGTTTTTGTGCCAGCACCATACTGTCCTGATTACTGTAGGTTTTTAGTATAGTCTGAAGTCAGGGAGCCTGATTCCTCCAGCTCCATTTTTCGTTCTCAAGATTGCTTTGGCTATTCGGAGTCTTTTGTGTTTCCATACAAATTGTGAAAATTTTTGTTCTAGTTCTGTGAAAAATGCCAGGGGTAGTTTGATAGGGATTGCATTGAATCTGTAGATTGCTTTGGGTAGTAGAGTCATTTTCACAATGTTGATTCTTCAATCCAAGTATACGGTATATCTCTCCATCTATTTGTATCATCTTTAATTTCTTTCATCAGTGTCTTATAATTTTCTGCATACAGGTCTTTTGTCTTCTTAGGTAGGTTTATTCCTAGATATTTTATTCTTTTTGTTGCAGTGGTAAATGTGAGTGTTTTCTTGATTTCACTTTCAGATTTTTCATCATTAGTATATAGGAATGGCAGAGATTTCTGTGCATTAATTTTGTATCCTGCTACTTCACCAAATTCATTGATTAGCTCTAGTAGTTTTCTGGTAGCATCTTTAGGATTCTCTATGTATAGTATCATGTCATCTGCAAACAGTGACAGCTTTACGTCTTCTTTTCCGATTTGGATTCCTTTTATTTCCTTTTCTTCTCTGATTGCTGTGGCTAAAACTTCCAAAAGTATGTTGAATAAGAGTGGTGGGAGTGGGCAACCTTGTCTTGTTCCTGATCTTAGTGGAAATGCTTTCAGTTTTTCATCATTGAGGATGATGTTGGCTGTGGGCTTGTCATATATGGCCTTTATTATGTTGAGGAAAGTTCCCTCTATGCCTACTTTCTGCAGGGTTTTTATCATAAATGGGTGTTGAATTTTTTCAAAAGCTTTCTCTGTATCTATTGAGATGATCATATGGTTTTTCTCCTTCAATTTGTTAATATGGTTTATCAAATTGATTGATTTGCATATATTGAAGAATCCTTGCATTCCTGGAATAAACCCCACTTGCTCATGGAGTATGATCCTTTTAGTGTGCTGTTGGATTCTGTTTGCTAGTATTTTGTTGAGGATTTTTGCAACTATGTTCATCAGTGATATTGGCCTGTAATTTTCTTTCTTTGTGACATCCTTGTCTGGTTTTGGTATCAAGGTGATGGTGGCCTTGTAGAAGGAATTTGGGAGTGTTCCTCCCTCTGCTATATTTTGGAAGAGTTTGAGAAGGATAGCTGTTAGCTCTTTTCTAAATGTTTGATAGAAATCGCGTGTGAAGCCATCTGGTCCTGGGCTTTTGTTTGTTGGAAGATTTTTTTTTTTTTTTTTGGTGCGCAGGCCTCTCACTGTTGTGGCCCCTCCGGCTGTGGAGCACGGGCTCCGGATGCGCAGGCTCAGTGGCCATGGCTCATGGGCCTAGCCGCTCTGCGGCACGTGGGATCTTCCCGGACCGGGGCACGAACCCGCGTCCCCTGCATCGTCAGGCGGACTCTCAACCACTGCGCCACCAGGGAAGCCCTGTTGGAAGATTTTTAATCACAGTTTCAATTTCAGTGCTTGTGATTGGTCTGTTCATATTTTCTCTTTCTTCCTGATTCAGTCTTGGCAGGTTATGCATTTCTAAGAATTTGTCCATTTCTTCCAGGTTGTCCATTTTATTGGCATAGAGTTGCTTGTAGTAATCTCTCATGATCTTTTGTACTTCTGCAGTGTCAGTTGTTACTTCTCCTTTTTCATTTCTATTTCTATTGATTTGAGTCTTCTCCCTTTTTTTCTTGATGAGTCTGGCTAGTGGTTTATCTATTTTGTTTATCTTCTCAAAGAACCAGCTTTTAGTTTTATTGATCTTTGCTATCATTTCCTTCATTTCTTTTTCATTTATTTCTGATCTGATTTTTATGATTTCTTTCCTTCTGCTAGCTTTGGGGTTTTTTTGATCTTCTTTCTCTAATTGCTTGAGGTGCAAGGTTAGGTTGTTTATTCGAGATGTTTCCTGCTTCTTAAGGTGGGCTTGTATTGCTATAAACTTCCCCCTTAGATCGGCTTTTGCTGCATCCCATAGGTTTTTGGTCGTTATGTCTCCACTGTCATTTGTTTCTAGGTATTTTTTTATTTCCTCTTTGATTTCTTCAGTGATCACTTCATTATTAAGTAGTGTATTGTTTAGCCTCCATGTGTTTGTATATTTTACAGATCTTTTCCTGTAAATGATATCTAGTCTCATGGCGTTGTGGTCGGAAAAGATACTTGATACAATTTCAATTTTCTTAAATTTACCAAGGCTTGATTTGTGACCCAAGATATGATCTATCCTGGAGGATGTTCCATGAGCACTTGAGAAAAATGTGTATTGTGTTGTTTTTGGACGGAGTGTCCTATAAATATCAATTAAGTCCATGTTGTTTAATGTATCATTTAAAGCTTGTGTTTCCTTATTTATTTTCATTTTGGATGATCTGTCCATGGGTGAAAGTGGGGCGTTAAAGTCCCCTACTATGAATGTGTTCCTGTCGATTTCCCCTTTTATGGCTGTTAGTATTTGCCTTATGTATTGAGGTGCTCCTATGTTGGGTGCATAAATATTTACAATTGTTATATCTTCTTCTTGGATCGATCCCTTGATCATTATGTAGTGTCCTTCTTTGTCTCTTCTAATAGTTTTTATTTTAACGTCTATTTTGTCTGATATGAGAATTGCTACTTCAGCTTTCTTTTGGTTTCCATTTGCATGGAATATCTTTTTCTATCTCCTTACTTTCAGTCTGGTTGTGTCTCTAGGTCTTAAATGGGTCTCTTTTAGACAGCATATATATGGGTCTTGTTTTTGTATCCATTCAGCCAGTCTGTGTCTTTTGGTGGGAGCATTTAGTCCATTTACATTTAAGGTAATTATCGATATGTATGTTCCTATTCCCATTTTCTAAATTGCTTTTGGTTCGTTATTATAGGTCTTTTCCTTCTCTTGTGTTTCTTGTCTAGAGAAGTTCCTTTAGCATTTGTAGTAAAGCTGGTTTGGTGGTGCTGAACTCTCTCAGCTTTAGCTTGTCTGTAAAGGTTTTAATTTCTCCATCAAATCTGAATGAGATCCTTGCTGGGTAGAGTAGTCTTGGTTGCAGGTTTTTCTCCTTCATCACTTTCAGTATGTCCTGCCACTCCCTTCTGGCTTGCAGAGTTTCTGCTGAAAAATCAGCTTTTAACCTTATGGGGATTCCCTTGTGTGTTATTTGTTGTTTTTCCCTTGCTGCTTTTAATATGTTTTCTTTGTATTTAATTTTTGACAGTTTGATTAATATGTGTCTTGGTGTATTTCTCCTTGGATTTATCCTGTATGGGACTCTCTGTGCTTCCTGGACTTGATTAACTATTTCCTTCTCCATATTAGGAAAGTTTTCAACTATAATCTCTTCAAATATTTTCTCAGTCCCTTTCTTTTTCTCTTCTTCTTCTGGAACCCCTATAATTCTAATGTTGGTGCATTTAATGTTTTCCCAGAGGTCTCTGTGACTGTCCTCAGTTCTTTTCATTCTTTTTTCTTTATTCTGCTCTGCAGTAGTTATTTCCACTATTTTATCTTCCAGGTCACTTATCTGTTCTTCTGCCTCAGTTATTCTGCTATTGATCCCATCTAGAGTATTTTTAATTTCATTTATTGTGTTGTTTGTCGTTGCTTGTTTCATCTTTATTTCTTCTAGGTCCTTGTTAAATGTTTCTTGCATTTTGTCTATTTGCAAGATTTTGGATCATCTTTACTATCATTATTCTGAATTCCTTTTCAGGTAGACTGCCTATTTCCTCTTCATTTGTTAGGTCTGGTGGGTTTTTATCTTGCTCATTCATCGGCTGTGTGTTTTTCTGTCTTCTCATTTTGCTTATCTTACTGTGTTTGGAATCTCCTTTTTGGAGGCTGCAGGTTCGTAGTTTCCACTGTTTTTGATGTCTGTCTGCAGTGGCTAAGGTTGGTTCAGTGGGTTGTGTAGGCTTCCTGGTGGAGGGGACTAGTGCCTGTGTTGTGGTGGATGAGGCTGGATCTCGTCTCTCTGGTGGGCAGGGCCACGTCTGGTGGTGTGTTTTGGGGTGTCTGTGGAGTTATTATGATTTTAGACAGCCTCTCTGCTAATGGGTGGGGTTGTGTTCCTGTTTTGCTAGTTGTTTGGCATAGGGTGTCCAGCACTTTAGCTTGCTGGTCATTGAGTGAAGTTGGGTGCTGGCGTTGAGATGGAGATCTCTGGGAGATTTTTGCCGTTTGGTATTCTGTGGAGCTGGGAGGTCTCTTGTTGAGCAGTGTCCTGAAGTTGGCTCTTCCACCTCAGAGGCAGAGCCCTGACTCCTGGCTGGAGCACCAAGAGTCTTTCATCCACACGGCTCAGAATAAAAGGTAGAAAAAGTAGAGAGAATTAGTAGAAGTAGGAAGGTAGAAAGAAAGAAAGAAAGGAGGGAAGGAAGGAAGGAAGAAAGGAAGGAAGAAAGAAAAAGAAATAAAGAGAGAAAGAAAAGGCAAGAAGGAAACAAAGGAGGGAGGGAGGAAGGAAGTAAGGAAGGAGGGAAGGAAGGAAAAAAGACAGAAAGAAGATACAGTAAAATAAAATAAAGTATAATAAAGTTATTGAATTAAAAAGTAATTATTTAGGGAAAAAACAGGACGGATAGAACCTTAGGACAAATGGTGGAAGCAAAGCTATACAGACAAAATCTTACACAGAAGCATACACATACACCCTCACAAAGGTAAAGGGGAAAAAACCATAAATCTTGCTCTCAAAGTCCACCTCCTCAATTTGGTATGATTTGTTGTCTAAAGGAGGGAAGGAAGGACGGAAGGAAGGAATAAAGAACAAACGTAAAGTATAATAAAGTTATTAAAATTAAAATTAATTATTAGGAAAAATATTTTAAAAAATGGACGGATAGAACCCTGGGACAGATGGTGGAAGCAAAGCTATACAGACAAGATCTCACACAGAAGCATACACATACACATTCACAAAAAGAGGAAAAGGGGAAAAAATCATAGATCTTGCTCTCAAAGATCTTGCTCAATTTGGGATGATTCGTTGTCTATTCATGTATTCCACAGATGCAGGGTACATCAAGTTGATTGTGGAGCTTTCATCCGCTGCTTCTGAGGCTGCTGGGAGAGATTTCCCTTTCTCTTCTTTGTTCTCACAGCTCACAGGGGCTCAGCTTTGGATTTGGCCCTGCCTCTGCGTGTAGGTCGCTGGAGGGCGTCTGTTTTTTGCTCAGACAGGACGGGGTTAAAGGAGCAGCTGATTCGGGGGCTCTGGCGCACTCAGGCTGGGGGAGGGGAGGGAGGGGCACTGCATGTGGGGCGGGCCTGCGGCGGCAGAGGCCGGCATGACGTTGCACCAGCCTGAGGCCCGCCGTGCATTCTCCCGTGCATTCTCCCGGGGAAGTTGTCTCTGGATCCCGGGAACCTGGCAGTGGCGGGCTGCACAGGCTCCCCGGAAGAGGGGTGTGGATAGTGACCTGTGCTCCCACACAGGCCCCTTGGTGGCAGCAGCAGCAGCCTTAGCGTCTCCCGCCCGTCTCTGGGGTCTGCGCTTTTAGCCGCGGCTCGGGCCCGTCTCTGGGGTTCCTTTAAGCAGCGTTCTTAAACCCCTGTCCTCGTGCACCAGGAAACAAAGAGAGAAGAAATAGTCTCTTGCCTCTTCGGCAGGTGCAGACTTTTCCCCCGGACTCCCTCCCCGCTAGCCGTGGTGCACTAAGCCTTTCAGGCTGTGTTCAAGCCGCCAACCCCAGTCCTCTCCCTGCGCTCCGACCAAAGCCCAGGCCTCAGCTCGCTGCCCCGCCCGCCCTGGCGGGTGAGCAGACAAGCCTCTCGGGCTGGTGAGTACCGGTCGGCACCAATCCTCTGTGCGGGAATCTCCCCGCTTTGCCCTC
The DNA here is from genome assembly GCF_963455315.2 of Globicephala melas. Classification (NCBI taxonomy): domain Eukaryota; kingdom Metazoa; phylum Chordata; class Mammalia; order Artiodactyla; family Delphinidae; genus Globicephala; species Globicephala melas. Next base: position 55,724,112 of record NC_083335.1, read on the forward strand.
CGCACCCTTGCTGCTGGCTCTACTCCGCGGCTCCGAAGCTCCCCCCTCCGCCTCCCGCAGTCTCCGCCCGCGAGGGGCTTCCTAGTGTGTAGAAACCTTTCCTCCTTCGCAGCTCCCTCCCACTGGTGCAGGTCCCGTCCCTATTCTTTTGTCTCTGTTTTTTCTTTTTTTTCTTTTGCCCTACCCAGGTACGTGGGGAGTTTCTTGCCTTTTGGGAGGTCTGAGGTCTTCTGCCAGCCTTCAGTAGGTGTTCTGTAGGAGGTGTTCCACGTGTAGATGTATTTCTGGTGTATCTGTGGGGAGGAAGGTGATCTCCGCCTCTTACTCTTTCGCCATCTTCCCAGCACCCCCCACAAATGCTTTCTTTTTCTTGATTTCTTGTAGGAATTGAAAGACTACTCGGTAGGTGTCAGACTTCTCCTGAGGGATCGAATCAGCGCATGTCCCCGGCGCGGGCTGCCCCAGGGCCACAGCTCCGCCGCGCCGGGTCTGTGCTTGGTCAGCTCGGCCGGCCCCCACCACACCTGCAAGCTGCAGCAGCTGCTCCCCTACGTAGATATTATTAACAGTATTTTCTCCCATGAGGAAGAAGTCCATAGATATTAAATTTATTAGTATGTTTGATATTTCGTGTGGGTCAAACTGAATTACAATAATTGTCAATTTAAAAACAGTCTTTTTATCTATACTTCTTGGAGTTTCCCTAAGCTACTTCACTGGCAGTTTTTTTTCTTTTTAAGGTAACCACTAAAAAGTAAATATAAGATATAAACCTTTTAACTTATTATTTAATAGGAATGAACAAAACTACTTAAACCTGCGTTGAAATTTAATTTCTGTCTAATTTTGTGATGTCACTTTGAGCAGCTGTGACATGAGTTAAGTGGGTCGTTTTACCTTTGCATTGCTTAATCTAGTCAGTTCTGTACCTAATGTTGTTTATGCTTTGTTTACGATGGTACAGAAGGTCTGTACATAGGGTTGTTTAAATAGTAAAGGATGTGGCTCTCTAAAAGCTTCTTATACTCACAAGTTTTTCCTTGCCAGTAATTCTACTTTATTCCTAAAAAAAAGAAGTTATTCTTTATAAAAAGTCGCAGTAAATTTTCTAGTTGTATGTAATTTTCTTTCCATTTTGGTCTTCACTAGTTATAAATAACACATGAAATGACTTTCAAGGTAGAGAGCAGGAATCCATTTTGAAATGTTCTATAAAATAAAGAGTGATTTATGGTTTCATATGATTTGGGCTGAAAGCACTCAGGCTTTGCCAGGTCATCAAAGTCCTGTCAGGGGAATCTGTTATATATTGTTTGATATGCTGGGAGTGGTGTAAGTATTTAATGCTTATCTTATGTAAGTATAGTGTTAGGAAAAATCAATTCCAGATACTAATACAATTTTAAGAATAGATCATAGAGTGCTAACCTAAATATTGTAGTTGTAAGTGATGAGGTTCAACATTAAGGATTTGGATTAAAAGGGGATTTTGAAAAATGAATAAATAATGGTTTCATTCCTATAAAATATTTTAGATAAGATTCTTGAAAATGCTAATTTCATACCTTTTTGGGCTTGATTTTAGCTTAGCTTCGTTTGATAGTGAAACATCTTTTTATCTAGACAGGTTTTGGAAAATCATAGAGCTGGGACTGTGTGTTTGTTATATGATCATATAACATTCTATAAGCTTCTAATATATTTTTTCTAGTTGCCAACTTTATAACAGAACCTCAACTTAGAGGGACGTAATGTAACAAACCTCAGTTTCCCCTGTTACAAGCTGTTATGAAATGCTAATATAATACCTAGTATTTACCTGTGTTTGATAAAAATGACTTGCCAGTAAAATTGATGATCTTGCATCAGATTTATACATTTTTCCTACAATCCTTTGGCAGAGTTCTTTGAAACAGCCTCACTAATGAATTTAATGATCATATTTAATGATGTGAAATGTTTAAATGATATTAAGTATTTAATGAACTTCTGTAGCATACATCTGGAAAAGCCCTATAGTGTACGTATAGAAAAGGCTATTGGACTTTCTTTTCAAGAAACTATTTTAAGTTGTTAGATCTTTGAGGATAACTTAAGTCAATAGTAAACAAATGGTAGTTTTTTTCCCTTCAAATAGCTTAAGTATAACTTCAGGTAACTTCAGATTTGTTATTGAAGGGGTAGGAAGAGAAGGGAAGAGAACCAATATTTATTGAATGTCAGCGACATGCTAGGAGACACTGTGTAAGGTGTTTTATATCATTTTTTAACCTATTCTTCCATATATCCCTATGAGATATATTATTAGCCCTATATTACAGTTGAAAACATTGTACTTGTATATTTGTACTCAGATTTTTTACAGTGTGTTTCCAGTGTAATGCTGTGTGACTTAACCCTGATTATTTGTTTCTAACTCATGTCTGGCTTTCCCTTGTGGGAGAGACTGTATAATTCATTGTAATAAGCCTATATATGTTCCATATAAATGCCTCACAAGGATGTTGTGTGAATTTGAGTAATGATTCAGAAGCTAAGTAGTTCACTTTTTATGGTGCTAAGTGTTAAAAAAAAAGGCTTTATTTTGAAATTAGTCAAGGGTTTAAAAGCTATTAAAATTGAGCTTATAAATATTAATTTAAACAAAACAAGCAGTTAGTTGTTTTACTTATTTTGCTAAATTATAAGTAAGACCAAAAAGTTTAATTATGTTAACTTTTCCTAAATAAGAATTAAAAAAAAAAATGAAACCTAAAGCTCCAGTTTTATGCAAAGTCATCCTTCGTGCTGTGCCTAGAGTTATTTTTCTGAAACACTGATTAGATCTTGTTCTTATGGCTAAAATCTTAGACTCCCTGTTGCTTACAGGTTCAAGTTCAGACTCCACAGTTTGGCTCCAACCACTCTTTGGGCCATCACTTTTTGGTACTCTCTTCCTTCACCCTTTGCCAAGAATATTCCCTTCCACTTTCCCTTTTCCTTCAGCTTTTTTCTTCTACACTTTTCAGTTGTGTTATTACAGATCTGAAAGACCCAGCTGGTTAGTGTCCCCTGCTCCTTGGAGCTTTCCATGACTCACCTCTACAGAGGGAATGCTTCTTTCCTTTGTGTTCCTCTAACAGTTTTAATTACCTTTGTTATTTCAGTCCCTTTAAATTCTTATTCTTTAGACTCTGAGCTCTTTTAGGCTAGGCATTGCCTTTATCTTTTTTTTCCCCTCACTACCTATCACAGTCTGTTCTATCCCTCTCTCTCTCTTCCCTTTCCCCATTGTTGTATGTATGTCTTCTTTTCTTTCCCTAAACAGGTATTTATAGAGAATCTACTATGTGCCTCCTCTGTTCAAGGAACTCGGTGTTTATTGAATGGATGGGAAGAAATATGAAATCCTGGCCAGGAAGACATTATTAACTGTATTATTAGTCTGTCGCTCTAATCATTATAAGCATGAAGATATCTTCTGTTCAACACATATTTGTTGAAAACCTACCACAAGCGCTGCTTTACTGGGGATTCAGTGGTGAATAAAATATACACAGTCCCTGCTCTTATGAAGCTGACATTCCAGTAGGAAAGTGAGTTGTGGCCACAAAGAGACAGGGAGCCCAACCTTGTAAAGTCAGACAAATTGTCCAGACCTCTATGTGTCTGTGGCTTCTTTGTCTATAAAACTGTGTAGCATTATATAACATTAAAGCGTATTGAAAATGCAGCACTTCAAAGGATCTAGAATGGCCAAGACAATATTTAAAAAGGATGAAGTTGGAGGACTTATTCTACCTGATTTTAGGACTTAACCGTAAAATGTACAATAATCAAGACAGTGTGGTAGTGGCATAAGGATAGACACATGGATTAATGCAACAGAGAGTCCAGAAACAGACCCACACTGACATGGTCAATTGAGTTTTGATGAAGTTACCAAGGTAGGAAATAGTCTTCAATAAATCATGCTGGAATAATTGGATATCGACATTAAGAGAGGTACCTAAACCTTTTCCTCATGACATACACAAAATTTAAGTCAAAACAGATCATTGCCATATGGACACCAAAGGGGGAAAGGGTGGGGGTGGGATGAAGTGGGAGATTGGGATTGACCTATATACACTAATATGTATAAAATAGATAACTAATGAGAACCTGCTGTATAGCACAGGGAATTCCACTTCGCTGTACAGTAGAAACTAACACAACATTGTAAAACAACTATACCCCAATAAAAACATAAAACAAACAAAAAAAAAAAACCCAGATCGTTGGCCTAAATCTAAGAGCTAGCACCGTAAATCTTCTAGAAGAATTTAGGAGAAAATCTTTGTGACTTTGAATCAAGTAAAAGTTCCTTACATAGAATACAAAAAGCATGAATCATAAAAGAAAAAATAGTAAGTTGGACTTCATAAAGATTAAAACATTAGCTTATCAAAAACACAGGAAATGAAAAGGTAAGCCATTGATAAAGAGAAAATACCTGTAAGGCATATATTTGAAAAAGGACTTGTATCCAGACAATATAAAATTCTCTTACAACTCAATTATAAAGCAATCCAATAATAAAATGAGAAAAATACTTGAATAGATACCACACAAAGGAAACTATATGGATGGTCAAAAAGCACATGAAAAGATTCTCAGCGAAATGCAACTTAAAACCACAATGAGGTGCCACTATACCCACACTAGAGTTGGTAAGATTTAAAAGACTAAAAATAAGAAGAATTGGTGACAGTGTGGAGCAACTGGAAATCTCATACAGTGCTGGTGGGAATGCAAAACTATATAGCCATTTCAAAAAATGAAGTTTCTTAAAATGTTAAAATACACTTACCATATGACCCAGCAATTCCACTCTTAGGTATTTATCTGAGAGAAATGAAAACATATGTCCACTGGAAGACTTATACATGAATGTTCATAGTATCATTATTTCATGATAGTCCCAAACTGGAAACAATCGAAATGCCCATCAACTGATGTACAGATAAAAAAAGAAAATGATGATATACAATGGATTAGTAACAACTAGAAAAAATGGAGTGCTGGTACAACAACATGGATGAATCTCAAAATTATCATATTAAGTAAAAAAATCAAGAAAAAATTATATATACTGTTCTGTATGATTCCATTTACATGAAATTCTAGAAAAGGCAAATCTGGTTTCCTGGGGCATGAGGAAGGGATGAAGATTAATTACAAAGGGGCTTGAGGAAAATTTGGTGGTGATGGAAGTGTTCTAAAACGTGATTGTTGTGGTAGTTGCATGACTCTACATTTACTAAAATTTATTCACAGTTAAAAAAAAAAGCATGAAGATAATAGGCCCTTACCATTTAACACAGAAATAGCCTATCAGTTTCACGAACTTGAGGGGATGTCTGGATGGAAATATTAAGGGAAAACACAAATGATAATCATTTTGGTTTTATGTAATTTGAACTTAAATCATGTTCAGTATTGAAATCTATCCTTGGTTTTGCCTTGTCAGCAGAGACATGACTCCTGACTGTGTTGATCGCAACCGTGGGAATAACCACATGCCTATTTGCCTATCCAAAGTAACAGCTAATTTGATCCAAATAGAGGAGGGTAATTTTATTATTGTTTGCCATTGGAGTTGGCATCTGGTAAAAATGGGTGTATGTTTGGAGTAGTATTTAGGTGAAAATGTAGTGCTTCTAAAATATCTTTCTGAAGAAAATAAAAGTAGGTATTCTTTATAGAGCAAGTACCCTCTGCTAACAACTGAACAACCCTATGAGGTAGATGGTGGTATTCCCATTGATGGATGAAGAAACAAAAGCTAAGAGAAGTCAAGTGACTTGCCTGAGATCTCATAGCTAGTTAAGCAGCAAAACTAAGATTCAAACTTAGCTCTGTCTGACTGGGACCATGCCCATTTCATTACGTTGCTATCCTGCCCTTACATCCTCATTCTCAGACTCTTGTCCAAGTTGGAGAGAGTGAATTTACCATGGTAATTTGAATTTGTGATGCCGAATTACTGAATTACTTGATCTTTGGCAAGTTATTTAACATTTCTCATCCCATTTTTTTCGCATGGATAATACTGCCTGCTTCCCAGAGTTATAATGAGGAATAAATGAGATGATGTGTATGAAAATGCATTGTGAATCATAAAGCCCTGTACTGATGTTTGGTGATGTATTATTAATGCTGTCATTATTACACACATAAACATACTACTAATCCTGCTTCCTGAATATTTCTTTGCTATTGTCCTTTTTAAGCCACTTAGCAGCTTTTACAGTACCATAGTGACTGAATTTCATTCATAAGGAAAGTTATTTTTTAGATATAAAAATTCAGTTAGTCTTAAGACAAAAGACATTAGAACAATACAGTTTTAACCGTTTGAAGAACTAAGTATGCTTAACTATTTAGAATTTTCCTTTCTTCCTTCTATTTCCTCCTACACCACAAAATTTTTTCCTGTGTATTATATCCAAAGTTAAGGTTGCAACTTTATGATGGCTTATTTCCAATAATTGATATTTAATGGCTATATTCAGTACATTTGGTCAGAACTTCTTTTTTGAACCAAACATTTTATACCCACAAAGCGTTCACCACTAGAAAACTCTAGTTCTTCCATGAATGCAGCTGAATCTTTTGTTTAATGTGGTTTTAACTACAGATTGACTACATAAGTTGCTTCCATATGCATATTGCTTTTTACATAAAGAAGATAATCATTCTCTTTTCTTGAAATCCTTGATGCTTAGTGTGTAGTTTAAACCCTTGCCAAAAGAATGCTATTTCTTTTCTACTAGGTAAAATTCCAAGAGGTCCGTGGTATCTCATTGTAGTGAAACAGTAGCAGCACTAAACTTTCAAAACATGCTTTGTTCATCGGACTGATATAAAAGATTTAATAGCCTCTGTTGAAATGGTAGCTCTTATGATAAAAAGTTATGGAAGAGTCTTAAATTTACAACATAGAGTATTAACTAGTTGATGTAGCTGAACATCTGAATTTTTTATTATAAAATTGTTATCTTTAGTAAATTTTTTTGGTACTGGTAGTAGTAATATATATATTTCCTTTTATGATAACAAACTTTATGGTGTGGCTTAATTTAATTCCCAAACAGTAATATTCTTATCAAACTGCTGTATTAACCAGAAGTAAAATAATATATCATGTAAATGGCCTCTTTTTAAATTAGTTAAGCTATTGCTTAAACTGAAAAATGTATGCCATTCCCCCAAAGAGGCACTGTGGCTTGGAGTTAAGATTTGGGTTAAAATTTCAACTCTAGAACTTTTTTTTTTTGTAAAGCATTGGGCAGCAAGTTAACCAATTTGCACTTTAGTTTCTTCTTCATCTCTAAAATGTGTATGCAGATCCTTCTCTCTCAGTGCATTTGGGAGAATCAGATGAGCTAGTGTGTGAACATAGTTTCTTTTCTTTTTTTTTTTTTAACATCTTTATTGGGGTATAATTGCTTTACAATGGTGTGTTAGTTTCTGCTTTATAACAAAGTGAATCAGTTATACATATACATATGTTCCCATATCTCTTCCCTCTTGCGTCTCCCTCCCTCCCTCCCACCCTCCTGAACATAGTTTCTAAATAACAAAGTGCTATATGAACAATATTCTGACAGTTGCTCATTTATGGTAATTGGTAGATAAAAAGAGTTTAAGTACTTGATTTTTAAAAACCTCTCTTCCACATGATAAAATTTTCAGTATTAGTAGTATATGTTTAAGAAACATCATTCAACAGCATAATAATACAAACTATAATTTTGAATACAAGAATGAGCCTCTTTTGTTAAACTCTTCTATACAGCGACGGCATGAATATTTTTTGTGTTTTATATATATATATATATATATATTTCTACATTCTAAATGATATAGGTGTATGTTTTTATAGGTTTGCCTGAATCCATCATTGCGGCTGCATGTTCAAGAAGTGGCCAGAGGGTTCTGCATGTTGATTCGTAAGTTTATCAATGGTAGCATTTGATACTTCCTAAATACCTCTATACAAAATTAAAATTTAAATATACACACGTGTTTGTGTATATATATACATCCTATATAAACTTTTTAAGTTAGGAAAATAATTGGAATTGTTTAATTTTCACCAAAAACGTGAAATATATAATGTACAGGCTTTACTATTATACTCTGTGAAATAGTGTACTGTTTCCTTTGAGGATAAACCAAATGTACCATAATTTTATTTTTCACATGAGTGATTTTGTTTTTTTAAATGATAATTCTCCAAGAGGCTTGGAAACCTCACACCTGACCATTTAATTATATACATGTGTGGGTGTGTAAAACCTGTATATGCTGTTGTATTTTAGGCTTTGTATTTGATTGTTGAAAAAATCAGCTGATAAGAGTATGTGGTTTTCTTAAAATTCATCAAAATTTAAACTATTAGAAAAATCTAGAATATCTAGAATTTTGTTTTCCCCTTTTTCCTTAAATGTGATGATAAAAAGGAAGTTAATGGAAAATTCAAGTTTAAGATAAAGCATAAATCTTTCCCTTCCTGCTTCCTCCTGAAACAAACCCTTAACTTTTTGCCTATTTATTTAGTGCTTTTGACTGTTGTATTTTGGCCCTTTAATTGTTCATTAAATAGGAGTAGAAAGGAAACAAGAAATAATGACTTTATATTTTCTGTTTGATAGTAACTGCAAGTTTTTCAGAATGTCAGAATACTAAGAATAACAAGATTTGCTATAGTTCACAGTGCCTTCTCATATATTATCCCGTTGTAAATATGTAGGAATCCAAAAGTGGTATTAGTTCATTTACCCTTTCTAAATTTATTTTCAAAGCATAACTCCTCAGTTATTGGATGAAATTTCTAAATTAAATTAGTTTCTGTTCTCAAGTCCTGCTCTTGGAATTCTCTTTCACTATCATATGTGTAACTGCTGTGTTAATGTCTTAATTCAGTCTTTTTGACATATGGATTCACATGCTGAAAAACTTGCTGCCTTGAAAGCTGAGGTACTGGGCCAGTGTGCTTTAAAAAGGCTTAATAAGAATGTAAATTCAAATTTATTTCTGATAATGTTAATCTAAAATTGAAAATAAAATCTTAAATTTCCCAAAGTTATTTGTTGTGCTCACACTGTAAGCTACTTCCCATATCAGTTTCTTTGCACGTTATATAATTTAACTCTCGTCACAGCTGAGTGAGGAGGGTGGTGTTATCCCAATTTAGCAAATGGGGGTGGGATGTGAGGCATAGAGAGGTTAAGTAATTTTTCTAACTTTACCCAGCTAGTGCATGTCTAAGTTTAAATGCAAATAACTTTTAAATTGTGGTAAAAAGAACACATAACATAAAATTTGCCATCTTAACTATTTCTAAGTGTATACAGTTGAGTAGTGTTAAGTATATTCATATTGTTGTGTAGCAGATCTCCAGGACTTTTGATATTACAAACCTGAACTCTATGCCCATTAAACAATAACTCTCCATTCCTCTTCCCCCCAGCCCTGGCAACTACCATTCTACTTTCTGTCTCCATGAATTTTACTTCTCTAGATTCCTCATATAATTGGAATTATACGTTATTTGTCTTTTCGTGATTGGCTTATTTCAGTCAGTATAATGTCCTCAAGGCTCATCCATTTTGTATCATGTGTCAGAATTTCCTTCCTTTTTAAGGCTGAATAATATTCCATTGTATGTATATACTATATTTATTCATCTGTTTATAAACATTTGACTCGCTTCCACCTCTTGACTATAGTGAATAATGCTGCTATGAACATGGATGTGCAAATATATCGTCAAGATCCTGCTTTCAGTTCTTTTAGATATATACCCAGAATTGATATAGTAATTCTATTTTTAATTTTTTGAGGAACTGCCTTACTACTTTCCATAGCAATGGTACCTTTTACATTTCAACCAACTTCCCGTGCTTTGGCTCCAACTGGGAAGTTGTATATGGGCTTTTAAGCTAGTATACCTGGGTTTAAGTCCTGGTTTCTTCACTTACTAGGTGTGTAACCTTTGACAAATTAATTAATCTTTCTGTAACTCAGTTTCTTGATATAAAGTGCAATTGTAATAGTAATTTATAAGATTGTTTATTGGATTAAATAAAATAATCAATGTAATGGATTTATAACAGTGCCTGAAACATAGTAAGCCCTTAGTAAATGTTAACTTATATTACTCTAACAATACTGTTGTTTGTTGTTGTTGAGAAATGTTGTTCTTTGGTAGGTGAATTCTCTTTTTTATTTTCTGATTGCTTTGATATTCTTCTGTTTGTCTTTATAGTTATATAGTCTTCCTCTTATCTGTCAAGGTGTGGATTTTATTTCTATTTATACTGTTCAGAAATTGTTTTGTTTCTTGAAATCAGATGACTTATGCCTTTTGTTGGTGGGAAAACCCTCAACTGTTTCTTCAAACATCTCTCTTCTTTCTTTTGGAAATTCTCTTATAAATTGCACCTTTTCATTCTATCCTTTATGCCTTTTAATGTCACTTTCATATTTTTCATCTTTTTACCTTTTGATACAGCATTCTGAGTAGTTTTCTCAGCTTTATCTTCTTGTTCTGGGGTTAGCAACTATGGCCCACAGGTCAGCCACTTTTTTTTTTTAAATAAAGTCATATTGGAACACAACCATGCTTATTATATACTTATAGATATACATGTTTACATATTGACTATGGCTGCTTTCACACTACAAAGTCAAAGAGTTAAATAGTTGTAACAAAAACTGTGTGGTCTGCAAAGCCTAAAAATTTACTATCTGGCCCTTTATAGAAAATGTTTGCAGACCTCTAGTTCATTAACTCTGTCTTTAGATGAGTCTAATTTTCTATTTATCCTAGCTATCATTTTCTTCAATGACTTTCATTTCTAGAAGTCCTGTTGGGTTATTTTTTAAAGCCATCGTGTTTCTTTGTGTTTCAATTCATTTTTTTAAAAACGTGTGAAATATTTTATGTGAAGTTCTTTGAGGTTTAATACTGCTCTTTGTCATTTTCTCTCCATCTTCAGGGTCAGTACTTTTTCTTATTTCCTTTCCCTAAAATTTCCAGTTTTTCTTTAGCGGGGCTTTATCTGTGGGAATGCTGTGTGACCTGTTTGAGGGGGTATGTTCGTACTAAGTGGTTTTGCATTTACTTTTGCCTGGTCAGCCAGTGCTATTACTGACCATATTAGTTCCTATTGCTGCTGTAACAAATTACCACAAATGTAGTAGCTTAACACAACACAAAGTTATTCTTTTACAGTTCTGCAGGTCAGAAGTATGAAATGAATCTTACGGGTCTGAAATCAAGTTGTAGGCAGGCAGTGTTACATTCCTTTTGGAGGATTCAGGGGAGCATCTGTTTCCTTATCTTTTTCAGCTTCTAGAGGCCACCTCATTCCTTGGCTTATGGCCCCTTCTTCCATCTTCAAGAGCCTCACTTCACCCTCTATCATGCTACCTTGTTTTTCTGCCCCTGACCTTCTTGCCTCTCTCATAAGGAACCTTGTGTTTACATTGGGGCCTACCTGGATACTGTAGGATATTCCTCCCATCTCAGGATACTTTATTTATGCATGTTAGCAAAGTCCGTTTTGTCATATAAGAAAGCTTATTCACAGCTTCTGGGGATTAGGACATCGACAACTTTGGGGAACCATCATCTACTACACTGGCTCAAAACAATTTGTATGTTAATTTCTAGGCTTGAGGTTTCTTGGTTTATGTGAGTAGCATGTATTAGAACACCATAATCACCTGTGGTTCAAGTTTGCAGTTGTAAATTCTCATAGAAATTTCCCCTTCCACCTACAGCCTGCTTCAACAGTATCCCATCATGTACTCTCTCTAAGTATACAGTATTCTCTCACATCTTTATGCCTTTTTTCATGCTGGTCCCTATTCTATGCGAATAGAGTACTCCTTCTTTAGGACATAGCTAGTATACCACTTTCTAGTGATGTCTTCCTTGATAATCCAAGTAGTATTAATTTTTTCTATTTGCCTGTACTTTCAAGTCTTCTGTACATTCTTATAATATTTTTCACACAGTATTATTATTGTTTATAGATCTCTTGGCTCTATTAGACTTTTAGAGATTAGGGATCATGTCTTAGTCATCTTAATATCCCCAGTGCCTGAGAGGTCTGGAATACAGCAGTCCCTAAATAAATATTTGATAAATATTATATATACCAAGCCACTGTTCTAGTGATGGGAATTTAGAATTGCCTCATATACGCTCAGTGCAACATTGGTCCTTGCTCATCTACAGATGGTAGATTCATGGTAGTTTGGAAGGGAGTTATCTGTTGATGAGAAAGTTGAGGTTTGCCCATAGTCAAACAAGCAGATGACTGGGGAAAAACTCAGTTCTTATTCCTATTCCAACATTCTTTGAAATATACCACACTGTCTTTGTTGTTGATGTACCTGTATGTATTTATTAAAAACCAATTAGTTGAATTATTCTAACTAATTCTAATTTGTAGACAAAGTAGAAAATCATTACCTTGTATTTTTGCTTATTTCTCAATTAAGTTCTACTGTTGAATAGATTAGAATCATGCTTCTCAAACTGTAGTGGTGTTCTGGCACTTGGGGTGGTGGTGGCATATGAAGCCAAAGGATAAACAGTGGAGCATCTGCCTGGTGTGTAAATTTTATAAACATTATAATACATTAAATGCATTAAAATATTAAGATTTTCTGAACAAATTTTAGATTTGTGGTAAAGTTGAAAAATTAGTACAGAGAGGTTCTGTATATACTTTATTCAGCTTCTCCTAATGCTAACCTCTCATGTAGCCGTAGTACCATGATCAAAACTGAGAAATTAATATTGGTGGAATACTAACTACTAAACTGTAGACCTAATTTGAATTTCACTGATTTTTTTCAATAATGTTATATTTCTGTTTCAGGTTCTGGTCCAGGATCCCACTTTGCATTTAGTTGTTAATAGTCTCAAATTATCTCCCCCAAGGTACACTAATGTTTGCCTAATGGTCATTTTCTATTTTCCTCTTCCCATTTTCACTTATTTATTGCAATTCTTCTGTAAATAAGAGCTGTCTCTTTTTCCTCATTTATTTATTTATTAAATTATATGTATCACTGTGGGTTCATAGATATTTATTTTATACTATGGGTTATAATCTCATACTACCATTGTTTATTTTGTTGTTCAAATTGTTTCAGCTTTGGTCATTGTGAGTTCTTTCCAGTTGGTTCTTGTGTCCTTGTGAAATAGCCTATCCTTGTTTGAGCACTTCCTTTCTTTCTGACACTGCAGGATGCTCCAGCCTCATCTTGTGTTTTCCCTGTTCTAGCCCTAGAATCAACCACTTTTCCAAGAGCCCTCTCTCTGTGTATTTAAGAATGGGATTTAGAAACCAAGTTCTGAATACTAGGTATCATTCCTACTGGGCTTCCCTTTTCTCCACATCCTCTCCAACATTTGTTATTTGTGTTCTTTTTGATAATAGTCATACTGACAAGTATGAGGTGATATCTCATTGTGGTTTTGATTTGCATTTCCCTGATGATTAGTGATGTTGAGCATCTTTTCATGTGTTAGAGAATGTTCTGATTTCATTCTTTTACATGTAGCTGTCTGGTTTTCCCAGCACCAGTTATTGAAGAGACTGTCTTTCCTCCATTATATATTCTTACTTCCTTTGTTGTAGATTAATTGACTATAAGTACATGGTTTATTTCTGGGCTCTCTGTTCTGTTCCACTGATCTATGTGTCTGTTTTTGTGCCAGTACCAGACTGTTTTGATTACTGTAGCTTTGTATTATAGTCTGAAGTCAGGGGGCATGATTCCTCTAGATCTGTTCTTCTTACTCAAGATTGTTTTGGCTATTCAGGGTCTTTTGTGTTTCCATAAAGTTTTTGAATTATTTGTTCAGGTTCTGTGGAAAATGCCATTGGTATTCTGATACAGATTGCATTGACTCTTTAGATTTCCTTGGGTAGTATGGTCATTTTAACAATTTTACTTCTTCCAATCCAAGAGGACAGTATATCTTTCCATCTGTTTGTATCCTCTTCAATTTCTTTCATCAGTATCTTATAGTTTTCTGAGTATGGGTCTTTTACCTCCTTAGGTAGGTTTATTCCTAGGTATTTTATTCTTTTTGATGCGATGGTAAATGGGGTGTTTTTTTTTTTACTTTCTCTTTCTGATAGTTCATTGTTAGTGTATAGAAATACAACAGATTTCTGTTCATTAATTTTGTATTCTTCAACTTTACTGAATTCATTGAGCTCTAGTAGTTTTCTTGTGGCGTCTTTAGGATTATCTATGTATAGTATGTGTCATCTGCAAACAGTGACAGTTTTATTTCGTTTCCAGTTTGGGCTCCTTTTATTTCTTTTTCTTGTCTGATTACTGTGGTTAGGACTTCCAATACTATGTTGAATAAGTTTGGTGAGAGTAGGCATCCTTGCCTTGTTCCTGATCTTACAGGAAGTGCTTTCAGCTTTTCGCCATTGAGTATGGATTTTAGCTGTGGGTTTGTCATATATAGCCTTTATTACATGGAGGTATGTTCCCTGCATGCCCACTTTCTGGAGAGTTTTTATCATACATGGATGTTGAATTTTGTCAAAAGTTTTTTTCTGCATCTATTGAGATGGTCATATGGTTTTTATTCTTCAATTTGTTAATGTGGTGTATCACATTGATTGATTTATGGATATTGAAAAATTCTTGCATTCCTGGGAAGATGTACTTTTTTTTGTTTTATACTTAAACAACATTTTAACTTGCCAAAAATGTGATTTTCCAATTAATTGTAATGGGCTATATATTATTTTATTCATACAAACACACTGCAATTTATTTAACCAATTCTCTACTGCTGTATTTGAGGCTGTTTCCAGTTTCCTGTTATAAGCAAAATGTGGACATCCATATACATATGGCTTTTATTTATAAATTTCTAATATTTTGGGAAAAAGGGTATTTTCCCAAATTTTTACCACATTTGTATATTTGTAAAATCACCTTATGATCTTTTTCTTTAATTTAAAAATTCACAAAGTCAGTGACTTTAATGAGATTGTGTAACTGCTGTGCCTCAATAAGCTTAAGTGTTATGATAAGGAATTAGGTAAAATTCTCTCTTTTTTTTGCAGGAAGATTTATATAGTTAGCCAGCAGAATAGTGACCTGAACTGATTATTTCATCCTGATGAACTGTTGAGTGGTATTGTTTTTCTAATCTTGGTTAAAGTCTTTCTTACATTAAAACATTAAATATTAACTGAGACAAAAGCTATAGGAATAACAGCAGACAAAAGTGTACTTTGAGTTTTTTTATGTGTATGGATTACATTCATGATTTTGTGAAGATCAACTTAGTACTTTAACCTCCTGACACTGTTTACATTTATATACCATTTAAGTGATGATAGTTGATGGTTCTGAAATGACTCATTATAAAATCCTAAGTACAACCTCTGTTGATTTATAAGCACTATCCAAGCATTATCACTATCAACAGCAGCTAATCTCATTTAAAATAGTCATTTCATTGCTGTGTTGTCATAAAATTCACAGGCAGATTTTAAATTAAAGTTAACTTCTGCCAAATTGTAATTGAAGGAGCTCTATTTTTGTGTGCCAGTTATCTTTCTAAATAAATGTAAAATCTGTGGTTCTTTTTAGAGAACTACATTTACACTAGATATTAATGAGCTGTTGACATGTGAAAGTTCGAGAATAGGTGCTGTGATTTAGAAAAGCAATTAGCAATTCAGAATGTAGAGATTGGCATTTACTTTAATCTTGAAGTTGCTGGAGGGAGGTGCAATAGGACCAAAAGTTTACACTTGAACAGAATCTACTTCTACCAATAATTGTTCATCTGCACATCCTCAATCAGTCTTTTCTTCTAATCATATATGTCATTGTTTAGTTTTATTTTGTTTCCTATAAGTCTTTACTTTCTACTGTAACTGCTTCAAAGAGAAAATAAACTAAATAAATGGAAAATGATGATGTTACCTCACTGAATTAATCCAAATTCATGATTTCTTAGAGTCTTTTTTAAAAACGAGTATTCAGTGTTTGAAGTCTTTACATCCGATTCTGTTAAGTATTTAGTGGATTTATGATGTCAACCCAAATGAAAGTCACAGATACAGCTGTTGATGTTTTAGTCTTATGTAATAACCATATTATTATTTCTAAAAGTTGAAAACATTGTTATACTTTAATAGTTTGACCAAAGAAGGATATTAATCTAAATAGTATTATCTTGTGGGGTTAGGAACTGATGTCACCATTACATGTCTATCAGTTTCTGGGCTAGATTTCTCTTTGGTCTGACAAACAACATTTTTGTTTTCTATTTAGCAACTGTGTCTAGTTAAGAATTATTTAGGAATTGTGATAAAGAGAAGTAAACAATTATTTTGTCTCTGGTTTGTTTTCTGTTTTTGTTTGAAAAAACTTTTTGCCTTTAATCAAAAATATTCATATGTTCATCATAAAAATTGAAGCAATGTATATGTCTGTATATTACATGCACATATACATAAAAATATACATGTCATTCTGCCCACATACCACTCCCGAGAGACCACTGTTGGTGTGGTGTATTCTGTCTGGTGGAATTAAAGATAGTTTTATGAGAATGGATGAATACATGAGTGAAAGGATAAAATGAATTGAATTGATGAGGTGAAAATATGCCATAACGGTGTCTCATCATCATGTCTGTTTGCACATTCTTTTCACATTTAAGGATATTATTTAGTAATATTATGTTATGGTACTAATAGTGGAAAAAACAATTTTTTACACAGATAAATAGTTGATCAAAACTAGATGAGATCATATAGGATTGTATTAGGAAAATTCATCCCAGTAAGTTTCTTGAGAGTTGTAGAGCTATGGTTGACCAGGATTTCAAAGGACACTTTCTGGGTTCACTGTTTCTCCACCATTGATTTGACATTATTTTGACATCCCCTTTTCCTCTATATCATTTTTCATCTTTATGTTTTGGCACTGAGGTGGGAGACACTAAAATTTGCCAAGAATTCTCACTTCTCAAGAAATGTATACATTATGATTAGAAACCAGTTGTAAAACCAGATGAGATTATGGGTATTGCTAGTCCCCGAGTATTGAGAGGTGAACAACAAAACAGATCATGACTCCTGCCCTCATGATGACCTTGGACCCTAGTAGGGGGAAATAGACATTAAACATGCTTAAATTTTATATTATAAATTGTGCTTATGAAGGAAAAAAGGGTAGTGCTCTAAGAGAGTAATGGGAGTATTATTTAGATTTGGTGGTAGGAGGGTGGCTTGAATGGGAGTGGTTACAATAACTTCTTATTGACTTCTCACCATGGATATGGGACTATAAGGATCTTTGAGAACTAGCATCATTTTCCTTTTATAGAAAGAGTTAAAGTGATTTCTTATTAGAGGCATTATTTTTGTGTGGCTTAATACTCTACCTCATTGAGTCACCTCAGAAATTGCATCTGCAGTTGTGTGTCAAATGAATTTTATGATGTTTTTCTGCCCTGGAAATTAATACGTGGAATTGTGTGAAAAATTTCAGTCTGATGCCTTGCTTCTGCAGTGAAAGAACAAAAATAATCTGTTCAGATGTTCAATGATGATTGGCTCCTAAAAAAAGGAACCAGTATTGATTCAACAGCTAATCCTATTGTAAAGTTTCTTTTTAGTGGTTTTAGTTTGTGAAAATTCAGGTCTGTTTATGTTTTTTTTAATGCAAAAATAAAACAACATGGCTGTTTCTCTTATACTGGAATACTTGCACATATGTCAATAAGGTAGCTCAAAGATAAGTATTTGAAAGGTTTTAGATTTAAGGCTACCATAAAAGGATAGGGAAGTAAAAGAAATGTAACCTCACTTAGAAGAAAATTTTTTTTTTTACCTTCTGTTACCTAGATGAAAGGAAGAAAACCTCGCTGTGTCTCCTGTAAGGATGAGAAAAATACATCAAAGAAGGAAGTGTTACCCTAGCTTTTCCCTTTCTCTGTTCCCCCATGTTAAAGACATTTCCTGAGGTCTGTGGCACTAATTTATGAATGAAAGTAGTTTTCAGTTGCTTAACATAATCTAGTATTCAGGATGGTGTATGCTGTTACAAACAACGTGATGTAATAATAATAGCTACCATTTACTGAATATTTGCTCAGTACTGTGTTAGGTACTTTACAAATATTAAGCTATTTAATTTTTATTATATTTCTCTAAAAGAAGTATAAATTCTCTCCTTCTGCAGATGAGGAAACAAACTCAGAGAATTGAAATAACTTGTCCAATGTCACATTTCTATTAAGGGGACGAACCAGGATTTAAAGCCAGGTCCATTAGACTGCAACGCCTATGCTCTTTCACTAAGATAAGCTGTAGGGTTGGAAGACAAACAAATCCTGGGTTTGATGATCAAGAGACCCAATTCAGGCTGTTACTCTGTCACTGATTAGTTATGTGACTTATGTTGTTTTCTTCAACTGTAAAATTGGCGTAGCGTACCACCTACCTTGAAGAGTCCCTGTGAGGGACCAGTGGGATACATGTAAAAAATTGAGGTGTGGCCAGCAAGGTCTGACAGTCATATGTACCAGGTTCACTAAAAGGCTTTTACTTTGGAATCACTGGGAATATGTTCAGTCTTTATTTTGGAGGGCAGTGTGGGGGAAAAAAAATCCTTGGAAGCAACTTGTGAATTTTTATGGTTTTGAGACAGAAATGTCATTTTATCTTTAGTTCACTGAAATCTGTATGACAGGAGCTTCATTTGCAAATGACAATTCTTGCATAAGGAGGCTTTTTTTCCTATAGAGCTCAAACAGAGGCTAGATTGATTGAGATAGCTCTTTGCAGAAATCATGATATATCAGCATCTCTCTAGATATTACTAACTTTTACTTGTTTTATTCAGTGGGTTTGAATGAGGATAGCTTTCACACAGACCAGAAAACTACAGGCAAAGATAATTGAATGTACATATGCATTTTTCACTACCGCTCCTTGCCCCCCCAACCTTCTTCCTCTTGAGCAATTTCTTTATCATTCACCCTCCTTCTCCTTCGAAAAGGAGGGTTTTGTGGGTTTTGTTTTTACTTTGAAACGGCAACTGTTCTTACCAGCTCCTTGGAGCTTTGAAGACTATTAATCAGCTTGACAGCTGGAAGCAGAGTGATCGACAGCAATCAAGCTTAAAGCTTTTTCTTATCACTCTGATTTCTCTTTTTTTCCCCATTAATGAAACTAGAGTTTGATTTGCCTTTCCATGGCAAAGCAAGGGTAAATTTTAGGAGCTGTGACTATGAAGTAGAGGATAGGGAAAAAGGGAGAGGGGGTCAACAATCTTCAATCCTTTGACTTGTCAGCTCTGTTGTTCTCTCAGCAGTCCCCATTCTTGTCTCTCTCTCTTCTTCCTTCTCAGGGTTGTCAGTGAACCTAGCTATGCCTGGCTGGCACTGGACTCTGGTAATTGTCAATGGAAAGGGCACTGGAGACTCCTGTGGGTGTGTTCTGTGTCTACACTTGGCATGGGAGGGGGAGAATGATAACTTACTATGTGCTAGGCACTGCTTTAAGTGCTTTCATTCCTATATTTAAGATAAATCGAGGCTTTTAAAGAGTAACTGTAAGGTTATTGGCTGAGGTCACACAGCTAGTAAGAGGCACAGCTGGGGTTTGAACCCAGGTCCATATGATCCTGAAGCCTTGATTAATAGCCATGCATTTACTCCTCTTAGTTAACAATTATGACCATGCATTAAGGGTTCCAAGATGACCAAACTGCTGTTATTGCCCTTAAGTTTCTCCTGGCCTAGTCAGAGGAAACACTCATGCAGTCTAATTACAAGACAATATAAAAATTGTATAATGATTCATTCATTAGTGTATAGGCTAGGCTACCATGAAGCAATCATATCGGTTATACTGGGCTACAGTAAAGCAATCATATTACTACCTCTCTATCAATGCATGAATTGTTATACCTGTAAATAAATGTGAATTTCTTTTTTCACATTAAAAAAGACAGTATGGGGCTTCCCTGGTGGCGCAGTGGTTGAGAGTCCGCCTGCCGATGCAGGGAACGCGGGTTCGTGCCCCGGTCCGGGAAGATCCCGCGTGCCGCGGAGCGGCTGGGCCTATGGGCCATGGCCGCTGAGCCTGCGCGTCCGGAGCCTGTGCTCCGCAACGGGAGAGGCCACAGCGGTGAGAGGCCCGTGTACCGCAAAAAAAAAAAAAGACAGTATGACAGCTCTTACAGAAGTATGTGCAGAGCTCTAGAAGCACAAAGATCAGTTTTATTTATATATTGGAGAGCTGAAGCCTTCACAGGGAAAATGATACTGGTTTTGAGTAGTTCCGACTGGTTTGACTAGTTCCACCATTAGTTTTGTGATGGAATAACCTTGGGTATAGGATATAGCATTAATAAAAGCAGAGAGACATGCAGGCACTTGACTCACTCAGGCAGTGTTAACTGTGGTTGTGGCTAATGCATTGGATGCATGGCAGAGAAGAGTGATGTCTAGAGATAAAGCTGGACAGTAAGTTGGAAGTAAGTTTTGAAGGTTCTTAGAGCGATGCCAAGGATTTTGGACTCTACTCTAGAGGCATTAGTAAACCATTAAACATCTTAATGCCAGGGAATGACATAATGTGTTCTGCCAAGACCTGATCACAATGGCAGTAATGTGAAGGTTGGGTTGGAAGGGAAGAAACTAGAGGCAGGGAAACCTTTGAGGAGGCTAATGAAAAAAAAAATGGGATAAGAGAGAGGGCCTGAAATAAGGCAGCAGTGGTAAGGATCCAAAGATAGAAGGGGTTTGAGGAATTAACTAGAATTGACAAATGAGGAAGGGATGATGAGTGAGTTCAAGATTTTCTAGCATTGGCAGCTGTGAGAATCGTGTTGGCATTTATTGAAATGGGGAAACCAAGAGGAAAACCAAATTTTGGGTGGGGGACAGTTAATAAATTTGCCTTTTGGACCTGTAGAGCTTAAAATTAATCTGGGATATTTAGTGGAGGGAGATGTCCAGTAAGCTAATGACTCATGATATGTATTTTCAGTACAGAAATATCAATAGCTATGAGTCTGGAGCTCTCCCCAGAGGGCCCAGATTGGAGATGGCAATTTGTGAGTCATTGGTAGAGAAGTGATGATTGAGTCAGTAGGAATAGATGAGATCATAGAGGAAGACAAGAATTGAGGGCAGCCTTTGTACATTACCCACTCGTCTACCTGTCTAAAAATGGATTTGAATGGGTGGACTAGTGTGGAATGACTAATAACTCTAAAGATAGGAAGGTCTCTTCTCCAGCCCTAATGACTGGGAACACAGCCTGCCATTTCGTTCTGGCGGACTGAACTGATTGCCAAAGCAGCTTCCTATAGCTTTATAGGATTCTAAAAACCAAGTAAGGGTTTGGTCTTCCTCTCTAATATTAGAACTGCATCTGCGTACTCTACCAAGGAGGCTGACCTTCCTTGATCTTAGAATGAGGGTATGGTGAAAGGAGCTTGACTTTCTTGTGTATCAAGTATATGGGGCTTTTAGTAAATGAGAATTTGTGTAGGGGGTAACTCTATTATATTCCCTAAGTTGTTCTGTTATTTGTCAACAAGGAAGACAGAAACATGTCATGGTTCTTTGTAATACTACAACCAAATTTAAATAGAATAGAGCCTCTTTCAGTGTGCATGGTGTATAGCTGGCAAATTGATACAAGTAGACATGCCACACTATTATTTTCCTACTCCTATCATATACAGAAAGATATTTGTGCACATTAAATATGAGATATGTAATAAAATTGATTGTAATTTAGGTCCTAGAAATGAATAGTCCCTCCAGGTTTGGCATTAGAGTAGATGTAGTCATGAAGTTATTATTCCATTTTCATTATCCAGATGAGTTGGAGAAACAAAACAAAAATTAGACTTCATCCCATCTAATGTCTGTAAATATCAATAGATCCCATTGCCTTTACTCATAGTAAGTCAGATTCCAAGATTTGTATTATGTGCTTATGTTTATAATTTTAAGTATTCCAGTCTTGTAGATTATAGCAGGCAGTGTTTCATATAGTGGAAAGAGCATAGGCTTGGGGGCCTGATATGTCCTGGGCTTAATTAAGGGCCGGCTCTGCCATTTCCTAGCTGAGTGAGTTAAAACAAGATACTCAACTTCATGGTTGGTTTTTTTCTTTTTTCTTCTAATTTTAAAATGGGGATAATTATAGCACCGATCTCTCAGGATTCTTGTCAAGATTAAATGAGATAGTGAATGGAAAATGACAAGCTCAACATATATAGTACCTATTTTTCTTCTTCCCCTTAACATGAATTAAGCCAGCATTTCTCAAAATACGTTGTTGAACCAAATGCTATTTCAAAAAAAAAATGCTCATTGGTTAACTGAATTTATTCCTTCTTGGAGAGAACAGACATTAACATATTTAATGGTGCTGAGAAGGTCTGCCATAAATAAACCATTTTCTGGTGGTTTTACTCTTTTAAACATAGCATGTTCCAAATTTATTTTGTCATTGTAACTTTTTTCTTGGAATCCCTGTTAACAGCCCATGTTATTGATGGGATACAGTTTGGAAAAGGTGAATTTAGTAATTGGGTCCAGGTGCTATTTGACATCTAAGTGTTTGGCTTCATTAAACCACAGCAACCATTACAATATCCTATGGTCTAAATGTTGCTAGCCAGCTTAGATGTTTGGGATTGTTTATGTTGCAGTGGACAGGATTAGGGTTTGGAAAGCTAAGTTTCAGTGGCAGTCCTGCCAGTTGTAGCTGTGTGGCCCTGAACTGACTTAATCTCTACATAGACTGTTTTCAGTGTCTTCATCTGTAAAATAACAGCCTTATCTGCCTCACAAGATTGTTGGGAGAATCCATGAGAAAATAGTTGTGAAAACGATTTTGAAAATGAAAGATGCTGTCAGTGGAAGGTGGTATTACTACTATCCTAGGAAAAGGAATTTAGGAGCAGTGAATATAGAATAGGGGCATCTAGAGTTTAGGCTAAGCTGCTTCTCTTTTCTGTTGCGCAGGTTTGCCCTCCATCTGCTACCTTCCTGAAAACATTTCCAACTCCTCAGTTTCCTAATAATTAAAATGGTTCCCAGATGAATGTGCCTGAATGTCAGTAGCTCTATGTTCTTGTCCTTGTTTACAGAAGCCATTTCCCAATACAGGATGTAGTTTAGCATCATGTAACTATGGCTGTTGCTAAATATTCAATACTGATTTGTAATTATGATGCACAATAGAAAAGAAAATTGTTAGGATTTAATTAATAGGCTCTAATTAATAGGTTTAATCCTCTGCCTTCTCTTACAGTTCAACTTTCTTTATGTCTACCTGTAATGTATTTCTTTTCTGTTAGTAGACATTAAGCAAAGTGATGTTGCTTTAACGTTAAACACTGTAAACGACGAGAAATCTCTTGTTACTCTTTTATACTATTTTTTCTGTTTTACTGGTTGGTGTTAATGAAGACAGTTGTGTAACTCATTTCCTTTGTGTGTCTGGAAAAACGTAGGTGGTACTTTGAGTAAGCTTTATGAAACTTTAGAAAGATTAAAACCATGTTTTCTACAATTGTAAAGTCAATATTTCACACAATGCAAAGCTGTACCTCAGTATTGTGATAACTGGGCTTTTCTGCCTTTGAAAATAAAAATGTCTGTTTGTGATTTTTACTGTTCTAGCTGAAAATTATAGGTCACTTTTCCATCATGAAACTTGAGAGGGCTTTAGATAATAGTTTTATGTTTGCTGTTTAAATACTGTGAATACTCACTCTCTAGTTTCACAGATAAACTCTAGTTTTAAGGAAGTCTTTTTCATCATATAAAATAGTGTTCCTGGCAATAGAGATAAACGTCGTCCTTCATCATAAACTACTTTTTCCTTTACTTGATGTACAGAGACAGATGTGACACAAAATTGGCAGAAAATGTTCCATTCCCCTTTTTCCTCAGTCAGGAAGTTCTCACTTTGTCCTTAAAATAAATTGTATCTATGGTTTTAAAAACAAAACCAGTAACTTAGCCTTGTTATTCATTACAGAAACAGTTTTAAGGACTGTAGAAATAGTATTTTATAATTGAATTTGAATGTCAGAATTCTGAAGCTATATCTTTAAAGATAAAATTTAAGAAAATATTTGCAATAATGTTCTAGAGAGCATATTACAATGTTGTATTGATTTTTTATTTTTCTTTTTGTCATGATTTTGACACCTAAATTCTTTGGCTTTTTCTTTAGGGTATTGTAAACAATATTTAGAACCATGCAAATACCAAAATGAATTTAGTCAAAATCTGCTTTGGTTTTATAGTGAGTTTATTAATAATTATGTTACCCTCTTTTGTCAGAAAGACCACAGTAATGAAAACCATGTTTCACCTTTTACATACATAATTGGATGAGATCACCAGATGCTGATGTTAAGAGCACATCAACAGGAAAAGTTGAAAATAGGAGCTGCATGGAAAAATACTAGAACCAGTTAGCTCTGTCAAAAACCATATGACCAAGTATAGGGGAGAAAAATAGAATTTGACCATGAACTGACCTCAGGTCATTTAATAATGGAAAGAAACAGAAAGATGGCCCTTCTTAGAGCTTTTTAAGACTTTTAATAATAGCAGAAAATATCTTGGAAATTGGCACATTGTGGTCAGTGTTTGAAAACTCACGTTAGATTACTTTTGTTTTTCTAAAATTTTATTATGATAATTTTCAAACATACACAGAAAAGTTGAGAAAATTGCACTGTGAACAGCTGTGTTTCCCCTACCTAGATTCTACCACTAACATTTTGCTGTATTTGCTTTATTATATAATTATACATTTACTGATTTTTCTATCCATCTGTCATTCCATCTTACTGTTTTATGCATTTCAGAGTAAGTTGTACATGTCCAGTACCTTCAGTCTGGAACACTTCATGCATATCATTAACTAGTTATTTATGGTTCTTTTTTTTGAGATAAAATTGCAAGCAAATGCACAGATCTTAAGTGTACCACTTAATAAGTTTTAGCAAATGCATACACTTGTGTAACTAAGAACCTTATCAAGATAAAGAACATTGCCATCGCTCCAGAAAGTTTCCTCACGCCCCTTCAAAGTCAATTCCTGCCCTCATTCCCACCCTCAAAGGCAACCATTCTTAGGATGTTTTTCACCACAGATCAATTAATTTAGCTTGTTCCGGAGCTTCATATAAAAGGAATCATGGAGAGTGCACTCTTTTGGAACAAAGCTTCTTTCACTTAGCATAACGTTTTTTGAAATTCATTGACGTTGTTATATTTGTATCAGTAGTTTATTCCTTTTCATTAGTGAATAGTATCCATCATATGGATATACCACAGCTTATTTATGTAGTCTCCTATTGATGGATATTTGAATCATTACCAGTTTGGAGCTATTGATGAATAAAGATGCTATGAAAAAACTTGTACAGCTCTTTTGTGAACATATGCTTTCCTTGTGTGTAAATACCTAGGAATGGAATTACTGGGTCACAGGGTTGGTATATGTTTAGTTTTGTAAGAAACTGCCTGACAGTTTTCCAAAGTATTTGTATCATTTTTTATTCCCACCAAAATGTGTGAGCATTCTGGCCATCCACACCAACACCTGGTCTTGTAAGTCTTTTTCATTTTAACTATTCTGGTGTATGTGTAGCGGTATCTCATGTTCATTTTTAATGCTTATTTTAATGTATATTTACCCAATGACTAATGATGTTGAGCACCTTTTCGTATGTTCATTAACCACATCTATCTTCCTTTGTGAAATGTCTGTTCAAACCCTTTGCCCACTTTAAAATTTGCATATTTGTCTTATTTTTAAGTTGAAAGAGTTCTTTATATCTTGGATACCAGTCCTTTGTCAGATATGTTTTGTGAATATTTCTCCTACTTTGCCTAGCCCATTCATTTTTTAAAATGACGTATTTTGTGGAAAGGTTTTTCATTTTGATGAATTCTAGTTTATCGATAGTTTTTTTTTTTTCCAGAGGTCCTTGAATGCCATTCTAGAGTGTGGCATTTCCCAGGAGTAATTGATCCAATAAATACTATTACTTGGAAATAATGACATTAATAGCTAACACTGCACAGTACTTCCTACACCCCAGGCAGTATTCCAAGCTCTGTAGAGTAACTGGCCAAGATCAAAAAGCTGGCAAGAGTGCATGGAGGCTTAAGGTTTTTCTTGCTGTAAATCTCATGCTGTCTAAAATACTACAGGCAGACCTTGTTTTATTGCACTTCGCTTTCACAGGTACTGTGTTTTTTACAAACTGAAGGTGTGTGACAACCCTGTGTCAAGCAAGCCCATTGGTGCCATTTTTCCAACAGCATTGGCTCACTTGGTGTCTCTGTGTCACATTTTGGCAATTCTCACAATATTTCAAACTTTTTCATCATTACTGTATTTGTTACGGTGATCTGTGATCAGTGATCTTTGATGTTATGACAGCCAAAAGATTGTGACATGCTGAAAGCTCAAATGATGATTAGCAGTGTTTAGCAATAAAATACTGTTCAGTTAAGGTATGTACATTGTTCTTTTTTAAATTTAATCAGTCAATTAACTAATTAATTTACATCTTTATTGGAGTATAATTGCTTTACAACGGTGTGCTAGTTTCTGCTTTATAACAAGGTGAATCAGTTATACATATATATATGTTCCCATCTCTCATCCCTCTTGCATCTCCCTCCCTCCCACCCTCCCTATCCCACCCCTCTAGGTGGTCACAAAGCACCAAGCTGATCTCCTTGTGCTATACGGCTGCTTCCCACTAGCTATCTATTTTACATTTGGTAGT
This sequence comes from Globicephala melas, assembly GCF_963455315.2. NCBI lineage: Eukaryota > Metazoa > Chordata > Mammalia > Artiodactyla > Delphinidae > Globicephala > Globicephala melas. The sequence continues at coordinate 55,751,013 of NC_083335.1, forward strand.
GTATATGTCCATGCCTCTCTCTCGCTTTTTCACAGCTTACTCTTCCCCCTCCCCATATCCTCAAGTCCATTCTCTAGTAAGTCTGTGTCTTTATTCCTGTCTTACCCCTAGGTTCTTAATGACATTTCTTTTTCCTAAATTCTATATATATGTGTTAGCATACGGTATTTGTCTTTCTCTTTCTGACTTACTTCACTCTGTATGACAGACACTAGGTCCATCCACCTCATTACAAAGAGCTCAATTTCGTTTCTTTTTATGGCTGAGTAATATTCCATTGTATATATGTGCCACATCTTCTTTATCCATTCATCCGATGATGGGCACTTAGGTTGTTTCCATCTCTGGGCTATTGTAAATACAGCTGCAATGAACATTTTGGTACATGACTCTTTTTGAATTATGGTTTTGTCAGGGTATATGCCCAATAGTGGGATTGCTGGGTCGTATGGTAGTTCTATTTGTAGTTTTTTAAGGAACCTCCGTACTGTTCTCCATAGTGGCTGTACCAATTCACATTCCCACCAGCAGTGCAAGAGTGTTCACTTTTCTCCACACCCTCTCCAGCATTTATTGTTTCTAGATTTTTTGATGATGGCCATTCTGACTGGTGTGAGATGACATCTCATTGTATTTTTGATTTGCATTTCTCTAATGATTAATGATGTTGAGCATTCTTTCATGTGTTTGTTGGCAGTCTGTATATCTTCTTTGGAGAAATGTCTATTTAGGTCTTCTGCCCATTTTTGGATTGGGTTGTTTGTTTTTTTGTTATTGAGCTGCATGAACTGCTTGTAAATTTTGGAGATTAATCCTTTTTCAGTTGCTTCATTTGCAAATATTTTCTCCCATTCTGAGGGTTTTCTTTTGGTCTTGTTTATGGTTTCCTTTGCTGTGCAAAAGCTTTGAGTTTCATTAGGTCCCATTTGTTTATTTTTGGTTTTGTTTCCGTTTCTCTGGGAGGTGGGTCAAAAAGGATCTTGCTGTGATTTATGTCATAGTGTTCTGCCTATGTTTTCCTCGAAGAGTTTGATAGTTTCTGGCCTTACATTTAGGTCTCTAATCCATTTTGAGCTTATTTTTGTGTATGGTGTTACGGAGTGTTCTAATTTCATTCTTACACACATAGCTGTCCAGTTTTCCCGGCACCACTTATTGAAGAGGCTGTCTTTTCTCTGCTGTATATTCTTGCCTCCTTTATCAAAGATGAGGTGACCATATGTGTGTGGGTTTATCTCTGGGCTTTCTATCCTGTTCCATTGATCTATATTTCTGTTTTTGTGCCAGTACCATACTGTCTTGATTACTGTAGCTTTGTAGTATAGTCTGAACTCAGGGAGCCTGATTCCTCCGGCTCCATTTTTCGTTCTCAAGATTGCTTTGACTATTCGGAGTCTTTCGTGTTTCCATACAAATTGTGAAATTTTTTGTTCTAATTCTGTGAAAAATGCCAGTGGTAGTTTGATAGGGATTGCATTGAATCTGTGGATTGCTTTGGGTAGTAGAGTCGTTTTCACAGTGTTGATTCTTCCAATCCAAGAACATGGTATATCTCTCCATCTATTTGTATCATCTTTAATTTCTTTCATCAGTGTCTTATAATTTTCTGCATACAGGTCTTTTGTCTTCTTAGGTAGGTTTATTCCTAGATATTTTATTCTTTTGGCTGCAATGGTAAATGGAAGTGTTTTCTTTATTTCACTTTCAGATTTTTCATCATTAGTGTATAGGAATGCCAGAGATTTCTGTGCATTAATTTCTGCTAGCATCTTTAGGATTCTCTGTGTATAGTATCATGTCATCTGCAAACAGTGACAGCTTTACTTCTTCTTTTCCGCTTTGGATTCCTTTTATTTCATTTTGTTCTCTGATTGCTGTGGCTGAAACTTCCAAAACTATGTTGAATAAGAGTGGTAAGAGTGGGCAACCATGTCTTATTCCTGATCTTAGTGGAAATGCTTTCAGTTTTTTCACCATTGAGGATGATGTTGGCTGGGTTTGTCATATATGGCCTTTATTTTGTTGAGGAAAGTTCCCTCTGTGCCTACTTTCTGCAGGTTTTTTTTTATCATAAATGAAGGTTGAATTTTGTTGAAAGCTTTCTCTGCATCTATTGAGATGATCATGGTTTTTTCCTTCAATTTGTTAATATGGTGTATCACGTTGATTGACTTGCGTATATTGAAGAATCCTTGCATTCCTGGAATAAACCCCACTTGATCATGGTGTATGATCCTGTTAATGTGCTGTTGGATTCTGTTTGCTAGTATTTTGTTGAGGATTTTTGCATCTATGTTCATCAGTGATATTGGCCTGTAGTTTTCTTTCTTTGTGACATCCTTGTCTGGTTTTGGTATCAGGGTGATGGTGGCCTTGTAGAATGAGTTTGGGAGTGTTCCTCCCTCTGCTATATTTTGGAAGAGTTTGAGAAGGATAGCTGTTAGCTCTTTTCTAAATGTTTGATAGAATTCGCCTGTGAAGTGATCTGGTCCTGGGCTTTTGTTTGTTGGAAGATTTTTAATCACAGTTTCAATTTCAGTGCTTGTTATTGGTCTGTTCATATTTTCTATTTCTTCCTGATTCAGTCTTGGAGGTTGTGCATTTCTACGAATTTGTCCATTTCTTCCAGGTTGTCCGTTTTATTGGCATAGAATTGCTTGTAGTAATCTCTCATGATCTTTTGTATTTCTGCAGTGTCAGTGTTACCTCTCCTTTTTCATTTCTAATTGTATTGATTTCAGTCTTCTCCCTTTTTTTCTTGATGAATCTGGCTAATGGTTTATCTATTTTGTTTATCTTCTCAAAGAACCAGCTTTTAGGTTTATTGATCTTTGCTATCGTTTCCTTCATTTCTTTTTCATTTATTTCTGATCTGATCTTTATGATTACTTTACTTCTGCTATCTTTGGGGTTCTTTTGTTCTTTTTTCTCTAACTGCTTTATGTGCAAGTTTAGGTTGTTTATACGAGATGTTTCCTGTTTCATAAAGTGGGATTGTATTGCTATAAACTTCCCTCTTAGAACTGCTTTTGCTACGTCCCATAGGTTTTGGGTCGTTGTGTCTTCATTGTGATTTGTTTCTAGGTTTTTTTTTTTATTTCCTCTTTGACTTCTTCAGTGATCACTTCGTTATTAAGTAGTGTATTGTTTAATCTCCATGTGTTTGTGTTTTTTACAGGTCTTCTCCTGTAATTGATGTCTAGTCTCATAGCGTTGTGGTCAGAAAAGATACTTGATACAATTTCATTTTTATTAAATTTACCAAGGCTTGATTTGTGACCCAAGATATGATCTATCCTGGAGAATGTTCCATGAGCACTTGAGAAAAATGTGTATTCTCTTATTTTTGGATGTAATGTCCTATAAATATCAATTAAGTTCATCTTGTTTAATGTATCATTTAAAGCTTGTGTTTCCTTATTTATTTTCATTTTGGATGATCTGTCCATGGGTGAAAGTGGGGTGTTAATGTCCCCTACTATGAATATGTTACTTTCAATTTCCCCTTTTATGGCTGTTTGTATTTGCGTTATGTATTGAGGTGCTCCTATGTTGGGTGCATAAATATTTACAATTGTTATATCTTCTTCTTGGATCGATCCCTTGATCGTTATATATGTATCTTTGTCTCTTCTTATAGTGTTTATTTTAAAGTCTGTTTTGTCTGATATGAGAATTACTACTCCATCTTTCTTTTGGTTTCCATTTGCATGGAATATCTTTTTCCATCCTCTCACTTTCAGTCTGTATGTGATTCTAGGTCTGAAGTGGGTCTCTTGTAGACAGCATATATATGCGTCTTGTTTTTATATCCATTCAGCCAGTCTGTGTCTTTTGGTGGGAGCATTTAATCCATTTACTTTAAGGTAATTATCGATATGTATGTTCCTATTCCCATTTTAATTGTTTTCGGTTTGTTATTGTAGGTCTTTTCCTTCTCTTGTGTTTCTTGCCTTGAGAAGGTCGTTTAGCATTTTTATAAAGCTGGTTTTGTGCTGCTGAACTCTCTCAGCTTTAGCTTGTCTGTAAAGGTTTTAATTTCTCCCACAAATCAGAATGAGATCCTTGCTGGGTAGAGTAATCTTGGTTGTAGGTTTTTCTCCTTCATCACTTTAAATATGTCCTGTCAGTCCCTTCTGGCTTGCAGAGATTCTGCTGAAAGATCAGCTCTTAACCTTATCGGGATTCCCTTGTGTGTTATTTGTTGTTTTTCCCTTGCTGCTTTTAATATGTTTTCTTTGTATTTAATTTTTGACAGTTTGATTAATATGTGTCTTGCCGTGTTTCTCCTTGGATTTATCCTGTATGGGACTCTCTGTGCTTCCTGGACTTGATTAACTATTTCCTTTCCCATATTATGGAAGTTTTCAACTATAATCTCTTCAAGTATTTTCTCAGTCCCTTTCTTTTTCTCTTCTTCTTCTAGAACCCCTATAATTCGAATGTTGGTGTGTTTAATGTTGTCCCAGAGGTCTCTGAGACTGTCCTCAGTTATTTTCATTGTTTTTTCTTTATTCTTCCCTGCAGTAGTTATTTCCACTAGTTTATCTTCCGGGTCACTTATCCGTTTTTCTGGCTCAGTTATTCTGCTATTGAATCCTTCTACAGTATTTTTAATTTCATTTATTGTGTTGTTCATCGTTGGTAGTTTCATCTTTACTTCTAGGTCCTTGTTACATGTTTTTGGCGTTTTGTCTATTCTATTTCCAAGATTTTGGGTCGTTTTACTATCATTATTCTGAGTTCTTTTTTAGGTAGACTGCCTATTTCCTCTTCATTTGTTAGGTCTGGTGGGTTTTTATCTTGCTCCTCCATTGGCTGTGTGATTTTCTGTCTTCTCATTTTGCTTATCTTACTGTGTTTCGGGTCTCCTTTTTGCAGGCTGCAGGTTCGTAGTTCCCGTTGTTTTTGGTGTCTGTCCCCAGTGGCTAATGTTTCAGTGGGTTGTGTAGGCTTTCTGGTGGAGGGGACTAGTACCTGTGTTCTGGTGGATGCGGCTGGATATTGTCTTTCTTGTGCGCAGTCCACGTCTGGTGGTGTGTGTTGGGGTGTCTGTGGACTTATTATGATTTTATGCAGCCTCTCTGCTAATGGGTGGGGTTGTGTTCCTGTCTTGCTAGTTGTTTGGCATAGGGTGTCCAGTTCTGTAGCTTGCTGGTCGTTGAGTGAAGCTGGGTGCTGGTGTTGAGATGGAGATGTGTGGGAGATTTTTGCCATTTGTTATTATGTGGAGCTGGGAGGTCTCTTGTCGACCAGTGTCCTGAAGTTGGCTCTCCCACCTGAGAGGCACAGCACTGACTCCTGTCTGCAGCACCAAGAGCCTTTCATCCACATGTCTCAGAATAAAAGGGAGAAAATGTAGAAAGAAAGAAAGAAAGAAAGAAAAGGCAAGAAGGAAACAAAGGAGGGAGGGAGGGAGGGAGGAAGGAAGGAAGGAAGGAAGGAAGGAAGGGGAGAAAGAGAGAGAGAGAAAGAAAGAAAAAAAGAAAAGGAAAAGAAAGAAAAGGGAGAAAGAGAGAGAAAGAGAGAAAGCAAGGAAGTAAGGAAGGAAGGAAGAAGGAAAGAAAAGAAAGAAAGGAAAGAGGATAAAATAGCATAAAGTAAGAAAATAAAATAGTTATTAAAATAATTAAGATAGTTTGTTTAAAAAAGAAAAAAAAAACGGACGGATAGAACCCTAGGACAAATGGTGACAGCAAAGCTATACAGACAAAATGTCACACAGAAGTATACACATACACACTCACAGAAAGAGGAAAAGGGGCAAAAATAGTAAATCTTGCTCTCAAATTCCACCTCCTCAATTTGGGATGATTCGTTGTTTATTCATGTATTCCACAGATGCAGGGTACGTGAAGTTGATTGTGGACCTTTCATCTGCTGCTTCTGAGGCTGCTGGGAGAGATTTCCCTTTTTCTTCTTCGTTAGTACAGCTCCGGGGGCTCAGCTTTGGATTTGGCCCTGCCTCTGCATGTACGTCGCCAGAGGGCGTCTGTTCTTCGCTCAGATAGGATGGGGTTAAAGTATCTGCTGCTTCAGGGACTCTGGCTCACTCAGGCCGGGGAGGGGAGGGAGGGGCACGGAGTGCGGGGCGAGCGTATGGCGGCAGAGGCCGGTGTGATGTTGCAGCAGCCGGAGGAGCGCCGTGTGGTGTCCCGTGGAAGTTGTCCCAGGATCGCGGGCCCCTGGCAGTGGCAGGCTGCAGAAGTTCCCGGGAGCGGAGGTGTGGAGAGTGACCTGTGCTCACACACAGGCTTCTTGGTGGCAGCAGCAGCAGCCTTAGCCTCTCATGCCCGTCTCTGCGGTCCGCGCTGTTAGTCGCAGCTCGCGCCCAACTCTAGCTCCTTTAAGCAGCACTCTTAATCCCCTCTCCTCGCGCATCAGGAAACAAAGAGGGAAGAAAAGGTCTCTTGCCTCTTAGGCAGGTCCAGACTTTTTCCCGGACTTCCTCTTGGCTAGCCGAGGTGCACTAACCCCCTGCAGGCTGTGTTCACACCGCCAACCGCAGTCCTTTCCCTGCGCTCTGACCAAAGCTGGAGCCTCAGGCCCCAGCCCCGCCCGCCCCAGTTGGCGAGCGGACCAGCCTCTCGGACTGGTGAGTGCCGGTCCGCACTGATCCTCTGTGCGGGAATCTCGCCGCTTTGCCCTCCACACCCCTGTTGCTGTGTTCTCCTCCGCGCCTCCGACACTTCTCCCCCTGCGCCACCCGCAGTCTCCGCCCCCGAAGGGGCTTCCTAGCGTGTGGAAACCTTTCCTCCTTCACAGCTCCCTCCCACTGGTGCAGGTGCCGTCCCTATTCTTTTGTCTCAGTTTTTTCTTTTTTCTTTTGCCCTACCCAGGTACGTGGGGAGTTTCTTGTGTTTTGGGAGGTCTGAGGTCTTCTGCCAGCGTTCAGTAGGTGTTCTGTACAAATTGTTCCATGTGTAGATGTATTTCTGGTGTATCTGTGGGGAGGAAGGTGATCTCTGTGTCTTACTCTTCTGCCATCTTCCCAATTCCCCCATCTATCGATAGTTTTTATTGCTTTCTGTGTCCTGTCTGAGAAGTCTTTGTCTACCCTGATTGTCAGATTTCTGATATATATTTACTAGTTATAAATTGATGTAGCCCTTAAAAAATTTTATTTAGGTCTTGAAGCTTTCACCCAGTAGTCAGAGCTTCTCATTTAGGACCTTATGGTGGCTTAAAAGAAATCTAAATATCTCAACAAAAAATTTAAAGACAGTGGTTTTTATCACTGCTTCAGGGTTATTTTTTTCAACACTCAGGATATTTTATAGTTTTGTTGAGTGATATATTTAGAGGATGGGAAGGGATGGCAGAAGTGTATTATTCTCAGGCAAGGGAGAGGAGAGTATAAATTTGCTATGGGAAAACTCTAACATCCCTCTCTTTTCCCTCCTTCTCTATACTGGCTATTACCCACCTTCTCCTTCCACTGTTGTCTCTGATCCAAGGGATCATAGCTTCTAGGCTTCCTTGATTCCAACACCTAGAATTGTTAGTATAGCTGAAATTTTTCCTAAATTTTAAAGCTCTGTAGAGATCTGGATAGTGTAGGAATTTGCATCATCCCCAAGAGAATTATCAGATTATAAGTAAAGTAGTGATCTGTATTAATAGACCTACTTTCAAAGGTGTTCAGTTTAACCATTTTCTCTGTTAGAGCAAGCAGTGATTTTTGGTAAAATATTTGAGCCTAAAAACTGACTGTTCTTGAGACCAACCAAGAGTTGATTGAGGAGAAATCTATCAGAATTTTTAGAGGATATCCAGTAGCATTATGGATGAGTAATTTTAGATATCATCTTAAAGGTTTTAGTTTTTGTTTAAAAAAGACCTTTTATAGATTTTTATTTCATTAGAGAAGGATACAGAGAAGCAAAAATGTAAACACAACCAAGAATCTCTCAGAATTAAAGTAGATATTGTAGGTGGGTTTGAGTGTACTTTGGGGCTCATCATACAAAGAATCAGTATAACGTGATGAGTTTTGCAAGGATTGGGAAGCCCTGTGTGTAGTGCTGAGAGTTCTGGTTGCCAAAAGTCTGCTACTTACAGAAGTTAATCAGAAGTCCAGTGTCTACAAGGTTTACCTGATCCTAGCTAGGAGACCTCTGGGTTCTCTAAAATGGAGTGATCTTCACAGGACTGTGGAGTGAAGAATAGTTTACCCAGTTACCAGTGGAAATATTGTTGTTGTTATACTTATCACAGAAGTCTTGATGTGAATGACTGTGTCCCAGGATCTACTTTTATTTGTGGCCCTGAAGGCTTAGAATGGCACAGGGCCTTCCAGCAGATCTCGAGTAGCCAATTATATATGTGTATATACAAAATTTATTTAGGCATGGGAGATGGGTTTGGTGGCGGTGCTAGCAGTGGATATTTACTGCTTGTGGAAAACTTAGCAGTTTTTTCCAGTGGCTTTCTTTGAGATCTACCAAGATTTTCTTCCCAGCCATTTTTATTAACCCAGGAGTGAGATTTGTTTATGTTAAAACAAATGTACTGCTCAGTGACCATATCAGGATGTTCACAATCACATGATCCAGTGGCACTTGATCAGTGCTGAAAGCTCTAAGGAGGCCAAAGCGATCTTTTAACTCCTTATACAATGAAAAGTTGACTTTGAGATCTGAAAGGCCCACTTCTATTTATTTTGTTCTACTGTCTCCTCTAATCTCAGCATCCCTATTATGTGTGCTTTTGAACTCTGGGGTAGCAATGTTGAAAATGACATGGGATGAAGATCAGTGACTTGATTTTTTTATACCCTTTTCTTTACTCTTATTTTTTATTGTTACAGAAGAAGCTACTATGGAGGAAACTGGGCCAGTTTTAGCTTTTCAGGACTGTTGTCCTGGCTAAAGGAACACCAGGTAAAGTTCTTATCTGATTTTTTAATCTACTAGGTTATATTTTGTGTCACGTAATAACCCTGCATTGAAGAAGACACTAAGTTTCCTCTGTAATATAGGATTGATAACTTATTTACTTATTTAACAAAAACTGTGCAGTCACCTTTTCAGCTAATATTTTTCCAATACCTCTAAAATATAGATTTCACTTTTTAAGTATAAACAGATAACATTGGCTGAAGAATAAATCATATATGTTTCATACCGTTTGCTAATTACTCTGTACGCCCAAATATCAGGCAAGATTTTTTTTCTCCCAGTCTTTCAGAAAAAATATTTCAATCCTTATAAAATCTCACATATTACTAGTTGTTCTTTCAGTTAGTATGTTTTGGAAAAAAACCTAAGTGTTTGGGGAAGATACATTAATTTGAAATGATCTCAGTCATTGGTGGTTTTACATATTTATAGAAGTCACCTGACAGAATCATACCTGACAGTAAAAACAAAATGCAAGGAAAGAAACAATATAAATTTAGTAATTTTTTTCCCTAAGGGTAGGATCTCACTACTACAACTGTTGGATATCATTGTAAAGAAGTTTTTAGAGATCATTTACAGCGTACGTTTAACACAGGGAGTTGATTGTCATGCAGTTTACCAGTTTTTATGAGACATTAAAAAAACTGTCCTAATTTTATGTAAATGGTGCATGTGGCTTGAAATGGAATTCCTACTGAGAGCATCATACATAGAATCAGAAACTGCTGTATCTCAAAAGGGTTCAGACATTTGGGAAAGGAGGATGATAGACTGTAGAAAATTGTATTCAGTTAACTAAGAATAATATAGCTAAGACTTAACTAAGCACTTACCATGTACCAAGCTAAGCATTTTAGTTTTCTTGATTGATTTAATGGTATATATGACTCAAAAAGTGTAGTGATGACAAAGACATTGACATTGAAGATACACTGAAGATTCAGTTTGAATCTTATTATTGTATGAAATGAGAGTGTGGAGAAACAAGCAATATTTGTAAAGTAACATTTCATGTAATGACTCAAACTATGTATGAATCAAGAAAGTAAATGTTATAAATAGATTCATTTAACTGTTTAAATGAATATGCCTCAAATATTTTATGTTGATCAGAAACCCTTTTTTGAACCTTATCCTTGGGAAGTGTGTGTGAGGATCACCTCATGTTGAGTCATATTCAGTACTTCCATGCAAAAATTTAGTCTAGATTCTCAGAACAACAGCAACAAAAATACCCTAATTGTCTGAATGGAAAATTTTTGGTGAGTGAAGGGATTTTTAAAAAATAAACTTTGGTAATGGGTTAGATTTATTAAAACAAAATATTTTTGTAGATGTTCCTTTTATTTTAATGCTTCTTTTACTCCAGCATCTTGACTCTGTCACCATATCCTTTTTCCCTTCACTCTCTGTCCCTGGTCCATAGTTCTTTTTTCAGGCTGTTAACCCCTGTCTATATGTTCAAAGTTCCTGTACTTCACCTCCTCTTCTATTTATGTTGGGATGTTTAATGCTGTCTAATAATTACACTTGATAATAAGAGCCATCTGCCACTACTTTTCTTCAGCTTAAAATATTAAATTCAGGACAGTGCAGCCTTTTAAAAATAATTATTGCCCTACTTTATGAAATCTGTAACTTTAGAAATTTTCTGAGGTGAATTTACTTAAAACAAAGGCTACTGTAGTTATATTTCACTACTAGTTTGTTGAGTATATATAATACGTTAAAAAATTTTTCTCTCTGAGAGATGGGTAACAAGTGGATTAAAATTTTAAACAGATTAAAAATTGATCCTTGACCTTTGGAAAAGGTTTATCTTGACATCTGCAAAAATCCCCTGTATTCAAATATTGTATCATTTAACTTTCTCCATAAAATATAATTAGGAATTATTGAAAAACTTAAAGAACCACTTTCAGTCCTTAGTGAGAGTTTATATACTTTGTTATACATTCTTGTTTTTATTGTATTTCTAAATATAAAATATTCAGGTCGATTATTATAAAGTCCTTAGTTATATTGGGCTGAGTACTTTTCAAAAATACTTTTACATATAATCAAAATTTGACACAGCTAATGACCAACCTTCAAAAATCTGAAAGTAAGCAGAATGAAGTAATTTTGGGCCTGCTTTTTTAACAACAAAATGTAAAACTTTATTATTAATAAGTAATATGTGCCTTTTGATGTGATGAGAGGCAAAGCATGAATTTAGAAAGGTATAAATTTTATCAGAAAAGTAGAGGTTCAGAGTACCCAATTTAATTACAATTTCTTATCTGTATATTGTTTAGGAAAACAGTGATATTGTAAATGAATGCCCACTGTGGCAAGAGAAGATCCTTGAAAATGAAGAAGCTATTGCTCTTAGCAGGAAGGACAAAACCATTCAACATGTGGAAGTGTTTTGTTATGCCAGGTATGAAAATTATTTATTTACAATAAACTATGTTCATGACTTCTTATTCACATGTCTTCAGAAGAAGCCAGCAGTAAGAATTTATATGGCACTGGTTGCTACAAGTCTACTTGATATACTGGTTTGCATTTTTTAAAATGTAACATTAGTTTTGTTAGGTTTGTTCATTTGTATTATTTTTTAGATTCCACATATAAGCGATACCATGTAGTACTCGTCTTTATCTGACTTATTTTATTTAGCATAATACCCTCTAGGTCCATCAGTGTTGTCGCAATTAAACTTCAAAAACCAACAAACTCATAGAAAAAGAGATCAGATTTGTGGTTACCAGAGACGGGGGTGGGGGGTGGTGGTGGTGGTGGCAGGGTGCGGGGAGGATTGGATGAAGGCAGTCAAAAATTACAAACTTCCAGTTATAAGATAAATAAGTACTAGGGTTGTCATGTACAACATGATTAATATAATGAACACTGCTGTGTGTTATATACGCAAGTTGTTAAGAGTCAATCCTAAGAGTTCTCATCACAAGGAAAAATATTTTTTCTATTTCTTTAATTTTGTATCTGTATGAGATGATGAATGTTCACTAAACTTATTGTGATAATCACTTCATGATGTATGTAAATCAAATCATTATGCTGTATGCCTTAAACTTATACAGTGCCGTTATGTCAATTATATCACAATAAAACTTTTGTGGAAGAAAAACATAAAACTTTCAGTTGTGGAAGAAAAAAATAAAACTTTCAGTTTTCTCTGTTTAGATAATATATTAATGACTTATAATTTACTGAGCTCTTTTATTTTTACTTTTTATTAAAAAAAATTTTTTTGGCCGCACTGCGTGGTATGTGGGATCTTAGTTCCCAGACCAGGGATCGAACCCACACCCCTTGCAGTGGAAGCACGGAGTCTTAACCACTGGACCTCCAGGGAAGTCCCGTGAGCTCTTTTAAATACATTATCTTATTTGATCCTTACAATGGTCCTGTGCTAGGATAGAGCACATAGTATTAGATTTTTCACAGAGTCCTCAGTGGAGCTCAAAGAGTTTAATTTGCTGAAGGTCACATAGCTTGATAAATATCAAGGCCATACCTAAGCTAGATAGTGGTGGAGTCCAAGATTAAAGCCCAGGGTTTTTTAATCCTAATTCAGTGTTCTTCTAACTCTTAGATAACAGTCAGTGTAGCAAAATGGAAAATTATAATTTTGAATTAAAGAAATCAAATTGAGTGGCCATGACATCTGGGGGCATATTTTTGTAAATCAAGAGAGAAGTGGGGGGAAAGTAATGTTTTCAGTGTCTCCTTCTGAGTGAAAGAATTCATTGTTTTAAAACAATTGGAATAGTTTATTTTTTCAGATGACATGGTTGATGGGCTGAAAGGTAACAATCACATAGTTCAGTTCAACTGTTATGGAGTTATGGAGTTGAGGGTTTTAGAAATCAGACTGTCAAGCTCTTTAATAGTAATTAAAACTTAAAATCCAAGATACTAGAAATTTTTCAGGACGTGTACTGTCATCATACATATCCTTGCTGTGGTACAGTGGTAAGCGTGACCTGAGCCCGTGAAAAGTTGGGGAACCTGTGGTTGATTTCTTAACCTATATTCATATCTGTCAGGTGACTAGCATTTTCTGCCATTAATACGTAGTTAATTTTCTATGATTTTCTGCAAAAGGACAGCCTTTGAAATATCAGATACAGATTATAATTTGCATAATGCTAAATGACATTCAGTATGGAAAGGTATAACTCTCTGATATTGTTTAGACCCAGCGTAGACAGATCTAGAACAGAAGGTGATCTCAAGTGAAAATTCATACGCTTTAATGAAACCAGGAATAAATATTTGGTAACTTTCTTGTGTGTCCATGAATACTACTTGACTAGAATATAGTGACAGTCACACTCAGGCCCTTTGAGAGGTACTTTTGCTATTTCAAGGCCTTTGATTTCTCTATGCTTCATGACAATTAGTGTTTATGGTTTCTGGTGACTGAAATGACACATTTTGAGTGCAGAGGAAATCATCTCGTTTTTTATTTCTGATCTCTACAGTTTCATTTTTGGAACTTCTCAAAGTGATAAAAGATTGGTGGTGGAAGGTTTGTTTTAAAACAGAGAAGTAGGACTCTGCTGTATATTTTCATTGCCCATTAGAGGTTGGAACAAGAGGTGAACTGGGATAATGTTCTATATGTCTTCATTTACTTGGAAAGGGTAGCTAGTTATTAATGCCATAGTAAGCAGGATGAGCCCTGAGAGCATCCAGTGGGGGAATGTACAGAAAATCTACCTGTCTATAATAAGTGCTACAAACATGAGTAAACAGGAATAACAGTACCTTTCTTAGCCCCAGCCAGACTATGGCATCCTTAACCTTTTGGATCATGACCACAAACTTGGCATTATATGAAAAGGGCTAGGGCCAAAATACCTGTCACAGAGATTTACTTTATATGAGAATTCATCACCCAGGACCCACTGGCTTAAATCAGAATCCTTGTTGAATACATATTTCTGACAACCCTATTTTCTGGTTTTCCTACTATAGTAGTTTAAAGCGACAAATAGGAAAGGGGTGTCTGCTGGAGGCAGGCACACTGAGAACCACACTGAGACCAGGGTTATACTCCTGCCTTTATGATTCAACTTACTGTATGATACTGAGCAAAAGATGTCCTCTTGGACTAGGTCATCTCAGAAGTCCCTATGGGCTCCAACATGCTGCTGTTTCATGTGTTAGTTGATAGAGTAACAGAGGAAAAGTAGACAGAATCAGCAAGCTGAGAGCAGGCTTTGGGCCATTTAGTGTAGGGGCAAATGGCTTTGAATCAGGATCCCTCAAAGACATCACTGTATTATAGCACAGTATAACAATTGATGATCATAATTCTATCCCGATGTCTTCAGGAAAAAGTTAAATTATGTTCTCTCTACTCCACTTGAAAAGGTGGGGGTATTTGAAATACACTTTAGAAAGATGAATATTAAAACTGATTAGAGGGCTTCCCTGGTGGCACAGTGGTTAAGAATCCACCTGCCAATGCAGGGGATGCAGTTTCGAGCCCTGGTCTGGGAAGATCCCACATGCTGCAGAGCAACTAAGCCCATGCGCCACAACTACTGAGCCAGTGCTCTAGAGCCACAACTGCTGAGCCCACGTGCCACAACTACTGAAGCCCATGCACCTAGAGCCTGTGCTCAGCAACAAAGAGAAGCCACCTCAATGAGAAGCTCGCGCACAGCATCGAAGTGTAGCCCCCGCTGGCCGCAACTAGAGAAAGTCGGTGCACAGCAACAAAGACCCAACACAGCCAAAAAAACCCAAAAAAACAAAACTGATTAAAATAAAAATTTTATCATTTTAAAAGATTACTTTTGGTGCTCTTAGAAAATTCCCTCATTTTCTCCCTAAGAAAGGATATCACTATGTAGTAGATCCTCAACGTTCTTGTGGGATACATCACAAAATTCCTTGTGAATCCCCTTTTGTAAATATGTAATGAAGAATATGGTGCAGGTTCCTGGCTTTTTGTTGTTATTGCTGTTTACATATGTGTTATTGATGTTACTGTTACATTTTGTGGATATAGTGTGTGTGTGTGTGTGTGTCTGTGTTTCATTCTGTACAGTTTTAACACATATGTGGGTTCATGTAACCATCACCACAGAGAACAGATCAGTTCCATCACCACAGGGATCCCTCCTGTTGCCATTTTATAGCCACACTTCATCTCCTTCCCCAAAGTCCTAACTCCTGGCAACCACTAATCTGTTTTCCAACTCTATAATTTTGTCATTTTTGAGGACATTATGTAAATGGAACTGTACAGTATGTAACCTTTTGCCACTGGCTTTTTTCGCTCAGCATAGTTACCCAGAGATTCATCTAGGTTGTTGCTTGCATCAGTATTTTGTCCCTTTTTATTGCTGAGTAGTATTCCATGGTAGCAATGTACCACAGTTTATTTAGTCATTCATCCACTGAAGAACATCTGGGCTGTTTCCATTTTGTCTGTTACAAATAAGAATGCTATAAATGTTGGTTTACAGGATTTTGTGTGAACATAAATTTTTATTTTTCTGGGATAAATGCCCAAGTGTACAATTCCTGGGTCATATGTATGTTTAGTTTTAGAAGAAACTGACTTTTCCAGAGAAGCTGTACCATTTTACATTCCCACCAGGCATGTGTGAGTGATTCAGTTTCTCCGTATCCTCACCATCATTTGGTGGTGTAACTTTTTTAGTTTAGCCAATCTTATAGGTGTGTAGTAGTGATATCTCATTGTGGTTTTAATTTGCATTTCCCTGATGGCTGATTTTGAATATCTTTTCATGTGCTTATTTGCCACCCATATGTCCTTTTTGGTGAAATATCTGTTCATGTCTTTTGCTCATTTTTTAATTGGATGGACTTTTCTTTTCCTGTGGAGATTTAAGAGTTCTTTATATATTCTAAATGTATCCCTTGTTAGATATGTGGTTTACAAGTTTTAATTTTTGTATAAGGTGTGAGGTTTAGGTCAATGTTCATTTTTTTTAACCTATGGATATCCAGTTGCTTCAGTACTATTTGTTGAAAAGGCTGTTTTTCCTCCATTGAGTTACTTTTGCATCTTTGTCAAAAATCAACTGACTGTACTTGGATGGTCTGTTTCTGGATTCTGTTTTCTGTTCCATTGATGTCTATGTCTTTTCCCACACCAGTATCACACTGTTTTGATTACTGCAGCTATACAGTTGGACTTAACATCAGTTTGAATGATTTCCCCCAATTTATTCTTCTTTACCAAGATTGTTTTAGCTGTTCTACAGTTTGTGCCTTTCCATATAAATGTTTTAATAAGCCTGTCCATGTCTAGAAAACATTGCTGGAATTTTGATAGGAATTGCACTAAAGTTACAGATCAACCTGGGGTGAATTGATGTCTTTATTATTTTGAGTCTTCCAATCCATTGACAAGGTAGGCCTCTCCATTTAGGGAGGTCATCTTTGATTTCTTTCTACAGGATTGTGTAATTTTCAGCATACCAGTTCTGTACATGTTTTGTTAATTGTATACCTAAGTATTTAATTTTCTTTGGAGCCAGTGCAATTGTAAGTGGTATTATTGCTTTTTTAATTTTGGTTTTCACTTGTTCATTATTCATATCTAGAAATATAATTGGTTTTTATGCATTCATCTTTTATCCTGAAATCTTGCTGAACGTGCTTATTCTAGGAATTTTTTGGTAAATTCCTTGGGATTTTTGCATAGGAAGTCATGTTTTCTGCAAAGAGGAACAGTTTTACGTCTTCGTTTCTATTGACTTTTTTTTTTAGTCTATTTTCTATTGAGAGTCATGTGTTTTCTGTCCATAGCCACATACTGCAAGTTAATTGTATTTTCTACTTATCCTTAGGCTCACTTAATGAGCATTTTTTTCATAAAGGAAGTTATTATCACTTCCTGAGGACTTTGTAATTATACACTAATGCTGGGCAATCATTTAGGTTCTCTCACTTGCTAATTATCTTGATCTTGTACACTACTCTCTCAGCATATGCAAGTCAAATCCACAATCTGACCAAATGACAAATTACCAAAAACCGTACACTTTAATGGTCATTCATGCCAAGAGTTTATTTAGTTGCATCAGGCATATAGAGAGAAGTCAAACCTCAATCCCTGGTAAATTATGCATATAGAATATTGTTTTAAATATTGATATTTTGGTAAATTTCCAAAATATCATGTAAAGATAGCTTTATAATGATATGAATGCTGAAATATTATGACTTGTCTTCCCATCTTAGACCAGATGAGTTAGCTTATAGAGTTGACGTTTATTAGGCCAAAATCTATGGCTTGATTCTTGTAGATGTCACTTGATATTTCATCAAGGAAGAATAGTGTCTATCTCTTGGCCACAAACAATATTATAGTCATAACCAGTAGCCTTTTGATTTTTAATCTTTGATTACAAGGAGGACAGGGCAAGGATTCAAGTAGATCAGTGCAAACCCATCACCACTGCTTGGAAAATACCTCAAACTACATGGCAAGTCAGTAACACCATATTCTAATGTAAACATATAGGATAGCACATTATTTTTTTTTATGATTGTTGACTTTACTTATTTTCAAAAATAATTCTTAAGTGTTCAATCTAAAGGTTTTAGTGATCTTTTGAACATTAAAGTTAGTATTTTTTGGTTATTGCATAGTTAGGCTAAATATTAAAATAGAAATTGTAGGGATTAGTCTCTTTTCATAACTTAAGTCCAGTTAACACAAATTCTATAAAAAACTACCCAGATTGTTTTGTTTTATCAGTGCTTTGTTACCCTGAATGCTGCTTGTAATAGGTGAGTTAATCTCTAGTTTGGGCCAGAAATACTTTTGCTATACATAGATTATCTTTCTTTGAAACAAATTTTGTGATTATACAGTTGACTTATAGAAGGGAAGAATAAAAGAACTATAGCATTTATTGGATATTATCTTTGTGGTAGCTGCTATAACTTGCTTCCTTACATATTTTATTTCATTCAGTTTCATTTAATCTGTGCTATGACCAGGGAGAGCCAGAGATAGGAGAGCCAGGATTTGAGCCCACATCTATCTAACTCAAAAGTTTGTGCTGTTTCCATTGTGTCACATTGTATTTCAGGAATCAGATAAATACATGTATGCGTATCAAGGAAGCCATTCCACCAAGTGAATAAAGTATTTCCTTTGTGAAGACTAGCACCTAAAGAAGTACATTTACTTCTTTAATTTACTAGAGTAGTGTTTAGAATTGTAAAGTAATTATACCTATATTGGGGAATGAAAGTGCCTAACTCCCAATGTTCGGAAGATAAGGGATGAATCCAGTAACCTTTAGTTGTTGTGACTGTAGTTTGTACGCCACAAGATACAGTAGTTTAGGTGAGGGGATAAAAGCAGCTGCTATTTCTGGTTTTAAATATCCAACAGAAGATGAAAAGGCACAGTACATTAATCCACGCAAACCCAAACAGTTCTTAGGTAAAAGATGATTGCCTATTAATTGCATGATGTCATGTAGTTTCTTTAGTGAGAAGAGATTTTTATCTTTCTAAAATATTGGCAAGAACTTGTACCTTTTCTGTCCTTTCTTTTTTTGCATAATACTGAACATTGTTTCCCCTGTTCTGGCGTGATAATGTTAAAACAGGATGAAAACTTGCTTCTTAGATTTATAGACGAACCAGCTCTTTCATGGATTGATACTAAAATAAAGACATTGTAATACTCATCTAAAATTCTGTTTATTTACTTTAGGTTCTAAAACTTTAATTAAAAAATTTTATAAGTAACATGAGCCTTTTAAGCAAAAACGTAATAATACCAATAAGAAAGAAATACAAAATTTAAAAAAAATGAAAAATCACCTATAAGTTTTATAATTTAGAGGAAGCTATAATTTACCACTGTGTACAAGTAAGTTTGTTTTAGGCTATAAGTGACACAGTGCCCAACTAAAAGTGGATGGGTAGGTGGGAGGGTAGGCAGGTGGGTGGGTTGGTTGGTCCTGTTGCAGAATTCACTAATTGAGAATCTTAATCACATCAGAGTTGGGGTAGGTCCCCAGCACTTCTCTTAGCTTCCTGTCCAGAGTTACAAGATAGTTGCCACGATTCTGAACAGGTTTTCACACAGCAGAAATCTCAACGTGAAATGAAGGGGGAGAGATTTTCTTCTAACATGTGTATGCTTTTTTTTGTTTGTTTGTTACTATTATACTAGGGAGTCTTTACCAAAGCCCCCAGCAGATTCTCCCTTGTCTCATTGGCTAAAACTAGATAACCAGCTCACTCTTAAATCAGTCACTAACAAAGGGCAGTAAAATTACCATAATTGGTTTTAATCAGTCATGATCCATCCCCTAGTCCTGGGTATCTTCTGCCTGATATTGGAACAAAATTGCAGCTCTTGTGGCAGGGAGGAAGACAGTAATCGTTGTTGAGTAGGCAACCAATAGTACCTGCTGTACACCACCTTATGCTATTTTGTTCTTGGAGAAATGTGACAAGAGGTTGATACTTCAGCTATATTCTACTGTACGTGTTAACATTTTAAGTTGGTAACAAATAAGGAAATATATCTACCAATATATTATATTGCAGCAATTCAAAATCGACTACAGTGGTTTTTTTATATTGCTGTTTTCTGGAACAACAACTTTTTGATAGTCTGATTCTTATGAGTAACCATTAAACATTTATTTGCAGGAATAAACAGCTGGGTAGCAGTGTAACGTGTACTGTGCAAATCAAAAGTGAATGGCCTTAGCACAAAGTGCATACATCAAAGTAAAAGAATACAATTTCTGCAACAAGCTATACTGTGGGGAAAAAAGGTGCAAATGACTGAAAAATAAATAGTGAACACCTGTGCTGAATAAATTAACCAGCTGGTTGGCAATTTTTCATTTGACTTATCTAAAAGGGTGACTGTTACAAGGCATTAATAAGACATTCACTTTGAGGTGTTCCCTTGTTACTACCATTAATTGATAAGCAATACTAGATAATATCAGAATTTATACCCCTAAATTCTCAGAGTTATATGTAGATTGTGGCAAGCGGTAAAAAGTGCATTCAACTAAGCAGTTATTCAGCAGTTGCAATTAGGTAAAATTATCTCAAAAATACTGTTACACTGTATTGTAAATATCCTTTGAAATTCAGATAAGCAATATGTGACATTAGATTTCATCTGTCAATTTATTTTCATATTGAAAAATTTTATAAGAACTAATGATGCAGATTTTTCCCCTTTGTATGTTAAAATCATAGTAGTGTTTTAGAACTCAAAGTTTCCCTTGAGAGCTTATAATTCAGCCACATTCATTTACAAATGGCAAATGTGTTTTTATACTTTTCAAACTTTAAAATTAATAAAATTGAGTTATTATTCTGAGGTGTTCTCCAAAGTTTGAATTATTTTTTTAAGAAAAAAAAATTTTTTTTAATCACAGTATAAAGTTTTAAATTTGAGGGACGATAAGTCCTTTTTGATGAACAGAATTTTGCTTGCTGAGGAATTAAGTGGAATTTGGGGAGTTTTCTGGTGTCGTTATAACTTCTAGTTAGGTATTAAATTCAATGTTGGCAGAACTCCAAAAAATATTTTAGTTGTCGTTAATGGAAAGTAAGGAAACTATAGTGTTTCTATTGCATGTGTTTTCCATAGTGCTAGGAATTTCACCAGATTATGATGTTGAGAATAGTAAAACTTAATAGCTTATGCATGTAAAACAAATTCACAAAGAATAACTCCTTTCCTTAAACTTATACCCTTAATTAAGTATTTGGACTTATATTTTCCAGATTGTCCAGTACTGGTTAATGCATTTCATTCACTCTAGAAAGCTCTCTTTTTCAGAATATAATAGAGAGCCACTGACCAGATAGTAGCTGTGCTCAATTTTCGTGGTGTCATCATCATGCTCTGTAATAAGAGAAATTGCCATATTCTGTCTTACCTGTAAAGTATAATTAATTATCCTGCCATTTCTTAGTTTAATCTTTAGATGTGGAACTTTTTGCTGAAAGTTGTCACCTTAGATCCCTCATGGAACACACTTTGGTTTACTGGTTTTCAAACTAATGAAAGTGAATACAAAGCATGAACAATTCTGTAGAAAATATACAAATCACATTTCATATTATTGCTCTTCATTTTTAATGTTGCTTAATGGCAGTGGTGCTCTTACGTGGTTATGTGGCCAGAGAGCTTTCAACATGTGATTACAAACCTAAGAACACATCTTTTGAGTTGCCTGTTGACCTGTGGGAAATTTAACAATAGCTTAGGTTTGATTAATATCTCATGTTTGATTAACCTTCTGGAGTTTATGAAAAATACTCTTCATATATGTTAGCTCATTAATCTTACAAAACCCTCATGAAAGTTAAGGCAGATGAATGATCTCCCATTTCATAGATGGGGAATCTGAAAGGTTAATAAATACATTCAGGACTAGAATTTTCCCACTACCATTTCCTAGATCTGAAAATGGTTTTGACATTAATGATTTCATCCTTTTTTCATTATATTTAATTGAAATTACTAGATTATAACAGTAACCATGGTATTTTATTTCTTAACATTTAAAATAAGTTATTCTTTCCTTGTAACCTTTCTTATTGTAGTGTTTTTTTGTGTTAATTTCAAAGAGGCACTTTTTGTTCACTGCCCACAAACTTTTTTTTAATTATTTTTTTTATTTTTAATTTTTTTAAAACTCTATTGGAGTATAATTGCTTTACAATGGTATGTTAGTTTCTGAGTGAATCAGTTATACACATACATATGTCCCCATATCTCTTTCCTCTTGTGTCTCCTTCCCTCCCACCCTCCGTATCCCACCCCTCTAGGTGGTCACAAAGCACCGAGCTGATCTCCCTTTGCTATGCGGCTGCTTCCCACTACCTATCTATTTTACGTTTGGTAGTGTATATATGTCCATGCCACTCTCTCACTTTGTCCCAGCTTACCCTTCCCCATCCCTGTATCCTCAAGTGCATTCTCTAGTAGGTCTGTGTCTTAATTCCTGTCTTACCCCTAAGGTTCTTCATGACCATTTTTTTTTTTACATTCCATATATATGTGTTAGCATACGGTATTTATTTTTCTCTTTCTGACTTACTTCTGTCTGTATGACAGACTCTAGGTCCATCCACCTCACTACAAGTAACTCAATTTCGTTTCTTTTTATGGCTGAGTAATATTCCATTCTATATATGTGCCACATCTTCTTTATGCATTCATCTGTTGATGGACACTTAGGTTGCTTCCATGTCCTGGCTATTGTAAATAGGGCTGCAGTGAAGATTTTGGTACATGACTCTTTGAATTATGGTTTTCTCAGGGTATCTACCTACTAGTGGGATTGCTGGATCATATGGTAAATCTATTTTTAGTTTTTTAAGGAACCTCCATACTGTTCTCCATAGTGGCTGTATCTCTTTACATTCCCAACAACAGTGTGAGAAGGTTCCCTTTTCTCCACACCCTCTCCAGCAATTATTGTTTGTAGATTTTTTGATGATGGCCATTCTGACTGGTGTGAGATGATATCTCATTGTAGTTTTGATTTGCATTTCTCTAATGATTAATGATCCTGAGCATTCTTTCATGTGTTTGTTGGCAATCTGCATATCTTCTTTGGAGAAATGTCTATTTACGTCTTGAGTCCATTTTTGGATTGGGTTGTTTGTTTTTTTTCACACACACACACTACATTTTATTTTTACAAGAGATAAATAAACTGACACCAAGCATTGTAAATGGATGACCACAACAAAAGCAACAATGATTGAAATTACCAAACACAAAACACACTCATACTATGTCATAATATTGACATTCAGTCCAGTAGTCCTCCACTGGAACAGCTCCTTTACTTTGCAGTGAAAATTGATTTGTATATTTTTTGCCTCTGAGTCCTTGTGGGACTTTTATTTTTTAATTCAAACAGAAAGTCACAAAAATTATAATCATCCTCATCAGTTCACTCAGTCCCATGTAATTAATATTTTTTTTCATCTTGATCTTTTGTTAGCACTTTTATGAATTCATCAGTTTTCCATTAGAGTTCTGAAAATGCTTATTCATTCAGTTCAGCAGTATAGTCAGTTACCAGAAACCTGTACTTGTCAGAGTCTTTTCCATGAATTCCTTGAAGATGAAACCCTTTTATAGGAACATTTTTGCAAAAGCATCACAGTACACCCAGAACTGTCTGTAAATGACAAAAGACTTAAAAATGACCACGGTTAAAGATTTGATGAAAGTTCATAATAATGCAATTGACAAGGAAATTTAGTTATTTCAGAGATACACATTTTAAAGTAATAACTAGAATTATGACTTATCATACCAAAACATATAAGATTTCTAGAAATTTCATGTAATGTCTGAAACATTTAAATTAACATATTTCCATACAAATAACCCAAAGAAAGTTTAGTATTAGTTGTTTTTTGTTTGTTTGTTTGTTTATACTGCAGGTTATTAGTTATCATTTTTATACACATCAGTGTATATATGTCAATCCCAATCACCCAATTCATCACACCACCATCCCCACCCCACTGCGGTTTTCCCCCCTTGGTGTCCATACCTTTGTTCTCTACATCTGTGTCTCAACTTCTACCCTGAAAACCAGTTCATCTGTACCATTTTTCTAGGTTCCACATGTATGCGTTAATATATGATATTTGTTTTTCTCTTTCTGACTTACTTCACTCTTATGACAGTCTGTAGATCCATCCATGTCTCAACAAATGACTCAATTTTGTTCCTTTTTATGGCTGAGTAATATTCCATTGTGTATATGTACCACAACTTCATTATCCATTCATCTGTCGATGGGCATTTAGGTTGCTTCCATGACCTGGCTATTGTAAATAGTGCTGTAATGAACATTGGGGTGCATGTGTCTTTTGGAATTATGGTTTTCTCTGGGTATATGCCCAGTAGTGGGATTGCTGGATCATATGGTAATTCTATTTTTAGTTTTCTAGAAATGTCCATACTGTTCTCCGTAGTGGTTGTATCAATTTACATTCCAACCAACAGTGCAAGAGGGTTCCCTTTTCTCCACACCCTCTCCAGCATTTGTTGTTTGTAGATTTTCTGATGATGCCCATTCTAACTGGTGTGAGGTGATACCTCATTGTAGTTTTGATTTGCATTTCTCTAGTAATTAGTGATGTTGAACAGCTTTTCATGTGCTTCTTGGCCATCTGTATGTCTTCTTTGGAGAAATGTCTATGTAGGTCTTCTGCCCATTTTTGGATTCGGTTGTTTGTTTCTTTAATATTGAGCTGCATGAGCTGCTTGTAAATTTTGGAGATTAATCCTTGGTTACTTGCTTCAGTTGCAAATATTTTCTCCCATTCTGAGGGTTGTCTTTTCGTCTTGTTTATGGTTTCCTTTGCTGTGCAAAAGCTTTTAAGTTTCATTCGGTCCCATTTATTTATTTTTGTTTTTATTTCCATTTCCCTAGGAGGTGGGTAAAAAGGATCTTGCTGTGATTTATGTCATAAAGTGTTCTGCCTATGTTTTCCTTTAAGAGTTTGATAGTGTCTGGCCTTACATTTAGGTCTATAATCCATTTTGAGTTTATCTCTGTGTATAGCGTCAGGAAGTGTTCTAATTTCATTCTTTTACATGTAGCTGTCCAGTTTTCCAAGCACTACTTACTGAAGAGGCTGTCTTTTCTCCAATGTGTATTCTTGCCTCCTTTATCAAAGATAAGGTGACCATAGGTGCGTAGGTTATCTCTGGGCTTTCTATCCTGTTCCATTGATCTATATTTCTGTTCTTGTGCCAGTACCATACTTACTGTCTTGATTACTGGAGCTTTGTAGTATAGTCTGAAGTCAGGGAACCTGATTTCTCCAGCTCCATTTTTCTTTCTCAATATTGCTTTGGATCTTTGGGGTCTTTTGTGTTTCCATACAAATTGTGAAATTTTTTGTTCTAGTTCTGTGAAAAATGCCAGTAGTAGTTTGATAGGGATTGCATTGAATCTGTAGATTGCTTTGGGTAGTATAATCATTTACACCATGTTGATTCTTCGAATTCAAGAACATGGTATATCTCTCCATCTATTTGTATCATATTTAATTTCTTTCATCAGTGTCTTATAATTTTCTGCATACAAGTCTTTTGTCTCCTTAGGTAGGTTTATTCCTAGATATTTTATTCTTTTTGTTGCAGTGGTAAATGGGAGCATTTTCTTAATTTCACTTTCAGATTTTTAATCATTAGTGTATAAGAATGTCAGAGATTTCTGTGCATTAATTTTGTATCCTGCTATTTTACCAAATTCATTGATTAGTAGTTTTCTGGTAGCATCTTTAGGATTCTCTTTGTATAGTATCATGTCATCTGCGAACAGTGACAGCTTTACTTTTTCTTTTTCAATTTGGATTCCTTTTATCTCCTTTGCTTCTCTGATTGCTGCTGCTAAAACTTCCAAAACTATGTTGAGTAATAGTGGTGAGAGTGGGCAACCTTGTCTTGTTCCTGATCTTAGTGGAAATGCTTTCAGTTTTTCACCATTGAGGATGATGTTGGCTGTGGGCTTGTCATATATGGCCTTTATTATGTTGAGGAAAGTTCCCTCTATGCCTACTTTCTGCAGGGTTTTTTATCATAAATGGGTGTTGAATTTTTTCAAAAGCTTACTCTACATCTATTGAGATGATCATGTGGTTTTTCTCTTTCAATTTGTTAATATGGTGTATCACATTGATTGATTTGCGTATATTGAAGAATCATTGCATTCCTGGGATAAACCCCACTTCATCATGGTGTATGATCCTTTTAATGTGCTGTTGGATTCTGTTTGCTAGTATTTTGTTGAGGATTTTTGCATTTATGTTCATCAGTGATATTGGCCTGTAGTTTTCTTTCTTTATGACATCTTACTGGTTTTGGTATCAGGGTGATGGTGGCCTCATAGAATGAGTTTGGGAGCATTCCTCACTGTGCTATATTTTGGAAGAGTTTGAGAAGGATAGGTGTTAGTTGTTCTGTAAATGTTTGATACAAGTCGCCTGTGAAGCCATCTGGTCCTGGGCTTTTGTATATTGGAAGATTTTTAATCACAGTTTCAATTTCAGTGTTTGTGATTGGTCTGTTCATATTTTCTGTTTCTTCCTGGTTCACTCTCGGAAGGTTGTGCATTTCTAAGAATTTGTCCATTTCTTCCAGGTTGGCCATTTGATTGGCATATAGTTGCTTGTAGTAATTTCTCATGATCGTTTGTATTTCTCTAGTGTCAGTTGTTACTTCTCCTTTTTCATTTCTAATTCTGTTGATTTGAGTCTTGTTCCTTTTTTCCTTGATGAGTCTGGCTAATGGTTTATCAAGTTTGTTTATGTTCTCAAAGGAGTAGCTTTTAGTTTTATTAATCTTTGCTACCGTTTCCTTCATTTCATTCTCATTTATTTCTGATCTGATCTTTATGATTTCTTTCTTTCTGCTAACTTTGGGATTTTTTGTTCTTCGTTCTCTAATTGCTTAAGTGTAAGTTTAGGTTGTTTATTTGAGATGTTTCCTGTTTCATAAGGTAGGATTGTATTGCTATGAACTTCCCTCTTAGAGCTGCTTTTGCTGCATCCCATAAGTTTTTGGTCCTTGTGTTTTCTTTGTCATTTGTTTATAGGTATTTTTTGATTTCCTCTTTGAATTCTTCAGTGATCACTTGGTTATTAAGTAGTGTATTGTTTATCCTCGATGTGTTTGTATTTTTTACAGTTTTTTTCCTGTAATTGATATCTTGCCTCATAGCATTGTGGTTGGAAAAGATACTTCATACAATTTCAAGTTTCTTAAATTTATCAAGGCTTGATTTTTGACCTAAGATATGATCTATCCTGGAGAATGTTCCATGAGCACTTGAGAAAAATGTGTTTTCTGTTGTTTCCGGATGGAATGTTCTGTAAATATCAATTAAGTCCATCTTGTTTAATGTATCATTTAAAGCTTGTGTTTCCTTATTTATTTTCATTTTGGATGATCTGTCCAGTGGTGAAAGTGGGGTGTTAAATCCCCTACTTTGATTGTGTTACTGTCGATTTCCCCTTTTATGGCTGTTAGTATTTGCCTTATGTATTGAGGTGCTCCTATGTTGGGTGCAGAAATATTTACAATTGTTATATCTTCTTCTTGGATTGAACCCTTGATCATTCTGTAGTGTCCTTCTTTGTCTCTTGTAATAATCTTTGTTTTAAAGTCTATTTTGTCTGATATGAGAATTGCTACTCCAGCTTTCTTTTGATTTCCATTTACATGGAATATCTTTTTCCAGCCCCTCATTTTCAGTCTGTAGGTGTCCCTAGGTCTGAAGTGGGTCTCTTGTAGACAGCATATATACGGGTCTTGTTTTTGTATCCATTCAGCCAGTCTATGTCTTTTGGTTGGAGCATTTAATCCATTTACATTTAAGGTAATTATTGATATGTATGTTCCTATTTCCATTTTCTTAATTGTTTTGGGTTTGTTATTGTCGGTCTTTTTCTTGTGTTTCCTGCCTAGAGAAGTTCCTTTAGCATTTGTTGTAAAGCTGGTTTGGTAGTGCTGAATTCTCCTGGCTTTTGCTTGTCTGTAAAGGTTTTAATTTCTCTGTCAAATCTGAATGAGATCCTTGCTGGGTAGAGTAATCTTGATTGTAGGTTTTTCTCCTTCATCACTTTAAATATGTCCTGCCACTCCCTTCTGGCTTGTAGGGTTTCTGCTGAGAGATCAGCTGTTAACCTTATGGGGATTCCCTTGTGTGTTATCTGTTGTTTTTCCCTTGCTGCTTTTAATATTTTTTCTTTATATTTAATTTTTGATAGTTTGATTAAATTGTGTCTTGGTGTGTTTCTCCTTGGATTTATCCTGTATGGGATTCTCTGTGCTTCCTGGACTTGATTAACTATTTCTTTTCCCATATCAGGGAAGTTTTCAACTATAATCTCTTCAAATATTTTCTCAGTCCATTTCTTTTTCTCTTCTTCTTCTGGGACCCCTATAATTTGAATGTTGGTGCGTTTAATGTTGTCCCGGCGGTCTCTGAGACTGTCCTCAATTGTTTTCATTCTTTTTTCTTTATTCTGCTCTGCAGTAGTTATTTCCACTCTTTTATCTTCCAAGTCACTTTTCTGTTCTTATGCCTTAGTTATTCTGCTATTGATCCCTTCTAGAGAATTTTTAATTTCATTTATTGTGTTGTTCATCACTGTTTCTTTGCTATTTAGTTCTTCTAGTTCCTTGTTAAACGTTTCTTGTATTTTTTCTATTCTATTTCCAAGATTTTGGATCATCTTTACTATCATTATTCTGAATTCTTTTACAGGTAGACTGCCTATTTCCTCTTCATTTGTTAGGTCTGGTGGGTTTTTTTCTTGCTCCTTCATCTGCTGTGTTTTCTTCTGTCTTCTTATTTTGCTTTTCTTCCTGTGTTTGGGGTCTCCTTTTCACCGGCTTCAGGTTCATGGTTCCCGTTGTTTTTGGTGTGTGTCCCCAGTGGCTAAGGTTGGTTCAGTGGGTTGTGTAGGCTTCCTGGTGGAAGGGACTGGTGCCTGTGTTCTACTGGAGGAAGCTGGATCTTGTCTTTCTGGTGGGCAGGTCCACATCTGGTGGTGTGTTTTGGGGTGTCTGTGGCCTTGTTATGTTTTTATGCAGCCTCTCTGCTAATGGATGGGGTTGTGTTTCTGTCTTGCTAGTTGTTTGGCATAGGGTGTTCAGCACGGGAACTTGCTGGTCATTGAGTGGAGCTGGCTTGGTGTTGAGATGGAGGTCTCTGGGAGATTTTCTCCGTTTGATATTACGTGGAGCTGGGAGGTCTCTTGTGGACCAGTGTCCTGAACTTGGCCCTCACACCTCAGAGGCACAGCCCTGACGCCTGACTGGAGCACCAAGAGTCTGTCATCCACACAGCTCAGAATAAAAGGGAGGAAAAAAAAAGAAAGAAGAAGATAAAATAAAGTACAATAAAATATAATAAAGTCATTAAAATAAAAAAAATAATTAGTAAAAAAAAGCATTTTTAAGTAATTAAAAAAGGGAAGACAGGCTATATAGACACAGATCACACACAGAAGCAAACAGATACACACTCACAAGAAGAGAAAAAGGGAAAAATTTATATATATCGTTGCTCCCAAAGTCCACTTCCTCAATTTTGGATGATTCGTTGTCTATTCAGGTTTTCTACACATGCAGGGTACATCAGGTTGATTGTGGAGATTTAATCCGCTGTTCCTGAGGCTGCTGAGAGAAATTTCCGTTTCTCTTCTTTGTTCATACAGCTCCCAGGGGTTCAGCTTTGGATTTGGCCCCGCCTCTGCGTGTAGGTTGCCTGAGGGTGTCTGTTCTTCGCTCAGACAGGACCGGGTTAAAGGAGCAGCTGATTCTGGGGCTCTGGCTCATTCAGGCCGGGGGGACGGAGGGGTACGGTGTGCGGGGCGAGCCTGTGGCGGCAGAAGCTGGCATGACGTTGCACCAGCCTGAGGTGCGTCGTGTGTTCTCCCAGGGAAGTTGTCCCTGGATCACTGGACCCTGGCAGTGGCGGGTTGCACAGGCTCCCGGGAGGAGAGGTGGGGATAGTGACCTGTGCGTGCACACAGGCTTCTTGGTGGCTGCAGCAGCAGCCTTCTCGTCTCATGCCCATCTCTGGGATCTGCGCTGATAGCAGCAGCTTGTGCCCGTCTCTGGAGCTCCTTTAAGAGGCGCTCTTAATACCCTGTCCTTGTGCACTAGGAAACAAAGAGGCAAGAAAAAGTCTCTTGCCTCTTCAGCAGCTCCAGACTTTTTCCCGGACTCCCTCCCGGCTAGCTGTGGCCTGGTAGATCCCTTCAGGCTGTGTTCACGCAGCCAGCCCCAGTCCTCTCCCTGGGATCCGACCTCCAACCTCCGAAGCCCGAGCCTCATCTCCCAGCCCGAGCCCGCCCCGGCAGGTGAGCAGACAAGCCTCTTGGGCTGGTGAGTGCTGTTTGGCACCGATCCTCTGTGGGGGAATCTCTCGACTTTGCCCTCCGCAGCCCTGTTGCTGCACTCTCTTCCGTGGCTCCGAAGCTTCCGCCCTCTGCCACCCGCAGTCTCTGCCCGCGAAGGGGCTTCCTAGTATGTGGAAACCTTTCCTCCTTCACGGCTCCCTCCCACTGGTGCAGGTCCCGTCCCTATTCTTTTGTCTCTGTTTTTTCTTTTTTCTTTTGCCCTACCTAGGTACATGGGGAGTTTCTTGCCTTTTGGGAGGTCTGAGGTCTTCTGCCAGCGTTCAGTAGGTGTTCTGTAGGAGTTGTTCCACATATAGATGTAGTTCTGATGTATTTGTGGGTAGGAAGGTGATCTCCATGTCTTACTCTTCTGCCATCTTGAAGCTCCTCCCCACAAACTTTTGAATGTAAAGTTTATTGTTTTTTACTGTCCTAGTTTTATGTGTTTTCTATAATACAAATATTTGTTTCATATTTAAATATGTATATTTATAAATATGTATTTATAATTTTTATATAAATGTATATTTATACTTCCATCTTTTGCTTGTATAAACCATTTATTCATCACGTATTTATTAAATACCACATCTATAGAGCAGTGCAGTAAGTGTTGTGAGGTGCACTCAAGACAAGATGTTAGGGTCTTCCCTCAAGGAGAATAAAGTCTAGCTGAAGATAAAGTATATATGGGACAGCCAAAAGGCTATTAACAAGGAACTGATAAATAAATGCAAGGTAAACTGCATGTGTGTACTATGGGGCATGGAGTAACAGAATGATGAGTGTGGTTGGGTTAAGGAAGACTTCCTGGAAGTGAAATTTAAACTTTTTCTTAAAATGTGTCAATTGGTGAAGTATGTGGTTATGTTTGGGGATGAGGGAATTGTGATATTACAGGAAGTGGGAAGAATAGCCCAGAAGAAGCAATTAACATGGGCCAAATCATGGAGATTTGAGTTGATAAATTAGGAGTTAGAGATGCCATTTCAGAAAGTAGGAGAGATGAGACAAAGAAGATAGTTGATAAAGAAGGTGATTTGGTTTAGAGACTGGAAGAGGAAGATTTTGTGGAGTAGGGTTGAGATTCAATATGAGAAAGAACTGCTGTTAGTTCTTGAGCAATCAGTTAGCAGATGTTTACTTCCCACAGCCTGTCATGTACAAGGCATTTTTAGTGTTGAGCAGTAGGGCAACTCAGTGAAAACATAGGTTCTGTGGAGGATAAAACATCATGGAGAGATACATGATGCAGGCACAGCGAACGGGAGCCTGTTGTGTCAATCAAGGCAATAATGGACTGAGAATGTTCACTCTAGTAGTAACTTTGGAAGTGGCGCTTCCAGGAAAGTAATAGACACTAACAATAAAACAAAGTACAGCAGGAAAGAATTCAGAAAGATACCACATTGTGATAAGCCAACTTACACTTTCACAGCAGTTTTTTTCTAGCTCTGTCACACTACAGTAATAATCTTTGAATAATAATCTTTGCTCAACAGTAATTACCACTGTTGAGCATTTACTGTGTGCCAGGCACTGTGTCAGGTTCTTTGCATGTGATACTTCATTTAATCTCCAAAACAACCTTGTGAGGTAGGTGGTATTATCCCTATGTTATAGATGGATAATTTAGGTCAGAGAGGATAAACAACTTGTCTACATTCACAGAATTATCTAGTCCTAGGGTGAGGCTTTGAACCTCGATCTTTTTATTCTGAGGGATGTACTTGTAAGCACTGTGTTGATTTGTTTCTAAAATGCAGTTCCCCTGTCTGCCTTAAATTCTCAAAAATATACATGTGATTAACATACACACTACTATATATAAAATAGGTAATCAACAAGGACCTACTGTATAGCACAGGGAACTCAATATTCTGTAATAACCTATATGGGAAAAAAATCTGAAAAAGAATGGATATATGTATATATATAACTGAATCACTTTGCTGTATACCTGAAACTTATGCAATATTGTAAATCAACTATACCCCAATATAAAATAAAAATTAAATAAAAAAATAAGAATCTGCTTTTCACCAAAAAAAAAAATACACACACACACACATGGCATGGCCTGCTAAACCCTGAAATCTTTATGTATATTTTTCAGATCTTAAGTATGTTTCATATCGTATTGAAACCTTAACAGATGAATGTTTAATGTGTGTGTCTCACATAAAGCAATGCATCCAAGATAAATGAGGTAAAGAAATAAAAATTGCCATTGAAAGTTAAAATAATAAAAAAAGGTAGCCAAGTATAATTATCAAAAGCCTGGTGTGGATTATTATTATAATTTCTCATTAGTCAGGATTTGCATGAAGATGTCGAAGAAGCTGGTGCACTGCAGAAAAATCACGCTTCTGTGACATCTGCAAACTCCACAGAAGCTGCAGATTCTGCCTGCCTGCCTACAGAAGATCAGTCATTAAGTACTGCAAGCTGTGAAATACCCACAGAACACACTCCAAGCAGTGATCCAGAGGGTGCCCTAGAAGTAAATGATTTTGAAGCGACAGGGGAGAAAGAAAACCATTGTGATGATAAATCTTCTATGCCCTCAACTTCAGAAAAGGAAACAAGTGAAAATGTGCCTATGGCCGAAGAAACTGCAGAGCAACCAAAGAAAAATAGGATTACTTACTCGCAAATTATTAAAGAAGGCAGGAGATTTAATATTGATTTGGTGTCAAAGGTAAGTACCAGTTTTACCCATCTTTTCATAGAACAATACTAAATTTTAATTGATTGAAAATAGCATCCGGGTCCATAAACCCACTTTTAATAATTTTATTCTCTGAAATGTAGAACATTTACTTTATAAAGAGATAGTATCTGAAGTTTATAGCTCCATTAAAATATTCTTTAAACATAGTTAAAAACACATTAAGAATGCTCAGTACTATATCAAGGATACTTCTGTATTGGAACACGTTTTCCACCCTAATATTCTCCTCCTACTGCATGGGCACTATGAATTCTACCAAGAAAAAAGTCTAATGAACCTAATTACAGATCCATGTTATTTATAGTCAGTCTATTAAATGAACTTTTGTTTAGCCCTTATTTATATAGTAACTATTTTAACATCTATATGATGATGAACATTTTGAAAAAAACAATGCATTTTTGAAAATTATCGGTTCAGGTGTGAGGACTTTGGAGGATAATTTAATAGTAGTGGGGGCAGGGAGATTGGTAAGAATGCTATTTACTTCAGTTATTTTTCTATCCTTACCTCTAATGTTAGGTCAGTATGACTTCAGAAGAGGTTCCTGAGTCTTAGGAGGATATAGTGTTGTACTGGGTTTATGGGAAGCAAGGCTAATTTAGTGCAAAAGCATAGAAAACCAGTAACATAAAAGGTAATGGCCTTAAAGGGTTACAGTATAGGGCTGGGTGAAAGTAGAAAGAAACAGACCAAATACCGTAAGTTGAGGGCAAACGAGAAATTGAAAAGAAGTAGGAGAGGGTGGTGAATAACATCAGACTTGCCTCAAAACTAGGCTTTTCTATTTAATGTGCTCTCCTGAAGTTCCAGGTTATAAAGAGAGGGAGTAATGCTCCTCACATTTTGCTGATCCAATCACACATCCTCATACTGCTGATATCTTTGAACCTGATGCCTGAAAATATGAATATCTTTTTACTACTCATAGTTTCTTTCTGACATAGCTCTCTGTGCCTGATTCTGCCTTGGTCTGAGTTGGCTACTGCCTTGGTCCTACCTAATATTTCTGTACCATCTATTCCACCTACTTTGATCCTGCCATCCTTTGAAATCTAGCATTCTTTCCATGTTACCTTGGCTATTAATTCCTGGGTGGAAGTTAAATCATAGCTTACTAATAGTCTTCCTATTCTCATGAGCAGGAAAGAATTTTAAAAAAACAATAAATAAGACAAAACACTGAAGTAGTCAAGTAACAAATAGGTTTTGTTCTGAAATTTTCATTTTGAATTAGTTACTTGGAATTTGAAATGCTTAACTGAAAGAAACGGTGAATGGTGGTTAAGAATCAAGACTACTTCATAAAAGTCTCTAACTTTGATGTTAGCTGAAATATAGTATAAATCTTGCAAAGGGAAATGGTAAAAGAAGTGCTGTTAGAATTTTTGGAATTATTGTAGGAAATGATTCAGTTGTATAAGAAAATGCATGCTGGTTGTGGTGCAGGGGGAGATAGTTTAATTAGATGCTGAGATATTTGAGGAGACTCTGGAGGAGATTTCTGGGTATTTTCACAAGTTTGAACAGTTAATAATAGTGGTTCTCTTAGGGTAAATTAAAAACAAACACGTTAAGGCAGTTGTATTTTGTCCTGCATAGGTTTCATGGGTTCACATGTTTAAAAAATAACTAATAATGATTTACTGTACTCATCCTACAAAAGCAGGGATAGCTAAAGAATGTATAACCATAGCAATACAAGAGGTTTATTATCATTTTTAAAAAGTGAGTCATTTAATGAACATTTATTGAGTACTTACTGTGTGGAAAGCAGTATATTCCATGACATTGGGTCAATCAGTTACTCCTAGGAAATTCCATCTGTTGTAATAATTGCAGTTATTGCATCTGAGTGTAGGGTGATTGAAAAATATCTGTCTGAAGCCCTACCTCTTTCCTAAAGTCCAATTTGATATCGCCAAACTATTTGACATTTCTACATGCATTCCATTTCAGAGTCATCATGATAAAACTGACAAGTATTGTGGTGCTTTACAGTTTACAAAACTCATCCCTATATACAGCCTTTTAAAAAGAAATCTTATAGCTCAGGGTAGGTTAGTTAAATAAAATATAGTACTTTACTGCTTATGCTTATAGAGAAGATGATCAAAGATGAAGTTCTTACAAATAAAACTCATTTCAAAGAAAGTCCATACCCTTAATAATTATGAAACCAACATGCCAAGTGAAGCAAGAGTTGTTAATTATTTAATTTAGTTGCCATTATTATAATCAAATTGAAGTATTCTTTAGCCTCTCACTGTGAAATTGCTATGGTAGGTCACTTACATAATGATGGAAAAGAAGCTTAGGTTTAAATATGGTACATAATCATTTCTAAGCTTCAGACAAAAGGTTATGTAGTTTTTATTGAAATGTGTTTTCACTCTTCAGTGGTATCTTAAATGCTTTATTTTTAAAGCTGGAATTAAATCTTAAGGTTTATTAGATCTTAAAATACATTCTGTGTTTGATATATTAATATTTGTGAAATTATTATGATACTGAGGGATCACTGAATCTTGAGTATTTGTGTTTTTAAACAAATAAGGTATTTGAAGTAACTTTTATTATAATTATAGAATTAAGACTTGGCAATATATTCTTAAAAGCATGAGCTATATCAGTTGTGTAGTTTATTAGGCTGAAGGTAATGAAGTAACATGCCATATTTAGTCAGGATAATTGATTTTTAAAAAAGTAGTGTCAATTTTGTTTCTTATGCACAATGTTAGACTGATATAATAGTTTTAAAAAATTTACCTAACTGATACTGATTTACAGAACGACTGTACTGAACCTCTTGCGTACTCAAACTAATGGTTTTTTGTTTTATTTTGGTTTGGGTTTTTTTGGCTGGTTATGCTCTGTATAGGTTTTTTTTTTTTTTTAACATCTTTACTGGAATATAATTGCTTTACAATGTTGTGTTAGTTTCTGCTGTATAACAAAGTGAATCAGCTATATGTATACATATATCCCCATATGCCTTCCCTTTTGTGTCTCCCTCCCACCCTCCCTATCCCACCCCTCTAGGTGGTCACAGAGCACAGAGCTGATCTCCCTGTGCTATGTAGCTGCTTCCCACTAGGTATCTGTTTTACATTTGGTAGTGTATATGTCATTGCTACTCTGTCACTTTGTCCGAGCTTACCCTTTCCCCTCCCTGTGTCCTCAAGTCCATTTTCTATGTCTGCATATTTGTTCCTGTCCTGTCCCTAGGTTCATCATAACGATTGTTTTTCTTTTTTTTTTCTTTTTTTTTTTTTACATTCCATATATATGTGTGAGCATACGGTATTTATTTTTCTCTCTCTTGACTTAACTTCACTCTGTATGACAGACTCTAGGTCCATCCACCTCACTACAAATAACTCAATTTCTTTCTTTTTATGGCTGAATAATATTCCATTGTATATATGTGCCACATCTTCTTTATCCATTCATCTGTCGATGGACACCTAGGTTGCTTCCATGTCCTAGCTATTGTAAATAGTGCTTCAATGAATATTGTGGTACATGACTGTTTTTGAATTATGATTTTCACAGGGTATATACCCAGTAGTGGGATTGCTGGGTCATATAGTAGTTCTATTTTAAGTTTTTAAGGAACCTCCATAGTGTTCTCCATAGTGGCTGTATCAATTTACATTCCCACCAACAGTGCAGGAGGGTTCCCTTTTCTCCACACCCTCTTCAGCATTTATTATTTGTAGATTTTTTGATGATGGCCATTCGGACCAGTGTGAGATGATAGCTCATTGTAGTTTTGATTTACATTTCTCTAATGGTCAGTGATGTTGAGCATCACTTCATATGTTTGTTAGCAATCTGTATATCTTCTGTGGAGAATTGTCTGTTTAGATCTTCTGCCCATTTTTGGATTGGGCTGTTTGTTTTTTTTTTGATATTGAGCTGCATGAGCTACTTATATACTTTGGGGATTAATCCTTTGTCAGTTGCTTCGTTTGCAAATATTTTCTCCCATTCTGAGGGTTGTCTTTTGGTCTTGTTTATGGTTTCCTTTGCTGTGCAAAAGCTTTTAAGTTTCATTAGGTCCCATTTGTTTATTTTTGTTTTATTTCTATTTCTCTAGGAGGTGGGTCAAAAAGGATCTTGCTGTGATTAATGTCAAAGAGTGTTCTGCCTAAGTTTTCCTGTAAGAGTTTTATAGTGTCCGGCCTTAACATTTAGGTCTGTAATCCATTTTGAGTTTATTTTTGTGTATGGTGTTAGGAAGTGTTCTAATTTCATTCTCTTACATGGAGCTGTCCAGTTTTCCCAGCACCACTTATTGCAGAGGCTATCTTTTCTCCATTATATATTCTTGCCTCCTTTATCAAAGGTAAGTTGACCATAGGTGTGTGAGTTTATCTCTGGGCTTTCTATCCTGTTCCATTGATGTATATTTCTGTTTTTGCAAGTGCCATACTGTCTTGATGAGTGTAGCTTTGTAGTATAGTCTGAAGTCCAGGAGCCTGATTCCTCCAGCTCCATTTTTCTTTCTCAAGATTGCTTTGGCTATTCGGGGTCTTTTGTGTTTCCATACAAATTGTGAAATTTTCTGTTCTCGTTCTGTGAAAAATGCCATTGGTAGTTTGACGGGGATTGCACTGAATCTGTAGATTGCTTTGGGTAATATAGTCATTTTCACAATGTTGATTCTCCCAAAGCAAGAACATGGTATATCTCTCCATCTGTTTGTATCATTTTTAATTTCTTTCATCAGTGTCTTATAGTTTTCTGCATAAAGGTCTTTTGTCTCCTTGCGGAGGTTTATCCCTAGGTATTTTATTCTTTTGTTGCAATGGTAAATGAGAGTGTTTTCTTAATTTCTCTTTCACATTTTTTATAATTAGTGTATCAGAATGCAAGAGATTTCTGTGCATTAATTTTGTATCCTGCGACTTTACCAAATACATTGATTAGCTCTAGTAGTTTTCTGGTAGCATCTTTAGGATTCTCTATGTGTAGTATCATGTCTTCTGCAAACAGTGACAGCTTAGCTTACTTCTTCTTTTCCAATTTGGATTCCTTTTATTTCTTTTTCTTCTCTGATTGCTGTGGCTAAAACTTCCAAAACTATGTTGAATAATAGTGGTGAGAGTGGGCAACCTTGTCTTGTTCCTGATCTTATTGGAAATGGTTTCAGTTTTTCACCATTGAGAACAATGTTGGCTGTGGGTTTGTCATATATGGCCTTTAATATGTTGGGGTAAGTTCCCTCTATGCCTACTTTTTGGAGAGTTTTTATCATAAATCGGTGTTGAATTTTGTCAAAAGCTTTCTCTGCATCTGTTGAGATGATCATGGTTTTTCTCTATCAGTTTGTTAATATGGTGTATCACATTGCTTGATTTGCGTATATTGAAAAATACTTGCATTCCTGGGATAAACCCCACTTGATCATGGTGTATGATCCTTCTAATGTGCTGTTGGATCCTGTGTGCTAGTATTTTGTTGAGGATTTTTGCATCTATGTTCATCAGTGATTTTGGTCTGTAGTTTTCTTTTTTTGTGAAATATTTGTCTGGTTTTGGTGTCTGGGTGATGATGGTTTTGGTGTCTGGGTGATGATCGCCCCGTAGAATGAGTTTGGGAGTGTTCCTCCCTCTGCTATATTTTGGAAGAGTTTGAGAAGGATAGATGTTAGCTCTTCTGTAAATCTTTGATAGAATTCGCCTGTGAAGCCAACTCGTCCTGGGCTTTGGTTTGTTGGAAGATTTTTAATCACAGTTTCAATTTCAGTGCCTGTGATTGGTTTGTTTATATTTTGTATTTCTTCCTGGTTCAGTCTCGGAAGGTTGTGATTTTCTAAGAATTTGTCCACTTCTTCCAGGTTGTCCATTTTATTGGCATATAGTTGCTTGTAGTAATCCCTAGTGATTCTTTGTATTTCAGCGGGGTCAGTTGTTACTTCTCCTTTTTCATTTCTAATTCTGTTGATTTGAGTCTTCTTTGTTTTCTCTTGATGATTCTGGCTATTGGTTTATCAATTTTGTTTATCTTCTGAAAGTACCAGCTTTTAGGTTTATTGATCTTTGTTATTGTTTCCTTCATTTCTTTTTCATTTATTTCTAATCTGATCTTTATGATTTCTTTCCTTCTGCTACCTTTGGGGATTTTTTGTTCCTATTTCTCTAATTGCTTTAGGTATAAGGTTAGGTTGTTTATTTGAGATGTTTCTTGTTTCTTGAAGTAGGGTTGTATTGCTATAAACTGCCCTCTTAGAACTGCCTTTGCTGCCTCCCATATTTGGGTCCTCATGTTTTCATTTTCATTTGATTCTAGGTATTTTTTTATTTCTTCAGTGATTTCTGGGTTATTTAGTAGCGTATTGTTCAGCCTCCATGTGTTTGTATTTTTTTAAGTGTTTTTCTGTAATTGATATCTAGTCTCATAGCGTTGTCATCACAAAAGATACTTGATACGATTTCAATTATCTTAAATTTACCAAGGCTTCATATGTGACCCAAGATATGATCTATCCTCCAGAATGTTCCATGAGCATTTGAGAAGAAGGTGTATTCTGTTTTTTGTTTTGTTTTGTTTTGTTTTGTTTTGTATTGTGGTGCGCAGCCTTGTCACTGTTGTGGCCTCTCCCGCTGTGGAGCACAGGCTCCGGAGGTGCAGGCTCAGCAGCCATGGCTCACGGGCCTAGCCGCTCTGCGGCATGTGGGATCTTCCCAGACCGGGGCACGAACCCGTGTCCCCTGCATCGGCAGGCGGACTCTCAACCACTGCACCACCCGGGAAGCCCTATTTTGTTGTTTTTTCATGCAATGTTCTATAAATATAATTTAAGTCCATCTTGTCTAATGTATCATTTAAAGCTTGTGTTTCCTTATTTTTCATTTTAGTTGATCTGTCCATTGGTAGAAAGTGGGATGTCAAAGTCCTGTATTATTTGGGTTACTGTTGATTTCCCCTTTTATGCCCATTAGCATTTGCCTTATTTATTGAGGTGCTCCTATATTGGGTGCATAAATATTTACAACTGTTATATCTTCATGGACTGGTCCCTTGATCATTCTATAGTGTCCTTCTTTGCCTCCTGTAATAGTCTTTATTTTAAAGTCTATTTTGTGTGATATGAGAATTGCTACTCCAGCTTTCTTTTGATTTCCATTTGTGTGGAATATCTTTTTCCATCCTCTCACTTTCAGCCTGTATGTGTCCCTAGGTCTGCAGTGGGTCTCTTGTAGCCAGCATATATATGGGTCTTGTTTTTGTATCCATTCAGCCAGACTGTCTTTTGGTTGGAGCATTTAATCCATTTACATTTAAGGTAATTATCGATATGTATGTTCCTATTCCCATTTTCTTAATTGTTTTGGGTTTGTTTTTGTAGGTGTTTGCCTTCTCTTGTGTTTCCTGCCTAGAGCAGTTCTTTTAGCGTTTGTTGTAAAGCTGGTTTGGTAGTGCTGAATTCTCCTGGCTTTTGCTTGTCTGTAAAGTTTTTAATTTCTCCGTCGAATCTGAATGAGATCCTTGCTGGGTAGAGTAATCTTGGTTGTAGGTTTCTCCCTTTCATCACTTTAAATATGTCCTGCCACGCCCTTCTGGCTTGCAGAGTTTCTGGTGACAGATCAGCTGTTAACCTTATGGGGATTCCCTTGTATGTTATTTGTTGCTTTTGCCTTGTTGCTTTTAATATGTTGTCTTTGTATTTAAATTTTGATAGTTTGATTAATATGTGTCTTGGCACGTTTCTGCTTGCATTTATCCTGTATGGGACTCTCTGTGCTTCCTGGACTTGATTGACTATTTCTTTTCCCATATTAGGTAAGTTTTCAACTATAATCTCTTCAAATATTTTTCAGTCCCTTTCTTTTTCTCTTCTTCTTCTGAGACCCCTGTAATCGAACATTGGTGCATTTAATGTTGTCCCAGAGGTCTCTGAGACTGTCCTCAATTCTTTTCATTCTTTTTTCTTTATTCTGCTCTGTGGTAGTTGTTTCCACTAGTTTATCTTCCAAGTCACTTACCTGTTTGTCAGTTGTTCTGCTATTGATTCCTTCTAGAGAATTTTTAATTTCATTTATTGTGTTGTTCATCATTGTTCGTTTGCTCTTTAGTTCTTCTAGTACCTTGTTAAACGTTTCTTGTATTTTTTCCATTCTATTTCCAAGATTTTTAGATCATCTTTACTATCATTACTCTGAATTCTTTTTCAGGTAGACTGCCTATTTCCTCTTCATTTGTTAGGTCTGATGGGTTTTTACCTTGCTCCTTCATTTGCTGCATATTTCTCTGTCTTTCCATTTTGCTTAACTTACTGTGTTTGGGGTCTCCTTTTTGTAGGCTGCAGGTTTGTAGTTCCTGTTTTTTTTGGTGTCTGCCCCCAGTGGGTAAGGTTGTTTCAGTGGCTTGTGTAGGCTTCCTGGTGGAGGAGACTGGTGCCTGTGTTCTGATGGGTGGGGCTGGATGTAGTCTTTCTGCTGGGCAGGGCTGCATGCAGTGGTGTGTTTTGGGGTGTCTTTGAACTTAGTATGATTTTAGGCAGCCTCTCTGCTAATGCGTGGTGTTGTGTTCATTTCTTCCTAGTTGTTTCGGCATGCAGTGTCCAGCACTGGATCTTGCTGGCCGTTTGGTGGAGCTGGGTCTTAGCATTGAGATGGAGATCTGTGGGAGAGCTCTCACCGATTAATATTACATGGAGCCTAGAGGTCTCTGGTAGCCCAGTGTCCTGAACTCGGCTCTCCCATCTCAGAGGCTCAGACCTGACACCAGGCCCGAGCACCAAGACCCTGTCAGCCACACAGCTCAGTAGAAAAGGGAGAAAAAAAGAAAGAAAAAAATTAATAAAATAAAATTATTAAAATAAAAGAATTGTTAAAATTTAAGAAATATTTAAAGTAATAAGAAAAAAGAAGAGATCAACCAAACTAATAAATCTATGAATGATAACAAGCACTAAAACCTATACTAAGATAAACATAAAAATCAGAAACAAGTCAATTGCAGACAGCAAATCCCAAGTCTGCAGTTCTCCCAAAGTCCACCGCCTCAGATTTGGGTTGATTCCTTGTCTATTCAGGTATTCCACAGATGCAGGGTACCTCAAGTTGATTATGGGAGTTTAATCTGCTGCTCCTGAGTCTGCAAGGAGAAAATTCTCTTTCTCTTCTTTCTTTGTACAGCTCCTGTGGTTCAGCTTTGGTTTTGGCCTCACGTCTTCGTGTAGGTTGCCCTCAGGCTTCTGTTCCCACCCAAACAGGATGGGGTTAAAGCATCGGCTGATTAGGGGCCTCTGGCTCACTCAGGCCGGAGGGAGGGAGGGGTAAGGTAGTTATAATTGGAATGCCAGATGAGCCTGCTGCAGCAGAGGCCAGAGTGAGTTTGCAACAGCCTGAGGCGTGCCTTGTGTTCTGCTGTGGGGTTTGTCCCTGGATCACAGGACCCTGGCAGTGGTGGGCTGCACAGGCTCGCAGGGCAGTGCGGCAGCGTGTGGGTAGTGACCTGTGCTTGCACACAGGATTCTTGGTGGCTGCAGCAGCAGTGTTAGCATTTCGTGCTCATCTCTTGTGTCTGAGCTGGTAGCCGGAGCTCATGCCCATCTCTGGAGCTAGTTTAAGCGGTGCTCTGCTTTCTGTGGGCAGACAGGGAAGGAATCCCCTCTCCTCGTGCTCCCCAAAACAATGGTCTCTTGCCTCTTAGGCAGGTCCAGAGTTTTTCCTGGACTCCCTCCCGGCTAGCTGTGGCGCACTAGCTCCCTTCAGGCTGTGTTCATGCAGCCAACCCCAGTCCTCTCCCTGAGCCCGAGCCTCAGGTCCCAGCCCCCGCCTGCCCTGGCTGGTGAGCAGACAAGCCTCTTGGGCTGGTGAGTGCTGGTCGGCACGGATCCTCTGTGCGGGAATCTCTCTGCTTTGCCCTCTGCACCCCTGTTGCTGCACTCTCCTCTGTGGCTCTGAAGCTTCCCCCCCCGCCCACTCCCCATCTCCACCAGTGAAGGGGCTTCCTAGTGTGTGGAAGCTTTTCCTCCTTCACAGCTCCCTCCCAGAGGTGCAGGTCCCATCCCTCTTCTTTTGTCTGTTTTTTCTTTTGCCCTACCCAGGTACGTGGGGATTTTCTTGCCTTTTTGGAGATCTGAGGTCTTCTGCCAGCGTTCAGAGGTGTTCTGTAGGAGCTGTTCCACATGTAGATGTATTTCTGATGTATTTTTGGGGAGGAAGGTGATCTCCGCATCTTACTGCCATCTTGAAGGTCCCACCCCGAAAGTAATGGTTTTGATTGATTATTTAAATTTCCTTTTTTTTGTAGTTAAGCTGTTTTTTTCTTTTTCCCCCTTATTTAAGATGTAATATTTACATTTTTTAATATTTATCGAGTTATAGGTACTTAAAGGTATCTCAGTATAGGAATTAGTGAAATCTGTTGCATTTATCCATTTGGTTAAATTCAAAACATGCTAGATAATACTGTTGAAATTGTTTTTGTCTCTCTGAAGTTGATTATGAGATATATTGAAAGATTAAATCAGTCTCACATGCATGCTAGCAATAACCATCATCCTCACTTCTTGAGAAAGACGTATCATATAAATCTAGATAGCTAGGATTACAGAGACCGTATAATTTCACTCTTTGGGTGGACATGCGTAGCCAGTCTTTTTCTTTTTTAGTTTATGAGGAGGTCCAGCAGGCTGGTTTCTTCTTAATAACCACCTGGCCTTATGTAAAGCTATAGTCTTTTATCCAAAACCCTTGGGGCCTGGTGTGTTGTTATTTGAATTTAAAAAAATATATTTTAGAAAGTAATACAGTATATATGCTAGCTGATATTTTATATATGATGTAACATTCTTAACAGGGTCTGAAGAGTCACTCTATAATTAAACATATTAATATTTCTGCAGTGAGATGTATGAATA
Source organism: Globicephala melas (assembly GCF_963455315.2). Taxonomy (NCBI): domain Eukaryota; kingdom Metazoa; phylum Chordata; class Mammalia; order Artiodactyla; family Delphinidae; genus Globicephala; species Globicephala melas. The sequence goes on from NC_083335.1 coordinate 55,794,481, forward strand.
TTCACATTAACTGGGACAAGCGGATGGAAGAGCCTTGTATCAGTTTGGGTCAGTTATGAAAAAACTTTGGATTCCAGAATTTTTTGAATTTTGAATTTCAGATAATCAGTGGTGAACCCATAATAAAGTGTGTTATGTATTATAATATTAATAGGTATAATGCTTTTTACAAATAATTTAAACTATAACAAAATTATATGTCTTTATTTAGTGTTTATCAGTTTTTCCACTATTTCACCTTTTATTTCATTCTCTAAAATATTTTCTTTGTACAGCTGTTGTATTCTCGAGGATTGCTAATTGATCTTCTAATCAAATCTAATGTTAGTCGATATGCAGAGTTCAAAAATATTACCAGGATTCTTGCATTTCGAGAAGGAAGAGTGGAACAGGTACTGTGCTGAGCAAGTATTGTAACTGGGTATGATTTTGAGTTACTGTGTTTTATTTGGGAAGGATAAGCAAATACGATTGTTATTTTCCTGGTAAAGCAGCAAAATCCAATCCTGCATGGTGATTAACAACTGTAAATAGTAAGAGATTGCCAATTAAAATGTCTAATGTTAATTTTCTCATGATTTATTCTGCAGCTTGATGTTGGTGTTGAGAAAGTGTTAATTTCAGACAGCGTTGCTAGATTTGAGCTGTCATTTGTTCCCAGTTAGGGGTGACATGCTGGTGGCCTTCTAATGGCCTAAAGAGCAACTTGGCAGGATTAAGTAAGAGAGCTCACAAGTTAATTAGCTCTGAAGTCAACAGCGATGCCATAAGAACTGATGGAAAGTAACATGAAACAGCCTGATTAGAAAGGAAATAATAATCTTGTTATACTTAAAGGGAAAGAAAACGTCATTTGGAATACTTGTATCACTAGGAAGCAGTTTCTTAACTTTTAAAATCATGTTTTTCAGGTTCCTTGCTCCAGAGCAGATGTCTTTAATAGCAAACAACTTACTATGGTAGAAAAGCGAATGCTAATGAAGTTTCTCACATTTTGTATGGAGTATGAGGAACATCCTGATGAATATAAAGGTATTGTTTTTCATTAAATTTGTTTTCTTACATTATTTGAGAGTTCTTATTATTTTAATATGCTTGCTCTGATTTAATGAGCCACTCGCTATGCTTTTAAAATATTTTTACTTTGCACTGTCCAATAGGTTAGCCTCTAGCAAAATGTAGCTATTTAAATTTAAATTAATTAAAATAAAATAAAATTTAAAATTTGTTCCTCAGTCTCACTAGCCACACTTCAAGTGCTCAGTGGCCACACATGGCTAGTGGCTACTATGGCTACAGTGCAGCTGTAGAACATTTTCATCATGACAGCAATTCTGTGCTGGGTGTTCATTTTTATTCTTGTTAATTAAACACTGCAGTCAACTGGTTCTTCATAGATGATACTCCCTTTTCATTATCCATTAATTTTTTAATCATTTTTTAAAATTGAAGTATAGTTAATTTACAATGTTATGTTAGTTTCAAGAGTACAGCAAAGTGATTCAGTTATATTTATATTATATATATATATTCTTTTTCATATTCTTTTCTGTTATAGTTTATTGCAAGATACTGAATATATTTCCCTGTGCTATACAGTAGGTCCTTGTTGTTTATCTATTTTACATATAGCAGTGCATATATGTTACTCTCCCACACCCCATCCATTAATTTTTTTATCAGTCATTAAAAAATCAGTATGTTTTTTCATTTTTCCAGGATCACTTTTGCTTGGAATGTTGAATTATTTATTTTGATTGATTAAAAACAAGCTAGATAGTATGGGGGTGGGAAACCCCTGGATTAGGCGAAGATATGGATGGTTTCTAGTCTTGGCTTTGACCCATCTCACTGTGTGATCTGGGACCAGTTACTTCAGAGTTCGTTGAAAGTTGAATACACCACTTTAATATCAGAGCTTTACACTTAAAGTGCATTGAGCTGGAAGAGTTATCCAAAATAGGAATATACTGACAATTCACTTATAAAGTTACAATGAGAAATACAGCAGTTTTTTTTATATTAGATGGAATATTAAAAGTCTAGCGCTTGTTCTTAAAGCTTCAAGTCCATTAGATACTGCCAGATTATTCTCCACAGTAGTATAAACTTATATTCTCTTAGGAAATTTTTATAATTTTTGTTTATATTATTTCTATGAAGTTTTTGTCTACCAATAACAGTCCAATTACATTTTTTCTGTTCTTGGCTTAAAGGAATAGTATTTAGGGGATCCTTATGTTTTGAGGTGTGATTATAAGGCAGTAAGACTGATTCCACTAGCCATACAGAAATTATTTTCATTACCTTTTAGTCATAGTTCATTGTTTGCAGTTTTAGGAAGAAATAGCAATTCAAAAAAAACAAGTATTACTCTATCGTTTTCACCAAAAAAATTGCCATTTGTCATATTTAATATTTCAAAGTATAATTATTGGCATTATTCTGCAGTTTTAATAATAAAGTAAGATTATTGCCAACTGTGGAAACCTGTTGTGATGATTTAATTATTTAATACTTTTAATATTATTTAATACTTTTCTAATTTTTTAAATCCATAAAATACTAAACAAAGAATCATCATTTAAAGCTAAATATTGTATCGTCAGTCCAATTAGGATAGTGAGATTGTTTCTAGTTTTTTTTTGTCCCCCCACAATCAATAGTCTCTGTTTAAAATGTAATAATATTACCACCTGTGTCCTTTGCCAAGTGTTTTAAACAGATCTGATCTCATTTTTGTGCAATGGTTTTAAGTGGAAATTTGGGTTTGATTTTAATTGATAAATTTTCATCTTTCTTTTCATAGCCTATGAGGAAATTACATTTTCTGAATATTTAAAAACTCAGAAATTGACCCCCAACCTCCAATATTTTGTCCTACATTCAATTGCAATGACATCAGAGACAGCCAGCAGTACTATAGATGGTCTCAGAGCTATCAAAAACTTTCTTCACTGTCTTGGGCGGTATGGCAACACTCCATTTTTGTTTCCTTTATATGGCCAAGGAGAACTCCCTCAGTGTTTCTGCAGGTAAGACAGGCATTGATTTTCTTATCTCTTTTAAACTGATACTTGAATAACAGATGAAAAATAGAAAGACAAAAATGAGATTTAGTCAAGATTTAGTATATGCAAACATATACTTTGTTGTTCTACTCTTTTATAATCTATTTGCCTGCCTACCTACTTACCTAAATGCTATAATCAGTCTGGCCTGTTTTTGAACTTTATAAAATAGAGTCATACTGTAAATTCCATTTTCCACTCAGTATTATGTTTCAAAGCATCATCCTTGTTGTGTGTGGTTATAGTTAAACTTATTTTCATTGCTATATAGTATTCCATTTTGAATATACCACAAGTTATTATTCCATTTTTCTGTTGATGGACACAGGGTTTTTCCAGTTTTTTGTTGTTATTAACATCCTGTGTATGTTTCAGAGTATACAAGTTCAAGATTTTCTCTAGTATACATATCTAGGAGTGGAATTACTGAGTCATGGGATATATGAAGGTTCATACAAGATAGTGTCCAGTTGTTTCTCCAGAGAGTTGTACCAGTTTACCTCCCCCAGCAGTATAGTATATAAGAATTCTCATAGCTCTACATCTTTGCCAACATTTGGTGTTATCAGACTTTTTAATTTTTGTCAGTCTAATTCACCTAAAGTATCATCACATTGTATTTTTATTTTACATTTCCTGGATTACTAATGAGGTTGAGCGTCTTCTCCTATGATTATTGGCTATTCATGTTTTCTCTTTTGGGAAATGCTTGTTCATGTCTTTTACGCATTTGTCTCTTGGGTTGTTGTCTTTTTCTTATTGATTTGTAGGTGTTTTTATATATTCTGAATACTGATCTTTTCTCAGTTAAATGTGTTGCATGTATCTTGCCTTATGGTATTTATGATGCGTGGAGGTCATTAAGATTAATGTAGTCAAATATAGCAATCTTTTCTTTTATACTTAGAACTTTTGGGGGTAGTAGAGCATGGTAGTTAAGAACCTGGACTATGGAAACAGACTGCATAGATTTAAATCCTGGCTCCTCTATTTATTAGCCATGTAACCTTGGACAAGTTTCTCAATCTCTTTATTATGTTTTGAAAGAATCAACTTTTGGGTTTTTTGATTCTCTGTATCCTAGTTCATTAATTTCTGGTCTTTATTATCCTTTATTTTGCTTTCTTTGGGCTTTGTTCAACTCATCCCTCCCCTCCCCTGCCCTTGCAAATTCTTAGGCTGAAACCTAATGAGTTAAATAGTCACCTTTTTAATTTTCTAATATAAGCATTAATATGGTAAAGTTCTAACTATTGTTTTGAATCTTACACAGTTATTATATATTATTTTCATTTTAATCCTAATTATCTTAATTTCCATTGTGATTTCTTCATTGACCCATGAGTTATGTATTTTTAAATAGCTAATCTGGTTGATTCTTCTGCTCTTACCATCTCATTTAATTCTACTGTGTATAGAAAATATGTTTTTATGGTACTAATTCTTTGAACTTTATGACTTAGTATGTCATCAATTTTTATAATTTTTCCACATGTGCTCAAGAAGAATGTGTTTATCTAGTTGTTGGTTACAGGGCTCTCTAATTATTGCTCTTGAAGTCTGATAAGTCAAACTTCGAGTTGTCATTTTCAAACTTTATTTTTATTGAAGTGTTTTTTCTTTGATCTGTCAATGATAAGAGTGATGTGTTTTGAAATCTCCCATTATGATTTTTGATTTGTCAGTTTCTCCCTATAATTCTATCAATTTTTACCTTATATTTATTTTGAGGCAATGTATTAAGATTATATAAATTTATAATTGTTTAATCTTCCTGATGAATTTAATGTTCTGTATAGTCTGCTGACTTTCTCCATCCCTAATAATACATTTTTTTCTTAAAGTCTAGTTTATCTAATATCAAAGAGCTACTCCAACTTTTTAATATTTGCCTGTTATATCTTTCTCCATCCCTTTATTTTTCAACTATATTTAGAGCTCTAAATAGCATATTATTACATATTTTTAATTCCATCTGACAATTTCTATCTTTTACCAAGTAGTGTAAGTGCAGTTAACAGGAGTCTGTTCCTTCCTTCAGAAGTATATAATTTTAAAAGTTCCTCTAGTTTATGCTCTGGGCAGTTAATGCTTTCTAGTTTGTGTGCATATGAAAATAATTTTTTTTTTTGCCTTTTTTCTTGAGTGAATATTTGTTAGGTAAACATTTCTATGTTGGCAGTTCTTTTCTCTCAGTACGTTAAAATTTTATTCCACTGTCATTTGGGTTCCATTTTTGTTGTTGAGATGTTTGATGTCAGCCTAATTGTCATTTCTTTATAAGTGATATCTCTTTTTTCTCAGGCTGTTTTTAAGATATTTTGTCTACAGTGTTCTGCATTTTCACTACAGTGAATTTAGGTATTGGTTCCTTTGTATTTATCTAGCTTGATATAGGTCAAACCATATGAAATTAACAATATTAAAACATTTTGACCTACAATTCCATATGATTCAAACAACTACATTGCAAGTTCCTCTATCTTTGAATTGTCATTTATTATTTTAGAAAATTATCAGTCAGTATCTTGCAAATGTTGTTTTCATCCATTGTCTCTTATTTTCACCTTTTTGGAACCACAAATAGGTATGTTTTAGAACTTAGCATTCTCTCTTCCATGTTTTTTAATCTCTCTTTCATATTTTCTATTTCCTTGTCCTTCCTGCTACATTCTGGGTACCTAATAAAGGTCTGTTTTCCAGTTTATTCTCTTCACCTGTAACTAATCTGCAGTTTAACCCTTTTCTTTTACTCCAATATTTTTATCGTTCATTTTTAGAAGTTCTGCTTTTTCCCCAAAAATCTTCCTGTCATTGTTTGATAGACTCTTTTGCTTGGTCACTTCTTTCATATACAGATATTTTATATTCTGCCATGTGTTGTTTCTGTTGATTTACGTTAATGATTTATTTTCTTGTGCCATGCTTATTTTTGACTGAGAGTTTGTATTTGATTGATTTTAATCTGTGGAAATCTGGGGGCCCAAATTAAGAATGCTTTCCTTCAAGAATTATTTGTGTTTTCCTTCAGCCGGAAGGCACTAAGACTTGGGACCATTCTAACTCCCTTCAGGGGGTCTTTGCTTAATAAAGAAACCCCAGATACAGCTCCCACACTGATACGGGCAACACGACTTGTTTGTTTGTTTGTTTGTTTTTTAATTGCAGTGTTTGTTGCTCAAAGCTTTGAGTTCAGCTCAGGGTTTGTACTGTGCATATGTGTGTTTGGAGTTGTGGATTTCCTATGGACATTTCTCTTATTTCCTTCACTCTCAGCAGTGCAATAAAAATTATGTTTAATGTAAGAAATAGTCTTTTGTTAGTAATAGGAGGTCCCTTCACAGTATCTAGTCCAATATGTGATTTTATGAATGGTGGTAAGAATGTTATAAATTTGAAAGTAACTTAATTCTGAAAGATAGGTCTGTGTAATTCCAGACAAGTTCTTTCTCCTCCACCTATTGTCAAAGTAGGGATGAATGGGCAGTGTCATGTCCCCCAGGACCAGAGGTCCTCCTATCAATTGAAACTAATAGGGGAGTTGTATGGGTTTCTTAATCATTCTTTTCCTCTTCCTGTGGCTTTGCCCGATTCAGAGGGAGCTACACTACTTTCTCTCATGTTCCCACTTGCCACTTACTCCTACAGAACTTTAGGGTAAGGAATAGGGACAAAATCAACAGGTCACTGGGGAGTTAGCAGAAGATCACTGGCTTCCTTACCAGCACTTTATGAAAATGGATTGTTTAACCTCATTCTTATTTTTTCACAAAATCCATTTATTTCCTTTCCTAATTCATATATTTGTAAATATATATTTAATGTTTGTTTATTTGTTATTTTTAAGGGAAACAACATTTAAAAGTTTCATTTGTCCTGTACTGATAAAAAATTTGAATGACACCCTTATGTGTTGAATTCTAGACAAAGGAAATATTTTTCGCCAAAGATGATTGTAACCTTCTTAAGGCTAAGGTTTTATCAGCCTTCTGTATCTTTTTATCCTCTGCAAGCCTATCTCAGAATTTTGTGTGTGGTTCATATTTAATGTTTGTTATAAAAATTATATCTCGCTCTCTCCAATTTGAAGTGAATTGAAATTTCAGGGAATGATATAATTAAATGTATATGTATTTGTGTAGATAGATAGATATTAAAGACAACAACAAAAGACTGTTATATTTGAAGTAGTGTATTAAACTTCTGGGTGGTTCTTTGGCATCTCTGAGTTCTTCCTACATATTATATATATGAATCTGTGTGTTTATAAGTTATAATAAAATGCATTTACTTGGCCTAGGGATATTAACTTTTAATTTTATATTTGATTCCCTGCATAATGCTTTACAATTTCATATAAATATTGTTCTGTTTATATCCTAAAGTACTAACACTACCACCATCTGTACATCATAGTCTACACTTTTTATCACCAGGTTATCAGAATTAGGTATCACCTGTTCTGTGATTTCTAACCACCGTTTTATATTCTGTTTTAATATAACCCTCTTAAGCATTTCTCACAGCCAGTTACAGTGTGTTCTCATCAAGGCTACTGTTATAAATGGCATGCATGTATATTTATATGAAGGATTCAAAGACTTTTGTAAGTCATATCCTTGCATTCTAAATGAACTCTGCATAAACTATAACATTTTAACTACTGGAGATAACTTTCATGAATGACCACCCTTTGAGGTTTTTATCAATTTAAATAGGTAGGGTTTTTTTTCAGCAAAGAAAATGAAGCTTATTTATTGTACTACCTATTACCCATTGATATGTCAAGATACATAAATTGGACCATACTGGAAGAAAGTCATTGAAACCTATATATTTTTCTAGTCTAGCAAGCCATAGAATTTCCCCTACTGTATATTCGTTGGTTAATATTTTTTCTGGCACACTGGGCAGGATATGTATGCAGTATATAGGTTTTTAAACTCTCACACTATATCTTCCAAACAGAAGTCCTTTTTAAGCCCTAACCAAGTAATTTGTTTCTGTTATCTGTGTGGTTGGTAACATGGTAGCCTTTAGAACTACTTTCTAGTTCAGAATGGGTTTCATATACTGTGTCGTGTTTTCATAACCTATGAAATGGAGCAGTACCTGTGGGAGCAAACAAACTCTACATTTTTTTTTATAAATAGACTTAGACTGCCTGGAGATTGTTACTTGTTTTTTGTAAAGAGAGAGAATTTAACTAATAGTTTACTAGGTAATTCTGCCTTCCATTCTTCAGATTTTAGCCTACATTTTATTTCCTTTTTTTCCTTTAATGTAATGGGATTGTTAAAACATACAGAATGAATATGTTTTACTTTTAACATGTAATATAAATTGTGTGTGTGTGTGTAAAATCACCACCGAATATTTTGTACCAAGTATTCGCATTCAAATATCATTTTCCTGAGTATTGTATATGGAAAATTGAATAGATGCATGATCTACCTCAGGAAATTGTGGAACACACATTGATTAAATTAGAGCTTTTTAAAAAAGAGAATGAAAGAACACCAAAAGTCCAAAACATATAAGTAACTTGCTCAAGATTATAGGAATAGCATGGAACTACAGGAAAGGGAATCTCCCATTTGATACATTCAATCAGTAATGGAAGAAAGAATGATGCCCCAAATGGGCCACATAGATGCTACTATGATTTTGTCATAACCATGGAATTGGTTTTTTAATATAAAGTGTAAGGTATTTTATATTTTGTCTTTTTTCCTCTGCTTTAAAAAAATAACTTCTTTAGTCCAAAGTCCAAGATCAAAACATGCACTTTACTGAATGTTGTATTGTTCTATTTGGAGAACTCATAGTATAAAACATCTCTCAGACCAAAGTTGCCTGCTTATTTTCTTCTGTAATAACCAAGCTTTTTTTTTTTCTTTTTTTCTTTTTTTTTGCGGTACGCGGGCCTCTCACTGTTGGGGCCTCTCCCTTGCGGAGCACAATCTCCAGACACGTAGGCTCATGGGCCATGGCTCACGGGCCCAGCGGCTCCGCGGCATGTGGGATCTTCCCGGACCGGGGCACGAACCCGTGTCCCCTGCATCGGCATGCAGACTCTCAACCACTGCGCCACCAGGGACGCCCCCAAGCTTTTTTATTTAGAGAATTTTCAGAAATCTAAGAGATGTTTGTTAACCTGGATCAACATATTTGAAAACCAAGAGAAGCCTTAAAATTGATGAAAGATTATACTGATGGAAAATTTTATGAGTTTATTTATGGCTTCAACTGCATGTGAAGTCAGAAAAAGCAAAATTGAGATGGTTTTTTACTGTCTGCCCCCAATGTTCTTGCCCCTTCACCCCAACAAGTGTGGGCTAGATTATGGATCTAGATTCTTTAATTGTACATTTTTTCCCCCTCAACAGCATTCTCCTTAATCTCTCTTCTTGTAAAAATCTCCCTACTATTTTGCTAGTGATATGACAGAAAAACTTAGAGTTGGAAGAATGCTGTTATATTGTTTTGACTGGTTGTCTAATTTTACAAATGAGGAAAGTTAAGGTAAAGAGAGGCTGAGACTAGAAACCAGATTTCCTGGTATGCATTCTACACAACTAACTTCTTCTACAATGTTTCTTTAAACAATGTTTTCTGGAAAAAATTAAGAGGAGATAGTTAATTAAAATATTGTTATTTGGGGGGATTTTTAAATATCTGTGGTTTAACAACTTGTAATTTGCTATGATTTCTTTTCTCACAGTCGATGCATAGTCATTCCCCCACCACCACCCACCACCCCCGCAAAAAAGACAGGAGAGAATAAGGGCCATTCTTACCGTGTTCTAGAAACATGTTCTGATTCTGTGCCCAACAGGAAATACCAGTTTAGATGAATAAAGAAATTATGTCAAATTCCTAAATTTACCTAATTGATAAAGGTAAAAGGAGAAACAGACCATGAGCAAATCAATCTCCCCCCCACCCCTATAACTTGTATGTATGCATTTGATAAACAGTAATGCAGATGAGCCCAGTAGCAGTTATGTTTTATACGTTTTGGGGACTAGTTAGCATTGATCTGTTTTATGCTCCAAATCCCATTGGTTTCCTCCCACAGTGTCATAAGTAGAACTCCACGATACACCTAGGTGCAGAATCTGGCCCTATGTCTAATTGTTGGTAGATTTGACCAATGCAAATGTATGTGTGTGTGTATTTATGTAAAGCTTGATTATTGAATCAAGCCTTAAATATTTGAAATTAAATGTTAAAAAATTGCCAGAGTGAATTTAAAAGAAACGGATTAATTAATTGGACATCAAGTATATAAATCATATGGTTAAGAAATATTTTCACAGTGGATCGCTACACACTATTGTTTTGCAGCAGTGCAGCTGAATAGAACTGCATTGAAATATACCAAAGGTTCTTAATCTAGGGTCCATAGGTCCTTGGAACTTATATATAACAGGTTATATGTATATCTTTATAAAAATATTGGTAGTTTCATCAGATTTTCACAGGCATCCGTGACCTAATAAGGGTTGAGAACCATTGTGAGAATTTTCTATAAAAGAAAGCATTATTTTTTTTACTCAGATAATCATCCTTAAGAGCTTATAAAAAGAAGAGGTTCTAAAGAGTGAATAGCAAAGGTGCTTCTGGGCTCTAAAGACCAGGGAGAGATGGGAAAACTTGAAAATATTGCTATTGGAACTGTAATTTACAAGCGCCTCTTCGGGTAGATGCAAGCAGATATCTGTGCTCTAGTGGTGTGGGGGAGAAGTAAGTTCAGTGCAGTGAACCAGAGTGTACATTTTAGAGCCAGACCAATGGGGTCAAATTCCGGTTTCACCATGTGCTAGCTGTGTATCATTGTGCAAGTTATTTAAACTCTCTGTGTTCCAGTCTCTTCAGTTTTTCCATGGGGATAATAATAGTAGTATCTACTTCATAGGTTGTGAGGCTTAAAGTGAATTAATATCTAGAAAGTGCTTAAACAGTACTTGCCTTAGTAAGTACTACATAAGTGTTAGGTGTTACTACTCTTACTGTTACTATGATTATGATGATTACTGCTGCTGTTGCTGCTGTTGTAGAATGCTACCAGGGCAAGTATGAGACCAAGTTAGGGACTGAGCTAGATTTGTGTTCTAATCCAGTGGGTCAACAAACTTTTTCTGTAAGGGTCAGATAGTAAATAGTTTAGGCTTTGCAAGCCATATGGTTTTGGTTGAAACTATTTGCAGTCTTAGACAGTATGTAAAAGAATGGACGTGGCTGTGTTCCAAAAAAACTTTATTTACAAAAATAGGTGGTAGTTTTTCCGACCCTAGTGTAATCAACGGGATAGACTTGTACCTACAAAACATGATAATAATTTTTTTAAAACCTTGATGTTAGGAAATTATAGAAAATTGCCTGAGTGCAATACCTGGTATTTATTAGTCATTCATTAAGTATTTGATGGATAAGTGAGTGAATAGTTGGTATTTATGAATTGCTGCAAAAATCAGGTGTTAAAGGGCCCATAGAGCAATATTTCTCAAGCTTTCACTTACGTCAGAATTTAACAGATTACTGTGTCCCATTCCCAGAGTTTCTGACTTGTAGATCTGAAGTGGGGCCTGGAAATTTGCATTCTAATAAGTTTCCAGATGTTGTTGATGCTGCTTGTTTAGGGAACACTGCTGAAGAGGAAGCAGCCAGGGGAATTGCTCTCCGGGCCCAATTCTAATCAACAAGAAGGAAAAGATTTAGTTAAAGTGACAGAAAACTTGTGAAGAAGCATCTCTGTCATTTGTTATAAGTTTGATTATTTTCATTTCTTCCCATTTTAATTCAACAGCTATTTTTTAAGCGTCTGTTCTCTACTTTATACTCTCCTAGGTGTAGTGGATATATATGAAAAAGAATATGATATAGTCAGACTTTGATGGCGGTGTCAATAGTGTTTACTGTAGTTGAGGAAAGAAAATAAAATGCACACTCATAGACCAATTAAAGAATAAGAAAACATATTTCATCAGGTTCCAGAGTGTGCAATGCAGGAATGAATGCCATCAGTACTCAGAAATGATTTGAAGGAGCCTAAACAGATATGACATGAAATTAATTTAATCAAAGCACACAGATGACACTTAGGAAGTTATAGGAATCTCAGACTGCTCTGTTAACCCATCCATTTCTAGAAAAGAGCAAGAAGATTGGGCTCCACTCTATGCTAAGAACCATCAGTGGTCTGACCCCACCTTGTCATTGAACATGGTCCATTTCTGTGAGATACATAATTGTTCTAGAGGCTCTTGATTTAGGCTAGCTTCTCAATTGAAGTATTGTTGACATTTTTGGCAGTATAATTCTTTGTTGTGATGTTGAAAGAGCTGTCCTATGCATTTTAGGATGTTTATTTAGCAGCATCTCTGGCCTCTATCCACTAGATGCCACTACCTTCACCTACCTACTTGTGACAGACAAAAATATCTCCAGACATTGCCAAATGTCCCCCGGGGCAAAATAGTCCCTGTTTGAGAAATACTGGTTTAGTCCAACTCAGTATATATTTAATTTGGTGTAGTCTACTCTAGTTAAATGTTGACAGGCAGGGAGAATAAAATGTTCTTTCAGGTCTTTCTTACATTCTTCTTACTCAACTTTTGGTTCTATAATCTGGAACTATGTAAAAATTCTTTAAGGAACAGAACAGTTTAAAATCTCTTGGCACTTGAATCAATGGAATAATTCATGTAGGTCATTTAGCAAAGTATACCTGTCAGGAGACGTTAAATAGCCATCAAAAAGCAAATTTTGGGGTAACATATAATCTTAGTAGGTAGAAAAAAATGAAAATACTGAAAAAAAATAATAAAGCACACAGACACTCACTTTTATAAGGAAATGCAAGCCCTATTTCCCACCCTAGAATTCCACCCCCAGAGTTAACCATTGTTAAGTTAGTTGCATATCTTCCCATATTTCCCATGCTTATACAGATATCTATGTATGAACATGTATGTATATGCATACTTAAAATGTTAAGGGCTGAACAGTTCTCTGGTATATGGACCTATGTGCCATAATTTATTTAATCATTTTCCTATTGTTGGTGTCATCATGCTTAATAAAATTATGTCTTTATTATATAAGAAATACGGGGACTTCCCTGGTGGTCCAGTGGCTAAGACTCTGTACTCCCAATGCAGGGGGTCCGGGTTCAATCCCTGGCTGGGGAACTAGATCCCGCCTGCATGCCACAACTAAAGATCCCGTGTGCTGCAACTAAAGATCCCACATGCCACAACTAAGACCCAGTGCAGCCAAAATAAATAAATAAATATTTTTTAAAGAAATATAATTTCATGTACAGAAATTTTGGAAAACAGGAACAGAAGTATTACTATTGATTATTATAGTTAAATCCCATCACCTGTTAACAATAACCACACTAAATATTTTGGTATATTTTCTTTTCCTTTCTTTCAATCCACACATTTAAAGAATACATGTAATTACAATCCTCTTAATTTTTTTTAATTTGGGCATCTTCAATTATAGCATAAGCCAACTTATAGCCATCATCTTTAAAAACACATATCTCAGCTTAAAATAGATAGCAGTGGAAGGCCGGTATAATAATAGGCATTCTTCAAATTCAGGGGTCCTTAACCTGGCTTCCAATGCCTGGAATAAATCACCTGGGTTTCAGGAGTTTGGGGGTAAATACCCTGAAATCTCATGCCAAATTTTGTGGGTGTAATGTGCATAGCTGCATTTTTTAGGAGGTTCTTAGTTTCTGTCAGTGTCTCAAGGGATGTATCACAGCTCAAAAAGGTTAGGAACCACTGGGATGTACTATTTCAATTGAGAACCGTCCTTATTAAATTAGAATAGCATTGTAGAATAGGTTAACCAAAAGCTTGTCTCCCAATAGTTTGAGGACTATTTTTTGAATAGGCTTTTTATAAACTGTAAAATCCTAGAGGGTAAAATAAACAGTGACATACCTCATTTTTTGAGTCTTTTGTATATGATTTTCCAGACAGTTTTCCTTCTAGTTAATAGTTGATATTGGCATGGAGATGATACATAAAGTATAGGAGGTAAGCATGATGATGTTTGTATGATCACTTGTTTGTTTTTCCCTTGAGGAGAGAGTATTGTGTGGGATAAACTGCAGGGTGGTGAGATAATCCATCATTTTGAAACCTGTTCTCTGGTGATGGATGGATAGACAGGTAAAGTAACTCAATAATCTTCATTTTTTGCCAGGTTATTCACAGGTCAGTGAACGTTGTCGTTAATAAGACAATGGAATGCTTTTGTGTCCTTTCCTGCATTATTCCTCAGGTTTTGACAGGACAAGTCTTTTAATTTGGGAGTAGCCTCTTATTAAAACTTATATTACGGGCTTCCCTGGTGGTGCAGTGGTTGAGAATCTGCCTGCCAATGCAGGGTACACGGGTTTGAGCCCTGGTCTGGGAAGATCCCACATGCCGCGGAGCAACTAGGCCCGTGAGCCACAACTACTGAGCCTGCGCGTCTGGAACCTGTGCTCTGCAACAAGAGAGGCCGCGATAGTGAGAGGCCCGCGCGCTGGGATGAGGAGTGGCCCCCGCTTGCCACAACTAGAGAAAGCCCTCGCACAGAAACGAAGACCCAACGCAGCCAAAAATAAATTAATTAATTAATTTTTTAAAAAACTTATATTACACTTAAGTGTGTGGTGCTGGAGCATTTATTGTGACTCTTATGAATATATTAGAATTGTATTGGCTACACAAATTATACAGTTTCAGGTTCTACTTTACTTCCCCTTCAGTGCTAATTCAGATACTAGATTAAACTCACCCAATCATTTTCTCCTCAGGTAACTACGCCAGGTCTATGTGTGCTATTCCAGGTCTTAAAATAATTCTAATAACTTGTATTAGAGTGAAAGGTGGCTGACTATATATAGGGCAAGAGTGATATTCGAATTAAGTCCAATGATATTTGAATTAAGTCCATGTTTAGAGCTGAAATTTTAGTTTGATTAAATTGAAAGGTAACACTGTATGATTGCATAGACTAACTTAAGTATCATTCAAAACAATTCTTAACCCATCTCTTTGGAGCCAATATATTATTGTGCAACTGTAATAGAAATAATATGTGAAGTGTGTTTATTTTCAAGTCAATTCAAAGAGCAAAAAAAAACCTTAGGGCAGCCAGATTACAAAGATCTAAGGCTTTATTTGCCAGCTATGTTAGATAGCTGGGTTTCCAGGCGTTCTCTGCTCTTCCCTTATTTAATTTGGTTTTGTTCCAGATTGATCTAATTAATGTGATCATCTGTAGTTGTAACAAAGCTGTTCATTTCCAATTATTCATCAGTTTATATTCTACTTTGGTAAGGAGTGCTCAAAAACTGAATCTTTTTATAAAATACCTGTCGTACTTCCAAGAAAGAAAGTTTTCCGTGTATTATAAAAGTATCAGTCTTAGAATTGGGTTCTGATTCTAGCTCTGTCATGTTGTTACTTGCATGAACTTGAACATGTCATTTAAATTCTCAGAGCCTCAATTGTTTTACCTGTATTATGGGTAGTTAAATCTAATCCTACCTCCTGACCTGGGCTATTGTGAGCCTTAAATGTGATGATGTTAGGGAAAGTATGTTGAAAATTGTCCAACACTGATGTAGGGTATTACAACAAAAATTGAATGACTTCACAGTTTTGGTATTTAGAATGAATGTTTTTGTAATTACTGAAACATTAATTTATATATTGTAGACCAGTTTATACAAACTAGATTTAGAATTTAATTATGTAATTAAATTACCTAATAATTTGAGTCTGTTGATAGATATATTTGCGGTATAAAATTAAGTCATCTCTATGTCTCCTGTAGTTCCTAGCGCGTAAATGGGTACTCCATAATTTTTCTTTTTTTACTATTGAATTTGGTATACTTTTCTCATACATAGGTAACTGCTTAGAACTTTGGCTGGCACATAATAGGTGCTTAATAAGTTAAATATTTTGAAAACGGAATTAGAAATTACCATGGAAAGAAATTAAATACTGCAGGACAGAAACTGTTTTATCTTTCAGGTACTAGAGAAATAATTTGTAAAGGAGAGCTCTCTTGGGGCTGAAATAATTAATGTAACTTAACCATTCCTCCTTATTTTTCTATCTGTTCATGCCTCATCTTCTCCCCTCTCCCTAAATTAGGCAGTAGGTTCTCACTTGCCTGATATATTGAAATAGAATAAAAGTTTTGCCAAAAAAACACCCCACTTCCATATGGCAAAACTTCACCAATTTTAATCTCACCAGTTTAACATTCATAACAATTTGAATGTTTTTACTTTATACTCTGTATGTAAACAGTTTGCTAAACAAATGAGTAGCATAAACAGGAAGGTATATTTAGCCTACCCAAGAAGCCAAACTAGTTTCAACTAATTATTTTAATTACTCCTACAGTTTTTAATTCACATACATTGAATATAATAAACCTGTAATTTTTAACTTACATTTAGACTGGTATCCCTACGTTAATTCATACAAGTGCACATGTATTTGTAAACAGCCATATTTTTCAAACTTTTTGCTTACCCAACTAGAGTTTTTAAAAGAAAAATGAATATATGTATAGCTGATTCATTTTGTTATAGAGCAGAAACTAACACACCATTGTAAAGCAATTATACTCCAATGAAGATGTTAAAAAGAAAAAGAAAAGAAAAATGGGATCACAGTGTGGCTTTTTTTCTTAAGTAAATCTCTTTTATATTTGAATTTGAAAATACTCATTTTTGAATCTATAATCTTTAATTGTGGTCCCATATGCATAGACCCATATTCTTCAGGTGCATTTAAAAATAGAAGGAATTAACTCTAAAATAACCTCTTTTGAATTATACACATTTGTTGAATGAACAATTAACTTTGATCCTAATTTTATGTTTTAACATATCATATTCCTAGAGGTAATATAGTTTAGTAGTTAAGAGTAGAGACTCTGAAGCCAGACTTGCTGAGTTTGAATCCTGGCTCTGGCACTTACCTACTGGTTAACCACCCTGTGTTTTCAGTTTCCTCCTGTATAACAATGGAATAACAATATAGGGCTGTTATGAGGATTAAGGAAATGAATATTTGCAAAGCTCTTAGAAGAGTACTTGGCACATGATAAGCACTACATGAGCCTTTGTTATACAAAATTTTAAAATTTCCAAGTTTCTTAAGTTGTGCAGATGAGAATTTGCGTTCTTAGGTATAGTGGAGTGGTTCCAAATGCTTAATGAATTGAGAGCCAAATTTTTGACTGAAGTGTTTCCACCTTCCATGATGTCTTCAAAATCAACACTTAACTGTCATCCTGTAGTGGTCCTAGTATAGAGGTGGATGTACCAGGATCAGAGCCACTGCTGTCTGAAATCTAGTGCAACACCTCCTCCCCTGCCTAGAACTGGCTTTCTTGCTTGTCCCTTTTTTGTGAGGTTAGACCTGACTTTTCCCTGCATTGTGGTAGTGCATGTTATGATGTACTTCTTTCACAAACAAATCAGTTGAAAACAAACATTAGTTTTCTTTGTATTTCTAAAGTAGAAATAAAACCCACTATTGAATGTCTGTTTAGGACATGAATCTTTTAGTGCTTAAAATGGACTCTTTTAAAACCAGCAGACTAAGGCAGTGTCTGTATGGTACAGATAAATCAAGTGTAAAGCAGAAGCATTTGGTCATCTTCTTTCAAATTTTAACTTAAATATTCTGGCCATAATGAGACTATTACTTATCTCCAATACAGTTTTTGGTATATAATAATTAGAGATCTGGGCTTTCCTGGTGGCGCAGTGGTTGAGAGTCCGCCTGCCGATGCAGGGGACACGGGTTCATGACCCCGTCCGGGAAGATCCCACATACCGTGGAGCGGCTGGGTCCGTGAGCCATGGCCGCTGAGCCTTGCACGTCCGGAGCCTGCGGGAGAGGCCACACCAGTGAGAGGCCCACGTACCACAAAAAATAATAATAATAATAATTAGAGATCTAATATTATCAAAACTTACATGAGAAAAGATATTGCTTTATTCCTGAATACTGGCTGGGGTAGAAAAGAATTTTCCTTGGAATGTAAACTGTGGAGCTGGTATTTTTAAGGGCCCAATAAACATACTGATGCTCTTGATGTTCAGTCAGTTGAGCAGACTGAATGTTTCTGCTGTTAACCATTCTTTATGGAAATGATCTTAGTCACAGAATACTAATAAAATTGGCCTGATCACTGCATTCAGAAAGGTTTTTTAAATACCCTCATATATGATATATAGTTAGTGAGATTAAGAAAATGAATCTGTCAACCTTGCAGATTAAGCTTGAGTGTCTATGCATTTTGTTCCTCCTGGAAGATGTCAAACCATAGGTAAAATCTCCCCTAAGTAGGAATGTTTTCTCTAGGGATACAAAGCTAAGTTTGAAAACGTAAGTGAGTTTAATTCCTTAATGTCAGTTTGGAGCATGTAGTTAATATGTTGAAATGGTATGAGAAAAACACGCTACTTGTCTGTGGGAAATAAAATCACGGTAGCAAAAAGGACGCCGAAGACAGCAAAGCACAAAAGCATAGCGAAAGGTACTTGGGCAGCTTTGAGGTTCTCTGTGATGTAGGATGCTTTCTTGTTTTGTTAAGAATAGGATATTTAGACAACCAGTAGTTCTCAACCCCTTTCTTTGTCAGCATACATGGTGCATCCATCCTTATGCATGTTTGACCCACTCAGGCTTTGGCCTAGTTGAGAGGCTATAGTCTCTGCATGAGTCTCACTGTAACGCCACCTTTTTTTTTTCTCACAAACTTAAGGCACACTGTCTTGCAGAATACCAAGGTTGAGAACCACTATGTTATTAAACTGAGCATAAAATTCATACAAAATCTGGAATTCACCTATGAGTGATGGCTTTTATCACTTTTACCTTACCAAATGGAAGGTAGCTTATTAACAGCCAATATGTATGTTTCCTTGTGTTCTAGGAATAAAGGAAAACATAATTTTAGATGTCTTGTTCAGAAGAAAAAAAATAGTATATAAGATATATGAACTATATCTGTGGTTCTAGATTTTTATGTATTTTTAGTTCCATAAAGCCAGTTGAAAGATGTATCTTCAGCAGTGCATATATTCAGTAAGCCTCAGATTCTGTTTACTCTTTTGCTGTTTTCTTTCCTAACGTGCTACTGTACACTTCCTGGTTATACCTTGCAGCAAGTTGAGCTTTATTTTTTTCCTAAAAGGAAATAATTTTTTCTCTTTCTGCTTATCAGAATATCCATGCTTATGATAAGAAATTTAGACAGTATAGAAGGTATGAAGAATGTAAAAATTAAGTTGATGAGATAATTTTTTTTAATCAGAATTACTTTGAATCATTTTGGTTTTTAAAATAGCCTTTATAACATTTATCCTCTTTACTTTGACCATCCTGTTATTTACTTAGTATCACAGCCTTAATTTATGCATAGTGTCAAAACTACTCTAATGCTTGAAAACTAAAACAGTTCCTCCAGATTGCTCAATATGGTAAGTATCATTGGATAAACAAATTTGTTGTTGTTGTCTAAGTCTGAGAATGTTAAAGCTTTTTTTTTCCCTACCATGGCTTCTAGTGTTGTAAGCACATTTTGCCTTTTTAAATATTTACATTGTTTATTGACAAAGGAAAAAACTGATCCTCCTGTAAATAACTTGATAAAAACTTGAATTTCCCATTAGAGTTAAAAGATGTACGCTTGAGTCCATATACTGGGGAAATTAAGTTATGGGAAAGGATTACACGCACCCTCTTTTTTTTTTAATGTGTTTTCACAAGGTTCCAGTGAGGACTGGGAAGAAGAGTGTATATTTCCAAGGTCAAATTATCAGAGTCGAAGCATTTTTTCCCAGAATGTAGGAATAGTGTAGAAAACAGTTCAGTGTTTATATGTTTATGTACTACTTTTTTACAAGAGTAAAGAATACTAGTTATTATGATTATTAAACTAGAAACTTGAAGTTTCACTGAAATCAGCTTTTTCTACATTAGAAAGTTTAAAATAAACCTGTAAAAGGCAAAAAGTTTCTGAGACCTTGGAGACTTAAACTGGTTCTGATCTCTTTTTTTTTCCTTTCCACTGAATATGTCCTCTTGGAAACGGATATCTTTCCTGGCCAAAGATTGAGCCAGTAACGTGTCTTGCAGATGTGTACTCTTGATCACGAGGAACCTAGTAAGAGTGTTCATTATGTTTGTTACCGCCAATACATTGGCAGTTTTTGTGCATTCTTTGATAGCCATATGCGTTTTGTCTAAATACCCATACACTGTCACACACACTCAAACACGCATACACTCAGTCACTCACTCACTAGGTCACAGTTACTGAGTTTTTTACCAAAGACCTAAAACTAATACTTTTTTACATGAAAAGTTAGGAGAGCGTTGACTATAAATTTGGGCTCTCTGTTTTATCATATGCAAATTTAGAATAAAAATTAATTTAATAAATGCATGTATTGAATGCTTTATACTAGCTTTTCTGTAGGTGCTAGACATACATTGTTGGAAACAGAATGTCTCTGGTGGGGTGGAGATGTTGAAGAGTGTTGAAGAGTGTTGGATGGAAAGACAGTAGACAAAATTTAAGAGAATTATATGTGCTGTGCAGAAAATACAGGGTGATATGGAAGGAAGTGACTGTTGGTTGGGGCAGGGAGGTGCCCCATTAGATGCTGTGATGGTCAGGGAAGGCCACTCGGGGTGGCATTTGAGTGTAGTGACACCACAGATTGTACCCTTTCAGCTTTCGATGATTTGAGGAAAGAGTCTAGGCAGCGGGAACTGTGTCAAAGGTCTAAGGTGGGGTCTTCTGAGTTATAGAAAGGTTAATATGACCGGGACACAATGAGCAAGTTAGAGTGGACTTTGTGACAGTACCCCAATTGAGGCCATGGGTGAGCATACAAATCACTGCTACCTGCTCTTTGTAGCATCTCTGTGTCCCAATAATTTCTTATATGCAAACTTTCTATCTTTTGAAATATGATTTCCTGTTTGAGGATTACTTTTTGACTTCTGTGGAAAAATATGCATCATGTTTAATTTTCTTTATTGGTTTGATGTAGTTGTATGATTCAATAGCTTTGATGATAGGACCTCCGCTGAAGGTCTAGAGAACTTTAAAAAAAGTAATAAAATGAAGCATTAAATCCAGGACACAGAATGTTCTGTGTGTAAAAATAGATTAAATAAGAATAATACATTAATGTGAGCCCTTGCCATTTTTCCTCTGATCTCCCTCCAAAGCTGTCAGGGCCTTGTGCCCAGTATTTATCTTAAGCGGCAGAGAAGGTCTCTTGCCACCTTTAGGAAAAACTCTGGTTAAGGCAAAGACCTACTGTTCATTTTTCATATATATTGAATAGAATCCCACATTTATAATTTTAGAAATGAAAACAGTGCCTTACATTTTACATTAATGAATTTGAAGAATATTTTCAAAGATTCTTTGTTTTCAA
This sequence comes from Globicephala melas, assembly GCF_963455315.2. Lineage (NCBI taxonomy): Eukaryota > Metazoa > Chordata > Mammalia > Artiodactyla > Delphinidae > Globicephala > Globicephala melas. The sequence goes on from NC_083335.1 coordinate 55,816,060, forward strand.
ATTCTCAAGCATTAATACAGTTCAGATTTTATTCTTGTAATTTCAAAATTAGTACAAATAAATATGTATAAAATAGTTCTTCCATTTTGAAGGTAAAGAAATTAGATGAAGAGATACTTTTTGTTTTGTTGGATTTGTCCTGGGAACATTATATACACACAGTACATTTTTCTTGTAGCAACAGATGCAGTAACCCTGAAGTCTTATTTTCTTGTTACATTAGTTTTTAATTAGAGAAAAAAACTAGTTGGAGGCAGTTACTTTCTGTGAAATGTAATGAAGATTTATTTTGGAAGTGACCTTCAGTTTATTAGCTGAAGCAGTAATCAGCAGAATTAATAGAATAATCAAATTATATACAAACTCATAAATCATCATGAATAGTGCTGTCAAAAGTTCAGCTATTAATGGGTCCTATTGTTTTGCAGCTGTATTAAAAAAAAATTACCACTGCTGATTCCTACCTTGATAGGCACTAAAATTGGATTTTTAAAGGCTATGTAGGATAAGGGCTACCAGCCAAAAATTTTCACAACTGTTAATTTATCTGTAATACAGTTTGATGTCACCAGGGCAAAGTTGAAAGTGAGTACAGTGTTGATGTGCTCTGAGTAAAATCTAAATCACTGTTGGAAGCAGTACTCACTTAGACTTCTGTCAGTTTAAATGTCTATTTGGGGTTAATGGCATCAAAGAGTTAGGTTATGCTCCAAATATATACAATTATCTGAATAATATATTGGATAGATATTATGTTGCTTTTATGAATTTTATTTGAGCTTGTTATAAATAAGTAATTGAAGTGGCAGTTTAATATATGAAACAGAAAAAATATATCTCATTAGACTCAGTGCTTCTTAATTCTTCAGGAACTTATTTACTTGGATTCGCATGTTCTTTTTAACTTAATTACAGTGGGACAAATGAGAAATTTCTTGCTGCTGAGCTTTGTATTTTTTACAGTTGCATGTACGGGAATGGTAGATCTCCATCACCCATAGCTGATGATACTTAAACTCTAACCACAGCTTTGTGCAGTCAAGCATTACATCTGTCAGAGCCTATTAAAATAAATTTATATTTGAAAAAAATCTGAGACTTTGTGAACTTAGAAAACAAGTTGTCATTTTTTCTAATTAATGTGCAGTATAATTATTTTATTTTGTATCTTTGAAAGTGACATTTTTCTTTGTTTCCTTTTAGTTTGACAGAGGAAGACATGTTCACAAGTGAGGAAAATTGTCTTTATTCTCTGTCATTAGGCAGACCCAGATATGAATTTCACATGAATGACCATTGCTTATTTTTCAAATTTGTATTTTCATTGTGTTAATTTTAATGTCTGAAAAGTATGAAGAATATCTCTGTATTAAATAGTAAATAACCAAAGTATAAAATGTGTTAGCATTCTAAGTAAGAGGAATTCAAAATAAGGTTTAACCTTTGATTTAACACTGCCTCTCATAGGTAGATTTTTTTTAATCTAAAGGAAGCTGAGATAATTCACAGGCTTTCCCAAGATTCCTCCATTACTTGTTACAGTCAATTTGAAATGGAAACACCCTACTGGTTTTCAGAAAAATAAATTGTGGCCACCTCAGAACATCAAATACCTTTCCCTTTTTCAGTATCTTCTATAGCTAATAAAATGAAGGAACACTGTCAGAATTCTACCAATTCTGTTAACATTTGTATTTTGCTGTGTCTTTAATGGATTTCTTTTTCTTTTAGAAGATCCTTATTTTAAATTGTAATGAACAACATCCTGAATAATAGTCGTTTAACATAGAACATTCATGACAAGGTAAATAAAAATATCAAAAGAAAACGTAGTGAACAACTGAGGCATAGGGATTGCAATTACAAATGTCTCCAGGGACCAATCAGGTCACAGAAAGGAAGTGAAGTTGGGAAGGACATGGTGGGAGTGGTAGCGACCACACTGAACTGTTGAGCACAGGATGCACCTAAAGGGAGCAGCTGCTATACGACCCTAAGTCTCAATTGCAGACCCATTGTTGTCAGATTTTCTCTTATTCAGAGAAGCTAGAGATCCAGATCGTTTTTGCCAAGGGAATTTTTTTTTAACTGTGATGTCATACAAAACTTATCTACAGGCAGATTTATCCTATGGACTTCCAGTTGGCAACTCCTTACTATAGATAAATGACAATTTTTATTTGTGCATTTAAGAGGCTGATATTTTTCACCAAATTGAGATTTTTCGAAAATTATTATAGCCATTCTAAAATTCTTCTTCATTACATCAAACTCATTGTTAGCAACTGTGGTAGGTGGTGTATTTATACCACGCGCATACCATTTCCGAAGTCTAAACTTGGATTTTGAGTTACTATATAAATTGAGCACCCCTTAAGGAAACCACAAGCATTCCAGCGATATTTTTCTTGTCACAAGTCGACAGCCTAGAAATTCTGGGGTTAACCTTTGACTCTGTCCTAATTACTGTGTTATTTCTTCTCAATTTCTTAGAGTTATGCTTTCCTCAGTTTCTACTCTTCTGCCATGATCCAGGACTTATCACTTAACTGAGTTCCTGCTGTAACCCTTAGCAGTCCTCCTGCTTCCAGTATCTGCCACCTTCATTGAGATGACTTGTCACTTCCAGTGGCATTCTGTTGTCTGCCACATCAGATCCAACGCTTCTACATACCTTTTAACCCCATTCCATAATCATTTGATCCTTCAACTCCTTCTTGTCATTCCCCAGTTTGTACATCCATTCAGTTATTCAGATATCTATATACATTCTCACCTTTCTACATTTCCTTATATTTTCTCACCTTTTAGAGTCTGCCCCCACCCCTAACAGCCTACCCTATTCCTCTTCCAAGGCTTGATTCAGGCCCAGCCATCAGATCTTCCAGTACCTCTGGCTGCAAGAAGCTGTGTGCTTTTCGGCAAGTAGTTTAACTTCTCTGATGTTCTGTAACAGGGAATTGGTCCAGCTGTTGTAAAGGTTTTCTCTGTTTCTGACATTCTGTAATTCTGCCTCCTCCAACATGTTGACCTCTTCCTTCTCTGAACTCCCTTTTAGAATGCTTTTAGTCTCTACCACATAATATAATCTTCAGTTTTTCTCTAGTTATTGCACTTAGTAATGTCATTTGTCTCATATGCTTAACAGAGGGCTAAGTCCATGACTTAATACTTTTGCATCTATTGCAGATTAGTACAGGGCAGGTAACTGGTTGGGTAATTTGAGCACTTTCAGTCTCATAACACAGCCCGAGGTGAATCATGGCTGACAGCTCTACCTTCAGGTCCCAGGCCAGTACCATTAACCTTTGAACTGAGAAGGTTTGCAGGCCTTTTCTAGGATTTGTCCAACAGAAGTGACTCTACTTTGTTTTATTTTACTATATGAATTGCCAACAAAGGAGAAAAATGAAAGGATCTGGGATCGCAGAGGCCTGGATCACTTTTGTGTGTGAACCATCTCAGTTTAAAATGTGACAGGCTTGGGCAGGGGTTCAGGTTGGGAGGGGCAGTTGAAGGAAATCAATTGCTGTGGTTTGTAGAGAAGGTGTAGAGGGTGCATAGTTTAAAGAAGGAGCCCAAGGAACCACAGAGGAATAAGGCTAACTATTCGACTTGAGAGTCAGTTTTGTAATAAATAGCTAAAGGGTGAAGTTATTGAACATATAATAACCCACAGGAGGAAAGAACATGGTTTTTGTGAGGTAGTTATACCTCAGCATCTAACAGGGTTCTTTGAGAGGGGTAAATAAGGTGTGAACAAGGCGGAGCCAGTGAACAGTTTAGATTTTCAAAAAGCCTTTGATAAGATTTTATACCAAAGACTGCTTTAAAAAATGTCCTCTCCCCATGGGGTTGGGGATAATGTTTAGTCATGCAGAGAGATCTAGTTTAAACACAGGAAGGAAGAAACAAACGGGTGGTTTAAATGAGCTCTTACTTGCATGGAGAGATTTTTACAGTAGGCTCTCCTAAGAATCAATGTTTAGGTTTTTTTTTTTTTAACATTTTTATAAATGATTGGGGGGTCAGCATAGTAACTCTCCCAGATGCTTCCCAATTTATAGTTGACACTGAGAGCTTGTAGATAGTAAAATACTAAGCTGAAGAGTATTAGCTGAAGGACTGTTTCACAAGGCAATGTGAGAAGGCAGGAAAATAGCATGAAAGACTATGTCTGAGAAGATGGCTGTGCACATATTTTTCAACTCATGAAAGGGATCCAGGAGTCATATGTAGGGATCTCTGAAGACATTTACTTTGGGTATTCTTGTGTCTACATTCAGAAAGACTTACATAATACTTGACATAATCATAAAGGTCATTAGAAATAAAAGAGTATATTATTGTCCTGATTCAAAATTGATGCCTTTTTACCTGTGTTATTTGTACAATTTGAGTTTTGAAGACTACGCAGGAAAATGGATCAAGGGTTTGAATAAGGATTATTCAAACAAGAGATGAGTATGTCATTTATAGAATGTCAAACAGAGAAAGTCTGAGAAAGGAGATTAATCAAAAGAAATCTCATGGAGAACATAAGTTGGTTTACTGTAGACTTGTTTGCTACATCCCAAAAGTTTGAACAAAAGGCTTTCTTTTGAATTTGAAAGATCTATTTTTAAATGAATTTGCCTTAGCAGACATGTGGCAAATAAGAAACATGAGGCTGTTAGCCTGAGTGTTCAGACTGAAAAATGCAGTTTTATCAAGAGCTTAGTTTATAATATGTTTAAAGAGTAGCCAGGAAACACCAGTGCTTTTTCATTAAAAGCTCTGTGGATGTCATTGTGATGGGCTGTATTGAAGAATCATTGAGTTGGCATGGTGATTCTGGCCCTTTTACAAACCAGGGAGCCATTTTACACAAGAACTGTAGATACAGAACCTAGGTTGTGACCCAAGCGTATAAATTGACCCCCAGTATTTTTGGAAGACTTTATTTTTTAAAGATTGAATGATGACTTGTACTCTGTAATTTATGCTAATTTATTCTGGGCCCCTGGTGCAGTTATTAAATACAGATCTGTTTCTGTCATCCAATACATAGTTTTATTGTGACTTTTCCTATAGAAAGTTAAATTTAAGGACAGCTGGAAAAGCTGGAAAAAAAAAGAATATATCATCTACAGAATGACACCAAGAACAGAGGAAGCTAGATATATGGCTAAGATCTATAAAATAGGGGCAGTTTCTGGGAGTGAGTTTTCTGAAGGCTATGTATTGCTTTTTGACAGCTTTTTCTAAGTTAAGCATGATGATAATGCCTTCCCAGAGTGACGGCAGTGCCTAAAGGGCAATCCATCTGCCCACAACCTTTTCAGTGAGTGTGAAATTTGCATCAAAAGACCCACTGACTCAGATACTTACACCATATAATTTCTTGAATCATTAATAATGCTGTGCCCTTCCAGGCCCATGGTAACTCCTTGAAAGCACAGAAACTAATCCGTTCATTGTGCCCTCCTATGTAAAATTAGTATTAAGTAGTAATTTTGATGAATGGTCAGGAGTTAGTGATTGTTGAGTTTGTAACAAATAGCTGACTCTAATAACCACACCCCAGGTGGAGGAAGAGGGTTTCTGCAGGAGCCCTTCAAAGCGCTGCTTGTACGGGAAGACTGTACCAGACTTGAGCAGTTGGATTTGATTGTTACACACTTCAGAGGGGAGACTGCTCTCATGGATATGTGCATTACCTTAAACTTGTCTTCAGGAAGATATCTTCCTGCTACATCTAGTCCATCAGCAATTCTTGTCAGCTTTATGTCTCAAATATGTCCCCAATCTCTCCACTTCGTCTCTGTTGCCATGACCCTGCTTCAGGCTGCCATCATCTCTCGCTGGTCTACTGCAGACATAATTGGCCTCCCCTTTTCCACTCTTGCCCCCTTGACAATTCTCCAGACAGCATCCAGGCTCATTTTTTTAAAAAATACTAGTCTGATTATGTCACTGTCCTGCTCAAAACCTTCTGGTGGCTTCTCATTGTTCTTAGAATAAAATTCAAAGTCTTTGCTGTGGCCTTTGAAGCCCTGCATGGTCAAGACCTTGGCTATCTCTGTGACCCCATTTCATACGATATTTCTCCGTAAGTCACTACATTCCAACCCCTCTAGTGCTGTCTCTCTTCCTCAAATACACCAAGCTACTCTGCACTTCCAAGTTTCAAGTTTGCTGTTTCTTCTGCTTAGTATATTCTTTCTCCAGATCTTCACATAGTTGATGTCTTCTGGTCACCTGGGTCTCAGCTCAAATATCAGTTCCTCAAAGAGGCTCTCCCTGATTATCCTATCTAATGTTCAGACCCATGTATCACCCTCACGTTATCCTGTTTTACTATTTCAGAACACATATCACTGTCTACTATTACTTTATTTCTTGTCTCTCTTGTGCACTAGATAAGTTATGCGTCAGCAAGGACAGTGTTTGTGTTGTTGACTTTTATATCCCTAATATCCAGAACTGTAGCTGATGCATAGTAGGCCTAGTTTCATAAATATTTGGGAATGAAGAAATAAATCTCAGTGTTCATCAGCATCAGCAGTTCTCTTACAACTGTCACAGTTTCCTCTGGGGAAGGTAGTTGACTTGACCAGGTGGTACCTAAGTTGCTTAAATTGTATTAGAGGAAACTACAGGCCTTGAACACCTGGAGGCAGATTCTCATAGTAATGGCAGTTTAGCCTTATAAACCCCACATGGGTGGTACAGTCTTTAATCATTGTCTTCTTTGCTATAGAAGGTGATAGCCAACAAAAGCTACAATTTATTGAATGTTTATGGTGTATCAGGCACAGAATAAGCACTTCACAGGCATTATCTCGTTTAATCCACGCAACAACCCTATGTGGTAGGTTTTATTATTATCCCCATTTTATAGTCTTGAGAACTGAAGCATAGTCACACAGCTAGTAAGTGGGGGAATCCAGATAGGTACCTAGGCAGCCTGACTCCAGAGGTTGACCATACATGTGGATTGCACAACCACCTCTAAGAGGTGATCTCTTGATCTCTGTGCAATTTGTACATCATGACTGAGATTTTACACTTGACTTTTAGTGACCTTTTAGTTTTGGTGATCACTGCTTCCCAAACAAGTTCCTTTGGGTTCTATCACCATGACCAATATTAGGTAAGATGTGCCTTTTTGGTCATACTGGATCACTGTGAATGAGACCACGTTGTAATGGAGCACTCATTTGAGGTGTTTTTGTTTTTTTTTTTTTTTCTTCTTTCTTTTTTCATGGTCTTGCTGCATAGTCTAAAACTTCATAGTAATGAATCCCAAGAACTTATAGCAAGGGATGAGGCCTAGCTTGGGATTGTTATGAACATAACTGTTTCCTGAGGCTGCAGGAATCATTCCCTGTTGTGTAGCTCTTGCTCTCAAGAAAGCATTCAGTTCTGGGCCAATAGGAAATCTATGCTGAGTTGGATGACACTAGCTTCAGTTGGGGAGATATTGAGTGGAGGGGGGAGATGATACTGTGACTTACATGCTGCCCAATTTTTTATTCCCAGGAGACAGACCAACTACAGCAAAAATGCATCATTCATTTCTGACACCCACTATACAGTCACCCTCCTTCTCCCTACTTCCTGCTGGAAGAAAGTAGAAAAAAAGGGAAAAAAGGATGGTAGTATAAGTAAACACCCTGCTAAGTAATATAAATATGTAACCAGTTAACATGATGTAGTAGTATAAATATGCAATGTAAGTATATAACCCATAAACATACTATATTCTATGTAATATATATTAAAAGTATGTGTGTGTCAACAGCACTAAGACGTTTGGGACCCACTGTATGTATGTGTGTATTTAAATATTTAAAAATAAACACATATACCTACATGTAAGCCTCCTCATACAGGTTTTTCAGACCAGCAGGCACTGGTTAAACATGATGGAAAGCTCAATGTGTTACTATAAATGTAATGCTCTGATAGATGTATGTGTCTGAATATAGTTACAAATAAGTAACCACAGTTGAACTTTGTATAGATAGATGGAATCACTGAAGCTTGTCTGTCTCTCATGAAACTTAGACTTGCCTAATTACTGTTGAATGGAACTTCTGCTGTATCAGTACAGGTTAAGCTGAAGTGTCACTAAAGCACAGTGATGATGATCAGTGGTCACTCAGAACTCTCTTATAATGGACTTTTTTGTTTGGTTTGTTTTTAATGGCATTTGATAAAGTGTTTCAAATGTATTTCTGTACTGACTTTTTTTTGGTAGTATTACCTACTGTATTTAGTATGTTTGTAGATTTTTTTAAGTCCCATAAAACGTATACTTTCTTGCCTCTTAGCCCCATAGTACACTCTAGAAGGTAGATGTACAGAGCTATCTTGCCAGGCATTATGTTAGGCCCCAGGATGGCTGATATGAACTGGGAAATCTGGGACCTGACTGGCATTTTAGTCATTGATGTTCACCATCTTTGGCAGCTTAATTGTCCATCAAAAGGCATGTTAACCCTTGGATCACTAGGCTGCCATTTAATGCACTGGAAGAAAACGTGTCTTGTAGAAACTTATTACCTCCCAAAGAATTAATGGTAAAATGTTTTCTTTCTACTAACAGCACTTTTTCTGTTTAAAAATCTCTAGCTTACCAATATATACTTTATAAATCACTTTTTAAAATGTGAATTGCAAAGTATTCATAATTTGCTAGGTACTCTAAAGATGAGTACTCCCATGGTTACTCTTACTCTGAGCTTATGTTCTAACTAAAATGCAGTCACACATAATCCATTTAACATTACAGATAGAGAATAAACATGTACTTTTTAGGAGACAATGTAGAAATTGAGGAGTTATTTTACTCTTTGTAATAATCTTTACAACTCTTCAGGAATTAGAACAACTCTAAGAGTAACTTTGACTATCTGACTCCGTGTTGCTTTCCTTCATAACACCAAAAAGGATGGTACTGACAGTGAAGCAGTTTGTATGATGGTTAACTGAGAAGCCACTGGGGCCAGATCGCCTGAGTTTTTATTCAGCAGTACCATTTACTAAATGACCTTAAGCAAGTCACTTGACCTCTCTTTCCCTCAGTTTCCAAATCTCTAAAACTCTGCCTCATGGATTTGTAGGATACAATGTGTTAATACATGTAAAGCTTCTGGTATTTAGTGAGCACTCAGTGCTAGCCATGATGATTATTTGTATTGTTGTCATTATTATTGACTGTGTGCACCAAAGACCACTATGTAGCCAACAGTTATTTCTTCACTTCTCATGTAATTCCCTACTTCTCATGTAAATGAGTTTTGCATGCAGCTCTCAAGAACTGCCTGCTGTTGTGCTTCTTACCCACTCATAAGAGAGTTCCTCAGTGGCTCATTGCCACCAAGTAGCTCTCCCCTAACCACAAACATTTTTTAAAAAGACTAAATGTGAAAATACTTCATAAGAATATCACACAGAGGAGTTTTCATCAATCCCATCATTTTGCCCGGCACTTTTTACAAAACACTGTTTTTTGTCACTTGGGCACTAGGTACATTGATGAAAATACTGAAGTGAGAAAGAACAAATGCCACCATTGTGAGCAACACATAGCTCCCGTAACAAGTAAACCTGCTGTAGGGGAAAAAAAGCCAGTGAGAAGCAGTATGAAAAACACATATACATACAACTGTATGCTTTTGCAGTTACAGACACTTATAGAAGATATCAAGTCATCTTTCCAAGAGCACAAAATACTTCCTATGTTCTCATTTAAAATTAAAAGGAAATTTGTTGGATTATCATGACAGTGTCATTATTGTACTTCTTCCTCTGTAATATTCACCATCATCCTCACAAACCAGTTCTTAACATCTTTACGTTCTTATGTTTCTTCCATATAGTATATGTCCACTGTTAATAAATCATGTTTTTGAAAACCTGGTAATTTTTTCATGGCTTACTAAAATAAATATAGATGCCTCTGTTGCATTTTATATTTAAATGTATTTTTCAGAGGTCTCATTTACCATAAAAACTTCATAGAAATGAATTTTCAAACAAAAAATTACTTGATAATATTATATACTAAAGTAGCAATGTGTTTCATAAACAAGTACAATATATAATGAAAGGAGGTCTCTAGAAAATTGCATTTCATCTTAGTTAAATGGATTTCTCATGCCTTTGATAAACCTGTAATAGTCTATGACATAATGTTTTATGATTTTTTAACCTTATACAATCTCTGACTAATTCTGAACTTGATCTCCTTGCCTTTCTTGCAATCTGAGAAGATACTTAAAATTGTTTTTCCCCAGAGGGGGAATTGATGTTTGTGTTGGGGTGGGGAGAGAGAGAGAGGGACAGAGAGAGAGAGGGAGAGAGGGAGAGAGGGAGAGAGGGAGAGGGAGAGAGGGAGAGAGGGAGAGAGAGAAAGAAACATGCACCAGTCTGACTGAAATGAAAAACTCCACAGGTCAGTTGGTAACAGCTCATCTGTAGCTACTTACGAGGAAGTTGGAAACACTGGTGCAACTATTCACATGAAAAAGATATCCCCAAGCTAAAGAGAATGTTAATTGTGTGGTTCATACTTTTAACTTGCTTGTCCATATTGGGGCCTTAACCTAATTCAGCCTATTTATTTTTAGTGGGCCAGTAACATTTCATGTGCATATGATCTCCTTCAATATCATCAGGAAATTGATGGTGAAAGTTGGGCTGTTTGTCTTGATCACATCAATTTCACTGTATCAGTATTCCCTTACCAATAACAGGAGGCAGAATATCACTTGAGAAATGTAGCTAAACAGTCCAGCAGAAATATGACCTCATCTAACACTCTTTAGAATCTGAGTACAATGTCTCAAATAGTACCAGGTGTACCAACGCAGGTAATAAATATTGTTTCATAATTTGATATGTGACTGGTGAACAAGATTAGCAAGGAGAAGAGAATATCTTGTAGCTAATGTCCTGGGTACAATTTGCAGTCTAAAGGGTTTCTGAACACATGAAATTTTGCTTGCTTGCTCTAATGTGCCATTTCTTGTATTAGTCTAAATTTTTCAATGGGAAAAAAATCCCTGATTTCCTCGTTGTTCTATACCAGAAGGAATTATTACCTAACTTAATTAGCTTGGTCATAGCTACTAAAATGATTGAATTTAGAAATACAATAAGAATATTATGCCATGTTTAGAGAGAGTCACTTATCTGTATCACTCATTTATATTTTTTATTATAATCTGGTTATGAAGTACTTTAAGGATGTTTCAGAAAGTACAGAGAATAATATAAAGAACACCCATGTAACCACTCACAGTTTTGCCAGATCTTAACATTTTGCCATATTTGCTCTCAATATATTTTTTAAAGAAACTGAGCAATTGAAACCTTCAGTGTAGCTTTCACTCTTTCCCTTCTCAGAGATAACTACTATCCTGAATTTCATGTTCCTAATTCCCTTAAATGTTTGTTTACTTTTACTACATGTATATGTGTCCATAAATGATATTGTGTGTGTGTGTGTATATATATATAGTATTATTTTACATATAAAGTTTTAAAACTTTTTATAAATGATATCACTCTGGATATATTCTTCCCCAACTTGCTATTATCGCTCAATTTTTATGTTTTTGCCATATATCCCTGGTGATAGATGGAGCTGTAGTTCATTCATTTAAATTGCTTATAGTATTCCGTAGTACAATGTGAGAGATTAAGCCAACTGTACAGTTAGAAGGTGTAGTCCCCAACAAGACCTCCCACACTTCTGACACAAACTGCATGTTTGGGGGATTCCCAAAACGACCCTCAGTTTGGATAGTTCACTAGAGGGACTCCCACGACTCACTAAAAGCTGTTAACTCACCATTATGCTTTATTTATTATTATTTTTTTAATATATATATATTTAAATTTATTTATTTATTTTTGGCTGTGTTGGGTCTTCATTTCTGTGCGAGGGCTTTCTCCAGTTGCGGCGAGCGGGGCCAACTCTTCATCGCAGTGCGCGGGCCTCTCACTATTGCGGCCTCTCCTTGCGGAGCACAGGCTTCAGACGTGCAGGCTCAGTAGTTGTGGCTCACGGGCCCAGTTGCTCTGCGGCATGTGGGATCCTCCCAGACCAGGGCTCGAACCCGTGTCCCCTGCATTAGCAGGCAGACTCTCAACGACTGTGCCACCAGGGAAGCCCCACCATTATGCTTTATTACAGGGAATGGGTATAGCTTGAGATCAGTCAAGGGAAGAAGTGTGTAGGATAGAGTACAGGGGGGTTCCAAATGTGGAGCTTTCAGTTGTCCTCTCCCCGTGTTATTCTCCTCTTATTGATGTATAGCAGTATGCACAGAGGATGGCTAACCAGGGAGGCTCAGCAGAGCTTCAGTGTCCAGAGTTTTCATTGGAGCTCCATCACTCAGGTGTGACTGATTTGCCCATGGGGCTGATCTCAGTCTCCAGCCCCACCAGAGGTTAACTGAAATACCACAGTTCCCAAAGTCTCCACCCTAAATCACACTTTGGTCTTTCTGGCATGACTAGTTCCCACCCTAAGACTCTCTGGTGTGGCCAGCCCTCACCCTAAGTCATATTGTTAGACTGTCTGGTGACCCAAGGGCTACACACAAGCAAGGACACTTCTTTTAGGCTTGGCATTCCAAGGGCTTAGAGATAACCTCCCAGAAGCCAAGAACAAAGGCCGGACGTCTTTGTGGGCCGGGTTAAATTCTTTATTACACATATGAATATACCACATTTTCTTTTGTTCATTCTCCTCTTGATGGACATTTGAGTTGCATGTGATGTATATCAAGTAGTACCTATATTTATTTATTTAATGAATGCTTTATGTAATACTGTATGACAGGCACTGTGTAGCTTCTTTACAAATATTAACTCATTTAATTCCCAGAAGAATCCTCTGTGATATAAATACTATTATTCTCATTCCACAGATGAAGAAAATAGGATACATAGAGGCTAAATGCCTTGTTCAAGGTCACACAGTCAGTAGGTTGAATAGCTGAGGTATAAACTCAGGCAGTCAGAATCCTTCCCCATAACCACTATGTTTTGCTGTCTAAAAAAAATGCAGCAACAAATATTTTTATACACGTCTTCTTTTGTATATGTGTCTGAGAGTCTTTGTAAGATTTATGCCTAATAGAATTGCTGCACTGTAGGCGTATGCATCGTCAACTTTATTAGACATGGCCAAATTATTATCCAAACTGATATTTTTAAATAATTTGTAAGATATTTGCACATATCTTTCCTAGCCTGTGGCTTTTCATTTTCTTTTGTTGTCCAGATGTTTATAATTTTAAAATACTTCATTTTTTCAAGATTTTCTCTATGATTTTGCTTTTTGTATCTTATTCAAGAAATATTTCTTTCCCCTGAGCTCAAATGTATATCCTCCTATATTCTAGAAGCTTTGCATTTTATAGTTATACCTTTCATCTACCTGGGATTGATTCTGAATATGGTGTGAAACAGTTGTCTCAAAACCACTTGTTCAATGGTCCATTCTTTCCCCATTGGTCTGTAATGCCACGTCTGTCATAATCATATTCATATACTTAGAAGTCTTTATATTAGTTTGCTATTGCTGCCATAACAAATCACCACAAACTTATTAGCTTAAAACCATACAAGTTATTATATTATGGTCCTGGAGGTCTTAAGTCTAAAATGGGTAGGCAGGGCTATCTTCCTTCTTGAGGCTCTAGGAGAGAATTTGTTTCTTGTCTTTTCCAGCTTATATAGGGCCCCTACATTCCTTGGCTTGTGACCCCCTTCTAGCAGTAGCATCACTCTGACCTCTGTTTCCATCCTCAAAATCTTCACTGACTTTGACCCTTCTGCTTCCTTTTTTAAAGTACTTTTCCGATGACATCGCACCCACTGGGATAATCCAGGATAACCTCTCCAGCTCAAGATCCTTAATTTAATCACATCTTTAGAGACCCTCTTGCTGTGTAAGAGAACATATCCACAGGTTGCAGGGATTAGGATGTGAACATCTGTAATGGGGGCATTATTCAGCCTACCGCAGTCTTCTTCCTGGACTTTCCATCATTCTTATGTTTTTAATTCATCCCTTTTAAGCATACCCATTTTATAATCTCTGATAGCTCTACTATCTAAGTAAAGTGTTTTGGGAATCTAATCCTGCTGTTTATTGTGTCCAGTAATTCTCACTCAGGATAAGATGTGTTTCTTCATCTGTTGTATAATTTTAGATTATAAACTCATCATAAGGGAACTCTGTGACAATCTCATGTGGCCTGGGTTGAGGTCATATTGCTCCAGAAAGTTTTAGCGGTTGCTTCCACCAAGTTTCCAGGGGATACCCAGGGGGTACCCAGAGCCACTTTAGTGATGTTTTATTGGTTAAGGGTTTCTTGGATCACGTAGTAGTGTAATTTCAAATTCCCAACCTGTGTGAGAGCAGACCACTGGTTATAAATATAGAGGTATATATATATATATATCTTCTTCCACACAGGGCTTTAGGTAAAACAATTTATGTTTTCTCTCTCTTGTAGTCATTGGATTTTCTACCTCGATCACCTTTTCACTGAGTCCTATTAAGGATCCAGGTGTTGTTAGAGAATATCTTATTCTCTACTCCCTGCCTTGTTTGGATCCTAAGGCCTCTCTTTTCCCTATGTGGGTGGGCATTAAAACCCCAGCCCTTAGATTCATGAGTTAGGCAGACTTCTTAGAGCTTCTGTAGCATTAACTCTTGTGCTTACTGCTCTGGTTTTCAGTTCCTGGTTTAGTTTTTGCTTACTTTTATGGTAAACCTCCAGAGCTTTCCCTGCTTGTTTCTTCCTTAACATTTATTTGCGGTCACTTCTGTTGAGGGGGGGGTCTCATTCATCACCTCTTGAGGCTATTTGTAGCCTATGTATCTCAGTCAGTAGCTGGTTTGGTGTTGGGGGTAGCTGAACTTTGCTTAGGGACACTTTTGGCTTGGTCTCAATTCTAGGCTTCCACATTGTATTATTAGCACTATTACCTGTGCTGCATTAAAATATTACTAATCTTACCTCTGAGAGATTCTTAATACCATGATAGAAAAGGTAATAAATTGTCAAAATCTTTTTTCTCTAAGACCAATTAAATTTATTAAATGTTAGATATTTAAAAGAATATTATGTTACCCTAATTTTGAACTCAAGAATTCTAATCCTCATTTTCCTATTCTCTTCCTAGGATGTGTGCAGTGTTTGGTGGAATCTATTGTCTTCGCCATTTGGTACAGTGCCTTGTCGTGGACAAAGAATCTGGAAAGTGAGGATGATATAAGTTACCTTCCTATATTTACATCCCAAGCACAAGTGAAAAATGCTAAATTCGATTTTTAAAAAATGATTCTTCAAAGATCCTCCTTGGTATTAATAACATATCAACCTTGATTAAAAGTAATTTGTGTTTACATCCTCCAGAACAAGGAAAGTGAGTTCAGAATATAGAAACTAAATTAATTTCCCTACAATATGACTATAGCTCCTGATCATCCAAGCTTGGAAGACAAATCATTTCAGCTGCCGGGGGTGGGTGATGAGTGATGTTAGTTTTCCTTATGGCCTTACCTCCTCTAATTGATTTTTATCAGATGACAACAAAGCCCTCTGTTATTGCATTTTTAAAAATGGAGCTCACCTAAAGACTCATCAGATTAATCTGTGCTGATAATGCATGTCACTCCAAGAGAAAAGACTTTAATGAGTTTTTAGGTAGATTGTTGTCATAAACTATGCTGCCCTGTTATCTGAGGATAAATTATTTTACAACCGTATCAGGTCTACAGTCTGGTTTAGGATTGAAATAAGGATGTACCTGCTTTTAAAGAAAGCTGAGCACAGTCTATTTATCTGTGTATTTTTATATTTCAGCTATATTTTTCTAGGATTTATTATTTAGTTACTAGCATATGCTGTTGTCTAAATTACACTAAATAAGTAGTATTCTTCGATATCTGGGGTTTACATTGAAACTTAAATGGGTCAACTGGATCAAGTTTTAGGAGCTATTTAATTTACTATGTATTTTTCTTTTTTGTTATATGTTCTTAAGCATATACTGACCTATATCTCTTGTGTGACTTTTTAGGGGTATATAAAGAAATAGTATTTTTCAGGTCATAAAATACCTTAATATCTTGAACTGGAAGCTTAAAAATATAAATTTTAAGGTGTTTTTTTCATTTTACAGTAATTCTCTATAGTCTAAGTGGCATAAAATGTCTGTTAACTTCTTACAAGCCAGTTATAGTGCACTACTAGTATTTCAAGATATGGTGGAGAACAAATTCAACTAGAATATGTAATAGTTAAACAGTGAATTTGCTTTAGAAAAGTAATTCTCTACTATAAGATAAAATAGGCACATGGTTTAAAGGCTTATAATTTACTTTTAGCAATTTAACAGAAAGGTACTACGTAAATGAAGTATGATAATCTACAGTGAAAAAATCCACTCTGAAGGCCCAAGATACTCATATATTGATGCGTGAAGGGCTCTGTGGAGGTTCATGAAGGAATAGTTGTCTTTATGACTCTTAGAGTCATTTTTCCTTATGCATTCATTTTGAAGCATGAGTATGTACCCATGATGGAAAGGCAGATAATGAATTGCTTGTTTGGTGTTTATTTACTTAGATTCTTTTACCTTTTGGGGGCCTCATTCCAGTCCTACACGTTACTTTTAGTGACATGAAGAATTTGCATGGCTCATGTTTGTTTAAAAAAAAAAAAGGATATGTTAGTACAGTAAAAACATCTGTTGAACTAAAGGCTACATTTACCTTAACTTTGACTTAGTTTTTATTACAAACTCTGAACAGAAGAACTCTTCTTTGTGGTCTGCTGCAGATTTCAGTTGCAACAGATAGCTGAGGGCTAAGGGTCTAACGACCAAAGTTTGGTAGTTTTCAAATTTTAATGTGCCTATGAATCACTAGGTAAACTTGTTAAAAAAAAATACACATTTCTGTGCCTCACGCTGAGAGAGTGAAATTGGATAATGTGCTTAGAGTGGAGCCAGGGAATTTGCAGTTTTAAGGAACACCCCCAAATGAATATAATGTAGGTTCTCCTTAGATGACACTAAAAAATACTGATCTGTAAGGTAAAGTTCAGGATTTAGCCAGTGGTACTATGTTCCATGATGGACTGGGGACTCTAGGTCTTAATTCATTTCTTTTACATCTTTGTAGAAGGACCTCAAACATAACAGTTATTCTCTAATGACTCTGAAGGCATGCAATGGTCAGGTAACCCTGGAGTGAAAGAAGACATGGAACTCTGTCACTGCCATGAGTGACGGTGGACACAAGTCAGTTTTCTCTGGGCCAGTTCCCTTATCTGCAAGATGAGTTAGATGGACTCTGCAGTAGTTTTCGAGTCTCCTCCAGCTATGACATGCTTCAGTTGAGTTACTGAAAGTACTTAGTTTCTCCTTAACACTTAGAAGTAAGTTATTTTAAGATGTTTTATATGCCCAAATGTAGTCCATTCTCACATACTGGGTTATCTTCAATCCCAGTGAGAAATTGAAAAAAATGTTCAAACAACTTGTATGTGTCTACTTTAATGAATGTAAATGAAATAGCAAGATGTCTACTTATGCTATTTATTATTATTTTACTAGAACCTCAGTTTTCCAGTGAATATCTTTTTCTTGTCCATCTTGGGGTGGTTAAGATACAGCCATTTTGTATTCTGCATATGATTCTCATGCTGGAAAACTTATTCCAAGCCATAACTATTTAATTCCTTAATAGTGGGACAGTTAAAACTTTGACCTGCATTTATAATTTCATGATATCTACAGTATTCTCACTATACTAAATTGTGTATGGGATCTTTAAAAGGTTTCTTTTAAGAGACAACCAGTACTTCAAAATTGTAAATTCATATCTTTGCTAGTAATTATGAAATTTTGCTTCTTTAAAATATCCATTCTGTCAACTCAAAGAGTCTCTATAAACATCTAAAGCTAGCATTGATTGAAGTTGACTCAGGCTAATGTATCTTTCCCAAATACTATTTTGTCATTCAAAATCAAATAATTGAGAGACCTACCAGTAATAGGAGATGTTTTGTTAGGACTTGAATATAAAGTGAGGGATAATTTTTTGAGGGGAAAAACTTGAGTTTATATTTGGGCATATCCAGCATACATTTCTTTTTAAGCAATCCAGGTTGACTAATTGTTTATTCTAAGTGTAATTGGCGTATTAATCAAGGAATCTGCAGATGTTTGTATTTGTCTCCTTATGGTTTTAGATTGCCTTTTTTTCCCCAATTTTCCTATAAGGAACACTTGACATCCCCTTTACTCTTCGGTGTAGTTAAGAGCTAACCATGCTTCAGGTCTAAGGTCTAAGTTTATTTCCTGATCCCACAGACTAGATCAGAACCCAGCCCCCCAACTCAGGTCCCCTTTTATGATTGTAAATTCCCCCTAAAAAAAGTCAGGGTCTCACTTCTTTATCTCCAGAACCAAGGCAGTTTCCGATCACCCATTATACGCAGTAGCTTTGTGTTAAATGAATGAACGAAGATTAAAAACTGATGATAGCCTCTTTTGTGCTTTTCTTTTCACCTTTCACTGAGGAAACCTGATAGAAGCATAAATGATCATAGCATTGAGTTTAGTGTGGTGATTACACATCAAAGTATCATACCAATGTTGAGAGGAGAAATATGGAATATGTAACTAAATGCATGCTTATTTTCAGCTAGATCTTATTTTTCATTTTTTTCCCCAAAGATCAAGGTTTATTTATTCTTTTAAATTTTTGAATGTTATTTTATTTATTTTTTTATACAGCAGGTTCTTTTTAGTTATCCATTTTATACACATTAGTGTTTATATGTCAATCCCAATCTCCCAGTTCATCACACCACCACCACCACCACCACCTGCCGCTTTCCCCCCTTGATGTACATAAGTTTGTTCTCTACATCTGTGTCTAAATTTCTGCCCTGCCAACCAGTTCATCTGTACCATTTTTCTAGGTTTCACATGTATGCATTAATATACAATATTTGTTTTTCTCTTTCTGACATACTTCACTCTGTATGACAGTCTCTAGATTCATCCACGTCTCTACAAATGACCCAATTTCGTTCCTTTTTATGGCTGAGTAATATTCCATTGTATATATATGTACCACATCTTGTTTATCCATTCATCTGTTGATGGGCATTTAGGTTGCTTCCATGACCTGGCTATTGTTAATAGTGCTGCCGCGAACATTGGGGTGCATGTGTCTTTTGGAATTATGGTTTTCTCTGGGTATATGCCCAGTAGTGGGATTGCTGGGTTGTATGGTAGTTCTATTTTTAGTTTTTTAGGGAACCACCATACTGTTCTCCATAGTGGCTGTATCAATTTACATTCCCACCAACAGTGCAAGAGGTTCCCTTTTCTCCACACCCTCTCCAGCATTTGTCGTTTGTAGATTTTCTGATGATGCCCATTCTAACTGGTGTGAGGTGATACCTCATTGTAGTTTTGATTTGCATTTCTCTAATAATTAGTAATGTTGAGGAGCTTTTCATATGCTTCTTGGCCATCTGTATGTCTTCTTTGGAGAAATGTCTGTTTAGGTCTTCTGCCCATTTTTTGGTTGGGTTGTTTGTTTTTTTTAATATTGAGCTGCATGAGCTGTTTATATATTTTGGAGATTAATCCTTTGTCCGTTGATTCATTTGCAGGTATTTTCTCCCATTCTGAGGGTTGTCTTTTTGTCTTGTTTGTAGTTTCCTTTGCTTTGCAAAAGCTTTGAAGTTTCATTAGGTCCCATTTGTTTATTTTTGTTTTTATTTCCATTACTCTAGGAGATGGATCAAAAGAGATCTTGCTATGATTTATGTCAAAGAGTGCTCTTCCTATGTTTTCCTCTAAGAGTTTTATAGTGTCTGGTCTTACATTTAGGTCTCTAATCCATTTTGAGTTTATTTTTGTTTATGGTGTTAGGGAGTGTTCTAATTTCATTGTTTTACATGTAGCTGTCCAGTTTTCCCAGCACCAATTATTGAAGAGACTGGCTTTTCTCCATTGCATATCCTTGCCTCCTTTGTCATAGATTAGTTGACCATAGGTGCATGGGTTTATCTCTGGGCTGTCTATCCTGTTCCATTGATCTATATTTCTTTTTTTGTGCCAGTACCATATTGTCTTGATTACTGTAGCTTTGTAGTATAGTCTGAAGTCAGGGAGTCTGATTCTTCCACCTCCGTTTTTTTCCCTCAAGACTGCTTTGGCTATTCGGGGTCTTTTGTGTCTCCATACAAATTTTAAGATTTTTGTTCTAGTTCTGTAAAAAATGCCATTGGGAATTTGATAGGGATTGCATTGAATCTGTAGATTGCTTTGGGTAGTATAGTCATTTTCACAATATTCATTCTTCCAATCCAAGAACATGGGATATCTCTCCATCTGTTTGTATTATCTTTAATTTCTTTCATCAGTGTCTTATAGTTTTCTGCATACAGGTCTTTTGTCTCCCTAGGTAGGTTTGTTCCTAGGTATTTTATTCTTTTTGTTGTAATGGTAAATGGGAGTGTTTCCTTGATTTCTCTTTCAGATTTTTCATCATTAGTGTATAGGAATGCAAGAGATTTCTGTGCATTAATTTTGTATCCTGCTACTTTACCAAATTCATTGATTAGCTCTAGTAGTTTTCTGGTGGCATCGTTAGTATTCTCTATGTATAGTATCATGTCATGGGTAAACAGTGACAGTTTTACTTCTTCTTTTCCAATTTGGATTCCTTTTATTTCATTTTCTTCTCTTACTGCCATAGCTAGGACTTCCAAAACTATGTTGAATAATAGTGGCGAGAGTGGATATCCTTGTCTTGTTCCTGATCTTAGAGGAAATGCTTTTCAGTTTTTCATCATTGAGAATGATGTTTGCTGTGGGTTTGATGTATATGGCCTTTATTATGTTGAGGTAGGTTTCCTCTAGGCCCACTTTCTGGAGAGTTTTTATCATAAATGGGTGTTGAATTTTGTTGAAAGCTTTTTCTGCATCTATTGAGATGATCATATGGTTTTTCTTCTTCAATTTGTTAATATGGTTTATCACATTGATTGATTTGTGTATATTGAAGAATCCTTGCATCCCTTGGATAAATCCCACTTGATCATGATGTATGGTCCTTTTAATGTGTTGTTGGATTTGTTTGCTAGTATTTTGTTGAGGATTTTTGCATCTATATTCATCAGTGATATTAGTCTGTAATTTTTTTTTCTGTAGTATCTTTGTCTGGTTTTGGTATCAGGGTGTGGTGGCCCCATAGGATGAATTTGGGAGTCTTCCTTCTTCTGCAGTTTTTTGGAAGAGTTTGAGAAGGATGGGTGTGTGCTCTTCTCTAAATGTTTGGTAGAATTCACCTGTGGAGCCATCTGGTCCTGGACTTTTGTTTGTTGGAAGATTTTAATCACAGTTTCAATTTCATTACTTGTGATTGGTCTGCTTATATTTTCTATTACTTCCTGGTTCAGTCTTGGAAGGTTATACCTTTCTAAGAATTTGGCCATTTCTTCCAGGTTGTCCATTTTATTAGCATAGAGTTGCTTGTTGTAGTCTCTTAGGATGCTTTGTATTTGTGCAATGTCTGTTGTAACTTCTCCTTTATCATTTCTAATGTTATTGATTTGAGTCCTCTCCCTCTTTTTCTTGATGAGTCTGGCTAATGGTTTATCAATTTTGTTTATCTTCTCAAAGAACCAGCTTTTAGTTTTATTGATCTTTGCTATTGTTTTCTTTGTTTCTATTTCATTTATTTCTGCTCTGATCTTTATGAATTCTTTCCTTCTGCTAACTTTGGGTTTTGTTTGTTCTTCTTTCTTTAGTTCCTTTAGGTGTAAGGTTAGATTGTTTATTTGAGATTTTTCTTGTTTCTTGAGTTAGGCTTCTATTGCTGTAGACATCCCTCTTAGAACTGCTTTTGCTGCATCCCATAGGTTTTGGATCATCGTGTTTTCATTGTCATTTGTCTCTAGGTATTTTTTGATTTCCACTTTGATTCAGTGATCTCCCAGTTATTTAGTAACGTATTGTTTAGCCTCCGTGTGTTTGTGTTTTTTACGTATTTTTCCCTGTAATTGATTTCTAATCTCATAGCGTTGTGGTCAGAAAAGATGCTTGATATGATTTCAATTTTCTTAAATTTACTGATGCTTGATTTGTGAGCCAAGATGTGATCTATCCTGGAGAATGTTCCATGCGTACTTGAGAAGAAAGTGTCATCTGCTGTTTTTGGATGGAATGTCCTATAAATATCAAGTAAATCTGTGTGGTCTGTCATGTCATTTAAAGCTTGTGTTTCCTTATTAAATTTCTGTTTGGATAATGTCCATTGGTGTAAGTGAGGTGTTAACGTTCCCCACTATTATTGTGTTACTGTTGATTTCCTCTTTTTTAGCTGTTAGCATTTGCATTGTGTATTGAGGTGCTCCTGTGTTGAGTGCATATATATTTATAATTGTTTTATCTTCTTCCTGGATTGATCCCTTAATCATTATGTAGTGTCCTTCCTTGTCTCTTGTACCATTCTTTATTTTAAAGTTTATTTTATCTGATATGAGTATAGCTACTCCAGCTTTCATTTGGTTTCCATTTGCATGGAAAATCTTTTTCCATCCCCTCACTTTCAAGCTGTATGTGTCCCTAGGTCTGAAGTGGGTCTCTTGTAGATAGCATATATATGGGTCTTGTTTTTGTATCCATTCAGCGAGCCTGTGTCTTTTGGTTGGAGCATCTAATCCATTCATATTTAAGGTAATTATCAATATGTATTTTCCTATTACCATTTTCTTAATTGTTTTGGGTTTGTTTTTGTAGGTCCTTTTCTTCTGTTGTGTTTCCCACTTAGAGAAGTTCCTTCAGCATTTTTTGTAGAGCTGGTTTGGTGGTGCTGAATTCTCTTTGTTTTTGCTTGTCTGTAAAGCTTTTGATTTCTCCAAATCTGAATGAGATCCTTGCCGGGTAGAGTAATCTTGGTTGTAGGTTCTTCTCTTTCATCACTTTAAATATGTCATGCCACTCCCTTCTGGCTTGTAGAGTTTCTGCTGAGAAATCTGCTGTTAACCTTATGGGAGTTCCCTTGTATGTTATTTGTCCTTTTTCCCTTGCTGCTTTCAGTAATTTTTATTTGTCTTTAATTTTTGCCAATTTGATTACTATGTGTCTCAGCGTGTTTCTCCTTGGGTTTATCCTGTTTGGGACTTTCTGCACTTCCTGTACTTTGGTGGCTATTTCTTTTCCCATGTCAGGGAAGTTTTCAACTATAATCTCTTCACATATTTTCTCGGGTCCTTTCTCTCTCTCTTCTCCTTCTGGGACACCTGTAATGCGAATGTTGTTGTGTTTAATGTTGTCCCAGAGGTCTCTTAGACTGTCTTCATTTCTTTTCATTCTTTTTTCTTTTTTCTGTTCCACAGCAGTGAATTCCACCATTCTGTCTTCCATGTCACTTATCCATTCTTCTGCCTCAGTTATTCTGCTAGTGATTCCTTCTAGTGTTTTTTTCATTGCAGTTATTGTATTGTTCATCTCTGTTTGTTTGTTCTTTAATTCTTCTAGGTCTTTGTTAAACATTTCTTGCACCTTCTCGATCTTTGCTTCCATTCTTTTTCCGAGGTCCTGGGTCATCTTCACTATCATTTTTCTGAATTATTTTTCTGGAAGGTTGCCTATCTCCACTTCGTTTAGTTGTTTTTCTGGGGTTTTATCTTTTTCCTTCATCTGGTGCATAGCCCTCTGCCTTTTCATCTTGTCTATCTTTCTGTGAATGTGGTTTTTGGTCCACAGGCTTCAGGATTGTAATTCTTCTTGCTTCTGCTGTCTGCCCTCTGGTGGATGAGAGTGTCTGAGAGGCTTGTGCAAGTTTCCTGATGGGAGGGACTGGTGGTGGGTAGAGCTGGCTGTTGCTCTGGTGGGCAGAGGTCAGTAAAACTTTAATCCACTTGTCTGCTGTTGGGTGGGGCTGGGTTCCCTCCCTGTTGGCTGTTTGGCCTGAGAGGACCCAACACTGGAGCCTACCCAGGCTCTTTGGTGGGGCTAATGGTGGACTCTGGGAGGGCTCACGCCAATAAGTACTTCCCAGAACTTCTGCTGCCAGTGTCTTTGTCCTCTCAGTGAGACACAGCCACCCCCTGCCTCTGCAGAAGACCCTCCAACACTAGCAGATAGGTCTGGTTCAGTCTCCTATGGGGTCACTGCTCCTTCCTCTGGGTCCCGATGCACACACTACTTTGTGTGTGCCTTCCAAGAATGGAGTCTCTGTTTCCCCCAGTCCTGTCAAAGTCCTGCAATCAAATCCTGCTAGCCTTCAAATTCTGATTCTCTAGGAATTCCTCCTCCCTTTGCCGGACCCCCAGGTTGGGAAGCCTTATGTGGGACTCAGAACCTTCACTCCAGTGGGTGGACTTCTGTGATATAAGTGTTCTCCAGTTTGTGAGTCACCCACCCAGCAGTTATGGGATTTGGTTTTATTGTGATTGCGCCCCTCTACCATCTCACTGTGGCTTCTCCTTTGTCTTTGGATGTGGGGTATCCTTTATGGTGAGTTCCAGTGTCTTCCTGTCGATGATTGTTCAGCAGTTAGTCGTGATTCTGGTGGTCTCTCAAGAAGGAGTGAGAACACATCCTTCTCCTCCGCCATCTTGAACCTGGTCTTCAAAGTATTTCTTTTTCATAAGAAAAACTTGTGTTGTCTTATTTTTCATTTTTGTTTAATTTGCTCTCCTGAGATCTACATTGACTGTGCTCTCTTGGCTATATTATCCATTGACTCTGCTTTACTAATTTTTAGAGGACATGGATATCAGTAGTTCTTTTCTCTACCCTCTCATTAAGTTCTAATACTGAACCCCTCTGTTGACTGTTTCTGGAGACACTGAATGCTCTTGTTGAGCAGCTTTCTTTTTCTTTGCAGCAGTGCTGACCATGTAAAACTCCTGTACATTAGATTTGGCCATTTAGCAGTGTAGTATTTGATATTAGGGTAGGGTATGGATGACCTTGGACCAGACATGTCTGTAACCAGTAGTCTGAATCTAATTACTTCAGCTAGTGTTCTTGTGAACTTCAACTGTCTCACTTACTAGATTTCCTGCTATTACTATTTCTTGAGATATCTTTTTCTCTGATGTCAGGAATAACTCTACCTTTCCCAGGTACTTGGAAATTAGTAATGAATAGTATGTTAGACCAAGTGTGAGGTGACTGATTCTTAATACCATTTGTCATTGTAGGAAAATTGCTGAATTTCTGATTTTAGTATGTCCTATTTGCAAAATGATAGTGGTAATATTCTAGATATTTAACCTCCACCAACCCACATGCTAGTTTCTATGGGGATAAAGAGATAAATAAAACATGAATCTTGCCCTTGTGTACAAAGATTACAAGCTCTAAGGTCAGGTAGGCCTGGATCTGTACCCTGGCTTCCCCACTTACTAGATGAGTGAACTTTAACAAGTTCTGTGATTGGAAGTGATTTGGAAGAAGCACTGTGATGGAAAGAGATTCTTTACCTGCTAAATCAGAGATTCTATATCTTTGTTTCTGTCTCTGCACTATTCATGTACATGGAATACTTCCATCATCTGTCCATCTATTCAGTCATCCATGAACAGTTGTTATCTGCGTGCCAGGCACTGGAGATACAGCACAGAACAAGACAATCATGGTCTTTGTTCTTGTGGAGCTTAGAGTCTACTGGGGGACATTAAGGAACAAATAAATTAGTAAGATAATTACACATTGAGATCTGTTCAGTATGCAGATCTGGCTTTGTCCCTCCCTATGTAAAAAGTTTCAGTGACTTTATATCACTTCAGAATGAAGTCTGAGACCCTTTTACATGACACATGAGACTCTGGGGTCTGACCTTTGCCTGCCTCTCTCAGCTCATCTCTTCTCTCTCTGCTTCCATTTTATTGTCAGTAACACTGAACTGCTTGTGGTTCCCTCCCTGTACTTCTCTTACTTGCCTCTGTACCCCTGCAGATGCTGCCCTTCTGCTGAAATGTTCTTCTTATTTGCTTGTTTTAACTGGTTTTAACTGCTTCAAAAGCAGCTAATATATCACTTCCTCCAAAGAGCATTCCCTGATACTCTGCCCCTCCCCCCCAAGCTTTCACCTCTTAGAACAGTGCTTGGCACATGGTTGTTATGCCACACACTATGTCAAACAAATAAGCTACCAATGTGTTAGCAGTCCAATGTCTTATTAGACTTAACAAAAATCTAGGGCAGTGTCAGTGGAGATGGAGAAAAGGGGCTAGTTTTGAGTAGCAGATTAGATGTGGGAAGAGAGATTTTGAGCTAGGGAAACTCTATAACTGCTGGTCATGCCATTAACTGAGACTGGGATTCCAAGTGGGGGAACATGTGAGGAGCCATGATTTAACTGTCTATTACCTATCCAGAAAAAATAGGTAATAGACAGTTAAAAATATGGATACAGAGCTTGGGATTGATTACAACAGAGAACCATAGGTTTGGAATTATAATCATGTTTGAGACTATTGGAGTAGATTTTTACCCAAGAAAAATGAGTAATAGGCATTTTGGAATGGTTTCATCGAAGAGGTGGCATTTGAACTAAAGTGTTTGAGAAAGTATGGAAGGGCATAGTGAGTAGGGGGAATTATCTTGTTTCCTTCAATTACTGGGAATCTTCTAATTTCCTTAATTAATATATTTTCCTTTTCATGATTTCATATGTGATTTATGTATTCCTTATCATAAAAACAGTTGGGATATTAATTCTGAAGATTATAGAGAATGGATACCTGTTTTAATGTTATTTTTATCTTCTGGGCCAAATTCCAGATAAAGAGTTTTCATCTTGCTGATTGTTTTCTTCCTTATCATCATTTTGCTCTTTATGTCCTCATGTCATTGAACCAAGAACTGAATAACCGTTGTGATTTGTTGATTTAGAAAGCTCAGCTCTAGAAATGTTCTGTCTGGCTTCAGTGATTCTTATGATCAGCTTGGTCATTGTGTCCGTGTAACTGGAAATTCCTATCATGTTCCTCCTCAATTTACTATTTATGAGGCTCAGCAAGGCCCTCAACTAAATCCAGAATGTTGTTAATCTTTAATGGCTTCCTCAGGTTCATGTGGGAGGGGTGGACAAGGGGGTATTTTAATGTCTCTGGCAGCACTGTTTCATTTTGTTGTTTTTCATTACTTGAATGTCATAATTTTTATATTAATCTTTGTAATACAAAGTCTAAGTCTAGGTACCAAATTAATATTCCTTTACTCATTGTTCTCCCAACTAGGCCTAATATATGACAGTAAGTAAGTATCTGAGCGGAAAACAAATCTTATCACTTACTTAAATGTATTTTGGTTTGAACAGCTTTGCTCAGGCCTAGAGCCTTAGTACTTTAGCGTGAGACTGTCAGGTAAGTTGTATTATCATCTACCAGACTGACTAGGCATATGTGACCATCACCTCAATTTCTGCAGAAATCAATATTTTTTTCTGTAGCAATAGCTCTTGACTTTTCTCCACCTAGCACAGCGTAAAGATACAACAGTACTGTGGCACACTACATGGTGATTCTTCCTTGGGATTTGGGAGCTTATCAGAATCTCCAGGGGTACTTATAATTTGAAAAAGTCCCCCAGGTGTGATTCTGATTTGCTTCCTTCTCCTTCTTCTACTCTAAGAATCACTGTTTCATCCAGAAGCTTCAGCATAAAGAGGCACATTTATTGGCATATTGTGCTTGCATAGTTGAGCTCCCCAATCTCCATGCACCCATCCTTCCCTCTTGAGTGGTCCTCAGTAGTTCTAATACCGTAATTTCTGAAACCAATGTCTGCCTGTCACCAAAGGTGTAGCTACCACCAAAGCAGCCCCATTAGTGTTTGGAAGCCTACAAGCAAGGAGCTCTCCACAAGCTTGAGGGCAAGGTTTAGTTGTGTGGTTTATTTAAATGGGAGCCCTTTGCAAAGACTTAGACTGGAGTCCAAGATTTGTACTAATATCGCTCCCCCTCTCAATTTGATTCCAACATTTTATGGTGAAAATTTTCAACTCTGCGCCAATGTTGAAAGAATTTCAAGATGATCACCTATATATCCACCACCTAGATTCTGCAGTTAACATTTTAATATGCTTGCTTAATCATATGTCTACACAAATATTCATCCCTCTATTCATCTATTCACCGTTTTTAAGCATTTCACAGTAAATTCCGGATATCAGTACAATTCACCCTAAACACTTCAGTACACATATCATTAACTAGAGTTTAATATTTGTTTACAGCTTTTTCTTCTGATATAATATTTACATATGATAAAGTGCAAAAATCTTTTTTTTTAAATATTTATTTAGGCTGTGCTGGGTCTTGGTTGTGGCACGCAGGATCTTCACTGCTGCATGTGGGCTCTTTAGTTGTGGCATGCAGGTAGTGTCTAGTTCTCTGACCAGAGATTGAACCCGGGCCCCCTGCATTGGGAGTGTCTTAGCCACTGGATCACCAAGAAAGTCCCTAAAGTGCCGAAATCTTAAGTGTTCATTACGTGAGTGCTGACAGATGATAAATCTGTATAACCCAAATCCCTATCAAGATATAGAAGATTTTTACACTCTCTTTTTTCTGCCCAGATTATTCCCTCTTGACTTTGTATAGTCTCTGAGTTAAAGGTAAGAAAAAGGCTTGTCAGTGTTTCCAGGACAAATAAGGATCAATGCTTCATGATGGATCAGCAGATTTCTCTTTTCCCTCGCCAAAGTACCTTGTGTTTTAAATTATATATGAATGTCTTAAACAAGAGAATGAGAGAATTCCCTGGTGGTCCAGTGGTTAGGGCTCGGTACTTTCACTGCCAGGGCCCAGGTTCGATCCCTGGTCAGGAAACTAAGATCCCACAAGCCTCGCGGCACAGCCCCCCAATTTTTTTTTTAATTAAAAAAATAAGTAAATAAATAAAACAGGAGACTGAATGAGTAACTTGCCTTTCAGTTTTTAAATACTTATTTTGGAAAATAGGTATAAATACTTTATGTAGTTAAGTATTATAAAACGAGAGCTCTAGTTTAATGAACTGTGAAGAGATATGCATAGAAACATAAGTGGGGAAGAGAAAGGAAGTGGGATGAAGGTGAGATGGGGAAAAAAATCACCTAAATATTAATGTAATATAACATGCATTAATATGTAGTTAATTGATTTAAAATATGTATATCTAACATCACGAGATATCATAGTCTATCCTGATGACAGTGGCATGCCATTTATTCAAGAATATCAGCATATCATAATCTGCCTTTAGGAAATACACATTAAATTCCTCTCACAATTGGCCTTGGGTATTTGTCATTTTACTGTTAATGCCTTTATGCCTGGTAAATAGCTCTTACTTGGCTTATTTTTAGAGTGATGTAACATATTTTA
Source organism: Globicephala melas (assembly GCF_963455315.2). Taxonomy (NCBI): domain Eukaryota; kingdom Metazoa; phylum Chordata; class Mammalia; order Artiodactyla; family Delphinidae; genus Globicephala; species Globicephala melas. The sequence goes on from NC_083335.1 coordinate 55,845,495, forward strand.
ATTTATACCAGTATATTTAAAATATGACATAAGTTTGAAATTATTTGCTTGCGTTTTATGAGGAGCAACACATAAGTGTATTTCTAATAAAATAATTCTAGTCCCGAAAGGAAAGCTGTGACAAAAGTAAATTGTGCTATTTCCATAATAAAAAGATATAGAAAACATGCAGGCATTTGCATATAGTTCCTGAAATATTGCATACTGGCTTGGTCAGTGCTGGTAAGTCCATTTCAAGGATGTTTCCCTTAGTCCATTAGTTTGGATAATGAGCCCTATAAAGTACATTTATAACTTGTGGCACTGTAAGGAGATGTATTCTAATTTTCATCCTTTTATCTAGACACACTGAAAGAAGGTCAGTGGAGGGTTCTATATGATTCATTTTCCCAACACACATCAGATGACAGAGACCTGATAATGTCCATGCATAAGTGTTTTCCTTATTTGGAAACAGCACTTGAAAGAAATCTTTATATGATCATCCTTTGGAGTAAAGTGGAAACAGATATTAAAAGAAGCTCCATCCCATTTTTTGGTTTAAAACATTATCACACGTGGGACAAGATAGCTATTCTTGAACAAAAGAGAAAGTGACACTTAACAGAAAAATAAAAAGCCTTTAGTGACTTTTATAGGCTGTGAATGATATAACAAGATATTTAATCAACTTTTCCTCCCCCTCTTCTTAGATCTGTTAAGGAAAAAAAAAAGCCTGTTTCCTAAACAAAGAAAAAGCTTCTATGTTCCTAAACATTAGAAAAGCTTATAGAATAATACTTGTCCTAGCTTTATTCTTATTATTAAGCATTCAAAATAAATAAGTTCTAGTCTATACTTATCTTATAGTTTAAAAGACTTCAAAATAGCAATAAGAATGTATATTCTGCAGTTTAGTGAAGTTTTGTGCCAAAAATGTGAAATTGTAGGCAATTTAAAAATCTTGTCTTTTAAGACATTAGTTTTAGATTCAAGATTGGTAGCTGATTATGTTCATTTTCTCAATTATGTAATCATTAATGAGAACTATTTCTCTGTGCTTATCTTCTTCGTAGATGTAAAGCAATCATAGATCAGTTTGGTCAGAGAATAATCTCTAAGCATTTCCTCGTGGAAGACAGTTACTTTTCTGAGAACACATGCTCGCATGTGCAATACAGGTAAGGCACCCCTCCAGCCACTCTGCAAGGGAAGGTGAAACGGGGAAATTCATCTGTGTGATTACACTGACACTTCTGAATGACTCTGTTCTTCAAGTAAGATGCAAATGTATACCAAACCAAAGATATATTCAGTGTGTTACCACTGTTCTCTTATAAGGTCTGGTTTTGTGGAGGAGCCTAGCCTAATGTTGACTCCTTTGCATCAGCTGGGGTCTGTCTCCAGGTCACACATCCTCCTTTCATGAGCCAAGAAAAGATTAAAGCAGAACTTGACTTGGTTTGGAGAGGTGACACTTTTATCATAACAGTTCTTTGAAACATGCCTTCTGGTGGTTGTATAGCTATATAAATGAAATTTATCCATGGAATCTGAGTCACTTATTAACTGTTTTCTGCATTATAGGCAGATCTCCAGGGCAGTCTTGATTACGGATAGGTCTGTACTAAAAACAGATTCGGATCAACAGGTAATTCCAGTTCTGTACTTTTTAATAGCATGTTACTAACTTAATCTACATGGTAATATGTGTAAATTAACATCGGTGAAATAAAATATATTAACCAATATGTACTAATACATTTAATGCATTTTAAAAACACATAATGGCAATTATGTAATAATCTTGGTTTCTTAAAGATTTCCTTTCAGTGGAACAAATAATTGCATCTTATGTAACAGATTTATTCTAGGAATATTGAAATCACCGTAGTTTTTTTTACAGCTATTTCTATGAAATTGAAAGTATATTACTATGAGAAGAAAAGCATTTAGAAGCATTTAAAAATCTTGGAGGAAAAGGCTTTATGGTAACCAGTCCTACAGCAGTGGTGGTAAGCTCACCATTAGGGGCCCAGTGTGAATGAATATCAGCACACGTTTTCAGTTCTGACATTTCCTCATCACCATGGTTCATTTCGGTACCCCCTTCCTCCTCATAACTCCTGATTCGTTAGAAGTGTCTTTATACCTGTGGTTTTTCCTCAGTTTGAACACTTAAATTCCAGAAGTATGCCCCCTTCTCCTTCTGACCATAATTTACAGGACTGATAAAATCAGCTTACTTAGTAAGTGTGGCTGTCAGACCTATCGTATATGCTACTGCTAAAAATAGTTTCCGAAATTTCCTTAAGTTGGAAGCTTTGTATTATATAAAGCAAATATGTTAATTTTACGAGTGAGCGCAAATACTTTCATTTAATCATTCAGCAGACAATGAGTGCCTTCGACATGCCAGCCAGTGTGCTGGATTCTGAGGAGATAGTGCTGACCATGATAGCATCTGTGCCCTCATAGCTTGCAGTCCAGAGGATACAGATACAGACAGATAAATAGCAACAACAGTACAGTGTGACAGGTGTGAGCGAGAAGTGGTAAAATCATAGCACTCATCACACTGTCCTGTAGTTGCTAGTTTACTTGTCTGTAGCTCCCAGTAAACCATAAGCTTTGTGAATGGGTCGAAGAATGACAAAGGCAGAAAAGTGAAGAGAGCAAACAGATGCTTCTGAAGAAGCTAAGCTGGGAAGAGTAAGAGGGAAGAAGTGATTCCTGCAGCGGGATGTGGAAGCAAAGAGGGCATTTCTTTAAAGTATTAGAGCAGCGGTCCCCAACACTTTTGGCACCAGGGACCAGTTTCGTGGAAGAGTTTTTCCATGGACCAGGGTGGGGGGGATGGTTTTGGGATGATTCAATCGCATTACATTTATTGTGCGCTTTATTTCTATTATTATTACATTGTAATATATAATGAAATAATTATACAACTCACCATATGGCAGAATCAGTGGGGGCCCTGAACTTGTTTTCACTTGCGATTCACTGATAGGGTTTTGATATGAGTTTGCAAGCAATTGATTTATTATGGTCTCTGTGCAGTCAAACCTCTCTGCTAATGATAATCTGTATTTGCAGCCGCTCACCAGTGCTAGCATCACCGCTTCAGCTCTACCTCAGATCATCAGGCATTAGATTCTCATAAGGAGTGTGCAACCTAGATCCCTCGCATGCGCAGTTCACAATAGGGTTCGCGCTCCTATGAGAATCTATTGCCACCACTGATTTGATAGGAGGCGGAGCTCAGGCGGTAACGCGAGCAATGGGGAACGGCTGTAAATACAGATGAAGCTTCACTCGCTTGCCTGCCGCTCACCTCCAGCTGTGCGGCCCAGTTCCTAACAGGCCACAGACACCGGTACCCATCCGTGGCCCGGGGGTTGGGGCCCCCTGTATTAGAGTATATTTCAACTGATGGGGATGGGGCCAGTAGAGAGGGAGAGGTTGAAGATTCCCAGGAAAAAAGGAGGATAATTGATGCAGCAAGGTCCAGATAAAGGCTGGGGAGGATGGGATTCAGAGAACAGGTAAAAAACATTACCCTTAGATGGGATGTGAGACACTTTGAAATAAGAGGGTGAATGCAGGAGAATCTGTAGGTTTGGGAGTACCCATCTGATGGGTTCTATTTACTTTTTAAATTACAAGGTGAGGTTATCTCCTGAGAATGGAGGTATGAGTGTGGGGATGGGTCAAAGCTCATGGAAGGGTGTAAAATAATCACCGTGGAGAGTGACCTGTCTCGTGGTCAGATGGCTGGGCAGTGTTGAGGGGTCCAATTAAATCTGGAGGTCATGGGTTTACAGTGGCATTAATCTGCTCTGATCCTTCCAGCTTTTTCATTCTCTTACCCCCACCCAGCCTACTCATTGACCTATTAAAAGAGACCTCCAATTCCTTGTTCCCTCTGTTTCCTCCGGGATTACTAGCTCCCTTCTGCCCTCTTCCTTTTCCGTGTCCTAGACCACACGGTGGATCTTCTGAACTGCTCTTTCTCCAACACCTTCAATTCCTGTGTAGCCATGTTCTTCCTCTGCACCCACAGAGGAAAGTCCCATACCTGGATGAAGCTGGGATCTACACCTGGATCACTAAGGCTGATTGGGAAAACAGTACAGCCAGACAGACTGGCGCCACCACAGTGTTGGGGGCACCAACCTCATCCAGCAGGACCCTCAGTACCCACCACCAGTTAGCTCCTCACTGGCTCAGACAGTGCCCTCTCCCCTCAGAGCCTAGTCCAACTTTTCACTATTTTACCCACCTTTAGCCCTCTCACTCTCCCCCATCACTTTGCTGAGAAAAGTAAGGACACCTACTAAACACAGTGCCCTTTGACCTCCTGCCCGACCACCCACAACTTATGTATACCAGCACAGAGACTAATGAGGGGTCTCCCGTCCTTGTCCAAGGCCAAGCCCTTTCACCAGCACGCTTGACACACACATGCACCCACACCACCCTGTATGCCTGCTCTCTCTCCTACATTTTTAGCCTCTCCCCACTATTGGCACCTTCCCCTCAACCTATACACATGTATTAGCATTTTCTGTTCCAAAAATTAAAATAATAAGGCAAACAGAAAAATGCTCCCTTGAGTCTGCCCCCATCTGTAGCTAGTATCCAATCTCTCCCCTGCTCCTGTCAATATTTTTGAGATGGTATCTCTACTTGCTGCCTCCAGCTCCTTACGTCTCATTCATTTCTAGACCAACCTGGCTTCTACCCTCACATTCCTACCATAGTTTCTCTTGGTAAGTTTATTAATAACTTTGTACTAGTCAAGACCACAGGGCGTTTTTGGGGTTTTGTTTACTAGGTCTTTTCTGGTATATTTGACAGTGTTGATTATTCCCTTTCTCTTGAAACTCTCTACTCCTTTGGCTTCCATGACACTGTGTTCTCCTGGTTTTCCTCATAACTCTCTGGCTATTCCCTCTCTGCCTCCTCTGTGGGCTCTATCCTCCTCTTAAATATTGGGCTTCCTCGGGGTTCTCAGCTCAGCCCACCATATCTGTTACTCTTTGCACACTTGCTGTTTGACTCCATGTACTCTCATGGTTCCAACTCTGCATAAAAGTTGGTGACAGCTTTCCACTTGTATATCTCCCAGGACTTTTGGCCCACAGGCCAAATTTCCTACTGGACATCTGTCCCAAGGACTCCTCAAACTGAACATACTCAGAGCTGAACTCACCGTCTTCCCTCTCCAAACTACTCATCCATCGCTTCCTACTTCCATGAAAGCACTTACATCCTTCCAACAACGATTTCTTCCTCCTATCTCTGAAATCTCATGAGCCTCCAGGTCCTTGTCACTGTACATCCTAGAAGTTGCTCCAGTCTGCTTTTCCTCTTGATCCTTATTCTCACTGCTCCAGTTTTGGAACTCATCACCTCTTCCTTCTAACTGGTCACCCTGCTTCTCATCTTGTCTCCTATAAATCTATCCTCCATATAGCCATCAGAGAGATCAATCTAAAATGTACACCTGGCCTGCCTTTTTTTGTTTCCTATATGAGTTTTTTTCCCCCTTTTTAAATTTTTGAAGCACAAATAAAATGATGAGACTTAGAGGAAAGAGTAGGTGTCAGTCTAGATAAATTTTATGGAAGTGGTATTAAAGTGTTGAAGGAATTATCTTTTGGTGGCTGTTATAATCTCTCTGAGATTTAAGACAGTTACATTCTCAGGGTTCAGACAGAAGGCACTGTGGTAGGGGGTCACTGATTATATCTCAGTTTTTTAAAAAAAATATAGATGATAGTTGTAGGAAACAAAAGAAGTACTTACGTGTTGATATAGTCCTTAAGATACCTTTCCAGTTATACACATGTTTTTAGTCATAGTCATTTGATAATTATATGACATTAAATCCATGTTTTAGTGGTTCCTCTCTCTATAATGCTAAAGTACAACACTTTTTATCATAGACAGCAGCAAAAGGAGTTAAGAGGAATATGGAGAACACAATTTTTGAGACATTGTAAAACCCAAAATGTATATACAGGTAATGACAGTAAGATAGTCATGACTATCAAAATAATTTCTATTTTCAGAACTTGTAGGCATTTCCTCAGTAGGCTATCAATGTGACATTGCCAGTCAAAAATCTAAGCATAATGCTCACAGGTAAAAGTACAAATGGGGCTTTACTTTTTGGCAATGTTTCCTATATAAAATGATATAGTTTCCTCAGATTGAAGATTAAATTGAGAATTAATATTGAAGCTTTTGGTTCTGTAGAGAAACACTGACCTGATGGTTATTTAAAGTCTTTTAAATATAAAGCCATATAGCATATGAGTGCTGCCTAGGGCAGCATACTACATATTAATGGAGTCCTTAAATTACTTGGAAGCCATTCATTTTGAAACATTTTTGTATATGTTTAGCTGTACTTTGGTACATTTTGACATATACTTTGCTTATTTCAATTTCTTTGCAATTTGTAACATTTTAAATTTTTAGTGCTCTATAACTGCTATTTTTAGCCAATATGAATAATAAACATTAATTTAATGTGCTCTGATTTCAAACAGTGAAGTACATACAACTCAGAGGTAATTAATCATATCCTTTGAAAATATGTAGTAAGTGAAGGATTTAATAAATATTAAAGATATTTGAAATATTTATTGTCTACAAATTAAAGGACTGCAATATATATATCATATGTAAATATATCAATAATGCAGAAACTGGACATTAGGACACATGTGCATGCTTTATGTTTCAAACTGTGTTCTAAAATTCAATCCTTCCAGATCAATGTTTTTCAAACATCAATGAGAGTTTGAAAAAAGACACTCAGTTTGGAAGTTAATTACACTCTAATGATAGAAAAATGAAAATGAGATCTAACAGCTATGTCTGATATTTTGTTTCTGCTTTTTAGATTTCCATTTTGACAGTGCCAGCAGAAGAACCAGGAGCTTTTGCTGTTCGGGTCATTGAGTTATGTTCCTCAACAATGACATGTATGAAAGGCACATGTAAGCACAACAGAGTCTGGTATTTTCTTTTGTGTTTGTTTAGGAAGTAAATGGGGACAGCTGTTGTTACCGTTCTCAGGGTTGTGTTAGTAGAGTTTTGCTGTATATATATATATATATATATATTTTTTTTTAATCTACAGTATTTGTTCAAACAGTGTATGTTCATACAGTAAGTCATTTCATACCTTCCCCTTGCCTCTAAACATTTCTATGGCTAAATCTTCACAGGCACCATTGTTAATCTCTCCAGTGAAAGGATTTCTGTGACTTTCCAATTCTTTCTTTCTTTTTTTTTTTGTAACATCTTTATTGGAATATAATTGTTTACAATGTTGTGTTCGTTTCTGCTGTATATCAGTGAATCAGCTATATGTATACATATATCCCCATATCCCCTCCCTCTTGTGTCCCCTCCCACCCTCCCTATACCACCCCTCTAGGTGGTCACAAAGCACCCAGCTGATCTCCCTGTGCTATGTGGCTGCTTCCCAGTAGCTATCTGTTTTACATTTGGTAGTGTATATATGTCAATGCTACTCTCTCACTTTGTCCCAGCTTACCCTTCCCCCTCCCTATGCCCTGAAGTCCATTCTCTGCTTCTGCATCTTTATTCCGATCCTGCCTCTAAGTTCATCAGAACCGTTTTTTTCTTTTTAGATTCCATGTATATGTGTTAGCATATGGTATTTGTTTTTCTCTTTCTGACTTCCTTCACTCTGTATGACAGACTCTAGGTCTATCCACCTCACTATAGAGGACTCAATATCATTTCTTTTTATGGCCGAGTAATATTCCATTGTATATATGTGCCACATCTTCGTTATCCATTCATCTGTCGATGGACACTTAGGTTGCTTCCATGTCCTGGCTATTGTAAATAGTGCTGTGATAGAGCATTGTGATACGTGACTCTTTTTTTGAATTATGGTTTTTTTCAGGGTATATGCCCAGTAGTGGGATTGCTGGGTCGTATGGTAGTTCTATTTGTAGTTTTTTAAGGAACTTCCATACTCTTCTCCATAGTGGCTGTATCAATTTACATTCCCACCAACAGTGCAAGAGTGTTCCCTTTTCTCCACACCCTCTCCAGCATTTATTGTTTGTAGGTTTTTTGATGATGACCATTCTGACCAGTGTGAGGTGATACCTCACTATAGTTTTGATTTGCATTTCTGTAATGATTAGTGATGTTGAGCATCCTTTCATGTGTTTTTAGGCAATCCATGTATCTTGTCTGGAGAAATGTTTATTTAGGTCTTCTGCCCATTTTGTGATTCAGTTGTTTGTTTTTTTGATATTAAGCTACATGAGCTGCTTGTAAATTTTGGAAATTAATCCTTTGTCAGTTACTTCATTTGAAAATATTTTCTCCCATTTTGAGGGTTGTCTTTTCATCTTGTTTATGGTTTCCTTTGCTGTGGAAAAGCTTTTAAGTTTCATAGATCCCATTTGTTTATTTTTGCTTTTATTTCCATTTCTCTAGGAGGTAGGTCAAAAAGGATCTTGGTGTGATTATGTCATAGAGTGTTCTGCCTATATTTTCCTCTAAGGGTTTTATAGTGTCCATCATGTTTAATGTGTCATTTAAAGCTTGTGTTTCCTTATTTATTTTCATTTGGATGATCTGTCCATTGGTGAAAGTGGGGTGTTAAAGTCCCCTAGTAGTATTGTGTTACTTTTGATTTCCCCTTTTATGCCTGTTAGCATTTGCCTTATATATTGAGGTGCTCCTATGTTGGGTGCAGAAATATTTACAATTGTTATATCTTCTTCTTGGATTGATCCCTTGATCATTATGTAGTGTCCTCTGTGTCTTTTGTAATAGTCTTTATTTTAAAGTCTATTTTGTCTGATATTAGAATTGCTACTCCAGCTTTCTTTAAATTTCCATTTGCATGGAATATCTTTTCCCATCCCGTCACTTTCAGTCTGTATGTGTCCCTAGGTCTGAAGTGGGTGTCTTGTAGACAGCCTACATACGGGTCTTGTTTGTATCCATTCAGCTAGTCTGTGTCTTTTGGTTGGATCATTTAATCCATTTACATTTAAGGTAATTATCAATATGTATGTTCCTATTGCCATTTTCTTAATTATTTTGGGTTTGTTTTTGTAGGTCTTTTCCTTCTCTTGTGTTTCCTGCCTAGAGAAGTTCCTTTAGCATTTGTTGTAGAGCTGGTTTGGTGGTGCTGAATTCTCTTAGCTTTTGCTTGTTTGTAAAGGTTTTGATTTCTCCATTGAATCTGAATGAGATCGTTGCTGGGTAGAGTAATCTTGGTTGTATGTTTTTCCCTTTCATCACTTTAAATATGTCCTGCCACTCCCTTCTGGCTTGCAAAGTTTCTGATGAAAGATCAGCTGTTAAGCTTATGGGGATTCCCTTGTGTGTTATTTGTTGCTTTTCCCTTGCTGCTTTTAATTTTTTTTGTGTATTTAATTTTTGATATTTTGATTATAATGTGTCTTGGCATGTTTCTCCTTGGATTTATCCTGTATGGGACTCTCTGCAATTCCTGGACTTGATTGACTATTTCCTTTCCCATGTTAGGAAAGTTTTCAACTATAATTTCTTCCAGTATTTTCTCAGACACTTTCTTTTTCTCTTTTTCTTCTTTTGAGACCCCTATAATTTGAATGTTGGTGCGTTTAGTGTTGTCCCATAGGTCTCTGAGACTGTCCTCAATTCTTTTCATTCTTTTTTCTTTATTCTGCTCTGTGGTAATTTTTTCCACTAGTTTATCTTCCAGTTCACTTATCAGGTCTTCTGCCTCAGTTATTCTGCTATTGATTCCTTCTAGAGAATTTTTAATTTCATTTATGGTGTTGTTCATCCTTGTTTGTTTGCTCTGTAGTTCTTCTAGGTCCTTGTTAAACGTTCCTTGTATTTTCTCCATTCTTTTTCCAAGATTTTGGATCATGTTTACTAACATTACTCTGAATTCTTTTTCAGGTAGACTGTCTTTTTCCTCTTCATTTGTTTGGTCTGGTGGCTTTTTACGTTTCTCCTTCATCTGCTGTATAGTTCTCTGTCTTCTCATTTTGCTTAACTTACTGTGTTTGGGGTCTCTTTCTTGTAGGCTGCAGGTTTGTAGTTCCCGTTGTTTTTGGTGTCTGCCCCCAGTGGGTAAGGTTGGTTCAGTGGGTTGTGTAGGCTTCCTGGTGGAGGGGACAGGTGTCTGTGTTCTGGTGGATGAGGCTGGATCTTGTCTTTTTGAGGGGCAGGACTGCTTCCAGTGGTGTTTTTGGGGGGTGTCTGTGAGCTTATTATGCTTTTAGGCAGCCTCTCTGTTCATGGGTGGGGGTGTGTTCCTGTCTTGCCAGTTGTTTGGCATGAGGCTTCCAGCACTGGACCTTGCTGGCCGTTGGGTGGAGCTGGGTCTTAGCTTTTAGGCAGAGATCTCTGGGATAGCTCTCGCCAATTAATATTACATGGAGTTGGGAGGTCTCTGGTGGTCCAGTGCCGTAAATTCAGCTCTCCCACATCAGAGGCTCAGGCCTGACACCAGGCTGGAGCACCAAGACCCTGTCAGCCACACAGCTCAGACGAAAAGGGAGAAAAAGAGAAAGAAAAAAAAAAGTGAAAAAAAATAAAATAAAAACAAATAATTAAAGTAATAAAAATAAAAGTATACTTAATAAAAATGAGAGAGCAACAAAACCAATAAACAAATCCACCAATGATAACAAGTGCTAAAAACTGTACTAAGATAAACATAAAAATCAGAAACAAGTCAGTCGCAGGCAGCAAACCCCAAGTCTACAGTTGCTCCCAAAGTCCACCACCTCAATTTTGGGTTGATTCCTTGTCTATTCAGGTATTCCACAGATGTAGGTACCTCAAGTTGATTGTGAGGATTTAATCTGCTGCTCCTGAGGCTGCAAGGAGAAATTTCCCTTTCTCTTCTTTGTTTGCACAACTCCTGGAGTTCAGCTTTGGAGTTAGCCCCTTCTCTGCGTGTAGGTTGCCCTCAGGCTTCTGTTTCCCCCCAGACAGGACGGGGTTAAAGCATCGGCTGATTAGGGGCCTCTGGCTCACTCAGGCTGGAAGGAGGGAGGGGTACGGTAGTTATAATTGGAATGCGGGGCGAGCCTGTGGCAGCAGAGGCCAGAGTAACATTGCACCAGCCTGAGTTGTGTGTTCTCCTGGGGAAGTTGTTCCTGGATCACGGGACCCTGGCTGTGGTGGGCTGTACAGGCTCGCAGGGTGGTGCGGTGGTGTGTAGATAGTGATCTGTGCTTGCACACAGGATTCTTGGTGGCTGCAACAGCAGCGTTAGCGTTTCATGCCTGTCTCCGGTGTCTGAGCTGATAGCCGCAGCTCACGCCCATCTCTGGAGCTCGTTTAAGCCGTACTCTGCCTTCTGTGGACAGACAGGGAAGGAATCCCCTCTCCTCGCGCATCCTGAAACAATGGTCTGTTGCCTCTTAGGTCCAGTTTTTCCCGGACTCCCTCCCGACTAGCTGTGGCGCACTAGCCCCCTTCAGGCTGTGTTTACGCCACCAACCCCAGTCCTCTCCCTGAGCCCGAGCCTCAGCTCCCAGCCCCCGCCCGCCCCCCGGTGGGTGAGCAGACAAGCCTCTTGGGCTGGTGAGTGCTGGTCGGCACCGATCCTCTGTGCGGGAATCTCTCCGCTTTGCCCTCCGCACCCTTGTTGCTGCGCTCTCCTCCGTGGCTTCGAAGCTTCCCCCCCTCTGCCACCCACAGTCTCCGCCTGCAAAGGGGCTTCTAGTGTGTGGAAACCTTTCCTCCTTCACAGCTCCCTCCCAGGGGTGCAGGTCACATCCCTATTCTTTTGTGTCTGTTTTTTCTTTTTTCTTTTGCCTACCCAGGTACATGTGGAGTTTCTTGCCTTTGGGGAGATCTGAGGTCTTCTGCCAGCGTTCAGTAGGTGTTCTGTATGAGTTGTTCCACACGTAGATGTATTTTTGATGTATTTGTGAGGAGGAAGGTGATCTCCACATCTTACTCCTCCACCATCTTGTAGGTCCTCCTATTATTCCTTTTAAGTGGACAAACTGAAAGAGCCAGTTCACAGAGGTCTAGTTCCAAGATCCTTTGCAAGGATTCTTTCTTTAATTTTTTTAAGTTTATTGGAAACTTACTTTCACAAAATTTATTTTCTTTACTGCTAGTTTTCCTCTTTTCCTTTGAATTCTTAATCTAGTTACTGAATTTCTACCATGTATAAATCCTCAATGTATTTCTTTTTTATGAGACTAAAGTTAGGGACTAATTAATCTATCTATTCTTTTATTTGTGTGTATTAAAATTTCTGTCTCACCACTCTCATGTATCATGCCTCCTCCAACATGTTTCTTAAAGATGTTTCACTAAGTTGAAATCAACATGTATACATTAGCCATCACTATGCCTAGACCTAAACTGTACTTGTAGGGATTATAAAGGAACAGAGGCTGACATTCCTGATTTGAAGTATTCATAATCTTACTGCACATCTAATGGAACAAGACAATATTAACTGTGTGCTCTGGTAGGCATATCAGGATAGATAAAGATGAATACAACATAGGCCCTGAACTTGGGGGACTCACAATCTAGTGGGACAGATAAGACAAACACAGAAGTAGCTGTAAGAGGCAGACTATTAAAATACCACAAGAGAGGTACCAACAAACTAGACACTAGAGAGTCATAGGAGGAAAACATAACAGTATCATTAGGATGTTTTTAAATTCTATAAACTTATATTAAGTTTTACTGAAACTCTTACATGAATTATGAGAAGCAGAAGACCAATCTGGTTTGGCCTAGTCAAGGAACACTTGACTATGTTTACAAGTGTAGTGCTATTACTTAAAAAAAATGACAAAAATGTGGTCAAAGAGAAGTGAGAGCTTGATGCCAGCAGAGAGAGGGAAGAAAACTTATCCAATATTGCTGTAATCCTAAATTTCCATTTGAAAAAGTAGCTCAGAGAAGGTTTTTTTCCTTTTATAGTGATACAGGTAAATCTTTACCCTGACATCTGTCCTTATTATTTTTCCCCTATTACTTTAGCCAGTTTTTGTGTGTGTCTTTTTATCTGTGTTAGCATCTTAAGTATAAAATAAAACTGCACATTTTTAATTTTCTAAATTGCATTTATTTTATGTTTGTGAATATTTCTGTAAATTTATTTTTATTGATTATTTTTCTATGTGAAATATTTTGTATTCCCAGTCTAATAATGCATATTCACTGTTGACAATTTGGAAGATATAAAAAAAGAAAAGTAAAATTAGTATAATCTTTCTACTTAGAAATGATAAATACTTGGTTATGTTTGTCTTTTTTTGTTTGTGTATGCATGTATATTTTCATAAAAATTCAATACTAATTTATATACTGCTTTATAACCTGCTTTTTAAAAAGACTTAATAATACAACAAAAATCATTTTGCATGTTTATGATATAATTTTCAGTGATTGTGGATATGCCATTTTTATTTAATCCCATGATGTTGGATTGTTTTGAAAAATTTTACTTGATACTCCTGTAACAAGCAGCCATCTTTATAAGTAAATATTTGTGAGCATCCATTATTTTTTGTAAGATTTTTTTTAGTGGAATTATTGGGTCAAAGTGTATGGATTTTTTTAAAATTTTGGAATAATTATAGATTCATAGGAATTTGCAAAGATAGTACAGAAAGGTCCTATGTATCCTTCATCCAGTTTCTTCCAATATAGTGCAATATCAAAACCAGGAATGTGACACTGGTACAATGTGTGTATGCAGTTTTATCACATGTGTAGATTCTTATGACATTACCACAAGGATCCCTATTGTTGCCCTTTTATAGCCACAGCCAAATCCCTCCTTCCCCACACCTGTTACCTAATCCCTGGCAACCACTAATCCGTTTTCCGTCTCAATAATTTTGCCATTTTGAGAATGTCATATAAAAGGAATCATACAGTATGTAGTCTTTTGAGATTGACTTTTTTCACTCAGTGTAATTTTGTTAAGGATCACCCAACCTGTTGCATGTATCAATAGTTCATTCCTGTTTATTGCAGAGTAGTATTCCATGGTAAGGTATACTTTCTTCTGGCCTTCATGGTTTCTCATGAGAAATCTGTTGTTTTTCCCCTATAGCTAGTGTTTGTTTGTTTGTTTGTTTTTCTCTCAAGGCTGCTTTCAAGATTTTTTTCTTAGTCTTTAATTTTTAGAAGTTTGATTATGATGTGTCTTGGAATGGATTTCTTTGGATTTATTCTATCAATATTTGGAATTTGTGCACCTTCTTGAATCTGCAGGTTTATATATTTTGTCAAATTTGGGAAATTTTCATCCTTTATTTCTTTGAGTACTTTTCAGCCAACCCTCTTTCTCCTCCTTCTTCTGGGAGGAAACATGTCTATTAGATCTTTCACTATAGTTCCACATGTCTCTGAGGCTCTGTTCATTTTTTTTATTCAAAGATATTTATTACACCTATTGACAGCAGTGTACCCTGCTAGACACAGTGGATTATATGAAGGAGTATAGCCAAAGTGGTAACAATACTAAGATAGTATTGATACAGAGAGTACAAAGATAGTACAAAGAGCAAGAAGAGCCCAAACTGCATGTATTTCTGTTCATGTTCATATAGTCTGTTTTCTCTCTTTTGTTCATATTGTGTCATATTTCTACAGTTCTACTTTTAAGTTCACTGATTCTTTCGTCTGTGCATTCCATTCTGCTCTTGGACCCAACCATTATGTTTTAAAGTTTTAATTATTACATTTTGGGTTTAAAATTTTCCATTTGGTTCTTCTTTAAATCTTATACTTGTTACTTGTGGAATACATCAGGATTTTCAGAACTCTAGTGAAGAAGCAGGTATCAGGAGACGACTAACCCATGATTGATTAGAACAAGAATTCATTACTAAGATGGAATGAACTGATGAGGGATGGTTGTGACTTTTTATTTTTTAGATTACTGTTAATGTTTTAATGTTCTTTTTTTCTGGATTTAAGGAGCCCTTTTTTTTCTTAAGCTATCTATAAATTATAATGATTATGTATATTGTGCTTTGTAAACAGAAATGAACAATTTATCTTTTCTCAAAAAAAAAATCTTCTACTTGTTTGCTAAGGCTTTCTCTTTCTTTGCTGAGACAGTTTGTTTCATTTGTTTCCAGCATGTATGTTTGTAATTGGTCATTGATGCTTTTTTTTTTTTTTGGCTGCGTTGGGTCTTCAATGCTGCACATGGGCTTTCTCTGGTTGCGGTGAGCAGGGGTTACTCTTCGTTGTAGTGTGTGGGCTTCTCATTGCAGTGGCTTCTCTTGTTGCAGAGCACGGGCTCTAGGCACACGGGCTTCAGTAGTTGCGGTGTGTGGGCTCAGTAGTTGTAGCGCACAGGACCAGTTAGTTGTGGCTCGTGGGCTTTAGAGTGCAGACTCAGTAGTTGTGGTGCATGGACTTAGTTGCTCCGCGGCCTGTGGGCTCTTCCCAGACCAGGGATCAAACCCTTGTCCCCTGCATTGGCAGGCGTATTCTTAACCACTGTGCCACCAGGGAAGTCGCTGATGCACTTTTATGATTGCTACATTAAATCTTCAGACAAGTACAGCAGCTGTGTCGTGTTGGCATCTGCTGATTGTCTTTTCTTATTCAAGTTGAGGTTTTCCTGGTTCTTGGTATAATGAGTAATTTTGGATTGATACCCAGGCATTTTTGTTATATAATGGGACTTAGATCTTATTCTTAGGCTTCCTCTGACACTGCTCTGGTGGGGAAAGGGAGTGCTCCCTTGTTACTGCCAGGTGGTAGTGGAAGTCCTGGTTCCCCACTTGGCCTCTCCTGGCACCCAGAGGTTGGAGAACTTCCCTATTACTGCTGAGTGATTGTAGTGCCGGCTCTCCACTAGGCCTCCACTCATTCCAGCCTGGCTAGGAGGAGCAGCAGTGTCTCGACACTGCACCCCACATGGCCTCAATGACACCGTGGGGAGAGGGTGTGGCCTCATTACTCAGGCAATGGTGAGAGACTTCACTCTCCATTTGGCCTCCTATGACACCACTACAGTGGGACTGGGGAGCGGTCCTCATTACTGCTGGGTAGGGGTGAAAATCTAGGATCCCATCATGGTCTCTGCTGACATGGTAGAGGATGGGGACTGTTTCTCCATGTGGGGATGAAAGTCCTGGCTCCATACTTGGCCTTCTTTGACACCACCCTACCAGGGAGGTTGGGGCACCTCATTACAGCCTGGTGAAGAGTGGAAGTCTACACTCCCCATTCAACCTTTAATGGTGAGTGTAGAGGTGGGGCCTTGGTTTTTTTCTATGGTCTTTAACTGGGGTAGAACAACTATGTCTAAAAGTTTTTTATCTTGCTAGGTTGCCCCTTTCCTGGTCTTTTGACTAATGAGAGCAGACTTTTGTTGGGGCTTTGTTTGTCTGAGTCCATTGATGTTTCTTGGTTGCCATTTTCTCTGGTAACCAGTCTGAGATACATGAGGCAAAAAGAGAACCCAGGGAGGGAATTCCCCGGTGGCACAGTGTTTAAGAATCCGACTGCTAATGCAGGGGACACAAGTTCAAGCCCTAGTTCAGAAAGATCCCACATGCCGTGGAGCAACTAAGCCCATGCGCCACAACTACTGAGCCTGGCCTCTATAGCTTGCGAGCCATAACTACTGAGCCTTGCGCCACAACTACTGAAGCCCGTGCGCCTAAAGTCTGTGGTCCACCACAAGAGAAGCCATCGCAATGAGAAGCCTGCACACCACACCGAAGAGTAGCCCCTGCTCACCACAGCTAGGGAAAGCCCACACACAGCAATGAAGACCCAACACAGCCAATAATTAATTAATTAATTTTTAAAAACAAAAGAAAACCCAGGGAACTCTGCCATTTTGTTCCTTTGGTCCCAAGGTCCCTAGCTGGTCTGCTTTTCTTCTCTGTACTTCAGGGTTTTCTTATGTTTGTTTTATATATTATGTCCAAAATTTTTAGCTGTAGTTAGCAAGAACGATAGAGAAGAGTACCTTTACTCCATCTTTCTGGAAATGGAAGTCCCAAAGTTTCTGAAAGTTTCTGGAGTTTTTAGGGCTTTTGATACATAATGTCAAATTGCCCCTCTCCCAAAGTGGTATCAACTTGCATATCCACTGGTAGTTTATAAGCAAACATGTCTGTTTCTCTAAACAAACAAGAGCACTGGGTATTATCAAATCTCCATTGCCAGTTTGAAAGTAGAAAATATTTTGTTTAAATGTGTATTTAATAATTCATGAAGTTGACCATCCTTTCTTAGTGTTTATTGGGTATTTATACTTTTTCTATGAATCCCTTATTCATTTCATTTGTCTATTGATTATTCTTTTCTTATCAACTTATAAGCACAATATAAACATTAAGGGTAAAAAAATAATTAAAAATAAACATTCATGAAAAGCTGTTCAGCATCACTAATTATTGGAGAAATGCAAATCAACACTACAATGAGGTATCACCTCACAGCGGTTAGAATGGCCATCATCAAAAAAATCTACAAACAGGGCTTCCCTGGTGGCACAGTTGTTGGGAGTCCACCTGCCGATGCAGGGGACACGGGTTCGTGCCCCGGTCTGGGAAGATCCCACATGCCGCGGAGTGGCTGGGCCCGTGAGCCATGGCCGCTGAGCCTGCGCGTCTGGAGCCTGTGCTCCGCAACGGGAGAGGCCACAACAGTGAGAGGCCCGTGTACCGCAAAAAAAAAAAAAAAAAAAAAACAAAATCTAAAAACAATAAATGCTGGAGAGGGTGTGGAGAAAAAGGAACCTTCCTACACTGTTGGTGGGAATAGAAATTGGTACAACCACTATGGAGAAGAGTGTGGAGGTTCCTTAGAAAACTAAAAATAGAGCTGACATGTGATCCAGCAATCCAACTCCTGGGCGTATACCCGGAGAAACCCATAATTCAAAAGGATACATGCACCTCAATGTTTATTGCAGCACTATTTACAATAGCCAGGACATAGAAGCAACCTAAATGCCCATCTTCGGATGAATGGATAAAGGAGATGTGGCACATATATACAATGGAATATTACTCAGCCATAAAAAGAAACGAAATTGAGCTATTTGTAGTGAGGTGGATGGACCTAGAGTTTGTCATACAGAGTGAAGTAAGTCAGAAGGAGAAAGGCAAATACCGTATGCTAACACATATATATGGAATCTAAGAAAAAAATGTAATGAAGAACCTAGGAGTAAGACGGGAATAAAGACGCAGACCTACTAGAGAATGGACTTGAGGATTTGGGGAGGGGGAAGGGTAAGCTGTGACAAAGTGAGAGAGTGGCATGGACATATATACACTACCAAACGTAAAATAGATAGCTAGTGGGAAGCAGCCACATAGCACAGGGAGATCAGCTCGATGGTTTGTGACCACCTAGAGGGGTGGGATAGGGAGGGTGGGAAGGAGGGAGACGCAAGAGGGAAGAGATATGGGAACATATGTATATGTATAACTGATTCACTTTGTTATAAAGCGGAAACTAACACACCATTGTAAAGCAATTATGTTCCAATAAAGATGTAAAAAAAAAAGAAACTTTGCAGTTTCATATTAACTATAATGATAACATAAAGTTTGCTTATATAAATTTTCTGTCATGAGTAAAATTTTTTAACTAATTTTGTATTGTGAGGGATGAACCTATTTGTGTGTTTATATATACATATGCAGACACATACGTGTATTTATTGGTACATCACTGTATAGGAAACAAATTCCAAAGAGTATATGCCAAAATAGTCGTAACAGTGGTTATCCCTAAATGGTGGGAAGACAGGTAACTAACTTTTTTTTTTATTTGTTTACCTTGATTTTCTGATTTCTCTACAGTATGAATTAAAAACAGATTTAACTGGTTATGCCACAAAGATAAGGGATCATATTACAGACATGTATAATAGTGTAGCCAAAATTTGACATACTATACCAGATGTTCGTTATAATTTTGATTATGTACAATTTAATCCACAGTTCGGGGTGTTTATTTCCAGGCTGCTACAGTATAAAAATGTTTCAAGTGGTCATTAAATTTGAGCATTTTTCTTTATGCTTCATTACTATCAAACCTTCCTACTTTGATACATAATTTCCTGAAATTTTAAACCACTTTTCCAAATTGCCTCACAACATACTAATCAGTGACCCATCTTAAGTTAGCCCTTTCCCATGTGGCTCCTTCCTTCTTTGTCATTTGGATTCTGTTCCTGCTTAATTCATTTATTTATGTGTGTGTATACTTTCTCATCCCCAAACCTCTTCTTCAGGTCAGCTCATTCAGGAAAGTCTTTCTAATGATTGAGAAGAACAAAGCATGTATCTTTGTGTTCTGTAGTCATATGTAGCATGAAGTGGTACTGTGATCTTCACATTTTTTTTAAAAAAGCAATATCTTAGTTATTTTAAACATCACCGGGACATTTCCTTGGAATTTTGACATTGTTAAATTTCCAATATATTCTTTGGGGGAAACACTAAAATGCATTTCACATGTATGTATTTGTCTTAGTAGCTTTCTCATATAATAGAGTTATATTTATTCATGGAATCACTATAGAGGAATCCCTCATATTATTAAATTCTCCAGGGTTAAATGTTATGTGGTAAGAAATGGTGGTAGGACATCTCTGCACTTTCCAAATATAGGAGATCCCCACCTTTGGATGAAGTGTATTCTTTGACAATATCTATTAAAGCAATTTGTGTTGAGGCAAACTTTTGTCTACTCACCCCTGCATTTCACACAGAGACTGTCATAAGCTTCGTAAGGGTTGTCCTTGCAGACTGGTTTAAATGCCTGTTCATCCTTCAAATCTTAGTTCAAATATTATCACCTTCCCCTGCCTCATTCATGTACTTAGGCTTTTGCTCCTATATTTAGGTAGAACTCGAACTTCTTTCTAAGTTAACATTTATTACAATTTAATAGTAATGATAATTAACATTTATCAAGTACTTAATATATGCAGGCTCTGTTCTAAGTTCTTCACATGGATTAACTTATCCCTCACAACAAATCTGAGATAGGTGCCATTGTCTTTTCTATTATTCAGATGAGGAAACTGAGACACAGAAAAGGTAAATGATTCACCCAGGGTCACAGATTTAGTAAGAAGGAGAAGCAGAATTTGAACCCGGACAGTCTGACTCTAGGGCTTACACTTTTAACCACCATGCTATACTGTTTCTCAGAGTAGTTGTAGCATAATTAGCTTTACATTTCTTATCCAATATGAGGAACAGAACCATGGCTTGCCATTTCTATTCCTAGAACTTAAGTATTGGGTTGGCCAAAAAGTGCCTTCAGTTTTTAAGTAAAAGTAAGACACATTTTTCATTTTCACCAAGAGCTTTATTGAACAATGTATTCACCCTTTTGTTCCACTACCTTCTGCCATTTTTCAGGCAACTTCATAATTCCATCTTCCCAAAACTTTTTATCTTTTTGAGCAAAGAACTGTTCCAGGTGCCTTCTAGAGTCTTCCGGGGAACTGACACTTTTTCCATTAAGAGAATTTTGTGAAGACCGAAATAAATGGAATCCGAAGGTGCAACGTCTGGTGAATACAGCGGATGAATCAGAACTTCCGAGTCAAGCTGTAACAGTTTTTGCCTGGTCATCAAAAAAACATGTGGTCTTGTGGTATCCTGATGGAAGATTACGCGTTTTCTGTTTACTGTTTCCAGATGCTTTTTGTCGAGTGCTGCTTTCAGTTGGTCTAATGGGGAACAGTACTTTTTGGAATTAATCGTTTGATTTTCTGGAAGGAGCTCATAATAGAGGACTCCCTTCCAATCCCACCATATACACATCACGTTGTTTAGATGAAGACCGGCCTTTGGTGTGGTTGGTGGTGGTTCATTTAGCTTGCCCCACAATCTCTTTTCTTCCACATTATAGTACAGTATCCACTTTTCATCGCCTGTCACAATTTGTTTTAAAAACGGAACGTTTCAGTAGAGAATTGCATGCGGAACTACGGTCAAGAAGGTTTTTTTCCCTAGTGGAACCCAAACATCAAAGCGATTAACATAACCAAGCTGATGCAAATGATTTTCAACACTTGATTTGGATATTTTGAGTATGTCGGCTATCTCCCACATGGTATAATGTTTATTGTTCTCAATTAATGTCTCGATTTGATCACTATCAACTTCAACTGGTCTACCTGACCATGGAGCATCTTCCAGCTAGAAATCTCCAGCACAGAACTTCTCAAACCACTTTTTTTTTTAAATGTTGAGCCTTCTTTTAATTTATTTATTTCTATTTTTGGCTGTGTTGGGTCTTCGTTTCTGTGTGAGGGCTTTCTCTAGTTGTGGCAAGTGGGGGCCACTCATCATCGCGGTGTGCGAGCCTCTCACTGTCGTGGCCTCTCGTTGCGGAGCACAGGCTCCAGACACGCAGGCTTAGTAGTTGTGGCTTACGGGCCTAGTTGCTCCGTGGCACGTGGGATCTTCCCAGACCTGGGCTCAAACCCGTGTCCCCTGCATTAGCAGGCAGATTCTCAACAACTGCGCCACCAGGGAAGACCGCAAACCACTTTTGACATGTTCGGATCAGTCACAGCACCTTCTCCATACACTGCACATATCTTTTTGTGCATTTCAGTTGCATTTTTACCTTTCCTGAAATAATAAAGAAGAATATGCAGAAAATTGCTTTTTTAATTCCATGTTCAATATTAAAATTGCTACACAAAAATTCACAAATTTTGATAAGTCTTTCGTAAATGCACACTGATATGACAGCTCTCACATACAGTCTAAGAAAACTGTTTTGAATAAAGTTAAAGAAAACTAAGTGCTACTAGAGCCATCTTATGGAAAAAGCCAAATGAACCTTTTGGTCAACCCAATATGTACATTATGCTTAGTACTTTGAGTAAAAAAAAAAAAAACTACCTGCATAGTCTTGTTTCTTCTTTTTTTATTTTTTTACATCTTTATTGGAATATAATTGCTTTACAATGGTGTGTTAGTTTCTGATTTGTAACAAAGTGAATCAGTTATACATATACATGTGTTACCATATCTCTTCTGTCTTGCGTCTCCCTCCCTCACACCCTCCCTATCCCACCCCTCCAGGTGGTCACAAAGCACCGACCTGATCTCCCTGTGCTATGCGGCTGCTTCCCACTAGCTATCTACCTTACGTTTGGTAGTGTATATATGTCCATGCCTCTCTCTCGCTTTGTCACAGCTTACCCTTCCCCCTCCCCATATCCTCAAGTCCATTCTCTAGTAGGTCTGTGTCTCTTCCTTTCTTACACCTAGGTTCTTCATGACATTTTTTTTCTTAAATTCCATACATATGTGTTAGCATACGGTATTTGTCTTTCTCTTTCTGACTTACTTCACTCTGTATGACAGACTCTAGGTCTATGCACCTCATTAAAATAACTCAATTTTGTTTCCTTTTATGGCTGAGTAATATTCCATTGTATATATGAGCCACATCTTCTTTATCCATTCATCCGATGATGGACACTTAGGTTGTTTCCATCTCTGGGCTATTGTAAATAGAGCTGCAATGAACATTTTGGTACTTGACACTATTTGAATTATATTTTTCTCAGGGTATATGCCCAGTAGTGGGATTGCTGGGTCATATGGTAGTTCTATTTGTAGTTTTTTTTAAGGAAGCTCCATACTGTTCTCCACAGTGGCTATATCAACTTACATGCCCACCAACAGTGCAAGAGGGTTCCCTTTTCTCCACACCCTCTCCAGCATTTATTGTTTCTAGATTTTTTGATGATTGCCATTCTGACTGGTGTGAGATGATATCTCATTGTAGTTTTGATTTGCATTTCTCTAATGATTAATGAAGTTGAGCATTCTTTCATGTGTTTCTTGGCACTCTGTATATCTTCTTTGGAGAAATGTCTATTTAGGTCTTCTGCCCATTTTTGGATTGCGTTGTTTGTTTTCTTGTTACTGAGCTGCATGAGCTGCTTATAAATTTTGGAGATTAATCTTTGTCAGTTGCTTCATTTGCAAATATTTTCTCCCATTCTGAGGGTTGTCTTTTGGACTTGTTTATGGTTTCCTTTGCAGTGCAAAAGCTTTGAAGTTTCATTAGGTCCCATTTGTTTATTTTGGTTTTTATTTGCATTTCTCTAGGAGGTGGGTCAAAAAGGATCTTGCTGTGATTTATGTCATAGAGTGTTCTGCCTATGTTTTCCTCTAAGAGTTTGATAGTTTCTCCCCTTACATTTAGGTCTTTAATCCATTTTGGGCTTATTTTTGTGTATGGTGTTAGGGAGTGATCTAATTTCATACTTTTACATGTACCTGTCCAGTTTTCCCAGCACCATTTATTGAACTGGCTGTCCTTTCTCCACTATACCTTCCTGCCTCCTTTATCAGAGATAAGGTGACCATATGTGTGTGGGTTTATCTCTGGGCTTTCTATCCTTTTACATTGATCTATCTTTCTGTTTTTGTGCCAATACCATACTGTCTTGATTACTGTAGCTTTGTAGTATAGTCTGAAGTCAGGGAGCCTGATTCCTCCAGCTCCGTTTTTCGTTCTCCAGATTGCTTTGGATATTCTGGGTCTTTTGTGTTTCCATACCAATTGTGAATTTTTTTGTTCTAGTTCTGTGAAAAATACCAGTGGTAGTTTGATAGGGATTTCATTGAATCTGTAGATTGCTTTGGGTAGTAGAGTCATTTTGACAATGTTGATTCTTCCAATCCAAGAACATGGTATATCTCTCCATCTATTTGTATCATCTTTAATTTCTTTCATCAGTGTCTTATAATTTTCTGCATACAAGTCTTTTGTCTCCTTAGGTAGGTTTATTCCTAGATATTTTAATCTTTTTGTTGCAATGGTAAATGGGAGTGTTTTCTTGATTTCAGTTTCAGATTTTTCATCATTAGTGTACAGGAATGCCAGAGATTTCTGTGCATAAATTTTGTATCCTGCTACTTTATCAGCTTCATTGATTAGCTCTAGTAGTTTTCTGGTAGCATCTTTAGGATTCTCTATGTATACTATCATGTCATCCGCAAACAGTGACAGCTTTACTTCTTCTTTTCCGATTTGGATTCCTTTTATTTCCTTTTCTTCTCTGATTGCTGTGGCTAAAACTTCCAAAACTATGTTAAATAGGAGTGGTGAGAGTGGGCAACCTTGTCTTGTTCCTGATCTTAGTGGAAATGCTTTCAGCTTGTCACCATTGAGGACGATGTTGGCTGTGGGTTTGTCATATATGGCCTTTATTATGTTGAGGAAAGTTCCCTCTATGCCTACTTTCCGCAGGGTTTTTATCATAAATGGGTGTTGAATTTTGTCAAAAGCTTTCTCTGCATCTATTGAGATGATCATATGGTTTTTCTCCTTCAGTTTGTTAATATGGTTTATCACATTGATTGTTTTGCATATATTGAAGAATCCTTGCATTCCTGGAA
Source organism: Globicephala melas (assembly GCF_963455315.2). Classification (NCBI taxonomy): domain Eukaryota; kingdom Metazoa; phylum Chordata; class Mammalia; order Artiodactyla; family Delphinidae; genus Globicephala; species Globicephala melas. The sequence goes on from NC_083335.1 coordinate 55,869,911, forward strand.
TAAACCCTACTGGCTCATGCTGTATGATCCTTTTAATGTGTTGTTGGATTCTGTTTGCTAGTATTTTGTTGAGGATTTTTGCGTCTATGTTCATCAGTGATATTGGCCTGTAGTTTTCTTTCATTGTGACATCCTTCTCTGATTTTCGTATCAAGGTGATGGTGGCCTCGTAGAAGGAGTTTGGGAGTGCTCCTCCCTCTGCTATATTTTAGAAGAGTTTGAGAAGGATAGGTGTTAGTTCTTCTCTAAATGTTTGATAGAATTCGCGTGTCAAGTAATCTGGTCCTGGGCTTTTGTTTGTTGGAAGATTTTTAATTACAGTTTCAATTTCAGTGCTTGTGATTGGTCTGTTCATATTTTTATTTCTTCCAGATTCAGTCTTGGCAGGTTGTGCATGTCTAAGAATTTGTCCATTTCTTCCAGGTTGTCCATTTTATTGGCATAGAGTTGCTTGTAGTAATCTCTCATGATCTTTTGTACTTCTGCAGTGTCAGTTGTTACTTCTCCTTTTTCATTTCTAATTCTATTGATTTGAGTCTTCTCCCTTTTTTTCTTGATGAGTCTGGCTAATGGTTTGTCAATTTTGTTTATCTTCTCAAAGAACCAGCTTTTACTTTTATTGATCTTTGCTATCATTTCCTTCATTTCTTTTTCATTTATTTCTGATCTGATTTTTATGATTTCTTTCCTTCTACTGACTTTGGGGTTTTTTTGTTCTTCTTTCTCTTATTGCTTTAGGTGCAAGGTTAGGTTGTTTATTCAAGGTGTTTACTGATTCCTAAGGTAGGATTGTATTGCTATAAACTTCCCTCTTAGAACTGCTTTTGCTGCATCCCATAGATTTTGGTTCGTCGTGTCTCCACTGTCATTTTTTTCTAGGTATTTTTTGACTTCCTCTTTGATTTCTTCAGTGATCACTTCGTTATTAAGTAGTGTATTGTTTAGCCTCCATGTGTTTGTATATTTTACAGATCTTTTCCTGTAATTGATATCTAGTCTCATAGCGTTGTGGTTGGAAAAGTTACTTGAAACAATTTCAATTTTCTTAAATTTATCAAGGCTTGACTTGTGACCCAAGATACGATCTATCCTGGAGAATGTTTCATGAGCACTTGAGAAAAATGTGTATTCTGTTGTTTTTGGATGGAATGTCCTATAAATATCAATTAAGTCCTTCTTTTTTAATGTATCATTTAAAGGTTGTGTTTCCGTATTTATTTTCATTTTGGATGACCTGTCCATTGGTGAATGTGGGGTGTTAAAGTCCCCTATTATGAATGTGTTACTGTCGATTTCCCCTTTTATGGCTGTTAGTATTTGCCTTGTGTATTGAGGTGCTCCTATGTTGGGTGCATAAATATTTACAATTGTTATATCTTCTTCTTGGATCGATCCCTTGGTCATTATGTAGTGTCCTTCTTTGTCTCTTCTAATAGTTTTTATTTTAACGTCTATTTTGTCTGATATGAGAATTGCTACTCCAGCTTTCTTTTGGTTTCCATTTGCATGAAATTTCTTTTTTCCATCCCCTTCCTTTCAGTCTGTATGTGTCTCTAGGTCTGAAGTGGCTCTCTGGAGACAGCAAATATGTGGGTCTTGTTTTTGTATCCATGCAGCCAATCTGTGTCTTTTGGTGGGAGCATTTAGTCTATTTACATTTAACGTAATTATCGATATGTGTGTTCCTATTCCCATTTTCTTAACTGTTTTGGGTTCGTTATTGTAGGTCTTTTCCTTCTCTTGTGTTTCTTGCCTAAAGAAGTTCCTTTAGCAGTTGTTGTAATGCTGGTTTGGTGGTGCTGAACTCTCTTAGCTTTTGCTTGTCTGTAAAAGTTTTAATTTCTCCATCAAATCTGAATGAGATCCTTTCTGGGTAGAGTAATCTTGGTTGCAGGTTTTTCTCCTTCATCACTTTAAATATGTCCTGCCACCCACTTCTGGCTTGCAGAGTTTCTGCTGAAAGTTCAGCTGTTAACCGTATGGGGATTCCCTTGTGTGTTTGTTGTTTTTCCCTTGCTGCTTTTAGTATGTTTTCTTTGTATTTAATTTTTGACAGTTTGATTAATATGTGTCTTGGCGTATTTCACCTTGGATTTATCCTGTATGGGACTCTCTGTGCTTCCTGGACTTGATTAACTATTTCCTTTCCCATATTAGGGAAGTTTTCAACTATAATCTCTTCAAATATGTTCTCAGTCCCTTTCTTTTTCTCTTCTTCTTCTGGAACCCCTATAATTCTAATGTTGGTGCGTTTAATGTTTTCCCAGAGGTCTCTGAGACTGTCCTCAGTTCTTTTCATTCTTTTTTCTTTATTCTGCTCTGCAGTAGTTATGTCCACAATTTTATCTTCCAGGTCACTTATCCGTTCTTCTGCCTCAGTTATTCTGCTATTGATCCCATTTAGAGTATTTTTAATTTCATTTATTGTGTTGTTCATCGTTGTTTGTTTCATCTTTAGTTCTTCTAGTTCCTTGTTAAATGTTTCTTGTATTTTATCTATTCTATTTCCAAGTTTTTGTATCATCTTTACTATCATTATTCTAAATTCTTTTTCAGGTAGACTGCCTATTTCTTCTTCATTTTTTAGGTCTGTTGGGTTTTTATCTTGCTCCTTCATCTGCTGTGTGTTTTTCTGTCTTCTCATTTTGCTTATCTTACTGTGTTTGGGGTCTCCTTTTTGCAGGCTGCAGGTTCGTTGTTTCCGTTTTTTTTGGTGTCTGTCTGCAGTGGCTAAGTTTGGTTCAGTGGGTTGTGTAGGCTTCCTGGTGGAGGGGACTAGTGCCTGTGTTCTGGTGGATGAGGCTGGATCTTGTCTTTCTGGTGGGCAGGTCCACGTCCGGCCCGCAGTCCCGAGGACTGTCGCAGCTTCGGCTGCCGGGGCCCCTCCAGAGCCGGCAGCCTCATTGAGGCCGCCCTCCCCTCGGGCTCTGTGGCAGTTCCATGACGGCGGAGGGAAGAGACCCCCAGCCGGGAGTTCCATCTCTGCGGAAACACGGGCTCCATCAAAGTCTTGTTTCTAAAGTGACATTTTCTAACTTTAAAGCTAAAATACTAAAGTTTCTTAGAAATTTTTTACCTCCTAGCAAATGAAAACAAAGGATTTTAAAGCACTCTGTCTTAATATGTCATGAAATTGAAATGAAAAATTATTTTAATAATTTGTTTTTTATTTTATGTACCTAATGTTGTGGGAATCAATTTCCAGCTTGACTTTATAGGAAATGTAAGGAGCATACTGGTATAGTGGAGAGAATATTGTCCGAAGTGTCTACAGAATTACTACTTCCAATTAGTTATTTAACCTTGAACAAATTTCTTATTTTCTTGTGTCTTGATTTCTTCATTAGAAGTTGGTGGTGGGAGTTAGTCTAAAGAATTTAGAAAGATCCCATACAAATCGAACACCCTTAATGGTCAGATTTTGCATGTGTGTGCAGAAAGCCACCTGTCCTGTGTACGTTTTTAATAATGTATGTGACAGTATTTTAAGCAAAATAGCTAAGATCCTTTTTCTTTTAAAGCTGTCTCCAACTTTCTCACTTCTTTTTTTCTGTGATTAAATTATCTTACAGATCTTTGCTATAGCTTAATCAATTTATAAATATAAAACCAGCAGTATAGACAAATGGACTGGTTTTGGTTTTTCAGTCTCAATAGTAAGGCAGCTTATACCAGGAAGGTTTACTGAAAGAGATAAGTTCGAATTTATTATTTATAGGTTGCCTTGTTCCAGAGAAAAAAAGAAGTTCATGTTCATTTTTAAATCTTGTATGCTTTCTTCCTTTAATAATATGCATGTATTTAAAAAGTCCTAGTTAATAGTTTTAATAGAGTTAATACTTTATATGGTATATTAAGGAGATTTAAGAAATACACTGAGATATAAACTGACATCACCATTCACTCTCTTTTATTGCTTAAAGTTTGGCTTCTTTTTTTCCTCCTCCTTTTCTTATGTTTTGGGCCTGTTCACAGACTTTGTAACTTGGACGTTAAAGTCTTTAAAAGTGTATTTTCTGATGCTGCCCTAATTGAGTCATTCATGTCACAACTAGTCACAAGTTGTTCTGTTCTTGATCATTAGTTTCTCTTCTGAAAGAGAACTACTCTGATAATATAACAGAGTACTTTAAACCACGCTTTCCTTTTCTCTTGATATTTTTTTTAAGTCAGGAAAAAGAAAAAAAAGACTATGGATGTGTTTATTTTATGTATCCAAACCTGTTCCCAGCTCATTTTATTTTCCTTTTGAAGCTCCCTGGTTATAGACAAATTTCTTAGCTTATAGTGTTACATAGTCATTCTCTTCTCTCTACTTTTACTTCTAAATCTCTTTTAAGAGTTTTGTCTTTTTTCCTGAACCTTTTGAATAAAACATATCCTGAACCCAATAGAACAGGTTTTTAAAATTTATATAATTGTTTCTTCAGAGAAAATTTTCATTATTTCCCAGGTCAAGCACCAAGAAGTGAAAGTGCTGAATATTTATGGTGTAAGAACCCACCTTTTGAGGGAGGAGTACTATGGAATTTGGCATTACTCATACTTGGAAAAAAAAGTATCTTCAGAAGAATTTATCACAATTAGGATTCTTGAGAGAAGACTTTTTACTATTCTGTCTGAATGTTCTTGTTTTTATATATCTAGGTTAGCTATGTTGTGGTTTTCTCATATTTATACTAATTATGATGAGCTGTTAATGATCATCCATGTGCTCATCATTTTGTAAAAATCAAAAACTAAAATATTATAGTATTAGAATAAATTCTAAATGTTGTGTAAATTTGATATTTTTTATTCATTAAGTGGGTTTTACTGTGGCTTATTTTCCCTTAAAACTGTTACTTAAGTAGACAAGTACATCTAGACTTTGGTCCCATTTTATAAATGATAGGCACATAATAATCAGTATTGCCAGCTGAGTGGAACCAAAAGCCTTCACTTGTTCTAAAAATTGAGGCTGTAATGTTGAAATCATAATCTAAACTCATCGTTCTTCCTCTTGGAAGAATCACTTGAAGACAAATGTTGGCAGCCATTGTAACTAATGCAGTTGTACCTGAGTAAATCAAACATAATCAAAGTATATACCATTGAGGCTTTGTGACTTGAATTCATTCCTCAAAGTTAATAAAATGAAATGTATAGAAAGTAAATGATGTGAAGTTTGGTGATTTATAGTTCAGTTGTTCAACAGTGAAATGCATTTTAAAGATACATTATTCATGAGCAAATTAGCTTGTTTGTAAGACATATGACAAAATTATGGCTTCTAGACAAAAAATAGGAATTGTTTAATAAAAATTTGTCTTTTTTAATTGAAGTATAGTTGATTTACAGTGTTTCAGATGTTCAGCAAAGTGATTCAGTTATATATATATTATTTTTCAGATTCTTTTCTATTATAGGTTATTACAAGATATTGAATATAGCTCCCTGTTCTATACAGTAGGTCCTTAAGTCTTTTTTTTTTTACTTTAAATACTGGGTTTTATTGAAGCCTAACTCTAGTATAGTCCATTCTTCATTAGCCACAGCAATCTATATCTAATGATTTTTTTCCTTTTAATGATGTTATTGATTTCAAAGGTGTTTTTCTCCACTTAAATAAATATGAAAAAACAAGGGAATTTACATTTGCCACAGTTAGTCTGCTCTTAGTTAATGAAGGTTTTATGTTATTCTTTCTGAGCACATACTAAGTACTCGTTGACTAATTCTGGTACTCAGTTTATCTTTACCTCTGTTGAGTATCTACTGCTCAAACTTGCTCATTCTTGAATCAGCACCAGCTTTTACTTTCTTCCCATTTTGAACAGGGTAGAAATTTGTGACCTTTTACAGTATAATTCAGGGTTGACCAATACTCTGGTACTTTATATTAAATATTTTTCAATTGCTGTGTTGCATTCAGTGAAGCAGACATAAAATTCATTTTGTAGTCTTTTGTTTAAGACAATCTTATATTAATGTTTTAGGCATTGTGTAATAAGCTAGAACATATAATTCTCTCAATATTTTCAATTTGTAAACAATTTTAATTTTTCTTTTAACAAATCACGTTTTAGACCTTTTAATTCTTCATCTAATGCTATGTCAATACTGCACCGCACCGTAGTCTTTAAGTATGTGGCCAAGAATGTACTTAAGACATTAAAATGCCTTAAATTTACTTTAACCTTTTAGTATTCTTAATTTAAGAAATTTTCATGGCTTATATTTGGCTTGATTTAGAATTTGTAAAACCGTAAGTGTACAATTGATGTTTACCTTCAGGTAGTATGGGGATAGTGTATAGTTCATTTAACAAGAAAGATGCATTCTAACGATACAGTATTGTATGGTAGTTGAGAACAGTCTGGGTTCGAATCCCAGCTTTTTTACATACTAGTTGGATTGACCTTAGGAAAATTACTTAATCTCTCTGTGCCTCAGCTTCCTTATCTATAAAATAGGGATGATGATAGTACCTACCTCAGGATTGTTATCAGGATCAAATTCATGTGAACAGTGTGTGGCACTTAAAAGTGCTCAGTACCTATTAGTTTTTACTTAAAAATTGATCACCAGAGTTAGAGAGATCGTAGGAACCATAGAGGTGTGTTCCAAAAACATGGATGAATACTCTTGGACACATGTATTGGTGAACTGAGCCAGTGATTATCTGTATTTATTTCAGAATAATTTCCTGCTCCAAAAGCAGACTTCTGATCTGCGTACAGACCAGAAATGCCTGGCAGAGATTCCTTCTAAGGAAACTGGAAATACCATTTGTTCAAAATGAAAATATTTTAGGTGACTTGTTAAATGAGTTTTCATTACAATGGAATTGAGGTTAGATAGGAGAAGTTTGAGAGCCAGTTAGGAATATCAATTAGCTTGTAAATACTGGTCAGTAATGCATCATTTTTTTAGCACCCCCTAGGGTGCTGTAGTCTCCTCAAATGCATTCTTCAGATAGCTGAAATGTATCCTTTCAGGATTGAAATTTATTAGGATTGAAGTTTTTTAATAATTACCTTCCTAGCATGTTTCACACATTTCCTTTGCCATAGTATACTGAATATATGAAACATAATTTAACCTTTTTTTGTTTGTTTGTTTTGTTTTCTGGTCCCTAACTTTTTTAATTTAATTTTTATTGGAGTATAGTTGATTTACAATGTTGTGTTAGTTTCAGGTGCACAGCAAAGTGAATCACTTATACATATACATATATCCATTCTTTTTTAGATTCTGTTCCTATATAGGCCATTACAGAGTATTGAGTAGAGTTCCCTGTGCCATACAGTAGGTCCTTACTAGTTACCTATTTTATATATAGTTAACCTTTTTCTTATAATTTAGGGATATTGTGAACATTATTTATTATATTTCATTGTAATCCAGTGATGCCCTTGAGGCCTATTGAGGTGTTTAAGTCTATTTGTTCCTATGCTAAATGACCCTAGACTGTGATGCTTTTATCATTTCTTACATCTACATTTTATATGTCTTCCTCCAGCTGTTTTCATGCAACTGTCAGGATGTTCTTTCTGGCCGCTCTTTCCACACACTGCTCTTCTCCCTTATTTGCTACTTGGAATCTGCAGAGGGCCAGAAAACAAGATAGCCAAGCTTGTTGAAATTGATGTAATATTAACATAACCAAGTCCTGAGAAAGTGGTTGTGTTAGTCTATGGGTATTGTAACATCTACCTTGGGTGCTGAAGCCTTTCTTCAGGGGGGTTGGGCACACTTCCTGGTTCTTGATTGTGGATGAAATACTTCTGAATAAATGAGGTCTTACTGTAATTGCAATATAAACAGAGGTCAGTATTGGTTAAGTGTATTTGATACACTGATAGCAAATCATTGTTATCCATTAATGTAGGGGTTTTCTAAGCAACCCTAGGTTAGCCTAGTTATTTTATCTTTTTAAAGTAGTAATGTTACATTTTTTTAATCTATAAATCAATTTAACTTCCCCTCCCTTCAGGTAATTTGATTCAAGTTTTAAGATTTTTAAATATTTGAAATTTATTTATTATGTTTTCCAAAGGTGAACAAGTTATATTTTTTACACACATAGTGCATCTTTCAAAACATACCTTACATCTTTATTTTCAACTCATCCTTTTTTATATCCTAAATGAATCTAATATGGAATTTATTTTCTTTTAAAATAATTTGTAAGTGAGCAAAACATCATCTCTGTAACCCTTCCATTTGACATTCAGTTTCACTTTTTTACAGTACTTTTTCTAAGCAGCTTGAAATCTCTATTTTTGTGTACATGGTCCATCAGTAACAGCTGCTTTATTCTGAGATTTGATGTTACAGGATGTTATTTATCTGTGATATGATTATATATTTATGAATACATAGTGTGAATATATATTTACGAATACATAGCGTGAATATATACACATATGTATATATATATATACACATAAGTGTATATATAAATGGATAATCAAGAATTTTATGTAGGTACTGGTTTATATAATCTTTTCTGCTTTTATGATTCTTTAAAGAAAATGTTATATACCTTTCATAAAAATGAGTTTAGATAATGATTTAACACAATCAGTGGTGCCTTTTTTCTTTTCTCTTTTATTAGTATTGTCATGAAGCACGGATTTAATCTTGCAAATAAACTGATTTTTCCTAGTGATCTTAAGTTGACATTCAAGGGTTTGTTTTTTGTTTTGTTTTGTTTTTTCCATTAAATTCTATTGAGAAAGTGCAAACTGACTCTGGAGTTACTCTGGAGTTTTTCTTGGTTGGATTCAGAAACCAAACTGTGTACCATATGTCATGAAACTCAGTTCCTCACTTGGTATCATAAAGAAAATGTGTTTCTGACCTTTTCTGTCTTACTGACACAGTCATATTCTTACTTGGACTATATTACATAAATGACATTTGGCCTTTATGCCTATATGAAAGACAAGTTATGAGCCACATCGATCCCTATGTACATAAATTATTTAGTCCTAGTTAGGTTGCCCAACAAAATGCACTTGTTGACTAACCCATATGTAAAGTTTCTTTAAATGCATTTGGAACAATTTTGCTTACTTGTATGACTGCTGTGTATGATAGTCTCAGAAGCTTGAGAAATAGAGTTCCTATTTTTTTCAGCAAGCATTCATTTAGGTTTTACATTCACATTTGTAATGTCATCAGTTTCTGGGTTAACATCTGTCATCATTGAAAGAATCATGGCTGATGAGTATGAAGTTAGATTCATAAAACTTTAGAACTAGAAGAAGTCTTGTAGATGGAACTAATTCCACTCCTTCCATTTAATCATGAGAACAGAGGCCAGAGAGATAAACTGACTTGGCCAAATTGATACAAAGACCAAAGTAATACCAGACCTGCATAGCCATCCTCTACTGTGTCACCCTGCTACTGCACATTAGACTTCTCACTTTTGTCACTTTTAAATGTGTACATTACTATTGTGCACATTCTGAGTAGAAATCCCACTTCCCGTGTGTTTCAAAACAACAACTTGTAAGAAGGCAGTCATTTATGTGAGAAATGCGTGTTCCAAACCCAATTTTAGAGAACTGAAAGTGTGTTATTTCTGGTTTGTGTTGAGTGATGTCTGACTTCTGAGTTTCAGATGCTCTTGTTTCAGTGGTGCTGATTGTGACTGCCACTCCACCAAAGTTTTTCAGTTATTACCCTTATGCTATGGTCTATGAATTAAAACTTCTTTTGTAGTTTCTTTTTTTTAAAATTGAAGTATAGTTGGTTTACAATGTTATGTTGGTTCCTGGTGTGCAGCAAAGTGATGCAGTTATATATATGTATATGTGTGTGTGTATGTATATACATACACACACACATATATATATATATAACTTTCTCAGATTTTTTTCCATTATAGGTTATTACAAAATATTGAATATAGTTCCCTGTGCTATAAAGTAGGGCCTTGTTGTTTATCTGTTTATATTTAGTAGTGTTTATCTGTTGATTCCAAGCTCCTAATTTATCCCTCACTCCACCTTTCCCCTTTGATAACTATAACTTTGTTTTCCATGTCTGTGAGTCTGTTTCTGTTTTGTAAATAAATTCATTTGTGTCATTTTTTAGATTCCACATATAAGTGATATCATATAGTATTTGTCTTTCTCTTTCTGACTTACTTCACTTAATATGATCATCTCCAAGTCCATTCATGTTGCTGCAAATGGCATTATTTCATTCTTCTTTTCATGGCTGAGTAATATTCCACTGTATATGTATACCACATCTCCTTTATCCATTCATCTGTTGATGGAAAATTAAGTTGCTTCCATGTCTTGGCTATTATAAATAGTGCTGCTGTGAACACTGTGGTGCATGTATCTTTTCAAATTAGAGTTTTATCCAGATATATGCCCAGCAGTGGGATTGCTGGATCATATGGTAGTTCTATTTTTAGTTTTTTAAGTAACCTCCATACTGTTCTCCATAGTGGTTGTACCAATTTATATTCCCAGTGTAGCAGGGTTCCCTTTTCTCCACACCCTCTCCAGCATTTATTTGTAGACTTTTCGATGATGGTCATTCTGACTGGTGTGAGGTGGTACCTCATTGTAGTTTTGATTTCCATTTCTCTAATTTTTTTTTTGGAGTATAGTGGATTTACAATGTTGTTACTTTCTCCTGTACAGCAAAGTGAATCAGTTATAAATATACATATATCCACTCTTTTTTTAGATTATTTTCCCATGTAGGCCATTACAGAGTATTGAGTAAAGTTCCCTGTGCTATACAGTAGGTCCTTACTAATTATCTATTTTATATATAGTAGTGTGTATATGTCAATCCTAATCTCCCAGTTTATCCCACCCTCCCTTTCCCCCCAGTAACCATAAGATTGTTTTCTACATCTGTGACTCTATTTCAGTTCTATAAATAAGTTCATTTGTACCATTTTTTTTAGATTCCACATATAAGTGATAGCATATGATATTTGTCTTTCTCTGTCTGACTTACTTCACTCAGTATGACAATCTCTAGGTCCATCCATGTTGTAACTGGCATTATTTTGCTCTTTTTTATAGCTGAGTAATATTCAATTTTATATATATACCACATCTTCTTTATCCATTCCTCTGTTGATGGACATTTAGGTTGCTTCCATGACCTGGCTACTGTAAATAGTGCTGCAGTGAACATTGGGGTGCATGTATCCTTTCAAATTACAGTTTTCTTCGGGTATATGCCCAGGAGTGAGATTGCTGGATCATATGGTAGCTCTATTTTTAGTTTTTTAAGTAACCTCCTTATTGTTCTCCATAGTGGCTGTACCAATTTACATTCCCACCAACAGTGTAGAAGGGTTCCCTTTTCTCCACACCCGCTGCAGCATTTATTGTTTGTAGATTTTTTGATGATGGCCATTCTCACTAGTGTGAGGTGATAACTCATTGTAGTTTTGATTTGCATTTATCTAATAATTAGCGATGTTGAGCATCTTTTCATGTGCTTCTTGGTCTTCTTTGGAGGAATGTCTTCTTTGGAGGAATGTCTATTTAGATCTTCCACCCATTTTTTGATCAGTTTTTGTTGTTGTTTTTGTTATTGAGCTGCATGAGCTGTTTGTATATTTTGGAGTTTAATCCCTTGTTGGTTGCTTTGTTTGCAAATATTTTCTCCCATTCTATGGGTTGTCAATTCGTTTTGTTTATGGTTTCCTTTGCTGTGCAAAAGCTTTTAAGTTTCATTAGGTCCCATTTGTTTATTTTTGTTTTTATTTTCATTACACTAAGAGGTGGATACAAAACGATATTGCTGCAATTTATATCAAAGAGTGTTCTCCCTAGGTTTTCCTCTATGAATTTTATAGTATCCGGCCTTACATTTAGGTCTTTAATCCATACTGAGTTTATTTTTGTGTATAGTGTCAGAGAATGTTCTAATTTCATTCTTTTACATGTAGCTTTCCTGTTTACCCTGCACCACTTATTGAAGAGACTGTCTTTTCTCCATTGTATATTCTTGCCTCCTTTGTCATAGATTAATTGAACATAGGTGCATGGATTTATTTCTGGACATTGTATCCTGTTCCTATATTTCTGTTTTTGTGCCAGTACCATACTGTCTTGATTACTGTAGCTTTGTAGAATAGTCTGAAGTCAGGGAGCCTGATTCCTCCAGCTCCATTTTTCTTTCTCAAGATTGCTTTGGCTATTTGTGGTCTTCTGTGTTTCCATACAAAGTTTGAAATTTTTTGTTCTAGTTCTGTAAAAAATGCCATCGATAATTTGATAGGGATTGCATCGAATCTTTAGATTCCTTTGGATAGTATAGTCATTTTCACAGTATTGATTCTTCCAGTCCAAGAACATGGTATATCTCTCCATCTGTTTGTGTCATCTTTTATTTCTTTCATTAGTATCTTATAGTTTTCTGAGTACAAGTTTTTTGCCTCCTTAGGTAGATTTATTCCTAGATATTTTATTCTTTTTGATGTGATGGTAAATGGGATTGTTTCCTTAATCTCTCTTTCTGATCCTTCATTATTAGTGTATAGCAAGAGATTTCTGTATCTTTCAACTCTAGCAAATTCATTGATGAGCTCTAGGAGTTTTCTGGTAGCATCTTTAGGATTTTCTCTGTATAGGATCATGTATAGGATCTGTATAGGATCTGTATAGGATCATGTCATCTTCAAATAGTGACAGTTTTACCTCTTTTCCAATTTGGATTCTTTTATTTCTTTTTCTTCTCTGATTGTCATGGCCAGGACTTCCAAAACTATGTTGAATAAAAGTGGCAAGAGAGGACATCCTTGTCTTGTTCCTGATCTTAGAGGAAATGCTTTCAGCTTTTTACCATTGAGTATGATGTTAGCTGTGGGTTTCTCATATATGGCCTCTGTTAGGTTGAGGTAATTTCCCTCTTTGCCCACTTTCTGGAGAGTTTTTATCATAAATGGGTGTTGAATTTTGTCAAAAGTTTTTTCTGCATCTATTGAGATGATCTTATGGTTTTTATTCTTCAGCTTGTTAATGTGGTATATCACATTGATTGGTTTGCATATATTGTAGAATCCTTGCATCCCTGGGATAAACCCCACTTGTTCATGGTGTATGATCCTTTTAATGTGCTGTTGGATTCTGTTTTCTAGTATTTTGTTGAGAATTTTTGCTTCTATGTTCATCAGTGATTTTGGCCTGTGATTTCCTTTTTTATGGTGTCTTTGTCTGGTTTTGGTATCAGGGTGATGGTGGCCTCATAGAATGAGCTTGAGACTGTTCCTTCCTCTGCAGTTTTTTGGAAGAGTTTGAGAAGAATAGGTGTTAACTCTTCTCTAAATGTTTGATGGAATTCCCCTGTGAAGCCATCTATTCCTGGACTCTTTTGGAACTTTTTAAATTCAGTACTTGTGATTGGTCTGTTCATATTTTGTTTCTTCCTGGTTCAGTCTTGGAACATTGTACCTTTCTAAGAATTTGTCCATTTCTTCTAGGTTGTCCATTTTATTGGCACATAGTTGCTTGTGGTAGTCTCTTATGATCTTTCGTATTTCTGTGGTGTCAATTGTAACTTCTCCTTTTTCATTTCTAATTTTATTGATTTGAGTCATCTCCTGTTTATTTATTTTTTTTGATGAGTCTGGCTAAAGGTTTATCAATTTTATCAATTTTATTTTCTCAAAGAACCAGCTTTTAGTTTCATTGATCCTTCTGTTGTTTTCTTTATTTCTATTTCATTTATTTCTGCTCTGATCTTTATGATTGCTTTCCTTCTACTAACTTTGGGTTTTGTTTGTTATTCTTTCTCTGGTTGCTTACGGTGTAAGGTTAGGTGCTTATTTGAGATTTTTCTTGTTTCCTGAGGTACAATTGTATTGCTGTAAACTTGCCTCTTAGAATTGCTTTTGTTGCATCCCATAGGTTTTGGATCATCGTGTTTTTGTTGTCATTTGTTTCTAGGTATTTTTTGACTTCCTCTTTAATTTCTTCGGCGAACCGTTGGTTGTTTAGTAACATATTGTTTAGTCTCCACGTGTTTGTGTTTTTACTGGTTTTTTTTTTCCTGTAGTTTATTTCTAATCCCATAGTGTTGTGGTCAGAAAAGATGCTTGGCATGATTTCAGTTTTCTTAAATTTACTGAGGCTTGATTTGTGGCCCAGTATGTGATCTTCCTCGAGACTGTTCCATGTGCACTTGAGAAAAAAGTGTATTCTGCTGCTTTCAGATGGAACGCTCTATAAATATCAACTAAATCCATCTGGTCTAATGTGCCATTTAAGGCCTATGTTTCCTTATTGATATTCTGTCTGGATGATCTGTCCATTGGTGCAAGTAGGTTGTTAAAGTCCCCCCACTATTATTGTGTTACTGTCGATTTTCCCTTTTATGGCTGTTAGCATTTGGCTTATATGTTGAGGTGCTCCCACATTTCTCTAATAATTAATGATGTTATTCATTTTTCATGTGCCTTTTGGCCATATGTATGTCTTCTTTGGAGAAATGTCTATTTAGGTCTGCCCATTTTTTGATTGGGTTGTTTGTTTCTTGATATTGGGCTGTGTAACTTTTTGTATGTTTTGGAAATTAAGCCCTTATTGGTCACATCACTTGCAAATATTTTCTCCCATTCCGTGGATTGTCTTTTCATTTTGTTTTGCACAGCTATTTCTGTGCAGAAGCTTATAAATTGAATAGGATATTTTGTAGTTTCTTTAATGCCAATACAAAGCTAAATATATTGCCAAGAGAAGAATTGTGACAGAGAACACATTTTGTCATCTTTTAGCCTGTTAAGCCTTTAAGCAGTTGCTAAATGAAGTAAAAGGAGCATACTTTATAAAAGGTAGAGTCAAGGTTTAAACTATTTTTTGAGTCAGTTATTATCTCACATGATGCCAGTGGCTAATGTTTCCAGTTCTATTGCATCTTCCACAATCTTAGTTATAGTTGTTAATTGGCACTAATGAATGTAATACTTTTAGGAAAGCAGTTGCCCCATATAATCTAATTTGTGGTCATTTTTAGCATTTACTGAGCAAGTTAGTTTCGTGGAGAGGAGTTAAGGTCACAGAATAGAAAGGAGCATTTTACACAGAGTTAAATTTTGGTAGAAATATGACAACATGTTCTATAGGTATGGTTTTGCAATTATGTTAACACCTTAAGGTATTGAAACCTTTTTGCTCATGTACCCCTCAAACACGTATAATTTGTATAATTTGACATATACAGTTTTTCGTCATAAAATTCAAATAATCACCAAGAGTGTAGTTTCTAACATTATAAATGTTGGTATGTAATGGTAAAATGGTAACATCACCCCTTTAAATGTATTCAATGGAATTTAAGTATCAGAGATATTTGATACCCACTATCACCCACTTCAAATAATAAATAGAAATAGATTTTTTTAAAATTTCCAAAGACAGTAAGCTTAAAATATGTCTTCTGGATTCAGTAATTAATCCAATTATATTTGTGCAAAATGAATCAAACTATCAAATATATTACAGTTTTGATAAAGGATTATTAAACACAAAGTAAATTTCTTGAAATGTATTGCTTAATAAAATTGCAGGAGGTGAGGTTGAGCATCTGGACAGTGACTCCCTTAGAGTTATTTACCTTGTGGAAAGTCCTCTTGTATCTTTATACACCTCCCAGTTTGAATGTTGCTGCCTTAAGTGACTAGCTGTACCTTCTGCAGGTGATTATTACAGTTACACAACATTGTTCAGTGACTAAGAGCAGGCACTCTAGAGGCAGACCACGTGGGCTTGAATTCCAACTCTGAGCCCCAGCTCTTCCTTTTAGTAGTTGCATAACTTTGGGAAATCTGCTTAACTCCACTGTTCCTCTGTTTTCTCTCCTGTAAAATGAAGATAATAGTTGGCTGTTGCACCGGTAAAATGAAGTAATACTTCTGACATGCTTAGAGTAGTGTCTGACACATGCAAGTTCACCATACAGTAAATTCTAGATAATCTTTTAAATTATTTTGAGAATTTTAAAGATATATCTTAAAGCGCCTGTGAGCATTTCTCAGGCAGATTTAAGTAATTTGAGGATTATCCACTTATGCTTTCCTTACTTCTACCCTGGTCAGTCATAATTTTTCCACACTTCATATAAGTAATTAGTAAAATTTTCCCTATGCATGTGTATGCATACGTATATTTGTATGCACATGTATGTCTTCCTAAGACTGTGAGTACTTAATGTCTGCTCATGGCAGGGAAGCGAATTGTCTTTAGCCACAAATATTTATTAAACACCTATTGAAAAGTGAAAGTTATATTCGACTAAGAGGAAAACTGACTCTAAAACTTGCCCTTGCTAAAGACTTATGAGATGTATGAAGATTAATAAACCAACTTTGAAAATAATCTGAATTAAAAAAAAATAATACAATCAACCTCTGATTTGAAAAGAAGCAATAAATTCAGAGTAACCTATACAAGGAAGTGACATAGATAACAGGAAAAGCGGGTAATAAGCAGGGAGAAAAAATAGTTGTTCATACCTTAAATTTGTAAATGAATTAATAATGTAGCATCGGGATTCCCTGGTGGCACAGTGGTTGAGAGTCCACCTGCCTATGCAGGGGACACGGGTTCGTGCCCCGGTCCGGGAAGATCCCACATGCTGCAGAGTGGCTGGGCCCGTGAGCCATGGCCGCTGAGCCTGCACGTCCGGAGCCTGTGCTCCACAACGAGAGAGGCCACAACAGTGAGAGGCCCGTGTACCGCAAAAAAAAAAAAAAGTAGCATCTAAGCAGAATCAAGGTATTAGAATTCAAGGTATAGATGTCTTTAATTTTTCCTTCTAAGAATTGTAATAAAAGTTATTAAGTACAAGATGATAATCTGAATTTATTACTAGAAATTTTTGCTAGCATTCCATGAACTGAACTCTGTTACACTGTTAGGAAACATAAGGATATATTTACTCTGGTGTATTTCTTTTATATATCCTGACTTATAGAACTAGTAGTTTACAGTTAAGATATTTTTCAAAATATGCTTTTTTATTTATATTCATGTTCATCTGCTTTCCCCCCTAGTGTACGTTAATTGAATAGGAAAGAACTGGAAAATTGAGAACTTTGACATGAACGTTGGTATTTTGTGAGACTGTGGGATAAGAGAGGACAGTTTCTCTCAAGTGTTACATCAGATATTTCTGCCTTTATAGTTATATACTCTGTTTAATTCAGCATTTATCTAGGGACTTTAAACTCCCTCCCTACCAAAGTTATATTGCATTTGAAAATTTTAAGTTCATTAGGAATAATTTTGTTGTAAAGGTTATGTATTGAAATACTGTATATCCTTCAATATCCCAAAACCAATGGGAATCATTGTTATATTAATATAAAAACATTGCTTAAATAAGGTAGATATTTTATTAGGCCATACATAAGACAGGAACTTTCTTAGAATATCACTTTCTTTGGTGCACCTGGAAAAAAATACTACAAAATTTGATTTTAGCTCACATGGTTATTAAGAGTCCCTTTATGCTTAGACATATTTTAGAGTAGAATGTGGAATTAATTTTAATAAAGAGAATTCTATTCTGATGTTGTGCTTCCATGATAAACTTTGAACCATGTTCCTGGGGTTTTAAAAAGTCTACTAGCCTAAAGTAAACTTTAGAAAAGAAGTGCATGTACTTCTCTACTGGTGTTTTAGGAGTAGGAATGTCTCAGTTCTTATACTTTTCTCTAATATATATTCTTTCTGCCATAATTCTGTTCTGCCCTAAACCCTTTCCAAAACCAGAAGAATTACTCCCATTTAGGGATCCCCTTAGTTCTTCCTTTCAGTATGTAGAACCTTTTGTCCTTCCTTTGCCCTTTGTATGTAGGCCTTTAGGAATTCTAAGTGCCTTAGGCTACAGTATTTCACTTCTGTGAAGGACCTTTTTTGTACATGGTATTCTCTAACCCAAACATTCTCTGAGGTCTGGGCCCCATGAACCTGTAAATGCAAAACAAAGTGATTTGGAAATCCTGAAAATATTACACAAGTTTTGACTTGTGCCATATTATGGACTTTTAAGTATGATTCAACTAAGCTAACAGTGTTCCCCAAAAAACTTTCTTAGAGAACCCTATAATGAATAGATGATTTGTTTTTAACTTGTCAATTTATATTGTTTTTAACTTGTCAATTTATATTATATTTAACTTGTCAATGTATAAATGGGTTTTTCTGTCTGAAGAATACTGTGTGTTCTCTAGGTAAAAAAATAGTCCACTTTTAGTCTTTTTTATACAGTATTTTGCTTAGCAATCCTTTATCCACCCTCGTTGGGAATGTTGTAAGGATAGCTTAAGCTCTTTCTATGAATAAATGGTTTCCTAAGCTTTTTTACCTTGCTGGTTTTACATAACCATCAACTGGTACTTAGTCTTGAGTCTTAGTGTGCTCCCTCTTTGTTATTAGTTAACATATATTTTCGCTATTTTTTTTCACACACATAGCATATTGTTATGGTTTTTACATGTCCTCCATCACTAGATTATAAAGTTCTTAAAGACAGGAGCCATGACGTGCTTGGCTCTATTCCCAATGGCACCAGCTTAGTGCCTTGAATATGAGTACACAGTGAAATTTGTGATAAGCAGGAACTCAAAATATTTTTTTTTTTAAACAGATTTGGTTCATTTGACTTGTACGTCTTCTAAAACAGCAAGAGAAGATTTAGAACCAGTTGTGCAGAAATTGTTTACTCCATATACCGAAAAGGAGATAGGTAAGAACAATAATCAGTGATTCATGATGGAAAGGTAACGTGACCACTTTACTCCTCTTTAGAGATCTCAGGAAGGTTTCTGCAACCTGAATTGAAAGGTGATGTATTCAGCACCAATGCTTACATGTTTTACTAGGATGACTAAGCACATTCTCTTCCTAAAACTGGGGAAATATTTATAATAAGAGAAAAAGCTACATCTCACACACAATGTATATAATTAAGTGCAAAAATATAAATTTATATGTGTACATACTCATATGCATAGAAAAAAGACTCAGGAAATCTCTCAATTTTGGTGGGATTATGTATAATTCTTTTTCCTTTTAATTTTCTTTATTTTATAGATGTTGTATGAAGAGCATATATTCCTTTATCAGAAAAAGTTATCTTCATTTATAAAGAAAAAAAAAAAAACTTGGTTCAACTGAGAGAAAGTTAAGCTATTAATTGGCAAACGTAGGAATCCTTCCTAACCAATAATTGTCTTTTCATGCATTGCATGCTAGTGATGTGATAAATATTTAGCTTTCAAAACATACATGCCACTTTGCTGCCTACTCATGGTGGAAAGATGCTTTTCAACCACGAATTTTTTAACTTTTCTCCCCGCATCATAGGGTAGCCCTTGTAGCTGTGAATGGAGCAAATTGTAGTGAATTCTATGTGTAGGTGATCAAAACATGGCCTAATGGATCTTATTCATTTATATGAAGTGACGGTGATTTTCATTATAGGATTTGGATGTCCACTTGAATCCTGGCCAGTTCATTAATTCATATATCTTCATTTTCTTTGGATGTTATGTTTGTTCAGGCAACCATTTATTTACCCCTACCTATTGTATTTCCTTTTAGCTCATCTTCTGTGTGTCTTGTTTGTTTTCTTTGCAAGATAGTGCATAAAGGAGCATTTACATTTACATAGGAAAACAAACTGCTCCATTCTCAGGAGCTAATATCGGTATAATTAATTTCTTTTTGGGCTGCTTGAATCAAATTCTGCAGTCTGAAAATTTACTTCACTTTAGTTTGGAATTTAATTTGTTTCATATTTACTTTTTTTTTCCATTGGAAAGTCTCATATAAATGTATTGTTAAAAATTTGATTGCAGAGTTACAATACACAATAATATTCCTAAATGTAAAATGGAATAATAGTTTTGTCTTTGGCTTTAGTTACCTTGCTTATAAAAACTCAGAATTCCTTCTTTATTTCTGAATTTTTTCATAATTTTTGGTTGTAATTTCATTGTGTGGTGGTCCCAAATAATATACTAAATTTGAATATTGTATCATTGCTCTTCACTTTTTAAATGCATTTTCTTTTTTAAAAAATCAAGATGGGTAAATTACATATTCATTACTTAGCATCCTCTAGCCATTTTAGATTTTTAAACATTAATCTTAATGGTTAATGTGATCCTATTTTGAAATGATGTATTGTTTAGAACCTGAGTGAAATTCTTTAGTAAGAACTATGTGCTCAGAGGGGTCCTCAGGTGCACTGAGGCACTGAAAAGCCAGTTTTCACTGACACATAGGCCTTTTTATCATCAGGATGAGGTAGTGGTCATATTTTAATTAAAATGTCAGAACAAATACTGTTGGAGTTATTGAAAATGAATCACCAGATAAAGTGAGCACTGGGCCATGGCAGGTCAAAGAGGCAAAGTCACCTGGAGAAGAGAACTCAATTCATTTTCCTGCCTAAATGAGGAAGAAGGAACTTTATGAGTAATATGAACTTTTAATACATTAAAGCACATTCTTCTCTGTAGCAAAAGCCCCTATTTTCACAGATTGATGGCTTTTACTATTATGTTTTAATTATTTGACTATGATATGAAACCTTATGATTTAAAGCTTTATAAATATTTTGTTTTAAAATGTGTGCCAGAGGAATAACATTATTTAAGCTTATTTTCTTTTTATTCGACTTATATGTTCTGTGTAGTGCTGTGCTTCCTGAGCTTTTGTGAAAGTCAGCCTAGTCACTTTGCAATGAAGTTCATTTATAGTATTAAAAGATAATGTTCTCTTCTCAAACACAGTACTTCTTTGCCTTTGTATCTGAGGAATCCAATAGCCTTGTGAAGGTATTCCTTCTATTCCCTCTCTTTCTTACTTGTTCATGTTTAAGGTATCAGCTGGAGCTCGTGACATATGCTCTGTCTTAAGAAGCAGTTGTACTAATACTTCTAAGAGCCCTACTTCCCAGCCTCCTTTAAGAGCATCAGAGATCTCTAAACTCTTCCCTACTTCACAGTCCAAGGAAATTTCAGATACTTTATGCTTAATAAACCTGATTCTGCAGGTGAGAAAATGAGGTGATTGCTCACCATTCATATGTGCATTAATTCTTCCAGATTCCATAATATCCTTCAAAGCACAGGTAGAACTTTCCTAAGTGATTTCTTATTTTACGCAGGAAATTGAGATTTTTCCATACAAATTGAAGCAAGAATTTCATTAGTACAATATCTTCAAATGTCTGCAGTGTAATATCATCACTGCACCATCTTCTTTCTCTTCTTCCCTCCACTGGGCACAGCATGTGGCATTATCTCATTCTATCTCATTCAGTTCCTATCTCAAAAAATCAGCACTGCCTAAATGCAGGAATTCCCCTTATAGGTGTCATTTTGAAATAGGTGGCTGGTGAGGGTGTTTTTACTGAGCTGAGAAGTAAAATACCTTATCTTAATTCCTTTTTGTATTTGTTGTGTCCAGTCTAGGTCATAGCTGTGGCAGTCTTCCTACTCTCTTGGTCTTGTGCTACCTGTGCTATGTTGCTAAAATAGTTCACTCTCTCCCTAAACATGGCATGCAGCTATAGACTATTTGTTGCTTTTATTTGGTGTGCCACTGTTGATTTTCTTCAGCCTACTTTATTCTGTACTTGCCCCAGTTTAATTCGCCCAAGATTTTATTCTAAATTACCTGTTACTTGTTTAGTCCTTTGCACAATCTAATTGAATGAAATGAGCTATTACAGAAAACCAATTCTATTTCTGACCAAGTGATGTATTCCTAACCAAACCTCGACAGCTTTAATAATTTTTTGACAATTTTGCACTGCACAATTGCATGTTATTTTTCCAGCTCTCTCTCTGCCTTCCAGCTGGCCTCAAAGAAAGATGAAGCAATTACTTGTTTCTTTGAGGGTTTTAAGGTCAAAGCCCAATAACTCCCTTGTGTCTAGAGCATTTATCTTCAGCCTATGTCAACTTTTCATCTTCCTCTCGGTTTCTTTTCAAAACTTCAACCTCTATGAAATTTCTTTCCTATAATTGAATTATTCATTTCCCCCAACTTTTATTGAGTGAAAGCCCTCCTCTGAGCTGGAACTTTCATAAAATACAAGATAAGCTCTCTTAGTATATGCTTAGAAATGGAATGAGCAATATTAAAGGACTACCAGACCTTAGCTCACTTTTCTGCAATGCTCCTAGAGTCTGGTTTCATAAGTGATAGGCAGTATGTTTAACCATCTTCCTGTAAGATTTACTGAAACTAAGCTCACCAATAAATTTACTAAGAGCCATATGGTTTTATCTGTGAAATATGAGTCCCTTATGTTCCTTTATTTTGTAAGTAAGTAGGTTTTGCCACCTATTTTGTGCTTTATATGAAGTTAGTGATACCTTAGACTCATAGATCTTAGCATTAGAAAGGGGCATCTTAAAGGATCACTTCATCCAGAGTTTCTTCATCCTATCACATTAATAATTATGGATTATTCAGGATGAGCTAGAAAGAGAACATATTTGGTATTGTTGTAGTGGAGATGTTTTAAATTAAGTATAATAAAAAACCTATTTGTCCTGAATTGGGGAATGGGACATTCTTTTTAACTGAAGAATGCAATTAGCTAACTTTTCTCCACTGATTATAAATCTACCAATAAGAGTTAATTAACTAGATAATTATACCTTTAGAATTTTCTTTATGATTCACAAGGTGCCTTATGGTCTTGGGTAATCATCATGCACGTCCTTTATTATCATTGTACAGAATTTGAATTTTTCTTCAGATTCAGGCTAAGAAAACACTGTAGTCAATAAATATATTAACAGCAATATTTTCTGTTTTCAACCAAAGAAAATGTAATTATAACATTTCTAAAGAAGAAAGGCATAGAAATAATTATTAAGATAGCAAGGATTAGGCTTTAGGTATTGAGATTAAGAGGGCTGGATCTTTTAATAAGCACATCATGCTTTGATTATACCTGAAAGCAGAATTAAAATTGGTTCAGAAATTATTCATTGAGCATCTGTTATGTGCTAGGCTCTGTATTAGGGAACATGAAAGAGCAAGATAATAAGGACTAAGTCTACTTCATCTTTGTATCCCCAGCTCCTAGCCTGATGCCTAACACATAATAGATGCTTGCTGTAAATGAGAGAATGTGCACTGAAAACAGCTTACAGTCTCATAATCATATTTTTGTTATTTGTTGGTTGGTTGGCATTACTTTTGTAATCTAGTAGGACAGTGTTAGTGAGTTATGATATCCAATTTTTAATCCTGTATATACTATTTTTTAATAACAGCTTTATTGAGAGTCACATACCATACAATTCACCCATTTAAAGTATAAAATCCAATGTTTTTTAATGTATTGTTCAAACATCACCACAGTCAATTTTAGAATATTTCCATCACTCCAAAAAGAAACCCATACCCCATACCCATTAGCCATTAACCTGCACTTACCTCAATTCCCCCACAGCCCTAGGTAACCCTAATCTACTTCCTGTCTTTTTTTGAGGGGGGTGGGGTGGGCATGCCACGCAGTTTGTGGGATCTTAGTTCCCCAACCAAGGATTGAACCTGGGCCTCGGCAGTGAAAGCACTGAGTCCTAACCACTGGACCGCCAGGGAATTCCCCTACTTCCTGTCTTTATAGATTTCTCTATTCTGGTCATCTCATAATCCTGTATATAGCATTGACTTACTTTATAATTTTTTAAGTTGGTTTATCCATGTGAAACATAAGAAAATAAATTTATGTTAACTTCTCACTTCATTGGCATAATTTAAAGATGAATATGATCATAAGTGCTTTCATACTGGTGATGAGAAATAAGAGAAATCCAAGGGAACATGATGGGAGTTAAATCTAAGTAACTTACTAATAATCAAAATAATTTTTAAAATCTAACTTGTCTTAGGTTGAAAAGCCATCATTGCTTGAAATATCATACACATGTATTAGAGTGTGTGGATACAGATTTACTATAGTTTACATACAAAGCTCTGATTTACTACAATATATAGTGGTAGCTTTGTTAGCAATTGGCTACATGTTGTAGTAATTGAGAGGCATGTTGTGCTTTAGATGTAAGTAAAATTTATATCTACATTTAGAAAATGAAGAAGTTGAAAAGCCAAGACTTCTGTGGGCTCTTTACTTCAATATGAGAGATTCTTCGGACGTCAGCAGGAACTCTTATAATGATTTACCATCCAACGTTTATGTCTGCTCTGGCCCAGACTGTGCTTTAGGAAATGATAATGCAGTCAAACAGGTAAGGCTGTTGGTGTTTCTTGGTTTTATGTTAGGAAGTTGGTGTGGTAGGGAAAGTGAATTGTTTTTTCCTCTAGGAGGTGGGAAAAGAAACTTAAAAAGCATCTCTCTCATTTAATACCATCTCTGCAATTTGCCCCTAAACTTTTTCTCGGTGAACAACAAAGCCACTTTAATATCAAATATTTTCATGTTATTGAATATAATGATGAACTACAAGAGACTGTTTATGAGTTCCATTGTGGGAATAAAGATAGAAGATGTTAGAAATACATATTCAGAAAAATTAATTTATAATGCCAGTATTCTAAAGAAACATTGCTTCTAATTTAAATGGTGGCCTATCATTGTATTTTGAAATACACAAACTTTTTCCTCTGTAAACTTGAGTCATTTCCAAAGGAGTGTAACTAGTAAGGCATACAAAATGTATTTTTAAAATGGCACATTTTTAAGGCACATCCTTACCATGGAAAAGAACATATAGTTTTTCACAATTAGCATGATTCCTTTAATGTTTTGACACAAGCTGGTGTCCCAAAGCTACTATAATAGCTGCTGAGGAGTATGTTAAATCAAGGTGGAATTTTGTGACAGCGTTCTTGGGCAGGGCTATCAATAGGTACAGGGCAGGTGACACAAAATGCCAAAAGTGAATTATGAGTCTACTAAGCTGAAAATTCATATGCATGTACAAACACACTTTTCTGCACTTGACAGGAAGAGTAGAGCAGAAAATACCATTTTTTAAGGTATAAGTCTAAACTTTTCACCAATGTAGTTGGCGCATCTGTTTATTGAAACAATAAATGGATAATTTAACGTTGTTCTAAGACCACAGATGGAAGTTTCATTCCCACTAGTGGTAGGGATCTTATAGGAGCAGATGGCCTTTTTGAGCCTTTAATTTTTAGGCATAGCAGCAAGGCTATGACCTATACATTTACAGTTTTTTACCAGATTCTTTGTTTCTCATCTTCAGAGTCTAGTGGTGATCCAGGATAATCATATTTAGTCAGTGATAACAAACAAAAATAGGAAGTCACATCTCTCATCCATCATTTATTCTGTTAGTTTAATAGGAACTCAGGATGGTTCAATATCTACATTTATGGCTTAAAATGGCCAAGTCATTTTTGCTTTGATGGTCCATTTTTTTCCAAGAAGAAATTACCAGCAAGTTATCAGCCAGGTAACTTTATTCCTGAGTGAACTTTAATGTTTTTTTTAACCAAAATGGAAGGCCTTAAATAAGGACTTAATATAGAAGTGCTAATGTGATCTAAACTGCAAGCTAAAAGATTAAAATTAAAGGATAATTTTATCATGAGATATTGATTCCCAAGAAGATAGACTTGAGTGCAGTGTTTTCACAGAAGAAAACAGTAATACTAGTTTGGGTGCTAATTATTATATACTGTTAATTATAAGTAGGTTTATATTTGTTATACAACTTTTAACCTCACATCAGTTTTGGGAGAAATATTATAATGCCTACTTTAAAGGGCATCAATAATAACATTTAAAAATAGCCAGTTTATTCAGATAGGGCTTCCCTGGTGGCACAGTGGTTGAGAGTCCGCCTGCCGATGCAGGGGACACGGGTTCGTGCCCCGGTCCGGGAGGATCCCACATGCCGCGGAGCGGCTGGGCCTGTGAGCCATGGCCGCTGAGCCTGCGCGTCCGGAGCCTGTGCTCCGCAACGGGAGAGACCACAGCAGTGAGAGGCCCGCGTACCACAAAAAATAATAATAATAAAAAATAAAAATAGCCAGTTTGTTCAGATAAACTCTGTTCTAATTCCAGTATGTCATGCTGTGTTCATCCCAAGCACTAACTGATGACTCTGTCTTCCAAATTGTCTCTAAAAGCCCTCAGAACATCACCTAAGCTTTGCCTGTGTAGGAAACATAAGTACCTGCAGATATCATTTTTCTTTCTTTCTCTTTTTTTTTTTTTGAAATAAAATGCTTCATTTTGCTAGTTGGCAAGTTTGCATCTGCTCTTCTTATTTGTAAATGTATAGATGTTGAATAACATAGACCTGTCTCTCTCTGTTCATATGAAGCTATTTATGATTTGAAGCCATATTAAAAATATAAAGTAATCTGATCTGTTTATTACTCACAAGTTAAAGTTGTGTGCAGGAGCATACCAAGACATTCCCTATTATGTGAATCTTTCTGTGACTTGCTAGTTTTTGTAGTTTGTGTTACTCCAGTTTTTTTCTGAACCTGACATAGATATTTCTTTTCTTAATACAGGGAGTGTTTCATTTACCCACAGATACTGATGAACAGACTGGTCTATAGTCCCTACTTGTCTATACTCCCAAGCCAGTGATAGCTCCCTCCTTCTTCAGGAACCCCCATTGCCTAGGAGCTGCCACTGCCTTGAGAATAAGAATAGTTAAATAGTACTGTACTCTGTATTATACTTAAGGTATGAAATGGGTTATATTGGCTGATGTGGACTGGGCTGGCAGTCTAACCAGCATGTAGACTGTTGTTTATATGGACAGATCAGCAACTTGCTTATGACTTTTGGTTCATAATTTGTAAGTTGAAGACCAGCTTTATAGGTCATAGGAACTGTCAAGTTGCTCACATAGTGCAGTAGCATTCACTTTCTCAAGCCATTGAGGGAGAGGGCAATTTTAGGCATCATATCTTCTGAAGCTTCCATTCATTGAGCATTTTCTACATGCCAGGCATTGTCCTAATCATCTCATATATATTATTGTATTTGGTTCTCACAACAACCCTATGAGGTAAGTATCTGTGACATCCCCATTTTACAGATGAGGAAACTAAGCGCCAAAGGGGCTAAATAACTTTTCCAGAGATCACATAGCTGTTAAATTTTTTATCCAAGGTTTAACCTCAAGTCTGTTGGATTCCAGTGCTTGTACACTCATCTAGTATACTATGCTACTTTCAACTCGTTAATGCAGATACATCCTAAATACATTAAACTGCTAGATTGACAAAATATTTGTTTGTTTTGTGTGGATGTATGTTAAAGAAACAGGAATATCTAAATAACTCAACGTGTCCTCTCTGTACTTCCCAATATAAGGAAACTAATTCACAATATAATTAGCCCTTTTTAATTATTTTAACCACATGAAAATCTTTACCTAAGCTAACTTCTGGCTTTAAAACACCAAGGAAGGTTAAAAGTTGACAATTAAGTACTCTGAACCAACCTCTTGGTGACAACTCTCAGAACTGGGGCTTAGTTGGCAAATGAAATGAAGTTCACCAAGAAGCACTAGATAGACCTTCCAGAAAGTGGCAGTTGACCCTAAAAGGTTCCAGCAGTTGGAAAGAGGAGAGACTTGGGAAAGGCTGGAGTCTGGCTTTAGGAAATTGGCATCAGAGAGGGCCAATGGCAGTGAGCTGAAGGTGGGATTTCCACAAGCAGGTAGAACACAAATAAAAGCAGGGTGGCAACCTGCAATTGTTTGGCAGTCTTAGGACACACATTGTTCATGACAGGGATATACAAAAACAGGTCGAGTGGGATCTAGCCACAGGGACTGGAGTTCAGGAGAAAATCTATCCTACAGGGAGGTGGCAAAAGGGAGACAAGGTGTGAGATACAGAGGAATTGGAGTAGAAGTAAGAGGAACAGTAATAATAATAGTAATCATAATAATTGTTACAATATTTATATTCAACATTTGTATAATATACGGTTTCTAAAGTTCTCCCATATATATATAATATATATATTATATATATAAATATATTAAAATATATATATAAAAAGAGAGAGAGAAAGAGAGATTCTACTCCATGCCTGGCACTAAAGATTCAGAGTTAACTAAAACCCAGTCATTATTCCTGGATGAATCACTGTCTGGTAAAGGAGAAAAACGTGTAAACAAATGACATTGCAGTGTGGTATATGCAATAAGAGAATGATATCGAAAGTATAAAAGTAATATAGAGGAGCCATGAGTTGTATCTAGGAGTCAGAGAACCTTACAGGGAAGAATATAAAAGATGAGTAGCAATTCTTCATCCAAGTGATAGACAATCAAATTGATAGCATTTGCACCAGCCCAGGGTGTAAACATCATGGTATGTTTAAGAAAGTACCAATAAACAGGTAACAGTGGAGCAAAAGGCCTGAGAGGCAGAGATGGGATGAAGAAGAAGATGATGATACCAGAGAAGATAGGCCTGAAGGATGTTGTTTGCTATAAGTATCTTGGATTTTTATCCTGTTAGAAGAGTTTTAAGCCAAAAAAAGGCATAAACAGAATTTCATTTTCCACTGACCCTTCTAAGGGCAGCATAAAGATGGATTACACAGGGGAACCCTAGAGGCAAAGTGACCAGTCCAGTTCTGAGATGTTGCAGTTGTCCAGGGGAAAGATGGTGCATGTCTGGGCTATGTCTCTAGTGGAGGAACAGGTGGAGTCAAGAACTAAGAGATAAAATTGATAGGATTTGCTGACTGATTGCATGCAGAGAGTAAAGGAGAAGGAGAACTTCTATAGGCAGTCAAGGTAGAGATAACAGACACAGTGACCATTAGAGGAACTAAAGTGTGAGGTAGAGGCTCTGTCTGACCTCAGTCCTGCTTCTAGGGACTAAATGTCTCCAGCAAAGATGTATATGGTAAGACCCCAGGATGGAAGCAAAGCAGGCATCTCAAATATTTAATTTCAAAATATCCATAATAAAATGGCATGTCTAAAAATATAACCTTGAACTATACTTAAGAAGGAAAGAAGCTATTTTTCTCTCCCTGTCCCTTCTTTCAACTCGACATCAAAGCTCAAAAGTTTCTGCTTAACCAACCCTTCACCCTATCCCAAAGATACTGGTTTTATTCACCTGATGTAGGAGTTTACAAGCTATAGATGGCCAAATGGCAAATAGTTTCGATTTTGCAGCCCATATAATGTATTTTGCAACTACTCAACTCCACCATTGCAGTGCAAAAGCAGCCGTAGACCATAGATAAATGAATGAGAGTAACTGTGTTCCAGTAAAGCTTTACTTATGAAAACAGGCAGCAGACTGGATCTGACATGTGGGCCATAGTTGTCAACTCCTGACCTAATGGATGACTTTGCGTGTACTTTGGGAAGAAGGGTTGAAGTGGTACAGACAGACATTGTAACCTTTAAAGCAAAACAAGCGTATGTTTAAAACCCGTTAATGACGTTCTTTTACCGGTAGGCTAGAGTGCAAGCTCCCTAGCCTGGCAGGGACCCTTATCTAACAAAGAACTGTATTCATCTAAATAATAGCAGGAATATGTTTAGAATAGAATAACAGTGCTACTTGCCACATTTACTTTCTTGTATGTGTGTGTATTTGTTGTTGTTAATTAAGATCACATTTACTTTATTATTCTCTTACCCTGCCAGACTAAGCTCAGCTTAAATCTCAACATTTTAATATATGTTATTATTAATAGCAATGATTACCAAATAGAGAGGCTTACTTTACTCTGCCATTCTATAGGCAAGGAGAGCAAGGCTCAGAAGCTGAGTAAGCATTCCCCAGATCACATTGCTGCTAAGTGGCAGAGCCAGCATTTGGGCATGGTTATCTATTCAGTGTCCATTGTCTTGGACACTGTGTTATATTCCTCAAAGCACAGGGAGAGGAAAATTAGAAAAGCAAATAGTAGAGCAAACAATGAAGAATTTTCTTGATTTGAACAATGACTTGTTAAACTTAGTATATGCTAAATTAGACTGTACAAATATCACAAACAGGCTCTATTAGGAAATTATATAAAGGATATTAAGGGAAATTGTATTTCTGTTGACATGTAGAATGAATGACCTTAAAATCTCAACTATCTGAGCACTTCATAGAGTCTTAGCAAGTACTGATATACTTGAAGGGTGGGCCTGAATGAATGTATAAATTAGAGGGAGAAAAGTCATGGAGTTCTGAAAGCAGTTTTTAGAAGCTCGTGTGTGCTGTGTAAAGTTCTATAACTTAAAGAAAATTTTAAGGGTGATACTTCATTGTTTTGATAGTTCCAGAAAGGCACATACATTTTACGTTAATGTTCAAAAACTCTTGTGCCCTTTCTTCCCTGGCCAGGCTGAAGCACTTTTCCAACAAATCTGCCCCAACGAAGACTTCTGTCCACCCCCACCAAATCCTGAAGACATTATCCTTGATGGAGACAGTTTACAACCAGAGGCTTCAGAATCCAGTGCTATACCAGAGGCCAACTCAGAGACTCCCAGGGAAAGCACAAATCTGAGAAATCCAGAGGAGCCCTCTGAATAATGAGTATACACCAAACTGAATAGCACATTTTGGAAAATCCTCCTAGCCTCAGAGTCCTCTTGATGGAAGAAAGGTTTGAAAAATGTTACAAAGCAGCAGCCAGTTGACATGCAGAATTACCAAGAGAAACAGATGATAGAAATCCAAAAGGGAATTTTCCTTAAAAAGGACATTCCAAGACCACAAAACACTTGTAAAGCACATTGACTTGCCTGCTTTAAGATACCAAACCTGTGGGATTAGCAGATAAAAATTATAAATGGATTGATTCCCAGAAATATAGCTATGTTTATGAAAGTGATCCTATGCATTGTTAATAATTCTATGGTATTAGGACAGCTTTTGCTTGCCACTTTGGATCTTTGTTTGAAAACCACATCTTCAAAATCTGCTTACATATTTCCTTTGATTATTTGAGTTATATTTTCTTTATGGGTATGAGCATCGTGACACAAATGA
Source organism: Globicephala melas (assembly GCF_963455315.2). Classification (NCBI taxonomy): domain Eukaryota; kingdom Metazoa; phylum Chordata; class Mammalia; order Artiodactyla; family Delphinidae; genus Globicephala; species Globicephala melas. Next base: position 55,900,903 of record NC_083335.1, read on the forward strand.
TAAAAGCATACATAAATATAGCTGATAAAAACTAAAGTGTCATGATCCAGGCAGGAGCCTATGCTTGAAATAGAGATTTGTTTTGTTTTCTATCTTGAGTATTGAAAATGCTAATATTAAAGTAGACACTTTTATAAACAAGTCATGAGTTCATTACTCAGTGATTTTTTCTTTTAAATGTTAGTAGTGATATTTGTATGTGAATCCTGAACATACTAGGAAGGCTCAATACTGAAGAAGTGGAAAGATTTGAATAGGCTCATTGGTATTTGGAAATTCTGTCTAGTCGAGTATCTGGAGCACTAGCCTAATTGTCTATGGACCTAATTTAGTCCTAGCTATGCCACCGATGATATTAAGCAAATTGTTTAACTTCTGGGCCTCAGTTTCTCCATATGTCTACTGTATGAGAATGATATTGAAGATAAATGCAGTGCCATCCTTAGAATGTTTTTTCTGGAATAAAAGTTGTTTCAGAATTTTCTCATTGTCTTGGGGGTGAATATCAAAGATCTCATGCAGCAAATAACTGTTTGCTGTCACCTCCCCCAACACAATAGATCACAGTGTTCTTATTGCATTAAGCTTTTAAAATAAAAATCTATTTCCTTAATTAGTATTTTATAGTCTAATAGAAAAGTAAACATAGTAACGTGAAATTGTGGTTTTGAATCTTAATAAGGAAAACAGTCTATAAACTCTTCATATTCCTCTTCTAGTAGGTAAACCTGAAACAACCAAGGACTCTAAATAGAATATGACAATTGGTAAACCCTAATATGCACTTAACATAAAAATACAAGGGCTGTACCTAGGCAGCAAATCTAGTTACAGTGACAGTGCCTATATTAAAATCTTTCCAAATGCCAAGCTCTAATGGTTTACCTTTTTTGAGCAATAGTTTGGACTCAACAACTTATTTCAATAAATAAATACATTAAAAGTGCGTTGTCATGCAGTCTGGCCTATCTTGCTGATCAGAGAGCCATGGCTACAGTAGAAAGCACATAGTTCTTACATACTTCAGCTGCAGCAGGGCTCTGACCTCTCCAGATTTCAGAGAAGATCTTAAAGGAAACCAGCTCTGTCAGGTCACAGACTCACGAGAAATGGAAAAAATCAAGGAATGTAGCTCTTGCCTCACCTTTTAAACCCCCTGCGGATATAGCTGAATCCAGAAGAAAATCTTCCCAGCCTCTCAGGCTACTCCTAATCCTTCTCCCCATTGTATAGCCTCTCTCCTATCTCTTTAATCCCCTTTATCCCTTTCTTCCCCTTTTATAATGTTATACAAATCAGGGAATCACATTATAACCTACTTTGTTATATGGATTCAGATCCATCTTAAATCATATTTCCTGAAACCCAACCACGGCATGCACTAAATGCACAATACATACCTATAAGCGCCGGGTATTGGCTCTGCCCCGCAGTACCAGCAATATAAAAGCTTCCACTATATGAGAGTATTGAGTCTGAATACAATTGCAGTACTTTGTACTTTGTTATAGTCTTAGAGTTAAGGCCTCTTGATGCAGGATGCACACTTATGTAAACAGCCAATCAGGGTACACCCAGAATGACTAGAAAAATACTGATAGCTTTACTACAGCTCTCTAAAACAATGAAGGAGATATTCTGTGGTCTCATGGCCCAGTCCATACTGTACCCTATTTCATCCATTAGCCAGCATCGGAATTTCTCTTCCAGGTTATTTATTAAATACTGTTGAAATGTTTAAAAGCTCCTGAATATGATTAGTGATGATTAAGATAATACACAACTGTTAAAAACCTTGTGTTAGAGAACTTTAGATATTTCCTGTTGCCTCAGAATGTAATAGAAATTATTCTAAGAGCATTCTTTTCAGCTACCTTAATTACTGCAAATACTTGTTTTCATAGCTTTAAAGGAAAACCTTTTAGTTTTGTTGTAAAACCATAAGCCTGAAGTCATATGAATAAAATATAAATGCTGTATGTGATGCAGAAATTTCAGTAGCTAATTTTAAATTTTGAAAATAGCTATTATCAAAGAATTTTTATTCATGTGTTTAAAATGTTTATGTTATGCATGCTTCTTATTAACCAAAAATGATAATACCATTCAGTTTAGTGATCAACATGAAAACTGGTTACTAGACCTATGTTGCTACTGTATTTTTGTCTAGTTGGTATGCCTGCCCAGAAAAAGATAGATATATATGATATGTATATTATAAACATATATTTTTCTATAGGAAAACTGAGTTATAATTTCCCCATCTTCTATGATATCTAGCTGCTCATAGGAAAATAGTCATGTTAATGGTTAACTTCTGGAATAGTAGTTTCTGAGATGGGCAGCCCTTTGTGTAAAATAATGGCCACACTAATGATTAACTTCTGTCACAGCTGTAGTTCTGGAGAAGGCAGCCCTTTGTCTAAAGTGCTAAAAACCTTGAAAAAAAATTTGTTGAAATTTGATTGCTAAATAGTAGTGATCCTTCAAAGCAGTTTTCTTACAAATAAGTTATTTACTGCTATTGGTATTGGATAATTTCTCTCTCAACTCTTGATTGATTTTTCTTATATGCATTTCCAAAAGCATGAATATATGATTATTCATAATTTGCACACTGTAACCGTAAGTTTTCAGAGGAAATAAAGTCTGTTTTTAATGCCTTTCAGGCGTGGTATCCTATTTTTTAATATTAAAATTTTGTATATATGCCAAGAAATTAAAAATTGTCTTGGAACTGATTTATTTGTTGATACTGATCTATTACTTAAATTCGTAGTTAATTGTCCAGCTGTATACTTGGTTTTATTCCTAGGCATCTGCCAACTGTGTCAGGTTTGTGAAAAAGGCAATCAAATGATACATGGGTATGTTTACTTAGCAAACTGTTCTAGTTGCCAGCATCAGATCTCATTCTGTTTGAAATCAGTGTTCTGAGGCATGGGATATGGCTTTACAATACATTACCTGCAAACTGTTTTCGCATCTCACTTAGTGTATGAGAATCTGAAACGTTTTTCTTATTTACTTGCTGAGTGTGAACCTGATGTGTTTGTCTTTGTGGTCGTTGAGTCCCCAACAGCTTACTTGCAACAGATAAGAGACTGCTGATGTTCTTTTCATGCAGAAATCATTCACTGAACTATGATTTGTTCTTGAATCAAATAATTAAAGAAGAGTGACATTTTCTGTCAATTCCAAGTCATTTTTAAACCTTCCCAGACAGGACGTATTCAAAAGGTAACATCATTATTTCAAAACTGGCAATTTATCTGTGAGATTATTAATGAATCAAGTTTAAGAAAGATAAGGTTAATTGAATTTTTAAACAAGTAGCTGTATTATCCTTCAAGCACCTTGGAGTTCATAAGAGTATTCACACTTTTTTTTTTCTTAAACAAGTGTTTTGATATGTTTCAATTCTCTTCTTTAATGATGGCTTTTTAAAAATGCAAGAGGTTTAACACAACATCCCAGGTCACACTTTGAAGGCCACTTTTCTTTCTATTAACATAGTTCAGCTGTGGGGCTGCAGTGAGATGCCCTTCCCATACAAGTTGCCACGTCTGCTCTTTCTAGTGATGATGACTCTTAGGACCATTTGACAGGTAATCATTAGAACTTGAATCCTAGTAGACTGGAGGGTCTTTTCACCTATCACTACAGGGAGATTTATGCTGGTAACACCTATTAATGTTAATAGGACTTGCATGTGTAAATCCTCTTCCTGTCAGTGAGACAGTTGACCCCTAAAAGAAATATTCTTTAGAGATGGACAACTTTCTACTCGAGAAGCATTAGTGAATTGTTCTATTCAAATTTTTCATGTGTGGGAAAAAATCTCAAGACTATACTAATTCAGCAAAGGATTTGTAGAGCTTGAAAAGGTGAAATAATAGCTCTTAGTTTTCTATTCACATTCTAATATATATTAAATACTATTACTCTTCATGTTATCAACATAGCATTTTTCTCTTATTTTCACTTATTTTTATTATTTTCTAATTAAAGTATAATTGACATTCTACACTATGTTAGCTCCAGGTACACAATATGTGATTCAATATTTCTATAGATTACAAAATGATCACCATGATAAGTCTAGTTACCATCTGTCACCATACAAAGTTATTAAAATATTGACTATATTCCCCATGCTGTATATCTCATCCCCTCGACTCATTTATTTTGTAACTGGAAATTTGTACCTCTTAATCTCCCTCACTGATTTCACTCATCCTCCCCACACTCCTCCTCCTCTCTGGCAACCACCTGTTTTTCCTCTGTATCTATAAGTCTATTTCTGTTTGTTCATTTGCTTTGTTTTTTAGATTCCACATATAAGTGAATTAAAACAGTATTTGTATTTCCTGCCTGCCTTATTTCACTTAGCATAATACCCTCTAGGTGCAGTCCCTTTCAAACCACCAATAATAGCATTTTTCACAGAACCAGAACAAATAATACAAAAAATTGTATGGAAACACAAAAGACCCCAAATAGTCAAAACAATTTTGAGAAAGAACAATGCCGTAGGTATCACCCTCCCTGATTTCAAACTATATTACAAAGCTACTGTAATCAAAACAGCATGGTACTGGCACAAAAACAGACACATAGATCGATGGGACAGAATAGAGAGCCCAGAAGTAAATCCACATTTATATGGTTAATTATAACAACAGAGGCAAGAATATACAATGGGGAAAAGAGAGCCTCTGACAAATGATGTTGGAAAAACTGGACTGCTTTCTCACACCATATACAAAAATAAACTAAAAATGGATTAAGGACTTAAATGTAAGACCTGAAAATATAAAACTGTTAGAAGACAACATAGGTAATACACTCTTTGACATCAGTCTTAGCAATATTTCTTTGGATCTGTCTCCTCAGGCAAGAAAAACAAAAGCAAACAAACAAATGAGACGTCAAATGAGAAAGCTTCTGCACATCAAAGGAAACCATTGACAAAATGAAAAGATAACCAATGGAATGGGAGAAAATATTTGCAAGTAATATGACCAACAAGAGGTTAATATCCAAAATACATAAACAGGTCATACAACTCAGTATCAAAAAGAAACCCAATTTAAATATGGGCAGAAGACCAGAATAGATATTTTTCCAAAGAGGATATACAAATGGCCAACAGGCATATGAAAAAAATGCTCACCATTGCTAATCATCAGAGAAATGCACATCAAAACAACGAGATGTCTCCTCACACCAGTCAGCATAGCTATCATCAAAAGGTCTACAAATAACAAATGTTGGTGAGGATGTGGAGAAAAGCAAACTCCAGTACATTGTTACTAGGATTGTAAATTGGTGCAGCCACTATGGAAAACAGTATGGAGGTTCCTTAAGAAACTAAAAATAGAACTACCATATGATCCAGCAATTCCACTGCTGGGTATATATCCAAAGAAAATGAAAACACTAATTCAAAAAGATGCATGCATCCCAATATTCATAACAGCATTATTTACAATAGCCAAGACATGGAAGCAACCTAAATGTCCATCAACAGATGAAAGGACAAAGAAGATGTGGTACATATATATACACAATGAAATATTACTCGGCCATAAAAAAATGAAATTCTGTCACTTGCAACAACGTGGATGGACCTAGAGGGTATTATGTGTAGTGAAATAAGCCAGAGAAAGAAATGAACGATATAATGAAAGACAAACAGGCTCACAGATATAGAAGACAAACTAGTGGTCACCAGTGGGGAAAGGGATGGGGGAGGGGCAAGATAGGGATATAGGAGATACAAACTATGTATCAATCTAAAATAGATAAGCAACAAGGATATATTGTGCAGCACAGGGAAATATAGCCATTATTTTGTAATGACTTTAAAAAGAGTATAATCTATAAAAATATTGACTTGCTATGTAGTACACCTGAAACTGATATACTATTGTTAATCAACTATACTTCCATTTTTTAAAAAGGCTACTCATGGACCATAACTACTGAGCCTGTACTCTAGAGCCTGTGAGCCACAAATACCAAGCCCACGCGCCACAACTACTGAAGCCTGCTCACCTGGAGCCTGTGCTCCACAACAAGAGAAGCCACCGCAATGAAGCCCACGCACCGCAATGAAGAGTAGCCCCTGCTCACCGCAACTACAGAAAGCCCACGTGCAACAACAAGGACCCAATGCAGCCAAAAATAAAAATAAATTAAAAAATAAAACAAAAGGCCACATGTCCTTAAAAATTTTTTAAATAAAAATTCTAATAGTGAGTGGAGATCATACCGCTTGTTTTTATCTAAATAGAGCTACTGATGGAACAAATAAGTCAATTGAAATGTGGACAGATTTTTTAAGCCAAAGAAGTTGACACAGTGGAATTAAAAGATCTATTCACTTTGCTTACATACATGTTAAATTACAGTCCTCACTTCCTCAGCTCCCTCATTCAGTTGAGCACAATATCTTATTGATTTTATCTCAGAATATCTTACTGATCACAGCCTCCTCTCTATTCCCACAATCCTCTGTTCTCATTCTCTTTCAGATTAATTACTATAATTAGTTTTCCTGACGCTAGGCTCCTCATTCTATTCCAATTACCTATTGAGGCAGAAACCAGTGCATGGATTCCTTCTCATGTTTACATATCATGAGAAGGGACCCACTTAGCATAATAACACGCCAAAGTTAGCAACAGTGAAGCCCTTGAGTGGGCATTTATTCCCAGCCTACAACAAATGTGGCAAGGTGTAGCTTGGGACCCTGAGGTCAAGGCAGAGAGAGAGAGTAGAAAAGGAAATGACAGGTAACACGTGGAGTGCCTACTATGTACTAGGCAGTATTCTATTAACACTTTTAACCTGAAGACAACCTGTGGGTACTATTATCATTCTCCATTTTACAGGTGAAGAACTTGATGAGGAAACTAAAGCACAGAGATAAAATAACTTGTCCAAGTTCGCACAGTTAGAAAGGTTTGGATTGTTCCTCCTAATTCAGTATGCACTGAAACATGTTTGTGATCTACTACTAGTAAGATTATATTCTTTCATCTTAATGAGCTGTATCTGCCTGCCCTACTGGTGGTAGAGTTTCACCTAAAAAATAAATACAAGTAAAGGCCCTGACCTTGTCATTTCTCTCCTTAAAATCCTTTCCATATTAAATACAGTCTGAACTCTTCAGCATAGCATATGAAACGAGACCCTCCAAAAACCAACATGTTCCCCTTTGGCTTCATCTATCATTCTACCTCCCTCCCCACCTCACACTATATTCTTCAGACACGATGAACTTCTCAGTATCTTCAAACTCTTTGGCCCTTTGCATATGCCATTTCTTTTTCCAGAATTTCCTGGCCTCTCTCTGCTATCACTACACCCCTTTTCCCCTGACCCTTCTTTTCTGCCTTTTAAACCCAGCTCTAATATTACTTCAACTGCTAACACTTTGGCAACTCCACGGGGCAAAGTTACTTTTCCCTCTGTACCGCCCCCACCAAAAACTGTTCATAAAGCCCTTATCTCATAGAAATCTAAGTTTTCTGATTTTGTTTCTGTCTCCTAGATAGTGAGAAACTTGAGAGCAGGTGCCCTGCTATTCATCCTTCCATCTCTAACACCTAACAACACCTGTCTCATGGCCATGTGTCTCCTGCATAACCATGCTCCTCTGGCCACGGTGGTTTCTATCTAGGATAGGGACATGCTCCTGACCCTCTTCGGAATTGGGACTCATAAAGAGTTTGACTTTCTGAGTGGCTGACCCATAACACAAAATCTCTTTAGCTATGGACAGCCATATTTTCTACCATGTGGCTAGGAAAGCAAAGACAGTTTGCAAAGAAAGAAGCAGTGATGAGACACAGAACTGCCAGATGAACCTAAAGTTGGTTTCTGAGAGCTTTCTAATTCCATAATCAAGTCCTTCCTGAGGCCCAGTATCATTCCTGCCCTTGGTTTGTTTGAGACATTCCTGTCTCATAATCAGATTTCTTTAGATGTTCAAGAAATGCATGTTAGGGCTTCCCTGGTGGTGCAGTGGCTAAGAATCCACCTGCCAATGCAGGGGACACAGGTTTGATCCGTGGTGTGGGAAGATCCCACATGCGGCGGAGCAACTAAGCCCGTGAGCCACAAATACGAGCCTGCGTGCCACAACTACTGAAACCCGCGCACCTAGAGCCCGTGCTCCGCAATAAGAGAAGCCACTGCAATGAAAAGCCCGCACACCGCAATGAAGAGTAGCCCCCGCTCACGACAACTAGAGAAAGCCCCCGCACAACAACAAAGAACCAACACAGCCAAAAATAAATAAATAAAATATATAAATTTATTTAAATAAAAAAGAAATGCATGTTGAATTCTGATACTTGCAAACACAAAATTTTAAATTTTTATTTTAAATAAACACGTCTGGGAAATTTCATTATTAGAACATTCCAAACCACCTCTATCTGTGTAAATATGTATGTAGGTTTGTGAATGCATTTGTGTACTGTGCAAATTTGGACTTTTACTGATTAGGAAATGTCATAAAATTTTCAGGTCCGAAGTTCCACACAGAAGGGGGAGTAAATCAAGGAAGAAAGCAAATATTATCTACACTTGAGAAGAACTTTGGCAGAGAATTATCTTGGTGACTTCTAACCACTATCAATTTATTCTGAGAAAAACCGTAGGAGAGGCAATACCCATCTAACAAGTATGTGCTGTAAAAAGCAACTGTTGTTACAATGGAAGTCAACTATAGGTAGGATACCTAAAGTTAGTGCCTTTGGCACACGTGATGTGAAATTGTCCTTTCTGATTTGTATTAGAAATATATTTTCAAAATAATACCCTGGAATAAGACTCTTAAGGTCAAATATGGTCTAAAGTTTTGAAGAAATTCACCTTTGTTTGGTATGGAAGCTATTTGCATAATATGTAAACATTTAAGTTTTACAGATAGGTAAGTTTACAAAGCATTAGATATAAGCTAAGTTCTATACCCTAAGGAGCTTACAATTTTTAAGTCAGAAATGGGCAGTGTACCAGAAAGTGGTTTCCTTTGGTTGAGCAATAGCAACAAAAAGATTTGTGCAGAACTTAAAACTGCTCTCTATTGATCTTTATTATGACTGGAAAAAATTGCCTACAGGAAAATGCCATTCCTTTTCTAAATCTGGATTTGATCATTGTAAGGACAGATACTCTGAATCTTGAACATCATTTTGTCTTTCAGATCTTCTGAAAATAATTTTTGACTGCTAGATTTGAGATGTTAATCCATATTCAGACACATCCTGTTTTAAGAGAACACTCTATAAGATCTAGATTTATAAAGCACAACATTTTGGAGGGTGACTGTGCCCATTACAAAGTAGTTCTTTGCTTTACCAAAGAATTCAGGCTGCTTTTAAGTAGGAGTTCCTAGGAGTTCCCTGATGGTATATATCAGCGCTGCATAAGCTATTAACTTCTAGGCAGAGAGAGGTAGGGTAGAACCACTGCCAAATGAAGATTGAATTGAAAATAAAGCAATTCTAAAATTATTGTGGAAGTAAAGGAGAAGATATGGATTCACAGAAGTCTGGTTTAGGACAACTTTTCAGGAATACATGTGTGGCATAAAGTGTGTTGACTTAAATTGAAGATTATTTGGGGACTACAGTTCCTTCCTAATAATAGAACCCATCTATCAGATTGCCTGCAATAAGTCCATGTGAAATTGCCATTCAAAAATACCCCTTAGGACAGGGAGATCAGCTTGATGCTTTGTGACCAGCTAGAAGGGTGGGATAGGGAGGGTGAGAGGGAGGGAGACGCAAGATGGAAGAGATATGGGAATATATGTATATGTATAACTGATTCACTTTGTTATAAAGCAGAAACTAACACACCATTTTAAAGCAATTATACTCCAATCAAAATGTTAAAAAAAAAACCCTTACACTTGATTGATATTTTTCATTAATACTACTTGGCCACAATCTTCTTGAACAAAAGATTTTATGGCGGATAGTTTTTTCCCCAAGATGTCTGAGAGTAAGTTGTAAAACCATGACATTTACAATGTGGTTCAGGCATTATAAATAAGCAAATGTTGATCTTCTTCAGTAAAACCTGGGAAGTCTGCCTGTATAAGCCTACCTCACAAATGGAAAAGGGAATAATATCCCTTGGCAATGTGAAATATCACGTGTTCAATATATACTTAGAATTGAGGGAGCTAAGTGGAGCTGGGAGTGGGATCTTAAAGCTATGGCTCAGGCCATAGGATCCTAAGTAGCCTCTCCTGAGAGGGTATTGGGGTGGCTTCTGCTGGCCCCACCACATCCCTTCCTTTGTCTCCTTCACTCTCTGGGTCATCAGTAGTATGCAGGTAGGTATAACAGCAGGAACACCTTAGCTGTATCAGTGAAAAAAAATGTTGCCTGCCATATCAGTAAACAAAGGATGTTGCAGCCATAAAGCCATCATATTACAGCCGCCCCAAGAGTGAACCCTGAGGGAACTCAGGATAGAAACAAGATGCCCGGCATCAAGCAGTCAACTGCTGCATCCACCCCTGACAATGCACCCTGAGGAGACTTGGGATGAGAAAGCACAGGACACTGGCCCCAGATAGCTGAGGTTCATATCAAAGGAATGAGTTCAGTGAACTGTGATTTTTGTATCTCTTCCCATGTATAGAAAAGTGCTAAATTCCTTAACTTGAGATATCTGGTTTTCTTTAATTAACAGTAATCTTTTTTAATTTTTAATTTTATTGGAGTATAGTTGATTTACAATGTTGTGTTAGTTTCAGGTGTACAGGAAATTGATTCAGTTATACATATCATATATTTATTCTTTTTTAGATTCTTTTCTCATATAGTTATCAGAGAATATTGAGTAGAGTTCCCTGTGTTATACAGTATGTCCTTGTTGTTATCTATCTTATATACAGTAGTGGTGTGTGTGTTCATCCCAAGCTCCTGATTTATCCCTCTCCCACAGGTTTCCCCTTTGGAAACCATAAGTTTGTTTTCAATATCTGTAAGTCTGTTTCTGTTTTGTAAATAAGTACATTTGTATCACTTTTTAAAATTAGATTCCACATATGAGTGATATCATATGATATTTATCTTTCTCTGTCTAACCTACTTCACTTAGTATGATAATCTCTAGGTCCATCCATGTTGCTGAAAATGGCAATATTTCATTCTTTTTATGGCTGCACAATATTCCATTGTATATATATACCATATCTTCCTTATCCATTCCTCTGTTGTTGGACATTTAGGTTACTTCCATATCTTGGCTATTGTAAATACTGCTTCAGTGAACACTGGGGTGCATGTATCCTTTCAGATTATGGTTCTCTCTGGATATATGCCCAAGAGTGGGATTGCTGGATCATATGGTAATTCTATTTTTAGTTTTTTAAGGAAGCTCCACAGTGATTGTACCAATTTCCATTCCCACCAACAGTGTAGGAGGGGTCTCTTTTCTCCACACCCTCTCCAGCATTATTTATTGTTTTTAGACTTTTTTATGATGGCCATTCTGACCAGTGTGAGGTGATACCTCACTGTAGTTTTGATTTGCATTTCTCTGATAATTAGTGATGTTGCCATCTTTTCATGTGCTTTTTGGCCGTCTGTATGTCTTCTGTGGAGAAATGTCTATTCAGACCTCCGGCCCATTTTTTGATTGGGTTGTTTATTTTTTTGTTATTCAGCTGCGTGAGCTGTTTGTATATTTTGGAGATTAAGCCCTTGTCTGTTGCTTTGTTTGCAAATATTTTCTAAGAATTTTATAGTGTCTGGCCTTACATTTAGGTCTTTAATCCATTTTGAGCTTATTTTTGTGTATGGTGTTAAGGAGTGTTCTAATTTCATTCTTTTACATGTAACTGTCCAGTTTTCCCAGCACTACTTACTGAAGAGGCTGTCTTTTCTCCATTGTATATTCTTGCCTCCTTTATCAAAACTAAGGTGACCAAATGTGTGTGGGTTTACCTCTAGGCTTTCTATCCTGTTCCATTGATCAATATTTCTGGTTTTGTGCCATACAAAGACAGTACCATACTGTCTTGATTACTGTAGCTTTGTAGAATAGTCCAAAGTCAGGAAGTCTGATTCCTCCAGCTCCATTTTTCTTTCTCAGGATTGCTTTGGCTATTGGGGTCTTTTGTGTTTCCATACAAATTTTAGAACTTTTTGTTCTAGTTCTGTGAAAAATGCCATTGGTAATTTGATAGGGATTGCATTGAATCTGTAGATTGCCTTGGGTAGTATAGTCATTTTCACAATATTGATTCTTCCAATCCAAGAACATAGTACATCTTTCCATCTAATTAGAGTAATCTTCTGATGTTACGACTACCTGGTCTGTATTGCAAAAACTCCTATATATCCTGGTTCCTCCCTTACCTTACCTCTTCAGAGCAGTCTCTCAGAGCTATCTGAGATGCTGTGTCCTGGACTTAAGTCCTCAGTTTTGTCTGCTGAATAAAACATAATTCTCAACTTTTAAGTTGTGCATTTTTTTCCAGTGACAGCAGGATATAGCAGATCAAGATGGCGAGCCATCCAGTCCACTCACACCCCCATTTCAGCTCTATTTCAGTATTATACCCCTAAGGGAAATTATACTCTTTTATTAAATAAGAATATGGAAAGAAAACTCCACAAGAAATAGTTGCAAAACATTTATTCAGAAAAAAAGATTTCTGAACATCTCCAATATACAAGGGCAAAGACTTGGGAATGAGGCTTGACCATATAGTAGAAAGAAGAAACTATGGCTAAAATGAATGAGCTGGAGGAAATCGTAAGAGATCATTTACTTCTAGTCCAATCTCCTCATTCTGTAACTGAGGCCAAGAGAGGGGAAGAAACTTGTCCAAAATCCTTAAAAGCTAGAAAAACAGGACAATTTACTATTTAAGAATTGAGTTTGGGATCAGAGAGACTTGGATTTTTCATGTTTCTAATGTTTATTTTCATTATAGTTACCATGAATCCATTAGAGTACAAAGAGACCTGGATTTTGAATCCTGGTTCCTCAACTTATTAGCTGTAACACTTGGAAAACTATTCCTTCCTCTCTAGTTATCCGTTTTCTTGTTTGTTCAATGGGAATGATGATAGTACCTATTGCATTGGACTTTTGAAAGAATGAATATGAGAAAATCCATGTGAAGCCCTCAACAAAGTGCCTGACACAGAGAAAAGCCCTCAATAAGAGGCAACATTGCTGTTACATGATTAAGGACAGAGGCAGTATTACAAGCCGGGTTTCCTAATTGTCAGGTCACTGTTCTCTTCACCATGACTGCAACAGCACATATGCTAGAGAATTTTTAGTAAACTGGAACGTATATTTTCTAGTTGTACCCCATTAATCAGACCACAGTCCCTCTCATTACTGGCTATTAGTGGTTTTAGATATTTTAACCTACAAGATGAAAAGTGACATCTATAATTCCATTAAAAGAGACAATTAATTGTAAGTATTCAGTTTTAATCCCAAGAGAAACAGTACAATATACTCTCCAAGTTACAATTTATCAAGTAAACTGTTTCAGAATACCTAAAATTTAGTCATGAGACACAGGAAATTCAGGAGGCATGTGAAATTCAAGCTTTTGTTGTTGGAAAAGATTTGTTATGGATTCCACCACTAGCTTTATTTACTGGCTTTTTGCCCATATTCTAATAGTGATTGGTGTATCACAGGCTGAAATGGAAACTTCATGGAAATATTGTAAATCTCTGCAGCAATTGGGACTTAGAACTTGACAAGGAAGATCCAAACAGATGCAGAGGCTGTCTGCATAGGAGGTCTGATCAAAGGGAACTGGCATGGAAAGCACTACTTGTGCCATAACTTGAACAGACAATAAATATTCGACTAACAACCCTATTTGTGGTAAGAAAATCTACTTGGATGCATATCAAGAACGTGGTATATATTTAAATAAAGTTTTGTAACAAGAGTCATTGACTTGTTTTTCTGTTCATGATGCGGTCCAGACCAAAAGAACATTTTGCAGGTATTTTCTATAAAAACCTCAACCTCTGCATAGAAAGTTCTTTGAAAAATATCTCAGTTCAATCACAGTGATGGGCACTCTTTCCCTTCTGCTTCTTCAAATATCAAAATACCTGTTTTGATATTGCTCTGTATGAGCAATGTTGATGTTACATACACAAAAGTTAATGCTTCTACAACAATGAAACTAAAGTCTTAATAGAACATAAAATAATATGGACTATATATGAACAAGGGATCTGGGAAAGTGTCTGAAATGTAGTAAGCCCTATAAATGTTTTATAAGTAAATAAATAGGTAATTAATGCCATGGGGAAAAGTCCACAATATATGGTTAAATGAAAAAAAGCAAGTTACAACTGTACACCTGAAACTAACATAACATTGTAAATCAACTATACTTTAAAATTTTTTTTAATTTAAAATAAAGCAAGTTACAGAAACAACATATCTAGCATGATCCCATTTTGTGTAAAAAAGAGAGGGAAGTCTACGTGCATATGTGTGTTTGTGCGAACTCTAGAAGAGTGCACACAAAATGATGACATTATTTTTGAATTGTGCAATTATATGAATAATCTTTTCCCTTTATATTTCTTTGAATTTTCTACATTTTTGACATATTCATGCATCAGCACTTCTAATATCGCTCCTCATCAGATGTGAAACTGTTGTTTGCTGTGTTCTTTCAGATATTTTTCTGTGCATGGACACATACACACACAGACACACTGAGTATAGGGTACGTGATCATTCAAATAATTGTTAAAACATAAATTGGCTCATGCCATAGTTCTGTAACTGGCTTTTTACAAAACAATATATCTTAGACATCATAAAATACCAATACATAAAAATTTTCTTCCCCCTTTTTAATTGCTGCATAATGTTCCATGGTATGAAATTCATTTAACCAGTCATTATTAATGAACATTTAGGTGTTTCCAGTTTTATTGCTATTGCAAGCAATGATTCAATGAATATTTCATACACATATCTCTGTTCACATGTATATTTCTGATGAGTAGATTCTTAAAGATTGAATTCCTGGGTTAAAGAATCTGTACATTTAAAATCTTGATAGAAACTGCCAAATGGTACTCCAAAAAGAATTTATCAATTTACACTCTCATTTGTACTGGAAGTTATTATTCTTTTACTGTCTGCCAATCTGATGGGCCAAAACATGGCATCATATTGTTATACTTTGCATTTCCCTGATTGCTTATGCATCTGAGCATGTTTATTGGTGATTTTGAATGACCCCCTCTGAGATTTACTAATCCATGCCCTTGCCACTATTATGATTTGTTAGCAGTTCTTTTTATATTCTGCATACTAATTTTTGTTATATATGTTGTAAATATTTTCCCCCAATTCTGGGTTTTAATATTGTTTATGGGGTGATTTTTTACATAGAAAATTTAAATTTTGATGTAGTCAAATCACTCAGTATTTTCCTTTATGGCTTCTGGTCTTTGCATCATGTTTAGGAAAGTCTTCCCCAAATTGATATTATGAAAATAAGCCCTATATGTTGTTCTAATACTGTTATGGTACTGTTTAACCTTTAGCTCTTTAATCCACCTAAAATTTAGTCAAGGTAATTATGTGACATAAAAATCTATTATAAATTTTTATATATGAATATCCAATTGCCCTAACACTGTTTATTGACTAGTTCATCCCTTTCATACTAATTTGAACTACTATCATTATCAAATATTAGATTCCTATTCTGGATTCTATTCAGTTTCATTGATATTTTTGTTTATTCCTATGATAATACTACACTGTTTTAATTCCTATAATTTTCATAACATGTTTTGATACCTATTAGAGTCAGCCCGTTCCCCTCATATTTTTCATCAAAATTGTCTTAGCTATTCTAGGCCTTTTGGTTTTTCATAAACATTTTGGAATCAACTCGTGAAGTGCCATACACAAACACACACATAAATCTTTGTAGTGATTTTGATTGGAATTTCATCCAATCCTATCCCACCTTCCCATCCATGAACATGGTATATCACTCCATTTACTTAGTTTTTCCCTATGCTTTTCAATAATCTTACACTTGTTGGCAGAGACTGATAATGATCACCAAATATCCATGTTCAGCTCTACATTTCCCAACCTCCCTTGAAGATAAGTTAGGGTGACTGGGCAATTAAGAGCTAGTTGGCCTCCTCCATTCCTTTTCCCCCTTTTCCATCATTAATAGGCCACATGTTACAGATAGCATTGTCACAAGTTGGAAGCTTCCAGGAATGCTGAGTCATCTCTTGAAAGAAAGCTGTGCCAGAGGGCCACCTGACTCAGAAAAACTGTAATTAAGTTATAAGAACTGAATAAGTTATAAGAAGTAGCTCTGTGTTGTGTTACAACATGGAGATTTCAGGGATTATGTGTCACCACAGCATAGCCTAGCATTACCCTGACTAATTCAAAGGTCTTGCCTATCTTTTATTTATTCCAAGATGTCTTACAGTGTTTTTGTTTGTTTTCTGTATAAGTTTGTATACACCATAATGATTTGACTTATATACATAATGAAATGATAACCACAGTAAATTTAGTGAACATCCATCATCTCATATAGATACAAAATAAAAGAAAAAAATATTTTTCCTTGTGATGAGAACTCTTGGGATTTACTCTCTTAACAACTTTCATATATAATATACAGCACTGTTAATTATATTTATGATGTTGTACATTACATCCTTAGTACTTATTTATCTCATAACTGGAAGATTTTACCTTTTCACTACCTGCATCCAATTCCGCCTCCCCCACCCCTCTTCCTCTGGTAACCACAAATCTGATCTCTTTTTCTATGAGTTTGTTTGTTTGTTTGTTTGTTTTAGAAGTATAATTGACCTATAACACTATGTTAGTTCTTGGTGCACAACATAGTGATATATTATTTCTATATATTCCAAAATGATCACCACAATACTGCTAGTTACCAAAGATATTACATTATTATTGATCATATTCTCCATACTGTACATTTCATACCCATGGCTCATTTATTTTGTAACTGGAGGTTTGTTCCTCTTAATCCCCCTCACATATTTCTCTCCTCCCCTCACCCCCACTTCCTTCTGGCAACCATCTGTTTGTTCACTGTATCTATGACTATTTTTGTTTTGTTTATTTGTTTTGTTTATTAGATTCCATATATAAGTGAAATCATATGGTATTTGTCTTTCTTTGTCTGAATTATTTCACTTAGTATAATACCCTGTAGGTCTACCCATGTTGTTGTAAATGGCAAGATTTTATTTTTTTATAGCTCAATAATATTCCATTATATATATTTATACACCACACCTTCTTTATCTATTCACATATCCATGGACACTTAAGTTGATTCCCTACCTTGGCTATTGTAAATAATGCTGCAGTGAACATAGGGTTGCATATATCTTTTCAAATTAGTGTTTGCATTCTCTTCAGATAAATACCCAGAAGTGGAATTGCTGGATCATATGGTAGTTCTATATTTAATTTTTTGAGGAACCACACTTTTTTCTATAGTGGCTGCACCAATTTATATTCCCACCAAAAGAGCATGAGTGTTCCCTTTTCTCCACATCCTCACCAACAGTTGTTATTTATGGTCTTTTTTTGCTTTTTTTCTTAAAGCATATTTGATTTACAATATTATGTTAGTTTCAGGTGTACAGCATAGTAATTCAGTATTTTTTGCACATACTCCATTATAGCTTATTTCAAGATAATGGCTCTAATTCTCTGTGCTATACAGTATATCCTTGTTGCCTATCTATTTTATATATAGTAGTTTGTATCTGTTGATCCAATACCCCAATTTGTCTCTCTCCTCTTCTCTTTCCTCTTTGTTAACCACAAGTTTGTTTTCTATATCTATGAGTCTGTTTCTGATTTGCATATACATTCATTTGGATTATTTTTTAGATTCCACATATAAGTGATATCATACAGTATTTGTCTTTCTCCATCTGACTTATTTTTTTTTTATTTTTATTTTTTTTGCAGTACACGGGCCTCTCACTGTTGTGTCCTCTCCCATTGCAGAGCACAGGCTCCAGACGCACAGGCTCAGTGGCCATGGCTCACGGACCCAGCCACTCTGTGGCATGTGGGATCTTCCTGGACCAGAGCACGAACCTGTGTCCCTTGCATCGGCAGGCAGACTCTCAACCACTGCGCCACCAGGGAAGCCCTCCATCCGACTTATTTAAATAAGCATAATATTCTCTAGGTCCATCCATGTTGCTGCAAATGGCACTATTTCATTCTTCTTTTATGGCTGAGTAATAGTCCATGTGTATATATACCACATCTTCTTAATCCAAACATCTGTTGATGGGCACTTGGATTGCTTCCATGTCTTGACTATTGTAAATAGTGATGCTATGAATATTGGGGTACATGTATCTTTTCAAATTAGTGTTTCAGTTTTTTCCAGATATATTCCCAGGGATGCAGTTGCTGGATGATATGGTAGTTCTATTTTTAGTTTTTGAGGAACCTCCATACTGTTTTCCATAGTGGCTGCACCAATTTACATTCCCACCAACAGTGCACAAGGGTTCTGTTTTCATTTTCCCCACATCCTCACCAACAATTGTTTTTTTTTTTTTTTTTTTTTTTTGGTTCTCCAGCAACTTTTATTGGTCAAGGGATGTGGAATTATATGCAGTACCTGGGGTTTAATTAACAGGCTCACTTATAAATCAACTTAACATTTATCTTATTTAAAAAAAATTTTTGCTTTTGAATAAACTGATGTGGTCAAACAGACATGCTCCTACCCCATGCAAAAAGCTGTCCCAAAACGAGCAGCTTGCAAACCCACTGTAAATGAGATACTGAATGAAACATTCTTCTAGCGAGGTCCAAGAAGCAGCTCAGTCTGAGAATTTGCTTCATATCCTGACTTTTCAAAATCAAATATTCGAGACATAAAAGAAGCAAAATTAAAGTACGTAAAACAGCTATATCCTGATATTTTTATCCAAGTCACTTCCCAGAGTTTGTAGTGCTGCTGTGCTCTGTTGGTTAAAACAAAACAACAAAAGCAGTAGGCAGCTTCCAACTTAAAGGTAATGAAATTTACCAGTTTGCAGCTAAAAGCCACAGTGGAAGAACACATGTAAGGTGAAGAATGCTTTTAAACCTTTCAGCTTTAAGTAGTGCTGTATTTTAACTTTAAAGAGAAGTTCTATTATATATTTTTTGCATAAACATTTTAAAATATTAGAACAAGTCTTTGTAATACAATATATATTAGACTTCAATATAACTCATGTGAATTAAAAACATGTTAACTTGATAACTGTCATAAGGCAAAAGTTGTACAGAAACTTCTTAGTGGTGTCCCTTTAAAATTAACTTGATTTAGTGGGTTGCCTTAAAATGAACACAAAACAACAAAAGACTAAAAAAGAGGCAGTGATGCTCTGATACTGAATCCCAGAAAAAGCACAGTAGCAAACGATGTGTTTTCTAACAGGGAGACCAGGTGGTTCAGCAAACTGGGACCAGGTGAGCAGCCCCTGGTACATGGTTCATCTATTGCACTGACCAGATGCTGAGAGTAGATCGCTTGCCTAGGAAGTTTGGTTAAAGGTACCAGCATCTTTAGTACTAATCACAGTGCCTGTGACAGAGCAGGTGCTCAGCTCTACTTCCTGAACTGGTCTGATGAAGATACTTTAAAATCAACAGGGTGCTGGACAGTGTAAAGTTCATGGAAAAACTCCATTTTTCATTTTGTTTTGGTATGTGAGTAACTACTGATCTAGTATTTCGAGTGTGGCTCACATAACACCTTTGGACTGTGGTAAATGGAATTAACTAAGCACTGCATTGGCGATCAATGCCAGAGTCTCTGAATATCAGGTCATAAACATAACCAACTGTGCAATATAACCGACGCGATGATCAAAGCACACCTCACAATGAACAGATTTTAGTTCAGACGATTAAAAAAAAATGAAGTATTAGACTGCATTTAGTGCAACACTCTATCGATCATACCATACATCAGATACCATGCTGTGGAGACGTACTGGAGTAGCTTATATACAGTACACAGCCAGGATTCAAACTGGGGTGAGAGGGCGAATACGGAACAGAACATTTTTACATATATGTGTACATTTAATGGTCTTGTCCACTGAACTGGATTTATTATACGTTTGCTGTGCCACATCTACTAGCTTGCATAACAACCCAAATTATTTTTTTTGCACAAAGATCTACTTCCATTTAAAGTAGAAAAAGATGGTGGTTAAAAAAAAAAACTTCTTCAAGCTCCAACAATTGTGTCCCAAATACCACTGTATGAACACCTGTGCACCCTGCTGCTTCAGCAGCCACACTCCTGTGCGCTCGGGGCCTGTGCGCGGCGTGGAGACCGCAGCTGTCTCAAGGCAGCATCTCCATACTGAATACCTGAGCCCATTCTTTCTGGGTCCAGCTCACCTGATTCAATTTTGTTAAGTATTTTTCTCGCACACTGTACAAAGGCCTCTTCCACGTTCTCCCCGGTCAGTGCGCTCGTTTCCAGAAACATCAGCTCATTTTCCTGAGCAAACCGGGAGGCTTCTAGGAAAGTGACTTCCCGATCGGGGTCCAGGTCCTTCTTGTTCCCACAGAGGATGATGACGATGCTCTGACTCGCGAGCATTCTGGCATCTGTTAACCAATTAGTAAGCGCATTGTAGGTTTCTCGGCTGGTGATGTCATAGACGAGCAGCGCCCCTGCCGCACCCCTGTAGTAGCTTCTCGTCACAGACCTGAATCGCTCTTGGCCTGCCGTGTCCCATATCTGTAACTTTACATATTTACCACCAACATTTATTATCTTTGAGCCAAATTCCACTCCTATTGTGTGATTTGAGTCATCTTTGAATTTGTTTTCAATAAACTGATGAAGCAAGCAAGACTTGCCGGTCCCCGCGTTCCCAATAACCAAGAATTTAAACAAAAAATCGTAGGTCTCGGACATGGCCGTCTGCGACATCTTGGGAGCGGCTCCGCCTCTCGCGGGGCACCGTCTGCAGCTCCGCCGGGCCGGCGGCAGGGAAGCCGGGTCGTCGGCCGCACCTTGGTGGGGAACGCTACGGGCAGAGGACCGGAGGAGGGAGGGGCCCGCGGTCCCCACGGCAACTGCCTGCCACTCCGCGGCTGCGGCCCCGCCAGACTGTCCGCTCCGCGCCAACAATTGTTTTTTATGGTCTTTTTGATAATAGCCATTCTGACAGGTGTGAGATGATATCTCATTGTGGTTTCAATTTGCATGTCCCTGTTGAATAGTGATGAGCATCTTTTCATGTGTCTGTAGGCCATCTGCATGTCTTCTTTGAAAAAATGTCTATTCAGATTCTCTGTCCTTTTTTTTTTTTTTTTTGCGGTACACAGGCCTCTCACTGTTGTGGCTTATCCCGTTGCAGAGCATAGGCTCCAGACGCGCAGGCTCAGTGGCCATGGCTCACGGGCCCAGCTGCCCCACAGCATGTAGGATCTTCCCGGATGGGGGCACGAACCCGCGTCCCCTGCATCGGCAGGCGGACTCTCAACCACTGAGCCACCAGGGAAGCCCAGGGTTTTTTTGTTTTTTTGATGTTGAGTTGTATGAGTTCCTTGTGTATTTTGGATATTAACCCTTTATTAGATATATCGTTTTCACATACCTTCTCCCATTCAGTAATCTGCCTTTTTACTTTGTTGACAGTTTCCTTCGCTGTGCAAAAACTTTTTCATTTGATGTAATCCCATTTGTTTATTTTTGCTTTTGTTTCCATTGCCTGACGAGGCATATCCCAAAAAAAATATTTCTAAGACTGATGTCAAAGAGTGTACTGCCTATGTCTTCTTCTAGAAATTTTATGGTTTCAGGTCTCATATTTGTCTTAATCCATTTTGAGTTTATTTCTTATACGATGTAAGAAATTAGTCCAGTTTGATTGTTTTGCATGTAGCTATCCAGTTTTCCCAACATCATTTATTGAAGAGGCTGTCTTTTCCCCATTGTATATTCTTAACTCCTTTGTTGCATATTAATTTACCATATAAGAGTGGGATTATTTATGGAATCTCTATTTGATTCCATTCATCTAGGTGTCTGTTTGTCTGTTTCTATGCCAGTACCATACTGTTTTTGTTGCTGTAACTTTGTAGTGTAGTCTGAAGTCTGTGAGGGTGATAGTTCCAGTTTTGTTCTTTTTTCTCAATATTGCTTTGACTATTTGGGGTCTTTTGTGTTTGGTACAAATTTTTAAATTATTTGCTCTTGTCCTGTGAAAACTGCCCTTGTTATTTTGATAGGTGATGCATTGAATCTGTAGATTTCCTTGGGTAGTATGGTCATTTTAACAATATTAATTATGTCAATCCATGAGCACAATGTATCTTTTTATTTGTTGGTGTAGTCTTCAATTTCTTTCATTATTGAATTATAGTTTTCCAAGTACAGGGCTTTTACCTCCTTGGTTAGATGTATTCCTAAGTATTTTATTCTTTTTGAAACAATTGTAAATAGGATTGTTTTCTTAATTTCTCTTCCTGATAGTTCATTGATACTGTATAGAAATGCAACAAATTTCTGTATATTAATTTTGTGTTCTGCAACTTTACTGAATTCATTTATTAGTGCTAATAGCTTTTTGGTGGCATCTTTAGAATTTTTTGTGTGTAGTACCATGTCATCTGCAATGTGACAGTTTTATTTCTTCCTTTCTGGTTTGGATTTTTAAAACTTATTTTTCTTACCTAATTCCTGTGGCTAGTACTTCCAATATTATGTTGAATAAGAGTAGCAAGAGTGGGCATCCTTGTCTTGTTCCTGATCTTAGAAAAAATGCTTTCAGTTTTTCACCATTGAGTATGATGTTAACCATGGGTTTGTCACACATGGTCTTTATTACATTGAGGTATGTTCCCTCTATACCCACTTTGTTGAGTGTTTTTATCATAAATGGATGTTGAATTTTGTCAAAGCTTTTTCTGCATCTATTGAGATGATCATATGATTTTTATTCTTCAATTTGTTTATGTGGTGTATCACATTGATTGATTTGCAGATATTGACCATATCTGCATCCCTGGGATAAATCCCACTTGATCATGGTATATGATCTTTTTAATGTACTGTTGGATTTGGTTTGCTAATATTTTGTTGAGGATTTTTGTATCTATGTTCATCAGTGATATTGGGCTGTAATATTCTGTTCTTATGTTATCTTTGTCTGGTTTTGGTATCAAAGTGATGTCAGCCTCATGAAATGAGTTCAGAAATTTCCTTCCTATTCAATTTTTTGGAATATTTTGAGAAGGATGGGTATTAATTCTTCTTTAAATGTTTGGTAGAATTCACCTGTGAAGCCACTTGGTCTTGGACTTTTGTTTGTTAGGATATCTTATAGTGTTTAAAAAAATTTTTTTATAATAACTTGCTGCTGATGTATAGGAACAAAATTAATTTTATAGTTAATATTGTATCTAACAACCTTGCTAAACTCTCTTATTAATACTTTATCCATAGATTCTTTTTTGTTTTCTATGTAGATAATTAAATAATCTGTAACTAATGACAGTATTATCTTCCTTTTGAACCTTATAACTTTTATTTCTTTTTCTTGTCTTACTGCACTGCCTGACACCTCCAATATAATGCTGAACAGAAGTGGTAACAGCATACATATTTCTATTTTTCCTAGCTGGAAAAAAGAAATGTTTAAAATGTTTCACCATTAAGTTTAATGTTTATTGTGGATTCTTGTAGACACTCTTAATTAGGTTAAGAAATTTGACTTCTATTCCTAGTTTTCTAAGAGTTTTTAATATGAATAGGTATAGAATTTTGACAAAAACCTTTTTGGCATCTATTTATTGACAGTCTATTCTGGGATAGGCACTGATCATGTTTTCCACTCCTATAATCTGTTAATATTGTAAACAACATTAATAGTTTTTTTTTAATGTTAAACCATCCTTATATTTTTCATATTAACATAGATGCTCACACCTCTGGTTCATTGAAAGTTCACACGTGTTGCCAATGTCTAGTATAGCTGCTGGCACAACATAGGTTTTCAGTAAGTATTGGCTAATTAAATTAATGATGATAACCATAATGTTTTACTAATATTACTTACTGTCTTTTTAATACCCCTACCGATTCTTGTCACCAAATTCTTGTGATTCTATTTCTTAAATTTCTCTTTAATATGTCTCTTCTTTTAGATCCCACTGTCACTACTCTTGTTCAAAACATCATCACCTCTCACCTGGACACCCTGCACTATTCTAAGTGAACTGGTCTGCTTGCCTCCACTTTTGGTTCCCTACAATCCTTTTAACACAGTGCTACCTGGACAACCTTTCCAAAATGCATATATAATCACATCATTCCTCTGCTTGAAATATTCTAATGTCTTTCTAATCTCTACCCCTACCCTTCTGCAATCTGTGCTCTAATCATTCAAAATTATTTGCAGTTAATTGAAGGTGCCATGCTCTCTGTTGCCTGTGCATTTGCACATGCCACTCCTACTTTCTTTTTTTTTTTTTTTTTTTTTTGCGGTACACGGGCCTCTCACTGTTGTGGCCTCTCCCATTGCAGAGCACAGGCTCCGGACGCGCAGGCTCAGTGGCCATGGCTCACAGGCCCAGCCACTCTGCGGCATGTGGGATCCTTCCGGACCGGGACACGAACCCGCGTCCCCTGCATCGGCAGGCGGACTCTCAACCACCGCACCACCAGGGAAGCCCCACTCCTACTTTCTTGAATGTCATTCCTTGCCTGAATATCTCCTACATTAAGATGTTTCTTAGATATTACCTCTCCTCAAAGTCTTCCCTGTCATCCTCAGTCCAGGTTAAAGTATATTCTCTATACTTCTATAACATTGCTTAGCATTGTCATTGCAGACAGAACTGTCTGCCTAATAGACGAACTTTTTGAGAGCAGAGACTCTTTGTCATCTCAGTGTTTCTGAATGATATTTTCTTAAGTCTTTAGTTTTGTGTGTTTTAAAATAATATGTCTGTCCTTCTCAGCAAAACTTCAGTTCTAGGTTTTCTCCAAATCTTGCACCCTACAACAATTCTTCAGTGGCAACACAAAATCATTTAAAAATTGCCACTCTCCATTGCCATATATACACTACCAAATGTAAAATAGCTAGTGGGAAGCAGCCGCATAGCACAGGGAAATCAGCTCAGTTCTTTGTGGCCACCTAGAGGGGTGGGATAGGGAGGGTGGGATGGAGGCACAAGAGGGAGGGAATGTGGGGATATATGTATATATATAGCTGATTCACTTTGTTATACAGCAGAAACTAACATTGTAAAGCAATTATACTCCAATAAAGATGTTAAAAAAAGAATTACCACTCTCTGAAACAAGCTACTCAAAATCAGAGTATATATCCTTTCTTGGAATGAGAAAGAGAAAATGTCTACAAACTGAGAGAACAAACCCAAATTAGTATCTCAGTAAATGACAGAGTAAAAGATGCTACTTTATGGGCAATAGATGGCTACTACTAGAAAAAGCCTTGAGAGTTTCTTGGTTTTGTCTTCTTTCTTTGCCTAAAGCAGGTCAAAATTCTCCATTGTTTTCTCTAAAGTACAAAACACACTTGTTATTAATTTTAAAAAATTGTACATTGGGAATTAAGTTCAAAATTGAGTAAGTGCTTATAACAAAATAAAGAAACTTTTGCTAAATTAAAATAATAGGAGTAGAAATAAAGTTCAGGCTATATAAGGGTTGGTTATAGAAACACCTACCATAACAATTTTTAATCAGGAAATCAGAATTGTAGAGCTAAAAAGATCTCCTTTTTAGATAAAGAATCATCTCAGCATTGGTATGGTGGCAAAAAAAAATATTGTGTATACACTTGTAATTTGTAAAAATACAGGATTCAAACTCCCACTCATTTTGCCAGCAAGGAAATGTCTACTTATTCTGCTTCCTGAAGCTGCCATATAATTTAGATTGGTAGGTTTTCAGGAGAAGATAGCTCTTAAAATTGATCATCAGCGAAAGTACTTCCAAATTCCAATTGAAACTTTCAGCATGGACCCAAGTTGAATTGGGTCAGTGAGCTGAGGGCAGTATGTCACAAATGCTGTTCTCACTCTATTTGAACATGCTGAGAGAGAGCTATGATATGCCTGCTGAAATGGAGGTTTCGATTTCTGGACAATCTCAATGTGATAGCAAGAGAAAGGTCAGAGAAAATGTCTAACAATTAAATAAACGAGGTCAATAGGAAAAACACAACAAGCAAAGCAATCTTCTCTTTATAATGAAAAATGTGTGTTTTTAAAGCCAAGTTTAACTTTTATTAATTAGATTTTATAAAAATAAGACTAATAATTAGCTATTACTTAACACTTACATAGCACATACACAGTAACAGATATTTTTTAGATGCTTCATATACATTAATTCAAATCAATGAAGTAGACACTATTATTATCCCCATTTTGATAGATGAGGAAACTGAGAAATATACAGATTAAATAACTTGCCCAGTATCAATACAACTAAGTGACAAAGCCACAGTTTGAACTCAGGCAATCTGGTTCCAAAGCCAGGACAATTAAAACATGTGTGGATCTGGTACTTTGGATTGGGGGGATAATTTGAATTTTATAAAAGCAACAGATAAATCTAAATGCAGAGTACCCACACTCCCTGCCCCCTTTCCTCTACCACCCTGGTATTGTTCCTTTCATTTGGTGGTAGTTCAGGGGATTAAACTAAAAAGAGAGAGTCGTAGTCAAATGCTTGATTTTGATGCAAATCTCTTTCACTTATTTAAACGCAACATACTGGACAATTTTAGTAGCTCAGTTTCTGTAGAATTTTTTACCCATCAACTTTAGATTAGAAAAGCCATGATAGCTATCTATAACCTCACTGTGGGAGAGTTTTCTTATTTGACCTCCATTAAAAGAAAGTAACATATTTCATATTTAGAATCTTCCAGTCTAATAATGTAGGCTGCTAAGAAAGAGGTTTATGGGTACAGTTTTCACTAGCATGGTGTAGTGCAGAGTATACTACACCATCAAATAAATGAATGCCCAGTCTAATATTTCAACAAAATTAAATGAGTTCCATCTTAAGTGGGCCATGTTGTCCATGAAAACTCGTCCCTAACAATAAAACTTGATCAATCAGGCCCAGGTTACTTGCTAAGGAGGTTGGATTATATCTAGGAATTGAGAGACAGATCACATCCCTCTTTACCTAATGCAAGAGATATGGCGCTGTTCAATTCTTAAAAAGATACTGGGAAGTGAGCAAAAGAATTAAAAGTGAGCTAAGTGACACTAATTAAGCTTAATTGGTGGTGTCAAGCATATGAAGATCATATTTTCCAAAGGCTCTAAACTTTAACCTGATATAATATGGTAATAGAATGCAACCAGTGGTACCTGTGTATCCTTGAAAGTATATAATCTCACTATGCAACTCAAACTATTTCTTCTGCCTGATTTAATTATACAGCATGGTTGACAACACTCAGTGCAAACAATCATTTCTAATGCCTTCTGAAGAGAATACCTGAGTCCAGGTACCTAAATGCTGACAGAACAGTGATAAATGGACAAATCACCTTCTTCTGACATGAATAGCAGCACTGGTTCAAGAGTGTGAAGTGTTGTTTAGCAGAGGAAACAGTGAGTGTTAATGATATGCTGTAAATATG
Source organism: Globicephala melas (assembly GCF_963455315.2). Taxonomy (NCBI): domain Eukaryota; kingdom Metazoa; phylum Chordata; class Mammalia; order Artiodactyla; family Delphinidae; genus Globicephala; species Globicephala melas. Next base: position 55,928,652 of record NC_083335.1, read on the forward strand.
TGTTGGAAAAAAATACTGAGGCCAGGTGCAAACAATTTTCTGTGTGGAAAATCAAATATAGCTGTAATGATAAGTGATAGAACAGCAGATGTTTCCCAGAACAAGTACCACTTCCATCACTAATGCTCTCCTTATTTTTTAAGCTACTTTCATTGACCCACAGAAATTTTGTTTCGTTTGGGGTTTAATAAAAACAGAGGTAATTAAAGTGTAATACAAAATGGCATTTTATTAAAATATGTTTTATTTCTATACATGATTTGCTAGCAGAGGGAAAACTGCTTTATTCTTTAATTAGGTCCAAATGCTAATGTCGTTATATTCTTGATTGATAAAGGTTTGAGCTTTCCTGTTTCTGACCAAGTGATGAATAAAGTTATGTTATTCTTATACTACAATAGTTACGACTATGAAATACATATTTTAGGTTTTAAAAAATGTATTCACTTATATTTGAAATGAACTGACATTATTATGAGAATGAATGCCATTGAGTCTCATATATTATTCTATTACTAGGAACCTGCAAAAGATTTAAGCTCACAGACAAAAATGTCCTTATTTACAGACCACTGGTTCTATAATAAGGGATGGAGAACTAAGGGAAATGGAGGAAGGCACGTGGATATATAAATGTATAACTGCTGATGACACGATACTATACAAGGAGAATCCTAAAGATGCCACCAGCAAACTACTAGAGCTAATCAATGAATTTGATAAACTTGCAGGATACAAAATTAATGCACAGATATCACTTGCATTCCTATACACTAACAATGAAAGATCAGAAAGAGAAATCAAGGAAAGAATCCCATTTACCAGCACATCAAAAGACTAGGACTTCCCTGGTAGCACAGTGGTTGAGAGTCCGCCTGCCGATGCAGGGGACACAGGTTCATGCCCTGGTCCGGGAGGATCCCACATGTCGCGGAGCGGCTGGGCCTGTGAGCCATGGCCGCTGAGCCTGCGCGTCCAGAGCCTGTGCACCACAACGGGAGAGGCCACAACAGTAAGAGGCCCGTGTACCGCAAAAAAAAAAAAAAAAAAAAAAAAGACTAAAATACCTAGGAATAAACCTACCTACAGAGGCAAAATAACTCTACTCAGAAAATTGTAAGATACTGATGAAAGAAATCAAAGATGGCACAAACAGATGGAAAGATATACCATGTTCATGGACTGGAAGAATCAATATTTTGAAAATGACTATACTACCCAAAGCAATCTACACATTCAATGTAATCCCTATGAAATTACCAATAGCACTGTAGAAGAAAATATATCACAATTTGTATGGAAACACAAAAGACCCAGAATAGCCAAAGCAATCTTGAGAAAGAAAAACGGAGCTGGAGGAATCAGGCTCCTGGACTTCAGACTATACTACAAAGCTACAGTCATCAAGACAGTATGGTACTGGCAGAAAAACAGAAATATAGATCAATGGAACAGGATAGAAAGCCCAGAGATAAACCCACACACATATGGTCACCTTATCTTTGATGAAGGAGGCAAGAATATACAATGGAGAAAAGATAGCCTCTTCAATAAGTGGTGCTGGGAAAACTGCACAGCCACATGTAAAGGAATGAAATTAGAACACTCCCTAACACCATACACAAAAATAAGCTCAAAATGGATTAAAGACCTAAATGTAAGGCCAGAAACTATCAAACTCTTAGAGGAAAACATAGGCAGAACACTCTATGACGTAAATCACAGCAAGATCCTTTTTGATTCACCTCCTAGACAAATGGAAATAAAAACAAAAATAAGCAAATGGGACCTAATGAAACTCAAAAGCTTTTGCACAGCAAAGGAGACCATAAACAAGACAAAAAGACAACCTTCAGAATGGGAGAAAATATTTGCAAATGAAGCAACTAACAAAGGATTAATCTCCAAAATATACAAGCAGCTCATGCAGCTCACTATCAAAAAAACAAACAACCCAATCCAAAAATGGGCAGAAGACCTAAATAGACATTTCTCCAAAGAAGATATACAGATTACCAACAAACACATGAAAGATTGCTCAACATCATTAATCATTAGAGAAATGCAAACCAAAACTGCAATGAGATATCATCTCACACTGGTCAGAATGGCCATCATCAAAAAATCTAGAAATTATAAGGGCTGGAGAGGGTGTGGAGGAAAGGGATCCCTCTTGCACTGTTGGTGGGAATGTAAATTGATACAGGCACTGTGGAGAACAGTATGGAGGTTCCTTGAAAAACTGAAAATAGAACTACCATATGACCCAGCAATCCCACTATTGGGCATATACCCAGAGAAAACTATAATTCAAAAAGAGTAGTGTACCACAGTGTTCATTGCAGCTCTATTTACAAAAGCCAGGACATGGAAGCAACCTAAGTGTCCATCGACAGATGAATGGTTAAAGGAAGATGTGGCATATATATACAATGGAATATTACTCAACTATAAAAAGAAACGAAATTGAGTTATTTGTAGTGAGGTGGATGGACCTAGAGGCTGTCGTACAGAGTGAAGTAAGTCATAAAGAGAAAAGCAAATACCGTATGCTAACACATATATATGGAATCAAAAAAAAAAAGGTTCTGAAGAACCTAGGGGTAGGACAGGAATAAAGATGCAGATGTAGGGAATGGACTTGAGGACACGGGGAGTGAGAAAGGTAAGCTGAGACAAAATGAGAGAGTGGCATGGACATATATACACTACCAATTGTAAAATAGATAGCTAGTGGGAAGCAGCCACATAGCACAGGGAGATCAGTTTGGTGCTTTGTAACCACCTAGAGGGGTGTGATAGGGAGGGTGGGAGGGAGATGCAAGAGGGAGGAGATATGGGTATATATGTATACATATAGCTGATTCACTTTGTTATACAGCAGAAACAACACACCATTGTAAAGCAATTATACTCCAATAAAGATGTTAAAAAAAAAGAGTAGTGTTTGAGCTAAACTGGGGAATTAGAATCTTTCATATATCATCTATGGACATTACTTGGTAGTGCTTATTTTTAATTAAAATTATATCTTGATAAATCTGTATTAAGATCTGAGAAACAAAATATCGGTATGTCTTTTTAATATGGAAGCTATTCCCAGAACTGCTGACAAAGGGGGAATGGCTATGTATGTGTGTCTGTGTGTGACCACAGGGGACTGATGGCATAAGTGGAGAAATGCTACTCAGTGGCAAGGTTTGTTTTGACAATTTCAGTTTCAAGTGAAGGATAACTCAACTCAAACTAGTTTTATATTTTTTTATAAGTAGCTTTCTTTTTCTAAAAAAAAAAATTATTTGGCTGTGCCAGGTCTTTGTTACACCATGCAGGCTCTTTTAGTTGTGGCATGCAGGATCTAGTTCCCTGACCAGGGCCCCCTGCATTGGGAGCACCACCAGGAAAATTCCTCAAACTAAACAAGAGAGAAATCTACTGTTTTGTACCAACCGAAAGTCCAGAGCTTCAGGTATATCTGGTTCCAGACACTCAAAGGGTGGTTTTCACTTTCCCTCTTTGATTTCCTCTGTGTGTGTGCTATCTTTTGGAAAATCTTCTCCCATGGTAGTAACAAGTATAGGTTTCCACCATCTTTATATCTCTTAATTGCAGAGATAGAATTTCTTACTCAAGTTCCAGCAAGAATTCTAGAAATTTCCCTCAGTGACTATCTAAGATCACTTGCCCATTCCTGAATTAAACATTTTGGCCAATGGAACATTTTGGCCAACCACTCCTGTGGTCAGTGAGTGGAGTCATCCCAACAGAAAAGAAAGAGGAGGAATGGGGTAGGAGAAAGTCATGTTGAGCAGACAAAACTGTAGATAACACAATACACCATCAGTAATACCCTCAAACTGATGATGTGATAAGGGCACATATGATATGATATGAGTATAACAAAAAACAAAGTAAAATACTTCAGTCTCAGTTACCTGGATGTAAAAGTATAGGCAGAATACATGCCCATTTTTCTTCAGATAAGAGCCTTCGTTTTTAATTAGTATTTATCCAGTACAGTCCTTGGACCAATTTCACCAGAATTATTTGGGAATCTTGTTAAAAATATAGTTTCCTGGGTTCTACCCTAAACGTGCCAAATCAGAATCTACAAATAAATTCTTGTTGGCCAGGAATCTATATTTTTAGCAGGTGCCCTGGGTGATTCTTATGCACACTAAAGGTCCAGAACCATGGCTCTATTTTATTAAGACACATTGAATTGTAATACTGGGAGAAGTTATTGTGTTTGGGCTTGTAATTAAGGCTGTAAACCTAGTCAAGCCCATTGTTGGTGCTCAACAAGTATTTGATGCACTGAATAACTGTATCTTACTAGTTCAGACTAGTTCATACTAGTCCAGACTAATTAGGTAGAAGCCATAAGAACTAATGAAAATTCAAAACCACATGTTATTTTTATTTTTATTATTTATTTATTTATTTATTGCGGTACCTCTCACTGTTGTGGCCTCTGCCGTTGCGGAGCAACAGGCTCTGGACGCACAGGCTCAGCGTCCATGGCTCACGGGCCTAGCCGCTCCATGGCATGTGGGATCTTCCCGGACCAGGGCACGAACCCGTATTCTCTGCATCGGCAGGTGGACTCTCAACCACTGTGCCACCAGGGAAGCACAATTTCCTTGCTTTTTAAATGAAGTTTTGCCATTTCTCTATCAGCCATAAACAACACATGTTATTTTTAAAAAGAAACATGGGAGCTTCTGGCTATGATGTAGTGATGAAGACAATAAAAATCCTCTGCCACAAAACAATTGTAAAATTCAACAATATTGTTAAAAAAAAAAAAACAATCACCATTTCGGAGCTCTGGCACTTGAACAGAAGCAAGTAAAAAAATCAAGAAACATTTATTCATGAAAAACTGAATTTCAAGTACGAACAATGAGAGTCTATGGTATTCTTTTCTGGGACTGCTCCCATCCTACCTCCATATCAGTAGGTGAGCTTGTTCTACCACAGTGGAGCTGGCAGTGAAAAATCAATGGCTTCACTGGTAGAAGGGGTTAACTTGGTTTGGAATAGATGATGAAAAACCTATGCTCAATTCCACTTATACCAAGTATGCAGAGTAGTCACATTCATAGAAACAGAAAATAGAATGGTAGTTGCCAAGGGCTCGGGGGGAAGGTAGTCATTGTTTAATGTGTGTAGTTTCAGTTTTGTAAGATGAAAAGAGTTCTGTATTTGGTTGCACAGCAATGTGAAGATACATTACACTACTGAAGTGAACACTTAAAAATGGATAAGATGGTAAATTTTATGTTATATATTCACAACAATTAAAAATAAACAATATAGAATGATAAAAAAATTTAAATATGCTAATACCATCTATAAGGAGAGAAATAATGTTAAGTGTTTTGTTGTACACTTCCAGAAAGTGGAATATGCATATTCCATATTCCATTTCTATGCATATGTGTATGAATAGTCAAACACATGTCCACTTTATTTAAATTTTAAAACAAAAATGGGTGTTAAACATAGTGTTTTATAAATTTTTTCAGTTTATGTATATAAATTTTTGCAGTTCACATATCACAGACAACTTTCCATGACAACAAATCTACATCCTCATTTTTAGCAAAGGCATAGTTCTCTGTAATTGATTAAAATAATTCCCTGTTGATAATGGGCTAGCAATTATTTATTTTTACTGGCATATGTTGTGACAACCACTCCTGTATAAGATCATTTTTGTAAACTCAAGATACAATTTTTAAGTAGAATTATTGAATCAAAAGGTATTAATCAATTATAAAAAATAAAACATGGACTTGAAAGAAAGAAAAAAAAACAACCTGTGTCCAATGGCATTGTCAGTAAAAGTAGCAAATTTGGTAGAAAATGAGCAAGGAAAGCCAGGAACAATGCTAAACTCACGGGGAAGCCCTGGTTGGAGTCAGTGGCAGACTAGCCAACAAGTTGAGATTCAAGAGGGAAATTCTGGTTATGAGAGAGGCATAGAGGAACTATCCATGGCTGTCCAGGAGGCTGAATGAATGCAGAGGGAGACCTGAGAGGACCTGGTGAAAATTAATAGCTGGGGAGTAATTGGAAATGGCCTGAATTTGTACACACACTTAAAACCACACACAAATCCATCAGCAGTGGGTGGATGCCTTACTGACACAAGTTGTTTGAGCACAACTTCTAACCAATTGTTAACTGACCATTAAAATATGAAAACAGAGAGGTGACTCCTAGGAAGCCAAACTCAAAAGGAAAAACAGAATTAAAAAAAAAAAAAGAAAAAAGAAAAAGGCAGAGCCATCAAAGACCAGAAAGTAGAAAGTAGGGGGAGACAGATTCCACAGATTAAGCCCAGGAAGGCTACAAATAAATGAAACAAACAAAACGAGCAACACCCTCAGGGGAAAAACAAGAATCTAGAGCTCCTACAATATATTATATAAAATGTCCAGTTTTCGAAAATAAAATGACAAGACATGAAGCAGGAAAGAGTGACCCAAACTCAGGAAAAAAGTAGTCAGTAGGAACTGCCTGAGTGAGCACAGGTGTTGGATTTAGCAGACAAGGACTTCAAAGCAGCTGATAAATATGTTCAAAGAATTAAAGGCAGCACTGTTTATGAATAAAGGGAAAATATAATGACAATGATACAAAAAAGAGCAAGTCTCAGGGAATTCCCTGATGGTCCAGTGGTTAGGACTCCGTGCTTCCCCTGTAAGGGGCATGGGTTTGATCCCTGGTCAGGGAACTAAGATCCCACAAGCCGCACGGCATGGCCAATAAATAAATAAATAAAAATAAAATGTAACTTGTAACTTAGTGAATGGCCAATTGTTAAAAAGGTTTTGTTGTTGTTGTTTTAAGATCAATCTCAATTAAAAAAAAAAAACTTTAGGGCTTCCCTGGTGGCGCAGTGGTTAAGAATCCGCCTGCCGGTTCAGGGGATGCAGGTTCGAGCCTTGGTCTGGGAGGATCCCACATGCCATGGAACAGCTGTGCCCGTGCGCCACAACTGCTGAGCCTGCACTGTAGTAGAACCTGTGAGCCACAACTGCCAAAGCCCGTGTGCCGCGACTGCTGAGCCCTGCGTGCCTAGTTGTGGAGAGGCCGCCACAGTGAGAGGCCTGTGCACCACAATGAAGAGTAGCCCTTGCTCTGAGCAGCTGGAGAAAACCAGTGTACAGCAGCGAAGATCCAATGCAGCCAAAAATTAAATAAATGAATAAATAAATTAATTTAAAAAGATAAACTTTAGAAAGAACCAAATATAAAGTACAGTTGCAATTAGAATAATTGATATGAAAAATTTACTATATTCAACATTATATTTGAAATTGCAGAGAAGAGTCATCCAGTCTAAAAAACAGAGAAAAAAAGATTGAAGAAAAATGAACAGACCCTTAGTGACCTGTGGGACAACTTCAAGCTTACCAACTTACATGTAATAGGAATCTAAGAAGAGGAGAGAGAGAAGAGCAGAAAAAATATTTGAAGACATAGTACTAAAAGACTATCAAAGTTTGGTGAAAAACATTAATTGGGGGGTCAATGAAGCTCAGTCCCAAGTAGGATAAATGCAAAGGGATCCACATGTAGCCACATCATAGTCAAACTTTTGAGAGCCAAAAACTGAAAATCTTGAAAGGAGCAAGAGATAAATGACTCCTCATATACAGAGGAACTACAATAATTTACCCTATGGTTAGCATTATACTTAATGATGAAAAACTGAATGCTTCCCCCTTAAGATCAGGAACAAGGCAAGTATGTATGTTCTCACTACTTCTACTCAATATTTACTGGATGTTCTAGCCAGAGCAATAAGGACAGAAAATGAAGTAACAGGCATCTAAATTTGAAAAGAAATGAAAACTCTATTTGTAGATGGCATGATCTTTTATGTAGTCTACAAAAACATTAGAACTAATAAGCATATACAGAATGATCATAGGATACAAGATACGAAATTCAATTGTGTTTCTATACATAAACAATTAACATTTTGAAAATGAAATTAAAAATACATTTTTATTCCTTATAACATCAAAAAGAATAAAATAGAAATAACTAACAAAAGAAGTATATGACTTATATACACTAAAAACTACAAAATACTGCAAAGAAAACTTAAAGACTTAAATTCCTCACATTGATCTATATATTCAACACAATTCCTACAAAAATCCTAGCAGACTTTTTTTTTTAAAGAAACTGATGGCCTGATCCAAAAATTTATGTGGGAACACAAAATACTAAGACCCAGAATAGCCAAGCAATTTAGGAAAGAAGAAGAGTTGGAGGGCTTAAGCTACACAACTTCAACTTACTATAAACCTACTGTAATGAAGACAGTGTGGCACTGGCCTAAAGATAAATATAGAGATTAATGGAACAAAATAGAGTCCAGAAATAAACCCTTAACTTCATGGTCAATTGATTTTTTTCAAAGGTTGAAAGGCAATTAAATGAGGAAAAGATAATTTTTTCAGCCAATGATTCTGGATATCCACATCCAAAAAAATTTTTCTAAACTTCTACCTTTACCTCACACCATACAGAATATTAACTTTAAATGGATCATAGACTTAAATGTATTGTAGGTAAAAATTGTTAAAAATTTGAAGAAAATATTGGGACAAATTTTAATGCTGTATATTGGGTTGGCCAAAAAGTTCGTTTGTGTTTACGGAAAAACCCAACGAACTTCTTGGCCAACCCAATATTATATTTCAATAAGGCTGTTAGAAAAATGCCATTTTATGATTGTTTCAGTTTCTATGACTACATAGCAAATTATCCCCAAACTTAGTTTGTGCAGCTTGTTATGCTCATGGATTCTATGTATCAGTGCATACAGCATACAGAGGAGATGGTTTGTTTCTGCTCCACAGTTCCTAGAACTTCAGCTGAAATACTAGAAGTCTGAAGACTGGAATCATTGCAAGGCTTGTTTACTCTCATGTCTGATGGTTAATGCTGACTGTCAGCCAATACCTTAACTGGGACTGAATAAGCACATGTGGTCTCTGCTTTAGTATGGGACTCCTTACAACATGGTATGTTTGTCTGATGTTTTTCTCATGGTTAGACTGGGTTTATGGTTTTGGGGAAGATGATCACAGAGGTGAAGTGACAGTCTCACCACATCATATCAAAGGTATAAGCTTATCTATCACTTGTTAGTGATGATGTTACCCTTGATAATCTGGCCAAGGTAGTGTTTGCCAGATTTCTCCACTGTAAAGTTACTTTCTCACTTCTCCCTTTTTTAATACTCTACTTTTTGGAAGCAAGTCACAACCTCCTTAAGGAATGAAGAGTTATGCTTCATCTCCTCGAAGGCAGTATACAGGTCATTTAGAATTCTTATACAAAAGAAATTTTTCTATTCTTCACTTATTTACCTATTCAATCATTTATTTATATCAGTGAGGAGTCATAGATATTTATTTGTAGTTTGGGTTTATAATCCAATACTACTTTCTTTTATTGTTCATATTTTTCCAGCTTTGGCGGTTGGGAGCTCTTTAAGTTGGCCTCATTGTCCCCTTTATATATCTCCCATCATTGTGACAGTGTGTGTGTGTGTGTGTGTGTGTGTGTGTGTGTGTGTGTTGACCATTTCCTTATTTTATGGCATTACAAAAATGCTCCAGACTCATCTTGTATATTCCCTACTCCAGCCTAAGAATCAGTCATTTTTTCAAAGAGCTCTGATTCTTTTTATCAAAGAATGATATTAGGTATCAATTTCTGGACACTAAATGTGTTCACTGGGGTGTCATTGCTTCTAGGCACTCTCAGCTATCAGAGCAAGAAAATATATGTGTATATACTAGCCCAGTTATGTATACATATCTATACATATGTCTAAATGCATCCATATGTATCTATTCAGCAAAGCATGAGCTCATACTAAGATTTCCAATTCTAATCCAATAACACATGGGTCACTCTAGGCTTCTACCCTTGCTTGCTTTTAAACCCCCTTTTCAACAGTGAGAAACCCAACTCTCACTATTTATCATTCATTTACTTATTTGTTCAATCACAGTGTACATCTACAGCAGTTTCAGAATTGTTATCTGTTTGCTTTTTTACAGTATACTTCCATTTTCAGCTCAGCAGTGTAACTATATCCACAGGTTCCAAGGTACAATGAAATAGATTCACTTAGGAATCAGCATTTTATTATTATTGTTATTTTTTTACCATACCGTGAAGCATGCAGGATCTTAGTTTCCCGATCAGGGGTCGAACCCATGCCCCTGCAGTGGAAGCACGAAGTCCTAACGACTGGACCACCAGGGAATTCCCAGAATCAGCATTTTAAATATTTTAGCTTTTGTACCACATAGCATCAAGGCCAAAGATCAACGACTGCTAAAGAGAAAAGAAGAAACATAATTTTAAAAATAATTTCTTTTCTCTTTTTATAATTTTCTTTTTTACCGTGGTAAAAATATATACAATATATACCATTTTAACCATTTTTAGTGTATAATTCAGTGGCACTAAGTACATTCACGATATTATAAAACCTTCACTACTATCCATTTCCAGAACTTTTTCATCAGCTCTTATTGAAACTCTGTACCCATTAAACAATAAGTCCTCACTTCCTTTCCCCCATCCTCTGATAACCTCTCTTCTACTTTATGTCTCTATGAATTTGCCCATTCTATGTAACTCCTATAAGTGGAATCATAAAATAATTGTCTTTTTGTGTCTGGCTTGTTTCACTTAGCATAATGTTTTCAAGGTTCATCCATGTTGCACCATATGTGAGAACATCTTTCCATTTTAACGCTGAATAATATTTCATTTATATATATATATATATATATATATAAACCACATTTTATTTATCCATTCATCTGTTGATGGACATTTTGTTGTTTCAGCCTTTTGTCTATTGTGAACAATGCTGCTAGGAACATGGGTGTACATGTGTCTGAGTCTCTGCTTTCAATTCTTTGGATTTATACCTAGAAGTGGAATTGATGGGTCATATGGTAATTCTATGTTTACCTTTTTTGGAAGACACAAAACTGTTTATCACAGTGGCTGTACAATTTTACGTTTTCAACAGCAATGCACAAGGGCTCTAATTTCTCCACATCTTCACCAACACTGGTTATTTTCCTTTTTTCTTGAATAATACCTATCCAAATGGGTATTGTCTTAGTCCAGTCAGGCTGCTATAACCAAATACCATAGGTGTGACATAGGCAAGATGGCTGGACAAGATGTCCCTTGCAAGTATTCCCCCTCAACAACAAAACTTGGCATCCACCCATGAACAAAAGTGCCTTTGAGGGAGCTGTGGGATCTAGTACCATACACAAGCAGGCTGAAAGTATTCCTGCTTACCCGTGAATTAGGTAATAGGTATGCAGACCTTGGTGCCAGTTGTGGACCTAAAGTGGTCCACGAACCAGCTCCAGCCCCTCTTAGCCATGGTCTAGGAGCCTCTGGAGAACACTGATTTAGACAATAACCCACAGATGAGAGAGTCTTTGTGAAAATCTAAGAGTCCAGTGGAGAAGTTCTAGCACACCACAGGAGTAAAAACAAATCCAAGATTTGATACTTTGACACATTGGAGAGGGTAAAAGGAATATTATGACTTTACTTGCCTCACCTCTTCCCCAAAGTGGCACAGCTCACTTAAAGAGAGCCCTTCTTGGCTTGTAATTTCTCCCACAGGAGTAAGTAGGAGCATGGGAATGAGCACCTGGCTACTCCAGCTGTGTGGGCTGTTGCCAAAGAGGCTCATCTCTCTCTTACCCTTCCAGAGTACTGAGTCATCAGCTGCATGACTTGGGGGCAGTGAAAAGCTGGGAGAATAGAAGCCAGGGCTCTGAATGAAACATATCAAAGGGATACAGATCCTACTAACCACATCACAGACTCCACTGGGAGCTTCCCAAGAGCCACTGGGGATACATCACCTGCAAATCCCCCCAACTGGTCTACAGGCAATCCCAAGACCCTGTGAGCCTCACTCTCACACACCCTGCAACCCATGGCCAGACCCCTGTGTGCACTCTTGATGGAAATAAGAGTGAGCTGTTATAGATGGCAAATACTGCACATTCAGAGAGCAGTCCAGAATCTGGGGGACAGATAGAGGTCACAAACTTGAGCATTTAACACCAACCTTGGGAGAGCAAAAGAGAGGCTGTAAGTGCTAAGCCTGGCTTTGCAAGATCAAGAGAAGGCACACAGCTTAAGAATTCTGCCACAAGGGGGAGCAAAGAGTGTGGAGAAAGCCTATCCAGAGAAGGTCTGAGAAAGCCTGAGAATCCCTAGCAGGACTGATGAAAAGTATGTCTCTCTTGAAGTCAGTCACTAAAGGCTTCAAATGAGAAGATAGCAAGGTAAGACTTCAAAGAACATGAAAAATCAAGAAAATATGACACCACCAAAGAAACACAATAAATTTCCAGTAACTGACTCCAAAGACATGAAGTATTTAAAAATAGCTATAGGGCTTCCCTGGTGGCGCAGTGGTTGAGAGTCCACCTGCTGATGCAGGGGACACGGGTTCGTGCCCCGGTCTGGGAAGATCCCACATGCCGCGGAGCGGCTGGGCCCGTGAGCTATGGCCGCCGAGCCTGTGCGTCCGGAGCCTGTACTCCGCAACGGGAGAGGCCACAACAGTGAGGCCAGCGTACCACAAAAAAATAAAATAAAATAAAATAAAAATAGCTATAGCTACAATAATTAGTTAATGGATACAATATACAAAAAGTATAGACTGTAACATCAAAAACATAAAAGGGGGGAGAAGGGTAGAGTTTTTGTATGCAACTGAAATTATTTTTTCTTGGCCGCAACATGCAACTTACAGGATCTTAGTCCCCCAACCAGAGACTGAACCCAGGTCCCCTACAGTGGAAGCATGGAGTCCTAACCATGGGGCCACCAGGGAATTCCCAAAATTAAGTTGTTATCAGGAAAAATTAGACTGTTATATCTAAAAGATGCTTTACACGAGCCTTATGGTAACCACAAAGCAAACACCTACAGTAGATACACAAAAGATAAAGAGAAGGGAATCAAAGCATACCATTATGAAAAACACATTCACAAAAGAAGACATCAAGAGGGCTTCCCTAGTGGCGTAGTGGTTAAGAATCCTCCTGCCAATGCAGGGGACACAGGTTCAAGCCCTGGTCCGGGAAGATCCCACATGCTGTGGAGCAACTAAGCCCTTGCGCCACAACTACTGAGCCTGCACTCTAGAGCCCATAGACCACAACTACTGAAGCCTGCACTCCGAAAGCCCAAGCTCTGCAACAAGAGAAGCCACCGCAATGAGGAGCCCAAGCACCCCAACGAAGAGTAGCCCTCACTCACCGCAACTAGAGGAAGCCACACACAGCAATGAAGAACCAAAGCAGCCAAAAATAAATAAATAAATAAATAAATTTATTTTTAAAAAAAGGCAGCAAGAGAGGAAGAAGAGAATAAGGGAACAACAAAACAGTCAGAAAACAATGAATAAAATGGCATTAGTAACTTCCCACCTATCAATAACTACTGTAAATGTAAATGGATTCAATCTTCCAATTAAAATGCATTGAGTGGCTGAGTGGATATAAAAACAAGACCCAACTATATGCTGCCTATAAGAGGCTCACTTCAGCTTTAAGGATACACATAGGCTCAAAGTGAAGGGATAGAAATATATATATCATGCAGTGGAAACCAAAAGAAAGAAAGGGTAACAATATGTACATAAGACACAATAGATTTACCTCAAAAACTGTAACAAGTGGCAAAGAAGGTCATTATATAATGATTAAAGAATCAATTCATTAAGAGGATAGAACAATTGTAAATATATATACACCCACAAAAACAGCACCTAAACATATTAAGGAAATACTAAGAAATATAAAGGGAGAAATAGACAACAATACAGTAATAGTAGGGCACTTCAATACCTCACTTTCAAAAATGGATAGATCATCAAGACAGAAAATCAATTAGGAAAATCTGGAGTTGAGCTATACTTAGACCAAATGGACTTAACAGACATACACAGAACTTTCCATGCACCAGCATCCGAACACACATTCTTCTCAAGTACACATGGAACATTCTCCAAGATATATCATATATTAGGTAACAAAACAAGTCTTAACAAATTTAGGAAGATTGAAATCATACCAAAAACCTTTCTGAACACAATAGTATGAAACTAGAAATTGATAATAGCAGAAAAACTGGAAAATTCACAAATATATGAAAATTAAACAACACAATCTTGAACAACTAATGTGCCAAAGGAGAAATCAAAAGGGAAATTGAAAAACATCTTGAAACAAATGCAAATGGCAACACAACATACCAAAACTTATGGGATACAACAAAAACAGTTCTCGGAGGGAAGTTTATAGCAAGAAATACCCACATTAAGGAAAAGGAAAGCTCTCAAATAAACAACCTAACTCTACCACTCAAGGAACTAGAAAAAGGACAAATAAAACCCAAAGTTAGCAGAACAAAGGAAACAATAAATATCAAAACATAAATAAATGAAATAGAGGCTAGGAAAACTGTAGAGAAGATCAGTGAAACTAAGAGCTGTTTTTTTTTCCTAAAGATAAACAACATTGTAAAACCTTTTAGCTAGACTAAGGGAAAAAAAGACAGAACACTCAAATAAATAAAATCAGAAATGAATGAGGAGACATTACAACAGATAGCACAGAAATAAAAAGGATTATAAGAGACTACTATAAACAATTATATGACAATAAATTGGATAACTTAGAAAAAATGGATAAATTCTAGAAATATATAATCTACCAAGCTGAATCCTAAAGAAACAGCAAATCTGAACAGACCAATAATGAGCAAGGAAATTGAATCAATAATCAAAAACCACCCAACAAAGTAAAGCCCAAGACCAGATGGTTTCACTGGTAAATTCTACCAAACATTTAAATAATAATTAGTGCAAATTCCTCTTAAACTCTTCCAAAATATCAAAGATGAGAGAACACTCCTAAATTCATTTTTAAGGCCAGCATTACCATGATACCGAAGTCAGATAAGGACACTACATCCTTGATGAATATAGAAGCAAGAATTTTCAACCAAATATTAGCAAACCAATCAAATCACATTAAAGTGATTATACACAATGGTTACTGAGATTTATCCTTGGTATGCAAGGATGCTTCAACATATGCAAATCAATAAATGTGATATACCACATTAATATAATGAAAGATTAAAATCATATGATCATTTCAGTAGATGCAGAAAGAGAAATTGGCAAAATACAACATTCTTTCACGATAAAAACTCTCAACAAAGTGGGTATAGAGAGAAAGTACCTTAAAATTATAAAGGCTATATATAACAAGTCTATAGCTAACATACTCCACAGTGATATGTTGAAAATTTTTCTTCTAAAATTGGGAATAAGATAAGGGTGCCCATTTTAACCACTCCTATCCAACATAGTACTGGAAGTCCTAGTCAGAGAAATTAGGCATGAAAAAGAAAGAAAAGATGTCAAAGTTGGAAAGTAAGAAGTAAAATTGCTCTGTTTGAAGATGAATATATATAAAGCTCCACTAAAAAAAACTGTTAGAACTAATCAACAAATTCAAACTGCTGAACTCAAAATTAACATACAGAAATCAGTTGCAGTTCTATACACTAACAACAAAATGTCTGAAAAAGAAATAAAAAGAACAATCCCATTTATAATAGCATCAAAACCAATAAAATACTTAGGAATAAATTTAACCAAGAAAGTGAAAGATATGCACAGCGAAAAGTATAATATTTTGATGAGAGAAATTGAAGAAGACAAAAATAAATAGAAAATTATCCCATGTTCATGAGTCAGAACAGTTAATGTTGTTAAAATATCTATACTACCCAGAGCCATCAATGTAATACCTATCAAAATTCCAAAGGCATTTTTCACAGAAATAGAAAAAATCCTAAAATATGTATGGAATCACAAATGATCCCAGATAATCAAAGCAATCTTGAAGAAGAAGAACAAAGCTGGAGGCATCACACCTCCTGATTGCAAACCATATTAGAAAGCTATAGCAATGAAAACAGTATGATGCTGGCATAAAAACAGACACATAGACTAATGGAACATAATGGGGTGCCCAGAAATAAATCCTCACATATACAATCATCTAATATTGGCAAAAAAAGGCAAGAATACTCAATGGGGAAAAGATATTCTCTTCAAAAGAAAAAGACTCTTCAAAAGGAAAACTAGATAATCACATGTAAAATAATGAAACTGAAATTCTATTTTATACCACTCATAAAAGTTAACTCAAAATGCAATAAAGATGTAAACATGAGACCTGAAACCATAAAATTTCTAGAAGAAAACAGACGCTTTGACATTGGTCTTGGCAATGATTTTTTGGCTATTCACCAAAAGCACCAGCAACAAATGCAAGAATAAACAGGTGGGACTACATCATACTAAAAAGCTCTTCCCAGAAAAAGAAACAATTAACAAAATGAAAAGGCAAACAGTTGAATGGGAGAAAATATTTTCAAACCATCCGTCTGATAAGAGCTTAATATCCAAACTATAAAGGGAACTCATACAACTCAATAGCAAAGATACAATCTGATTTAAAAATGAGTGAAGGACCTGAATGGTCATTTTTCCAAAGAAGACATCTAAATGGCCAAGAAGTACATGAAAAGGTGCTCAAGATCACTAATCATTAGGGAAATGCAAATCAAAACAACAATGAATACCATGCTTTTAAATTTTTATTTATTTATTTATTTTTATACAGCAGGTTCTTATTAGTTATCTATTTTATGCATATTAGTATATATATATGTCAATCCCAATCTCCCAATTCATCCCACCAACATCCCTCCTACTTTCCCCGCTTGGTGTCCATATGCTTGTTCTCTACATCTGTGTCTCTATTTCTGCCTTGCAAACCAGTTAATCTTTACCATTTTTCTAGATTCCACATATACGTGTTAATATATGATATTTGTTTTTCTCTTTCTGACTTACTTCATAATGTATGACAGTTTCTAGGTCCATCCACGTCTCTACAAATGACCCAATTTCATTCCTTTTTATGGCTGAGTAATATTCCATTGTATATATGTACCACATCTTCTTTATCCACTCGTCTGTCAATGGGCATTTAGGTTCATTCCATGACCTGGCTATTGTAAATAGTGCTGCAATGAACATTGGGGTGCATGTGTCTTTTTGAATTATGATTTTCTCTGGGTATATGCCCAATAGTGGGATTGCTGGGTCATATGGTAATTCTATTTTTCGTTTTTTAAGGAACTTCCATACTGTTCTCCATAGTGGCTGTATCAATTTACATTTCCACCAACAGTACAAGAGGGTTCCCTTTTCTCCACACCCTCTCCAGCATTTGTTGTTTGTAGATTTTCTGATGATGCCCATTCTAACCAGTGTGAGGTGATACCTCGTAGTTTTGATTTGCATTTCCCTAATAATTAGTGATGCTGAGCAGCTTTTTATGTGCCTCTTGGCCAACTGTATGTCTTCTTTGGAGAAATGTCTATTTAGGTCTTCTGCCCATTTTTTGATTGGTTTTTTTTTTTTTAATATTGAGCTGCATGAGCTGTTTGTATGTTTTGGATACTTTGTCCATTGATTTGTCTGCAAATGTTTGCTCCCATTCTGAGGGTTGTCTTTTTGTCTTGATTATAGTTTCCTTTGCTGTGCAAAAGCTTTTACGTTTCATTAGGTCCCATTTGTTTATTTTTGTTTTTACTTCTATTACTCTAGGAGGTGGGTCAAAAAAGATCTTGCTGTGATTCATGTCAAAGAGTGTTCTTCCTATGTTTTCCTCTAAGAGTTTTATAGTGTCCAGTCTTACATTTAGGTCTTTAATCCATTTTAAATTTATTTTTGTGTATGGTGTTAAGGAGTATTCTAATTTCATTCTTTTACATGTAGCTGTCCAGTTTTCCCAGCACCACTTATTGGAGAGACTGACTTTTCTCCATTTTTTTTCTTTAGATTCCATATATATGTGTTAGCATATGGTATTTGTTATGGCACTGATGAACCTAGTGGCAGGGCAGGAATAACAATGCAGACATAGAGAATGGACTTGAGGACACGGTGGGGGAGGGGGAAGCTGGGGTGGAGTGAGAATAGCATCAACATATATACACTACCAAATGTAAAATAGTTAGCTAGTGGGAAGCAGCAGCATAGCACAAGGAGCTCAGCCCGGTGCTTTGTGACCACCTAGAGGGGTGGTATAGGGAGGGCGGGAGGGAGGCTCCAGAGGGAGGGGATATGGGGATGTATGTATGCATATGGCTGATTCACTTTGTTGTACAACAGAAAATAACACAGTGTTGTGAAGCAATTATACTCCAATAAAGATCTATTAAAAACAAGGAAAACACAATGAGACAAATATCATGTGATATTGCTTATATGTGGAATCGAAAATATGGTACAAATGAACATATTTACAAAACATAAACAGAGTCACAGATGTAGAAAACAAACATGGTTATCAAGGAGGAAAGGGTGGTGTGAGGGATAAATTGGGAGATTGAGATTGACATATACACACTACTATACATAAAATAGATAACTAATAAGAATCTACTGTATAGCACAGAGAACCCTACTCAATACACTGTAATAACCTATATGGGCATAGAATCTAAAAAAGAGTGAATGTATGTATATGTATAACTGATTCACTTTTCTGTACAGCAGAAGCTAACAGAACATTGTAAATCAACTATACTCTAATAAAAAATAATTTTAAAAAACACGATGAGATATCACCTCACACCTGTCAGAATGGCTATCATAAAAAAGAGATAAAAAGGGGCTTCCCTGGTGGCACAGTGGTTGAGAGTCCACCTGCTGATGCAGGGGACACGGGTTCGTGCCCCAGTCCGGGAAGATTCCACATGCCACGGAGTGGCTGGGTCCGTGAGCCATGGCCGCTGAGCCTGCGCATCCAGAGCCTGTGCCCTGCAACGGGAGAGGGCACAACAGTGAGAGGCCCGCGTACCATAAAAAAAAAAAAAAAAGAGATAACAAGTATTAGCCAGGGTGTGAAGAAAAAGGAATTCTTGTGCACTTTGGGGGGGAATGTAAATTGCTGCGGTCACTATGGAAAACAGTGTGGAAGCTCCTCAAAAACTTAAATGGGGAGATGTTATTCAAAGGATACAAACTTGCAGTTATAAGATAATTAATTTTGCAGATGTACAGCATGGTGACTATAGTTAAAGAGATTGTATCATATACTGGAAATGTGCTAAGAGAGTAGACCTTAAATGTTCTCACCACAAAAAATAAAATGGTAATTATATGAAGTGATGAAAGTGT
Source organism: Globicephala melas (assembly GCF_963455315.2). Taxonomy (NCBI): domain Eukaryota; kingdom Metazoa; phylum Chordata; class Mammalia; order Artiodactyla; family Delphinidae; genus Globicephala; species Globicephala melas. The sequence continues at coordinate 55,948,030 of NC_083335.1, forward strand.
TAACTAACCCTACTGTGGTAATCATTTCACAAGATATGCTTGTATTACATCATCCCATTGTACACCTTAAATTTAATGTTATATGTCAAGTATGTCTCAATAAAGCTGAAAAAAAAGTACTATAAATTGTGTGGCTTATAACAACAGAAATTTATTTCTCATAGTTCTAAGGGTTGAAAGTCCTAGATCAAGGCGCCTACACGTTCAGTGTCTGGTGAGAGCCCACTTCCTCGTTCATAGATGGCTGTCTTTTCACTGTAACCTCAGTTGGTTGGAAAGGTGAGAGAACTCTTTTAAAAGAGAGGCAGGCCTTTTATATAAGGACACTAATCCCATTTATGAGTGTTCCACTTCATGACCTAATCACCTCCCAAAGGACTCACCTCCAAATACCATCACATTGGCAGTTAACATTTCAACATATGAATTTGCGGGGGGTGGAGGTGGGGGTAGGACGTAAACGGTCTGTCCTTTGCAGATTTGAAGTGTTATCTCTCTGTGGTTTTGATTTGCATTTCTTCATGTGCTTATTGGCCATTTGTGTACTTTGGAGATATGTCTATTCAAGCCTTTTGTCCATTTTTAAGTTCAATTGCTTGTTTGTTGTTGCTGAGGTGTAAGATTTTTGTTTTTATGTTCTGGGTATTAATCCCTTATCAGGTGTATGATTTGCAAACATTTTCTTCTATTTTTTGGTTCAATATTGATGAAGTCAAATTTATTTTTTTCTTTCTGCCCATGCTTTTGGTTTCATAGTCAAGAAACTCATTGTCATATCCAATGCCATGAATATTTTCCCCTATGTATTCTTCTTAGACTTTCCCAGTTTTAGGCGGACTCTCAACCACTGCGCCACCAGGGAAGCCCTGTACGCCGATTTTTGAAGGTTATTCATCTCTCTCGAAATAGCTAAGATGAAGTGTCATTTCTGACTCTGCATCTGAGAACATTATAGTATTTTTAATAAGTAACACAAGCACAAAGTTAAATAACCAGATAGGGGCTTCCCTGGTGGCTCAGTGGTTGAGAGTCCGCCTGCCGATGCAGGGGACACGGGTTCGTGCCCCGGTCTGGGAGGATCCCACATGCCGCGGAGCAGCTGGGACCGTGAGCCATGGCCGCTGAGCCTGCGCGTCTGGAGCCTGTGCTCCGCAACGGGAGAGGCCACAACAGTAAGAGGTCCGCGTACCCCCCCCCCAAAAAAAAAGAAAAGAAAGAAAGAAAGAAAAACAACCAAATAGGAAAGGCTATAATGAAAATTAAGAGCTTCCAGATAGGCTCCTCCCACTTCTACTCTTGCTCCCCAGATGCCACAATACTTTTAACCATTTTGGTTTTTAGTTCTTTAGAATTTACCTCCATGGGTTTAAATTATATGCTTTAACCTCTACATTGTGTTTCGTTTTGTTGACTTTCTCTTATTCTAGATGAGGCTATAAGCTCACTTGTACCATCCCAATATCTACCTTCCATCTAAATTCCCAGTACAATTATATTAATATTGTTAATTTGAATTGAGATAAAAAGCCTTTTTTCCTATGAAGACTTTAAAGGAGTTATGGAGTCTTGCATGTGTGAGAAAAGGAAAGTGGGAATGATCCTTTTCTGGTCTGACAAAAAATCTTATAAATATTTATACTTTTATGAATATGAGATCATAATTAAAATACTTTTACTATGACAAAAAATTATCAAGAAATACATTGACTGCTTCCAAGGAAAGTTTATTATTAGCAGCTTCCTGTTTATTTTGAGCCTAGTCAGGTTCTGCTAATATTCCTTTAACTAAATTCCAAAACTTTTCTTGATGGATTTGTATTTTGCAGGACATAATAGTCATGTGTCTATATTCCACATAACAGTCCCCTCCCACTTTAGGAGTCTCATGTTGCCAAAGAATAGGATAAAAGTGAAATTGACTCTACTGGATAGTGCCCTACAACCCAGTAGGCTACTTTATAATAATGTATTGATTAAGCACAGGGGACCATGGAGTCAGACAGATCTGGCTTAGAATCCTAGATCCACCATGTACTAGCAAGTTAGGTAATTGACTTGTGGCCTCAGTTTCTTCAACTAGAAAATAGGAACAAGTGCCTATTTCATAGCATTGTTGTGTTACACAAAAGAAAGAGACAATTTATTATCACATGATAATGTGTGGAAATGGCTAGGGTGTATAATTTATGTCCAGCTTGTCATTGCCACTCCCACAGAGTTATAATGTGCCGCCACTTATTGTATTGGCAAAATAAAATGAGTTACTCAAACATCAAAATGCATTTAACTCAAAGCCAACTGTAATCTTTATGGCAGTGAGATACAGTAAAGTTACAAACAAACCAGAACTGGTTCTCTTAAACAGAGGTCACAAAACTGATGACCTAAATGAATAAAGAGGGTCTGGTGTGGACTACAGACAATTGGAGAGCACAGACTCTGTCTAAATTAAATATCACCTATTCAACGACTGCCACTTATGGCAATATAGTTTTTCCCATGCAAGGAGGCAGAGTAACAGTTGATAAATCCTCTGAATTTGCAAGAGTAGTTAGAAATCTAAATTTTAATACAAAATCTCCTGATTAACTGTTGACAACTAATTCAGTTTAAAAAAACAAAACACTGTCTGGGTCAAACACAACCCATCTCTGGGCTGGAGGTAGTTCATGGGCTTCCAGGATGCCACCTCTATAAAACAACTCCTTGCATATCAGAATATAATTATCTTTAGTAATCAGAGCTCATGAAAACATAGATCTTAGGTCAATTGACTAGGTCTCAAAATCAGTATCCTATTTCAGCTAAAAATGTAATATATTTTATTTCCCATCTATGTCAAAACTGCTTCTTACCTGAGTGCAACATGTCTGTATGTAGATATTTCCCAAAGCAGTTTTTGTTTTGTTTTGTTTTTTTCGTTACGCCGGCCTCTCACTGTTGTGGCCTCTTCCGCTGTGGAGCACAGGCTCCAGATGCGCAGGCTCAGGGGCCATGGCTCACGGGCCCAGCCGCTCCACGGCATGTGGGATCCTCCCGGACCGGGTCACGAACCCGTGTCCCCTGCATCGGCAGGCGGACTCTCAACCACTGCGCCACCAGGGAAGCCCCCCAAAGCAGTTTTGTTGGATTTTATCAGATATATTTTAAAGAAGAAATTTTATGTTATACCTTTCTTTCTGTGTTCTCCTGCAAATTTAGTGATAATCTTACAATGTAATGATATTTAATCATAAAATATAATGGAAATTTCAATGTAGCAAGCTGCTTATTGGTGAGGCTGGAAGAGTAGGAGGTAGATTTGGGGTAGAAACAAATCAATTCCATTTTTGTTGTGAACAGCTTTTCTATTAGGAAAAGTCTGAAATGTCTACTTTTCTATGAATTTTTCAAATTAGTTTGAGCTTTGTAGATAATGTAAATAATATTCTAGTATGCATTTTGTTTGTTATTTTTACAGACATTACTTTGAATATCTTTTATATTTTTGGATAAGTACTTAATAATTTGCCTTCCTGAAAAATACAAGTTTCTTCTTATCTTAATAGGAAATGATTCAGAATGCCATAAATCTGAATATTACCCAAAAAAGGAACTTGGAAATTCAGTCATCCATACTTATAGTAGTTTATGTCCATGTTTGATACATCACTGCCTGGATATCATACTCTCTTTTGTGTAATTTGTTATGTTGCTCTCATAGTCTTTTCTTTAATGGAGAAGGGACCTGTTTGTCCCACTGATTCTTTTTTTCTGAATATACTTTTTATTTTATATTGGTGTATAGTTGATTTACAATGTTGTGTTAGTTTCAGGTGTATAGCAAAGTGATTCAGTTATATATATATACATATATCCATTCTTTTTCAGACTCTTTTCCCATGTAGGTTATTACAGCATATTGAGTAGAGTTCCCTGTGCTATACAGTAGGTCCTTGTTGATTATCCATTTTATATATAGCAGTGTTTATATGTTAATCCCAAACCCCTAATTTATCCTCCCCCCCCCATATTTCCCTTTTGGTAACCATAAGTTTGTTTTTGAGGTCTGTGAGTGTCTTTCTGTTTTGTAAATAAATTCATTGGTATCATTTTTTTTAGATTCTACATATAAGAGATAAATATATTTGTCTTTAAAAAATTTTTATTTTATATTGGAGCATAGTTGATTAACAATGTTGTGTTAGTTTCAGGTGTACAGGAAAGTGATTCAGTTATACATATACATGTATCTATTCTTTTTCAAATTCTTTTCCCATTTAAGTTATTACTGAATATTGAGCAGTGTTCCCTGTGCTATACAGTAGGTCCTTGTTGGTTATCTATTTTAAATATAGTAGTGCATACATGTCAATTCCAAACTTCCAATCTATCCCTCCTCCCCACCCTTTCCCTCTGGTAACCATAAGTTCCTTCTCTAAGTCTGTGAGGCTGTTTCTATTTTATAAATAAGTTCATCTTTATCATGTTTTTAGATTCCATATATAAGGGATATCATACGCTGTTTCTCTTTCTCTGTCTGACTTACTTCACTTAGTATGTTAATCTCTAGGTCCATCCATATTGCTGAAAATGGCATTATTTCATTCTTTTTTATGGCTGAGTAATATTCCATTGTATACATGTACCACATCTTCTTTATCAATTCCTCTGTCGTTTGACATTTAGGTTGCTTCCATGACTTGGCTATTGTAAATAGTGCTGAAATGAACCCTAGGGTGCATGCATCCTTTCAAATTATGGTTTTCTCCAGATATATGCCCAGGAGTGGGATTGCTGGATCATATGGTAGTTGTATTTTTAGTTTTTTTAAGGAACCTCCATACTGTTCTCCATAGTGGCTGAATCAATTTCCATTCCCACCAACAATGTAGGAGGGTACCCTTTTCTCAACACCCTCTCCAGCATATATTGTTTGTAGACTTTTTGATGATGACTATTCTGACTGTTGTGAGGTAACACCTCATTGTAGTTTTGATTTGCATTTCTTTAATAATTAGCGACATTGATCATCTTTTCATGTGCCTGTTGGCCATCTACATGTCTTCTTTGGAGAAATGTATATTTAGATCTTCTGCTCATTTTTTGATGGGTTTTTTTGTTTTTTTTATTGAGCTATGTAAACTGTTTTTATATTTTGGAGATTAATCCCTTGTTGGTCGCTTCATTGGCAAATATTTTCTCCCATTCTGTGGGTTGTCTTTTCATTTTGTTTATGGTTTTCTTTGCTGTGCAAAAGCTTTTAAGTTTAATTAGCTCCCATTTATTTATTTTTGTTTTTATTTTCATTACTCTAGGAGGTGAATCCAAAAAGATATTGCTGCGATATATATCAGAGTGGTCTGCCTATGTTTTCCTCTAAGAGTTTTACAGTATCTGGCCTTACATTTAGGTCTTTAATCCATTTTGCATTTATTTTTGTGTATGGTGTTAGAGAATGTTCTAATTTCATTCTTTTACATGTAGCTGTCCTGTTTTCCCATCACCATTTATTGAAGAGACTGTCTTTCCTACATTGTATATTCTTGCCTCCTTTGTCATAGATTAATTGACCATAGGTTTGTGAATTTATTTCTGGACATTGTATCCTGTTCCATTAATCTAAATTTCTGTTTTTGTGCCAGTAATATACTATTTTGATTACTGTAGCTTTGTAATATAGTCTGAAGACAGGGAGCCTGCTTCCTCCAGCACCATTTTTCTTTCTCAGGATTGCTTTGGCTATTTGGGGTCTTTTGTGTTTCCATACAAAGTTTAAAATTTTTTGTTCTAGTTCTGTGAAAAATGTCATTGGTAATTTGATAGGGATTGCACTGAATCTATAGATTGCCTTGGGTAGTATATTCATTTTGACAATATTGATTCTTCCAATCCAAGAACATGGTATATCATTCTATCTGTTCGTGTCACCTTCAATTTCTTTCATCAGCATCTTATAGTTTTCAGAGTACAGGTCTTTTGCCTCCTCAGGTAGGTTTTTTCCTAGGTCTTTTATTATTTTTGATGAGATGGTGGATGGGATTGTTTCCTTAATTTCTCTTTCTGATCTCTCATTGTTAATGTATAGCAATGCAGGAGATGTCTCTGTATTAATTTTGTATCCTGCAACTTTACTGAATTCATTGATGAGCTCTAGTAGTGTTACAGTAGCATCTTTAGGAGTTTCTATGTATAGTATCATGTCATCTGCAAGCAGTGATGGTTTTGTTTCTTCTTTTCCAATTTGGATTCTTTTTATTTCTTTTTCTTCTCTGATTGCTATGGCTAGGACTTCCAAAATGATGTTGAATAAAAGTGATGAGAGTGGACATCCTTGTCTTGTCCCTGATCTTAGATTAAATGCTTTCAGGTTTTCACCCTTGAGTATGATGTTAGCTGTGGGTTTGTCATATATGGTCTTTATTATGTTGAGGTATGTTCCCTCTATGCCCACTTTCTGGAGAGTTTTTATCATAAATGGGTGTTGAATTTTATCAAAAGCTTTTTCTGCATCTAATGAGATAATCATATGATTTTTATTCTTCAGTTTTTTAATGTGGTGTATCACGTTGATCGGTTTGTGCATATTGAAGAGTCCTTGCATCCCTGGGATAAATCCCACTTGATCATGGTGTATGATCCTTTTAATGTATTGTTGGATTCAGTTTGCTAGTATTTTGTTGAGGATTCTTGCATCTCTGTTCATCAGTGGTATTGGCCTGTGATTTTCTTTTTTTGTGGTATCTTCATCTGGTTTTGGTATCAGGGTGATGGTGGCCTCATAGAATGAGTTTGGGAGTGTTCCTTCCTCTGCAATTTTTTGGAATAGTTTGAGAAAGATAGGTGTTAGCTCTTCTCTAAATGTTTGATAGAATTCACCTGTGAAGTCATCTGGTCCTGAACCTTTGTTTGTTGGAAGTTTTTAAATTTCAATTTCAATACTTGTGATTGGTCTGTTCATATTTTCTGTTTCTTCCTGGTTCATTCTTGGAACATTGTACCTTTCTAAGAATTTGTCCATTTCTTCTAGGTCATCCACTTTATTGGCATATAGTTGCTTGTAGTAATCTCTCATGATCCTTTGTATTTCTGCAGTGTCAGTTGTTACTTCTTCTTTTTCAATTCTGAGGCATCACAGCAGTGGAGTCTGCAGGCTGTTGTGTGGGGCCAAGTCTTGGTGCCAAAATGGCAACCTCTGGGAGAGTTTGCACCAATGAATATTCCCTGGGGTCTTTGCCACCCATGTCTTTGCCCCCATAGTGAGCCGTATCTGATCCCCGTTTCCCCAGGAGACCCTCCAAGATCTGCAGGTAGGTCTGGTCCAGGATCCTATGAAGCCTCTGCTTTGCCCTGGGTCCCAGTGCACATGAAACCTGGTATGCACCCTCCAAGAGTGGAGTCTCTGTTTCCAGCAGTCCTGTGGAGCTTCTGCACTCAAGTCCCACTGATCTTCAAAGCCAAAAGCTCTGATGCTCCTCCCAATGCCAGACCATCAGGCTGGGGAGTCTGATGCGGGACTCAGCACTCTCATTTCTGTGGGAAAACCTCTGCGATATATTTATTTTCCAGTTTGGGGGTCTCCCACCCAGTGGGTATAGGATTTGATTTTATCATGAAAGTGTCTCTCCTATCGTCTTGTTGTGGCTTTTTCTTTGCCTTTTGATGTAGAATATCTTTTTTTGGTAGGTTCCAAACTTCTTTTGTTGATGGTTATTCAGCAGTTAGTTGTGATTTTGATGTTTTCATGAGAGGAGGTGAGCGCAAGTCCTTCTACTCCACCATCCTGTCTCCTTCTCCCACTGATTTTTCACAGGTGCATTACTTGCTTCACTGAGTTTAAAATTACTATATGGTAAATATGTATTTATCTTTATCCTAAAATACATTTAATACACTTTAAAATTATATTTTCTTTTAAAATAAATAATTATTATTTTTTAAGACTTTTTTTGGTTTGGACCATTTATAAAATCTTTTATTGAATTTGTTACAATATTGCTTCTGTTTTATGTTTTTTTTGGTTTTTTGGCTGTGAGGCATGTGGGATCTTAGCTCTCCAACCAGGGATCGAACCCTACACCTGCTGCACTGGAAAGCAAAGTCTTAACCACTGGACCTCCAGGGAAGTCCCTTAAATAATTCATTATTAATACTTATTAGCATCTAATTATAGATCTTGGGAGCAATTTTTCACAGAGTAAACCTGGAGAAGCAGAGAGGTGGCCATAACTCAAAATAAATACCACTCACAGTTTTGCAATTTGGCTTATTCTACATGATAGATAACTGAAATTATAGTAATTTTTATCACAAGCCTTCTTTTCATATTCTTAATTGTGTGACTGTTGATCTTATTTTAATGATCTGAACTGTGTCTTTGTCATTTGTAAGCAAGCCCAGTGTTCTTTGAAAGCATGCAAGAGCATCTTAAGCCCAGACTTCCCACTTTTTGTCACAGTCATTTCAGAAAGTTCCCTTCAGTGCATGTGACATGATCTTAACTCTAGAGTTTTCCATTGAACTTCAACCCACAATATCTGAATGTGTACCATGTTTATTAGCTTGATAGATTTTTCAAGATCTACAAGTAATTCAATGTTTTTCTGAGCTCTCTTCACCATTTTTAGATGTTCAAGGCTACTAACCTAGCAAGGTAGGAGCATCAGTTCTCACTTTCATCCCTTCCTGATTTCTCACTTTATGATATTGATTCTACAAACTAAACTCTTAACTTTTCTTTCAGTGTTCCCTTTTCAATAGAGGTACTTTTTGTTCATCATCGACCACTTCTTTGTCTTCTTAGAAGTTGTGTACCTCCAATATTTAGAGGAAGGAGTTTTTTACCACCTCATTTAGTTTCCTACTGCTGGACAGTTCTGTCATTTTGACATTTGTGATGAGGTTTTTAAACAATGGGCAGTTTTCATTCTAGTATTGTTTTGGAATTATATGACATACAAACAACAAACACACATCTGCCTTAAAGAAGCAAGGATGTGACTGTGGAAATTTACATCTTTCATTGTTTTTTCCAAACAAATAAATCAATATAAAGGTTGCTCTCCCATTCCTAACCAACCAACAGCTGCTCCAACAGTAGTTGTCACGGATAGGCATCTTTGCTGACATTTTTAGAGGCATAGTCAAAGGGTAAATGAACCTACAATTTAGCCTAGACTATTTCCATGACAGGTGTGCCTACAAAAGATGTTCATGATCCATTTTAAAGGATTTGCATAGGAAATACAACACAGCAGCTGAGACCTGTTTGTCCTGCAAAAAATGTTCTTCTCTTTCCAAGACAGTTAATTTGATCATTTTCTTGAGGGTCACAATCAACATTGCATGAGCAATAGGCTCTTTCTGAGAGAAATTAAAGTAAAATTCAATTAAAAGGCTAGTGTTGCTACTACAAAATAGAAAAGCTCTTTCTTTGCAGTAAGGTGAATTACCATGCTATTCTTGTACCAAGCATATTAATGGAGCAATTCATGTATAAAGATAGCTTTAAAACATGAGGCTGTCCTGTGAAAGGAATATCATTTTTAAAGTATAAGCAGCAAGGATTTTTCAACAATTAGTCTTTTTCTCAGAGTAATGTTGCATACAGACTGAAGATTGCCTCTTCTATTGAATTGTATAATGAAAAATCAATCAGTTTAATGGTTGACAAACTTTGACATTCAAATAAAAATGTTGCTAGTATTTTCATAAAGACCTGTAGGCAAAACGAAATTCCATGACTTTAATTTATGCAACAGTAAATGTCTGCCAAAACATTGTACAGATGACTGTATAATGAGGCAATAATAACTGAAGGAATCAAAGTAAAGGAAACAGAAGCCAAACTTCCCCACTTTTGCAGATAAAAGAAATGCATTCACAAAACTGAGCAAGATTCTTTTTCTTTCTTTCTTTTTTTTTTAAGTCCCTTTGCGCTCTCATTACACCGATAGGTTTTGTTAGGGGAGAAAGGCTTCTAAATCATTTGCTATGTTGTCTTGACATTCCTGCCCCTTTCTTTTCCTCTTCCTCCAAAAAGAAAATTTAAGGCTTCCTCCCTTTTTAAAAATCCTGTATCTTAGATGAGTTCATATATGATCTTTATAAACCAAGCTTCAAGGCAACAAAATACAACATAAAAAGCCCTAATTAATAACGTTAATTGTTTGAGATAAAACCATTTGCTCTGCTACAGTATGAGCAATCTCAGTATATGATTTATGGGTAGTCTGAATGAGATCTTTCCCATTTTACCCAGGTGCTACATGGGAGTTAAGAATGTTTACAAAGGGGAGACTATAGTGGTAGCAGTGAATGTAAGTAAGATGGGTGAGTAGGGATGAATGAAAGAATGGTAAGATACATAGACAAGAGGACTCGATGAGGTTGAAGAATTAGTGATCTAAAGGTACTTGAGTAATTGAGTTGGAAAGAGATGAATAAATGTGTTACAGTAGGATGCTTGAATTCAAGATTTTGGAGGGAATGCAATGATTGGTGATGAGTGGAGTATAACCATGGGAATGAAAGGATGAAGTGGAATAGAGGAAGAAATCTTCAAATCTGAGAATACAGTGGTATTGAAAAGCAAGTGTTTTGTATCGGTTATCTAAATAGATGTTTTAATCATAAGTATTGCTAACAGTATTCATGATAGAGAGAGGGTAAGACAATGATCAGACGCTAAAGATTGAAATGAATGAGGCAAAGTGAACAACATTTTAGTAGTTAACAATAACAAGAAAGTGTAGCAAATGGCATGGCAGTTGGCATAGGATTTTGGGATATGAAGGAATAGAGAGGAGAAATTGTTCTGAAGTAGCAACATGGAGCAAAGAAGATGTCTATTTCAATTCCAGTCTCTAGGTTATATAGGATGTGAAACTGAAAACTTTCACCACTTGAAAGAACTGCAGGGAAAGTAGTATCCTCATTGGACATCTAGGTTTCAGTTAGGAAAAGAAAGGGAAAGGAAATTTTTAAAAAGGAAATTAAAAGCATTTTGGGAGGAGCAACATCAGCAAAATGGCAGACTTGGAAGCTCTAGGCCATTTTTCTCTCATGGGAACATTAAAAAAAATGAGAGACTAGCTAAAATGAACTTATACAAGCCTTGGAAAACAGTCAAAGAGCAATAGCAACCAAGTGAACACCCACTGAAGAAAAAGCCACACTCAAAATGGTAGGAAAATTTGTAGAATTTTTGCACAGTCCCTCCCCTCACCCCCAGCATGGCACAGTCTTGGTCTGGAGGAGGAGACATCTCAGTTCCAAATTCCATTTCTTGTCTGAAGGGAGCATTTCAGACCTTATACACAAACTTCTAACCAGTCCTGTGGCTGCATGAAGGATTGGTCTCTATTTCATCTTACTTGGATCTCAAGCTGGAGAAGCAGCAGGCACTGTTGGGATAGATACAGGGGGACTACAGACCCACAAACAAATGAGGTCATTGAGTATGGGTAGAGACATACAATGGAACAAGTAAAGCCCTGAGGAGAAGCTTGAGTGAGACTCTTTGGGAGATTAAGAAGTAAATGCGGGAAGTAAAAAAGCCACACACAAGCCCAGGTCAGATGCACACTTAGAAAAGAACTGAGAAGAACTTAAGCTTTAACCTCAAGCTGATTGCAAGGTTTATAACACACCAAGCTAATTAGTGAAAGATTGCCTTGGCAGAGAACCTGGCTGTAAAAAATGGGAGATGTGACTTTTTCCAAATGTCCAATTTTCAACAACAACAAAAATCACAAGACATACAAAGAAACAGAAAAATGTGGCCCACTCAAAAAAAGAAAATAAAATATCAGAAACCATCCCTGAAGAAACAGTATACAGACATTAAAAATCTGTTTTAAATTTGCTCAAAGAGCTAAAGGAAAACAGAGAAAAATAAAGGAAATCAGGAAAATGATACATGAACAAAATTAGGATCTCAAAGAGATAGTAATTATAAAAAGGAACCAAACAGAAATTCTGGATCTAAAACTACAATAACGGAGTTGAAAATTTTACTTAAAGGAGTTCAGCACCACACTTGAGGAGGCAAAAGGAAGAATAAGTAAAGTCAAAGATAACATATTTGAAAATTGAGAGTCTGAAGAACAGAAAATAATGAAAAAAGTGAACTGAGCCTAAGAGACTAATGGGATAACATTAAGCAGACAAACATATGCATTATGGTTTCAAAAGGAGAAGAGAGAGAAATAGGAAGAGAGATCACTTGAAGAAATAATGGCTGAAAACTTCCAAAATTTTATGAAAGATATGAATACAAAAATCAAAGAAATTCAACAACAAAAAATCAACAAGGAAGTATAGGATTTGGACACCATAAACCAGTTGGACCTAATCAAGATATATAGAACACTTTTCTTCAAGAACATCAACAAAATTGACAAATTTTTAGCTAGATTGATTAAGAAAAAATGAGAGAAATAAATTACTAAAATCAGAAAAGAAAATGGGGATATAACTATCAATTTTACAGAAATAAAAAGGATTATGAGAGTACTAAAACAGTTGTACACTAATGAATTGAATAAGCTTTATGAAATGGACAAAATTCTAGAAACACACAACTTACCAAAACTGAATCATGATAAGCAAAAAATCTGAATAGACTTATACATAGTAAGGAGATTAAAATCAGCAAACCTCCCTACTAAAGAAAGCCCTGGACCAGATGGCTTCAGAAGTGAACTCTACCAAAAATGTAAAGAATTAACACCAATCGTTCTCAAACTCTTTCAAAATATTGAAGAAGTGGGAACACTTCCCAACTCATTCTATGAGACCAGTATTATCCTGTTACAAAAGCCAGACCAAGACACTACACGAAAAGAAAGCTATAGAACAATATCCCTTATGAATATCAATGTAAAAATTCTCAAAAATACTAGCAAATCAAGTTATACAACATATATATATGTATATGATTATACATGATTATCAAGTGAGATTTATTCCCGTAATGCTAGCATGACTCATCATATGAAAATCAGTGTAATACAACACATTAACAGAATGAAGGGGAAAAAAAAAACACGTGATTATCTCAATTGATGCAAAAAAGGACTTGATGAAATTCTACATCCTTTCATGATAAAAACATTCAACAAATTAGGACTGAAATAATATAACTTCCTCAATATAATAAAGGTCATATATAAAAGACACAATTAACATTATACTTGTGGCAAAAGACTTAAAGCTTTTCCAGCATGATCATAAGCAGGACAAGAATGCATTCTTCCACCACTTCTATTCAATGTAGTATTGGAAGATCTAGCCAGAGCAATTAGGCAAGATTAAGAAAAGAGCATATTAATTGGAAAGGTAGAAGTAAAATGATCTCCATTCACAGATGATATGTTATAAGTAGCAAAATCTAGAGATTACACACACATACACAAAACTGTTAGAGCTAGTAAATGAATTCAGCAAAGTTTCAGGATACAAAATCAGCAAACAAAAATCAGTTGCATTTCTATGAGCTAACAATGAATAATCCAGAAATGAAATTAGAAAATAATTCCATTTACAATACCAATAAAAGAATGTAATACTTAGGAATAATATTAAACAAGGGAATGTATGATGGTTAATTTTATGTGTCAACTTGGAGGTTGTTTTTTTGGATGAGATTAACATTAAAATCGGTAAACTTTGAGTAAGCAGATTGCTATCCATAATGTGGGTGGGCCCCATTCAATCAGTTGAATGTCTGAATTAAAAAACAAAAACAAAAACAAAACAGCCTCCTTAAGTATGAGAGAATTTTCCCTTAGACTGCCTTCAGACTTCTGCATCAGTGGCTCTCTTTCACCTGTTTGCCTTGGGACTGGAACTACACTACTGGTTCTCCTGGGTTTCTAGCTTGCCAACCCATGTTACAGATTTTGAACTCTCTAGCCTCCATAATTGCATGAGCCAATTTCTTATATTAAATCTATCTATCTATCTATCTATCTATCTATCTATCTATCTATCTATCCATCCATCCATCTGTCTATCTATCCATCTACATCCAATTGGTTCTGTTTCTCTGGAAAACTCTGATTAATATAGGGTGAAAGACTTGTGTACTGAAAACTATGAAATGTTGCCAAAAGAAAATAAAGAAGAGACAAATAAGTGAAAAGACATCTTGTATTCATGGATAGGAAGACTTAGTATTGTTAGGATGACAATGGTACCCAAAACAATCCAGAGATTCAATGCAATCCCTATCAAAATCCCAACAGTTTTGTTTTTCAGAAATAGGAAAATAATCCTAAAATTCATATGAAATTTCAAGGGACTCTTGCCTTTGAAGCCAAAACAATCTTGGAAAAGAAAAACAAAGTTGGAAGACTCACACTTCCTGATTTTAGAATTTATTACAAAATTACATTAATCAAAATAGTACAGTACTGGCATAACGACAGACAAGTAGATAAAAGGAATAGAATAAAGATCAAAAACTAAACCTTTGCATATATATTTAAATAATTTTCAACAAGGGTGCCAATATCATTCAATAAAGGAAAGAATAATGTTTTCAGCAAATTGTTCTGGGACAACTGATATCTGAATGCAAAGAATGAGTTTGGACACTTAACTTATAGCATATATAAAAATTAACTCAAAATTGATGGGATACCTAAATGTTATTGCTATAAAACTCAGAAGAAAGCATAGGGGAAAATATTCATGACATTGGATTTGGCAATGGTTTCTTGAATATATAAAAAGCACAGGTAACAAAAGAAAAATTAAATTCACTTCATCAAAATTAAAACTTTTGTGCATCAAAGGACACTATCAAGAAAGTGAAAGGGCAACTCACAGAAGTGGAGAAAATATTTGCAAATCTTATATCTGATAAGGGATTAATACCCAAAATATATAAATAATGCCTACAAGTCAATAACAAAATATCAAATAACCTATTTAAAAATGGATACATGCATTTGTATGGCTGAGTCGCTTTGCTGTGCACATGAAACTATCACAACATTGTTAATCAGCTATAATCCAATATAAAATAAAAAGTTAAAAATAAATACATACATAAATAAAAATGGATAGAATACTTTAATAGACATTTTTCTAAAGAAGATATACAAATAGCCAATAAGCACATGAAAAGATTTTCAATATCACTAATCATTAGAGCAATACAAATCAAAACCGTATTGAGATACCACTTCACATCCATTAGGATGACTACTACAAAAACAAAAGCCAGAAGATAATAAGTGTTTTTAAGGATGTGTAGAAGTTGGAACACTGTGCATTGCTAGGGGAATGTAAAAATGGTACAGCCATTGTTGAAAACAGTACAGGGTTTCCTTAAAAAAGTTAAATTTAGGATTAGCATATAATCCAGCAATTCCACTTCTAGGTATATAGTCAAAAGATTTGAAAACAAAAAAGAGAAGACATTTGTATACCATAGTTCATAGCAGCATTAGTCACAGTAGCCAAAATGTATGTCACAGATGAATGGATAAACAAAGTGTGGTATATATATTAAATGGAAGGAAATTCCTATAGCTGTTATAATAAGGATAAATCTTGAAAACATTATAGGTGAAATAACCTCAACACAGTCAAATATTGTATGTGTCCAGTCATATGGGATATTTAGAATAATCAAATTCACACAGACACAACATAGATTACAGGTTACCAGGGGCTAGGGAAGGGTGAAAGGGGGCTTACTGTTTAATGGTACAGAATTTTAGTTGGGAAGATGAAAAAGTTATGGAGACGGATAATGGTGATGGTTATACAACAGTATGAATGCACTTAGTGCCACTGAATTATACTATTAAAATGATTAAAATGGTATCTTTTATGTTATGTATATTTTACCACAATAAAAAGCAAGAAGTAAAATTTTGAAGGCAAAAATATTTTTATTTTAAAAATTTAAATGATAGCTTGTGAGTTGCCAGAAGATATGGTGAATTGATTCAGTTTGGGAAGTGCTATAAGACTGGTACAAACTAGGAGATGTAGAGAGCAGGATGGAGGCAAGAGGCAAATGAGAGATGACCTAGGAACCTAGCCCTCCTATGGTGATTGAAGTACAGAAAGATGTAGGCAGCTCTAAGTAGTGAGGTGATCTGGGGGAGGGGTGATCTCCTTGCAAAGGCCTTACGATGTCTGCTTTTTATTGAATCATGATAGTCCAATAAAGGCAATATAGAAAAAATTTTATCATCATGGAATTTCGCTTCTCACAAAACTAGATTTGAATCATGTTTCTGCTACTTACCATCTGTGTAGTACCTCGGGTAAAGTTTTGAAACTCAGCTTTTTCAACTATAAAATAGCAATGATAAGACCTACTTGAAAGAATTGTATGGGTCCAAAAACAACTATGTAGCTAAAGTGCTTAATACATTATCAGCACTAGATAAAATTGTAATTTTGCTTTGATTGTTATTGTAATTATTGTTGCATTCATCAACATTATCATGATCATCATACTTCTCTTTTACAGAAGAAATACAACACAATAGTGTAGAAGACCTCGGAATCTTGAAGGGAAGGAAAAGGGCATAGGAAAAATGTTGCTGGAGGTTAAACTAAATCCACTTCCCCATTTAGATTTCAGCTGGCTTAGCTCATGTAATTGATGGAGAAAGCATGTTCAGGAGAAGGTTTAGAGATATTAATGGAAGAAATATGAAAGTTGAAGGTTTGTGGTGCCATGCAATTGAAGACTCATGTGAAAATAATTTTAAAAGTGTTTTTGTTTATTAATATAAATTTTAATGCATCTGAGTATTCTAAAATTTTTGATTGTATCATAAGAACCGAATTTTCACTATTGAAATCTATACATTTCAAGAAAGCAGAAAGACAAAAAATAAGAAAAACACATGATCCTAAAACCCAGAGATAACCACTATTTACATTTTGATGCATAGCCTTCTGGGTTTTTTCAACTCATATGTAAACCTTTTAATAAAAATAATATCCAACTTCATATTCTGATTTAAACTTGAATTTTTCACTTAATGCAAAATTTTGAACATTTTCTCATGTCAATAAATATAGGATTACATTATTACTTTTAAGGTATATAGTACTCCATTATATGAAAGTACCATAATTCATTTAACCTTCTCATTGTTGTACATTTAGTATATTTTCATTAACAAAGACAACTCTGTGCTGAACATCTTCTTAAGTAAATCTTTCTATCCATCCTGTTATTACCTTTATATAAATTGTTAGAGAAAGACTCCTGAATCAAAAGCTGTGCAGTATGTTAAGGTCTATACATATGTTGAAATATATGTTAAATATTTTAAATGTATATATTCTTAGGTATAAACTACCATACATACTACAATGCAAGTGGTCTTAGAAGTATCAGTGAGCCCCGTTCACAATTGTAAATTACACTAATAAAGGCAACACACAATGGATGAGCTCAGTTATATGCAAAAATCACAAAAGAAGGAGTCTCTTTCAGGTCAAAAGGTAGAAGTGAGTACTAGATTGCAGCCTAATCAATGATATTGACTAGCCTAAAGATTCTGATGATAGAAGGGGAGTGGTCAATTCTGAAATAGCATTATTGGGAAAGATTATTATAGAGACACAATGCGGGAGAAAAAGTCCTTGTGAACTGACATCAATGTTTGCTCAACAGGTTGACCCCTCTTGTGACGATGGATGCATTACTCTCCCAGATGGATGACAGTAGCCATGAAAATCATCCAGCTCACTCCCCAGGTTTATTTAATCACCATCTGATTATAATCTGATTACCATCCCATGTAAACTTTCCAATAGAGAAGAGAATGCACTGACTGAATCTGAGTATTCCAGCCCATGAAACAGTTATATTTTAAAAATAAATTCTTAAATTGGTATTATGTTTTATATCTCAGATTTGGGGTATTTTTGTGAATTTGGGGAATATCAGCTATTCCCTAAGATCCTAATTATCTTCAAGGCAGAATCACTACTGAGCTTCTGGCTTTGCAAACCTGGACTGAGTAAAATCAACAAGTTACGTATCAATACAGGCATCGTTTTTCCACCCCTTTACCCAAAATCATTTCTAAATCTTGGAAAGCCGAGGCAGACTGGGAGGAAATATGGCTTGGATTATCACCTATCTACTCTCCATCCACTGAGACGTATATTATTTTCTCTCATCCTTGGTTGTCAATCCTCACTGGTCATGCTGCTCTTTCCCTTGCTTCTTATGACAACATCTCTTTAGGTCTGGCTTTCCCTCAGATAACTTCTGCAGCCCTCTGGAATGTGCCAGGATTTGCTTTCTGCTTCTGTGTCACAGTAGGGTACAGACCAGGCTGTGAGACTCTCTACAGGTCTCTCTGACAAAATACATCACAGGCCATTTCCACTCTACTGCTTCTGTATCGTGTTAGGTGCAGGATAACTCTGTCAGTACATTATCTCATCTGTGCCAAGATGGGCTAGGTAGTTAGTTCTGCTCTATGCCTCCCATGTCATGCCTGAGGGAATTCTCCCTTGGAAAATGGCATGGGGCTTAAATCACTCAAACCTATGTGGACATCTTATTATCCCTATTCCTTGGGACTTGGACCAGGGTTCAGGACAGAGGGCTTCTTCTCAGAGACCTACCAGTTTCTAACTCCCTTCTTCCCCTCTCTGAATCGCCTCTTCTGCCAGTCAAGGGACACCTTAACTCCTCTAAAATAGGACAAAATGGCTCTAACTTATCATGCAGTCTTCTGAAATTATTGTGTATGACATAAAATCCTATGCCCTTAGTTCTAGGCTTATAAAACCTCAAACCTTTTTATTTCAAACTATTTTTTGTACCTGCCCTGAGCTTCAAAAGTCTATATTAAAACATAAAAGCCAATGGTTGCCTTTTTTCCCTCTGGTTCTGTTGTAATAACACTTTCTTGTTAGATCTATAATTCCAGAATTTTTCCAAACAAAGGACCTCGTATCCTGGAAAATGGTATTGGGTAGCATCTGAGAGGCTGAGTGTAGCACAGCCTAGAATAGAGGGAAATACTCTCTGTTTACCTCCAATATCGTCCCAGATCACTGAAAGCATTCAGTTTTTCATACAATACATGATGGCTTTTGTGACCTTTGTAGGACACCCTGATAATTCATTCACCTTGCACAATACTTTTTGTCCTCCCTTGTGTTTTATGTTGACCTCTCATTGATTGCACATTCCATAAGTGCCTTTCTATTGAGATAAAGATGGATAAACACCAGCCTCTTCCTATGGACCATGTGGACTTATTTGAAAGTTCTAGCACAGGAACACAACGATTTTGATACCTTTGATAGTTATCCTCTCTGGAAAAATCATACTCTTTGACTGAAAGCAACTTTGGGAGCAGACAGGGCTGAGGGAGATAGGATTGATCTTACTGATCAATGGGATGATGAATGTAATAACAAACTTAACCTTCTATTCAAGCACAACGTCGCTAATCAAAAAAAATAGCTGAGATACAAACCCATTCACAGAGAGTCAATAATATCTTCTTCCTACTCAAAACAACAGGACCCATCCTGGTATACATTTTCTCAGCTTTAGTGAGGTATAAATGACAAATAAATTTGTAGTATATTTAAAGTGTACAATGTGATGATATATGTATAAATTGCAAAAGGATTCCCACAGTGAAGTTAATTAACACAGTCATCATCTCACATAGTTATTATGGCTATTGTAAATAATGATGCAGTGAACATAGGGGTGCACATACCTTTGGAGTTAGTGTTTTCATTTTCTTTGCATAAATACCCAGAAGTGGAATTGCTGGATCATGTCATAATTCTATTCTTAATTTTTTGAGGAATCTCCATATTGTTTTCCATAATGACTGCACCAATTTACAGTTTCACCAACAGTGCACTATGGTTCCCTTTTCTCCACATCCTTTCCAAAATTTGTTATTTATTGTCTTTTTGAGAATAGCCATTCTAACATGTGTGAAATGATATCTCACTCTGTTTTTTTGGTTTTTTGTTGTGTGTGTATTTTTTTTGCGGTACGCGAGCCTCTCACTGTTGTGACCTCTCCCGTTGTGGAGCACAGGCTCCGGACGTGCAGGCTCAGCTGCCATGGCTCACGGGCCCAGCCGCTCCGCGGCATGCGGGATCCTCCCGGACCAGGGCACGAACCCGTGTCCCCTGCATCGGCAGGCAGACTCCCAACCACTGCACCACCAAGTAAGCCCTCATTATGGTTTTGAATTGCATTTCCTTGATGAATAGTGAAGTTGAGAATCTTTTCATGTGTCTGTTGGCCATCTGTACATCTTCTTTGGAAAAAAAAGTCTATTCAGGTCCTCTCCCCCTTTTTAAATCAAGTTGTTCATTTCTTTGATGTTGAGTTGTATGAGTTCTTTGTGTACTTTGGATATTAACCAATATTGGACATATAATTTGCAAATATCTTCTCCCATAGCGTAGGTTGTCTTTTCATTTTGTGGATGGTTTCCTTTGCTGTGCAGAAGCTTTTTAGTTTGATGTAGTCCCTCTTGTTTATTTTTGCTCTTGTTTCTCTTGCTTGAAGAGACAGTCCAGGAAGATACTGCCAAGACCAATGTCAAAGAGAATACTGCCTATGTTTTCTTCTAGGAGCTTTATGGTTTCAGGTCTTACATTCAAGTATTTATCTATTTTGAGTTGATTTTTATATATAGTGTGAGATAGTGCTCTAGTTTCAGCCATTTTGCATGTGGCTGTCCAGTTGTCCCAACATCACTTATTGAAAAGACTATCCTTTCTCCATTGTATGTTCATTGCTCCTTTGTCATAAATTAATTTTTCATATATGTGTAGTTTTATTTCTGGGCTCTCTATTCTATTCCGCTGATCTGTGTGTTTGTTTTTCTGCCAATACCATACTTTTTTGATTACTATAACTTTGTAATATAATTTGAAATCAGGGAGCGTGATACCTCCAAGTTTGTTCTTTTTCTCAGAATTGCTTTAGCTATTCAGGGTCTTTTGTGGTTCAATATAAATTTTAGGATACTCTGTTCTATTTCTCTGAAAAATGTCATTGGGATTTTGATAGGGATTGACTGCACTGAATCTGTAGGTTCCTTTAGGTAATATGGACATTTTAACAATGTTAATTCTTCCAATCAATGAGCACAGAATATCTTTCCATTTCTTTGTGCCTTCTTCAATTTCTTTCATCAGTGTCATAGAGTTTTCAGAGTACAAGTCTTTCACCTCCTTAGTTAAATTTATTTCCAAGTATTATTTTCTTTTTGTTGTGATTATAAATGGGATTGTTTTCTTAATTTCTCTTTCTGCTTGTTTGTTTTTAGTGTATAGAAATGCAATAGATTTTTGTATATTGATTTTTTACCCTAAAGATTTACTGTATTTTAAAATTTTTCTAATAGTTTTTTGATGAAGTCTTTAAAGTTTTTCCTATATAAAATCATGTCATCTGCAAATAGTGACAGTTTTACTTCCTTCTTTCCAATTTGGATTCCTTTTATTACTTTTTCTTGCCTAATTGCTCTGGCTAAGACTGCCAATCCTATGTTAAATAAGAGTGGTAAGAGTGGTCATCCTTGTTTTGTTCCTGATCTTAGATGGATAGCTTTCAGTTTTTCACCATTTTATATGCTAGCTGTGGGTTTGGCATATATGGCCTTTAGTATGTTGAGGCATGTTCCTTCTATATTCATTTTGTTGAGAGTTTTTTTTTTATCATAAATGAGTATTGAGCCTTGTAAAATGTTTTTTCTGTGTCTATTGAGATGATCATATGATTTTTATCTTTCATTTTGTTAATGTGGTGTATCAAATTGATTGATTTGTGAATATTGAGCCATCCTAATCTCTTTGCTAGTGATTGTTATATTCAGATTTTCTATTTCTTCATAATTCAGTCGTGCAAGGTTGTATGATTCTAAAATTTTCCAGTTTTTCTAGGTTGTCCAATTTGTTGGCATATAGCTGCTCATAATATTCTCTTATAATCCTTTGTGTTTCCATGGTATCCACTGTTATTTCTCCTCTTTTGTTTCTATGAGCAACTTCTCTCTTTTCTTTCTGAGTCTAGCTAAAAGTTTGACAATTTTGTTTATCTTTTCAAAGAAGCAGCTCTTACTTTCATTGATCTTTTCTATTGCTTTTAGTTCTCTATTTCACTTACTTCTGCTCTGTTCTTTATTATAATTTCCTTCCTTTTACTGACTTTGGGCCTCATTTATTCTTCTTTTACTAGTTCTATTAGGTGTAAGGCTAGGTTGTTTACTTGAGATTTTTCTTGTTTCTTGAGGTAGACCCGTATTTCTATAAACTTCCCTCTTAGTATCACTTTTGCTGCAACCCATAGATTTTGGTATATTATACTTTATTTTTATTTGTCTTCAGGTATTTTTAAATTTCTCTCTTGATTTCTCCATTGACCCAATCATTGTTCAGGAGCATGTTGTTTAGTTTCCACATATTTGTGATTTTTTTCTACGTTTCTTCTTGTAGTTAATTTCTAGTTTCATACTATTGTGAACAGAAGAGATACTTGATATAATTTCAATTTTCTTAAATTCTAGACTTGTTTTGTGTCCCAACAGATGGTCTATCCTTGAGAACGTTCCATGTGCTCTTGAGAAGAATGTGTATTCTGCTGCATTTGGATGGAACGTTTTGTATAAACCTACCAAAGTCCATCTAATTTAATGTTACATTGAAAGCTGCTGTTTCCTTGTTGACTTTCTATCTAGATGATCTATCCTTTGATGTAATTGGGGTGTTAAAGTCTCCTACTATTATTGTGTTGCTTTCGATTTCCCTCTTTAGGTCTGTTATTAATTGCTTTATGTATGTTTGTGCTCCTATGTTAGGTGCATATGCATTAATAACTGTTATGTCTTCTCGATGAATTGTCCCCTTTACCATTGTATAATGTCCATCTTTGTCTCTTGTTACCTTTTTGGTTTGAAATCTATTTCATCTGATATGAGTATGGCTATACCAACTTTATTTTCACTGCCATTTTCTTAGAGTATCATTTTCTAATCCTTCACTTTGAGCCAGTGTTTTGTCTTTAGAGCTGAGATGTGTTTCCTGGAGGTAGCATATAGTTGGGTCTTGTTTTTTTAATAAATCCAGCCACTCTGTGTTTTTTAATTGGTGAATTCAATCCATTTACATTTAGGGTGATAAATGAGGACTTAGTTCTGCCATTTTATCTTTTGTTTTCTGGTTCCTCTATATCTTCATTATTCCTTTTTACTTGCATTTCTTTCTGACATTTTAGTTTGGTGGTTTTCTATGATGTTTTTCTGTTTCCTCTTTTTTAAAGTTTTTTTGTCTCTGCTTTAGATTTATGCTATGTGGTTCCCATGAGGTTTATATAAAATGTCTCATAAATAAAATAGTCCTTTTCCTGTTGATAGGAAAAGGACTTATCTTAATTTCCTATACGAGTTCGGTCCTTTCTTCTTTGGTTGTGAGTTTCTTACCAAACTGAAGTAGCTATAATTATTTTTACTGCTTTTTTTCTCTTTAACCTTTATGCTATAATTGTTTAAGAACCTATTCTGATATAGAATTGCAATTTTCTGATTCTTTCTATCTATTTCTGTCTACTTGTAATCTTACTCAAAGTTTTGCGTACTTTTGCCTTTTGATTCAGGTAAAAGAGCTCCTTTCAAGATTTACTGTGAAGTAGGTCTAGTTTTGATGAACTCCCTCAGCTTTTGTTTGTCTGTAAAATCCTTTAATTGTCTTTCATATCTGAATGATAACTTTGCTGGATATAATTTCTTTTTTTTTTAACATCTTTATTGGGGTATAATTGCTTTACAATGGTGTGTTAGTTTCTGCTTTATAACAAAGTGAATCAGTCATACATAAACATATGTTCCCATATGTCTTCCCTCTTGCATCTTCCTCCCTCCCACCCTCCCTATCCCACACCTCCAGGCTGTCACAAAGCACCGAGCCAATATCCCTGTGCCATGCGGCTGCTTCCCACTAGCTATCTACCTTACTACGTTTGTTAGTGTGTATATGTCCATGACTCTCTCTCGCCCTGTCACAGCTCACCCTTCCCCCTCCCCATAACCTCAAGTCCGTTCTCTAGGAGGTCTGCGTCTTTATTCCTGCCTTACCCCTAGGTTCTTCATGACATTTTTTTTCCTTAAATTCCATATATATGTGTTAGCATACGGTATTTGTCTTTTTCTTTCTGACTTACTTCACTCTGTATGACAGACTCTAGATCTATCCACCTCATTACAAATAGCTCAATTTCGTTTCTTTTTGTGGCTGAGTAATATTCCATTGTATATATATGCCACATCTTCTTTATCCATTCATCCAATGATGGGCACTTAGGTTGTTTCCATCTCCGGGCTATTGTAAATAGAGCTGCAATGAACATTTTGGTACATGACTATTTTGAATTTTGGTTTTCTCAGGGTATATGCCCAGTAGTGGGATTGCTGGGTCATATGGTAGTTCTATTTGTAGTTTTTTAAGGAACCTCCATACTGTTCTCCAGAGTGGCTGAACCAATTCACATTCCCACCAGCAGTGCAAGAGTGTTCCCTTTTCTCCACACACTCTCCAGCATTTATTGTTTCTAGATTTTTTGATGATGGCCATTCTGACTGGTGTGAGATGATATCTCATTTAGATTTTTTGATGATGGCCATTCTGACTGGTGTGAGATGATATCTCATTGTAGTTTTGATTTGCGTTTCTCTAATGATTAATGATGTTGAGCATTCTTTCATGTGTTTGTTGGCAGTCTGTATATCTTCTTTGGAGAAATGTCTATTTAGGTCTTCTGCCCATTTTTGGATTGGGTTGTTTGTTTTCTTGTTACTGAGCTGCATGAGCTGCTTGTAAATTTTGGAGATTAATCCTTTGTCGGTTGCTTCATTTGCAAATATTTTCTCCCATTCTGAGGGTTGGCTTTTGGTCTTGTTTATGGTTTCCTTTGCTGAGGAAAAGCTTTGAAGTTTCATTGGGTCCCATTTGTTTATTTTTGTTTTTATTTCCATTACTCTAGGAGGTGGGTCAGAAAGGATCTTGCTGTGTTTTATGTCATAGAGTGTTCTGCCTATGTTTTCCTCTAAGAGTTTGATAGTTTCTGGCCTTACATTTAGGTCTTTAATCCATTTTGAGCTTATTTTTCTGTATGGTGTTAGGGAGTGATCTAATCTCATACTTTTACATGTACCTGTCCAGTTTTCTCAGCATCACTTACTGAAGAGGCTGTCCTTTCTCCACTGTACATTACTGCCACCTTTATCAAAGATAAGGTGTCCATATGTTCATGGGTTTATCTCTGGGCTTTCTATCCTGTTCCATTGATCTATCTTTCTGTTTTTGTGCCAGTACCATACTGTCTTGATAACTGTAGCTTTGTAGTATAGTCTGAAGTCAGAGAGCCTGATTCCTCCAGTTCCTTCTTTCGTTCTCAAGATTGCTTTGGCTATTCAGGGTCTTTTGTGTTTCCATACAAATTGCGAAATTTTTTGTTCCAGTTCTGTGAAAAATGCCAGTGGTAGTTGATAGGGATTGCATTGAATCTATAGATTGCTTTGGGTAGTAGAGTCATTTTCACAGTGTTGATTCTTCCAATCCAAGAACATGGTATATCTCTCCATCTATTTGTATCATGTTTAATTTCTTTCATCAGTGTCTTATAATTTTCTGCCTACAGGTCTTTTGTCTCCTTAGGTAGGTTTATTCCTCGATATTTTATTCTTTTTGTTGCAATGGTAAATGGGAGTGATTTCTTGATTTCACTTTCAGATTTTTCATCATTAGTATATAGGAATGCCAGAGATTTCTGTGCATTAATTTTGTATCCTGCCACTTTACCAAATTCATTGATTAGCTCTAGTAGTTTTCTGGTAGCATCTTTAGGGTTCTCTATGTATAGGATCATGTCATCTGCAAACAGTGACAGCTTTACGTCTTCTTTTCTGATTTGGATTCCTTTTATTTCCTTTTCTTCTCTGATTGCTGTGGCTAAAACTTCCAAAACTATGTTGAATAAGAGTGGTGAGAGTGGGCAACCTTGTCTTCTTCCTGATCCTAGTGGAAATGCTTTCAGTTTTTCACCATTGAGGATGATGTTTGCTGTGGGCTTGTCATATATGGCCTTTATTATGTTGAGGAAAGTTCCCTCTATGCCTACTTTCTGCAGGGTTTTTATCATAAATGGGTGTTGAATTTTGTCAAAAGCTTTCTCTGCATCTATTGAGATGATCATATGGTTTTTCTCCTTCAATTTGTTAATATGGTTTATCACATTGATAGATTTGCGTATATTGAAGAATCCTTGCATTCCTGGAATAAACCCCACTTGATCATGGTGTATGATCCTTTTAATGTGCTGTTGGATTCTGTTTGCTAGTATTTTGTTGAGGATTTTTGCATCTATGTTCATCAGTGATATTGGCCTGTAGTTTTCTTTCTTTGTGACATCCTTGTCTGGTTTTGGTATCAAGGTGATGGTGGCCTCGTAGAAGGAGTTTGGGAGTGTTCCTCCCTCTGCTATATTTTGGAAGAGTTTGAGAAGGATAGGTGTTAGCTCTTCTCTAAATGTTTGATAGAATTCGCCTGTGAAGCCATCTGGTCCTGGGCTTTTCTTTGTTGGAAGATTTTTAATCACAGTTTCAATTTCAGTGCTTGTCATTGGTCTGTTCATATTTTTATTTCTTCCTGATTCAGTCTTGGCAGGTTGTGCATTTCTAAGAATTTGTCCATTTCTTCCAGATTGTCCATTTTATTGGCATAGAGTTGCTTGTAGTAATCTCTCATGATCTCTTTTATTTCTGCAGTGTCAGTTGTTACCTCTCCTTTTTCATTTCTAATTCTATTGATTTGAGTCTTCTCCCTTTTTTTCTTGATGAGTCTGGCTAGTGGTTTATCTATTTTGTTTATCTTCTCAAAGAACCAGCTTTTAGTTTTATTGATCTTTGCTATTGTTTCCTTCATTTCTTTTTCATTTATTTCTGATCTGATTTTTATGATTTCTTTCCTTCTGCTAGCTTTGGGGTTTTTTTGTTCTTCTTTCTCTAATTGCTTGAGGTGCAAGGTTAGGTTGTTTATTCGAGATGTTTCCTGCTTCTTAAGGTGGGCTTGTATTGCTATAAACTTCCCCCTTAGAACTGCTTTTGCTGCATCCCACAGGTTTTGGGTTGTTGTGTCTCCATTGTCATTTGTTTCTAGGTATTTTTTGATTTCCTCTTTGATTTCTTCAGTGATCACTTCATTATTAAGTAGTGTATTGTTTAGCCTCCATGTGTTTGTATTTTTTACAGATCTTTTCCTGTAATTAATATCTAGTCTTATAGCGTTGTGGTCAGAAAAGATACTTGATACAATTTCAATTTTCTTAAATTTACCAAGGCTTGATTTGTGACCTAAGATATGATCTATCCTGGAGAATGTTCCATGAGCACTTGAGAAAAATGTGTATTCTGTTGTTTTTGGATGGAGTGTCCTATAAATATCAATTAAGTCCATCTTGTTTAATGTATCATTTAAAGCTTGTGTTTCCTTATTTATTTTCATTTTGGATGATCTGTCCATGGGTGAAAGTGGGGTGTTTAAGTCCCCTAATATGAATGTGTTCCTGTCGATTTCCCCTTTTATGGCTGTTAGTATTTGCCTTATGTATTGAGGTGCTCCTATGTTGGGTGCATAAATATTTACAATTGTTATATCTTCTTCTTGGATCGATCCCTTGATCATTATGTAGTGTCCTTCTTTGTCTCTTTTAATAGTCCTTATTTTAAAGTCTATTTTGTCTGATATGAGAATTGCTACTCCAGCTTTCTTTTGGTTTCCATTTGCATGGAATATCTTTTTCCATCCCCTTACTTTCAGTCTGTATGTGTCTCTAGGTCTGAAGTGGGTCTCTTGTAGACAGCATATATAAGGGTCTTGTTTTTGTATCCATTCAACCAATCTGTGTCTTTTGGTGGGAGCATTTAGTCCATTTACATTTAAGGTAATTATTGACATGGATGTTCCTATTCCCATTTTCTAAATTGTTTTGGGTTCATTATTATAGGTCTTTGCCTTCTCTTGTGTTTCTTGCCTAGAGAAGATCCTTTAGCATTTGTTGTAAAGCTGGTTTGGTGGTGCTGAACTCTCTCAGCTTTTGCTTGTCTGTAAAGGTTTTAATTTCTCCATCAAATCTGAATGAGATCCTTGCTGGGTAGAGTAGTCTTGGCTGCAGGTTGTTCTCCTTCATCACTTTCAGTATGTCCTGCCACTCCCTTCTGGCTTGTAGGGTTTCTGCTGAGAGATCAGCTGTTAACCTTATGGGGATTCCCTTATGTGTTATTTGTTGTTTTTCCCTTGCTGCTTTTAATATGCTTTCTTTGTATTTAATTTTTGACAGTTTGATTAATATGTGTCTTGGCGTATTTCTCCTTGTATTTATCCTGTATGGGACTCTCTGTGCTTCCTGGACTTGATTAACTATTTCCTTTCCCATATTAGGGAAGTTTTAAACTATAATCTCTTCAAATATTTTCTCAGTCCCTTTCTTTTTCTCTTCTTCTTCTGGAACCCCTATAATTCGAATGTTGGTGCGTTTAATGTTGTCCCAGAGGTCTCTGAGACTGTCCTCAGTTCTTTTCATTCTTTTTTCTTTATTCTGCTCTGCAGTAGTTATTTCCACTATTTTATCTTCCAGGTCACTTATCCGTTCTTCTGCCTCATTTATTCTGCTATTGATCCCATCTAGAGTACTTTTAATTTCATTTATTGTGTTGTTCATCGTTGCTTGTTTCATCTTTAGTTCTTCTAGGTCCTTGTTAACTGATTCTTGCATTTTTTCCATTCTATTGTCCATTCTATCTCCAAGATTTCGGATCAACCTTACTATCATTATTCTGAATTCTTTTTCAGGTAGACTGCCTATTTCCTCTTCATTTGTTAGGTCTGGTGCATTTTTATCTTGCTCCTTTATCTGCTGTGTGTTTTTCTGTCTTCTCATTTTGCTTATCTTACTGTGTTTGGGGTCTCCTTTTTGCAGGCTGCAGGTTCGTAGTTCCTCCTGTTTTTGATGTCTGTCTCCAGTGGCTAAGGTTGGTTCAGTGGGTTGTGTAGGCTTCCTGGTGGAGGGGACTAGTGCCTGTGTTGTGGTGGATGAGGCTTGATCTTGTCTCTCTAGTGGGCAGGTTCACGTCTGGTGGTGTGTTTTGGGGTGTCTGTGGCCTTATTATGATCTAGGCAGCCTCTCTGCTAATGGATGGGGTTGTGTTCCTGTTTTGCTAGTTGTTTGGCATAGGTTTTCCAGCACTGTGGCTTGCTGGTCGTTGAGTGAAGCTGGGTGCTGGTGTTAAGATGGAGGTCTCTGGGAGATTTTCGCTGTTTGATATTATGTGGAGCTGGGAGGTCTCTTGTTGACCAGTGTCCTGAAGTTGGCTCTCCTACCTCAGAGGCAGAGCCCTGCCTCCTGGCTGGAGCACCAAGAGCTTTTCATCCACGCGGCTCAGGATAAAAGGGAGAAAAAGTAGAGGGAATTAGTAGAAGTATGAGGAAAGAAAGAAGGAAAGGAGGGTAGGAAGGAAGGAAGAAAGAAAGAAAGAAGCAAAGAAGGAAGGAAGGCAAGAAGGAAAGAAAGGAGGGAGGGAGGGAGGAAGGAAGGAAGGAGGGAAAGAAGGAAAAAAGACAGAAAGAAGATACAGTAAAAATAAAATAAAGTATAATAAAGTTATTGAATTAAAAAATTCTTACTTAGAAAAAAAAAAAGGGACGGATAGAACCTTAGGACAATTGTTGGAAGCAAAGCTATACTGACAAAATCTTACACAGAAGCATACACAAACACCCTCACTAAAAGAGGTAAAGGGGGAAAAATCATAAATCTTGCTGTCAGAGACCACCTCCTCAATTTGGGATGATTCGTTGTCTAAAGGAGGGAAGGAAGGAAGGAAAAAAAGAAAGAAAGAAAGAACGAAGGTAAAGTATAATAACGTTATTAAAATTAATTATTAAGAAAAAAAAAAAAAAACATGGACGGATAGAACCCTAGGACAAATGGTGGAAGCAAGACTATACAGACAAGATCTCACACAGAAGCATACACATATACATTCACAAAAAGAGGAAAAGGGAAAAAATCATAAATCTTGCTCCTAAAGTCCACTTCCTTAATTTGGGATGATTGGTTGTCTATTCAGGTATTGCACAGATGTAGGGTATATCAAGTTGATTGTGGAGCTTTAATCCGCTGCTTCTGAGGCTGCTGGGAGAGATTTCCCTTTCTCTTCTTTGTTCTCACAGCTCCCAGGGCTCAGCTTTGGATTTGGCCCTGCCACTGCATGTAGGTCGCTGGAGGGCGTCTGTTTTTTGCTCAGACAGGATGGGGTTAAAAGAGCCGCTGATTCGGGGGCTCTGGCGCACTCAGGCCGGCGGGGAGGGAGGGGCACGGAGTGCGGGGCGGGCCTGCGGTGGCAAAGGCCTGCGTGACTTTGCACCAGCCTGAGGCGCGCTGTGCATTCTCCCGGGGAAGTTGTCGTTGGATCCCGGGAACCTGGTAGTGGCGGGCTGCACAGGCTCCGCGGAAGAGGGGTGTGGAGAGTGACCTGTGCTCGCACACAGGCCCCTTGGTGGCGGCAGCAGCAGCCTTAACGTCTCCCGCCCGCCTCTGGGGTCCGCGCTTTTAGCCGCAGCTCGCGCCCGTCTCTGGGGTCCGCGCTTTCAGCCGCGGCTCGCGCCCGTCTCTGGAGTTCCTTTAAGCAGCGTTCTTAAACCCCTCTCCTCACGCCCCAGGAAACAAAGAGGGAAGGAAAAGTCTCCTGCCTCTTCGGCAGGTGCAGACTTTTCCCCGGACTCCCTCCCGGCTAGCTGTGGTGCACTAACCCCTTCAGGCTATGTTCAAGCCGCCAACCCCAGTCCTCTCCCTGCGCTCTGTCCAAAACCGAAACCCGAGCCTCAGAGCCTCAGCTCGCAGCCCCGCCCACCCCGGCGGGTGAGCAGACAAGCCTCTCGGGCTGGTGAGTGCCGGTCGGCACCGATCCTCTGTGCGGGAATCTCCCCGCTTTGCCCTCCGCACCCGTTGCTGTGCACTCCTCCGCGGCTTCGAAGCTCCCCCCTCCGCCTCCCGCAGTCTCCGCCCGCGAAGGGGCTTCCTAGTGTGTGGAAACTTTTCCTCCTTCACAGCTCCCTCCCACTGGTGCAGGTGCTGTCCCTATTCTTTTGTCTCTGTTTTTTCTTTTTTTTCTTTTGTCCTACCCAGGTACGTGGGGAGTTTCTTGCCTTTTGGGAGGTCTGAGGTCTTCTGCCAGCCTTGAGTAGGTGTTCTGTAGGAGTTGTTCCACGTGTAGATGTATTTCTGGTGTATCTGTGGGGAGGAAGGTGATCTCCGCGTCTTACTCTTCCGCCATCTTCCGCCTTCTTCGCTGGATATAATTTCTGCCGAGAAATCTGTTAATAGCCTAGTAGGGGGTCCTTTGTAGGTTACCATTATTTTTCTCCCTGGTTGCCTTTAAAATTCTTTCTTTGTCATTGACTTTTTTTTTAAACATCTTTATTGTAGTATAATTGCTTTACAATGGTGTGTTAGTTTCTGCTTTATAACAAAGTGAATCAGTTATACATATACATATATCCCCATATCTCTTCCCTCTTGCATCTCCTCCATCCCATCCGCCCTATCCCACCCCTCTAGGTAGTCACAAAGCACCGAGCTGATCTCCCTGTGCTATGTGGCTGCTTCCCACGAGCTATTTTACATTTGGTAGTGTATATATGTCCATGCCATTCTCTCACTTTGTCCCAGCTTACCCTTCCCTCTCCCCGTATTCTCAAGTCCATCTCTAGTCAGTCTGAGTCTTTATTCCTGTCTTTCCCCTAGGTTCTTCAACACCTTTTTTTTTTTTTCAGATTCCATATATATGTGTTAGCATACAGTATTTGTTTTTCTCTTTCTGACTTACTTCACTCTGTATGTCATTGAATTTTGACAATGTTTTAATATGTGTCTTGCAGAAGGTCTTTTTGCATTGATGCAACTAGGTGTTTTCTTAGCTTCATGGACTTATATATTCAGTTTCTTCCCCAGGCTTGGGAAGTTCTCAGCTATTATTTCTGTCTTTAAATTTTTATTGGAGTATAGTCGCTTTACAATGTTGTGTTAGTTTCTACTGTACAGCAAAGTGAATAAGATATATCTATATATCTATATCTATATCTATATCTATATATCTATATATATATAGCCCCTCTTTTCTGAATTCCTTCTCATTTAGGTCACCACAGAGCACTGAGTAGAGTTCCCTGTACTATACAGTAGGTTCTCATTAGTTATCTATGTTATACATAGTATCAATAGTGAATATACTTCAATGTCAATCTCCCAGTTCATCCCACCTCCCTTTCCCCCTTGGTATCTATATGTTTGTTCTCTACATCTGTGTTTCTATTTCTGCTTTGAAAGAAGATCATCTATACCATTTTTCTAGATTCCACATATATGTGTTAATATACGATATTTGTTTTTCTCTTTCTGACTTACTTCACTCTGTATGACAATCCCTAGGTCTATCCACGTCTCTACAAATGACCCAATTTCGTTCCTTTTTATGGCTGAGTAGTATTGCATTGTATATATGTACCACACCTTCTTATCCATTCCTCTGTTGATGGACATTTATGTTGCTTCCATGTCCTGGCTATTGTAAATAGTTTAGCTATTATTTCTTTAAATAAGCTCTCTTCTCCCTTCTCCCTCTCTTCTCCTTCTATGATAACAATTACCCTAATGTTGCCCTTCCTAAAAGAAGGTATAGCTCTCATAGAATTTCCTCATTTTTAAGATATCTTATTCCTCTTTCCTCTTCTACTTGTATCCTGCCTAGATTTCTACCTTTGAGCTCACTAATTCTCTCTTCCATATGGTCTGCTCTATTTCCAATGCTTTCTAATGCCTTCTTCATCTCATTTGTTGAGATCTTCAGCTCTCAAATTTCTGTTTGGTTCTTTTTTAGAGTTTCAATCTCTTTGGTAAAGTATTCCTTCAGTTCATTATTTTTATTCCTGAGTTCATTGAACTGCATTTCTGAATTTTCTTGTAGTTCATTGAGCTTCTTCATAACAGCTATTTTGAATTCTCTGTCATTTAGATTACAATATTCTGTGACTTTAAGTTTGGTTTCTGGAGAATTGTCATTTTCTTTTTGTGATACCATGTTAACATGGTTCGTCATGGTACTTGATGAGTTGTTCATCTGCCAGTGCATTTGAAGTAGCAAGCACCTTTCTTTTTCAGGGAAAGCTTTTTTTTTTTTTTTAATTTCATTCTAATTGAACAGATTCGTAATTAGAGATTTTTTCTTTTGTATTCCAGTAGGTGGCACTGTAGCACAAGTTTGGATTCTCTTACTTGAGCAGCCTCTGGTTATATTTGAGAATGGGCACTTTCCACCCTCCACCTCCTCTATTAGAGGTGTTGTCATGTGCCCTTGATGTCACTGCTTGTGCCTCTGGGGTTGGTGTCTTTCTGTAGCTGGTGTTGCTGTCATCACTGCTTGGGGCATCAGAATGGTGGGACCACATCTGGGGTCTCCTGGCTCTACTGCTGCAAGAGTAGGGAGTGGGGGAGGAGCCAGGTCACAGTGTCTCTTCTGCAACCAGTGTTGTCAGGTTTGTAGGTGCCACTATGGCAGGCAGTGGTGGGGGTGGTGCTGGCTGGAGTTATGAGTACCTCTGTGGTTGGAGGGACAAGATTGCAGACCCTGCTGCTGTCTGGTTCCCTGTCTGGTTCCAGAGCCACAGGCTCTGCTACAGCCAGGAAGCCAGAGTCATGTGCACTACCTCTCCTGATGCTACAGTGTTCTCTGGGGCTGTGGGCTCAGCCACCATGGCTGAGGGTGCAGGACTGCTGGCACCACCTCCTTTGTTCCCCCGGTTCTGGCTCCTCTTTGTGTTCCAGTCCACCTGCCTTTAGATGAAGAGATGAGTGGAATTCTTCAGTGCCCTGGTGTGTTGGGCTGAGGCACCTTTGTTGAGTTATAGATGTTTTACTGGTTGTAGATTGAAGGAGAGAAACAAAGGGAGACTCTCATGCCACTATGATGCTGATGTCACTCTGGAGCTTGCCTGATTTATTCTTGATATACTCCTGTTGTTGAGGATGTGCCAAGACCAGTGTTCCAAGAGGAGGAATCTCATTTAGCACTTAGTTTCAGACTGATTGGATGCCAGATATTCAGGCAGCAGCTCTTCAAGTACACAGATATATATAGTCCTGTGGGGCCTCAATTGTATCCCTGTTGGCCTCCAGAACAGGAGATCTGGAGGTGTCCCCTGGGTGATAGTTGCAAAACACTGGGGCTAGGAATGAGTGTAAAAGCCCTTTCTGGGGAGTTTTGTTGAGCTGAAGTGAGGGCAATGGGGTGTGCAAGGATGGTGTCTCCTTGCTTGCCCCCTTAGACTCTAGATGTGTGGGAAACCTGAAGTCTGTCCCCGAAGGTGCAGCTCCCGAATAGGTAAATAGGCCTTTTTCACTAGAAGACAGGGGCTATATTTCAGTCTGCTGTTTGTGCAGTACCCTGGTGGGGCTGCTGGTGACCTGCCAAGAACTGACTTTCATTTGTTACAGTCCCGTGGAGTTCTGGAATGATAGACCCCTGGCCACCAGTGACAGACAATCAAGGGATGTCCTCTGTGTGGACTGCATACCCCCACTGTCTTTAGGTAGGCAGCTGGAGAGGGTAGAAATGGGGCTTGTTCTCTTGTTTCAGGAAGACAGCAGGAAAATGACTTGACTGAGTGTGCCTCTGGGCTTCAACAATGCAGCATGAGAGTGCCTTGTCTGTGCACGTGCATCAGCTTTAGGTCTGGAGTGGGAGACTGCTGAGACTGCTCTTGCTCTCCAATCCCAGTCAAGGAGAACGGGAGAGGTGAGTTGGCTTTAGGCTGAGAGAGGGATAAGACTGCTCATACTTGCCAGGCCCAGCCAGGGACTGGGGGAGTGCCGCGTTCGCTGAAGCTCTTCAGCTTCAGCACTGCGGTGGGATGGTGCTGGCTCATCTCCAGTGAGCTCACACACCTATGCCGGCAGGTTATGTGGAGAGCACAACAATGGAATCTGCCAGCGCCTCCATCTCTGGGGAGCATTTCAACCATCAATCATCAGTCCAGCTGATGCTTTCAGATCCATAAATGACTCTCCCTCACGAAAAGTCTCTTCACATAAAGCATTTTCCAAAATGCTATCATGTCACTGGATCTATTTTTAGTTTTTTAAGGAACCGCCATACTGTTCTCCATAGTGGCTGTATCACGTTACATTCCCACCAACAGTGCAAGAGGGTACCCTTTTCTCCACACCCTCTCCAGCATTTATTTTTTGTAGATATTTTGATGATGGCCATTCTGACCGGCGTGAGGGGATACCTCATTGTAGTTTTGATTTGCAATACTCTAATGATTAGTGATGTTGAGCATCCTTTCATGTGTTTGTTGGCAACCTGTATATCCTCTTTGGAGAAATGTTTATTTAGCTCTTCTGCCCATTTTTATGTTAGGTTTTTTTTTTTTTTTTTGATGTTGAGCTGCATGAACTGCTTGTATATTTTGGAGATTAATCCTTTGTCAGTTGCTTCGTTTGCAAATATTTTCTCCCATTCAGAGGGTTGGCTTTTGGTCTTGTTTATGGTTTCCTTTGCTGTGCAAAAGCTTTTATGTTTCATTAGGTCCCATTTGTTTGTTTTTGGTTTTATTTCCATTTCTCTGGGAGGTGGGTCAAAAAAGGACCTTGCTGTGATTTATGTCACAGAGTGTTCTGCCTATGTTTTCCTCTGAGAGTTTTATAGTGCCTGGTCTTATATTTAGGTATTTAATCCATTTTGAGTTTATTTTTGTGTATGGTGTTAGGGAGTGTTCTAATTTCATTCTTTTACAAGAAGCTTTCCAGTTTTCCCAACACCAGTTATTGAATAGGCAGTCTTTTCTCAATTGTATATCCTTGCCTCGTTTGTCATACATTAGTTGACCATAGGTGAGTGAGCTTATCTCTGAACTTTCTATCCTGTTCCATTGATCTATATTTCTGTTTTGGGGGCCAGTACCATACTGTCTTGATAACTGTAGCTCTGTAGTATAGTGTGAAGTCAGGGGTCTTATTCCTGAGCTCTTATTTTCTTTCTCAAGATTGCTTTGGCTATTCAGGGTCTTTTGTGTTACCATACAAATTGTGAAATTTTTTGTTCTAGTTCTGTGAAAAATACCATTGGTAGTTTGATAGGGATTGCACTGAATCTGTAGATTGCTTTGGGTATTATAGTCATTTTCACAATGTTGATTCTTCCAATCCAAGAGCATGGTTTATATCTCCATCTGTTTGTATCATCTTTAATTTCCTTCATCAGTGTCTTATAGTTTTCTGCATACAGGTCTTTTGTTTCCTTAGGTAGGTTATTCCTAGGTATTTTATTCATTTTGTTGCAATTGTAAATTAGAGTGTTTCCTTAATTTCTCTTTCAGAGTTTTCATCATTAGTCTATAGGAATGCAAGAGATTTTGTGCATTAATTTTGTATCCTGCTACTTTACCAAATTCACTAATTAGCTCTAGTAGTTTTCTGGTAGAGTCTTTAGTATTCTCTATGTATAGTATCATGTCACATGCAAATAGTGACAGTTTTGCTTTTTCTTTTCCCATGTGGATTCCTTTCATTTCTTTTTCTTCTCTGATTGCTGTGGCTAAAACTTCCAAAACTATGTTGAATAATAGACAGAGTGAGCAACCTTCTCTTGTTGCTGATCTTAGTGCAAAGGCTTTCAGGTTTTCACCATTGAGGATGATGTTTGCTGTGGGTTTGTCATACATGGCCTTTATTATGTTGAGGTACATTCACTCTACGCCTACGTTCTGGAGAGTTTTTATCATAAATGGGTGTAGAATTTTATCAGAAGCTTTTTCTGCATCTAATGAGATGATCATATGGTTTTTATCCTTCAGTTTGTTAATGTGGTGTGTCACATTGACTGATTTGCGTATATTGAAGAATGCTTGCATTCCTGGGGTAAACTCCATTTGATCATGGTGTACGATCCTTTTAATGTGCTGTTGGATTCTGTTTGTTAGTATTTTGTTAAGGATTTTGGCATCTATGTTCATCAGTGGTATTGGCCTGTAATTTTCATTATTTGTGAGATCTTTGGTTTTGGTATCAGGGTGATGATGGCCTCGTGGAATGAGTTTGGGCGTGTTCCTCCCTCTGCTATATTTTGGAAGAGTTTGAGAAGGATAGGTGTTAGCTCTTCACTAAATGTTTGATAGAATTCGCCTGTGAAGCCATCTGGTCCTGGGCTTTTGTTTGTTGGAAGATTTCTAATCACAGTCTCAATTTCACTGCTTGTGACTGGTCAGATTATATTTTGTATTTCTTCCTGGTTCAGTCTCAGAAGGTTGTGCCTTTCTAAGAATTTGTCCATTTCTTCCAGGTTGTCCATTTTATTGACATATAGTTGCTTGTAGTAATCTCTCATGATCCTTTGTATTTCTGCAATGTCAGTTTTTACTTCTCTTTCTTTCTTTCTTTCTTTCTTTCTTTCTTTCTTTCTTTCTTTCTTTCTTTCTTTCTTTCTTTCTTTCTTTCTTTCTTTCTTTCTTTCTTTCTTTCTTTTTGGTTGGGCTATCTGTCATTGCAGTGAGCAGGGGCTACTCTTCATTGCAGTGCACGGGCTTCTCACTGCAGTGGCTTCTCTTGTTGCGGAGCACAGGCTCTATGCTTGCAGGCTACAGAAGTTGTGGCGCATGGGCTCAGTAGTGGTGGCTCGCGGGCTTAGTTGCTCCGAGGAATGTGGGATATTCCCGGAGCAGGGAGCAAACCCGTGTCCCCGGCATTGGCAGGCAGATTCTTGTTTTGTTTTTTTGTTTTTTGTTTTTTAACATATTTATTGGAGTATAACTGCTTTACAATGGTATGTTAGTTTCTGCTTTATAACAAAGTGAATCAGTTATACATACACATATGTTGCCATATCTCTTCCCTCTTGCATCTCCCTCCCTCCCACCCTCCCTATCCCACCCCTCTAGGTGATCACGAAGAACCGAGCTGATCTCCCTGTGCTAAGCGGCTGCTTTCCACTAGCTATCTATTTTACGATTGGTAGTGTGTATATGTCCATGCCACTCTCTCACTTTGTCACAGCTTACCCTTCCCCCTCCCCATATGCTCAAGTCCATGCTCTAGTAAGTCTGTGTCTTTATTCCTGTCTTACCCCTAGGTTCTTCATGACATTATTTTTTTTTTATTCCATATATATGTGTTAGCATATGGTATTTGTCTTACTCTTTCTGATTTACTTCACTCTGTATGACAGACTCTAGGTCTATCCACCTCATTACAAATAGCTCAATTTCATTTCTTTTTATGGCTGAGTAATATTCCATTATATAGATGTGCCACATCTTCTTTAACCATTCATCCGATGGTGGACACTTAGGTTGTTTCCATATTCGGGCTACTGTAACTAGAGCTGCAATGAACATTTTGGTACATGGCTCTTTTTGAATTATGGTTTTCTCAGTGTATATGCCCAGTAGTGGGATTGCTGGGTCGTATGGTAGTTCTATTTGTAGTTTTTTAAGGAACCTCCATACTGTTCTCCATAGTGGCTGTACCAATTCACATTCCCACCAGCAGTGCAAGAGTGTTCCCTTTACTCCACACCCTCTCCAGCATTTATTAGTTCTAGATTTTTTGATGATAGCCATTCTAGTGGTGTGATATGATATCTCATTGTAGTTTTGATTTGCATTTCTCTAATGATTAATGATGTTGAGCATCCTTTCATGTGTTTGTTGGCACTCTGTATAACTTCTTTGGAGAAATGTCTATTTAGATCTTCTGCCCATTTTCGGATTGGGTTGTTTGATTTTTGTTATTGAGCTGCATGAGCTGCTTATAAATTTTGGAGATTAATCCATTGTCAGTTGCTTCATTTGCAAATACTTTCTCCCATTCTGAGGGTTGTCTTTTGGTCTTGTTTATGGTTTCCTTTGCTGGCAAAAGCTTTGAAGTTTCATTAGGTCCCTTTTGTTTATTTTTGTTTTTATTTCCGTTTCTCTAGGAAGTAGGTCAAAAAGGATCTTGCTGTGATTTATGTCATAGAGTGTTCTGCCTATGTTTTCCTCTAAGAGTTTTATAGTTTCTGGCCTTACATTTAGGTCTTTAATCCATTTTGAACTTATTTTTGTGTATGGTGTTAGGGAGTGATCTAATGTCATACTTTAACATGTACCTGTCCAGTTTTTCCAGCACCATTTATTGAAGATTCTGTCCTTCCTCCACTGCACATTCCTGCCTCTGTTATCAAAAATAAGGTGACCATATGTGCGTGGGTTTATCTCTGGGCTTACTATCCTGTTCCATTGATCTATCTTTCTGCTTTTGTGCCAGTACCATACTATCTTGATTAGTGTAGATTTGTAGTATTGTCTGAAGTCAGGGAGCCTGATACCTCCAGCTCCATTGTTTGTTCTCAAGATTGCTTTGCTTATCCGGGGTCTTTTGTGTTTCCATACAAATTGTGAAATTTTTTGTTCCAGTTCTGTGAAAAATGCCAGTGGTAGTTTGATAGGGATTGCATTGAATCTGTAGATTGCTTTGGGTAGTAGAGTCATTTTCACAATGTTGATTTTTCCAATCCAAGAACATGATATATCTCTCCATCTATTTGTATCATCTTTAACTTCTTTCATCAGTGTCTTATAATTTTCTGCATACAGGTCTTTTGTCTCCTTAGGTAGGTTTATTCTAGATATTTTATTCTTTCTGTTGCAATGGTAAATGGGAGTGTTTTCTTGATTTCACTTTCAGATTTTTCATCATTAGTGTATAGGAATGCCAGAGATTTCTGGGCATTAATTTTGTATCCTGCTACTTTACCAAATTCATTGATTAGTTCTAGTAGTTTCCTAATAGCATATTTAGGATTCTCTATGTATAGTATCATGTCATCTGCAAACAGTGACAGCTTTACTTCGTCTTTTCCGAATTGGATTCCTTTTATTTCCTTTTCTTCTCTGATTGCTGTGGCTAAAACTTCCAAAACTATGTTGAAAAAGAGTGGTCAGAGTGGGCAACCTTGTCTTGTTCCTGATCTTAGTGGAAATGCTTTCAGTTTTTCACCATTGAGGACGATGTTGGCTGTAGGTTTGTCATATATGGCCTTTATTATGTTGAGGAAAGTTCCATCTATGCCTATGTTCTGCAGGATTTTTATCATAAATGGATGTTGAATTTTGTCGAAAGCTTACTCTACATCTATTGAGATGATCATATGGTTTTTCTTCTTCAATTTGTTAATATGGTATACCACGTTGATTGATTTGCATATATTTAAGAATCTTTACATTTCTGGAATAAACCCCACTGGATCATGGTGTATGATCCCTTTAATGTGCTGTTGGATTCTGTTTGCTAGTATTTTGTTGAGGATTTTTGCATCTATATTCATCAGTGATATTGGCCTGTTGTTTTCTTTCTTTGTGACATCCTTGTCTGGTTTTGGTATCAGGCTGATGGTGGCCTCATAGAATGAGTTTGGGGGTGTTTCTCTCTCTGCTATATTTTGGAAGAGTTTGAGAAGGATAGGTGTTAGCTCTTCTCTAAGTGTTTGATAGAATTCACCTGTGAAGTCATCTGGTCCTCGGCTTTTGTTTGCTGGAAGATATTTAATCACAGTTTCAATTTCAGTGCTTGTGATTAGTCTGTTCATATTTTCTATTTCTTCCTGATTCAGGCTTGGCAGCTGTGCTCTTCTAAGAATTTGTCTATTTCTTCCAGGTTGTCCATTTTATTTGCATAGACTTGCTTGTAGTAATCGCTCATGATCTTTGGTATTTCTGCAGTGTCAGTTGTTACTTCTCCTTTTTCATGTCTAATGCTATTGATTTGAGTTTTCTCCCTTTTTTTCTTGATGAGTCTGGCTAATGGTTTATCAATTTTGTATATCTTCTCAAAGAACCAGCTTTTATTTTTATTTATCTTTGCTATCATTTCCTTCATTTCTTTTTCATTTACTTCTGATCTGATTTTTATGATTTCTTTCCTTCTACTGACTTTGGGGTTTTTTTGTTCTTCTTTCTCTTACTGCTTTAGGTGCAAGGTTAGGTTGTTTATTCAAGGTGTTTACTGATTCTTAAGGTAGGATTGTATTGCTATAAGCTTCCCTCTTAGAAAAGCTTTTGCTGCATCCCATAGGTTTTGAGTTGTCATGTCTCCATTGTCATTTCTTTCTAGGTACTCTTTATTTCCTCTTTGAATTCTTCAGTGATCACTTCGTTATTAAGTAGTGTATTGCTTAGCCTCCATGTGTTTGTATTTTTTATAGATCTTTTCCTTTAATTGATATCTAGTCTCATAGAATTGTAGTCAGAAAATATCCTTGATACAATTTCAATTTTCTTAAATTTACCAGGCTTGATTTATGACCCAAGATATGATCTATCCTGGAGAATGTACCATGATCACGTGAGAAATATGTGTATTCTGTTGTTTTTGGATGGAATGTCCTATAAATATCAATTAAATATATTTTGTTTAATGTATCATTTAAAGGTTGTGTTTCCTTACTTATTTTCATTTTGGATGGTCTATCCATTGGTGAAAGTGGGATATTAAAG
The DNA here is from genome assembly GCF_963455315.2 of Globicephala melas. Lineage (NCBI taxonomy): Eukaryota > Metazoa > Chordata > Mammalia > Artiodactyla > Delphinidae > Globicephala > Globicephala melas. Next base: position 55,989,634 of record NC_083335.1, read on the forward strand.
TCCCCTACTATGTTTGTGTTACTGCTGATTTCCCCGTTTATAGCTGTTTGTATTTCCCTTATGTATTGAGGTGCTCCTATGTTGGGTGCATAAATACTTAAAATTGTTATATCTCGTTCTTGGATCGATCCCTTGATCATTATGTACTGACCTTCTTTGTCCATTCTAAGAGTCTTTATTTTAAAGTCTATTTTGCTTGATATGAGAATTGCTACTCCAGCTTTCTTTTGGTATCCATTTGCGTTGAATATCTTTTTCCATCCCCTTACTTTCAGTCTCTATGTGTCTCTAGACCTGAAGTGGTTCTCTTGTAGACAGCATATATATGGGTCTTGTTTTTGTATCCATTCAGCCAATCTGTGTCTTTTGGTGGGAGCATTTAGTCCATTTACATTTAAGGTAATTATCGATATGTATGTTCCTATTCCCATTTTCTTAAGTGTTTTGGGTTTGTTATTGTAGGTCTTCTCCTTCTCTTGTGTTTGTTGCCTAGGGAAGTTCCTTTAGCATTTGTTGTAAAGCTCATCTGGTGGTGCTGAGCTCTTTCAGTTTTTGCTTGTCTGTAAAGATTTTAATTTCTCCATTAAATCTGAATGAGATCCTTGCTGGGTAGAGCAGTCTTGGTTGCAGGATTTTCTCCTTCATCACTTTAAATATGTCCTGCCAGTCCCTTCTGGCTTGCAGAGATTCTGCTGAAAGATCAGGTGTTAACCTTATGGCAATTCCCTTGTGTGTTATTTGTTGTTTTTCCCTTGCTGCTTTTAATATGTTTTCTTTGTATTTAATTTTTGACAGTTTGATTTATATGTGTCTTGGCATATTTCTCCTTGTATTTATCCTGTATGGGACTCTCTGTGCTTCCTGGACTTGATTAACTATTTCCTTTCCCATATTAGGGAAGCTTTCAACTATAATCTCTTCAAATATTTTCTCAGTCCCTTTCTTTTTCTCTTCTTCTTCTGGAACCCCTATAATTCAAAAGTTGGTGCATTTAACATTGTCCCAGAAGTCTCTGAGACTGTCCTCAGTTCTTTTCATTCATTTTTCTTTATTCTGCTCTGCAGTAGTTATTTCCACTATTTTATCTTCCAGGTCACTTATGCATTCTTCTGCCTCAGTTATTCTGCTATTGTTCCCGTCTAGAGTATTTTTAATTTCATTTATTGTGTTGTGCATCATTGCTTGTTTCATCTTTAGGTCTTCTAGGTCCTTGTTAGATGTTTCTTGCATTTTGTTTATTCTATTTCCAAGATTTTGGATCATCTTTACTCTCATTATTCTGAATTCTTTTTCAGGTAGACTGCCTATTTCCTCTTCATTTGTTAGGTCTGGTGGGTTTTTATCTTGCTCCTTCATCTGCTGTGTGTTTGTCTGTCTTCTCATTTTGCTTATCTTACTGTGTTTGAGGCCTCCTTTTTGCAGGCTGCAGGTTCGTAGTTCCCATTGTTTTGGTGTCTGTCCCCAGTAGCTAAAGTTGGTTCAGTGGGTTGTGTAGGCTTCCTGGTGGACGGGACTAGTGCCTGTGTTCTGGTGGATGAGGCTGGATCTTGCCTTTGTTTTGGGAAGGACCATGTCTTGTGGTGTGTTTTGGAATGTCTGTGAACTTATGATTTTAGGCAGCTTCTCTGCTAATGGGTGAAGGTTGTTTTCCTGTCTTGCTAGTTGTTTGACATAGGGTGTCCAGCACTGTACCTTGCTGGTCGTTGAGTTACACTTAGTGCTGGTGTTGAAATGGAGACCTCTGTGATATTTCCGCCATTTGATATTATGTGGAGCTGGGAGGTCTGTTGTTGACCAGTGTCCTGAAGTTGGCTCTCCCACCTCAGAGGCACAGCACTGACTCCTGGCTGTAGCATGAAGAGCCTTTCATCCACACAGCTCAGATTAAAAGGGAGGAAAAGAAGAAAGGAAGAAAGGAAGAAAGAAAGAAAGAAAGAAAGGGAGAAAGAAAGAAGAAAGGAAGGAAGGAAGAAGGAGGGAAGGAAGGAAAGAAAGAAAGAAGATAAAATAAAATAAATAATTAAAATAAAAAATAATTATTAAGAAAAAAAATCTTTTAAAGAAAAAAAAGAAAACGGACTGATAGAACCCTAGTACAAATGGTGGAAGCAAAGCTATACAGACAAAATCTCACGCAGAATCATACACATACACACTCACCAAAAGAGGAAAAGGGGAAAAAATCATAAAGCTTGCTCTCAAAGCTCACCTCCTCAATTTGGGATGATTCTTTGTCTATTCATGTATTCCAGAGATGCAGGGTACATCAAGTTGATTGTGAAGCTTTAATCCGCTGCTTCTGAGGCTGCTGGGAGAGCTTTCCCTTTCTCTTCTTTGTTTGCACAGCTCCCGGGGCTCAGCTTTGGATGTGGCCCCGCCTCTGCGTGTAGGTCGCTGGAGGGCATCTCTTCTTTGCTCAGACAGGATGGGGTTAAAGGAGCAGCTGCTTCGGGGACTCTGGTTCACTCAGGCGGGGGGAGGGAGGGGTACGGAGTTCAGGGCAAGCCTGCGGCTGCAGAGGCTGGTGTGACGTTGTACCAGTCTGAGGCGCACTGTGCTGTGTTCTTCCAGGGAAGTTGTCCCTGGATCCCGGGATCCTGGCAGTGGCAGGCTGCACAGGCTCTCTGGAAGGGGGGTGTGGATAGTGACCTGTGCTCGGACACAGACTTCTTGGTGGTGGCGGCAGCAGCCTTAGCGTCTCATGCCCGTCTCTGCAGTCCGCCCTTTTAGCCGTGGCTGGCGCCCGTCTCTAAAGCTCCTTTAAGCAGTGCTCTTAATCCCCTCTCCTCGCTCACCAGGAAACAAATAGGGAAGAAAAAGTCTCTTGCCTCTTCGGCAGGTCCAGACTTTTCCCCGGACTCCCTCCCGGCTAGCCATGGTGCACTAAACCCCTGCAGGCTGTGTTCACGTCACCAACTCCAGTCCTCTCCCTGCACTCCGACCGAAGCCCAAGCCTCAGCTCCCAGCCCCGTCGCCCCGGCGGGTGAGCAGACAAGCCTATTGGGCTGGTGAGTGCTGGTCAGCACCAACCCTCTGTGAGGGAATCTCTCTGCTTTTCCCTCCACACCCCTGTGGCTGCGCTCTCCTCCACGGCTCCAAAGCTTTCCCCCTCCGCCACCCACAGTCTCCACCCATGAAGGGGCTTCCTAGTGTGTGGAAACCTTTCCTCCTTCACAGCTCCCTCCCACTATTGCAGGTCCCGTCCCTATCCTTTTGTCTCTGTTTATTCTTTTTTCTTTTGCCTTACCCAGGTACTTGGGGACTTCCTTGACTTTTGGGAGGTCTGACGTCTTCTGCCAGTGTTCAGTAGGTGTTCTTTAGGAGTTGTTCCACGTGTAGTTGTATTTCTGGTGTATCTGTGGGGAGGAAGGTGATCTCCGCGTCTTACTCTTCCGCCATCTGGCCCTCGTCTGTTACCTCTCCTTTTTCATTTCTAATTCTATTGATATGAGTCTTCTCCCTTTTTTTCTTGATGAGTTTGGCTAATGGTTTATCAATTTTATTCATCTTCTAAAAGGACCAGCTTTTTGTTTTATTTATCTTTGCTCTCATTCCCCTCATTTCTTTTTCTTTATTTCTGAGTTGATGTTTATGATTTCTTTCCTTCTGCTAACTTTGGGGTTTCTTTGTTCTTCTTTCTCTAATTGCTTTAGGTTGAAGGTTAGGTTGCTTATTTGTGATGGTTCTTGTTTCTTGAGGTAGGCTTGTATTGCTATAAACTTCCCTCTTAGAACTGCTTTTCCTGCATCCCATAGGTTTTGTGTCATCGTGTTTTCATTGTCATTTGTTTCTAGGTATTTTTTTTATTTCTTCAGTGATCTCTTGGTTAGTTAGTAGTGTATTGTTTTGCCTCCATGTGTTTGTATTTTTTACAGTTTTTTTCCCTATAATTGATATCTAGTCTCATAGTATTGTGGTTGGAAAAGATACTTGATATTATTTCAATTTTCTTAAGTTTACAAAGGCTTGATTTTTGACCCAAGATATGATCTATCCTGGGGAATTTTCCTTGAGCACTTGAGAAGAAAGTGTATTCTGGTTTTATTTTTTTTGATGGAATATCCTATAAATATCAATTAAGTCCATCTTGTTTAATGTATCATTTGAAGCTTGTTATTCCTTATTTATTTTCATTTTGGTTGGTCTGTTCATTGGTGAAAGTGGGTTGTTTATGTCCCATAGTATGATTGTATTACTGTTGATTTTCCCTTTTATGGCTGTTAGAATTTGCCTTATGTATTGAGGTGCTCCTATTTTGGGTGCATATATACTTACTATTGCTATATCTTCTTCTTGGATTGATCCCTTGATCATTATGTAGTGTCCTTCTTTGTCTCTTGTAATAGTCTTTATCTTAAAGTCTATTTTTTCTAATATGAGAATTACTATTCCAGCTTTGTTTTGATTTTCCTTTGCATCGAATAGCTTTTTCCATCCCCTCACTTTCAGTCTGTATGTGTCCCTAGGTCTGAAATGGGTCTCTTGTAGAGAGCATATATACGGGTCTTTTTTGTATCCATTCAGCCGGTCTGTGTCTTTTGATTGGGGCATTTAATCCATTAGCATTTAAAGTAATTATTGATATGTATGTTCCTATTACCATTTTCTTAATTGTTTTGGGTTTGTTATTGTAGTTCTTTTCCTTCTCTTGTGTTTCCTACTTAGAGAAGTTCCTTTAGTATTTGTTGTAAAGCTGGTTTGGTGGTGCTGAATTCTCTTAGTTTTTGCTTGTCTTTAAAGGTTTTAATTTCTCTGTTGCATCTGAATGAGATCCTTGCTGGGTAGAGTAATCGTGGTTGTAAGATTTTCCCTTTCATCACTTTCAATATGTCCTGCCACTCCCTTCTGGCTTGCAGAGCTTCTGATGAATGATCAGCTGTTAACCTTATGGGGATTCCCTTGTATGTTGTTTGTTGCTTTTCCCTTGCTGCTTTCAATATTTTTTCTTTGTATTTAATTTTTGATAATTCGATCAATATATGTCTTAGTGTGTTTCTCCTTGGATTTATCCTGTATGGGACTCTTTTGCACTTCCTGGACTTGATTGACTATTTCCTTTCCCATATTAGGGAAGTTCTCAACTATAATCTTTCAAATATTTTCTCAGTCCCTTTGTTTTTCTCTTCTTCTTCTGGGACCCCTGTAATTCGATTGTTGGTGTGTTTAATGTTGTCCCAGAGGTCTCTGAGACTGTCCTCAATTCTTTTCATTGTTTTTTCTTTATTCTGCTCTGCAGTAGTTATTTCCACTCTTTTATCTTCCAGGTCACTTATCTGTTCTTCTGCCTCAGCTATTCTGCTATTGATTCCTTCTAAAGAATTTTTAATGTCATGTATTGTGTTGTTCATCATTGTTTGTTTTCTCTGTAGTTCTTCTAGGTCCTTATTAAACTTTTCTTGTATTTCCTCCATTCCATTTCCAAGACTCTCGGTTATCTTTACTATCATTACTCTGAATTCTTTTCCAGGTAGACTGCTTATTTCCTCTTCATTTGTTTGGTCTGGTGGGTTTTTACATTGCTCCTTCATTGTTGTGTATTTATCTGTCTTCTCATTTTCTTAACTTACTGTATTTGAGGTCTCCTTTTCTCAGGCTGCATGTTCGTAGTTCTTGTTGTTTTTGGTGTCTGCCCTCAGTGGGTAAGGTTGATTCAGTGGGTTGTGTAGGCTTCCTGGTGGAGGGGACTGGTACCTGTGTTCTGGTGGATATGGCTGGATCTTGTCTTTCTGGTGGGCAGGACCATGTCTGGTGGTGTGTTTTGGAATGTCTGTGAACTTATGATTTTAGGCAGCCTCTCTGCTAGTGGGTGAAGGTTGTGTTCCTTTTTTGCTAGTTGTTTGGCATGGGGTGCCCAACACTGGAGCTTGCTTGTCGTTGCATGGAGTTGGGTCTTAGTGTTGAGATGGAAGTCTCTGGGAGAACTCTCACTGATTGATATTATCTGGGGCCAGGAAGTCTCTGGTGGTCCAATGTCCTGAACTTGACTCTCCCTCCTCAGAGGCTCAGGCCCAACCACTCGCCTGAGCACCAAGACCCCAGGTACGTGGGGAGTTTCTTGCCTTTTGGGAAGTCTGAGTTCTTCCAGCATGCAGTAGGTGTTCTGAAGGAGGTGTTCCACATGTAGGTGTATTTTTGATGTGTTTGTGGTGAAGAAGTTAATCTCCATGTCTCAGTCCTCCACTGTCTTGAAGGTCCATCCTGCATATACATTTTTGTTATAACTTTTTCTTTTCTTAACAGCTCTATTGAAATATAATTCATATGCCATAAAATTCACCCATGTAAAGTGCTCAATTCAATGACTTTCAGTGTGTCTACAGTGTTGTGTTACTAACCATCACCACATCTGATTTTACACTTTTCATCACACTCCAAAAACCTCATAGCCATCAGCAGTCATTACCCCTCCCCTCCCGAAGTCCTTGACAACCATTACAGTCTCTTATAGATTTGTTTATTCTACATATTTAATGCATGATATCATATACTATCTGGCCTCTGTGACTGGTTATTTTAATCTAGTGTGATGTTTCCATCATTTGTTCATTTTGTAGAATGTATCAGTGCTTCATTTGTTTTTATGGCTGAAAAATATTCCTTTGTATGGAATATATGTATGTATTTTGTTTACCCATTCATTAGTTGATGGGCATTTAGGTTCTTTTCACCTTTTGCCTATTATGAAAAAAACTGCAATGAACATTCACATGCCAGTCTGTGTGTGGATTTGTGTTTTTATTTCTCCTGGATATATACCTCAGTGTGAAATTTCTTGGTCATCTGTGAACCCTATGTTTAACATTTGAGTAACTGCTAAACTGTTTTCCAAAGCAGTTGTACCATTTTACATTCCCATCAGCATTGTATGAATGTTGCAGTTTCTTCTCATCCTCTCTAACACCTATTATTGTGTGTCTTCTAGTTGACGTAAAGTGTTATCTCATTGTGATGTTTATTTCCCCACTGACTAATGATGTTGAGCATCTTTTTATTTGTGTATTGGTTTTCCTTGTATCTTTGGAGAAATGTCTTTTTAGACCTTTGCCCATTTTTAAATTGAGTTATCTTTTTATTATTGACTTGTAAGATTTCTTTATATATTCCAGATAAAAGTCCCATATCAGATATATTATTTACAAATTTGTTCTCCCATTCTGTGGGCTGTTTATGTGTTTTTAGTAGTATCATTTGCAGTATAAAAATTTATATTTTTATGAAGTCCAATTCATCTAGTTTTTCTTTATTAACTTGTGCTTTTGGTGTCCTATATAAGAAACATTTGCTTAACCCAGGGTCATGAAGATGCACTCCTATGTTTTCTTCTAATGTTATTTTAGTTTTGACTTTTGTATTTAGTTTTATAATCTATTTTGAGTTATTGTGTTTGCCTATGGAGTGACATAGGGGTCCAACTTAAGTATTTTGCACATGGATATCCACTTTTCCTAGCATGATTCTTTGAAACGTATATCATTTCCCTATTGTATAGTCTTGACACCTTTGTTGAAAATCAATTGACAATTGATATGTGAGTTTATTTCTGGACTCTTGGTTATATTCCATTGGTCTATACATATATTCTTATTCCAATACCACACTTTCTTGGTGATTGTTTCTTTGTAGTAAGTTTTGAAACCAGGAAACATGAGTCCTCCAACTTTGTTCTTCTTTTACAAGACCATTTTGCCTATTCTAGCATATTCTTTAGTATCCATATAAATTTTAAGATCAGCTTGTCAATTCCTACAAAGGAGCCAGATAGGATTCTGATTGGGTTTGCACTGACTCTGTTGATGAAGTTGGAGAGTATGATCATAAAATTATTAAGTCTATTGACTCATGAACATGGGATGTGTTCAATTTTTTAGATCCTCTTTAATTTTTTTTGACAATACTTTATAGTTTTCATTGTGCAAATTGTATACTTCTTTTTCTAAATGTATTCCTAAGTATCTTACTTTTTTTGATGATATTGTGTGTTTCCTTAATTTCATTTTTAGACTGTTTATTGCAAGTATATGAAAATACAATTGATTTTTGTATATCGATCTTGTATCCTGCAAACTTTCTGAATTAATTCTTAATTATATTATTATAATATTTTTGTATTGTAGATTTTTCAGTGGATGATTTAGGATTATCTATGTACAAGATAATGTAGTCTGTGAAAAGAGATAGTTTTATTTCTTCCTTCCCAATCTATATTTCTTTTTCTTGCCTAGTACAATGTGGAATAGAAGTGACAAGAGTGTTCATTCTTCTCTTATTGCTGACATATTTCCTTTTAAACCACTTTATTTCTGTAAGGTCAATAGTGGTGTCCTCCTTTTCATTCCTAATATGAGTCACTTGATTCTTCTCTTTATTTCCTAGTCAGTCTAGCTATTGGCTCATCAGTAATTGTGATCTCTTTAAAAAAAACCAAGTTTTGCATTTGTTGATTTTTATCTATTGTTTTTCTGATTCCTATTTATTTTATTTACCCTCTAATCTTTTTATTTTCCTTTCTTACACTTGCTTTGGATTTAGTTCTTCTTTTCATAGTTTAATAAAGTGGAAGATGATTTGAGATATTTCTTCTTTCATTCAGGCAATTGTAGCCATATATATTTCCTCTAAGCTTTCCTTCAGCTGTATCATATAGGTTTAGTATATTGTATTTTGTTTTCATTAATGCTAAAGTATTTTCTAATTTACCTTGTGATTTCTTCCTTGACCAATTGATTATTTAGGAGTGTGTTGGTTACTTTTCACTTATTTTTCAGTTCCCCAAATTTCCATCTGTTATTGATTTCTAATATAATTTATTTGTAGTCAGAGAACATACTTTTTGAATTCAATACTTTAACATTTTATGGCCCAGATTATGGTCTATCCTGGAGAATGTTCCATGTGTACTTCAGAAAAGATGTGTATTCTGCTGTTGTTGGGTGGAGTGTTCTATAAATATGTTAGGTCAAGTTTGTTAGTAGTGTTGCTTAAGTCTTCTATATCCTTGTTGATCTTCTGCTTAGCTTTTCTATCCATTATTGAAAGTGGTTGTACTGAGTTGAAGAGTGTTCCTCCAAAATTCATATCCATCCAAAACCTGTGAATATGTCTTTATTTGGAAATAACATCTTTGTAAATATAATCAAGTTAAGGTGAGATCATACTGGATTAGTGTGGGTTCTAAATCCAATATGACTGATGTCCTTATAAGACAGACATTTGGACACAGAGACACAGGCACACAGAGGAGAAGATCACGTGAAGATGGAGGCAGAATTGGACAGATGCATCTACAAGCCAAAGGATGTCAAGGATTGCTGGCAATCACCAGAAGCGAGGAGAGAGGCAAGGAAGAGGTTCTCTCTCAAAGCCTCCAGAAGGAACCAAACCTATAAACACCTTGATTTCTAATTTCTAGTCTCCAAAACTGTGAGAGAATACATTTTCATTGTTCTAAGACACCAAGTTTGTGGTATTTTATTACAGCAGCTTTAGGAAACTAATACAATGGGTGCTGAAGTCCCAAGTATTATTGTTGATGTATCCATTTCTCTCTTCAATTCTGTCAGTTTTTGTTTCATGCATTTTGGAGCTCTATTATTACATGCATATGTTTATGATAGTAACAGCTGTTGCTTTAACATCTATTTGGTTTGATATTATTATAGCCACATCAGCTCTCTTATGGTTGCTGTTTTCGTGGTATATACTTTTCTATATTTTTGCTTTCAATCTATTTATGTCTTTGAATATACAGTGTGTTTCCTGTAGACAACATATAGTAGGATCTTGGTGTTTTTTATCCTTGACAATCAATGCATTTTATTTGGAATGTTTAATCCATCCACATTTAAGGTTATTATTGATATGGTTGAATTCATTTCTACCATTTTACTTTTCGTTGTTTATATGTCTTGTGTCTTTGCACTTTAAATACGTCTTACTCTTTCTTGTCTCTATTGTTTCTGTTAAGGAGTCAGCTGTTAATCTTATTGGAGGTCCCTTGTGTGAAATGGGTTATTTTCCTCTTGTTCTTTTCAAGCTTTTTACTTTGTCTTTGTTTTAAAAAAATCCACGACTGTGTCTCTTGTTGAAGATCTTCTTGAATTTATCCTACTTCAGTTCATAAAAGTTTTAAGATATGTAGAATAATGTTTTCATCAATTTAGGAAGTTTTCCACCATTATTTCTTTAAAAAAATATAGGTACTTAATGGTATCCCACATATCTCTGTGTCTCTGTTCATTTTTCATTCCTTTTACTCTCTGTTCTTCAGATTTCATAATCTCTATTGATCTATCTTCAAGGTAACTGATTCTTTTGCCAGCTCAAGTCTACTCTCAAGGGCCTTTAGTGAATTTTTCATCTTGATTATTTTATGTTTCAATTTCAAATTTCCATTTCATTCCGTTTTATAATTTTTAAATGATATTCTCTATCTTATATTCTCTATCATTTTCATCATACTTTCCTTTAATTATTTAAGCCTGGTTTCCTTTTTTATTTTACTGTTTTTATTTTTTATTGAAATATATTTGATTTACAATGTTGTGTTAGTTTCAGGTGCACAGCAAAGTGAAAAAGAATATATATATATATATATATATATATATATATATATATATATATATATAATGGACATTAGGTTTTTTCCATGTCTTAGCTATTGTGAATATATATATATATATATATATATATATTCTTTTTTTAGACTCTTTTCCATTATAGGTTACCACAGGATATTGTGTAGAGTTCCCTGTGCTGTACAGAAGGTCCTTGTTGGTTATCTATTTTATATATAGTAGTTTGTATCTGTTAATCCCAAACTCCTAATTTATCCCTCCCCCATTTCCCCTTTGGTAACCATAAGTTTGTTTTCTATATCTATGAGTATATTTCTGTTTTGAAAATAAGTTCATTTGTATCAATTTCTTAGATTCCACATATAAGCGATATCATGTGATATTTGTTTTTCTCTGACTTACTTCACTTAGCATGATAATCCCTAGGTCCATCCATGTTGCTGCAAATGGCATTATTTCATTCTTTTTTACAGCTGAGTAGTATTCCATTGTATATATGTAACACATCTTTTTTATCCATTCATATGTCAGTGGACATTTAGGTTTTTTTCCATGTCTTGGCTATTGTGAATAGTGCTGCTATGAACATTGGGGTTTGTGTATCTTTCCAAATTATGGTTTTCTCTAGATATATGCCCAGGAATGGGATTGCAGGATTATATGATAATTCTATTTTTAGATTTTTTAAGGAACTTCCATACCTTTCTCCATAGTGGCTGCACCAATTTACATTCCCACCAACAGTTTAGGAGAGTTGCTTTTTTCTCCACACCCTCTCCAGCATTATTATTTGTAGATTTTCTGATGGTGGCCATTCTGGCTGGGGTGAGGTGATACCTCATTGTGGTTTTGATTTACATCTCTCTAATAATTAGTAATGTTGAGCATCTTTTCATATGCCTGTTGACCATGTGTATGTCTTCTTTGGAGAACTGTCTATATCATGCCCATTTTTCAGTTGGGTTGTTTGTTTGTTTGATATTGAACTGTATAAGTTGTTTGTGTACTTTAAAATAATCCTTTGTCAGTCACATCATTGGCAAATATTTTCTCCCATTCTATAGGTTGTCTTTTTATTTTGTTTATGGTTTCCTTTTCTGTGTAATAGCTTTTAGATTTAATTATGTCCCATTTGTTTATTTTTGTTTTTATTTCTATAACTCTAGGAGATGGATCCAAAAAAATATTGCTGCAACTTGTGTCAAAGAGGGTTCTACCTATGTTTTCCTCTAGGAGTTTTATGGTTTCTGGTCTTACCTACAGGTCTTGAACCTATTTTGGGTTTATTTTTGTATATGGTATTAGAGAATGTTCTAATTTCATTCTTTTACATGTAGCTGTCCAGTTTTCCCAGAACCACTTGTTGAAGCGATTGTCTTTTCTCCATTGTATATTCTTGCCTCCTCTGTTGTAGATTAATTGACCATAAGTATATGGCTTTATTTTTGCACTCTATTCTGTTCCATTGATGTGTATTTCTGTTTATGTGTCAGTACCATATGGTCTTGATTACTGCAGCTTTGTAGTTTAGTCTGAAGTCATGGAGCCTGATTCCTCCAGCACCATTTTTCTTTCTCAAGGTAACTTTAGTTATTCAGGGTCTTTTGTGTTTCCATATAAATGTAAAAAATTTTTGTTCTAGTTCTGTGAAAAATGCCATTGGTAATTTGATAGGGATTGCATTGAATTTATATGTGTCCTTGGGTAGTACGGTCATTGTAACAATACTGATTCTTTCAATCCAAAAACATTGTATATCTTTCCATCTGTTTGTGTCATCTTCAATTTCTTTCATCAGTGTCTTTTGCCTCCTAAGGTAGGTTTTTCCTAGTTCTTTTATTCTTTTTTGATGTGATGGTAAATGGGATTGTTCCATTAATTTCTCTTTCTCCTATTTTGTAGAAATGCAGCAGACTTCTCTCTATTAATTTTGAATCCTGCAAATTTACTGAATTCGTAGACGAGGTCTAGTAGTTTTCTGGTAGTGTCTTTAGGATTTTCTATGTATAGTATCATGTCCTCTGCAAACAGTGACAGTTTTATTTCTTCTTTTACAATTTGGATTTTTAAATTTCTTTTTATTCTCTGATTGCTGTGGTTAGGACTTCCAAAACTATGTTGAATAAAAGTGGTGAGAGTGGTCATCCTTGCCTTGTTCTTGATCTGAGAGGAATTGCTTTCAGTTTTTCACCATTGAGTATGATGTTAGCTGTGGGTTTGTCATATATGGCCTTTATTTTGTTGAGGTGTATCCCCTCTATGCCCACTTTTTGAAGAGTTTTTTTTTTATCATAAATGGATGTTGAATTTTTTCAAAAGCTTTCTCTGCATCTACTGAGATGAGCATAAGATTTTTATTCTTCAATTTGTTAATGTGGTGTATCACATTAATTCATTTGCAGATATTGAAAAATCTATGCATTCCTGGGATAAATCCCACTTGATCATGGTGTATGATCCTTTTACTGCATTGCTGGATTCAGTTTGCTAGTATTTTGTTGAGGATTTTTGCATCTATGTTCATTGGTGATATTGGACTGTGATATCTTTTTTCTGGTTTTGATATCAGGGTGATGGTGGTCTCATAGAATGAGTATAGAAGTGTTCCTTCCTCTGCAATTTTTTGAATAATTTCAGAAGGATAAGTATTAGCTCTTCTCTAAATGTTTGGTACAATACACCTGTGAAGCCATCTGGTCCTGAACTTTTGTTTGTTGGGAATTTTTAAATTACTGATTTAATTTCAGTCCTGGTAATTGGTCTGTTAATATCTTCTATTTCTTTCTGTTTCAGTCTGGAACCAGGCAGTTAATATTGAGTGCTTTTGTGTATGTTTAGATGAACGTTTCCTATTTCTTTTCATGTCTAATAATTTTTTGTTGAAAACTGAACATTTTAGATAATATATTGTATTGATTCTGTATACTGATCTCTCCCACAAGGGTTGTTGGTGTTGACTTGACTGTTTGCTTATTTGTTTAATGACTTGGCTGAACTAACTCTGAAAAGTCTGGGGAAGATAGCAGCTGCCACTCACCTGACATGCCCACTGTAGCAGCTCTCCTATGACACAAAACTATGTGGGAATGGGGACTCATTCTTCACCAGATGACCCACTGGGATCCTCCCTACGTGGTGGAAGTTGAAGGTGGGAAGATAGGCACTGTGTGGATGCCACCACCTACTGGATGTTGACCTTCTGTACCACAGAGCTGTGGAAAATGGAATCTTTTATTGTTCACCAGCTGTGAAAACTACCCAGAATATCTCTTACATCCCAGGAATCTGGGGGAGGTAGGAAGTTCTATTCTGTTGCCAAGCTCTCTTAAATAGCTCTTCTACAAGGTAGAACTGTGGAGGGACAGGTGAAGTCCCTAGCTCAAATGCCACTGCCTCCAACTCTTCCTGCAGTGTTCCATAGATTTTGTTGATTTTGTGCTCCTCAATTTTTTGTAAGACTTTGGTCATTCTTCAGAGATTATAAATGATTGTCTTTACTAATTTTGAGTGATTTAAGATACATCTCTCCAGGATATAGTTTTCCCCAAGCTTCTCATGCCACCATTCTTGAAGTCCCATCTCTGCATATACTTTTCAAAAGTAGAACATTATTGAAAACCTTCAGTGGCTAAAATATGTCATTACTAGAGGAGTTAAAGGTAAGCTACATTACTCTTGGGTATATGAAAAGTGAATATAATCTGAGTTAAAGGGAGAAGATATGTCTGTTTGACTTATTTTCCCACCTCAAGTTTTGAACAGAAGTCCATGTCATATATTGAATAAATAACATGTTAGCAGAATGGCTCTAAACTTTCCAACATTTGGGATGTTGCTACATCTTTTAGCAAACATCAGACTCTTAGATGCAAGAATTCTTCATCATTTATGAGATTCTATCTACAAATTCCAAATGTTTATTTTTTTTAAAATTAAAATTGTATATATGTAAGGTGTACAATATAATGATTTGATATACATAGTGAAATAATTACTACAGTGAAGCTAGCTAACAAGGGTAGAAAAGTAGGGGAAATGGGGAGATGTTGGTCAAAGGTAAAAGAAAGTTACATTTATGTAGGATGAATAAATCTAGATACCTAATGTACAGCATGATGATTATAGTTAATACTGTATTGAATACTGGAAATTTGCTAAGAGAGTAGATTTAAGATGCTCTCACTGCATAAATCTGTCAATAGTTACTTATCATATATTGCTTCAGGTGGCTGCTTCAGGTTTATTTATTTATAAACACTTGTTCACTAAGATGATGCTCAGGCTGATTTTTTTCACCTCAAATGTAGACCATCCCTTAATTTCCAACAAATACAAGGATTTAGCTTTAACTAAACGTTACTAGAAACTTGGAGGTAACAGAAGGATAATACTATATAGAAGAAGAGAACATAAAACTGAATGTCAAATATCAATAAACCCTTTCACAGAAGGCCTGCAGTCGGCCATCTGTTTTCTAGCTCTTTGTCAGCTGTCATGTGGCCTTTCACTAACAAGAGTTCCTTTTGACCAGTCTTCTCTCCTATGTCTTGAAGCCCAAATTTCCCTAACTACAGAAAAAATGGAGTTGTCTTTACAGTCCAAGGTCTATCTCATCTCCTTCCACAGGATGATTGAGAGTGGTAATATACATTTTCTTCAATGGTCCTCCCCTCTTTATCCAAGCAAATCTATAAAAAGAGTCAATTCTTAAATAATACTATGTACAAGATACAGACAGGTTAGATCTGACTGTGCAACACCAAACAGCCCAGTGCCTTTATAGAATTTTCTTCAACATCAGGTGAAAATAATAGATCTTTCACACTCCTTATGCCAGGATCAGGTCTGGTATTTGTATTTCTTTTTAGCAAATAAATGGGGAAAATATATCCCACTTCCAAAGGAAAAAAATAAGTGGGATAAAAGATATCCCACTTCCTAAGGAAAAAATAACTCAAATATGCAGCTCTAGCTAAATATATATTTAGAAAAGAAAATATAAACTCTCCAAGGAGAACAGTCTCCTAAAAATAAAACCAATTTACAATACTAAATAGAATAGCCATCTGAGTGTCTGGATTTGGTTTCATTTCATAGTCCAGGGTTCCTCAAGAAAAATGAGAAGGGATTTGCCTTACATCTGTCTGACTAAAAATATTCAATAAAGGAATCCCCCTCCCAGAAGAAAGGATAATTCCAATTTCCCCAAAAAGTTCCAATTTCCCCCCAAATGCAGAAAACTTTTTTTTTTTTTTTTGTGGTATGCTGGCCTCTCACTATTGTGGCCTCTCCCGTCGTGGAGCACAGCCTCCGGACGCGCAGGCTCAGCGGCCTTGGCTCACGGGCCCAGCCATTCCGCGGCATGTGGGATCCTCCCAGACCGGGACACAAACCCGTGTCCCCTGCATCGGCAGGCGGACTCTCAACCACTGCGCCACCAGGGAAGCCCAGAAAACATTTTTATTCACCCAAATTGGATACAACTCAACCAAGTGTTTGTCAACAAATAAATAGATAAAGAAGATGTGATATATATAATGGAATAATACTCAGCCATAAAAAATTCTGAAATTCTGCCGTTTGCAGTAATGTGCATAGACCTAGAGATTATTATGCTTAGTGAAATAAGTCAGACATAGAAAGACAAATACTGTACAATATCACTTATATGTGGAATCTAAAATATAATACAAATGAATGTATATACAAAACAGAAACAGACACACAGATATAGAAAACAAACTCGTGGTTACCAAACGGGAGAAGAAAGGGTGAGGGACAAATTAGGGGTATAGGTTTAACAGATAAAACTTCTATGTATAAAATAGATAAGCATCAAGGATATACTGCATACCATAGGAAATTAGAGCCATTATCTTGTAATAAGTTATGATGGAGTATAGTCTGCAAAAAATACTGAATCACTATGCTGTACACCTGAACCCAACATAACATTGTAAATCAACTATACTTCAATAAAAAAGAAACAAAATAAACCAAAAAACTTAAGAAACATATATGAGATGAATGACTTTATTTTGTCCAGTGGGAGGAAGGAACTTTAACTGGAGGAAGGAATTAAAGAGGAGGAAGTCATTCAGGTGATCTGATTCTTGCCAGTTCTGTATTTCTGGTCAACTTTGGATACCTTTGAAAAAAAAAAAAAAACAGAAACTGGGTATCTTACACTCTAGAAATTTATAAACAAAAATTATATTTGTCTCATTACTACCCTTTAATTATGTTACAAAGGCTCCTTAAATTACCTTCCCCTGCTTCCTGACTTTTTAAATAGTTTTGTGCTTTTAATCAAGAGGAAGAGTGAATCTTACTATAAGTATTTAACTAACACTGATAAATATGTGTACTTTGTTCACATATTTCTCTACCTACATTTTTATGTTATATCATAAATTTGGGAATTAAAACAAGTAAAAACTATTCTCAATATGATTTTATCTTCACCTAGTTTTTCCTGCTTTCTAAGAGTCCCTAGTATAGTGTGTGCTTTTTGAATAGAAACCAATTAATATAATTTATATTTGCTGTTGAAACAATAACCAAGACTTTCAAAAGATACTTCAGGCTAGGAGTTCCAGTGCTATTAAATAGGAGTGGTGAGAGTGGGCACTGTTGTCTTGTTCCTGATCTTAGAGGAAAAGCTTTCTATTTTTGACCACTGAGTATGATGTTATCTGTACCTTTGTTATATATGGCCTTTATTGTATTGAGTTAGGTTCCTTCCACATTCAATTTGTTGAGAGTTTTTATCATGAAAAGCTGTTGTATTTTGTTAAATGCTTTTCCCCCATCTATTGAAGTAATCATATTTTTGATTGTTTCATTCTATTAATATGGTATAACACATTTATTGATTTGCATATATTGAACCATCCTTGCATCTCAGAGATAAATCCCACTTCGCCATGCCCTATGATCCTTTTATTGTCCTGTTCAATTCAGTTTGCTAGTGTTATGTTGAGAATTTTTGCATCTATATTCATCAGAGGTATTGGCCTGTTGTTTTCTTTTCTTGTAGTGTCCTTATGTGGCTTTGGTATCAGGGTAATACTTGCCTTGTAAAATGTGTTTGGGAGTACTCCCTCCTCTTTTATTCTGTGGAAGAGTTTGAGAAGTATTGACATTAATTAAAGAATTCTTCGTTATATGTTTGTTAGAATTCACCAGTGAAACCATCTTGTCCTAGGCTTTTCTGTGGTGGGAGTTTTGATAACTGATTCAGTCTCCTTACTTGTTACTGATCTGTTCAGATTTTCTATTTCTTCATGGTTTACTTTTGGTAAGTTGTATGTTTCTAGGGATTTGTACATTTCTTCTAAGTCATCCAACTTGTTGGTGTATAATTGTTCATAGAAGTCTCTTATGATCTTTTATATTTCCAGAGTATCAGTTGTAATGTCTCATTCTTCATTCTGATTTTATTTACTTCAGTCTTCTCTCTTTGTTTCTTAATTAGCCTAGCTAAATGTTTGTCGATTTTATTTATCTTTTCAACAATCAACTTTTAGTTTCATTTGTCTTTTCTAATGCTTTCTGGTCTCTATTTCATTTTGTTCTGCTTTACTTTCTACTGCTAACTTTGGGTTTAGTTATTTCTTTTTTTTTCTAGTTTCTTGAAGTGTAAAGTTATGTTGTTTTTTTGAGACCTTTCTCTTTCTTTAATGTAGACATTCATCACTATTAACATCCCTCTTAGAACTCCTTTTGCTGCATTCCATAAGTTTTAATATGTTGTGTTATTAATTTTCATTTGTTTCAATATAATTTTTATTTGCTTTTTGACTTCTTTGACCCACTAGTTGTTCAGGAGTGTGTAGTTAAATTTCCACATATTTGTGAATTTACTAGCTTTCCACCTATTATTGATTTCTAGTTTCCTACCATTGTGGTTAGAAAAGATATTTGATATGATTTAAATCTTCTTCAATTTGTTAAGACTTGTTTTGTGGATAATGCTCCGTGTGCACTTGAGGTGAATGTATATTCTGCTGCTGTTGGATCAAATATTCTGTGTATGTCTGTTAGATCCATTTGGTAAAGTATAGTTCAAGTCCAATGTTCCTTAACTGATTTTCTGTCTGGATGATCTATTCATTGTTGAAAGTGGGTATTGATGTCTCCTATTATTCTTGTACTGTTATCTATTTCTCCCTTCAAATCTCTTAGTATTTGCTTAATATATTTAGCTGCTCTACTGTTTGGGGTACATATACTTACAATTGTCATATCTTCTTGATGAATTGACCTCTCAATTATTATATAATGATTTTCTTTGTCTCTTATTACCATTTTTGGCTTAAAGTTTATTTTGTCTGGTATAATTATAGCTACTCCTGCTTTCTTTTGGTTTCCATTTGCATGAAATATCTTTTCCATCTCTTCACTTTGAGCTTTTATGTGTCCTTAATGCTGAAATCTCTTATATTCAGCATATAGTTGGGTCCTGGTTTTTTTTGTTTTTGATTTTTATCTATTTAGTCACTCTGTGCCTTTTGGCTGGATAATTTAATCTATCTCGTTTAGAATAATTATTGATAGGAAAGGAGTTGCTAATGCTGTCTTATTAATTGTTTTCTGGCTGTTTTGTTGTTTCCTTGTCTTTTCTTCCTCTCTTGCTGGCTTCCTCTGTGAATGATGATTTTCCATAGTAGTATGCTTTAATTCTCTTCTTTTCATCTTTTGGGTATCTACCATAAGTTTTTGCTCTTTGTTTACCATGTGGCTTACATAAAGCATCTTTTCGGGATAACAATCTATTTTACATGTATTACAACTTTACTTCTATCACATATAAAATCTTTACCATTTTACTCCCTCTCCTTTTTATGTTTTTGATATCTCAGTATACCTCTTTGTATATTGTATACTCATTAACAAATTATTGTGGCTATAGTTAATTTTTAAAATTTATTTATTTTTGGTGTGTTGGGTCTTCATTGTTGTGCAATGGCTTTTTCTAGTTTCAGTGAGGGGGCTCTACTCTTTGTTGTGGTGTGCAGGTTTCTCATTGCAGTGGCTTCTCTTGTTGCAGAGCATGGGCTCTGGGGCATGCAGGCTTCAGTAGTTGTGGCACACGGGCTTAGTTGCTCTGTGGCACGTGGGATCTTCCTGGACCAGGGCTTGAACCCGTGTCCCCTGCACTGACAGGTGGATTCTTAGTCGCTGCACCACCAGGGAAGCCTATAGTTAATTTTTAATGCTTCAGTTCTTTAACCTTTATAGTCATGTTAAGTGGTTAACACACCACTATATTCTAGTATTAATGTATTCTGGATATGTCTATATACTTAATTTTACCAGTGTTATATATTTTAATATGTCTTCATGTTAATAAACAGAAAATCTTTGTTTCAACTTAAATAATTCCTTTCAACTTTTTTGCGATGTAGGTCGAGGTGAACTCCCTCAGCTTTTCTTTGTCTGGGAAAGTCTTTATCTTGCCTTTCCTCTCTGATGGACAACTTTGCTCAGTATAGTATTCTTGGCTGACCTTTTTTTTCTTTCAGCACTTTCAATATATCATCCCACTTTCTCCTGGCCCACAAGTTTTCTGTTGAGAAATCTTCTCATAGCCTCATCAGGGTCCCCTTGTATGTGATTTATCTTTTTTCTTTTTTTTAAATTCTCTCTTTATCTTTGATTTTAAGCAGTTTTAATAGAATGTGTCAGATAATTTTGGATTAAAATTTTGTCATGACTTGCCATCTTCATGAACTTGAATGTCCAAATTGTTCCCCAGATTTGGGAAGTTCTCAGACATTATTTCTTTAAATAAACTTTCTGCCTTCTTCACCCTCTCTCTCTTCTCCTTCTGAGAATCAATTAATTTGAAGACTGTTTCTTTTTATGGTATCCCATAATTCACATAGGCTTTCTTCACTCTTTTTCATTCTTTTCTCTTTGTTCTCTTCTGGGTAATTTCACAGGTCCTGTCTTCTACTTCATAGATTCTTTCTTCAGCTTGATCCATTCTCAATGTTGATGCTAGTTATTGTATTTTTCATATCATTCATTATATTCTTTATCTCCAGAATTTCAGATTTTTAATGATTTATATCTCTTTCTGAAACTTCTTATTTTCTTCATGTATAGTTATTCTGATTTTTTGAATTGCCTTTCTCTATTTCTTGTAGCTCATTGAGCTTGCTTAGGAGAGCTATTTTAATTTTTTCATTGAGTAAATCATAAATCTCTATATCTTTGGTTTTTGTTAATAGCAAATTATTGTGTTCTTTTGGTGGTATCATGTTTACTTGATTTTTTTATCTTCCTTGAGTTCTTTCCCTGCTGTCTTTGCATTTGAAGTAGCAGTCACCTCCTCCAGTCTTTACTGACTGACTTCAAGAGAGAAATACCTTTTTTCAGCTCTGCTAGGGATTCTCAGGCTTTCTTATACCTTTTCTATTTATACATTTGCTCCACACACTTTGCTCCCACTTGCAGCAGAATTCTTAAGCTTGTATGTGTCCTTTCGATCCTACAAAGCCAGCCAAAGTGCTCACAACCTCCTTTTAGCTGTACTGAGGATGGTGCTAAATGCTCAAGCTTGTGGTCTCCCCCAGGCTCAGAGATTTGGGCTGAATTTCTGCATGTACTCTCTGCCCATCTACAAAAGCTCACTCTCACTGATGTGGGACCATGCACAGGGAGCTTGCCATGGTTGTAAAATGTGTGGGTGAGACACATGTAACTCTGATGGTGTCAATGGGCCAGTTAGCAGGACCACAAGTGAGGCATCCCCAAGTCACTCATGGGATGACTCCCAAAGGAGTCCATGATGTGTTTAGTAAGAATCAGTGTCCCTTTGAAATGTTGCATTCTGAACCCTGACTGCTCTTCTCCCAACCACTCAATACCCCCAGTCATGCAGTCCATAACTTAGTATTTTGGATGGGGCATGAGAGGAATGGACTTTTTTGACAGGACTCCATATAGCTGGGGAAGCCAGGCACCCACTCACGTGCTCTCACATTTTCCTGCAGGAGAAATCATAGACTGAGAATGGCTCTCTTGGCACTGAGATGTATTGCCTTGGGGGAGAGGTAATATAAATAATATAACTGTTTCTCTTACCCTCTCCAGTGCACCCTATCTCTGATTTTTTCATGCCTATGGTGTGTTTTAACTTCTCTGCTAGATTCCTGGACTTCCACAAAAGCTACAAAGCTACATAATATTGGCATCTGAGTGGGGTTCAGATTACCACATTTTCTAGTGTGCATCTCCCATGGATAATGTGTCAGACTAAAGCAAATATTTGTTCCCCTTGGAAGAAATACTGGGCAGTGACTAAACAAATGAGCAACTTGATTCAAAACCCTAAGGACCAGATTTCAAGCTATTCTATTAAAAATTTTAAAACTTTCAATTCCCTACTCATATGAAGTTTTTTCAAGTGACACATAGTCCAGTGCTCTATATGGTCCACTTTAAATGACCAAAGGCATGAAGTTGTTACCACTTCTAACAAGAGGCTAATAGATCTCCTGACTGGGGCATTATTCCTAATATCCATTCTAAATGTGTCTGACAGGAGAAAAAGACATGGTAAGTTTGAATAAGTGTAGCTATTTCCTTTTTAAGTCATAATGAATTTGCTTTAAAAATGTTATATTAGAAAGGATGGAAGCTGGATAGCAGTGGTTAAGAGCTGTAAGCAGCTCTTAGAATCTCAGCTCTGCCACTTACCAGTTGTGAAAACTTGGGCAAGTACCTTAACTTCTCTAAGCATCATTTTTCTCAACTGTAAGTGGAAACAACAACTACAACAACAGTAACAAACATGTCACATAGTTTGAAGATGTTCATTGTGAGAATTAAACAAGAAAACAGAAGTCATTACCAGTATAGTGCCTGGCATAAGCATTAAATAAATGGTAGTTATTTTTTTGTAGCAGGATCAAATTCTGAGATAACTAAGGTTTTGCTTTCCTGAATTTTTCTGCTTCTATGAGACCCTCCACCTACTGAATTGTTGGCTTTCAAAGCATCTGGAGACATATTTCACCAAAAAGAATGAGAATACAAAGGAACCCAAAGAGAAAAAGTCATCTCAGTTTCTAAATAGATTTTTTTAAACTCTTCAAAGAGATAATAGCTTTTAAAGTCAAGGCACTTTTGAATCACAAAAGCTAAGCTTTCTGAGAAGGAAGAGTTATTTATTTTGTTTGTTTTAGTTTCAAAAACTTGATTTTGAATCAAGAACCTAAGGGCTTTTGCAGCCTAAAGGACTGCTGTAAAACTTTTTTCTAAAGTATGTGTTTATACAATAATATACTAAAGTATATAGCTATGGTTCTCACAGTGTGGTCCCTGGACCAGCAGTATCAGCATCACCTGGGGACTTGTTAGAAGTACAAAACCTTGGGCCCCAACCCAGACCTACTGAATCAGAAACTCTGTGGTGAGACCCAGCACTGTGTTTTAAGAAGCCCTCCAAGTGATTCATATGCATGCTCAAGTTGGAGATACACTGGCATATAGTATTAACATAGATAAAGAAAGCCTACATGATGAATTTAGAACTAGCTTTCTCACTCAAAATGAACCAAAGCCAACTGGCAAGGAGCAAAGAGAGAATTGGGCTGCTGTAATAAATTACCACACACTGTGTGGCTTAAACAATAGAAATTCCTTTCCTCACAGTTCTAGAAGCTGGAAAGTCTAAAATCAAGGTTCCAGTAAGGTTTGGTTTCTAGTGAGGACTCTCTTCCTGATTTGTAGACAGCTGTGCTGTTCTCACATGGTCTTCCTCTAATTGCAAGGGAGGGGAGAGAGTGAGCTCTCTGGTATCTCTTCTTATAGGGAAAATAATTCTATTGGATCAGGGCCTCAGCATCATGCCTTCATTTAACCTTAATTGTCTCCATAAAAGTCCTATCTATCTCCAAATAAAATCACATTAAGGGGCTTCCCTGGTGGCACAGTGGTTGGGAGTCTGCCTGCCGATGCGGGGGACACGGGTTCGTGCCCCGGTCCGGGAGGATCCCATGTGCCGCGGAGCGGCTGGGCCCGTGAGCCATGGCCGCTGAGCCTGCGCGTCCGGAGCACGCAACGGGAGAGGCCACAACGGTGGGAGGCCCGCGTACCGCTAAGAAAGAAAAAAAAAAATCACATTAAGGGTTAGGGCTTCAACAGATGAATTGGGGGTGGGGACACAAACATTCAGTCCATAACAGGAGATTAACAAACTAATGATTAACAAGTTAATCTTTGGTCTGGACAATAGGTTATCTGCCCTATGTTGCCCTTCTGTGTTGAAACCTGGCTGTGGGTGTTGGTGGAGGTAGTGGAGTAAAAAGGAAACCAAAATACATTTAGGGGATCAGAGGACTCAGATCAGAGAAGACCTGTGTCTTTCTTCACAAGATGTAACCCAGGGGGACTTCAAGTCTTGTAGAGAGGTCTTAGGTCTAGTGTGGGTTTGGATCATTAGAGTAATGGTGATTGTAAAGTATCTATGTAGATGGACCTAAAGACTATCAAATGACAAAAGTAAAACAATTTAGTAATGAGTTTGATATCCTTTATTCAAGGGAAAACAGTCCATGGATTGGAGGAGTACAGTGCCTCACAAACAGTGGAGCACTGTTCCTGATGGATTGGGCGTAAGAGCAATTTTACAGAACAACAGGAGAGGAAACTTGGAAACAGGGCATGATTGACTATGGGGCTGGCGATTTCCTTATAAGGCTAGCAGGTCCTAATATCTAGGGTAAGCTAGTTAAAGCTGAATTAGATGATTGTGATTGGTGTATGTTCCTTGACAAGTGTTTCCCATATGTAGGTTGACTAGGATTTATATTTGTGATGTGGGCCAGGCCACTGGGGCAGCCTCCATTTTGCAGGTCTCAATATACAAATCAACTTTATCAGGACAAAGTCCTTTTTCCTCCTGCAAGCAGAGAGAGAGAAATCGAGAGTTCATATGTCCTTTCCATCCAACACATATACTCAAGGTATACATGAGACCCAAGAGGATGCCATTGAACTTGAAGAGGCCTCACAATTGGGAAGAGAAGGATGCAGAGTAAAGGGCCTGCCAGCAAGAGAAACAAAGAGGACTAACCCCTTAAATTTCTCAATGGAATCCAGAATTGCAGAGACATCCACAGAGAACCAGACACTCTCCCCCAAATGATATGTAAGTTCTACCACCTCTAGAACTTATAATATCTCAAGGAAAATTGGATAAGGAGGAGGGACAGAATCTTTAACTGACCACACTTAAATCGAAAGAGCTGGGTATTGACTAGGTTCATTTTATTTATTTATTTAGCTAATAAGAAGGAGAGCTCAGAGTCATAAAAATGAGTTGTAGCAAACAAAAGAGGGTATACTTTTTACACACCTGAATTTATGGCTGAAAATCATCAACTGGTGGATTATTATTATTGCTACTAATAGTACTAGCAGCAGCAAGAGTAGTCCCCTCAACATAAAGGTGAAAATTACTGGGCTTCACATGAAACTGAAATAGAAGCCACATGAATATACAATGGCATATCACTGCTAATTTTTGTGAAGAGAATAACACAATTTGAACGTGCAATTACAAAAATTTTCTCTCAGTTTTGCTTCCATCTAGGATGTTATCAGGAATTTCAGTTTTACACTTCATTTTTTAGGTTGTCAGGTACTACCAGGTGCATATACCTGACATTACAAACACATTTATGATTAGCTATTCATATTTGTGTATGTATACATACACATATAAACAAGTTATGTAAGTTAATAAAACAGTCATATAGTACAATTTCTAAGCAATGTCTTGTCACTAATAACAATAAGTGAGTTTTCCAACAATATTATAAAATCCATCTACATTCTTTAGTCTTGTCCAGTCTCCTTCCAAGGCCTTCTGAAACTTACCAAGCCTTTGCAATTTTGGAAATAAAGTCATCTTGGGCCTCACCTTAGGCCACAGTTCCAAGCCACTACAGACTCGATTGGCCTCTACCATCTATACCTTATTGGCAAACCAACCATCAAAATGGAAGGGGAAATTCTATTTGCATACTGGACTTTCGTATTAGGAACCAATTCTTTTTTTTTTTTTTTTTTTTTGCAGTACGCGGGCCTCTCACTGTTGTGACCTCTCCCGTTGCGGAGCACAGGCTCCAGATGCGCAGGCTCAGCGGCCATGGCTCACGGGCCCAGCCGCTCCGCGGCATGTGGGATCTTCCCGGACTGGGGCATGAAACCGCGTCCCCTGCATCGGCAGGTGGACTCTCAACCACTGTGCCACCAGGGAAGCCCTTGGAACCAATTCTTAATAATTTTTATTTGGGAATTAATTCATACTTAAAGGTAAGCAAAGAATAAAACAAAGAACACCTGGACACTCTTTACTCAGATGTATCTATTGTTAATATTTTACCTCTTTTGCTTTGTATTTGTGTTCTCTCTCAATAGTCAGAGAGAGCGAGAGAGAGAGAGACAGAGAGAGAATAGATAGATATTAATATACATATAGATAATTTCATAATATTTTAAAAACTATTCAGGGGTAAGTTATATTCATCATGGTTCTAAAAATATAATTACATACTTCTATCTAATGTATCTTTCATATTCCAATGTTGTCAATTGACCCAAAAGTATCCTTTATAGCATTGCTCTCCTCCAACTGAGGATCTAGTCTAGCATGTGGTATCACGTACAGTTGTCATATCTTGTTAGGCTTCTTTAATCTGGAATGGTTCCACAGCCTTTCTTTGACCTTTGCTTATCGAGTTAAGTAAGGTGTTGCCTGATTTCTCCCTGGTATAATTACTGGGTTTTTTTTCTCCTTTGCAACTAGTAAGCAGTCTGTGAGGAGTCACTTTAAGATCATGCAAATATCCTACTCCTCATCATAATTTCTGTCAAGATCCAGCCTCCATTGATGATTCTTGCATAATCCAAACTTTACTATTATTGATGTAAAATGATTTTTCAACTGCAGTACTCCCTCTTACACTTACCAGCTAACCCTCAGAATTCTAGTTTAAGAAAGAGCCCTTATCCCATTTTAATTTATATATTTATCTATTTTTATCAGTGTAGACTCATGAATTTTTATTTTTATTAATGGTTTACTTAATTATTTTGGTGCTCATATTGTCTCAGATTTGGCCAGTGGAAGCCTTTTCAAGCATCCTTGCAATGTAGTCCCGATAAAATAAAAATATCAATATTATATTTTTGGTATAGCAAGATGTTCCAGGTTTATCTTGTGTCTACCCTATCCTAGCCTTGGAATTAGGCATTTCTCCAAATATCTTTCAGAACAGTTTTTTGTTGCTGTAGTTGTTGTATTACATGTTTTGAGAAAGTTAATGTCTCAGGATTTAGTGATTATATTGTCAATCTGTTTTTCTCCCATCTTTTCACATTTTAATGACATTCCAGTAAGAAAGAGTTGCTCCCACTGGGTGGGAAGACATTAACTTGGAAATTCCCCATTAAGAACTCTTCTTACTACATTACATAGACCTGAATTAACACCATCTCTAATTTGTGGGTGCAAGGTCGTGTGTCTCAAAAGAGACAAAGAGTATCTATTCCATTTTTAAGTTTGAGTACCTGTAAAGTTTTGAGTGTGCATGCCTACTGAATATATTTAAGCATATATATTCACCAACATATAATGCAAGAATACAGAAGCTACATTAAGCTGTTTCCTTGGGATGTGGGATGAGTTTTATTTAAATCTTTAGGAGGAAAGACAAGATGAAAGTAAGTGAGAGAGTGTAACTTTCAATGTTTAAAAATCTTTTTTGGTGCAATCTTACATAGAGAGAGAAATGAAAACCTGGATGTTTTGTTGTGTTGGCTGGGGCTCCAGGTGTGTTGTGCATCACCATACTGGAAGAGAAAGACTCATTACAAGCCAAAGTTCTAGACAAGTAAACATTCTGTATGAAACAATTTAGTTATAGCAAACTCTTTTTCCTGAAGCAATCTAAGGAGGTAAGGATGGCTGCATATCACTTATGGGAAAGCAGAACAACTATGATTTGGTTGATGAAGTGCCCTAACCATAGCATTTCTGGCTCCAGGAATAGTCTATGCTAGCAATAACTATCTTTTCTGAAGCTATGAGAGGCTAAGAAAATGCATATGAGCTCTTTGCGGCATAAAGATGAGGAAGTTCCATTTCCAGGGAATCATTTTTCTCTGTCTTGGAAGAGAATAGCCAGGCTATTCAGAAAGCAATGAAAAAGGGGAGGTTTGAAAGTTGCATGCACACTGGCGTGTGCACTGGCTACAACCAGCCCTCTCTAATCTTGGGGAGGAGTGCACTGTCATTCACAGGAAATTAAAATTTCAAAGGATGAATTTAGCTATGTAGTAGCAAATGTGCTTCAGTCAAAAGATTATTGCCATGTGACTGAGAATATTTTCATTATTAATTCTCCCCCCCCCCCGCCTTTTTTGTTGGTTCAGGACTTGTGTAAAACAATGCAAGATGAAATTCATAGGAAAAAAATGCAACTACCTTTGACCAATGAGAGACAACAATGTGTCTCAAAACAACTTCAAACCTAAGAAATTATACCTTATGCAAACCAAACCTAAGAAATAACTTCAGCATTAGCTAGGAGGTCACATTGTGGCATTTAACCTACTACAGCGCCCCCAGATAATCATGGAAATGTAGTAGCTGGTTCTCTGCAGTTCATGAGAAATACGTTCGATGTTAATTTCCAGAATAAATCTTTTTTTTTTTCTTTTGAGGACAGCAAATCTTCGCCCTCATCATTTTCTTCCTCGGAGCATTAATTAAGCAACCATATCCTATCTTGGATTAGCTCCCAAATGGCCAGTGTCTATGCCACCAGGGTGAGTTTCAATTGCCTTCTGCCTCTCCAGGAGGCTCTCCAAAATCAGCAAGTGGGTCTGATCCAGGATCCTTTCAAATTACTGTTTCTGCCCTGGATCTCACAGTGTGTGAGATTTTGTGTGCACCCTTTAAGAGTGGAGTCTTGAAAGATGGTGGTGTGGGAAGACGCTGTTAGCATCTCCCCACAACTAAGGTGCCTGCTGGACACTGGTGGGGGACCCTGACATCAAAGGAGAAAGGAGGAACCACCAAGTAAACCATTAAGACATGGGGGAGCTAAGAGGGGAGCAGAAGTGGAGGCCAGACTGGATTGGCACCCCTGAGGCCTGGGAGATCAGGAGAGACAGGCATGAGAGGCCCTCTGGGAGGAGTGGGAGAAGAGCAGAGGGTGATTGCCCATCCCACTCGGGCCCAGGGAACCTGCTGAGTTCCCAAGCCAGCCCCCTGCCCTCCAAGGCCCCCCTCAACCCCCGGCCATATTGGTCCTGGGGGCATAGGATGGAGGCTGAGGGGAGAACAGGAGAGGCAGGCAGAAGGGGCCTGCCAGACTTAAGGAGGAGCGGGAGAGGAGCAGAGGGCATTTGTCCTGCCCACTCTAGCCCAGGAAACCTGCTGGGCTCCCTGGTGAGGTTCCCCGTCCCCTGAGGCCAGGAGTGGGGGGCACGCCTGGGCACCTTCTGTTCCATTGAGCCTAAGCACCACCCCCCACAGCCCCCAGGACCCTTTCCAGACATGTAGGTCCTAAGAATAAGCCCCTCCCACTGCCCAAATCTCACCCTTGATTCAGCCCTGCCCTCCACAGCCAAGGCCTTTTCCCCAATTTTTTTCTTTTTCCTCCCTTCATTTTTACTATTGTGATAATGTTGTATCTTCCAGTTGTTCATTCATCTATATTTTTATTTTTATATTCTTTCTAACATATCTGTAGTTTCCTAGTCCAATTTTATTTTTTACTTCCTTATTGTTCTCTCTTTTTTTTTCCACCCCACATGGCTTGCAGATCTTGGTTCATGAACTGGGGGTCAGGCTGAAGCTCCTGGAATTGGAGCTCAGAGTCCAAACGACTGGATTAACAGAGAACCTCAGACCCCAGGGAATATTCATTGGAGTGAAGTCTCATGGAGGTCCTCATCTCAGCACCAAGACCCAGCTCTACCCAACAGCATACAAACTCCAGTGTTGGAAGCCTCAGGCCAAATAAACAGTAAGACAGGAACACAATCCCAATCATAAAAAAAAAAATGAGAGCAAAAGTTTATGTCACACATGAAGGAACAAGGTAAAAATCTATGAGACCAAATAAATGAAGAGGAAATAAGCAATCGACCTGAAAAAAAATTCAGAGTAATGATAGTAAAGATGATCCAGAATCTTGGAAATAGTAAGAAGGTACAGACTGAGAAAATACAAGAAATGTCTAACAAAGATCTAGAAGAACTAAAGAACAAAAAAAAACAGAGACGGGGGAAGGATTCAAGATGGCAGAAGAGTAAGATGCGGAGATCACCTTCCTCCCCACAAATACATAAGAAATGCATCTACGTGTGGAACAACTCCTACAAAACACCTACTGAACGCTGGCAGAAGACCTCAGACTTCCCAAAAGGCAAGAAACTTCCCACGTACCTGGGTAGGGCAAAAGAAGAAGAAAAAACAGAGACAAAAGAATAGGGACGGGACCTGCACCAGTGGGAGGGAGCCGTGAAGGAGGAAAGGTTTCCACACACTAGGAAGGCCCTTCACGGACAAAGACTGTGGGTGGTGGAAGGGGGGAGATTCGGAACCATGGAGGAGAGTGCAGCCACAGGGGTGTGGAGGGCAAAGAGGAGGGATTCCCGCATAGAGGATCGGTGCTGACCAGCACTGACCAGCCCAAGAGGCTTGTCTGCTCACCCGCCAGGGCAAGTGGGTGTTGGGAGCTGAGGCTCTGACTTCAGAGGTCAGACCCCAGGGAGTGGACTGGGGTTGGCTGTATGAACACAGCCTGAAGGGGGCTAGTGCACCACAGCTAGCTGGTAGGGAGTCTGGAAAAAGTCGGGACCTGCAGAAGAGGCAAGAGACTTTTTCTTGCCTCTGTTTCCTGGTACGCAAGGAGAGGGGATTAAGAGCACTGCTTCAAGGAGCTCCAGAGATGGGCGTGAGCCACTGGTATCAGTGTGGACCGCAGAGATGAGCATGAGATGCTAAGGCTGCTACTACTGCCACAAAGAAGCCTGTGTGCAAGCACAGGTCACTATCCACACCTCCCCTCCCAGGAGCCTGTGCAGCCCGTCACTGCCAGGGTCCCATGATCCAGGGACAACTTCCCGGGGAGAACGCACAGCGTGCCTCAGGCTGGTGCAACATTACACCAGCCTCTGCCACTGCAGGCTCGCACTGCACTCAGTACCGCTCCGTCCCCCTGGCCTGAGTGAGCCAGAGCCCCCAAATCAGCTGCTTCTTTAACCCCATCCTATCTGAGCGAAGACCAAATGCCCTCAGGCGACCTACACACAGAGGTGGGTGCAAATCCAAAGCTGAAACCAGGAGCTGTGCGAACAAAGAAGTGAAAGGGAAATCTCTCTCAGCAGCCTCAGGAGCAGTGGATTAAGTCTCCACAATCAACTTGATGTACCCTGCATCTGTGGAATACCTGAATAGACAAGAGTTATCCCAAATTCAGGAGGTGGACTTTGGAAGCAACTATATATATATATATACACATACATATATTTTCCCCCCTTTTTCTCTTTTTCTGAGTGTGTATGTTTCTGTGTGTGATTTTGTCTATATAGCTTTGCTTTTACCAAGTGTCCTAGGGTTCTCTCTGTCCGTTTTTTGTTGTTGTTGTTTTAGTTAAAAAATTTTATTCTTAATAATTATTTTTTATTTTAATAACTTTATTTTATATTTTTTTTCTTCTTTCGTTCTTTCTTTCTTTTTTCCTTCCTTTTATTTTGAGCCGAGTGGAGGACAGGCTCTTGGTGCTCCAGCCAGGTGTCAGGGCTGTGCCACTGAGGTGGGAGAGCCAAGTTCAGGACACTGGTCAAAAAGAGACATTCCAGCTCCACATAAAATCAAACGGTGAAAATCTCCCAGAGATCTCCATCTCAATGCCAAGACCTAGCTCCACTCAATGACAAGCAAGCTATAGTGCTGCACATCCTATGCCAAACAACTAGCAAGACAGGAACAAAACCCCATCCATTAGCCCAGAGGTTGCCTAAAACCATAATAAGGCCACAGACACCCCAAAACACATAACCAGACATGGACCTGCCAACCAGAAAGACAAGCTCCAGCCTCATCCACCAGAACACAGGCACTAGTCCCCTCCACAAGGAAGCCTACACAACTCACTGAACCAACCTTAGCCACAGACATCAAAAAAATGGAAACTACGAACCTGCAGCCTGCAAAAAGGAGACCCCAAACAGGCTAAGTTAAGCAAAATGAGAAGACAGAGAAACACACAGCAGATGAAGGAGCAAAGCAAAAACCGAGTAGACCTAACAAATGAAGAGGAAATAGGCAGTCTACCTAAAAAAGAATTCAGAATAATGATAGTAAAGATGATCCAAAATCTTGGAAAAATAATGGAGAAAATACAAGAAACGTTTTACAAGGACCTAGAAGAACTAAAGATGAAACAAGCAACAATGAACAACACAATAAATGAAATTAAAAATTCTCCAGAAGGGACCAATAGCAGAATAACTGAGGCAGAGGAATGGATAAGTGACCTGAAAGTTAAAATAGTGGAAATAACTACTGCAGAGCAGAATAAAGAAAAAAGAATGAAAAGAATTGAGGACAGTCTCAGAGACCTCTGGGACACATTAAATGCATCAGTATTCGAATTATAGGGGTCCCAGAAGAAGAAAAGAAAAAGAAAGGAACTGAGAAAATATTTGAAGAGATTATAGTTGAAAACTTCCCTAATATGGGAAAGGAAATAATTAATCAAGTCCAGGAAGCACGGAGAGTCCCATATAGGATAAATCCAAGGAGAAACACACCAAGACACATATTAATCAAACTATCAAAAATTACATAAAAAGAAAAAATATTAAAAGCAGCAAGGGAAAAACCACAAATAACACACAAGGGAATCCCCATAAGGTTAACAGCTGATCTCCCAGCAGAAACTCTGCAAGCCAGAAGGGAGTGGCAGGACATCTTTAAAGTGATGAAGGAGAAAAACCTACAACCAAGATTACTCTAACCAAGGATCTCATTCAGATTTGACAGAGAAATTAAAAAGTTTACAGACAAGCAAAAAATTAGAGAATTCAGCACCACCAAACCAGCTTTACAACAAATGCTAAAGGAACTTCTCTAGGCAGGAAACACAAGAGAAGGAAAAGACCTACAATAATAAACCCAAAAAGTAAGAAAATGGGAATAGGAACATCCATATCAATAATTACCTTAAATGTAAATGGACTAAATACTCCAACCAAAAGACATAGATTGGCTGAATGGATACAAAAACAAGACCCGTATATATGTTGTCTACAATACACTCACTTCAGATCTAGGGACACATACAGACTGAAAGTGAGGGGATGGAAAAAGATATTCCATGCAAATGGAAATCAAAAGAAAGCTGGAGTAGCAATTCTCATATCAAACAAAATGGACTTTAAAACAAACAGAGACAAAGAGACAAAGAAGAACACTACATAATGATCAAGGGATCAATCCAAGAAGAAGATATAACAATTGTAAATATTTATGCACCCAACATAGGAGCACATCAATATATAAGGCAAAAACTAACAGCCATAAAAGGGGAAGTCAGCAGTAACACAATCATAGTAGGGGACTTTAACACCCCACTTTCACCAATGGACAGATCATCCAAAATGAAAATAAGTAAGGAAACACAACCTTTAAATGATATATTAAACAAAATAGACTTAATTGATATTTATAGAACATTCTATCCAAAAACAACAGAATACACATTCTCAAGTGCTCATGAAATATTCTCCAGTATAGATCATATCTTAGGTCACAAATCAAGCCTTGGTAAACTTAAGAAAATTGAAGTCATATCAGGTATCTTTTCCAACCAAAATGCTCTGAGACTAAATATCAATTACAATAAAATAAACTGTAAAAAAATGCAATTACATGGAGGCTAAACAATACACTACTTAATAACCAAGAGATCACTAAAGAAACCAAAGAGGAAATCAAAAAAATACCTAGAAACAAATGACAATAAAAACACGATGACCCAAAACTTATGGGATGCAGGAAAAGCAGTTCTAAGAGGGAAGTTTATAGCAATACAATCCTACCTTAAAAAACAAGAAACATCTCAAATAAAAAACCTAACCTTACACCCAAAGCAATTTGAGAAAGAAGAACAAAAAAACCCCAAGGTTAGCAGAAGGAAAGAAATCATAAAGATCAGATTAGCAATAAATGAAAAAGAAATAAAGGAAACGATAGCAAAGATCATTAAAAGTAAAAGCTGGTTCTTTGAGAAAATAAACAAAACTGATAAACCATTAGCAAGCCTTATCAAGAAAAAAAGGGAGAAGATTCAATTCAATAGAATTAGAAATGAAAAAGAAGTAACAACTGACACTGCAGAAATACTAAGGATCATGAGATATTACTACAAGTAACTCTACACCAAAAAAAAGGACAACCTGGAAGAAGTGGACAAATTCTTAGAAAGGCACAACCTTCTGAGGCTGAACCAGGAAGAAATAGAAAATATGAACAGACCAATCAGAAGAACTGAAATTGAAACTGTGATTAAAAATCTTCCAACACACAAAAGCCCAGGACCAGATGGCTTCACAGGGGAATTCTATCAAACATTTAGAGAGGAGCTAACACCTATCCTTCACAAACTCTTCCAAAATATAGCAGAGGGAGGAACACTGCCAAACTCATTCTACAAGGCCGCCATCACTCTGATACCAAAACCAGAGAAAGATGTTACAAAGAAAGAAAACTACAGGCCAATGCCACTGATGAACATAGATGCAAAAATCCTCAACAAATTACTAGTAAAGAGAATCCAAAAGCACATTAAAAGGATCATACACTATGACCAAGCGGGGTTTATCCCAGGAATGCAAGGATTCTTCAATATACGCAAATCAATCAATGTGATACACCATATTAACAAATTGAAGGAGAAAAACCATATGATCATCTCAATAGATGCAGAGAAAGCTTTCAACATATTTCAACACCCATTTATGATAAAAACCCTCCAGAAAGTAGGCAAAGAGGGAACCTTCCTCAACATATCAAAGGCTATACATGACAAACCCACACCCAACATCGTCTTCAGTAGTGAAAAAATTAACCATTTCCACTAAGATCAGGAACAAGACAAGGTGGCCCACTCTAACCACTATTATTCAACATAGTTTTGGAAGTTTTAGGCACAGCAATCAGAGAAGAAAAAGAAATAAAAGGAATCCAAATTGGAAAAGAAGAAGTAATGCTGTCACTGTTTGCAGATGACATGATACTATACATAGAGAATCCTAAACATGCTACCAGAGAAATACTAGAGTTAATCAATGAATTTGGTAAAGTCACAGGAGACAAAGTTAATGTACAGAAATCTCTGGCATTCCTATACACTCATGATGAAAAATCTAAAAGTGAAATTAAGAAAACATTCCCATTTATCATTGCAACAAAAAGGATAAAATATCTAGGAATAAACCTACCTAAGGAGACAAAAGACTTGTATGCAGAAAATTATAAGACACTGATGAAAGGCATTAAAGATGATACAAATAGATGTTCTCTGATTGGAAGAATCCACTTTGTGAACATGACTCTACTACCCAAAGAAAGCTACAGTTTCAATGCAATCCTTATCAAATTACCACTGGCATTTTTCACAGAAGTAGAACAAAAAAATTTCACAATTTGTGTGGATACACAAAAGACCCTGAATGCACAAAGCAATCTTTTTTTTTTTTCAGTATGCTGGCTCCCCACTGTTGTGGCCTCTCCTGTTGCAGAGCACAGGCTCTGGAAACAGTCTCAGTGGTCATGGCTCACAGGTCCAGCTGCTCCATGGCATGTTGGATCTTCCCGGACCAGGGCACAAACCTGTGTCCCCTGCATCGGCAGGCAGACTCTCAAACACTGTGCCACCAGGGAAGCCTGACAAAGCAATCCTGAGAAAGAAAAATGGAGCAGGAGGAATCAGGTGCCCTGACTTCAGACTATACTACAAAGCTACAGTAATCAAGACAGTATGGTACTGGCACAGAAACAGAAATATAGATCAATGGAACAGGATAGAAAGCCCAGAGATAAACCCACGCACATATAGTAACCATAACTTTGATAAAGGAGGCAAGAATGTACAGTGGAGAAAAGACAGCCTCTTCAATAAGTGGTCTTGGGAAAGCTGGACAGGTACATGTAAAAGTATGAATTTAGAACACTGCCTAATGCCATACACAAAAATAAACTCAAAATGGTTTAAAGACCTAAATGTAAGGCCAGACACCATCAAACTCTTAGAGGAAAACATAGGCAGAACTCTCTGTGACATAAGTCACAGCAAGATCCTTTTTGACCCACTTCCTGGAGAAATGGAAATAAAAACAACAAAAATAATGGGACCTAATGTAACTTAAAAGCTTTTGCACGACAAAGGAAGCCATAAACAAGATGAAAGGTCAACCCTTGGAATGGGAACAAATATTTTCAAATGAAGCAACTGACAAAGGATTAATCTCCAAGATTTACATGCAGCTCAATATCAAAAAAGCAAACAACTCAATCCAAAAATGGGCAGAAGACCTAAATAGACATTTCTCCAAATAAGCTATACAGATTGCCAACATACGCATGAAAGGATGCTCAACATCATTAATCATTAAAGAAATGCAAATCAAAACTACAATGAGATATCACCTCACACCAGTTAGATTGACCATCATCAAAACATCTACAAACAATAAATGCTGGAGAGGGTGTGGAGAAAAGGGCACCCTCTTGCACTGCTGGTGGGAAAGTAAATTGATACAGCCACTATGGAGAACAGTATGGACATCCCTTGAAAATCTAAAAATATTCATTGCAGCTCTATTTACAACAGCCGGGACATAGAAGCAATCTAAGTGTCCATTAACAGATGAATGGATAAAGAAGACATGGCACATGTATACAATGGAATGTCACTCAGCCATAAAAAGAAATGAAACTGAGTTATTTGTAGTGAGGTGGATGGACCTAGAGTCTGTCATACAGAGTGAAGTAAGTCAGAAAGGGAAAAACAAATACCATGTGCTAACACCTATGGAATCTAAAAAAAGAAAAAACTGGTCATGAAGAACTTAGGTGCAAGAAAGGAACAAAGATGCAAACCTACTAGAGAATGGACTTGAGGATACGGGTAGGGGGAAGCGTAAACTGGGACAAAGTGAGAGAGTGGCATGGACGTATATACACTACCATATGTACAATAGATAGGTAGTGGGAAGCAGCCGCATAACAAGGGAGATCAGCTTGGCTCTTTGTGACCACCTAGAGGGGTAGGATAAGGAGGGTGTGAGGGAGGGAAATGCAAGAGGGAAGAGATATGGGGACATACGTATATGTATAGCTGATTCACTTTCTTGTAAAGTAGAAACTAACACACCACTGTAAAGCAATTATACTCCAATAAAGATGTTTAAAAAAAGACACAGATGAACAACACAATAACTGAAATGAGAAATACATTAGAAGGAATCATTAACAGAATAAGTGAGGCAGAAGAACAAATAAGTGAGCTGGAAGACAAAATGGTGGAAATTACTGCTGAGGAACAGAATAAAGAAAAAAGATTGAAAAGAATTGAAGACAATCTCAGAGACTTCTGGGACAACACTAAATGCACCAACATTTGAATTATAGCATCCAAGAAGAAGAAGAGAAAAAGAAGGGTCTGAAAAAATATTTGAAATGATTATAGTCGAATCCTTCCCTAATATGGGAAAGGAAAGATTCACCCAATTCCAGGAAGTGCAGAGATTCCCATACAGGATAAACCCTAGGAAAAGCACATAAAGACACATATTAATCAAAGTAACAAAAATTCAATTCAAAGAAAACATATTAAAAGCAGCACGGGAAAAACAAATAATGACATACAAAGGAATCCCCATAAGATTAACAGCTGATTTTTCAGTCTGCAGGCCAGAAAGGAGTGGCAGGATATCCTTAAAGTGGTGAAAGACAAAAACCTACTACGAAGATTACCCAGCAATGATCTCATTCAGATTTGACAGAGAAATCAGAAGCTGTTCAGACAAGCAAAAGCTAAGAGAATTCAGGACCACCAAATCAGCTTTACCACAAATGCTAATGAAACTTCTCTAGGTGGGAAACACAAGAGAAGAAAAAGACCCACAAAAACGAACCCAAAACAATTAAGAAAATGGTAATAGGAACATACATATCGATAATAACCTTTAATTTAAATGGATTAAATTCTCCCACCAAAAGACACAGACTTGCTGAATGGATATAAAAATAAGACCCATATATATACTGTCTACAAGAGACTCACTTCAGAGCTAGGGACACATACAGGCTGAAAGTGAAAGGATGGAAAAAGATATTCCATGCAAATGGAAATCAAAAGAAAGCTGGAGTAGCAATATCCATATCAGATAAAATAGACGTTAAAATAAAGACTGTTACAAGAGATAAGGATGGACACTACATAATGATCAAAGGATCAATCCAAGAAGAAGATATAACAATTATAAATATTTATGCATCCAACATAGAGCACCTCAATACATAAGGCAAATGCTAATAACCATGAAAGGAGAAGTGGACAGTAACACAATAATAGTAGGGGACTTTAACACCCCACTTACGCCAAAGGACAGATCACCCAAACAGAAAATAAATAAGGAAACACAAGCTTTAAATGACACAATTGACCATATAGATTTAATTGATATTTATACAACATTCCACCCAAAAGTGGCAGAATACACTTTCTTCTCAAGTGCACATAGAATACTCTCCAGGATAGATCACATCTTGGGTCACAAATCAAGCCTTGGAAAATTTAAGAAAATTGAAATCATATCAAGCATCTTTTCTGACTACAGCACTATGAGACTGGAAATCAATTACAGAAAAAAAAACTGTAAAAACAAATACATGGAGGCTAAACAGTGCACTACTAAATAACCAAGAGGTCACTGAAGAAATCAAAGAAGAAATAAATAATACATAGAAACAAATGACAATGAAAACATGATGACCCAAAACCTATGGGACACAGCAAAAGCAGTTCTAAGAGGGAAGTTTATAGCAATTCAATCTCACCTCAAGAAACAAGAAAAATCTCAAATAAACAATCTAACCCTCTACTTAAAACAACTACAGAAAGAACAAAGAAACGCCAAAGTCAGTAGAAGGAAAGAAATCATAAAGATCAGAGCAGAAATAAGTGAAATAGAAGAGAAGAAAACAATAACAAAGATCAATAAAACTAACATTTGGTTCTTTGAGAAGATAAACAAAATCGATAAACCCTTACCAAGACTCATCAAGAAAAAAAGGAAGAGGAAGCAAAACAATAAAATAAGAAATGAAAAAGGAGAAATCACAACTGACACTGCAGAAATACAAAGGCATTAAAAGACTACTGTAAACAACTATATGTCAATAAAATGCACAACCACAAAGAAATGGACAAATTCTTGGAAAGGTACAATTTTCCAAGACTGAATCGGGAAGAATTAGAAAATATAAACAGACTTATCACAAGTAGTGAAATTGAAACTGTAATTAAAAATCTTCCAAGAAACAAAAGTCCAAGACCAGATTGCTTCACAGGCGAATTCTATCAAACATTAAGAGAAGAGCTGACACCGATCCTTCTCAAACTCTTCAAAAAAATTGCAGAGGGAGAAGCACTCCCAAATTCATTCTACGAAGCCACCATCACTCAAATACCAAAACCAGAAAAAGATATCACAAAGAAAGAAAATTATAGACCAATATCACTGATGAACATAGATGTAAAAATCCTCAACAATATACTAGCAAACAGAATCCAAGAACACATTAAATGGATCATACACTATGATTAAGTGGGATTTATTCCAGAGATGCAAGGATTCTCCATTATATGCAAATCAGTCAATGTGATACACCACATTAACAAATTAATGTATAAAAACCACATGATCATCTCAATAGATGCAGAAAAAGTTTTTGACAAAATCAACACCCACTTACGATAAAAACTCTCCAGAAAATGGGCAATAGAGGGAAGCTACCTCAACATAATAGAGCTCATATAGGACCAACCCACAGCAAGCATCATTCTCAATGGTGAAAAACTGAAAGCATTTCCACTAAGATCAGGAACAACACAAGGATGTCCACTCTCACCAACTAGTAGAACTAATCAATGAATTTGGTAAGGTTGCAGGATACAAAATTAATGCACAGAAATCACTGGCATTCCTATACACCAACAATGAAAACTCAAAAAGAGAAATTAAGGAAACAATCCCATTTACCATCACAACTAAAACAATAAAATACCGAGAATAAACCTGCCTAAGTAGGGGAAAGACTGGCACTCAGAAAGCTGTAAAACACTGATGATAGAAATCAAAGATGACATAAACAGATGGAGAAATATACCATGTTCTTGGATTGGAAGAATAAACATTGTGAAAATGACTATACCACCCAAAACAATCTACAGATTCTATGCAATCCCTATCAAACTACCAATGGCATTCTTCACAGAATTAGAACGAAAAATTTTACAATTCGTATAGAAACACAAAAGACCCCGAATAACAAAAGCAATCTTGAGAAAGAAAAACGGAGCTGGAGGAATCAGGCTCCCCAACTTCAAACTATACCACAAAGCTACAGTAATCAAGATGGTATGGTACTGGCACAAAAACAGAAATATAGGTCAATGGTACAGGATAGAAAGCCCAGAGATAAACCCATGCACATATGGTCACCTAGTTAATGACAAAGGAGGCAAGAACATACAATGCAGAAAAGATATCCTATTCAATAAGTGGTGCTGGGAAAACTGCACAGCTACATGTAAAAGAATGAAATTAGAACACTTCCTAACACCATACACAAAAATAAACTCAAAATGGATTAAAGACCTAAATGTAAGAGCAGACACTATAAAACTCTTAGAGGAAAACATAAGAGAAACACTCTTTGACATAAACCACAAGATCTTTTTTGACCCACCTCCTAGAATAACAGAAATAAAAGCAAAAATAAACAAATGGGACTTAATTAAACTTAAAAGCTTTTGAATAGCAAAGGAAACCATAAACAAGACAAAAAGACAGCCCACAGAATGGGAGAAAATATTTGCAAATGAAACAACAGACAAAGGATTAATCTCGACAATATACAAACAGCTCATGGAGCTCAACATCAGAAAAAACAATCCAATTAAAAAATGGGCAGAAGACCTAAATAAGCATTTCACCAAAGAAGACATACAGATGGTCAAGAGGCACATGAATAGATGTTCAACATCACTAATTATTAGAGAAATGCAAATCAAAACTACAATGAGGTATCATCTCACACCAATTAGAATGGCTATTACCAAAAAATCTAGAAATAATAAATGCTGGAAAGGGTGTGGTGAAAGGGAACCCTCTTGCACTGTTGGTGGGAATGTAAGTTGATGCAACCACTATGGAAAACAGTGTGGAGGTTCCTTAAAAACAAAAAATAGAACTAGCAATCCTACTACTGGGCATATACCCTGAGCAAACCATAATTCAAAAAGAGTCATGTACCACAATTTTCACTGCAGCACTATTTACAATAGCCAGGACATGGAAGCAACCTAAATGTCCATCAACAGAGGAATGGATAAAGAAAGTGTTGCACATATATACAATGGAATATTACTCAGCCATAAAACGGAATGAAATTGAGTTATTTATAGTGAGGTGGATGGAGTCTGTCATACAGAGTGAAGTAAGTCAGAAAGAGAAAAACAAATACTATATGATAACACATATATATGGAATCTAAAAAAAAATGGTCCTGATGAATGTAGTTGCAGGGCAGGAATAAAGATGTAGACATAGAGAATGGACTTGAGGGCACAGGGTGGGTGGGGGAAGCTGGGACAAAGTGAGAGTAACATCAACATATATACACTACTGAATGTAAAACAGTTAGCTAGTGGGAAGTAGCAACATAGCACAGGGAGATCAGATCGGTGCTTTGCGATGACCTAGAGTGGTGGGATAAGGAGGATGGGAGGGAGGCTCAAGAGGGAGGGGATATGGGGACGTATGTATGCATATGGCTGATTCACTTTGGTGTACAAGAGAAACTAACACAGTATTGTTAAGCAATTATACTCCAATAAAGATCTATTTTTTAAAAAAAAGAGTGGAGTCTCTTTCCCACAGCCCTCTGTCTGTCCTGAAAGTAAGCCTCATTGGCCTTCAATGCCAAATATCTGGGGGTTTGTCTTCCCAGTGCAGGACCCCCAGGCTTGGGAGCTCGATGTGGGGCTCAGACTCCTCACTCTTTAAGAGAACCTCAGCAATTGCAACTGTGGGTTGCCTACCCAGGGGTATTGGTCTTGACCATATTATGTTTCCACCTTTCCTACTTGTCTCATCGTGGTTCCTTCTTTATCTTTAGCTGTAGAAGTTCTTTTCTTCTAGTCTTCAGGTCACTGCCATGGATAATTGCTCTGCATATAATTGCAATTTTGGTGTGGTTGTGGGAAGAGGTGAGTTCAGGATGTTCCTACTCTACCATCGTGGTCACTTTCCCAAGAGCCAGTGTTTTAGTTTTAGTCTGAAGGCAGGAAAAAAACGCTGTCCCAGATCAAAGGGAGTCAGGCAGGAGGAGTTCCCCCTTTCTCAGCCTTTTTGTTCTATTCAAGTCTTCAACTGATTGGGTGAGTCCCACCCATATTAGAGGGGGCAATCTACTCTACTCAAACAGTTCAAAATATTAATTTCATCCACAAATACCCTCACAAATATACCCAGAATAATGTTTGACAAAATATCTGGGCACCCTATGGCCCAGTCAGGTTGACACATAAAATTAACCTTCATACTACTGAAAGCAATCAATAGATTCAATGCAATTCCTGTTAAATCTCAATGTCATTTTCTGCAGAAATAGAAAAAAATTCTACAATTCATATGGAATCTCAAAGGATTCCAGACAGCCAAAACAATCTTGAAGAAGAAAGTTTGAGGACTCACAATTCTTGATTTCAAAACTCACTATAAAGCTACAGTAATCAAAACAGTGTCATATCGTCATAAAATCAGACATATATACCAATGAAGCAAAATAAAGAGTCAAAAAATTAATCCTCATGTATATAGTCAAATGGTCTTTCACAAGGGTACCAATATACAATGAGCTCCCAACAAATGGTGTTGGGAAAACTAGATATCTACATCTGAAAGAAAGAAGTTGTACACTTACCTTACATCATATGCAAAAATTAACTCAAAATGGCTTAAAGACCTAAACATAAGGCCTAAAAGTATAAAACTCTTACAAGAAAACATAGGAGAAAAACTTTATGACATTGGATTT
The DNA here is from genome assembly GCF_963455315.2 of Globicephala melas. Taxonomy (NCBI): domain Eukaryota; kingdom Metazoa; phylum Chordata; class Mammalia; order Artiodactyla; family Delphinidae; genus Globicephala; species Globicephala melas. The sequence continues at coordinate 56,032,636 of NC_083335.1, forward strand.
GGAAATGATTTCTTGGATATGACACCAAAAACATAGGCAACAGCATCAACAAAAAATAGACAAATGGAACTACATCAAACTTAAAAGCTGCTTATCAAAGGAAATAACAGAATGAAAAGGCAAACTATGAAATGGGAGAACATATTTGCAAATCATATATCTGATAAGGGGTTAATATCTAGAATATAAAATGAACTCATGTGACTCAACAACAAAAAAATAACCCCATTAAAATATAGGCTACAAAGAAAATATACAAATGGCCAACAACAAGCATATGTAAAGATGTTCTACATCACTAACCATTAGGTATATGCAAATCAAAACCACAGTGAGATATTGCCTTATTAGGATAGCCACTATCAAAGACTGACAAACAAACAGAAAATAACAAGTGTTGGCAAGAATGTGGAGAAATTGGAACCCTCGTGCACTGTTAATGGTATATAAAATGGTGCATCTGCTATGAAAACAGAACAAACATTCCTCAAAAAATTAAAACTAGAACTACCATACGATCCAGCAATCCCATGTATGGGTATTTAACCAAAATAATTGAAAGCAGGATCTCAACAAGATATTTGCATACCCATGTTCATTGTAGCATTATTCACAATAGCCAAGAGGTGGAAGCAACCCAAATGTCTACTGACAGATGAATATATAAAGAAAATGTATTATATATATGCAATGGAATATTATCCAGCCTTACAAAAGAAGGAAATCTTGTCACATATACAAGATGGATGAATCTTGAGAACATTATGTTATGTGAAATAATCTAGTCACAAAAAGACAAATACACTATGATTCCACTTATATGGGATAAAGTAGTCAAATTCATAGAGCTTGAATGTAAACAGAAGGGCCCTGGTGATTTCTAGGGTCTGGGAGGGGGGGAAAGGGGGAGTTGTTTTTTAATGTGTGTAGAGTTTCAGTTTTGCAAGGTGAAAAAGGTATGGAGACTTGTTTTATAACAATATACTTAACGCTACTGAACTATACACTTAAAATGGTTAAGATGGTAAATTTCATGTTCCATTTTATCACAATTTAAATAAAAATTTTTAGGGAACTTATATTGTTCTATGAAGAGTCACTGTGGAGGTGCAGGGGGTCTTGACACCCCCAAAGGAGCCCAGACCTAATTGTCAGATTGTACAAGTTATATTGTTGGGGGGTGGCCTTTAGGGTAGAGAGGGATAGTAAAACTTTAATCCCGGTGGAGTTTTAATTTTAGTTTTGTTATTCATGGGTAATATAGAATTAATGTGTTATCAGAAATAAAGCTCAAACCCCTTTAGAATTTATTATTAGAGGATCATGCTTAATGGTATTCACCTTTGCTTTCAATCTAGCCTCATTTTTAATGGGATGGGACAAGATTGAAACTGTGGAAATTTTATTGAGTCCTTTATTCAAGAGCCTAACATTTTGTATTTTGTCAGAAGGTAGGTTGAAATATGAATCATTTTTCACTGTGTATTAGGAAGAGACAGTACATTTTATAATGCTGTTTTTATAGGAGACTAACCCATTAGCACAGCTCAGGAGTCAGTAAAAGGTGTGGACAAGGACCATGGATACCCAAAGCATTTTCTGGTACTAAAACAATAGCTTGTAGTTCAGCTAATTGAGCTGACTCTTGGTTCCATACTTGGTCAGGGATGTCCCCATGAAGGGATAGAAAACAGTTGTCTCCAGTGGGCTCTATCACTTGTGATAGTGACTCTACCATACTTAAATTTACAAACTTCTTTTCTTGTTCCCCAACATGTCCCAGCCCTGCAAGTGGCTGATGGCTCCAGGAGAAGGGTGACCTCCTCTAGCATCATAGTCTTGGTCAAGGCACTGAAGACAAGAAGAAATCATTTTCTCCTACAAATAAAAATGCCAGATGGCTCAGATCTGGCTTTACCCTAAATATGTCTTTTTTTTTTTTTTTTTTTTTTTGCGGTATGCGGGCCTCTCACTGTTGTGGCCTCTCCCGTCGCGGAGCACAGGCTCCAGACGCGCAGGCTCAGCGGCCATGGCTCACGGGCCCAGCATCTCCGCGGCATGTGGGAACCTCCCAGACCGGGGTATGAACCCGTGTCCCCTGCATCAGCAGGCGGACTCCCAACCACTGTACCACCAGGGAAGTCCTAAATATGTCATTTTAATTTTAGCCAGGAGGCTTCTGTGGCTGTGCCAAGCTGGTGGGGCACTGCCATCATGACCCAAGGCATGATGGGCAACTGCATCCAAAGTGTTACTGGTTTAGGACCAATGAGCTTCATGTCCAATAAGGTCTAATATACAGCTAGCAATTGTTTTATTAAAGTATATCTAGGAGCTGATATAGTCCAGAGGTTCTGGGAAGCATGAGTAAGTGTGGCTAAGGCTTTATCTAGAAAAGAGTGGCCTGGTAACATTAAAGGAAGTGGTTGTTGCATAGCACAGCCTCTAGGACTTGTTGGTGAGGCAGGCCCCATTTATAATGAGGAGACACACAAGTAATGAAATTTGTAAATGGGAATATGTCCAGCTCAAAAATCCAGTTAAGCCCAAGAAATGTTATTACAAAGCTCTTTAATGAGTATTTGTATGTCTACATAGAATGTTATTAATGAAATTTCATACCTGGATTCTGGGAGGCAACTGGATATGATTGAGGGCTTGTATGCATCATCTATATGTGAGGGCTGGACCTTTCAGGTATCATGGAGCACCAAGTAAGGCTGTATTGTGTTCCTTTGAAGAGGAATGGAAATTGAGGCTGGAAAGCTGTTGAAAGAGGCACTGCAAGATGGGAATAAAGACACAGACCTACTAGAGAATGGACTTGAGGATATGGGGAGGGGGAAGGGTAAGCTGGGACAAAGTGAGAGAGTGACATGGACATATATACACTACCAAACTTAAAATAGGTAGGTAGTGGAAAGCAGCTGCATAGCACAGGGAGATCAGCTCTGTGCTTTGTGACCACCTAGAGGGGTGGGATAGGGAGGGTGGGAGGGAGGGAGACGCAAGAAGGAAGAGATATGGGGACATATGTATATGTATAACTGATTCACTTTGTTATAAAGCAGAAACTAACAAACACACCATTGTAAAGCAATTATACTCCAATAAAGACGTTAAAAAATAATAAAAATTTTAAAAAATAGAAAGAAAAATCTTTTTTTAAAAAAAGAGGCACTGAATAGAACATGTTAGCCAAATCTATCATAACAGAGTATTTTTCAATAGCCTACCGAATAGAATTTGTATTTTCAATGTTTGGAATTGGAATTTTATAGGTAACACTGTGATAAGAAGTATTATAAATCATAATCAGGCTCCATTCAACTTTACTTTATCTTAATATAGGTCAAATGGGACTTGCCAAAGGAAAAAAAACATTGGAATAATTATACCCTCCTTCAAAAGTCTGGTCTCTAATTTGGTAACTCTTATTATAGTTGAAATTGTTGAGTCCTATGGCAAATATATAGTGTGTCATTTAGTGAGATTGACAATTAGGGCTGAAGATTGAATTGTAGATAATTTATTATATCTGGTCTGGACTATAGACATAAAATCAATTATGCTCCCTTTCATTTATTATGGAATCTTATAATAAACTTTGAATTTTAGTCTAAGGACTTTGATTTAGCAGAACAAGTTTTGTGTCGTTATTACAATGATTTCTTTCTTTACTCTTAGTAATTTCTTCTTTTCCTTTTGTAACTTAGGATATTTGGGGGATATTTTAATTTAATTTAATTTAATTTAATTTAATTTAATTTAAATGTTTTCTTCTCTGAGGAATCCCAATGTATATCAGAATATTGCAACAGAATTGAGTACAGCTACTGAAACATAAGTACATTTGACCTTGTAGGGCTCTAATGAACCATCTGCCATTGGAGGCATGGAGTCCTGAAAGCCACATAGAAACTCTTCCTCATACAAGTAACCACCCGGAGGATTCCTAGCCCCTTTATAGGCAGTGTTCTGGAAATGCAGAGGTCAATGCCTGGCCAAGATAAAGTCATGTGGATCTTTTCTCTCCAGTGAATGGGCCTGGTACCTCCTAGGGTGTGGTCATGGGTCAGGCGCCTCAGCTTCTATTCCATTTTATGCTCCTCCAACCCTATCTAGTGTCAGGGTCCTCAGTCCTGTTTCCTCACTTGTAATGTCAGGCTTAGACCTACTAAATTTGAGGCAAATGCTTGGTAGAACCCAGCAGACAGAAGCTGCAGTCCTCAAGGTGCTAAAACAGCATTACACTTCCTTCAGTCCTAAGTGAATCAGGGCCATGCTAGGTCCTGCTCAGAATTGGGAATATTCCTCTCTCTACAATTTGAGTTGCACATTATTGCCTAATCACTGAGGTAGCTCTACTTAAGCTCTATATCTCAAAAAACTTCTTTCACCTTGATGCTAGATCTTCACTCTCTCTAGGGCTTAAACATAGTATATGAATCCAGGCTGGAGAATAAATGTCAGGCATTCCCCTCCATGTTCTTCTTCTCTTCCATCCACTCAGCAAGTCCTTCAAGCAGACCTCCTTTTCCTAGGCTCTTTCCACATGCAAAAAGATGATCAGTGCATCAGTGAGCTCAGACACTATCATTTAGGCTCAGCCAGGGCCCCTAACGACAGTCAAGAGTAATTCATTTTCTGTCGCTGATGAAGTGCCATATGAGTGACAAAAATAAATAGTACTATTACTGCTGGTACAGTTTAGTTATCCAATTCTGATAGCACAAACCAAACCAAACCAAAACATTCTATGAGCATATGATCAATGCATGAACTGGACATTGTTTGGACTTGATTAGGTGAATTTTTTCTTGGTCTTGTTGGTACTAAAATCTATTAGTGATACTCATTTACCAGGTTTCAGGTTATAGTCTCACAGTGAAGAGAGAGTATGTGGGTTCTATCCATAACTGAAATGAGTATAACCCTTTCCTTATGTTTTGGGACATCTAGAATATGGTCCTGCTCATTAGCAGATCAAATAGACTTGGAGTTCAGAGAAAGGTACAAAACATTAATTTTGGGGGTTGTCTTTCAGTTCATTCAAAGTCATTGCATATGGATATCTGCGAATTCCCTTTCATTTTGATTTCTCTCCCTCCTCATTTTTTATACCTCTTCCTCTCCCCACAGTTCCAACTCTAGTGTCATGGTCACAGGAATAGTCATTCCTGACTCCATCTTGTGTTTTGATAGCTATTCATAGGCTTATGTATGGAGAAGTTTAGGTTGTTCAGCTTCTTTTAGGAATGAGCTAGGTGTATAAATAAATAAAATAAAAACATACCTATTTACACAGATTTTAAAATGCTTTTTCTTTTGCTTCTAGTATGAGTGCTTTCCAAATATAACCGAGGCTTTGTTTTTATATTTATGAGATGATTTGATGTTTAGCTTCTGTTTCTTATTTCTCATTTAAAAATAAATCTTGTAGCCAACTTTTTAGAAAAGCAGAGCTCTGCAAAAACATTATCATTAGCTAGAGACTGGCATTAAGGGTCTCAAGGGATTGCCAATGAAATAGAGTGTTTTTGCTTCTACAGTTACTGCTTAACCTCACCCAGTTGAACATCCCCACCACTTGATGGTGAGCATGTAGAGCCCTGTAGGTAATTGCCAACATTACTATCTAACCAGTGCTACTGAGTAATTTTCTTGGAGACTCCAAGGACCATTATCAATACCAGAGGAGACAAAGACCTCTTCATTAACTAATCCAATTCCCTTGGCTCAGGCCCCCCTACTCTAATTAACTGCTGGAAACATCTACAATTCAGAAGTGCTAAATGAATAACCCATTGTTTGCTATGAAAACTAACAAGTGGCTAAATGGGGTGCTTAATATTTTCTGAAATGAGGCCTTAATGTAGATGTAAAATTTCCAGAAATATTGAAATAAAAAAACGTAAATACTTTTCAGGAGAGTGGGAGAAACATAGGAACATATACATAAAATTGTATATTTTATAGCATTCTTTATAAGTGAAGCCACTCAGTACAGGAACCTAGAAATATTGTATGCATTATTTACTTTGTCCATAAATGTATCATGTTTGATTTATTTAGAGATTTGAAGGCCCAGGAAAATGTATCAGGATATTTGTGGAAAAGATTTCTCCTAACTTTTATTTTTCTCTTTGAAATTTCAATGCTCTTGGATTTGGGGGCAGTGAATAAAGGAGGTGATACTTTTCATCAGAAATATTTTTAGTTGTCTTGAAGTATTCACAACATATTTTGATTTTTGAGTTGGAATGAATTGGGTTTGGAAGAAATAGTCAATGTAATAAATTGTTGAGGTGGATCAGGAAGGAGAAAAACTTAATGTGGATTGAGTACCTACTATGTGCTAGCAATTTCCTAAATACTTACCTCACTTAGTTCTTTGCATAACCATGCAATATAGATGTTATTTTCAATTTTCAGGTGAGGAAATAGCCTCAAAGGGGATGAGAGCCTTGTCAGGGTCGCACATAAAGTAAGAAGGAACATTTTCCCCTAAGCCTGTGGGTCTCAGATCATAATGTGCATAAGAACCACCTGGGAGGGCATGTTAAATACAGATTCCTATGAAAATATTAAGATATTCTGAATAAATACATTTGGGGCCTGGCCCAGGAATCTGAACTTTTACAAAATAATCTCATAACTCTGATGTAGGAACTCCTGTAACACAGTTTGAGAAACACTGCCCTAATCTATATTTCAACAGACAAAAGATAGTTTTAAGGGGGGCAGCCTGACCAATAGACATGTTTCACTTATTTGAAAGAGTACTCTTGAACTTTAAAAGCCAGGGCATATTTCTGACTCTGGTGTACTGATTTTTCTTCAGTATTATTAGTGTGTCCTTTTCCTTTTTTATTGCAGTATAGTTGATTTATAATATTATGTTAGTTTCAGGTCTACAACATAGTGATTCACTATTTTTGCCGACTATACTCCATTATTGCTTATTACAAGATAATGGCTCTATACAGCACATATTTCTTGCTTGTCTATTTTATACATAGTAGTTTGTATCTGTTAATCCCATACCCCTAATTTGTTCCCTCCTTCCCTTTCTCTTTTGGGAAACACAAGTTTGTTTTCTATATCTGTGAGTCTGTTTCTATTTTGCATATACATTCACTTATTTTACTTTTTAGATTCCACATATAAGTGATATCATAAAGTATTGGTCTTTCTCTGTCTGATGTATTTCACTTAACATAATATTCTCTAGGTCCATCCACATTGCTGCAAATGGCAGAATTTCATTCTTTTTTATAGCTGAGTAATATTCTATCGTGTGTGTGTACATACATACCACATCTTCTTAATCCATTTTTCTGTTGATAGGCACTTGTGTTGCTTCCATATCTTGGCTATTGCAAAATAATGCTGCTATAAACATTGGGGTGTATGTAATTTTTTGAATTAGTGTTTTAATTCTGCATATATACATGCTCAGGAGTATGAAATCTCTGGATCATATGTTAGTTTAATTTTTAGATTTTTTAGCAACCTCCATACTGTTTTCCACAGTTACTGCATCAATTTACATTCCCACAGACAGTGTATAAGGGTTCCCTTTCTCCACATCCTTGCCAACATTTGTTATTTGTAGACTCTTTGATGATAGCAATTCTGACAGGAGTGAGGTGATATTTCATTGTTGCTTTGATTTACATTTCTGTAGTAATTAACAATGTTGAGCATCTTTTCATGTGCCCGTTAGCCATCTACATGGCTTCTTTGGAAAAAAATGACTATTCAGGTCTTCTGTCCATTTTTTCATTAGGTTGTTTCTTTTTTGATATTGAATTGTATGTGCTGTTTGTATATTTTGGATATTAACCCCTTGTTGGTCACATGATTTGCAAATATTTTCTCCCATTCCATAGGTTGATTTTTTGTTTTGTTGATGGTTTCCTTTGCTGTGCAAAACTTTTAAAGTTTAATTAGGTCTCATTTGTTTATTTTTGCTTTTGTTTCTTTTGGCTTAGGAGACTGATCCCCAAAAATATTGCTATGATTTGTCAAAGGGTCCTGCCCATGTTCTCTTCCAGGAGTTTTTATGGTTTATGTTCTTATATTTAGGTCTTTAAACCATTTTGAGTTTATTCATGTATATGGTATGAGGAAATGTTCTAATCTCATTGTTTTACATGTGGCTGTCCAGTTTTCCTAGCACCACTTGTTGAAGAGACTGTCCTTTCTCCAGTGTATATTCTTGCATCCTTTGTTTATAGATTAATTGAACATAGTGTGTGGGTTTATTTCTAGGCTCTCTATTCTGCTCTACTGATCTATGTGTCTGTTTTTATGCCAGTACCATACTCTTTTGATTATTGTAGCTTTGCAGTAAAGTCTGAAGTCAGGGAGCATGATAACTGCAGCTTTCTTCATTTTTTTAAGATTGCTTTTGCAATTCAAGGTCTTCTGTGGTTCTACGTAAATTTTAGGATTATTTGTTCTAGTTCTGTGCAAAATGTCATGGGTGAAGGGATGGAAAAAGATATTTCATACAAACTGAAACAAAAATAAGACAGCGGTAGTAATACTCATATCACACAAAATAGACTTTAAAACAAAGGCTGTAACAAAAGACAAAGAAGGACTTAATATAATGATAAAGAGATCAGTACAAGAAGGGGATATTAAATTGATAACATATATGCACCCAATACAGGAGCACCTAAATATCTAAAGCAAATACTAACAGACATAAAGGGAGGAACTGACAATAACACAATAATAGTAGGAAACTTTCACACCCCACTGACATCAATGAAGAGATCATCCAGACAGAAAAATCAGTAAGGCAACAATAGTCTTAAGTGACACAATAGACCCACTGGACTTAATAAATATCTATGGGACATTACATGTAAAAGCAGCAGAATACACATTCTTTTCAAGTGCACATGAAACATTCTTCAGGATAGATCATATACTAAGTCATAAAACAAGCATCAACAGATTTTAGAGGATAGAAATCTATAACTGCTTTTTGCATCAAAGAGGAACTCTCAGTCCAGACTGAGGCAGATAGTATATGGAAATGACCTGGAAGATAGAAAGATTGCGTTTTACCAAAGCTTCCTACATCAACTGCCACATACTCCTGCCTGACTTGTTTGCTTGAAATGAGATGTCTAACCCCAAACAGGTCCGGGTGCTGATGAAAGCCAAGCCCCAGTAATGATTCTAAAATTTCTCCTCTATGCTCACTAACCTTACCCCCAAAATAGGCTACATACAAAAAATTTATAATCAAATTAGTATCAGAGTTTTCAGTAGCAAAACTGAAAGCTAGAAAACAATAGAGCAATAACTATAATAATAATAATCAGAGTGAAAATGTTTTTCAACCTGGAATTTTATAAATGGACTCAATCAAATATGAAGGTATTTTAAAAAGATATTTTCAGACATTCAAGGACTCAAAAAACTATCTCTCATTGTTTCTTCTCTAGGAACCCACTAGAGGATCTATTCCAGCAGTCACCAAGCTTTTTGTTACCAGGGACTGGTTTCATGGAAGACAAATTTTCCACAGACCGGGGTGTGGGGGTGATGGTTCAGGCACTAATGCGAGTGATGGGGAATGATGGGGAGGAGCAGATGAAGCTTTGCTCGCTCGCCCACCACTCACCTCCTGCTGTGTGGCCTGGTTCCTAACAGGCGGCAGACTGGTACCGGCCCACGGTTGGGGGCTGGGGACCCCTGATCTATTCCACAAAAAAAAAAAAAAATAACAAACCAAGAAATTTATTTTTCCTTCAATGTAGGATGTAAGATTTTTCCTTCAATGTAGGTCATAGTAGACCAGTGCTAAGAGCAAATCAAGGCAACAACCCAAGAAAAGAAGATAAACTTTCAAACCATGCTTTTAAACATAGTAGAGAGCATACATTGGTGAACTAGTGATTCATGGCTTTTGCCATTATGAGCTTATAATTTGGAATGTTTTTTTCCCCATATTCCTGAATAACAGCTGTTGAGTCATTTTCTCTAGGTCCTCACCCACTGAAACACCAGGATCAGCCTTTCCTTTTTATCCTGTCTCCTTTGAATTCTGAGATGTAACAACACCATAGGTTTAGGTGAAGAAATAAGCACAGGATGTGAGTTTAGTAAAAAGTGGACCTCTGTGATATGAGCCATAGTTATTTAAATAAAACTTTTTCAAAGGCTAGAATAAGTACAATCATAGAATTCTATGTTAACATATTGATAACACCTGGAATGTGCCCTGAAAGAACGAACATGGTAACCTATTGGAGTGATGGGATTCTGGGTAAATCATTTATTTTAATAAAATATTATTTGCGTAGTAATAAGACATGGAGGAGGAATGTGAGCAGCAAGGATAAGAAATTCTAGAGAGGGAAGAGCTTTTCCTAAGAGAGTTGATGATCACCAGCCACTTCTGGGTGTGGGATGAGGGTTGAGCTTGGCCATGGCAAAGGGAATTTATTGGACAAAGAGAAACTAGAAGATCTTATAGTGCTTGTGCAATATTGGCATGTGAATTGGAAACTGGAAGCTTGTTTCCCCTCAGGAATTGCTGATTTCCCTGCAAATTTGGTTGGCTTGGAGCATGGGCTTGAAGCTTCTAAATGGGCAGAGAAAAAGTTCCTGATATCTCCTGATACTTAAGAGATAAAATCCTGTTTGGGAGTTGTTTACTACAAACACATAGCCAATCTCCCCTTCAAGATATCTGACAGGTTTTGAAGCTGTATGATACAGGAGAGTAAATAACTAAACTCAAAACCTCCAATGGGCAAAAGAGAATCTCTGTCACTCTTTTTGGGTTGAGGAGACAGAGACTTGACAGACTTTCAATCAAAACACAAGAGAAACTCCATTTTAACTCCAAATGGATGGTTAAACTTCCTTGGTCCCCTTGGGTTGCCCTGAGGTGGCAAGGCTTGGCTGACAGGTATGGCCATCAGTTTAGCATGAGCCCTGGCTTGCCTGTTTTCACATTGGGTTCTCCTTCCTCTTCTTCTTGATCTCAATTATTAAATACCCCCAAAGGCCACCTCTAGGAGTTGGGGCATAGGGGTTTGTGGGCCTAATTGTAACTTTTCTAGTCAAATGCTCTACCACTGAACTATACCTTCTCTTAATTGTAACTTTTGGAGTTTCCGCCTAACATCAGTGGCAGACTGGCTGATACAATGTTGTCCCAGCAGGGATTGACCCTCAGGAGTAGATCAATCAATGTTAGTAAATTTTCTAAAAGCCTCCACAAAAAAAAAAAAAGGGAACTCCTAAGGAACAGGAATAAACTAGAGATGAACTTAATCTTACTAAAACTATAGCACAAACCCAGCTTATATCAATCTCTTATTTTATTTATGTAATTAGCTTCTTACCCTATCTTCCAAGGAAAGAGAGAATCACATCTGATGAGTGATATCATCATTTTATATACAATGTTTGACATACAATAAAACACTAGTAGACAGAGGCAGGATTATTTGGCTTATAATCATGGGAAAAATAAACAATACCATGATCACAGATCATCTGAATGTTGGAGTTAGCTGATGAGGACTGTAAAATTTATAATTAACAGACTTAAGAAAATAGATTAAAAGATGGACAAAATGGATGAAAATATAGAAAAATTCATCAGAGAATTGGAATCTATTAAAAAATAATGTTCTGAAGAAGACATACAAATGGCCAACTGGTACACCACCACAATGAGCTATCACCTCACACCTGTTAGAATGGCTATTATCAAAAAGACAAGAGATGAAAAATGCTGGTGAGGATGTGGAGAAAAGGAAATATTTGTGCACTGTTGGTGGGAATGCAAATTGGTGCAACCACTATGGAAAACAGTATGGAGGTTTCTCAAAAAACTAGAAATAGAACTACCATATGATTCAGCAATTCCACTTCTGGGTATCTCCAAAGAAAATAAAAATACTACAAAAAGATATATGCAATCCCATGTTCATTGCGGCATTATTTATAATAGCCAAGATATGAAAGCAAACTAAGTATCCACTGATGGATGAGTTGATAAAGAAAACGTAATATATATATATATATGATTCATATATATGAATGATTCAGCCATAAAAAGAAGGCAATCTTGCCATTTGCAACAACTTGGAGGGGCCTTGAGAGCATTATGCTAAATGAAATGTCAGACAGAGAAAAAACAAATACTATATGATCTCACTTATATGTCTAATCTGAAACAGCAACAACAACAACAACAAGCTCAAGAATACAGAGAACAAAGAAGAAATTGGTGGTTGCCAGAGGCATAGGTGGAGAGTGAGTAAAATGTAAAAACTTTCAGCTATAAAATAGTCATGTGGATGTAATGTACAGCATGGTGACTATGGTTAATAACACTGTATTGTATATTTGAAAGTTACTAAGAGAGTAGATCTTAAAAGTTCTAATAAGAAAAATAATTTGTAACTTTGTATGTTGATGGATGTACTTACTGTGGTGGTCATTTTGCAATATATACAAATATTGAATCATTATGTTGTATGCCTGAAGCTAATATAATCTGTTAATTATATCTCAGTAAAACAAAACAAAAGTGCTGGTTATATGATATTTTTTGAAAAATCAAATTGACATTCTAGAACTGAAAAATACAAATCTGAAATTAAGAATTCATTGGACTCAATTAACAGCAGACAGGACACAATAGGAAAAGTGATTAGTAAGCTATGAAGACAAGCTAATAAAAAATACCCAAACTGAAACACAGTTAAAAAATGGAAAGCAAAGATAAGAATGAAAGAAGACCATTCTCTATGTCTGCATATTTATTCCTGTCCTGCCCCTAGGTTCTTCAGAACCGAAAGTGAGACACAAAAATTTTAATATACAAGAAAGAGAGGATAAAAGAAAATGTAAAAAAATATATATTTAAAGATATTATTGACAAGAATCTTTCCAAAACCCATGAAACACATTATCTAACAGCTTCTAGAAACTCAGAAAACCCCAAAATAAAACATTACCTAGGCACAATATAGTTAAACCGGTGGCACATATATACAATGGAATATTACTCAGCCATAAAAAGAAACGAAATTGAGTTATTTGTAGTGAGGTGGATGGACCTAGAGTCTGTCATACAGAGTGAAGTAAGTCAGAAAGAGAAAAACAAATACTGTATGCTAACACATATATATGGAATCAAAGGGAAAAAAAAGGTCATGTAGAACCTAGGGGCAAGACGGGAATAAAGACACAGACCTACTAGAGAATGGACTTGAGGATATGGGGAGGGGGAAGGGTAAGCTGTGACAAAGTGAGAGAGTGGCATGGACATATATACACTACCAAACATAAAATAGATAGCTAGTGGGAAGCAGCCGCATAGCACAGGGAGATCAGCTCCGTGGTTTGTGACCACCTAGAGGGGTGGGATAGGGAGGGTGGGAGGGAGGGAGACGCAAGAGGGAAGAGATATGGGAACATATGTATATGTATAACTGATTCACTTTGTTATAAAGCAGAAACTAACACACCATTGTAAAGCAATTATACTCCAATAAAGATGTTAAAAATAAATAAATAAAATTGTCTCAAAATAAAAAAAAGAAAAAAAGTAGCTAGAGGAAAAAAGATGCATTCCCTTAATAAAATTAATAACTGATTGATGAAAGGTGCTAATCAGGAGGATTCAAAATGGCAGCATAAGAAGATCCTGAACTCACCTTTTCCCATGGACACACACACACAAAAGTCTCCAACTACATGTGGAATAATTCCCTCTGAATGATGTCTGAAAATAGGATGAACAGAGTCTCCACCACAAGGTGTAAAAAAGATAGCATCAAGACATGTAGGAAAAACAGAGATACAGTCATGCCAAGGAAAAACCACACCCCAGCTGTGACAATACACAATTGGGAAGAATCACAAAGGTATGATTATTTTTCCTGAAAACTGAGGAATTTGAGCTATACAACAGGCTTCCCAAACCTTAGACCTTGCACAGGAGAGATGAGCCCCCAAAACACCTGGCTTTGAAAGCAATGGGGAAAGCTATAGAACTACAGGGAGCAGAAAACCCCTCTTAAAGGGCTTGCACACAAACTCACTTGACCCAAAGCCAACACAAAACACCAGATTGAAAGGTGCATGGACTATAGGTGAAGGGGACCCACTTACTAATCTTGAAATGTCTGCCAGAGAGGCAGAAACCAGTTGTGATGCTCCCTGGGGACTGAGACACTGGCAGGAGTCTTTTTTTTTTTTTTTGCGGTACGCGGGCCTCTCCCATTGTGGAGCACAGACTCCGGACGCGCAGGCTCAGCGGCCATGGCTCACGGGCCCAGCCGCTCCGCGGCATGTGGGATCTTCCCGGACCGGGGCACGAGCCCGTGTCCCCTGCATCGGCAGGCGGACTCTCAACCACTGTGCTACCAGGGAAGCCTCAGGAGTCATTTTTGTGATCTCAGGCAACCTTGCTAATACCTGCACTGGTAGGTGCCATTTTGAAAATCTTCATCTAAACTGTACCTTGGCCGGGTCTCACAGCTAGCCAGGTAAAAACCCTGCCCAACAGTACCCAGCAGCAATGACATCCAAGCCCCACAGCTACTTTGGGGTCCAGCCCCAGCCACCAGAGCTCAGCAGCTGCAATAGCCAGAGCCCACAGCCACACACCAGAACCCAACAGCCATCATGGCCAGGCTGTGCAGCTGTTCTGGTGGCCAACCCCAAGCAACAGTGTGCCATAGCCTCATGCAGCAGCAGTCACAGCCCCATCACAATAGGAGGGTACATGCAGTCCACATAAGGGACACCCTTGAGTGCTGGCTTTGGTGGCTGGGTGGGATTGCACTTCTGAGCCCCACAGGACATCTCTTATGTGAGGCCACCCCTTTAAGACTCTGAGAGATAGCTGATTTACCTAATACATGGAAACAGAGAATTAGGCAAAATGAGGAGATAAAAGAATATGTTCCAAATGAAAGAACAAGACAAAACATCAGAAAAAGAACTAAACAAAGTAAAGATAAACAATCTACCTGATAAAGAGTTTAAAGTAATGGTCACAAAAATGCTCACCAAACTCAGGAGTAGAGTGGACAAATGCAGAAGAACTTCAAAAAGAGATAGAAACTATAAGAAAATGCCAAGCAGAAATTATAACTGAACTGAAAAATACACTAGAGAGTTCAACAGCAGATTGGATGAGGTAGAAGAAATCAAGAAGCTTGAAATCGTATCATGCATCTTTTCCAACCACAAAGGTATGAAGCTACAAATCAATCAGAAGAATGAAATGGGAAAAACCCACAAAAACATGGAGATAAAACAACATGCTCTTGAATAATCAATGGGTCATCTAAAAAATCAAAGGAGGAGGAGGGATCAAAATGGCAGAGTAAGAAGAAAAGGATTTCACCTTCCCCCATGAACACATCAAAATTACATCTACATGTGGAATAATTCTCATTGAAAACTAACTGGAAACTGGCAGAAGGATTCCTATACAACCAAGGTTGTAAGAAAGATACACATGTAATCATACAGGAAAGAAAGGAAAGTAATCAGGTCAGGACCTTCACCCCAGGAAAGGACTCTGATTAAAAATGAGATTACATGGGCACATACTTGCTCTATGGAGTGAGCAGTTCAAGTCAAATAATGGGCACCCCAATCCTGGGGTCCTACATGGAGGAGAAAAAAACCCTTGCCTGGTTGGAGGTCTGCTGGGACAAATAGAAGGGCTGTGGGAAGCCTGGACTCCACTGTAAGGATTATACATGCTGGCTAGCCCCCGAGGCAGGGCAGAGAGGGGCTGTTCTAGAGGCTGCCAGGTTCCTGTGACAGCCTTGCCATATGCCCCAGCACAAGATGAACAAATGCTCTGGTCCCAAAATAAACCCACACACTATGTTCAATTAATCTATAAACAAAGGATGCAAGAGCATACAATGGAGAAAAGAAAGTCTCTTTGGCAAGTGGTGTTGGGAAAGTTGGACAACCGCATGTAAATCAATGAAGTTAGAACACACCCTCACACCACACACAAAAATAAACTCAAAATGGCTTAAAGACTTAAATATAAGACATGACACCATAAAGCTCCTAGAAGAGAACATAGGCAAAACATTCTCTGCCATCAATCGTACCAATGTTTTCTTAGGTCAGTCTCCCAAGGCAATAGAAATAAAAACAAAAATAAACAAATGGGACCTAAACAAACTTACAAGCTTGTGTACAGCAAAGGAAACCATAAACAAAACAAAAAGACAACCTATGGAATGGGAGAAAATATTTGCAAATGATGCAACCAACAAGGGCTTAATTTCCAAACTACACAAACAGTTCATACAACTCAATAACAACAACAAAAAACCCAACCCAGTCTAAAAATGGGCAGAAGACCTAAATAGACATTTCTTCAAAGAAGACATACAGATGGGCAATAGGCATGTGAAAAGGTGTTCAACATCGCTAATTATTAGAGAAGTGCAAATCAAAACTACAACAAGGTACCACCTCACACCAGTCAGAATGCCTATCATTAAAAAGTCTACAAATAACAAATGCTGAAGAGGGAGAAAAGGGAACCCTCCTACACTGTTTGTGGGGATGTAAATTGGTGCAGCCACTAAAGAGAACAGAATGGAGGTTCCTCAAAAAACTAAAAATAGAGTTGCCATATGATCTGGCAATCCCACTCTTGGGCATATATCCAGACAAAACTATAATTTGAAAAGATAAATGCACTCCTATGTTCACAGCAGCACTATTCACAATAGCCAAGACATGGAAACAAACTAATTGTCCATTGACAGATGAATAGATAAAGATGTGGTACATATAAACAATGGAATCTTACTCAGCCATTAAAAAGAAGGAAGTAATGCCATTTGCAGCAACATGGATGGACCTAGAGATTATCTTACTAAGTGAAGTAAGTCAGAAAAAGAAAGACAAATACCATATGTTATCATTTATATGTGGAATCTAAAATATGACACAAATGAACTTATCTATGAAAGAGAAACAGACTCACAGACATAGAGAATAGACTTGTGGTTGCCAAAGGGGGAGTATGTGTGTGTGGTGGATGAATTGGGAGTTTGAGATTAGCAGATGTAAACTATTACATATAGAATAGATAAACAATAAGGTCCTGCTGTATAGCACAGGGAACTATATTCAATATCCTGTGACAAACCATAATGGAAAAGAATATGAAAAAGAATTGTATATATATGCATAACTGAATCACTTTGCTGTACAGCAGAAATTAACACAACACTGTAAATCAACTATATTTGAATAAAATAAATTTTAAAACATGCTCTAGTCCCACTCACTCCATGCTACAGTGCGGCACTGGATCTGAGGTGGCCACAACTGGAGAAATGACAACCGTGAGATGCATTGGCAATCCAGTCCCAGAGCAGAAACCTAGGTGAGGTGGCCATGGCCATTGTTGGCACTTACTCAAGCAGCACCCCAGAAATCTGACAGCAGCTATTCCACCACAGCTCACCTCTTAATACACTCAGAAAGACCACATGTGGGTCCCACTTGCCCTGAGGATTTGTTCCACAACAGGGCAGGAATGGTGGAGGCTGCATTGAATGATCAGCTGTGAGAGACAGCAGGACTTGCCCCCGAGGCAGCATGGAGACAGGTCTGCACTAGAGACTGCCAGTTTTCCTACCACCACATAGCCATGCCCCAGCCTGAGCTGAGCAAACACTCTGGCTCCTGTCATTCCATGCCACAGCATGGCACTAGATCTGGGGCAGCCACAACCGTGGAAAAGACTCAAACATGGGGTACAAAGGTGATCAAGTCCCAGAGTGGAGCCCAGGTCGGGCAGCATGGCCACTGTTGGCTATTACTCAAGCATCACCCAGAAGCAAGCTCAGATCAATGATAGTGACCATTCCACCACAGCTCACCTCCTAATACATGCCGAGAGTCCATGCAGGCCCCACCAGCCCTGCAGAATGATACTACAACAAGGCAGGGTGCTGCAGAGGCTAGGGGCAGTGTCTGGCTGTGAGGGACAAAGGGGACTTGCATTTGAGTCTGCATCAGAGTGGAGCCATGGGCTCCTGCACAAGCAGCAAATTGGAACTCTTCATATGGGCCCCACTTGCTTCGGCACTCCCATCCTCTAGGGCAAGGGTCCCAGTGTGGGAAGAGGGAAAACTACACCTAAAGGGAAGAGAGTCAGCTCAGGCCCAACCCTCAGGGCTTCTGCTCCAGCAACTTGTGATTGGACCTTGTCCCCAACAAGGCAGTAAGGGCCACTGAGCAGAGAGGAAGTCCTGCCTCACACCTGACACCACCTCTAGCCATTCTATCTCCAGTCACACCCCCTACTAAAGTGGTAACTCACAGCACACATTGAGGAAAGAAGTGACTGGCATCCACATCAAAACCAGCCCTCCCGCCAAAGGCACTGGACGTATTCAGTCTACATAGGGAAGCTCCCACATAAGAACACCAATTCGAGACCATAATAGGTAACTGTTTAACCTAATTATTAGTGAAATGAAAATCAAAACAACAACGACGTATCACCTTACTGCTGTCAGAATGACTGTCAACAAAGTGTCTACATATAACAATGTTGGAGAGGATGTGGAGAAATGGAACATTTGTGCACCATTGTTGGGAATGTAAATTGGTGCAGCCACTATGGAAAACAATATGGAGGTTCCTCAAAAAACTAAAAATAGAACTACCATATGATCCAGCAATTCTACTCCTGGGTATATAACTGGGAAAAAAATGAAAACATTATTTTGTAAGGATACATGCAAAACAGAAACAGACTCACAGACATAGAAAACAAACTAATGGTTACCAAAGGGGAGAGTAAGGGAGGGAGGATAAGTTAGGAGTATGGGATTACTAGATACAAACTACTATACATAAAATAGATAAGCAACAAGAATTTGCTATATAGCACAGGGAATTAGATTCAGTATCTCGTAATAACCTACAATGGAATATAATCTGAAAAAATTAACGGAATCACTTTGCTGTACACCTGAAACTGACACAATATTGTAAATCAACTATACTTTCATAAATAAAAGAAAATATACCTGCACCCCAATGTTCACAGCAGCACTATGTACAATAGCCAAACTATGGAAGAATTCCAAGTGTTCTTCAAGAGAAGAATGGATGAAGAAGATGTGATATATATATATATATATATATATATATATATATATACACAGGGGAATGTTAGCCATAAAAAAGAATGAAATTCGGACATTTGCAGCAACTTATTTGGACTTAGGGTGTATTATGCAAGTGAAATAAATCAATTTGTCTGTGTTCTTTTGAAAAATATCTATACAGATCCTCTGCCAGTTTTTAAACCAGATTGTTTTTTGCCTATTGAATTATGTGTTCTTTATATATTTTGGATACCAATCCCTTATCACACATACAATTTATAAATACATTCTCCCATTCATTAGGTTGTCTTTTCATTTTACTGATGGCTTTCTTCACTGTGCAAAAGTTTTTTAGCTTGATGTAGTCCCATTTGTTTATTTTTGCTTTTGTTTCCCTTGCCTTTGGAGTCAGATCCACAAAAACATTGCTAAGACCAGTGTCAGTGAGGTTACTGCCTATATTTTCTTTTAGGAATTTTATGCTTTCAGGTCTTACATTCAAGTCTTTACTCCATTTTGAGTTAATTTTTGTGTGTAATGTATGTTATTAGTCTATTTTTTTTTCTTTTGCATGTGGCTCTCCAGTTTTCCCAGCACCTTTATTAAAGAGACTCCCCTTTCTCTATTGTAAGTTCTTTGCTACATTGCTGTAGATCAGTTGTCCATATGTACATGGATTTATTTCTGGGCTCTTAATTCGGTTCCATTGATGTATGTGCTTTTTTTTTTTTTTTTTTGCGTTACGTGGTCCTCTCACTGTTGTGGCCTCTCCCATTGCGGAGCACAGGCTCTGGATGCGCAGGCTCAGTGGCCATGGTTCACGGGCCCAGCCACTCCGCGGCATGTGGGATCTTCCTGGACCGGGGCACAAACCCACGTTCCCTGCATCAGCAGGCGGACTCTCAACCACTGTGCCACCAGGGAAGCCCTGTGCATTTTTTAATGCCAGTACTGTACTGTCCTGATTACTATAGCTTTGTGATATAGTTTGAAATCATGGCACATGATGCATCTAGCTTTGTCCTTCTTCCTCAACATGGTTTTGGGTATTCTGGGTCTTTTGTGGTTCCATACAGATTTTAGTATTGTTTGTTTTATTTCTGTGAAAAATGCCTTCAGAATCTTGATAGGTATTGTGTTGAATCTGCAGACTGCTTTGAGTAGTAAGGACATATTAATAATATTAATCTTCCCAAACTATGAACACAGAATATCTTTCCATTTATTTGTGTCTTCTTCAATTTCTTTCATCAATGTCTTATAATTTTTTGTGTGCAGGTCTTTCACCTCTTTGGTTAAATTTATTCTTAGGTATTTTATTCTTTTTGATGCAATTGGATGTGGGATTGTTTTCTTAATTTCTCTTTCTGATAGTTTCTTATTAGTGTATAGAAATGCCACAAATTTCTGTATGTTGATTTTGAATACTGTTACGTTCCTTAATTCATTTATTAATTCTAACAATGTTTTTGGTGCAGTCTTTAGGGTTTTCACACATATCATCTGTAAACAGTGACAGTTTTACTTCTTCCTTTCCAATTTGGATGTCTTTTTTTTCTTGCCTAATTGCTCTGGCTAGGACTTCCAATACTATGTTGAATGAAAGTGGCAAGAGTGGGCATCCTTGTCTTCTTCTTGATGTTAGAGTTAAAGTTTTCAGCTTTTCACCACTGAGTATTGTATTAGCTGTGGGCTTGTTGTATATGGCCTTTATTATTTTGGGGTATGTTCTTTCTGTACCCACTTTGTTGAGAGTTTTTACATAAGTGGATGCTGAATTTTATCAGATGCTTTTTTCTGCATCTATTGATATAATCGTATGATTTTTCATCCTTCATTTTGCTCATGTGGGGTAGTACATTTATTGATTTGTGGATGTTGAACAATCCTTGCATACCTGAGATAAATCCCACTTCATAATTGTTTATGATCCTTTTAATGTACTGTTGAATTTGGTTAGTAATAGTTTGTTGAGGTTTTTTTGCATCTATGTTCATTGGGGATATTGGTCTGTAATTTCATTTTTTAGTGGTGTCCTTGTCTGGTTTGGGTATCAGAGTAATGCTGGCCTTGTAAAATGAGTTTGAAAGTGTTTCCTCCTCTTCTGGTTTTTTGTTTGTTTGTTTTTGGAAGATTTTGAGAAGGATTGGTGATTGGTATTAATCTGTGAATGTTTGGTAGAATTCACCAGTGAAGCTGTCTGGTATTAATCTGTGAATGTTTGGTAAAATTCACCAGTGAAGCTCTCTGGTCTTGGACTTTTGTTTGTTAGGAAGTTTTTGATTACTGACTCAATCTGTTACTAGTAATAGATCTGTTCAAGTTTTCTATTTTTTCATAATTTGATCTTTAAAGATTGTACATTAATATGAATTTATTCATTTCCTCTGTGTTGCCCAATTTGTTGGCATATAATTGTAGTTGTTGCTTATGATCCTTTGGATTTCTTTGGTGTCACTTGTAACTTGTCTTTTATTTCTGATTTTATTTGAGTTCTTGCTCTATTTTTCTTTATGAATCTAGCAAACTTGTTCTTGATTTTGTTTATCTTTTCAAAGAACTGGGTTTTGGCTTTATGGTCTTTTCTATTGTCTTTTTAGTCTCTATTTTATTTATTTTTGCTGTGATCTTTATTTCCTTCCTTCTACTAATTTTGCATTTTGTCTGTTCTTTTTCTAATTCCTCGAGTTGTAAAGTCAGGTTGTTATTTTATACTTTTCGTGTTTTTTTGATGGAGGCATTTACTACAATGAACTTCCCTCTTATAACTGCCTTTGCTGCATCCCATAAGTATTGTTGCGTTGTATTTCTATTTTTATTTGTCTCTAGGTATTTTTTAATTCTCTTCTGCTTTTTTTCATTGACCTATTGGTTGTTCCATGTTGTTTACTCTCCACATATTTATGAATTTTCCAGTTTTCTTCTTGTAATTTATTTCTAGTTTCATACTATTCTGATCAGAAATGATGCTTGATATGATTTCAATCTGCTCAAATTTGTTAAGACTTGTTTTGTGTCCTAACATATATCCTAGAGAAGGTTCTATGTGCACTTGAGAAGAATGTGTATTCTGTTGCTTTTTGATCGACCGTTCTGTGTGTAATTATTAAATTCATTTGGTCTAACATGCTATTTAAAGCCAATGTTTCCTTATTGATTTTCTGTCTGGATGATCTATCCATTGATGAAAGTGGAGTATTAAAGTCTTCTATTATTACTGTACTGATGTTTATAGCTCTCTTTATGTCTATTAATATTTGCTTTATATATTTAGGTTATCCTACATTGCATGCATAAATATTTACAAATGTTATATGCTCTTATTGGTTTAACCCTTTTATCATTCTGCAGTGACCCTCTCTGCCTTTTATTGCATTCTTTCTTTTAGAGTCATTTTGTCTGATAAAAGTATCACTACCTCAGATTTCTCTTGATTTCCATTTTGAGAGCATATAATTTTCCATCCCTTAACTTACAGTCTGTATGTGTTCTTATGTCTGAAGTGAGTCTCTTGTAAGCAACACATAGATGGTTATTGTTTTGTTCAGCCATTCAGCCTCTGTATACCTTTAGGTTGGTGAATTTATTCCATTTTACATTTAAAGTAATTATTGATAGGTATGTACTTATTGCCATTTTGTTCATTGTTTTCTGGCTGTTGTGTAATTTCTCTGTCCCTTTCTTCTTCTCTTGTCTCTCCATTTGTGGTTTGATGGCTTTCTATACTGGTATGCTTAGATTCCTTTCTCCTTATATTTTTTACATTTACTACAGGTTTTTGCTTTGTGATTACCATGAGGCTAACATATAACAAGTTATATTTATAAGTTGGACTTTTAATAGGAAATTGACAAGCTAATCCTAAAACTTATATTGAACTGCAGAGGATTTATAATCGCCAAGATATCTTGAAGAAGAACATGTTTATTATAAAATATTAAAAATTAAGAGAATATGATATTGGAGCAAAGATA
Source organism: Globicephala melas (assembly GCF_963455315.2). Lineage (NCBI taxonomy): Eukaryota > Metazoa > Chordata > Mammalia > Artiodactyla > Delphinidae > Globicephala > Globicephala melas. The sequence continues at coordinate 56,055,782 of NC_083335.1, forward strand.
AACCAATTGTACAGAAAAGAAAATCCAAAAATAGATCTACACATATGTAGTATCCTGATTTATGACAAATCTCTACTGCAATATGACAGAATAAAGGATGACCTTTTCAATAAATGTTGAGGAATCAATTGCATACCCATAGGGAAAAAGTGAGCCTTGACACCCTATCTCACATCAGAAACAATAATTAATTCAAAATGAATCATAGATCTAACTATGACAACTAAAAAATAAATACATATTTTAGATGAAACGATAGGGAAATGTTGTCATGCCCTTGAGTCAGGCAAAAACTTGTTAAACTTGAAAAGTAAAATTAATCATAAAAGAAATTAGATTTCATTAAAATTAAGAACTTCTGTTAATTAAAAGACACTCGTTTTGGCTGGAAGATGGTGGAAGAGTAAGACGCGGAGATCACCTTCCTTCCCACAGATACACCAGAAATACATCTACACGTGGAACAACTCCTACAGAACACCTACTGAACGCTGGCAGAAGACCTCAGACCTCCCAAAAGGCAAGAAACTCCCCACGTACCTGGGTAGGGCAAAAGAAAAAAAAGAAAAAACAGAGACAAAAGAATAGGGACAGCACCTGCACCAGTGGGAGGGAGCTGTGAAGGAGGAAAAGTTTCCACACACTAGGAAGCCCCTTCGCGGGCGGAGACTGCGGGAGGCGGAGGGGGGAGCTTCGAAGCCGCGGAGGAGTGCACAGCAACGGGTGCGGAGGGCAAAGCGGGGAGATACCCGCACAGAGGATCGGTGCCGACCGGCACTCACCAGCCCGAGAGGCTTGTCTGCTCACCCGCCGGGGTGGGCGGGGCTGCGAGCTGAGGCTCTGAGGCTCGGGTTTCGGTTTTGGACAGAGCGCAGGGAGAGGACTGGGGTTGGCGGCTTGAACATAGCTTGAAGGGGTTAGTGCACCACGGCTAGCTGGGAGGGAGTCCGGGGAAAAGTCTGCACCTGCCGAAGAGGCAAAAGACTTTTTCTTCCCTCTTTGTTTCCTGGTGCGCGAGGAGAGGGGTTTAAGAACGCTGCTTAAAGGAACTCCAGAGACAGGCGTGAGCCGCGGCTAAAAGCACAAACCCCAGAGACAGGCGCGAGCCGCGGCTAAAAGCGCGGACCCCAGAGACGGGCGGGAGACGCTAAGGCTGCTGCTGCCGCCACCAAGGGGCCTGTGTGCGAGCACAGGTCACTCTCCACACCCCTCTTCCGCGGAGCCTGTGCAGCCCGCCACTGCCACGTTCCCGGGATCCAGGGACAACTTCCCTGGGAGAATGCACGGCGGGGCTCAGGCTGGTGCAAAGTCATGCCGGCCTTTGCCGCCGCAGGCCCGCCCGCACTCCGTGTCCCTCCCTCCCCGCCCCTCCCTCCCCGCCGGACTGAGTGCGTCAGAGCCCCCGAATCAGCGGCTCCTTTAACCCCATCCTGTCTGAGCAAAAAACAGACGCCCTCCAGCGACCTACACGCAGAGGCAGGGCCAAATCCAAAGCTGAGCCCCTGTGAGCTATGAGAACAAAGAAGAGAAAGGGATCTCTCTCCCAGCAGCCTCAGAAGCAGCGGATTAAAGCTCCACAATCAACCTGATATACCCTACATCTGTGGAATACCTGAATAGACAACCAATCATCCCAAATTAAGGAAGTGGACTTTGGGAGCAAGATCTATGATTTTTTTCCCTTTTCCTCCTTTTGTGAATGTGTATGTGTATGCTTCTGTGTGAGATCTTGTCTATAGTCTTGCTTCCACCATTTGTCCTAGGGTTCTATCCGTCCATGTTTTTTTTTAAATTTTTTTCTTAATAATTAATTTTAATAACGTTATTATACTTTACCTTCGTTCTTTCTTTCTTTCTTTCCTTCCTTCCTTCCCTCTTTTAGACAACGAATCATCCCAAATTGAGGAGGTGGTCTCTCAGAGCAAGATTTATGATTTTTCCCCCTTTACCTCTTTTACTGAGGGTGTATGTGTATGCTTCTGGGTAAGATTTTGTCTGTATAGCTTTGCTTCCAACATTTGTCCTAACGTTCTATCCGTCCTTTTCTTTTTTTATAAATAAGAATTTTTTCATTCAATAACTTTATTGTACTTTATTTTATTTTTACTGTATCTTCTTTCTTTCTGTCTTTTTTCCTTCTTTCCCTCCTTCCTTCCTTCCTCCCTCCCTCCTTTCTTTCCTTCTTGCCTTCTTTCCTTCTTTGCTTCTTTCTTTCTTTCTTTCTTTTCTTTCTTTCTTTCTTCCTTCCTTCCTTCCTTCCCTCCTTTCCTTCTTTCTTTCCTCATACTTCTACTAATTCCCTCTACTTTTTCTCCCTTTTATTCTGAGCCGTGTGGATGAAAGGCTCTTGGTGCTCCAGCCAGGAGTCAGGGCTCTGCCTCTGAGGTAGGAGAGCCAACTTCAGGACACTGGTCAACAAGAGACCTCCCAGCTCCACATAATATCAAACGGCGAAAATCTCCCACAGACCTCCATCTTAACACCAGCACCCAGCTTCACTCAACAACCAGCAAGACACAGTTCTGGACAACCTATGCCAAAAAACTAGCAAAACAGGAACACTATCCCAACCATTAGCAGAGAGGCTGCTAAAATCATAATAAGGCCAGAGACACCCCAAAACACACCACCAGATGTGAACCTGCCCACTAGAAAGACAAGATCCAGCCTCATCCACCACAACACAGGCACTAGTCCCCTCCACCAGGAAGCCTACACAACCCACTGAACCAACCTTAGCCACTGGAAACAGACATTAAAAACAGCGGGAACTACGAACCTGCAGTCTGCAAAATGGAGACCCCAAACACAGTAAGATAAGCAAAATGAGAAGACAGAAAAACACACAGCAGATAAAGGAGCAAGATAAAAATGCACCAGACCTAACAAATGAAGAGGAAATAGGCAGTCTACCTGAAAAAGAATTCAGAATAATGATAGTAAGGATGATCCGAAATCTTGGAAATAGAATGGACAAAATGCAAGAAACAGTTAACAAGGACCTAGAAGAAATAAAGATGAAACAAGCAACGATGAACAACACAATAAATGAAATTAAAAGTACTCTAGATGGGATCAATAGCAGAATAAATGAGGCAGAAGAACGGATAAGTGACCTGGAAGATAAAATAGTGGAAATAACTACTGCAGAGCAGAATAAAGAAAAAAGAATGAAAAGAACTGAGGACAGTCTCAAAGACCTCTGGGACAACATTAAATGCACCAACATTCGAATTATAGGGGTTCCAGAAGAAGAAGAGAAAAAGAAAGGGACTGAGAAAATATTTGAAGAGATTAGAGTTGAAAACTTCCCTAATATGGAAAAACGAAATAGTCAATCAAGTCCAGGAAGCACAGAGAGTCCCATACAGGATAAATAGAAGGAGAAATACGCCAAGACACATATTAATCAAACTGTCAAAAATTAAATACAAAGAAAGCATTTTAAAAGCAGCAAGGGAAAAACAACAAATAACACATAAGGGAATCCCCATAAGGTTAACAGCTGATCTCTCAGCAGAAACCCTACAAGCCAGAAGGGACTGGCAGGGCATATTGAAAGTGATGAAGGAGAAAAACCTACAGCCAAGACTACTCTACCCAGCAAGGATCTCATTCAGATTTGATGGAGAAATTAAAACCTTTACAGACAAGCAAAAGCTGAGAGAGTTCAGCACCACCAAACCAGCTTTACAACAAATGCTAAAGGAACTTCTCTAGACAAGAAACACAAGAGAAGGAAAAGACCTATAATAACGAACCCAAAACAATTTAGAAAATGGGAATAGGAATATACATATCGATAATTACCTTAAATGTAAATGGACTAAATGCTCCCACCAAAAGACACAGATTGGTTGAATGGATACAAAAACAAGACCCTTATATATGCTGTCTACAAGAGACCCACTTCAGACCTAGAGACACATACAGACTGAAAGTAAGGGGATGGAAAAAGATATTCCATGCAAATGGAAACCAAAAGAAAGCTGGAGTAGCAATTCTCATATCAGACAAAATAGACTTTAAAATAAGGACTATTAAAAGAGACAAAGAAGGACACTACATAATGATCAAGGGATCGATTCAAGAAGAAGATATAACAATTGTAAATATTTATGCACCCAACATAGGAGCACCTCAATACATAAGGCAAATACTAACAGCCATAAAAGGGGAAATCAACAGGAACACATTCATATTAGGGGACTTAAACACCCCACTTTCACCCATGGACAGATCATCCAAAATGAAAATAAATAAGGAAACACAAGCTTTAAATGATACATTAAACAAGATGGACTTAATTGATATTTATAGGACACTCCATCCAAAAACAACAGAATACACATTTTTCTCAAGTGCTCATGGAACATTCTCCAGGATAGATCATATCTCGGGTCACAAATCAAGCCTTGGTAAATTTAAGAAAATTGAAATTGTATCAAGTATCTTTTCTGACCACAACGCCATGAGACTAGATATCAATTACAGGAAAAGATCTGTAAAAAATACAAACACATGGAGGCTAAACAATACACTACTTAATAATGAAGAGATCACTGAAGAAATCAAAGAGGAAATCAAAAAATACCTAGAAACAAATGACAATGGAGACACAACGACCCAAAACCTGTGGGATGCAGCAAAAGCAGTTCTAAGGGGGAAGTTTATAGCAATACAAGCCCACCTTAAGAAGCAGGAAACATCTCGAATAAACAATCTAACCTTGCACCTCAAGCAATTAGAGAAAGAAGAACAAAAAAACCCCAAAGCTAGCAGAAGGAAAGAAATCATAAAAATCAGATCAGAAATAAATGAAAAAGAAATGAAGGAAACAATAGCAAAGATCAATAAAACTAAAAGCTGGTTCTTTGAGAAGATAAACAAAATAGATAAACCACTAGCCAGACTCATCAAGAAAAAAAGGGAGAAGACTCAAATCAATAGAATTAGAAATGAAAAAGGAGAGGTAACAACTGACACTGCAGAGATAAAAGAGATCATGAGAGATTACTACAAGCAACTCTATGCCAATAAAATGGACAATCTGGAAGAAATGGACAAATTCTTAGAAATGCACAACCTGCCAAGACTGAATCAGGAAGAAATAGAAAATATGAACAGACCAATCACAAGCACTGAAATTGAAACTGTGATTAAAAATCTTCCAACAAAGAAAAGCCCAGGACCAGATGGCTTCACAGGCGAATTCTATCAAACATTTAGAGAAGAGCTAACACCTATCCTTCTCAAACTCTTCCAAAATATAGCAGAGGGAGGACCACTCCCTAACTCCTTCTATGAGGCCACCATCACCCTGATACCAAAACCAGACAAGGATGTCACAAAGAAAGAAAACTACAGGCCAATATCACTGATGAACATAGATGCAAAAATCCTCAACAAAATACTAGCAAACAGAATCCAACAGCACATTAAAAGGATCATACACCATGATCAAGTGGGGTTTATTCCAGGAATGCAAGGATTCTTCAATATACGCAAATCTATCAATGTGATAAACCATATTAACAAATTGAAGGAGAAAAACCATATGATCATCTCAATAGATGCAGAGAAAGCTTTTGACAAAATTCAACACCCATTTATGATAAAAACCCTGCAGAAAGTAGGCATAGAGGGAACTTTCCTCAACATAATAAAGGCCATATATGACAAGCCCACAGCCAACATCATCCTCAATGGTGAAAAACTGAAAGCATTTCCACTAAGATCAGGAACAAGACAAGGTTGCCCACTCTCACCACTATTATTCAACATTGTTTTGGAAGTTTTAGCCACAGCAATCAGAGAAGAAAAGGAAATAAAAGGAATCCAAATTGGAAAAGAAGAAGTAAAGCTGTCACTGTTTGCAGATGACATGATCCTATACATAGAGAACCCTAAAGATGCTACCAGAAAACTACTAGAGCTAATCAATGAATTTGGTAAAGTGGCAGGATACAAAATTAATGCACAGAAATCTCTGGCATTCCTATATACTAATGATGAAAAATCTGAAAGTGAAATCAAGAAAACACTCCCATTTACCATTGCAACAAAAAGAATAAAATATCTAGGAATAAACCTACCTAAGGAGACAAAAGACCTGTATGCAGAGAATTATAAGACACTGATGAAAGAAATTAAAGATGATATAAATAGATGGAGAGATATACCATGTTCTTGGATTGGAAGAATCAACATTGTGAAAATGACTCTACTACCCAAAGCAATCTATAGATTCAATGCAATCCCTATCAAACTACCACTGGCGTTTTTCACAGAACTAGAACAAAAACTTTCACAATTTGTATGGAAACACAAAAGACCCCGAATAGCCAAAGCAATCTTGAGAACGAAAGAAGGAACTGGAGGAATCAGGCTCCCTGACTTCAGACTATACTACAAAGCTACAGTCATCAAGACGGTATGGTACTGGCACAAAAACAGAAAGATAGATCAATGGAACAGGATAGAAAGCCCAGAGATAAACCCATGCACATATGGACACCTTATCTTTGATAAAGGTGGCAGTAATGTACAATGGAGAAAGGACACCCTCTTCAATAAGTGGTGCTGGGAAAACTGGACAGGTACATGTAAAAGTATGAGATTAGATCACTCCCTAACACCATACACAAAAATAAGCTCAAAATGGATTAAAGACCTAAATGTAAGGCCAGAAACTATCAAACTCTTAGAGGAAAACATAGGCAGAACACTCTATGACATAAATCAAAGCAAGATCCTTTCTGACCCACCTCCTAGAGTAATGGAAATAAAAACAAAAATAAACAAATGGGACCTAATGAAACTTCAAAGCTTTTGCACAGCAAAGGAAACCGTAAACAAGACCAAAAGACAACCCTCAGAATGGGAGAAAATATTTGCAAATGAAGCAACCGACAAAGGATTAATCTCCAAAATTTACAAGCAGCTCATGCAGCTCAATAACAAGAAAACAAACAACCCAATCCAAAAATGGGCAGAAGACCTAAATAGACATTTCTCCAAAGAAGATATACAGACTGCCAACAAACACATGAAAGAATGCTCAACATCATTAATCATTAGAGAAATGCAAATCAAAACTACAATGAGATATCATCTCACACCAGTCAGAATGGCCATCATCAAAAAATCTAGAAACAATAAATGCTGGAGAGGGTGTGGAGAAAAGGGAACACTCTTGCACTGCTGGTGGGAATGTGAATTGGTTCAGCCACTATGGAGAACAGTATGGACGTTCCTTAAAAAACTACAAATAGAACTACCATATGACCCAGCAATCCCACTACTGGGCATATACCCTGAGAAAACCAAAATTCAAAAAGAGTCATGTACCAAAATGTTCATTGCAGCTCTATTTACAATAGCCCGGAGATGGAAACAACCTAAGTGCCCGTCATCGGATGAATGGATAAAGAAGATGTGGCACATATATACAATGGAATATTACTCAGCCATAAAAAGAAACGAAATTGAGCTATTTGCAATGAGGTGGATAGACCTAGAGTCTGTCATACAGAGTGAAGTAAGTCAGAAAGAAAAAGACAAATACCGTATGCTAACACATATATATGGAATTTAAGAAAAAAATGTCATGAAGAACCTAGGGGTAAAGCAGGAATAAAGACGCAGACCTCTTAGAGAACGGACTTGAGGTTATGGGGAGGGGGAAGGGTGAGCTGTGACAGGGCGAGAGAGAGTCATGGGCATATACACACTAACAAACGCAGTAAGGTAGATAGCTAGTGGGAAGCAGCCGCATGGCACAGGGATATTGGCTCGGTGCTTTGTGACAGCCTGGAGGGGTGGGATGGGGAGGGTGGGAGGGAGGGAGACGCAACAGGGAAGACATATGGGAACATATGTTTATGTATGACTGATTCACTTTGTTATAAAGCAGAAACTAACACACCATTGTAAAGCAATTATACCCCAATAAAGATGTTAAAAAAAAAAAAAAAAAAAGAGACAAAGAAGGACACTACATAATGATCAAGGGATCGATTCAAGAAGAAGATATAACAATTGTAAATATTTATGCACCCAACATAGGAGCACCTCAATACATAAGGCAAATACTAACAGCCATAAAAGGGGAAATCAACAGGAACACATTCATATTAGGGGACTTAAACACCCCACTTTCACCCATGGACAGATCATCCAAAATGAAAATAAATAAGGAAACACAAGCTTTAAATGATACATTAAACAAGATGGACTTAATTGATATTTATAGGACACTCCATCCAAAAACAACAGAATACACATTTTTCTCAAGTGCTCATGGAACATTCTCCAGGATAGATCATATCTCGGGTCACAAATCAAGCCTTGGTAAATTTAAGAAAATTGAAATTGTATCAAGTATCTTTTCTGACCACAACGCCATGAGACTAGATATCAATTACAGGAAAAGATCTGTAAAAAATACAAACACATGGAGGCTAAACAATACACTACTTAATAATGAAGTGATCACTGAAGAAATCAAAGAGGAAATAAAAAAAAATCTAGAAACAAATGACAATGAAGACACAATGACCCAAAACCTGCATCAAAAGCAGTTCTAAGGGGGAAGTTTATAGCAATACAAGCCCACGTTAAGAAGCAGGAAACATCTCGAATAAACAACCTAACCTTGCACCTCAAGCAATTAGAGAAAGAAGAACAAAAAAACCCCAAAGCTAGCAGAAGGAAAGAAATCATAAAAATCAGATCAGAAATAAATGAAAAAGAAATGAAGGAAACGATAGCAAAGATCAATAAAACTAAAAGCTGGTTCTTTGAGAAGATAAACAAAATAAATAAACCACTAGCCAGACTCATCAAGAAAAAAAGGGAGAAGACTCAAATCAATAGAATTAGAAATGAAAAAGGAGAGGTAACAACTGACACGGCAGAAATAAAAAAGATCATGAGAGATTACTACAAGCAACTCTATGCCAATAAAATGGACAATCTGGAAGAAATGGACAAATTCTTAGAAATGCACAACCTGCCAAGACTGAATCAGGAAGAAATAGAAAATATGAACAAACCAATGACAAGCACTGAAATTGAAACTGTGATTAAAAATCTTCCAACAAAGAAAAGCCCAGGACCAGATGGCTTCACAGGCGAATTCTATCAAACATTTAGAGAAGAGCTAACACCTATCCTTCTCAAACTCTTCCAAAATATAGCAGAGGGAGGAACACTCCCAAATTCCTTCTACGAGGCACCATCACCTTGATACCAAAACCAGACAAGGATGTCACAAAGAAAGAAAACTACAGGCCAATATCACTGATGAACATAGATGGAAAAATCCTCAACAAAATACTAGCAAACAGAATCCAACAGCACATTAAAAGGATCATACACCATGATCAAGTGGGGTTTATTCCAGGAATGCAAGGATTCTTCAATATACGCAAATCTATCAATGTGATAAACCATATTAACAAATTGAAGGAGAAAAACCATATATCCTCTCAATAGATGCAGAGAAAGCTTTTGACAAAATTCAACACCCATTTATGATAAAAACCCTGCAGAAAGTAAGCATAGAGCGAAATTTCCTCAACATAATAAAGGCCATATATGACAAACCAACAGCCAACATCATCCTCAATGGTGAAAAACTGAAAGCATTTCCACTAAGATCAGGAACAAGACAAGGTTGCCCACTCTCACCACTCTTATTCAACATAGTTTTGGAAGTTTTAGCCACAGCAATCAGAGAAGAAAAGGAAATAAAAGGAATCCAAATCAGAAAAGAAGAAGTAAAGCTGTCACTGTTTGCAGATGACATGATCCTATACATAGAGAATCCTAAAGATGCTACCAGAAAACTACTAGAGCTAATCAATGAATTTGGTAAAGTGGCAGGATACAAAATTAATGCACAGAAATCTCTGGCATTCCTATATACTAATGATGAAAAATCTGAAAGTGAAATCAAGAAAACACTCCCATTTACCACTGCAACAAAAAGAATAAAATATCTAGGAATAAACCTACCTAGGGAGACAAAAGACCTGTATGCAGAAAATTATAAGACACTGATGAAACAAATTAAAGGTGATACAAATAGATGGAGAGATATACCATGTTCTTGGATTGGAAGAATCAACATTGTGAAAATGACTCTACTACCCAAAGCAATCTATAGATTCAATGCAATCCCTATCAAACTACCACTGGCATTTTTCACAGAACTAGAACAAAAAATTTCGCAATTTATATGGAAACACAAAAGACCCCAAATAGCCAAAGCAATCTTGAGAACAAAAAAAAAAGAGCTGGAGGAATCAGGCTCCCTGAGTTCAGACTATACTACAAAGCTACAGTAATCAAGAGAGTATGGTACTGGCACAAAAACAGAAATATAGATCAATGGAACAGGATAGAAAGCCCAGAGATAAACCCACGCACATATGGACACCTTATCTTTGATAAAGGTGACAGGAATATAAGTGGAGAAAGGACAGCCTCTTCAATAAGTGGTGCTGGGAAAACTGGACAGGTACATGTAAAAGTATGAGATTAGATCACTCCCTAACACCATACACAAAAATAAACTAAAAATGGATTAAAGACCTAAATGTAAGGCCAGAAACTATCAAACTCTTAGAGGAAAACATAGGCAGAACACTCTATGACATAAATCACAGCAAGATCCTTTCTGACCCACCTCCTAGAGAAATGGAAATAAAAACAAAAATAAACAAATGGGACCTAATGAAACTTCAAAGCTTTTGCACAGCAAAGGAAACCATAAACAAGACCAAAAGACAACCCTCAGAATGGGAGAAAATATTTGCAAATGAAGCAACCGACAAAGGATTAATCTCCAAAATTTACAAGCAGCTCGTGCAGCTCAATAACAAAAAAACAAACAACCCAATCCAAAAATGGGCAGAAGACCTAAATAGACATTTCTCCAAAGAAGATATACAGGCTGGCAAAAACACATGAAAGAATGCTCAACATCATTAATCACTAGAGAAACGCAAATCAAAACTACAATGAGATATCATCTCACACCAGTCAGAATGGCCATCATCAAAAAATCTAGAAACAATAAATGCTGGAGAGGGTGTGGAGAAAAGGGAACACTCTTGCACTGCTGGTGGGAATGTGAATTGGTTCAGCCGCTATGGAGGACAGTATGGAGGTTCCTTAAAAAACTACAAATAGAACTACCATATGACCCAGCAATCCCACTACTGGGCATATACCCTGAGAAAACCAAAATTCAAAGAGTCATGTACCAAAATGTTCATTACAGCTCTATTTACAATAGCCCAGAGATGGAAACAACCTTAGTGCCCATCATCGGATGAATGGATAAAGAAGATGTGGCACATATATACAATGGAATATTACTCAGCCATAAAAAGAAACGAAATTGAGCTATTTGTAATGAGGTGGATAGACCTAGAGTCTGTCATACAGAGTGAAGTAAGTCAGAAAGAAAAAGACAAATACCGTATGCTAACACATATATATGGAATTTAAGGGAAAAAAATGTCATAAAGAACCTGGGGTAAGGCAGGAATAAAGACGCAGACCTACTAGAGAACGGACTAGAGGTTATGGGGAGGGGGAAGGGTGAGCTGTGACAGGGCGAGAGAGAGTCATGGACATATACACACTAACAAACGTAGTAAGGTAGATAGCTAGTGGGAAGCAGCCGCATGGCACAGGGATATTGGCTTGGTGCTTTGTGACAGCCTGGAGGGGTGGGATAGGGAGGGTGGGAGGGAGGGAGACACAAGGGGAAAGACATATGGGAACATATGTTTATGTATGACTGATTCACTTTGTTATAAAGCAGAAACTAACACACCATTGTAAAGCAATTATACCCCAATAAAGATGTTAAAAAAAAAAAAAAAAGACACTTGTGTGAGAGTTGAAGAGGCAAACAATGAGTGTAGGAAAACACTTGCAATACATAAAATCTTATAAAGATTTCAAAATCAGAATAAATATTCATACAAATCAACAAGAAAAAAACACCATAAATTAAAAATGGGTAAAAGACTTAGACAATTCACAAATTTCTAAATGACCAATAAGAATATGAAAATATTCTCAATATCATCAGTTAGCAGAGAGACACTAATTAAAATCACAATGTAAAAGTTCTGATTATGATTTTGGCTGTACAAATATATACATGGGATAAAATTGCATAGAACCACACACACACATACATACACACATACACAAATGAGTGTATGTAAAAACTAATGAAATTTGAGTACGGTTTCTTGTTAACCATATTGTATCAATGTCAATCTCCTGTCCAAAAAATACTTGTACAAGACTGTTCTTGGCAGTTTTATCTGTAATGTCTCAGCCTGGAATCAGCCCAAACGTACATCAACAGGAGGATAGATAAACAAATATTCTGTAGTCATAAAATGGAATACTTCTTAAGAATAGAAAGGATGACTGATGGCATGGATGAATCTCAAAAACATGTTGAGCAAAAGAAGCCAGACATAATATTATATGACTCCATTTATATAGATTTCTAGAACAGGCAAAACAAATATATAGTGATAGAAATCACAATAATAGTTGTCTCTGGCATGGAGGGAATTTACTTTAAAGGGGTATATAGGAACATTCTGGGGTGATAAAAATATTCTATACCTCGATTTAAAAGGTAAATACATATGTGTGTATATTTGTTAACACTCATCAAACTGTACATCTAAGACATATGCATTTTATTGTAAAATAACTTATACTTCACTTTTAGAAAATGAAAACATCAGGAAAGAGGATGACATGAGGCCCAGGAAAGAGGGGATCTAACATAACCAAAAAAGTAAAAGAATTTCTAACATAATGCCAAAAAGAAGTCCCGGGTTGATGGCTAAGCAAGGAATATAGAGAACAGCCAGTCTAGATTGAGCAGGAGGACAACGGCCTCTAGAAGAGAGGTTTCCCAGGAAAACTGGAAGTTGTGTATTGCCTAATGTATTTGACCACTTGGAAAATTATATTAATATGTAACAGACCTGACAGACCATGAAGAAATAATTAACAATAGATACACAGATTAAGAACAATTAAAAATATTGGGAAATTACTTTCTCTAGAGGGGGATTATAAAAGACAGGAAGCATAATCATAGTACATTACCTGTCTCCACAGATAATGCTTACATAGTCATAATAATGTAAACACTGGCTACTGTGATTTTGAAATATGACCTAGCTATACTGTGAAGGTGAGGGCAAGAGAAGTGTGTTTGTTAGTGTGTTGGAAGAGAGCTAAATTTCATCTACCATGTTCAGAAATCAACAGTTGTTGAAGTGAAAACTTTAAGTAGTATATTATCTAGAAATATGAAGTTATAACCAAAAAAACAACTAAAATAGTAGAAAATTCTTGCCTCTAAAGACTAAGAATTCAGTTCTGCAGGAGTGGGCAGGGGCTTTTTTTATTATGTCTTTAGTAATTATTATGCATATAATTTATGTTGAAAATGCAAGTTAACTTTAAAAGAAAAGTGACTTGTAGGTAGATGATGCTCCCAAAGATGCATACATACTAATCACCCAAACCTGTGAGTATATTATGCTACATGGTAAAGAGGAATTAAGGTTGTAGATGGAATTAAGGTTGCTAATCAGTTGACTTAATTTATTTAATTTTAACATCTTTACTGGAGTATAATTGCTCTACAGTGGTGTAATAGTTTCTGCTTTATAACAAAGTGAATCAGACATACATATACATATATCCCCATATCTCATCCCTCTTCAGTCTCCCTCCCACACTCCTTATACCATCCCTCAAGGTGGTCACAAAGCACCGAGTTAATATCCCTGTACTATGTGGCTGCTTCCCACTACCTACTGATTTTACATTTGGTAGTGTATATACATACATGCAACTCTCTTACTTTGGCCCAGTTTACACTTCCCCCTTCCCGTGTCCTCAAGTTCAACCTCTATGTCTGTAACTTTATTCCTGTCCTGCCCCTAGGTTCCTCAGAACCTTTTTTTTTTAGATTCCATATATATGTATTAGCACATGGTATTTATTTTTCTCTTTCTGACTTACTTCACTCTGTATGACAGACTCTAGGTCCATCCACCTCACTACAAATAACTCAATTTTGCTTCTATTTATGACTGCGTAATATTCCACTGTATATATGTGCAACATGTTTACCCATTCATCTGTCAATGGACGCTTAGGTTGCTCCCATGTCCTGGCTATTGTAAATAGTGCTGCAATGAACATTGTGGTACATGACTCTTTTTGAATTATGGTTTTCTCAGGGTATATGCCCAGTAGTGGGATTGCTGGGTCATATGGTAGTTTTATTTTTAGTCTTTTAAGGAGCCTCCATACTGTTCTCCAGAGTGGCTGTATCAATTTACATTCCTACCAACAGTGCAAGAGTGTTCCCTTTTCTCCACACCCTCTCCAACATTTATTGTTTCTAGATTTTTTGATGATCACCACTTCGACCAGTGTGAGGTGATACCTCATTGTAGTTTTGATTTGCATTTCTCTAATTATTAGTGATGTTTAGCATCCTTTCATGTGTTTGTTGGAAATCTGTATATCTTCTTGGTAGAAAGGTGTATTTAGGTCTTCTGCTCATTCTTAGAATGGGTTGTATGTTTTTTTGATACTAAGCTGCATGAGCTGCTTGTAAATTGTGGAGATTAATCTTGCCAGTTGCTTCATTTGAAAATATTTTCTACCATTCTGAGGGTTATCTTTTGTTTTCTTTATGGTTACTTTGTTGTGCAAAACTTTTAAGTTTCATTAGGTTCCAGTTCTTTATTTTTGTTTTTGTTTCCATTTCTCAGGGAGGTGGGTCAAAATGGATCTTGCTCTGATTTAAGGCATAGAGTGTTCTTCCTATGATTTCTTCTAAGAGTTTGATAGTGTCTGGGCTTACATTTAGGTCTTTAATCCATTTTGAGCTTATTTTTGTGTATGGTGTTAGGGAGTGTTCTAATTTCATACTTTTACATGTACCTGTCCAGTTTTCCCAGCACCACTTATTGAAGAGGCTGTCTTTTCTCCACTGTATATTCTTGCCTCCTTTATCAAAGGTAAGGTGTCCATATGTGCGTGGGTTTATCTCTGGGCTTTCTATCCTGTTCCATTGATCTATATTTCTGTTTTTGTGCCAGTACCATACTGTGTTGATTACTGTAGCTTTGTAGTATAGTCTGAAGTCCAGAAGCCTGATTCCTCCCGCTCCATTTTTCTTTATCAAGATTGCTTTGCCTATTCAGGGTCTTTGGTGTTTCCATACAAATTGTGAAATTTTTTATCCTGGTTCTGTGAAAAATGCCATTGGTAGTTTGATAGGGATTGCATTGAACCTATAGATTGCTTGGGGTAGTATAGTCATTTTCACAAAGTGGATTTTTCCAATCCAAGAACATGGTACATCTCTCCATCTGTTTGTATCATCATTAATTTCTTTCATCAGTGTCTTATAGTTTTCTGCATGCAGGTCTTTTGTCTGCTTAGGTAGCTTTATTCCTAGATATTTTATTCTTCTCTTGCAGTGGTAAATGGGAGTGTGTTCTTAATTTCACTTTCAGATTTTTCATCATTAGAGTATAGGAATGCCAGATATTTCTCTGTATTAAATTTGTATCCTGCTACTTTACCAAATTCATTGATTAGCTCTAGTAGTTTTCTGGTATCATCTTTAGGATTCTCTATGTAGAATATCATGTCATCTGCAAACAGTGACAGGTTTATTTCTTCTTTTCCAATGTGGATTCCTTTTACTTATTTTTCTTCTGTGATTGTAGTGGCTAAAACTTCTAAAACTATGTTGAATAAGAGTGGTGAGAGTGGGCAACCTTGTCTTGTTCCTGATCTTAGTGGAAATGGTTTCAGTTTTTCAACATTGCGGATAATTTTGGCTGTTGGTTTTTCAAATATGGCCTTTATTATATTGAAGAAAGTTCCCTCTATGCCTACTTTCTGCAGGGTTTTTATCATAAATGGGCGTTGAATTTTGTCAAAAGCTTTTTCTGCATCCATTGAGATGATCATATGGGTTTTCTCCTTAAATTTGTTAATATGGTGTATCACATTGATTGATTTGCATATATGAAAGAATCCTTGCATTGCTGGAATAAACCCCACTTGGTCATGGTTTATAATACTTTTAATGTGCTGTTGGATTCTGTGTGCTAGTATTTTGTTGAGAATTTTTGCATCTATGTTCATCAGTGATATTGCCCCATAGTTTTCTTTCTTTGTGGCATCTTTGTCTGGTTTTGGTATCAGGGTGATGGTGGCTTCGTAGAATGAGTTTGGGAGTGTTCCTCCCTCTGCTATATTTTGGAAGAGTTTGAGAAGCATAGATGTTAGCTCTTCTCTAAATGTTTGATAGAATTCCCCTGTGAAGCCATCTGGTCCTGGGCTTTTCTTTGTTGGAAGATTTTTAATCACAGTTTCAATTTCAGTGCTTGTGATTGGTCTGTTCATATTTTCTATTTCTTCCTGATTCAGTCTTGGCAGGTTGTGCATTTCTAAGAATTTGTCCATTTCTTCCAGGTTGCCCATTTTATTGGCATAGAGTTGCTTGTAGTAATCTCTCATGATCTTTTGTATTTCTGCAGTGTCAGAAATTAGAATTACTTTCTAATTCTATTGAATTGAGTCTTCTCCCTTTTTTTCTCGATGAGTCTGGCTAATAGTTTATCAATTTTGTTTACTCAAAGAACCTGTTTTTAGTTTTATTGATCTTTGTTTTCATTTCCTTCATTTCTTTTTCATTTATTTCTTATCTGATCTTTATGATTTCTTTCCTTCTGCTAACTTTGGTTTTTTTTAAATTCTTCTTTCTCTAATTTCTTTAGGTGCAATGTTAGGTTGTTTATTTGAGATGTTTCCTGTTTCTTAAGGTAGGATTCTATTGCTATAAACTTCCCTGTTTGAACTGCTTTTGCTGCATCCCATAGGTTTTGGTTCATCGTGTCTCATTGTCATTTGTTTCTAGGTATTTTTTGACTTCCTCTTTGATTTCTTCAGTAATCACTTCGTTACTAAGTAGTGTACTGTTTACGCTCCATGTGTTTGTATTTTCTACACATCTTTTCCTGTAATTAATATCTAGTCTCATAGTGTTGTTGTTGGAAAAGATACTTGATATGATTTCAATTTTCTTAAGTTAACCAAGGCTTGATTTGTGACCCAAGATATGATTTATCCTGGAGAATGTTCCATGAGTGCTTGAGAAGAATGTGTATTCTGTCATTTTTGGATGGAATGTCCTATAAATATCAATTAAGTCCATCTTTTTTAATGTATCATTTAAAGCTTGTGTTTCCTTATTTATTTTCATTTAAGGTGATCTGTCCATTGGTGAAAGTGGGGTGTTAAAGTTCCCTACTATGATTGTGTTACTGTCGATCTCCCCTTTTATGGATGTTAGCACTTGCCTTATGTATTGAGGTGCTCCTATGTTGGGTGTATAAATATTTACAACTGTTTTATCTTCTTCTTGGATTGATCCATTGTTCATTCTGTAGTGTCTTTCTTTGTATGTTGTAATAGTCTTTATTTTAAAGTCTATTTTTTCTGATATGAGAATTGCTACTCCAGCTTTCTTTTGATTTCCATTTTCTTGAAATATATTTTTCTATCCTCTGACTTTCAGTGTATGTGTCCCCAGGTCTGAAGTGGGTCTCTTGTACACAGCATTAATACAGGACTTGTTTTTGTATCCATTCAGCCAGTCTATGTCTATTGGTTGGAGCATGTAATCCATTTACATTTAAAGTATTTATCGATGTGTATGTTTCTATTACCATTTTCTTAATTGTTTTGGGTTTGTTATTGTAGGTCTTTTCCTTCTCTTGTGTTTCCTCCCTAGAGAAGTTCCTTTAGCATTTGTTGTAAAGCTGGTTTTGTGGTGCTGAATTCTGTTAGCTTTTGCTTCTCTTTAAAGGTTTTAATTTCTCTGTTGAATCTGAATGAGATCCTTGCTGGGTAGAGAAATCTTGGTTGTAGGTTTTTCCCTTTCATCACTTTTATTATGTTTTGCCTCTCCCTTCTGGTTTGCAGTGTTTCTCCTGAAAGATCAGCTGTTAACCTTATGGAGATTCTCTTGTATGTTATTTGTTGTTTTTCCCTTGCTTCTTTTAATTATTTTTCTTTTTATTTAATTTTTGATAGTTTGATTAATATGTGCCTTGGCATGTGTCTCCTTGGACTTATCCTGTATAGGACTCTCTGTGCTTCCTGGACTTGATTGACTATTTCGTTTTTCCATATTAGGGAAGTTTTCAACTATAATCTCTTCAAATATTTTCTCAGTTCCTTTCTTTTTCTCTTCTTCTGGGATCCCTATAATTCTCATGTTGATGCATTTAATGTTGTAACAGAGGTCTCTGATACTGTCCTCAATTCTCTTCATTCTTTTTTCTTTATTCTGCTCTTTGGTAGTTATTTCCATTCTTTTATCTTCCAGGTCACTTATCCATTCTTCTGTGTAAGTTATTCTGCTATTGATTCCTTCTAGATAATTTTTAATTTAATTTATTGTGTTGTTCATCATTGTTTGCTTGCTCTTTAGTTCTTCTAGGTCCTTGTTAAACATTTCTTGTATTTTCTCCATTTTATTTCCAAGATTTTGGATCATCTTTACTATCATTACTCTGAATTCTTCTTCAGGTAGACTGCTTATTTCCTCTTCATTTGTTTGGTTTGATTTGTTTTTGCCTTGCTCCTTCATCTGCTGTGTGTTTCTCTGTCTTCTCATTTTGCCTAACTTACTGTGTTTGGGGTCTCCTTTTCACAGGCTGCAGGTTCATAATTCCCTTTGTTTTTGGTGTCTGCCCCCAGTGGCTACAGTTGGTTTAGTGTGTTGTGTAAGTTTCCAGGTGGAGGGAACTGGTGCCTGTGTTCTAGTGGTTGAGGCTGGATCTTGCCTTTCTGGTGTGCAGGACCATGTATGGTGTTGTGTTTTGGGGTGTCTGTGGCCTTATTTTATTTTAAGCAGCCTCTCTGCTAATGGGTGGGATTGTGTTCCTGTCTTGCTAGTGGTTTGGCATAGGGTGTCTATCACTGTAGCTTGCTGGTCGTTGACTGGAGCTGCGTCTTAGCATTGAGATGGAGATCTCTGGGAGAGCTTTGGCCATTTGATATTACATGGAAGTGGGAGGTCTTTGGTGGACCAGTGCTCTGTTCTCAGCTCCCTCACCTCAGAGGCATAGCCTTGACACCTGGCCGTAGCACCAAGACCTTGTCAACCACATGGCTCAAAAGAAAAGGGAGAAAAAAAGAAAGAAAGAAAAAAGAAAAGAAAATAAAGTTTATTAAAATAAAAAAATTAAAATTATTAAAAATAAAAATATTAAAAAGTAATTTTAAAAAGAAAGAAGAGAGCAACCAAACCAAAGAACACATCCAACAATGATAATAAGGGTTAAAAGCTATACTAAAAAAAAATAAATAAATAAAGGACAGACAGAACCCTAGGACAAATGATAAAAGCAAAGCTATACAGACAAAAAGCAAAGCTATTTCACACCAGAAAACATACACATACATACTCCTAAAAAGAGTAAAAGGAAAAAATATATATATGTCTGTATATAAAAAAAAGGAAGAGAGCAACCAAATCAATAAACAAATCTACCAATGATAATAAACTCTAAATACTAAACTATGATAAACATAAAACCAGAAACAATTATTTGCAGAAAGCAAACCCTAAGTCTACAGTTGCTCCCAAAGTCCACCCCCTCAATTTGGGATGATTCGTTGTCTATTCAGGAATTCCACAGATGCAGGGTACATCAGGTTGATTGTGGAGATTTAATCTGCTGCTCCTGTGGCTGCAGGGAGAAATTTCCCTTTCTCTTCTTTGTTTGCACAGCTCCTAGGGTTCAGCTTTGGATTTGGCCTGGCGTCTGCATTATAGGTCGCCTGAGGGCGTCTGTTGTTTACTCAGAAATGATGGGGTTAAAGTAGCAGCTGATTAGGGGGCTCTGGCTCACTCCGTCCTGGCGGAGGGAGGGGTATGGAATGCGGGGCAAGCCTGTGGTGGCAGAGGCCAGCATGATATTGCACCAGCCTGAGGTGCCATGTGTTCTCCTGGGGAAGTTGTCCCTGAATCACGGGACCCTGGCAGTGGCAGGCTGCACAGGCTCCCAGGAGGGGAGATATGGAGAGTGGCCTGTACTTTCACACCGGCTTCTTGGTGGTAGCATCAGCAGCCTTTGCGTTTCATGCCCGTCTCTGGTGTCCGTGCTGATAGCCGCATCTCACAGCCATCTCTGGAGCTCGTTTAGGTGGTGCTCTGAATTCCCTCTCCTTGCACACCCTGAAACAATGGTCTCTTGTCTCTTAGGCAGGTCCAGTCTTTTTCCCGGACTCCCTCCCAGCTAAGTGTAGCTCACTAGCCCCCTTCAGGCTGTGTTCACGCCTCCAACCCCGGTCCTCTCCCTGTGATCCTACCGAAGCCGAGCCTCAGCTCCCAGCCCCCGCCCGCCCTGGCGGGTGAGCAGACAAGCCTCTCTGGCTGGTGAGTGCTGGTCGGCACCGATCCTCTGTGCGGGAATCTCTCCGCTTTGCCCTCCGCACCCCTGTTGCTGTGCTCTCCTCCGTGGCTCTGAAGCTTCCCCCCTCCACCACCCGCAGTCTCTGCCCGCGAAGGGGCTTCCTAGCGTGTGGAAACTTTTCCTCCTTCACAGCTCCCTCCCCGAGGTGCAGGTCCTGTCCCTATTCTTTTGTCTCTGTTTTTCTTTTTTCTTTTCCCCTACCCAGGTACCTGGAGAGTTTCTTGCCTTTTGGGAGGTCTGATGTCTTCTGTCAGCGTTCAGTAGGTGTTCTGTTGGAGTTGTTCCACATGTAGATGTATTTCTCATGTATTTGTGGGGAGGAAGATGATCTCCACGTCCTACTCCTCACCATCTTGAAGGTCTCCCCCCAGTTGACTTTAAAATAGGGAGATTATTCTGGACTATCTGGGCAGGTCCATTGTAATCACAAACATCCTTAAAAGTCAAAGGGGGTGGCAGGAGAGAGGTCAGAGTAATGTGAGGATGTGAGAAATACTCAATTATTATTTTTTACTTGGAAGATAGAGGAAGGGGCCACCAGTGTAGGAATGCAGTGGCCTTTATAAGCTGTAAAAGGCAATTACATGGAGTCATTTCTAGAGTCTCCAGATGGGAAGGCAACCCTGCCAATACCTTGATCTTAGCAGTGAGACCCATTTCAGACAAATCTACAGAACTGTACGATGATTAGTTTGTCTTGGTTTAAGTCATTGTTTGTGGCAATTTGTTGCATGAGCAATAGAAAACTAACATAGTGACAAGGTGAAGAAAAAAAACCCAGAGTAATATCTATATATTTATATATACATTTTCTCATGTACATTAAATGATCTTGTCTTTTTTGTGTGTTTAGGATTAGCTCCCAAACAGTATATTACACAAATCCCCTTAATAAGAAAAATGCTGATCAAAGGTATTAAGGCAGTCATATACACATCTGTTTCATAATGACAATGATATTCTACTCCATACAAGTAATCAACTATGGCATAAAATTATTCCAGATTCATACGCAAGGTTATACCACAGTAAATAAATTCTAATTTATTTAAGCTCCCATTAACTAATATAATAATTCACTTGTGGTTTATGCCACTATAATTGATGTATTACTTCTACATGATCACCAAACAAATGTGTTATGTTCACTGTTTTATAATCAAGGTTTAGTGCAGTGTCATCAACATATTGGTAATGAAGGTAATTAAAGACTTTTCTGCACCTCAGTATCAAAAACACTAAAGGAGTCATATTACACTTACATAAGAAATCTTATCTCTCTCCTATGTAAGGTCTTTCCTTTTCAAATCTTTTGTAATTCAAAGGCCTGAGAAATATATAAAAGGAGCTGTCTAGATATTCTATATCTAGTCAAGTAGATGAAAGAGGTTAAACCTTTTAGGATGATTGTTTTCAAGTAAGAAATATAGATGATGATATGATTGTTCAGATATTTATTTTTTGCTGCTAAGATTCAATTTATTTGCAGTGTCTATATATATATATATGTATGCTTTGATGATTAAATCAATAAATTCATTTAGGCTGTTTGTCATTATGGCTGGTGAAGAATTCTAGCAGTGGCCGGCATGATGTGATGAAGAAAGTCTCCTGGAAAGCTTAGTAATTGTCTCAAAGGAGACCTTGCACTTTTTTGTTTGTTTGTTTCTTTTCTTTCTTAACATCTTTATTGTAGTATAAATGCTGTACAATGGGATGTTAGTTTCTGCTTTATAACAAAGTGAATCAGTTATACATATACATATACATATGTTCCCATATCTCTTCCCTCTTACATCGCCCTCCCCCCCATGCTCCCTATCCCACATGGCTAGGTGGTCACAAACCACCGAGCTGATCTCCCTGTGCTATGGGGCTGCTTCCCACAAGCTATCCATTTTATATTTCGTAGTGTATATATGTCCATACACCTCTCTCACTTCATCTCAGCTTACCCTTCCCCCTCCCCATACGCTCAAGTCCACTCTGTAGTAGGTCTATGTCTTTATTCCCGTCTTAGCCCTAGTTTCTTCATGACCTTTTCTTTTTTTCTTAGATTCCATATATATGTGTTAGCATACAGTATTTGTTTTTCTCTTTCTGACTTACTTCACTCTCTATGACAGACTCTAGGTCCATCCACCTCACTACAAATAACTCAATTTCATTTATTTTTATGGCTGAGTAATATTCCATTGTATATATGTGCTACGTCTTCTTTATCCATTCATCTGATGATGAACACTTAGGTTGCTTCCATGTCCTGGCTATTGTAAATAAAGCTGCAATGAACATTTTCGTACATGACACATTTTGAATTCTGGTTTTCTCAGGGTACATGCCCAGTAGTGGGCATGCTGGTTCGTATGGTAGATCTATTTTTAGTTTTTTAAGGAACCTCCATAGTGGCTGTAACAATTTACATTCCCAACAACAGTGCAATAGGGATCTCTTTTCTCCACACCCTCTCCAGCATTTATTGTTTCTAGATTTTTTGGTGATGCCCATTCTGATCAGTGTGAGATGATATCTCATTGTAGTTTTGATTTGCGTTTCTCTAGTGATTAATGATGTTGAGCATTCTTTCGTTTGTTTGTTGGCAATCTGTATATCTTCTTTAGAGAAATGTCTATTTAGGTCTTCTGCCCATTTTTGAATTGGCTTCTATGTTTTTTTGATATTGAGCTGCATGAGCTGCTTGTAAATTTTGGAGATTAATCCTTTGTCAGTTGCTTCATTTACAAATATTCTCTCCCATTCAGAGGCTTGTCTTTTGGTCTTGTTTATGGTTTCCTTTGCTGTGCAAAAGCTTTTATGTTTCATTAGGTCCCATTTGTTTATTTTTGTTTTTATTTCCATTTCTCTAGGAGGTGGGTCAAGAAAGATCTTGCTTTGATTCATGTCATAGAGTGTTCTGCCTATGTTTTCCTCTAAGAGTTTGATAGTGTCTGGGCTTACATTTAGGTCTTTAATCCATTTTTAGTTTATTTTTGTGTATGGTGTTAGGGAGTGTTCTAATTTCATACTTTTACATGGACCTGTCTAGTTTTCCCAGCACCACTTATTGGAGAGGCTGTCTTTTCTCCACTGTATATTCTTGCCTCCTTGATCAAAGATAAGGTGACCATACCTGCGTGGGTTTATCTCTGGGCTTTCTATCCTGTTCCATTGATCGATCTTTCTGTTTTTGTGCCAGTACCATACTCTCTTGATTACTGTAGCTTTGTAGTATAGTCTGAAGTCCAGGAGCCTGATTCCTCCAGCTCCATTTTTCATTCTCAAGATTGCTTTGGCTATTTGGGGTCTTACATGATTCCATACAAATTGTGAATTTTTTTGTTCTAGTTCTGTGAAAAATGCCAGTGGTAGTTTGAGAGGGATTTCATTAAATCTGTAGATTGCTTTCAGTAAGTGAGTCATTTTCACAATGTTGATTCTTCCAATCCAAGAACATGGTATATCTCTCCATCTATTTGTATCATCTTTAATTTGTTTCATCAGTGTCTTATAATTTTCTGCATACAGGTCTTTTGTCTCCTTAGGTAGGTTTATTCTTAGATATTTTATTCTTTTTGTTGCAATGGTAAATGGGAGTATTTTCTTAATTTCACTTTCAGGCTTTTCATCATTAGTGTATAAGAATGCCAGAGATTTCTGTGCATTCTGTGCATTCTGCTACTTTACCAAATTCATTGAATAGCTCTAGTAGTTTTCTGGTATCATCTTTAGGATTCTCTATGTATAGTATCATGTCATCTGCAAACAGTGACAGATTTACTTCTTCTTTTCCAATTTGGATTCCTTTTTTGTCTTTTCCTTCTCTGATTGCTGTGACTACAACTTCCAAAACTATGTTGAATAAGAGTGGTGAGAGTGGGCAACCTTGTCTTGTTCCTGATCTTAGTGGAAATGCTTTCAGTTTTTCACCATTGAGGATGATGTTGGCTGTTGGTTTGTCATATATGGCCTTTATTATGTTGAGGAAAGTTCCCTATAAGCCTACTTTCTGCAGGGATTTTATCATAAATGGGTGTTGAACTTTGTAGAAAGCTTTCTCTGCATCGATTGAGATGATCATACGGTTCTCTCCTTATATTTGTTAACATGGTGTATCACAGTGATTGATTTGCGTATATGGAGGAATCCTTGCATTCCTGGAATAAACAGCACTTGATCATGGTGTATGATACTTCTAATGTGCTGTTGGATTCTGTTTGCTAGTAGTTTGTTAAAGATTTTTGCATCTATGTTTATCAGTGATATTGCCCTGTAGTTTTCTTTGTGACATCTTTGTCTGGTTTTGGTATCAGGGTGATGGTGGCCTCGTAGAATGAGTTTGGGAGTGTTCCTGCCTATGCTATATTTTGGAAGAGTTTGAGTAGGATAGGTGTTAGCTCTTCTCTAAATGTTTGATAGAATTCGCCTGTGAAGCCACGTGGTCCTGGGATTTGGTTTGTTGGAAGAGTTTTAATCACCGTTTGAATTTCAGTGCTTGTGATTCGTCTGTTCATATTTTCTATTTCTCCCTGGTTCAGTCTCGGCAGATTGTGTATTTCTAAGAATTTGTCCATTTCTTCCAGATTGTCCATTTTATTGGCATAGAGTTGCTTGTAGTATTCTCTCATGATCCTTTGTATTTCTGCAGTGTCAGTTGTTACTTCTCCTTTTTCATTTCTAATTCTATTGAATTGAGTCTTCTCCCTTTTTTTTCTTGATGAGTCTGGCTAATGGTTTATCAATTTTGTTTATCCTCTGAAAGAACCAGCTTTTAGTTTTATTGATCTTTCCTATCATTTCCTTCATTTCTTTTTCATTTATTTCTAATCGTTATGATTTCTTTCCTTCTGCTAACTTTGGGTTTTTTGTTCTTCTTTCTCTAATTACTTTAAGTGCAAGTTTAGGTTGTTTATGTGAGATATTTCCTGTTTCTTAAGGTAGGAATGTATTGCTATAAACTTCCCTCTTAGAACTGCTTTTGCTGCATCCCATAGCTTTTGCTCCTCGTGTCTCCATTGTCATTTGTTTCTAGGTATTTTTTGACTTCCTCTTTGATTTCTTCAGTGATTTCTTGGTTATTAAGTATTGTTTTGTTTAGCCTCCATGTGTTTGTATTTTTTACAGATGTTTTACTGTAATTGATATCTAGTCTCATAGCATTGTGGTCGGAAAAGATACTTGATATGATTTCAATTTTCTTAAATTTTCCAATGCTTGACTTGTGACACAAGATATGATCTATCCTGGAGAATGCTCCATGAGCACTTGAGAAGAATGTGTATTCTGTTGTTTTTGGATGGAATGTCCTATAAATATCAATTAAGCCCATCTTGTTTAATGTATCATTTAAAGCTTGTGTTTTCTTATTTATTTTCATTTACGATGAGCTGTCCATTGGTGAAAGTGGGGTGTGAAAGTCCCCTACTATGATTGTGTTACTGTCAATTTCCCTTTTTATGGCTGTTAGTATTTGCCTTATGTATTGATGTGCTCCTATGTTGGGTGCATAAATATTTACAATTGTTATATCTTCTACTTGAATCGATCCCTTGATCATTCTTTAGTGTCCTTCTTTGTCTCTTTTAATAGTCTTTATTTTAAAGTCTATTTTGTGTGATATGAGAATTGCTACTCCAGCTTTCTTTTGGTTTCCATTTGCATGGAATATCTTTTTCCATCCCTTCACTTTCAGGCTGTATGTGTCCACAGGTCTGAAGTGGGTCTCTTGTAGACAGCATATATATGGGTCTCGCTTTTGTATGCATTCAGCCAATCTGTGTCTTTTGGTGGGAGCATTTAATCCATTTACATGTAAGGTAATTATCGATATGAATGTTCCTATTCCCATTTTCTTAATTTTTTTGGGTTTGTTATTTCAGGTCTTTTCCTTCTATTGTGTTTCTTGCCTAGA
This sequence comes from Globicephala melas, assembly GCF_963455315.2. Classification (NCBI taxonomy): domain Eukaryota; kingdom Metazoa; phylum Chordata; class Mammalia; order Artiodactyla; family Delphinidae; genus Globicephala; species Globicephala melas. Next base: position 56,082,272 of record NC_083335.1, read on the forward strand.
GAAGTTCCTTTAGCAGTTGTTGTAAATCTGTTTTGGTGGTGCTGAACTCTCTCAGCTTTTGCTTGTCTCTAAAGGTTTTAATTTCTCCATCATATCTGAATGAGATCCTTGCTGGGTACAGTAATCTTGGTTTTAGGTTTTTCTCCTTCATCACTTTAAATATGTCCTGCTGCTCCCTTCTGGCTTGCAGAGTTTCTTCTTAAAGTTCAGCTGTTAACCTTATGGGGATTCCCTTGTGTGTTATTTGTTGTTTTTACCCTTGCTGCTTTTAATATGTTTTATTTAATTTTTGACAGTTTGATTAATATGTGTCTTGGCGTGTTTCTCCTTGGACTTATCCTGTATGGTACTCTGTGCTTCCTGGACTTGATTAACTATTTCCTTTCCCATATTAGGGAAATTTTCAACTATAATCTCTTCAAATATTTTCTCAGTCCCTTTCTTTTTCTCTTCTTCTTCTGGGACCCCTGTAATTCGAATGTTGGTACATTTAATATTGTCCCAGAGGTCTCTGAGACTGTCCTCAGTGCTTTTCATTCTTTTTTCTTTATTCTGCTCTGCAGTAGTAATTTCTACTATTTTATCTTCCAGGTTACTTATCCATTCTTCTGCCCTAGTTATTCTGCTATTGATCCCTTCTAGAGAATTTTTAATTTCATTTATTGTGTTGTTCAACATTGTTTGTTTGCTCTTTAGTTCTTCCAGTCCCTTGTTAATTGTTTCTTGTATTTTGTCTATTCTATTTCCAGGATTTTTTGTCATCTTTACTATCATTATTCTGAATTCTTTTTCAGACAGACTACTTATTTCCTCTTCATTTATTTGGTCTGGTGGGTTTTTACCTTGCTCTTTCATCTGCTGTGTGTTTTTCTGTCTTCTCATTTGGTTTAACTTACTGTGTTTGGGGTCTCCTGTTCGCAGGCTGCAGGGTCGTAGTTCCTGGTTTTTTTGGTGTGTGTCCCAGTGGCTAAGGTTGGTTCAGTGGGTTGTGTAGGCTTCCTGGTGGAGGGGGTTAGTGCCTGTGTTCTGGTGGATGAGGCTGCATCTTTTCTTTCTGGTGGGCAGGTCCACGTCTGGTGGTGTGTTTTGGGGTGTCTGTGGCCTTATTATGATTTTAGGCAGCCTCTCTGCTAATGGATGGGGCTGTGCTCCTGTCTTGCTAATTGTTTGGCATAGGGTGTCCACCACTGTAGCTTGCTGGTCATTGAGTGAAGCTGGGTCTTAGCGTTGAGATGGAGATCTCTGGGAGATTTTTGACATTTGATATTACATGGAGCTCAGAGGTCCCTTGTGGATCAGTGTGCTGTAGTTGGCTCTCCCACCTCAGAGGCACAGCACTGACACCTGGCAGCAGCACCAAGAGCCTTTCATCCACATGGCTCAGAATAAAAGGGAGAGTAAATAGAAAGAAAAAAGAAAGAAAGAAAGAGGATAAAATAAAATAAAGTTATTAAAATAAAAAATAATTTTTAAGAAGAAAAATTTTTAAGCAAAAAAAAAAATAAAACAAACAGACTGACAGACCCCTAGGACAAATGGTGAAATCAAAGCTATACAGACAAGATCTCACACAGAAGCATACACATACACATTCACAAAAAGCAGAAAAGGGGAAAAAATCATAGATCTTGCTCCCGAAGTCCACCTCCTCAGTTTGGGATGATTCGTTGTCTATTCATGTATTGCACAGATGCAGGGTACATCAAACTGACTGTGGAGATTTAATCCGCTGCTTCTGAGGCTGCTGGGAGAAATTTCCCTTTCTCTTCTTTGTTCACACAGCTCCCAGGGCTCAGCTTTGGATTTGGCCCCACCTCTGCATGTAGGTCGCCGGAGGGCGTCTGTTCTTCGCTCAGACAGGACGGGGTTAAAGGAGTAGCTGATTCGGGGGCTCTGACTCAGTCAGCCAGGGGGGAGGGAGGTGTATGAATGCGGGGAGAGCCTGCGGCGGCAGGGGCCAGCACGACGTTGTACCAGTCTGAGGCATGCCGTGCATTCTCCCGGGGAAGTTGTTCCTGTATCATGGGACCCTGGCAGTGGCGGGCTGCACAGGCTCCCGGGAGGGGAGGTGTGGATAGTGACCTGTGCTTGCACACAGGCTTCTTGGTGGTAGCAGAAGCAGCCTCAGCGTTTCATGCCCGTCTCTGGGGTCCACGCTGATAGCTGCAGCTCGAGCCCATCTCTGGAGCTCCTTTGAGCAACACTCTTAATCCCCTCTCCTCATGCACCAGGAAACAAAGAGGCAAGAAAATGTCTCTTGTCTCTTCGGCAATTCCGCACTTTTTCCCGGACGCCCTCCCGGCTAGCCGTGGTGCACTAACCCCTTCAGGCTGTGTTCACACCGCCAACCCCAGTCCTTTCCCTGGAATCTGACCGAAGCCCGAGCCTCAGCTCCCAAACCATGCCCGTCCCAGCAGGTGAGCAGACAAGCCTCTCGGGCTGGTGAGTGCTGGTCAGCACCGATCCTCTGTGCGGGAATCTCTCCGCTTTGCCCTCCGCACCCCTGTTGCTGCGCTCCCTCCACGGCTCCAAAGCTTCCCCCCTTCGCCACCCACAGTCTCCACCCACAAAGGGGCTTCCTAGTGTGTGGAAACCTTTCCTCCTTCACAGCTCCCTCCCACTGGTGCAGGTCCCATCCCTATTATTTTGTCTCTGTTTTTTCTTTTTTCTTTTGCCCTACCCAGGTTCGTGGGGAGTTTCTTGCCTTTTGGGAGGTCTGAGTTCTTATGCCAGTGTTCAGTAGGTGTTCTGTAGGAGTTGTTTCACGTGTAGATGTATTTCTGATGTATCTGTGGGGAAGAAGGTGATCTCTGCACCTTACTCTTCCGCCATCTTGGAACTCTCTCCCGGGCCTTGTTTTTTTTTTTTTTGGTTTTTTTTTGTTTGTTTGTTTTTTGCCGTTTGCGGGACTCTCACTGTTGTGGCCTTTCTTGTTGCGGAGCACAGGCTCCGGACGCACAGGCTCAGCGGCCATGGCTCACAGGCCCTGCCGCTCCGCGGCACGTGTGATCTTCCCAGACCGGGGCACGAACCCGTGTCCCCTACATTGGCGGGCGGACTCTCAACCACTGTGGCACCAGGGAAGCCCCGGCCTTGTGTTTTGATGTACCTATGTTTAGAAATTTTGAGTGCGTTATATTATTATTATAGAATAATATAGTTATTATAAATGTCAGGTCATATAGTTATGATGTCTTTAACACTGGAAGGGATCATAAAGATCATGTAGTTCATTGTAAGATGAGAGTGCTGAGGTTTCAAGTCTCTGGAAGAAATTTGATCAGATATTTTGGCATTTATTCATGAAGTCTGACTGGTTTCTAAAGGGCTTTGTTAGAGTAGATATCCAAGTCTCAAATCGTTCAGGGTTCTAATGGTTTTGGATAGGTTTGGAGGCCTAGAAAGCATTCTAGATTCTAGTAGTGTGGATTGGAGAGACACTGGCATAAGTACCTCCAGGGTTTAGAGTGTACCCATTAGCCTCATGCAGTTTGATGGCAAGGATTTATAAACTTCAATGTTGGCACACCCCAGGGGGATCAAAAGTAATTCATTTTTTCTGTACTATGTCTTTGTAGCAGGGAAGAAAAAGATCCTATGTTAACCAAGAAAAATTAGGCCTCTCCATTTCCAGCCCTGAAAATGAGAGTAATCCTGAAAAGTGCAACATTTTGGCTTCCTCAGTGAATGACTTGGCAGCACACAAATAATATACCAGTGACGGTTAAGCTTCTCAGGATGAATCATCTCTATTTTCAGCATTAGGAATCCATATCTCTGATACTCCCCAGGGTAGCCTACTAGGAGCCAGCTTAAAAAAAAATAAGGATTTCACTTTCAATTTTATCTACTGCTGTACTGTGTCTTTTCAAAAGACAGGGTACTATCTTAAGTAGCGAGAGAATGGCAGGGACATATGTTCATTCCACAGCTCACACAAGCATGAAACTACACTTTATATGTCTATTTGAATCCATACCAAAATGCGTGAAAGAGTTCATTCTTTATTTGACAGTTAGCTTTGGAAAGGCTGTCTCCTTAGGAACCATCACTGTAATTGATATTCAGATGTGTGTATCAGTTTGAACAGATCAAGAGATAGCTCTCATACTTTACAAGATAGCTATTAAGTAAGACCACCGCATATAACCTCTAGTGTAAATAAATGAAACTGTAGGTATTTCTAGTGGATTCATCCTTCTTTTGATTTCAAAGTAGAAATTTTGATCATGTCATGACATGCATGAGGAAATTTATGCATTTGATTACTCTGGAAGAAAAGGTTATTGAAGAATGCTTCATTTTATGCCATGTATGCCTTCTGTAAAAAATTATCAATTGTATCTTTAATTTGGACACATTTTTGGTGTAAAAAAATACATGATTTCATGCAACCCAGACAGAATATACCATATCAATATTATTGTGAAGTGAGATTCTTCAGGGCTTGAATAAGTTCAGAAATACAGAAAAAATTTTCAGGCCATATTATACAAAAACAGTTGATCATATGGTGACCATATGTCAATAAATATTTTAAAAAACATTTAAATCAATTATGTATTATGTAGGCACTTAATTTGCCATTTGACTAAGTTTATTATTCCAAATTAATGTAATTCAACAGAAATTTATTGAATATAATGTTTTCTGTATCTTTTTCTCTAGATTCCAAATAAATTAATCCTATTTCTTCTTGCATCCAGAGCCCTACTATCATTTTAGGTAAAAGTCTTCTGTAAATTTTCATTTTCTTACTAGTATCATTCTTCTAAAATAGCTATACTTTAGTCCGGGGTGGACAAGGATATGAAGATAAAGCAGGCAAAGAACCAAGATGAGGTAAGAAATAAAATGAATTTCCTGAAAGCTCTTAAGAGGAAGGGGCTGTTTCATATACTTTATTATAGTCAGAAAGCAAGTGATCAGTAACTGTGACTGCATTATTATAATATTTAATTTTCCTATGAGGTCAAAATATGATTTATCCTTATTATCCTCAGTTAACAGATAAGGAAACTTTGGTTATTCCCAGACACTCTTCCATATGAATTTTAAAACTTATTTAGTTCAGGGTTTCCCTGGTGGCGCAGTGGTTGGGAGTCTGCCTGCCGATGCAGGGGACATGGGTTCGTGCCCCGGTCCGGGAGGATCCCACGTGCCGCGGAGCGGTTGGGTCCATGAGCCATGGCCGCTGAGCCTGCACGTCCGGAGCCTGTGCTCCACAACACGAGAGGCCACAGCAGTGAGAGGCCCGCATACCGCAAAAAAAAAAAAAAATTATTTAGTTCAATCGCAAGGGAAGTCACATTCAGGTTCTGATTGGAACTCAACCTAAAAATTACTGACTTGTTATTGGTAGTAGAGGGAAAAAGTACCACTACATAAGTATGCATGTATCAGGATATTATAGGCAGCCTGACTTTTAATTGTACAAAAACTGGAAGTGATCTGAATGACCACTCAATAGAGGAATACATTGTGGTGTATCCAAACTACAGATTTTTGTGATTCTAGTAAAAAGAATGCATTATATCTCTATATCTTGACCTGGATGGATGTACAAGATATTTTATTAAGTGAAAATGCAATTTAAAGAGTAATGTGTATAATATGATCCCATGTTTGTAAGAGAAAGGTATGGAAAAGCACATACCAGACTGAGGACATTGGTTATGTCAGTGGAGTGCATATGGAGAGCAGTTGGGGAAAGAATAGTGTTTATTTTTTATATTTATTTTTTATACATATTACAATGATTGTATATTATTTTTGTAATTAAAAATAAATAAATCATAATGTCTTTCTAAAAACAAATCAAGCAACAATATATTATAGTGATTTTTCTCTAAATGATGGATTACGGTTGCTTATATTTTACACATTGTTTTACTTTTGTGGCATGAATAAAATTTATTTTATTGGGGGAATAATAGTTGCCTCACAGCATAGTTGTAAAGATGAAATGAAATATGAAAATGAAGCCCCTGCCAGATAGAAGACTCTTAATGATAGTAGCTGCCTTGGTCATAGGGGCAGTAGGTCAGAAGAGAAATAATTTGTATTTAGGTGCAGAGATAATGAAGGTAGTACTTGAGGTGGGCTTTGAGGAATGGGTAGGATTTCCACATGTGAATATGGGGTGATGGGCAAGTAGATGACAAACACAGAATGTGTTCAGGGAAATTGATTACAAGAAATGTGTTTTCAAAAATTGACAAAAGAAAAGAAAAGAGGGTGATGGTGCTTTGAAAGAATTACTTGGTCCAGGAAATGTGTTTTGAGATAGGGAAACCTAAGAACATTTGCAAGCAGAAGAGAAATAGAGATTGAAGATCAAATTTGAGAATCAGTAACTCCTTGATGGAACAAAGCGTAGAGAATGCAGGTAGGGATGAAATCAGGACATGAGTAGAGGTGTGGCTTTGGCAAAGGGAGGTATACTTTATTAAAGACAGAACAAAACAGAGGGATGCAAAGTAATTTTTAAGCTGGATAGAAAGAAAGTTGAGAGAACTTTCATATTGGAAATCTTTAATTAAAAAAAAGTCAATAAAAGAATAAGAAGGCTAGGGTGGGGTTGAGTACTTTGAAGAAAGCTTGGAACACTTAAAATGGAGAAGACCACAAGAGAGTTACTAAAGATATTTAAAGGGATTGGTAATCAGCAGCAAAAGCCTAGCTGAGATCAAAGCACATAATCATCATGGTTTTGCAACTTTTTCACTGAAACCCTGTGCCTAAGAAGTAAGAGTGAATGGCAGCCATCATCCACAGCTGGAAATTAGTCTAGCAGGGACTGCTGGTGGTCCCCCAATATCTACTCTCCCCTTTTTCTACAGTAAAAGAACCTATAATTTTTTTATCTGGACACATGAATACCCAGAAAAAACCTACATTTCCTCGTTTTATTTCCAATTAGTTATTGCCATGTGACTCTGTTCTGAATGATAAGATATGACCAGAAGCAATGCACACAAATTCCAGGTTATGCATTTAAAGAGAAAAGATACCACTTGCCCTCCTTTTTTACTCCTTCAAGGAGGTACTAGATGGAATACAGATGTAGGGTGGGTCATTTTGGACTATGTGGAGGAGGAGAGCATCTTAAAAATGATGGATCATGAAAATAGAAATAATTTGGACTCCACATGAATTCACAGAGTAAGACATACTAACTTAAGGGGAGTGAAGTAACCAAGATGGTGGCAGAGGTCATTCCTGACTTTGCTTCCCCTCTCAAGAACAACTAACAACTATTCAAGAACAAGACACCATTGAGTGAATTCTAGAACACAGAGGTGAGGCTGAAGCACCCCCGTGCACCAGAGACCAAGACAGACTACAGTAGAAGGATAAAAGATGTGGCTACACATTTACTGCACTGCCCCTCCCGCAGACCAGTATAGCACCACGTGGAGAGGTCTCATCTGAGCCTCTGATTCCTGCAGTGGGAAAAGAGAATCCAGGAGAAAATAACCATCCCCCCACCCCTGAGTCTTGTGGGTCACTTTGTGGAAGTCCCTACTCGGATCTTGCCTAATAAGGATTGCAAGGGAATCTGTGGGGCTCAAACACTAGGAATCTGATGGTGATGGAGGAGGGAGAAGGGCTTGCACTAACCAGTACACAGATCTTTGCAGACCAAGTTCATACCTGCAGTGCCCAAGTGGTAATCCAAATCAGTGGGTGGCTTTGCTCATCTGCCGAACCAAGTTGGTGGTGCACTCTCACCAGGGAACTTGGTGGGGTGCAGATCTGACTGATTCAGATCCTTAAATAAGGATTTTTGCCAGCCCTGGAGCCTGGTTTGCCCACACGCAGGCAAGGGGCTGAGTCACAGCCACACCTGCTATGGAGAGTGACTCCCAGCCACGTGTGATCAAGGGGATAGTGGAAATACCTGGAAGCTGTACAGCTCAGTAAAGCTCAAGCTGAGAGGCAAGCAGGTAGGCAGAACTGATTGCCCTCCGAGCAAAACCAGTACTGGGCATGTAAGGTTCCCCTGCTATGAATAGGCAGGAGGATTAATTTATAGCCATGGCTGAGGGTACTTCCTAGCCCCTCCCAACCAGACACTCTGTTTGGGAAATTGAGAGTTGCTTGGAGCAGCCCCCTCCCCTTGCTGCCCAGGCAAAGAAGCTGAGACACAGCCCCACCTGCTTTGTCTCCTGGTCCCATCTGACAAGAAGTGTTGGCAAGAACACCTGAAAACTGTATGGCCAACTGGTGGTTGAACTGGGAGAAGGGCAGGCAGAGTTTATAGTTTACAGAGAAAATCCAGTTGCCCTGTTTGGTCAGGGAACTTAGGGCATAGGTCAGCTTGAGTTAAAACCAAAAGAGAGCCTTACCAAGCTTTACAAACACAGAGTTTCTTCTCCCACTGCACTTAGGGAAACTAATTCATAGTCCCACTCATTGCTGAATACAGCCTTTAGACTGTTGGACCAGGGAACCCAGCCAGAGCATGCATGAAGCTGTGTAGCCCATCCAACTGTCCTACATACAGTGGTACTTGAACAAAAGGGCACAGCCTATGATTTTCCCTGTCTGCAGAACAAAACCGGTGGCTTCCCCTTACCAGGGAATTCAGTGCACTCTTGCTGATTCGGGTCCCCAAACAATGAGCTGTATAGGCCCTCGTTCCTGTCCTGCTGCCTGGCCAGAGCAGGAAAACTAATTCATAATCCCATCTACTGCTGAATATAATACCCCATCCATCTAGGAAGTCTGACCAAGAGAATCCAGACAACCACAGAGCCCATCCTACAGCTTCACTTGGCTAGGGAAGCACACCAGCAGTCCTATCCAGCTGTTTTCAGCCAATGGCACAACTCTCCATCCCCATCCTCAGAGCTTGAAGAGTTATCTGACCCCAAAATAGAAAATAAATATCAGGCCCCACCTGTCCAAGGCCATTATCAGCAGACACACGCAGAAACCCAAACTGAGCTGATGGGTGATGATGTGTCTCTGCCAAAGCAAAACCTGTAAAATTCAGAAAAGGAGCCCAATTGCTCAAATGGGAAGATACCAACATAAAGAATCAAGGATAATGAAAAACTAGGTAAATATTACACAACCAAAGGCAACCAATAAAACTCTAATAATGTGAAGAAATGGAGATCTATGGACTATCAGATAAAGAATTCAGAATAGTCCTCTTAAGGAAGTTTAATGAACTACAAGAAGACTCAGACAGACAACTAAACAGAATTAGGGAAACAATGTAAGAACAAAATGAGAAGTTTGGCAAAGCTATAGAAACCATTAACAACAACAACAACTGCAACAAATATGAACAAAAATCCTAGAGTTGAAAAATACAATAATTGAAGAATTCAGTAGCAAATTTCAAAAGCAGACTTGACCATACAGAAGAAAGAATCATTCACTTGGAAGATGGCACATTAGAACTTATCCACTCAGAGGAGCAAAAAGAAAAAAGAATGAAAAAGAGTGATGAAAGCCTACAGGACTTATGGGACACAATGAAAAGGAACAATATTGCATAATGGGAATTCCAGAAGGAGAAGAGAAAGAGAAAGAGACAAAAAGTATATTTAAAGCAATAATGGCTGAAAACTTCTCATACATGGGAAGAGCAAAGCACATCCAGATCCATGAGGTCCAAAGGACCCCAAATAGTTTGAACATGAATAGGGCTTATATTGAGAGACATTATATTGATAATTAAATTGTCAAAAGTCAAAGAGAAAGAAGGAATTTTAAAAGCAGCAAGAGAAGTTACATATATGAGAATCTCCATGAGATTATCAACAGATTTTTCAATAAAAATATTTCAGACCAGGAGAGAATGAGATGGCACATTCAGAATACTGAAGGAAAAAAAAATAACAAAAGAAGACGCCGGAGTAGAAGGACATTCTCTCACTCCCTCTTGCAAGAGCACAGGAATCACAACTAACTGCTGAACATTCATCGACAGGAAGACACCAGAACTCACCATAAATGATATACCACGTCCAAAGAAAGACAAAGGATAAGCCAAAATGAGACAGTAGGAGGGGTGCAATCACAATAAAATCACATCCCATAACTGCTGGGTGGGTGACTCACAAACCGGAGAACACTTACACCACAGAAGTCCACCCACTGGAGTGAAGGTTCTGAGCCCCACGTAAGACTTCCCAACTTGGGGGTCTGGCAAAGGGAGGAAGAATTCCTAGAGAACCAGACTTTGAAGGCTAGCAGGATTTGATTGGAGGACTTCGACAGGACTGGGGGAAATGGAAACTCCACTCTTGGAGGGCACACACAAAGTAATGTGCACACTGGGATACAGGGGAAGGAGTGGTGACCCCATAGGAGAGTGAACAAAGACCTAGAAGAATTAAAGAACAAACACCTAGAAGAATTAAAGAATTAAAAAAAACAGAGATGAACAATACAATAACTGAAATGAAAAATACACTAGAAGGAATCAATAGTAGAATACCTGAGGCAGAAGAATGGAAAAGTGACCTGGAAGACATAATGGTGGAATTCACTGCCGTGGAACAGAATAAAGAAAAAAGAATGAAAAGAAATGAAGACAGCCTAAGAGACTTCTGGGACAACATTAAATGCGACAACATTCACATTATAGGGATCCCAGAGGAGAAGAGAGAGAGAAACAACATGATAAAATATTTCAAGAGATTATAGTCAAAAACTTCCCCAATATTGAAAAGGAAATACCCACCCAAGTCAAAGAAGCACAGAGAGTTTCAGGCAGGATAAACCCAAGGAGAAACACACTGAGACACATAGTAATCAAATTGGCAAAAATTAAATACAAAGAAAAATTATTGAAAGAAGCAAGGGAAAAAGGACAAATAACATACAAGAGAGCTCCCATAAGGTTAACAGCTGATTTCTCGGCAGAAACTGTACAAACCAAAGAGGAGTGGCATGACATATTTAAAGTGATGAAAGGGAAGAAACTGCAACCAAGATTACTCTACCCAGCAAGGATCTCATTCAGATTTGACAGAGAAATCAAAAGCTTTACAGACAAGCAAAAGCAAAGAGAATTCAGCACCACCAAACCAGCTCTACAACAAATGCTAAAGGAACTTCTCTAAATGGAAAACACAAGAGAAGAAAAGGACATACAAAAACAAACCCATTATAATTAAGAAAATGGTAAGAGGAACATACATATTTATAATTACCTTAAACGTGAATGGATTAAACACTCCAACTAAAAGACACAGGCTTGCTGAATGGATACAGAAACAAGACCCATATATATGTTGTCTAAAAGAGACCCACTTCAGACCTAGGGACACATACAGAGTTAAAGTGAGGGGATAGAAAAAGATATTCCATGAAAATGGAAATCAAAAGAAAGCTTGAGTAGCAATACTCGTATTAGATAAAATAGACTTTAAAATAAAGAATGTTACAAGAGACAAGGAAGAAGAATACATAATCATAAAGGGATCAATCCAAGAAAAAGATATAACAATTATAAACACCCAATGTAGGAGCACCTCAATACACAAGGCAACTGAAAATAGCTCTAAAAGAGGAAATCAACAGTAACACAATAACAGTGGGGGATTTTAACACCTCAATACACCAATGGACAGATCATCCAAACAGAAATTTAATAAGGAAACACAAGCTTTAAATGAAACAATAGAGCAGATAGATTTGCTATTTATAGGACATTCCATACAAAAACAGCAGATTACACTTTCTTCTCAAGCATGCACAGAACACTCTCCAGGATAGATCACATCTTGGGTCACAAATCAAGCCTCAGTAAATTTAAGAAAATTGAAATCATATCAAGCATCTTTTCTGACCACCACGTTATGAGATTAGAAATCAATTGCAGGGAAAAAAAATACAAACACATGGAGGCTAAACAATATGTTACTAAATAGCCAAGAGATCACTGAAGAAATCAAAGAGAAAATCAAAAATTACCTAGAGACAAATGACAACAAAAACACAATGATCCAAAACCTATGGAATGCAGCAAAAGCAGTTCTAAGAGGGAAGTTTATAGCAATACAAGTCTACCTCAAGAAAAAAGAAAAATCTCAAATAAACAATCTAATGTTACACCTAAAGGAACTGGAGAAAGAAGAAGAACAACAAAAACAAGTTAGCAGAAGGAAAGAAATCATAAAGAACAGAGCAGAAATAAATGAAATAGAAACAAAGAAAACAATAGCAAAGATCAATAAAACTAAAAACTCGTTCTTTGAGAAGATAAACAAAATTGATAAACCATTAACCAGACTCATCAAGAAAAAGAGGGAGCATACTCAAATCAATAAAATTAGAAATGAAAAAGGAGAAGTTACAAGAGACACGGCAGAAATACAAAGCATCCTAAGAGACTACTACAAGGAACTCTATGTCAATAAAATGGACAAGCTGGAAGAAATGGACAAATTCTTAGAAAAGTATAACCTTCCAAGACTAAACCAGGAAGAAACAGAAAATATGAACAGATCAATCAAAAGTAATGAAATTGAAACTGTGATTAAAAATCTTCCAACAAACAGCAATCCAGGACCAGATGGCTTCACGGGTGAATTCTATCAAACATTTAGAGAAGAGTTAACACCTATCATTCTCAAACTCTTCCAAAAAATTGTGGAGGAAGGAACACTCCCAAACTCATTCTATGAGGCCACCATCACCCTGATACTAAAACCAGACAAAGATACTACAAAAAAAGAAAATTACAGACCAATATCACTGATGAACATAGATGTAAAAATCTTCAACAAAATACTAGCAAACAGAATCCAACAACACATTAAAAGTATCATACACCATGATCAAGTGAGATTTATCCCAGAGATGCAAGGATTCTTCAACATATGCAAGTCAATCAATATGATACACTGTATTAACAAATTGAAGAAGAAAAGCCATATGATCATCTCAATAGATACAGAAAAAGCTTTTGACAAAATTCAACACCCGTTTATGATAAAAACTCTCCAGAAAGTGGGCATACAGGGAACCTACCTCAACATAATAAAGTCCATATACGACAAACCCACAACAAACTTCATTCTCATTGGTGAAAAACTGAAAGCATTTCCTCAAAGATCAGGAACAAGACAAGGATGTCCACTCTTGCCACTATTATTCAACATAGTTTTGGAAGTCGTAGCCATAGCAATCAGAGAAGAAAAAGAAATAAAAGCAATACAAGTTTGAATAAACGAAGTAAAACTGTCACTATTTGAAGATGACATGGTACTATACATAGGGAATCCTAAATGTGCCACCAGAAAACTACTAGAACTAATCAATGAATTTGGTAAAGTTTCAGGATGCAAAATTAATGCACTATACACTATACACTAATTGCATTAGTGTATAGTGTACACTAATGCAATTGCATAGTTGCATTCCTATACACTAATGATGAAAAATCTGAAAGAGAAATTAAGGAAACACTCCCATTTACCATTGCAACAAAAAGAATAAAATACCTAAGAATAAACCTACCTGGGGAGACAAAAGACCTGTATGCAGGAAACTATAAGACACTGATGAAAGAAATTAAAGATGATACAAACAGATGGAGAGATATACCAAGTTCTTTGATTGGAAGAATCAATATTGTGAAAATGACTATACTACCCAAAACAATCTAGATTCAATGCAATCCGTATGAAATTACCAATGCCATTTTTTAAAGAACTAGAACAAAAAATATTAAAATTTGTATGGAGACACAAAAGACCCCAAATAGCCAAAGCAGTCTTGAGGGAAAAAAAAAATAGCTGGAGGAATCAGACTCCCTGACTTCAGACTATACTACAAAGCTAATCAAGTCATCAAAGACAATATGGTACTGGCCCCAAAACAGAGATATAGATCATTGGAACAGAATAGAAAGCATAGAGATAAACCCACGCACCTATGGGCAACTAATCTATGACAAAGGACGCTAGGATATACAATGGAGAAAAGACAGCCTCTTCAATAAATGGAGCAGGGAAAACTGGACAGCTACATGTAAAACAATGAAATTAGAACACTCCCTAACACCATACACAAAAATAAATTCAAAATGGATTAGAGACCTAAATGTAAGACCGGACACTATAAAACTCTTAGAGGAAAACATAGGAAGAACACTCTTTGACATAAATCACAACAAGATATTTGATCCACCTCCTAGAGAAATGGAAATAAAAACAAAAATAAACAAATGGGACCTAATGAAACTTAAAAGCTTTTGCAAACCAAAGGAAACTACAAACAAAACAAAAAGACAACACTTAGAATGGGAGAAAATATTTGCAAACCAATCAATGGACAAAGGATTAATCTCCAAAATATATACACAGTTCATGCAGCTCAATATTAAAAAAACAAACAACCTAATCAAAAAATGGGCAGAACACCTAAATAGACATTTCTCCAAAGAAGACATACAAATGGCCAAGAAGCACATGAAAAACTGCTCAACATCACTAATTATTAAAGAAATGTCAATCAAAACTACAATGAGGTATCACCTAACACCAGTTAGAATGGGCATCATCAGAAAATCTACAAATAACAAATGCTGGAGAGGGTGTGGAGAAAAGGAAACCCTCTTGCACTGTTGGTGCAAATGTAAATTGATACAGCCACTATGGAGAACAGTATGGAGGTTCCTTAAAATCTAAAAATAGAATTACCATATGACCCAGCAATCCCACTACTGGGCATATAACCCGAGAAAACTGTAATTCAAAAAGACACATGCACCCCAATGTTCATTGCAGCACTATTTACAATAGCCAGGTTATTGAAGCAACCTAAATGTCCATCAACAGAGGAATGGATAAAGAAGGTGTGTTACATATATACAATGCAATATTACTCAGCCATAAAAAGGAACGAAATTAGGTCATTTGTAGAGACGTGGATGGATCTAGAGACTCATACAGAGTGAAGTAAGTCAGAAAGAGAAAAACAAATATCGTATATTAATGCATATATGTGGAACCTAGAAAACTCGTACTGATGAACCAGTTTGCAGGGCAGAAATTGACACACAGATGTAGAGAACAAATGAATGGACACCAAGGTGAGAAAGTGGTGGTGGGTGGTGGTGGTGGTGTGATGAATTGGGAGATTGGGATTGACTTATATACACTAATATGTATAAAATGGATAACTAATAAGGACCTGCTGTATAAGAAAATAAATAAAATAAAGTTCTAAAATTCAAAAAAAAAAAAAGAAAAATGACAACAATACTATACCCAGCAAAGCTGTCTATCAGAACTGAAGGAAGGATAAAGATTTCCCAAACAAACAAAAGCTGAGGGAGTTCATTACCACTAGATCTGCCTTACAAGAAATGCTAACAGTAGTTCTTTGAGTGGAAGTAAAAAGACACTAATTAACATCATAAAAACATAAAAAGATAGGGCAATGCTCACCGGTAATGGTAAATACATAGTCATAATTAGACTCTGTCATTTGGTAACAGTGGTGCAATATTCACTTACAACTCCAGTTTAAATGTTAAAAAATATAGCAAAAATAACCATAATTACAATAATCTGTTACTAGTTACACAATATAAAACATATGTAAACTGTAACAACAATAACCTAAAATGTGACATTGTAGAGAAGTAAAAGTATAAAGCTTAGGCATTGAAGTTAAGTTGCTATCAACTTAAAATAAAGTGTTACAATTTTAAGATATTTTATATAAGCATCATGGTAACCACAAGGGAAAAACCTGTAGGAATTACACAAAAGAGCATAATTAAAAAGTCAGAGCATACTGATACCTAAACATGAAAAAAGCAAGCAGGATAAGAAACAAGGGAAGAGAGGGAATATATCTCAATATAATAAAGGTCATTTATGACAAACCCACAGCCAACAAGGGGGAAGGGACAAATTAGGGGTATAGGATTAACAGATACAAACTACTATATATAAAATAGATAAGCTACAAGGATATACTCTACAGCACAGGCAATTATATGCATTATCTTGTAATAACGTATAATGGAGTATATAATCTGCAAAAATACTGAATCACTATGCTGTACACCTGAAACTAACACAATTTTGTAAATCAACTATACTTCAATTAAAAAATACTAAGTTGACCCAAGGCAGTGAAGTAAGATCAGAGGGAAGTGCTGGCTTAGAAGACCATGATGGGACTCTAAATATCCTCTGGACCAGTAAGTTGGACTTCTCCTCAATCCCAGGGTGAAGAAACTACTCTCAGTGCAAACATTAGTGGGCACCAATCTATTTGATGAAACTATTAGCACTGTCATTGGTGGTTACAAGAAACATTACCACAGCAGGCCTAAAAAAGGAAACAGCTTATTAATTAGCTACCCCCAATCCATTTCTCCCTTGCTACTTCCCATTATAGAAGCTAGACAGCCGAAAACTCAATTTCCTACACTCATTTGCAGATAAGAGTAACAATATGTCTCGGTTCTGTTAGTGCAAGATTAAGCAGAAGTCTACTGGCACTGACCCTTTACTCTTCCTCCTTCTTTCTGCCTTGAATGTAAACATGATGTCTGGAGCTTCAGCAGCCATCTTATGACAGTAGGACAACAGACATGAAGATGAAAATCAACATAGTAAGGAGAGCAGGTCAGAAAAAAATAGAACTTCCTTGGGTCCAGATGGCATTGTTGAACAACTAAATCAACACCAGCAATGACATACCTCTAGACTTGTTTTTATGTGAAAAAATAAGCCATTGTTTGCTTAAGCCCCAATGTTTTGCTATGTAACTTTCATCTGAACATATTCTTAATATAGAAGCTAATAGCAGCTGCCACTGAGTGGCTAAAAGTTCTACTTTGTAGAGCATCTGATACACAACCCACCCACCCCTCATCCTTTACAGAGAATTCAGAGTATCTTGGGAGAAAATGATGGTCTGGAGTTCCTGCTGAATGGCCATGGATATTCATTATGCATTCTCTAAGGAAATTTGGAAAGGCATTATGTTAATCTGTGTCATTTGAAAACATGAACAGGTCTATATAATGAAGTAAGGTAAGTATGGACTAGGTTTGCAAACAATAAAAGTATTTGCAATTACATGGCATTTCTTTGAAATGTGGCCCTCAAAATACTCTCTAAATGCTTTCACAAATAAAAATAACTCTGATTTACTTATTGTTTCCACTTTCACATCTCAGAGATAATTTATTGTTTCAGGAGTATGTTAATTACAAGGTGCACAGATTTGCATTTACAATTCAAAAAATGTGCCAACAATCTTCTTACCCAGCCAGCTTTGAAAGTGTGGCTTGTAACATACCTTGGAAACTGAGGAGCACTGCTGAGCTGGGACCATTTCTGCCAATTATTGCCAACTGGGGCAGGAGAACAAATTTAATGGCATTCTGCAACATGCCACTACCAATGGAAAAAAATCCTGCCTCTCTGGATAAAATTCTAGCTTGAAATAGCCTAAAATTAGCAGATTAATATTCCATTGTAGACCACAATGAAGATTTGTTTTCAAAGTATCTTTTATATAAATTACATTTGAGTAATATTAGTTTTCAAAGGTATAAAAGACTGGAGATCCTATGGTTTTAAGCCGTGCTATAGCACAAAAATGTCAAACATCTAAAAGGTGAGATAAAACAGAAATACAGGAGAGAAGTTTAAAATGACAAAGAAACATACAGCTCTAGATATCGTAACGTATAAATATCATCACCATCATCATTCTTTATTTATATATGGAGCTTAGGCGAATTCAGTCTTAACAAAATAACACGTGAACAAATACATTACAAAAATCTATTGTTTGTATAGAAATCTCCTTACAGTTTGACATTTATCTCTTTCTGAAATGATAGAAAGTATCTCTTTCTGAAATGATATTCAAACAAGATAGATCACCAATGCAAGATATCTACTATATAAGAAATGAGCCCCTTCACTGATAGAACTAGTTTTAGTCTGATAATCCTAAATTTCTAGTTTTACTTTTCTCCTCTGTCATTGTCTGATGCATCTTTATTTAGTATTTCTCATAGTTGTTTGTGATATTTCTATTTTCTTTCTATTTCTTCCCAGACCATCGAATAAGTGGTTTTGATTTTTAAAAAAATAATCAGTATATGACAGAAAGGGGATGATATTTTTAGACTACATAAAATGTCTCCAAATAATTCAGGATTTTTTCTCCAAGAGGTACAGTATGAAATAAATACTTAATGGGGCAGAGAGATGTGACTGTGTTTTAAAGTTAGTCTTGGTTATAAAGTGATGATATTACCATATCTAAGGAAAGGATTCGTCAAAGAGAGAATTGGTCCACAATGGAAGTTTAAATTATTCATAATTCAGTTACTTTTTAAAATTTTTATTGAGCACCTAGAAGGTGATTTATGCACAGAATCTGTTATTGAGGAGCTTATATTTTAGTAGGGAGTGCAAAAAAGGTAAAAGAGAGAGAAAGAGAGAATATCAATGGGTTAAATATTATGACCAATATGAACCCACAGCACTGGGGGAGTACAGAGGAAAAGTACCTAATCCAGCCTGGGACATGCAGGGGATGAGTCTTGAAGGATATGACAGATGAGACACATGAACTGGATCTTAAAGGTAGGGTTAGAATAATTCAGGTGATTGAACGGAAGAGGTGAGAATAGGAGTAGATGGAGGGTTTCTTGGCAGAGAGTTCAGAAATAGCATGATGTGGGCATAGACGTTCACCTGAGTCAGTGCTACTGGAGCAAAAAGAGGGAGGATGGAGACAAGCAGAGGCCAGATCATGAAGGCCCTGGAGGCCAACTTGGACTTTACCCTTTGCCAATTTCTCACACTGAGGTTTTCCTAGATGTGTTAACAAGTATGCCAAGGCAGAGGACAAACTTACGAGGCATCAATTTTAACTTGATAGTATGTAATTTGAAACAATATTTCTATATTAAAATAACATATATTATCATTTATAATTCAAAATTGCCAGTGAACAAGTTTAGGATAAAATACAAGACTTCAAAGAATTTTCAAATTTGTAGTGCTTGTCACCACCCTCCAACCTTCCTGCCTTTCAGGGTTTTTGTGAGAGGTCATCTTTCTTGCATGGCACTTCAGAAGAAAAGTTTTAGAACCACTGTTCTAAACTATGGGCAGTCATTGAAGGATTTTAAGCAGAGGAATGATAAGGTGAGATTTGTGTTTTAGATCACCATGGCAATTCTGTGAAGGATGGAAGGTAGGGTGGAGCAGGGCAGGACAATAGCTTAGGAAGCTATTACAACAGTGCTGATCAGGGGTTAAACAGGGCCATGGTGGATGGAGAGGAGTGGCAGAGACCAGAAAAATTAGCATAATTTAATGACTAAATATTAGAAGTTGGGAAAAGGGAGAAATCTAGAAAATGTTCCAGTTTCTGCCTTTAATATCTGGATAGATAGGTTATAATGGGTAGAGAACCTGGCTTTAAGGAAGACATAATCACTTTATGTAGGACAAGTCGAGTGTGAGGTACTTGGTGAGACATCTAGGTCAGAACTTTGTCTGACCCAAATGGGTTACAATATATGGAACCATGGATCTCCTCAGCCCTCAGCATGGCTGGGTTTTTCCAGGGGCAGTTAGAGTCCCCAGCTGGTCAGGTTACAAACCTCAGGCTGTGCACTACCCATGCATTAACTCCAATGTGTTATAATTATTTCCATTTTCTATGTGTGCCATGCAATTAAAAAATTTGGGAAGCACCAGTCTAGTTGATGGTGCCCAGTTGGCTGCTGAATATATGTGTGACACTCAGAAGAGCTAACAGGGATGCAGATATAGATTTGGGCATCATTCACACAAAGATACTAGTTAAATCCAGGGAAGCGGATAAGGTAAAGAGATGCACCAGGAGGAGTCCATAAATTACTAGTAAGAGAGGTCCAGTGGAGTGAATTCAGGGTATTTCTGTTGTGCAAGTGACATATTAAATAATAAAAATAATAATAGCTAACATTTTTGAGAATTTAATATGTGCCAGGTATTGTTCTAAGCACTTTGCATTTATTAATTAATTTAATCCTAACAGCAATCCCATGAAGTAGTAAGCATTATTGTTATTCCCATTTTACAGTGGAGGGAATTGACGTAATGAGAAGTTAAGTAGGTCACCCAAAGACCCATAACTAGGAAGCAGAAGAGCCAGGGATTGATGTTATTGACTAGGCAAATCATGCAGCTCACTCCTCTTGTTCTATATCTGTGATCCACAAGCAAGCTTCTGATTATGTTTTGACTTCCCATTTAAGCTACTGAGAGAGAATGGGCTGATCAGAGAATGAGTGATTATGATCCCTTTGACAATTATAACTATCATTATAAAATAGTGAGCTAATGCTCTGGTTTAGATGCCAGTCTTCAGTGAAGTTGGTGAGTGTAAGTCAGCTCTCTGGAGACTAATCAGCTTTAGAATACAGACAGAATTGAACATTTGTCCTTGAAAGGCTAAGTGCCAGACCTTACACTGTGATAATTCTCAGAAAAAAATGCTACCCGTTGAGGTCTCTGGGCAGCCAAAGGACTTCTAGTAAGGCCTGACATAATTTTCTCTTGCACTTCAAATGATAGAAGCAGGAAAAAGAAAATAAAAGGCAAATTAAATGAAAGAGATATAGGTTCAGCTTTCTATATGCAAAAACGGTTGAATACAGTGATCCTGCTCACCAGGATCTACACAAGGTAAGGAGGAGGCCAGACTTCAGTTCAGTAAATAGAGCAAATTGTTTGGCTCAGGTTAATATGAAAAATACTGTATTTACAACCAACTGTGTGTTGACAAAAAGCAAACCCAGTATATTTATACACGTAGTTTGCATTTGCTTTTTTACATCTGCCAATCAAATCTCCAATCAATTTGAAAAGCCAGGAGCCCAGGTCAGAGAAAGGTAAACCACAAATAATTGAAACTCGGGAAAATAATGCCATTGTTAATTGGCAAGTTGGGTAGCTCTGAATTGTTTTTCCTTTCATCTGAGAATGAAGAGGGTATATTTCTCTTGGCAATGCTGCAAAAACCTATGCTGTCTCTGTTACACGTTCTTAAGTAAACATACTTTCAAGTAATCAAGAATTAAGGACAAAATTACCAAAGGAAGAGGTCAAAAATTATAAAGAAAAATAACAAAATGTTAGATGGGATTTTTGTATCTCACATGTAAATATTTTCTGTTAGGCAAACTATTAAACTCTCTAAACTGTAAAGTTCTAATCTATAAAATTTGGATAATGGTAGTTACTTCAGAGGATGAAGGTTAGTTGCAATAATTTGTGTATATAAGTACCAGCACATAATGCCTGACACATGTCAGACAATCAATAAAAAGTAAATATCATAAACTCTGTGCAAGTCTTCCCACACATGAAATGATCAGAGTCTTACTTTGAAAATGTAAGTTATCTCACTATTAACCACACACAGTGTTGACTTAGAGGTATTTAGAAAAAAGTTTTCAGTGTGTATTTAATCTCAGCATTTTCTTTGAAATGCTCTGTGGTCATTGCCTGTAAATCTCACACTGGTGACCTACATGAACTTGTCACATTAGTGCCTGTTGTTTGTATACAGGTTTTAGTTGGTGGCATGATCCCATCTTAAAACCACTCCTATGAAATGAAAAGTTGCTTTCCCCCCTCCCCCGCCCCATTTTCTACAATTTTCAATTCCCTTTGAATCCAGACCTGCCTTATACTGCCATCTCCTGGAAGTATCTGGTCTTGAACAACTTGATTTATTTAGTAATATTTTGCTGGTCAGTGGCCTGCTATCAGAAATCAGTATCTACATGTTGGTTTTGATCTTCCCAGTGTTCCTTCTTTTAGATAACACTGAGTAATCACTGGACAATAAGCATGCAGATTTTCTAGAGTGATTCATGACTTCATCCTAGGGCAGTGGGATCAACAGAAGCATTGCAAATGAAAATGGTCAATAAAGATTGAGCTTTTTTTTTTTTTTTGCTACAGCGATTTCAGCTGGCTATATGGCTGAATGAGACAAATGTAACTTTATATATTATCAAACCTAACACAGCTATAATATGCTAGATAATTTCCTTAGAGGATCATAGGTGGGGAAAGTCAATGAAAGTGGGAAGCTAAATATTCATCCCATTAGGAATTGTTTTCAGATGATAATCCATAGCAGTGTGGCAATGTAGAAGAATATCAAGACTTGGAGGCAGGAGACTGTGATTCTAGGTCTTATTGTAATAGCTGTAATAGCTGTGTAGCCCTGTACAAGCCAATTCCTCTTTCTGGCCTCAGTTTCTACATACTGTAAAACAAGGTAGTGGAACTAGGTGATCTATAAGTTCATTACAGGGTCTCACATTCTGTGGTTTTATGAAAGGTCAAGATGACACTGTGATTAATCATATCCAGTGGAAGTAGACTGATTTATTGAAATGGTGTTGCTGAATCTTACTGAGATGGGGGAAGTGACACATATAGGTTTGCCCATAATTGCTATTGAAAGAAAAGATATTGATAATAATTGGTGTATATATGAAATCTGACTGTGATTATGTCTTATGTCAAATACAAGTTTTCTGGTTCTCTTTAGATGTTACTATCCTTTTTGTTGCATTCTAGTATCAGGAGCCCCAATGCTACTATCGGAACACAGGTCAGGTTATACACTAATAGGCAACTAGGAGACAAGATTTGGGGATCACAGATCTAAGAGACCTGTGGGTTGAAACAGTGTTGGTCCCTGATAAAACATGCTTGCTAACATGGATATGAAGGCCTAATATCCAACTTAAGCCTTAATTTGAGATCATTTATCATTTCCCTAACAGAGCAGGGTTCTAGTGGAATTGGGTCATTGGAGTACAAGGTTTGAGAGCCAGCAGAAAAGAGTCATTCATGGTACGCTGCTATGGAGGAAAAACAAATGACCACAACCAGCTAGTTGCAGAGGTTAGAGGAGTCAAGATTGTGAATATAGACAGTTATCATTTCATGAAGCTTGAGTGTGAAGGGAAAGAGAGGGAATCCAGACTGTCGGATACAATGGAGAATGCCCCATTTTTTAGAGTCATCAAGCCCTAAGACCTTTGCAACTATCCACTCCCACGATGTAACCTGGGCAGGAGACAAATAAGTCTGTGTAAGACTACCTAATTGAGAACCAGAGTCATTAGAGGGCAACATTGAGAAGACATATTCACTGTACAGTAGAAACTAACACAACACTGTAAAACAAGTATACCCCAATTAAAAAAAAAGACATGTGCTCCACATTAATGGGCTGCTCTGCATCCAAGCCAGGATCTATGCTAGTTGCTGGTAACACTGAGTAGATACATCCTGATCTCAATTTCAGTGAGTTCAAAGTCCAATTTCATTTCTGTATCACTCTTCAGTAACATTACTTAGAGTCAGACCTTACATATTCAGACCTTCCTGAAATATGTCTTACTGCTTCAAAGCCATTTGCTTACTCTACCTAAAATATTATCCTTGTTTCTTTAGATTCTGGTTAACTTCTTTACAATTCAACTCAAACATCACATCCTCATGAATACTTTTCTTGTTTAAATGCCCTTTCTCTGTCTTCCCATAGCACTCTGTGCTTACCTCTATCAGTACTTATCACACTGTACTGACAAAATTGATTTATCTGCCTCCTCCAGTGAGACTTTGAGTTCCTTGAGGAATTATGTCTTCTTTATCTTTGTATCCTGGCCACCTATTCTAATGCTTCATATATAGTAGGTACTCAAGATAAATGTTTGAAAACATTTATGAATGAAGGAAAATACAGCATGCTTTACTTAATCTCATTAAACTTTTACCTGTAGAGAGCTTTATGGATCCTGATTCTTTCATTCTGTATTTCAGCTTTATTTCCACATCTTGGATAACCTACACATCTGATCTGCATGTCTTTTAGTAGTGTCACACTACTAGAGACTTCCCTCTATGTTTAACATCGATCCATTAATCACCACTCGTTGGTAAAAAGTCCTCCAGTTATTAACCTCCGGGTAATGCTGTTACCCAGATCAGGTTATCCCAGGACCTAAACAAATATCTTGCTGAAATCCAGACTTTTAAAATCTATAACATTACTATCATCTATCTGTCTAGTGACACTATCAAAAAGGAAATGAAGCTAAACTGACCTCTAAATTGGTCACCCTTACTAAAGCATACATTCCTCTTCAGAGTTCATCCCTAATCCATCCTTCTCTTCTTTTTTTTTTTTTTTTTTTTTTTTTTTTTTTTTGCGGTACGCGGGCCCCTCACTGTTGTGGCCCCTCCCGCCACGGAGCACAGGTTCCGGACGCGCAGGCTCAGCGGCCATGGCCCATGGGCCCAGCCGCTCCGCGGCATGTGGGATCTTCCCAGACCGGGGCACGAACCCGTGTCCCCTGCATCGGTAGGCGGACTCTCAACCACTGTGCTGCCAGGGAAGCCCCTTCTCTTCTATTTCTAAACACAGGGAAGATTATGTTTTCTCAGCAATACCTCATATACATGCCTTTTCTCAGACTATTCCCTTTGAAAATACCTTCCCCCTTCTTCACTTGTTCACATTATTATTCAAGATTCAGTTCAAATTCAACTTCCTCCAAGAACCCCTGTAAGAATTCCACCCCTCATTTCACCTTTTATGATGAGGTGAAATGGGATTGTCCCTGATATGGTTCTGTAGTCTGTGAAGAAAATGAGCGATTTGAGGGTAGAAGTTTGATCCTGGTGTCCTTCACAGTCAATTACAGAGCAAGGAGTAGGACAGAGATCTCTTAGTATAATAAAGTCAAAATTAATAGTTCACATAAAATATGTTTACAATATTTAAATTTGTCATATAATGCATATGTGGATTGGAGGAAGAAGATTCATTTTAATGTGTCAGATATGATCTACATTAAATATATTAGGAGAGAACATACTTATAGTTCTAATCCTACCTATATCCACAGAAGATATCCAGAGATGAATCCTGAGGGACAGAAAGGAGTGATCCAAATCTATCATACGGACTATAACATTATATCCTATAAGCTACATTGCATCATAGTAAGTTATCCTTATGCTAATTCCACACCCCACCACCCTACACTAGAATATGCACTGCTTGAGTTCCAAGACTGTGTCATAATCACTGTTGTGGAATTAAATTCTTTCACTCCTGTGTGTGTTTCCATGAGAACCTAATTTCTAAGTAATTCTTAAAGTTTATATTTTATATAATGTATAAACTGGTGAAAGTTTTCTGTTTGGAAGATTGACTACTATTATGTCTTCTGTATCAGTAGCAATGTCTACAATCATCTAATGAAACCATTAAATAAAGGGCCAAGTTTCCTTTAAACTTTAGTTCCTACTTCAGTTTCTACTTGGTAGTGCTACCCTCATATATCCTCACACATTAATACCTGGAACTTTCTTCCTCTAAGTTTAAATCCTGGTTCTACTACTTATTAATGGTGTGCCTTCTGACAAATTACATGAGATCTCCAAGTCTCATTTCCTTATCAATAAAAGAGGGATCATAATTCTTATCTCAAAAGATTTTTATAAAAATGAATAAAATAATGTATGTATATCAAGGTGAAAAAATTATTTAAACCCCACCCTAAATATAGTTTCTCTTGCCTCCTAAAGTGTGCGTGGTTGGGGAGTGGAGTTGGTGGTGGCATAAATTTCCATCAATAAGAAAATTGGGCTTTATTCTCTTCCCATCTGTATTAGTTTCCTGTGACTGCTGTAACAAATGACCACAAACTTGATGGCTTAAAACAATATACATTTATTCTCTCACAGCTCTAGAGATCAGAAGTACAAAATCAGTATCAGTGGGCTAAAATCAAGGTGTCAGCAGGGCCTCACACCTTCTGTAAGCCCTAGAGTAGAATCAATTTCTTGACTCAGTTTTAGATAATTGTTGGTTTTCTTTGGCTTGTGGCCATATCACTTCAATCTTCAAATCTCTCTCTGCTCCATCTTCATATCACCTTTTCCTCTATGTGTGTCAAATCTCATTCTGCCTTCTTCTTATGTGGATACATATAATTACATTTAGGACCCACCTCGATAATCCAGGATAATTTCCCCATATCAAAATCATAAAGTTAACCACATCTGCAAAGTATATTTTTCTAAGTAAGGTAACATTCACAAGTTCCTGGGATTAGAACCTGGTATTTAGGGGTGCCCATTATTTAGTCTACTACATCATCCATTGCTAGACTGGAGAGAGAGAGGGAGAGAGAGAGAAAGAGAGAGTGAAGATGGAGAAGGAGAAGAGGAGAGGAAGGGGAAGAGGAAGAGGAAGAAGAAGAAGAAGAATAAGGAAGAGGAGGGAGAGAGGGGGGAGGAGGAGAAGGAGGAGAGGAGAGGTGAATGGAGAGAATGAAATCTCAAAGCATCATCTACTAATCTGTAGGTTCTTCTGAAGAGTGAGCCCCCAGCATGTGTGGACTTATGTTTTTCATATTATGTTAATTTGTCTTTGGATAAAAAATGATAGGTCTTAAGATGAGTGTTATGGACTGAATTGTGTCCCACAAAATTCATGTTGAAGCTCTAACTTCCAATGAGACTGTATTAGGGGACAGGGCATTTAAGCAGACAATTAAGGGAAATGAGGTCATAAGGGTGGGCCTTAATACAACAGGTCTAGTGTCCTTATAAGAAGAAGAAGAGATACCAGGAGAATGTGATCACAGAGAAAAGACCATGTAAAGACACAAAGAAAAGGTGACATCTGCAAGCCAAGGAGGGAGACCAACCTTGTTGGCACCTTGATCTTGGACTTCCGCATCCAGAACTGTGAGAAAATAAGTTTCTCTTGTCTAAGCCATCCAAGCTGTGGTATTTTGTTATGGCAGCAGTAGCATACTAATACAATGAGTAAATAGACAGAGAACCATTGTTTTATGTAACAAAATAAGAGAATTAAGTTCAGGGAGAGTGGCTCTGGAGGAGCATGGCAAACAGAGTAGCAGGGAGATATAAGGGGAGCCTTGAGGGAGAGAGGGCTGAGCAATATGGAAGCATGCTGGAACCTGTGGAATATGATGACTGGTGAGAAATTCCTCATAGCAGTATGGCCAAAAGACTTGCAAAAAGAAGCATTCCTAAAATAAAGTTCCAAGTTGCTCATTTTGCATCAGTGGAAAATCTCTCTTTGATTCCAAGTTGCAAGTCAAGTGTGCTCTTTGCTACACAATGCTTCTACAAGCAATTTGGGAGGAAATCAAGGGATAGGAACAGAGTTCCATAACTGGCTGGATGTTAGAAAAACTATGCAATAGATTAGTGGAAGCAGGAACTCAAAAACAGATGTGATTATGATACCATAATTCCCTGAGGATTCACAGAAATTACAGGGAGAGCAGTAGACCTCACAATGTATATTAGAGGACTTGTGCCAAAATTATGGAAATTTCAAAGCACAGGATAATATCAGCTGACATCTGGATAGCATATGCAAATTTTCCAGTACAGTGTCTGATGTTTAATAACCACCCAGAAAATGATGGTTTATTTTTCCACTTCCTTTTCTTACTACTGATGAGGAAAGGTGGGTGTGTCTAAGAGTTGAAATAAGAGAAATTTTTCAATAAGTTATAGATGACCTAATATTCAGCTTAATCCTTTGTGTAGTCTCTAACACTCTGGTGTTTATAAAGAAAAAGGGACACTATATGTAAAAATAGTGAGGTACAGGGACCTCAAAAGAGCAGTGTGAACATTTTGTAGATTTTAGGGAAACAGAAGAAAAAGAATACTTTTCTTTTTGGCATGGAAATTAGGAACCTCAAATTTTAAAATCACCCATAAATCATAAAATGAAGGCCTGCCACTGGAGAGTTCTTCAGGCTTTCTCTGTTTTCAATAGCACAAAACCATACCACAGGGAAGAAGTAGGGACTTTTTTTCTGATTTGGCAGAACATGAAGCATCTTCAAAAACGATATGAAGCAATCATACATATTTAGACTCTTTGAAGTTTAACAGCCATGAAAGCTCCACAAACTTAAGATTGTGGACATTAAAAACAGATTCCAGAAGCCTCAGGTCTTCTCTAGAATTCTTTTGAATGGGAAGACATATGCAGTATCTCATATGAAGACTGACAGTCCAGGATTTGGGGAATGTTTCTCTAGCAAAGCCTTGGGCCCAGCAGGCCCAGAATCCCAAGAAATGTCAGTATAGGTAGTTAGTAAGTTCTCCATAAGAGCCTATGTCCTCTTTGGCAGTTACATGGGTGTCACTCAGTAGTTCTATCATTTCAAAGGTTCTGCCTTCTCCCCATCCCCATTCCCACGGAAGTGGAAATCCTTCCAGCTATTTCTAAGTGAAGTTTTATTACAGAACAGAAAATTATTTTGAGCACCTCCAACATAACTACTGCTGAGAGAGATGTTTCTTAACTGAGTCATTACGCCCGAAGGGATGAAGCAAATTCTAATTTTTTATGCTTACTTTTGAAAAATATTTCAGGACTGCTGAGGGCAGCAGAAAGAAGACCACTTACACTTGGGAAGCTGATACCTCCTCAATACTTAGATTTCTTATTTGACCAAAATCAGTTCTGTAGAGTCCCCCTAGTTAAGTAGTAAAATTTGCTGATTGCAGATATTGCAGCTGACACAAAAATGAAGTTTCCAGCAGGCATCATTAAAGGATTCCTCCAGCCTGAAACATTGCATGAAAAAAGTAACTTTATAAAAATAAGCTTTTAAGATGCTTAGAACTTTTATCATGGACAGATAGTCAAGATAGATATAAGTGAAAAACCACAAAGAACAATGAATAATATCCCATTTTTGTTAAAAATTTTATTTATTCATTTATTTAGCATATACACACATGCACACACACACATGCACACCTGAGAACATCTGGAAATCCATATACCAAATTTTTGAGAAGGGTAATCTCTTATTTAAATAATCATTGAGGATTTTTTCCTGCTTATGTGTGTTTTCTATATTTTCAATAATGAGCATGGATTATACATATAATAGTGTAATTGCAATAATATTTTTAAATAAATGAATTAACTGCTCAAATCCACTACCCATTTCAGGCCCCAGGTTTTACTAAGAAATTGATTAATGTTTTTCTATAGGATTTGCATATCTTTTCCACAAAGGACCACATTTGTCAAACCCTTGGCTCCGTTCCCCATTTTAAAAAAATATATTTGGGGGCTTCCCTGGTGGCGCAGTGGTTGAGAGTCCGCCTGCCGATGCAGGGGACAGGGGTTCATGCCCCGGTCCGGGAAGATCCCACATGCCGCGGAGCGGCTAGGCCCGTGAGCCATGGCCGCTGAGCTTGCGCGTCCGGAGCCTGTGCTCCACAATGGGAGAGGCCACAACAGTGAGAGGCCTGTGTACCGCAAAAAAAAAAAAAAAATATATATATATATATATATATATATATATATATATATATATATATATATATTTGGTTGGTCAGTTGAAAAATACTCACTGAAGACCTCTACCATCTTGGTCCAAGAAATGGACAAATTCTCTCTACTCTCATTTCCTTACACATGGAATTTTTAAAAAATGGACACTTCCTTTGCTCAGTAGGATAGGTCGGTGTACCAATTGCTTTGAGAACTATTCTCATTGTCTCTAGACGAAAGGTTTTGACTAGAGTTTTGAAGCAAAGGAGAGGCATTGATCTCAGGAAGAAGAAAGGGCTTTTCAGCATGGAGAGGTGTCTTTGAATAATGGTAACTAACATTGATTAAGTATGTATCAAGCACTTTACAAGCTTTATTTCATACAATCCTCAAAATAATGCTTTTGAGGTACGTGCAATTGTTCTTATTTTCTGGATTAGGCATTGAGACCTTACTCTATTCCTTTCTTACCATGCTAAGGGAGCACCAGAGGAGGAGCAAGAAGCATTGGACTTCATTTCTAACAACTGTAGGGATAAATTTGAGGTGCCTATCTCACTGTGCCCTGTGAGGCAATCTAAATCATTCTCATTTTCCAGCTGAAGAAACATATACAGAGGATATTGCTGTACAGTTAGAGAAGCAAAGAATTGATTCAAATATATTTGAAGAATTGCCTAACAGGGACAAACAACAGTTTGCAAATTGTATAGTCAGGTCTCTAAATATATCAAAATATAAATAAGAAAAAAATTTAATTCCATGATATAGTATTAATTTACATGATTTATCTTTAAAGTAATGCTTTTGGGGTAAGTACAATTGTTCTTATTTTCCAGGTTAGGAATTGTGCCTTAGAGAGGTTAAGTGACTTGATAAATAAAATAAAATAAGAAAGAATAAAATAAGGTAAAAAATTAAAATATAACAAAATTTTAAAAATAGGGAGATGACATCTGCAAGATGGAGGGCTAGGAAGTCACAACACTTGTCTCTCACACAAAAAACTACATGAACAATAAATAAAATTAAAACTGACAAAAATAGCCCTAGAAACTCTGGACTACGATGAAGAATCAGGAGAAACTCTGAGGAGCTAAAAAACTGAAGGTGGGGCTTCCCTGGTGGCGCAGTGTTTGAGAGTCTGCCTGCCGATGCAGGGGACACAGGTTCGTGCCCCAGTCCGGGAAGATCCCACGTGCCGCAGAGCGGCTGGGCCCGTGAGCCATGGCCACTGGGCCTGCGCGTCCGGAGCCTGTGCTCTGCAACGGGAGAGGCCGCAGCAGTGACAGGCCCACATACCACAAAAGAAAAAAAAAAAAAAAACCCTGAAGGTGGCTACATAGAAAAGCATAGGAAGCATTTTACCTGTGTCACCACTGCCAGCAGTCCAGAGAAGTTTGGCACCAGGAGGGCCCCACCTTGGAAGGATTTCAACCCATCGGTAAAAAAGAGCAGGAGAACCCCAACAAGCCTCACACCATGGATGTTTGAAGCATTTGCTACTAAGGACTCCAAACATCTTCACCAATACTAAACTGAGTTGATGGAGCTGCCTAGAGTCCCCACTGTTGTGTCTCCTCCTTGGGGCTGGAGCTGTTGTTACAGTGAGACCTGCTCCCAAGTGTCCCAGTCACTGCTGTGCCCAGCCCTCCAGGATCAGGGCACTGTAGTGCCTTGAATCTATAGGACAAGAGCTGCTGCTGCTCTGTACTCTGCCTCCAGGTCCTAAGTTGTGGCTTTGACCCACCATAATCAGAGTTGCACTGCTGCTGCTCTGCACCCTGACTTCAGGTAGTAAGTCAGGGCTGTGGCCCCATCCACACTGCTGCCACTTTGCACGCCACCCTCTGGGTGTTCCCAACATGTGGCTTTAATGGACCAGCATCAGGCCCAGCTGCTGCTGTTCTGCAACTTACCCATGTATTCTAAACCATGGCTTTGACCTACCATCACTGGGATGCACTATAGCAGCTCTGGGCCTTGCTCCTGGGATTCTAAGTCACAGCTTTGATCTGCCACCACCATAACCAAGCTGCTGCTATTCTACGACTATCACCCTGGGGCCAGAGTCTGACTTTGACCCACCTTCCCCAGGGTGTGATGCTACTACACCTTGTCCCCTGGACCCAAGCCACTGCTGCACCCTGTCATCCTAGAGTCTCTGCCACTGCTGCATCCCCATCCCCCAGGACCAAGTCACAGTTTCAAGACCCAGAGAGCTGAGATCCAGTTCTATGGGACATCTCTACATGCCTGCACCTCAGAAAACTAGTACCATTGCCATAGAAAGTACACCTGTGCCCCAGGACACAGGGGCTATGGTACTTCTATGTGTGACTAATTCCAGGATCCCAGTTCTGATGCCACTCAGAGTGCAAGCACACAAAATCTGGTGCCAAGAGAGAACTCCTCAACTAGAACTTCCTCCCATAAGCCAAAAAAAGAACAAGAGAACCCCAGCAGTCTTTGCCTCTGAGGACCCCAATAGCCTTAGCCACCACTGCCACCTTCAGGATCTCTGCAGTCTTTGCCAACATTGACCTCAGGTGATGGAGATGCACAGAGACCAGCCACTGTGCTCCCCCAGGAACTAGAGACTGTGCATAACCCAGTCAGTGCCCTTCAGCCACCTTCAGGTGAAAGTCTTTGCCCACTGAAGCTAGTTTGAAAAGGCTGGAAGAGGTGACTGCTCCCTCAAATGTACAGATGTCAATGTAAAGCCATTAGAAACATGAAAAAGCAAGAAAACATTAACACCACTAGAGACATAATAATTTCCCAAACTGACCCCAAAGAAATGGAAATGTGATAGTTAACTGAAAAATAATCCAAAATAATTATTTTAAAGAAGCTCAGCAAGAGTCAAGAGAACATAGACAATTCAATTAACTCAGGAAAGCAATGCATAAATAAAATGAGAAGTTCAATGAAGTGATAGGAATCATAAAAATGAACCAAACATCTTTATTCCTGCTTTACCCCTAGGTTCTTCATGACATTTTTTTCTTAAATTCCATATATATGTGTTAGCATACGGTATTTGTCTTTTTCTTTCTGACTTACTTCACTCTGTATGACAGACTCTAGGTCTATCCACCTCATTACAAATAGCTCAATTTCGTTTCTTTTTATGGCTGAGTAGACCTCTTAGAGAACGGACTTGAGGTTATGGGGAGGGGGAAGGGTGAGCTGTGACAGGGCGAGAGAGAGTCATGGGCATATACACACTAACAAACGCAGTAAGGTAGATAGCTAGTGGGAAGCAGCCGCATGGCACAGGGATATTGGCTCGGTGCTTTGTGACAGCCTGGAGGGGTGGGATGGGGAGGGTGGGAGGGAGGGAGATGCAACAGGGAAGACATATGGGAACATATGTTTATGTATGACTGATTCACTTTGTTATAAAGCAGAAACTAACACACCATTGTAAAGCAATTATACCCCAATAAAGATGTTAAAAAAAAAAAAAAAAATGAACCAAACAGACATTCTGGGGCTGAAGAATAAAATGAACGAAATGAAAATGAAATAGAGAGCTTCAATAGTAGGGTCAACCAAGCAGAAGAAAGAATATGCAAACTTGAAGACAGATCTCTTGATATTATCCAATAAGAGGAGAAAATAAATTAAACTATAAGAGTGAAGCAAGTCTGCACGAATTATGGGACACTATCAACTGAAAGGAAACTCACATTATGGGAGTATCAGAAGGAGAAGAGTGAGAAGAGAAAAGGACAGAAAACATATTTAAGGAAATAATGTCTGAAAAGCTCTCAAATCTGGAGAAATCTTATACCATCCAGGTACAAGAAGCTCAAAGATCTCCAAACAGATTCAACTCAAAAAGATCTTTAACAAGATACAGTATAATCAAACTCAAAAACCAAAGGCAGAATTCTGAAAGCAGCAAGAGAAAAAAGACTTATCACATACAAGGCAGTCCTAATAAGATTATAGGCAGATTTCTCAGCAGAAACCTTGCAGAGCAGGAGAGAATGGAATGATATATTCAAAGTGCTCAAAGGAAAAAAAAAAAAAAAACTACCAACCAAGAATACTTTATGAAGCAAAGTTGTCCCTCAGAAATGAAGTAAGGGAAAAGACTTCCCCAGACAAACAAAAGCTTAGGAAAATTATCATCCTTAGATCTGTCTTACAAGAAATGTAAAAGTGAGTTATTTAAGTTGAAAAAAACAAGGATGCTTATTAATAACATGGAAACATATGAAAGTGTAAAATTCACTGGTAAAGGTAAGCATATAGTCAAATTCAAAATAATCCAATACTGCAATGGTGGTGTGTAAATCACTTGGAACTCTATGATATAGATTTAAGGACAAAAGTATTAAAAATAACTATAGCTCCAATATTTTGTTATTGGATACACAACATAAAAAGATGTAAATTGTGGCATCAATAACATAAAACATCAGGGAAAACAAGTAGAAGTGTAGAGCTTTTGTATGCAATTTAAGTTAAATGGTTGTTTTACAAGGATTGTTAAAATTATAAGATGTATTATGAAAGCCTTAAGGTAATCACAAAGCAAAAACATAATATATACCTAAATGATAATGAGAAAATAATCAAAGAATACCACTACCATACCAAAAAACAAACAAAAAACAAACCCACATCAATTCAAAAAGAAAGATAACAAGAGAGGAAGAAAGGAAGAAAGGAACTACAAAACAATAAGAGAGAAATTAACAAAATGTCAATAATTACCCTAAATGTAAGTGGTTTAAATTCTCCAGTTAAATGATGTAGAGTGGCTGAAAAATAAGACCCAAGTATATGCTGCCTAGGAGAGACTCACACAAGCTTTAAGGACACACACATACTCAAAGTAAAGGGTTGGAAAAAGATATTCTATGAAAATGGAAACCAAAGAAGAGCAGAGGTGGCTATACTTATATCAGACAAAATAGACTTTACCTCCAAAGCTGTAACATGAGACAAAGAGATCATCATATAATGATAAATGGGTCAATTCATCAAGAGGATATACCAATGTAAAATTTTACACATCCAATATAGAAGAACTCAAATATATCAACCAATTATTAACAGATCTACAGGTAGACACAGACAACAATTCCATAATAGTAATAAATGTGTGCAGATGACATGATCTTATGTATAGAAAATTGTGAGACTCTACCAAAATAATGAATGAATCAGAAAAGTTGCTGGATACAAATTCAACATACAAAAACCAGTGTGCTTACAGTATTTGTTTTTCTCTTTCTGACTTACTTCACTCTGAATGACAGACTCTAAGTCCATCCACCTCACTACAAATAACTCATTTTCATTTCTTTTTATGGCTGAGTAATATTCCATTGTTTATATGTGCCACATCTTCTTTATCCATTCATCTGTTGATGGGCACTTAGGTTGCTTCCATGTCCTGGCTATTGTAAATAGAGCTGCAATGAACATTTTGGTACATGACTCTTTTTGAATTATGGTTTTCTCAGGGTATATGCCCAATAGTGGGATTGCTGGGTCATATGGTAGTTCTATTTGTAGTTTTTTAAGGAACCTCCATACTGTTCTCCATAGTGGCTCTATCAATTTACATTCCCACCAACAGTGCAAGAGTGTTCCTTTTCTCCACACTCTCTCCAGGATTTATTGTTTCTAGATTTTTTGATGATGGCCATTCTGACTGGTGTGAGATGATATCTCATTGTAGTTTTGATTTGCATTTCTCTAATGATTAATGGTGTTGAGCATTCTTTCACGTGTTTGTTGGCAAACTGATTTACTTTGTTATAAAGCAGAAACTAACACACCATGGTAAAGCAATTATACTCCAATAAAGATGTTAAAAAAAAAGTGTACTTCTATACACTAATAATGGACTATCTCAAATAGAATTAAGAAAGCAATCCCATTTGCAATAACATCAAAAACAATAAAATAATTAGAAATAAATTTAGACAAGAAGGTGAAAGACCTGCACACTAAAATTGTTAACAGATTGGTGAAAGAAATTGACAAAGACACAAATAAATGGAAAGATAGTCTATGTTTTTGATAGAACAAACTAATTTTTTAAGTCCATACTTTCCAAAGCAATCTACAAATTCAAAGCAATTCCTATCAAAACTCCAGTGGCATTTTCGCAGAAATAAAAAAAACTGTCCTAAAATTTGTATAGAACCACAAAAGATCTCAAACAACAAAAGCAATCTTGAGAAAGATGAACAGAGCTGGAGGTATCACACTTCCTGATTGCAAACTATATTACAAAGCTATAGTAATCAAAACAGAATGGTATAGGCTAAAAGACAAGCACACAGACGAGTGGAAAAGAATAGAGCCCAGAAACAAACCAATGCATATATGGTCAGTTAATTTTTGACAAAGGCACCAAGAACATGCAATGGGGAAAGGATAATCTCTTCAATAAATGTTGTTGGGAAAATTGGATATTCACATACAAAAGAATGCAACTGGACTCCTATCTTACACCACTCACAAAAATCAACTCAAAATGCATTAAAGAATTAACTGTAAGACCTGAAACCATAAAACTCATAGAAGAAAACATAGAGAAGAAGCTCTTTCATATTGGTCTTGGCAAGGATTTCTTGAATAAAACTCCAAAAACATGGGCAACAAAAACTAAAATAAACAAGTGGGACTAAATCAAACTAAAGAGCTTCTGCACAGCAAAGGAAACAATCAATAAATAGAAAATATAACCTACAAAATGAGAGAAAATATTTGCAAACTCTGTGTCTAATAAGTGGTTAATATCAGAAATATATAAAGAAATCATACAACTCAATAGCAAAAAAAAAAAAGCAAA
Organism: Globicephala melas; assembly: GCF_963455315.2. Lineage (NCBI taxonomy): Eukaryota > Metazoa > Chordata > Mammalia > Artiodactyla > Delphinidae > Globicephala > Globicephala melas. Next base: position 56,118,492 of record NC_083335.1, read on the forward strand.
TAATCTAATTAAAAATGGGCAAGGACCTGAATAGATATTTTTCTGAAGACACACTAGTGGTCAATAGGTACATAAGAAGGTACTCAACATCACTAATCATTAGAAACTCTAAACCAAAACCATACTGAGATATCATTGCATACCTTTTCAAATAGTTATTATCAAAAGACAAGAGAGGGAGTTCCCTGGTGGTCTAGTGGTTACAATTCGGCACTTTCACTGCGGAGGGCCCAGGTTCAATCTGGTCAGGGAACTGAGATCCTGCAAGCCACATGGCATGGCCAAAACAAAAACAAAAGACAAGAGAGATAAAAAATGTTAGTGACAATGTGGAGAAAAGAGAACCTTTATATACTGTTGGTGAGAACGTAAATTGGTATAGCCATTATGGAAAATAATATGAATGTCCCTAAAAAATTAAAAATAGAATGACCATATGATCCAGCAGTCCCACTTCTGGATATATATCCAAAGGAAATGAAATCAGTATCTCAAAGAGATATCTGTATTCCAATGTTCATTGCAGCAATATTCACAGTAGCCAAGATACAGAAACATCTAAATGGCCATCAACTGTTGAATGGCGAAAGAAAGTGTGATGTGTATATATATATATATATATATATGTATATATATATATACACATATATATATATATATACAACTATAATGAAATACTGTGTAGCCATAAAAAGACGGAAATCCTGCCATATGCAACAACATGGATGAACCTGGAGGACATTATGCTAAGTGAAATAAGCAGACACAGAAAGACAAACACAGTGTGCTGTCACCTATATGTGGAATCTGGGCACAAAGTTGATTTCATAGAACCAGAGAATAGGGACTTCCCTGGTGGTGCAGTCGTTAAGAATCTGTCTGCCAATGCAGGGGACACGCGTTTGACCCCTGGTCTGGGAAGATCCCACATGCCACGGAGCAACTAAGCCCATGTGCCACAACTACTGAAGCCTGCACACCTAGAGCCCATGCTCCCCAACAAGAGAAGCCACCACAATGAGAAGCCTACACACCACAACGAAGAGTAGCCTCCACTCGCCACAACTAGAGAAAGCCCGCGTGCTGCAACGAAGACCTAATGCAGCCAAAAATAAATAAATTAATTAATTTTCAAAAAAGAAAGAAACTGAGAATGTAATAGTGGTTGCTGAGACTGCGGAGGGGGGAACATGGAGACATGTAAGTTAAAGGGTAAAAACTTTCAGTTATAGGAAGAATAAGTTCTGAGGAGGTAACGTACAGCATGATGTCTATAGATAATAGTACAGTATCATATACTTGAAAGTTGCTGAAAGTAGATCTTAAGTGTACTCACCAAAAAAAGGAAAAAGTTAACTATGTGAGGTGATGAATGTGTTAATAATCTTGATCTTGGTAATCATTCTGCAATATATATGTATATCAAAACATCTTGCACATTTTAAACATGTAAAATTATATTTGTCAATTATTCCTCAATGAAGTTGGGGAAAAATCCCAAAATAAAAATAAAATAAATTCTGATAACATCAAAAATATGAAGGAGATCTATACTTAAATGATAACTGTCTTCCTCCACGGCTTATTCAATTCACAAGCAAAATGCTCTAACATATAAAAATAAGGTAATGAAAAATACAATAATGCTTCATTCTTATTAAGCACATTTCCTGAGAGCTCAAAGTGCTTCCAAATCCATTCTCTTCTTCCCCCCACTAAAGTGAATGCAACAGTATATCTTCAAGAAATTGTAAAGAAGAAGAAGATAGCTAAAAATATATAAAGTGAATAAGGACAATAGTTAAATTCCAACACTAGGTGTTGCTCCTCTACAGGGTGGGATCCCCAATAGAAATTAAGTAGCACTGTGACTTCATTTCAAACTTTAGAAAACTATTTTGAATTTTGCCATCAACTTTGCCAAAGAAAAATGATTAGTTCAGAATAATCCCCCTCAATTATACCAACAATTACATCTCATCATCTGAGAGATTTGTAAGGCAAGAGCTCTTGTCTGCTCCTGTTGTTTTGTGTAAGGCAAACGAGTGAAGCAAGGAGCTATTGTATTCAGTAGTGTTGTATATTGATGAAAAAGCATTATCATAAGTGTCAAGAACCTTTTGAAACTTCTTATTCATTCATTCATTTATTTGCTCATTTATCTGATTGTAGAAAGCCGTACCTACCCTGCACTACATATATAGGGATACTCTAATTCCATGCTCTCCCCCAATCCCATTCCTCCTTGGGCTCCTTAGTTGTTCTACAGTGGCTTAAGGTGGGTTTAACTTACCACAGCTTTTGCTCTACTAAAGTACTGTTTGTTCAAAGCCTGTTTCCTCCTCTGTTCAGCCCAGGCTTTGTTTGTAACCATTGGCTAAACCAACACAAACACCTAACAATCAAAGGTACACTGGTTTAGGTGTGGGAAGAGGTGGAGGTGGGTGATGGTGTTGAAAAGGTTTCAGTTCTTATAGTTTAAAAAGTGACTTTTGGATTCGGAAATCAAGATGATGGAGTAAGAGGATGTGGAGCTCACCTCCCTCCAAAAGACACACCAAAAATACAGCTACATGTGGAAAAACTTTTATGGAAAACTAACTGGAAACTATCAGAAGGACTCCTATAAAACCGAGGCTGTAAGAAAACTACGCACGTAATTGGGTAGGATGGGAAGAAACAATCGGGTCAGGGTCTCTGCTCCTGGGAGGGGACTAAGAGGAAAAGGGAGATCACATGGGTAGACTCTTGCCCTGGGAAGTGAGCAGGTCAAGCCACAGACTGGCTCTTCCACTTCTGGGATCCTACATGGAGGACACAAACCCCCTTATTGGCTTGAAAAACTGCTAGGAAAAATAAAAAGGCTAAAGAAGCCTGGACTTCACGTGCGAGGAGTGCACGGGTGCTGTCTTGCTCCCAGGCAGGGCGGAGAGGTCTGCCCTAGCTGCTGCCAAGTTTCCCATGACTGCTTCACTGCACTCCTTAGCCCGAGCCCAGCAAATACCCCAGCCCTGCAAATTCCACATCACAGTGTGGCACTAGATCTGGGGCAGCCATGACTGGGAAGATATGCAATTGTGGGCTGTCTAAGTGGAGCCGTAGATGCAAACACAGGCAGAGCATCTGACCTCTGTAGGCACACAAGCCCCGCTTGCTTCAGCAGTCTACTTTTTGGGGCAAAGGTCCAGTGCATGGTGGGGGAAAGGAAAAACACACACTTAAAGGGAACAGAGCCAGTTCAAGCCTCACCCGCAGGGCTTCCACTCCAGCAACTTGGGATGAGAACCTGTCCCTGACAGGGCTGTGACAGTGACTGAGCAGAGAGGAAGCCTCACTTCACACCCTGCACAGGCTCTAGCTATTCTATCTCCAGATTTCTATCTCTACAACTTCATAAAACTAGAAATCAACTACAGAAAGAAAACTGGGAAAAGAACAAACATGTGGAAATGAAACAACGTGCCACTAAAAAGCCAATGGATCAATGATGAGATCAAAGAGGAACCTAGAAAATACCTCAAAACAAATAAAAATGGAAACGCAATTTCCCAAAATCTATGGGATGAAGAAAAACAGTTTTAAGAGGGAAATTTATAGTTATACAGACCTTCCTCAAGAAACCAGAAAAATCTCAAATGAACAACCTACCCTAACAATTAAAATAATTAGAAAAACAAACAAAACCTGAAATCAACAGAAAGAAGGAAATAATAAAGATCAGAGAGTAAATAAATAAAATAGTAATAATAAACAATAGAAATGATCAATGAAAATAAGGGCTGGTTTTTTGAAAAGATAAACAAAATTAATAAAATTTAGCTGGGCTCACCAAAAGGAAGAGAGGACCCAAATAAACAAAATAAGAGATGAAAGAAGAGAAATAACAATACCACAGAGACACAAAAAATCAAAAGAGAATAGTATGAACAGTTAAATACATTTGCACAGCAAAGGAAACCATCAACAAAGCGAAAAGACAACCTACTGAATGGGAGAAAATATTTGCAAAAGATGTGACCAATAAGGGGTTAATATCCAAAATATACAAAGAGCTCATACAACTGAATATCATAAAAAACAACAACCCAATCAAAAAAATGGCAGAAGACCTGAATAGACTTTTTTTCCAAAGAAGACATGCAGATGGCTAACAGGCACACAAAAAGGCACTCAACATCTCTAATGATTAGAGAAATGCAAATCAAAACCACAATGAGATATCACCTCACACCTCTCAGAGTGCCTATCATCAAAAGTCTACATATAACAAATGTGAAGAAGATGTGGAGAAAAGAGAACCCTTGTACACTGTTGGTAGAAATGTAAATTTCCAGCCACTATGGAGAACAGTATGGAGATTCCTCAAAAAAATATAAAAATTGAATTACCATATGATCCAGCAAGTCCACTCCTGGGTATATATCTGGAAAAAAATTAAAACACTAATTCAAAAAAATACATGCACCCCAATGTTCATGTACTATGAACATAGCAATGTTCATAGTATAATGTTCACTATATCCAATAGCCAAGACATGAAAGCAACCCAAGTGCCCATCAGTGGATGACTGTATTAAGAAATGTGGGGGCTCCCCTGGTGGCGCAGTGGTTAAGAGTCCGCCTGCTGATGCAGGGGACACGGGTTCGTGCCCCGGTCTGGGAGGATCCCACATGCCGTGGAGCGACTGGGCCCGTAAGCCATGGCCGCTGAGCCTGCACGTCCGGAGCCTGCACTCCTCAATGGGAGAGGCCACAGTAGTGAGAGGCCTGCGTACCGAAAAAAAAAAAAAAAAGAAAAAAAAGAAATGTGATATGCAGCTGTTAGTTGGGAAGCAGCTGCATGCCACATCTTCTTAATACAGTCATCCATATAGCTGATTCACTTTGTTATACAGCAGAAACTAACACAACATTGTAAAGCAATTATACTCCAATAAAGATGTTAAATTAAAAGAAAAGATGTGGTATATATATATATATATATATATGTATATACACAATGGAATATTACTCAGCCATAAATAAGAATGAAATATTGCCATTTGCACAATGTGGATGGACCTGGAGAATATTATGCTTAGTGAAATAAGTCAGACAGAAAAAGACAAGTACTGTGTTATATCCCTTATATGTGTAACCTAAAAAATAATACAAATGAATATACATACATATGCAAAACAGAAACATACTCACAAATATAGAGAACAAACTTCTGGTTACCAAAGGGGAGAGGGGAGGGAGGAGGGACAAATTAGCGGTATGGGATTAAGAGATACAAACTGCTATCTATAAAATAGATAAGCAACAAGTTTATATTGTACAGCATAGGGAATTATAGCCATTATCTCCTAATAATTTACAATGTAGTATAATCTATAAAAATACTGAATCACTATGATGTACACCTGAAACTAATATAGTATTTTAAATGACATATACATCAATTAAAAATAAAAAATAAATTGTAATAAAATAACTTTTGACTTTCTGCCAAAGGGGGCCCCTACCTCATGATATGTTATTGCTTTAGCAAATCTCTGCACAAATGTTGGAAATGGCAGAGAAACCTTGCTCACAGATCCAGATACATAACAAGTGTTGCTAAAGCCGGAACTGCACACAACATGGTAGCTTGGGGAGGTTAATCCCGACCTCTCTCAAGGCCTAAAATACTCTGTGGTGAGCAAAATGGTCAGTACTTGCAGAGGAGTAAAGACAGATTTCCAATTTATGTAGAGCCATGCGATTGACTATATGAGCAATTGTGCCAAGCACATCAAATGAAAGCCTTTAAAGTTTAAAAGAGCTTTGAGAGGGCGTCTAGTTCACCTTTCTATCTCTAGCCAGGATTATAGCAGAATTATCCCACAAAGCTAAAGCAATTATTTCTTCTTTCTTTAAAAAACTCTCCAGAGAAAGAGACGCCACTGGTACTTCATGAGATGTTCCAGTCTTATACTTCTCATGCAAATAACTTAACCCTAATAGAATTAGGGTTACCATAGTAAACAATTTCCATTTCCATCACTTTGTTCAGTGAGCAGGGCAAACAAAGTCACCAACCAACAAGAGGCCTTGCACATGACATGCACAGCTGCTAACCAGAGAACAAATTAGATGCATATTTAGCACTGAAAAGATTCTGAATAATCTTTACACACACACACACACACACACACACACACACGAGAGTAATCAGCTAATAATACCGAAGCTAATCTTGAGGATGTTTGTTAGGAGTTGTTCCCATTCATAATGTTTAACATTGTCACCTTTGTCTCAGGAAATATTCCCTGCTTTTAAAATACAGTTCTTTACCTACCTGTTCTTGTAACAAAAATCCAGGCCTCACTGGAAGGACGCAGTGCCTATCAACCCTGGTCTGCATAAAAGGAGTTTCATCTCAATACACATTCCTTCACAGAAGTCACTCACCCTTATGCAACTGCAAAGATTAAGATATGTTTTAACACATCTGAAGAAAAGGGCTGGCTTAGCCAAGGCCATTGCTTCTGCCTGACGTATGACCAACAATTGTTGGTGCACTGCATGCTACTAGGACTGCCATTCCCTTATTCTCCAGACTTCTGGGGCAGCTGCCACCTCCTCTACCAATTGTGTTTCTCCTGACCAATTTTTTTTTAACATCTTTATTGGAGTATAATTGCCTTACAATGGTGTGTTAGTTGCTGCTTTATAACAAAGTGAACCAGTTATACATATACATATGTTCCCATCTCTCTTCCCTCTTGAGTCTCCCTCCCTCCAACCCTCCCTATCCCACCCCTCTAGGTAGTCACAAACCACCTAGCTGATCTCCCTGTGCTATGCGGCTGCTTCCCACGAGCTATCTATTTTACGTTTGGTAGTGTATATATGTCCATGCCACTCTCTCACTTTGTCACATCTTACCCTTCCCCCTCCGCATATCCTCAAGTCCATGCTCTAGTAGGTCTGTGTCTTTATTCCTGTCTTACCCCTAGGTTCTTCATGACCTTTTTTTTTTATTTCTTAGTTTCCATATATATGTGTTAGCATACGGTATTTATTTTTCTCTTTCTGACTTACTTCACTCTGTGTGACAGACTCTAGGTCCATCCATCTCACTACAAATAACTCAATTTCGTTTATTTTTATTGTGAGTAATATTCCATTGTATATATGTGCCACATCTTCTTTATCCATTCATCTGTTGATGGGCACTTAGGTTGCTTCCATGTCCTGGTTATTGTAAATAGAGCTGCAATGAACATTTTGGTATATGACTCTTTTTGAATTATGGTTTTCTCAGGGTATATGCCCAGTAGTGGGATTGCTGGGTCATATGGTAGTTCTATTTGTAGTTTTTTAAGGAACCTCCATACTGTTCTCCATAGTGGCTGTACCAATTCACATTCCCACCAACAGTGCAAGAGTGTTCCTTTTCTCCACACTCTCTCCAGCATTTATTGTTTCTAGATTTTTTGATGATGGCCATTCTGACCAGTGTGAGATGATATCTCATTGTAGTTTTGATTTGCATTTCTCTAAGGATTAATGATGTTGAGTATTCTTTCATGTGTTTGTTGGCAATCTGTATTTCTTCTTTGGAGAAATGTCTATTTATGTCTTCTGCCCATTTTTGGATTGGGTTTTTGGTTTTTGTTATTGAACTGCATGAGCTGCTTGTAAATTTTGGAGATTAGTCCTTTGTCAGTTGCTTCATTTGAAAATATTTTCTCCCATTCTGAGGGTTGTCTTTTGGTCTTGTTTATGGTTTCCTTTGCTGTGCAAAAGCTTTTCATCCTCAATGGTGAAAAACTGAAACCATTTCCAATAAGATCAGGAAAAAGACAAGGTTGCCCACTCTCACCACTATTATTCAACATAGTTTTGGAAGTTCTAGCCACAGCAATCAGAGAAGAAAAACACATAAAATGAATCCAAATAGGAAAAGAAGAAGTAAAGCTGTCACTGTTTGCAGATGACATGATACTATACATAGAGAATCCTAAAGATGTTACCAGAAAACTACTAGAGCTAATCAATGAATTTGGTAAAGTAGCAGGATGCAAAATTAATGCACAGAAATCTCTGGCATTCTTATACACTAATGATGAACAATCTGAAAGTGAAATTAAGAAAACACTCCCATTTACCACTGCAACAAAAAGAATAAAATATCTAGGAATAAACCTACCTAAGGAGACAAAAGACCTGTATGCAGAAAATTATAAGACACTGATGAAAGAAATTAAAGATGATACAAATAGATGGAGAGATATACCGTGTTCTTGGATTGGAAGATTCAACATTTTGAAAATGACTCTACTACCCAAAGCAATCTACAGATTCAATGCAATCCCTATCAAACTACCAATGGCATCTTTCACAGAACTAGAACAAAAAATTTCACAATTTGTATGGAAACACAAAAGACCTCTAATAGCCAAAGCAATCTTGAGAATGAAAAATGGAGCTGGAGGAATCAGGCTCCCTGACTTCAGACTATACTACAAAGCTACAGTAATCAACACAGTATGGTACTGCCACAAAAACAGACAGATAGATCAATGGAACAGGATAGAAAGCCCAGAGATAAACCCTCGCACATATGGTCACCTTATCTTTGGTAAAGGAGGCAGGAATGTACAGTGGAGAATGGAAAGCCTCTTCAATAAGTGGTGCTGGGAAAACTGGACAGGTACATGTAAAAGCATGAGATTAGATCACTCCCTAACACCATACACAAAAATAAGCTCAAAATGGATTAAAGACCTAAATGTAAGGGCAGAAACTACCAAACTCTTAGAGGAAAACATAGGCAGAACACTCTATGACATAAATCACAGCAAGATCCTTTTTGACCCACCTCCTAGAGAAATGGAAATAAAAACAAAAATAAACAAATGGGACCTAATGAAACTTCAAAACTTTTGCACAGCAAAGGCTGACCAATGTATTTTAAGAGGGTTAACATCACCACAACTGCTCCAGAGCTCCTCCAGCTAGAATTTTGTTCTTTACTAGGGTGTTTTTGTTTGGTTTTAAACTGCCAGATGGAAGCTTTTCCTCTCAGAACTGCTTTTCAACACATCAGTCTGAGGCAGAGCAGCAACTCAGTTGACACATAGTCTTCACAAAATAGCCCTATGAATCATACATAGGTTCAGTTTCTTCTATTGAGCATATAGACCCAAGAGACTCTCACAAATTGTGGGAGAACATTTTAAAAGGGTGTACTGTGTCAATCCCAATCTCCCAATTCATCCCACCCTCCTTCCCCTCTTGGTAACCATAAATTTGTTTCCTACATCTGTAATATATAAAATAGATAACTCATGAGAACCTACTGTATAGCACATGGAACTCTACTTAGTGCTCTGTGGTGACCTAAATGGGAAGGAGATATTAAAAAGAGTGGCTATATGTATATGTATAACTGATTCACTTTGCTGTACAGAAGAAACTAATACAACATTGTAAAGCAACTATACTCCATTAAAAATTAATTTTTTAAAAGGATTATACTGTGCATACTTGCTTAAATGCTCTCCTCTTCGTAATGTCCCCATATTGGGACCTGTGGCTATGAATCTCAGTTAGGCCAAGGGCTGCCATTGGGCCTTGTACTGCCTCTACTATTCTAATAAATGTCTGTACTCCAAGACAGAGGAGTCCTAATCTGGCTATATACCAGAAACTGCAGGAAATTGTTAAAATGTATATTTCCAGGTCTTACCCCAGTCCTTCTTAATCAGAATACTCATCTTAAAAAAAACTACCTGGGTTAGAGTTTAGAGTGACATAAGCAAGATGTGAGACTAGGCAGTTCCAGGCCCTCATTCTCCTATAGAAATATTTTTTAAAAACACAACTAGATACTGACTAAAATAACTTTATAGGAGCTCTAAAAAATCATTCAAAGATTTACAGTAACCAAGTGAATGTCCAATCAAGAAAAAGCCACGTTCAAATTCGTGAGAAATTTTGTAACATTTTTACTTGTGCTTGTCCACTCCCTCCCTGGAGATGGTTCCAAATCCCTTTCCCAGAACTGGAGAATACAGAGTTGACCAACTTTTGAAACTTTGTAACCTGTCTGTGGGCTGCCTGAGAGATTGGCCTCTGTGTAACCTAACTCAAATCTCAGGATAAGAAAAGCCACAGGAAGAAGCAGGCACAGCTGCAAATGTCAACTAATGGCTGCATGGATAAACAAAATGTTGTATATACATATAAGGGAATATTATTCAGCCTTGAGAAGGTAGGGAATTCTGACATATGCTACATCATGGATGAATCTTAAAGACATTATGCTAAATGAAATAAACCAGTTACATAAGGACAAACAAAGTATGATTTCACTTACATGAGGTACTTAGAGTAGTCAAATTTAGAGAAAGAGAGTAAAATGGTGGTTTCCAGGGGCTGGGAGGAGAAGGAAATGTGGAGTTATTGTTTAACGGGTACAGAATTTCCAGTCTAGGGAGATGAGAAAAGCTCTGGAAATGAATTGTGGTGATGCTTTCACAACAATGTGAATGTATTTAATGCTACTAAATTATGCACTTAAAATGGTTTTAAAATGGTAAACAAACTCCCCGGATGACTCTGAAACAGTCAGATGTTTAGGAATCACTGCTCTAAAGTTACCCCTCTTAAATCGCCTCTCCTCGGAAACTTAAGTGCAAAATGGAAGATCGTGAAGAGTGGCAGGAGAAGGTTAGTAGGGAAATGTGAAAGAAAGACCTCTTTTGCCACCAAAGACTCAAATGAATGCCTGCTGCTTAAGAGCCACGTGGTATTCTAAAAGTCACTGGTGAGAAGGTTATCTCAGCTGGAATGAAAGTTGACATTTTGTGTCTTGTAGCACTAGTCACATCTGACAGATGCCTTTCTGGATTTCCCAATGAAAGCTATTTGCTATTTCCAACCCTACGGATCCTGGTTCTGCCCTGAAGCATTCTCTGAAAAGGTAATGTATGGCTTGGATCAAAAATTGTCTACTAAGCACTTTGAAAGCCAAGCAGTGATTTCTCTGCCAGTTGCAAAGTATTTTCAATAATGTTAAATAGCCTCCTTTTCAAATCACTCTTAACTTACATAAACTAGAAAAGCTTTTCCTCTAATCAGCAAATTTCACGTCAAATAGATTAGCAAAGACCTGACACAATATAAAACAATGTGAAGACAAAATTAGTTTTTTCCAATCACTGCCCCAAGCATTCTGTCTAATTTAAATAATTTATTAATAAGTTTACCTAGTACCAAGAGCTATCCCTAGACAAAACTGTAAAGTAGTCATAAATGTAATTTTATTTCTTCCTCGTCTCATTTTCTGGTTGTTTCCTCCTTTTCAAGTCCCCCAACTCCACATGCTGCATTAGAACCTACTATTTAGAACGTCATATCTTCACAACTGGCAAAACTATTTCGTGTTACCAGATACTCAGGAGCAGTATATAAAACGAGTATTTGAAAAGAGGATTCTCTGGACATTTTAATTAATTAAGAGGAATGATTTACTAATGGTTGAATTTTAGGTACCCCAAGAAGTCACTAGGAAGGGAGAGAGTTAAGGGATGAGAAACATTTTGTCAGTATTTTTCAAGTCACACCAAGCAGCCTAACTATAACATGGCCCCACTATCATTTTCTTTAACCACAATTTTACTTATCTCACACTCATTTAAGATGAGCAATCCTCTAATCAAGTTCTTACACGTTTTGCTAATTAGAAGTCTTTATTGGCCAAAAAAGAAAAAAAAATCCCAAACTCCTTTTACTGCTTGGCTCACAGGGGAAAAGAAACATGTTTTTATCTCCTCTCCCATTTATTCTTTTAAATCTCATCTCCTAGGCAGGGAGCATTCTATCCTTTTTCAAGGTAGCCAAGAGGCAGATGGATGAACTAAACGAGTCTTTGAGTCTCATCAGAACTCTATGTAACACTACATCATATTTTGGAATACTATGGAATTTTTCTAGGCCACTAAAAAGAACCACAGGTTTAATTTATAACATAAGACAACCTGATCAAAATATGACACCTGTGATGGCAACAGATTTAGTGAAAATGCAGTTAGGGCACACAATTGAACCACATGCAAATGCTCATTTCCTTTGACAGAAATTTTATTTGTGTCAATAAAAAGCAAAGAACTTGTTTAGTTCAGAACCTTTTTATATCATTGAATATATATTTTAACTGCTGCTAGAACACTCAATATTTTTCCAATAAATCACTTTATTAATATACTTTCACTCTTGTTTAATTGAGGTGTAATTTGTATACAACATTATATTAGCTTTAGGTACACAACATTATGATTCAATATTAGTATACATTGTGAAATGATCACCACAACAAATCTAGTTAACATCAGTCACCATACATAGTTCCAAATTGTTTTCTCATGATGAGAACTTTTAAGATCTATTCCCTTAGCAACTTTCAAATGTACAATACAGTATTATTAACTACAGTCACCATGTTGTACACTACATCCCCATGACTTATTTATTTTATAACAGGAAATTCGTACCTTTTGACTCCCTTCACTCATTTGGCTAACCCCACCCCCTACTTCTGACAATCACCAATATGTTTTCTGTATCTACAAGCTGTTTTTTTTTTTTTTTTTTTGCTTTTTTGTTTTTGTTTTAGATTCCACATGTGAGATCACAAAGTATTTGTCTTTTCCTGTCTGAGTTATTTCACTTAGCACAATGCCCTCAAGATCCATCTATGTTGTCACAAATAGTAAGATTTCATTCTCTTTTTTTTGGGGGGGGGATAATATGTATATCTCACATTTTCTTTATCCATTCATTCGTTGATGGACACACATTGTTTTCATATCTTGGCTATTGTAAATAATGCTGCAATGAACATGGGGATAAATATATCTCTTCAAATTAGTGTTTTCATTTCCTTTGGATAAATACCTAGAAGTGGAATTGCTGGATCAATGGTAGTTCAAACATTCATACTGTTTTCCATAGTGGCTGCACCAATTTACATTCCCACCAACAGTGCACGAGGGTTCCACATCCTTGTCAACACTTGTTATTTAACGTCTGTTTGATAATAGCCACCTTAACAGGTGTGAGGTAATATCTCATTGTGGTTTTGATTTGCATTTCCCTGATGATTAGTGATGTTGAGTATCTTTTCATGTACCTGTTGACCATCTGTATGTCTTTTTTGGAAAAAATGTCTATTTAGATCCTCTGCTCATTTTTTAATCAGATTGTTTGTTTTTTTGCCATTGAGTTGTATGAATTCTTTATATTTTTTGGAGATTAACCCCTTATCAGATATACAATTTGCAAAAGTTTTCTCCCATTCAGTAGGTTATCTTTTCGCTTTGTTGATGGCTTTCTATTTATTTTCTTTATGTAACTCTGGATCTCATTTGATGCCAAGCTAGCTAAGTGACAGGGGGAAAATGTCGTGAAAGACAACTAATCACACTGCCCCAACCCCACAGGGTGAAAACTGCCTTACAATGCCTTTAAAATACCATAGCCTAACCCTTTCTTCTTGCAATTTTATTATTTTATTTTTGTCTGGGATACTGTGTAATGGTTCCTCCCAAAAACAGTTTGTTATTTGACCAGTGCCAGTCCAGCAAAATGAGAAAAATAAGGACAATATATTGAGTTTTTCATAATGCTAATCATATTACATTATTTAATAGGCTGTCTTTTATTCTAAAATTGTGTCATTTTCATGCATGTGAAATGACAATAAAAGTGAATTATAATTGTAATTATCTTAATAAGCAAAATTAAAAGCTGGCAACCTTTTGTTGGTCACTATAATTTGGGGGGAGGGGCATGGATTTTACTGGCCCATGAAATCCCAGAATCTCAAAACCATTTCAGAAAATTACATTCATTCACATGGTTCTAGATAATATGATTTTTTTCTTTCCCTTTGGATCCCTGGAGATAATTATATTTTTATTAGTGATTTATTTATGTCCCAAATTTCTTATAGTTTTTGACCCACCCAGACTCTCACCCTTAAGTTCCACTTTTTATTTAAATTTTTCTATGATGTTTAGTAAAAACTCCAAATCTCTTCCAATCATTTAAAATTCCAAATCTCTTGCAATCATTGTACAACTGGGTTTTTTCTTAAAAATACTTGTAGAGGGCTTCCCTGGTGGCGCAGTGGTTGAGAATCTGCCTGCCAATGCGGGGGACACGGGTTCGAGCCCTGATCTGGGAAGATCCCACATGCCGCGGAGCAACTAGGCCCGTGAGCCACAACTACTGAGTCTGCGCGTCTGGAGCTTGTGCTCCGCAACGAGAGGCCGCGACAGTGAGAGGCCCGCGCACCGCGATGAAGAGTGGCCCCCGCTCGCCGCAACTAGAGAAAGCCCACGCACAGAAACGATGACCCAACACAGCCATAAATAAATAAGTAAATAAATAAATAAATAAAATTTTCAAAAAATACTTGTAGAAAAACAGTATTTCAAAATAATTCCAAATACACTAAGTCACTAGGTGGTGCTAGTGACTTAGTGACTTTCTAACAAAATCGTTTTATGTGTTTGTTGGCAGTCTGTATATGTTCTTTGGAGAAATGTCTATTTAGGTCTTCTGCCCATTTTTGGATTGAGTTGTTTGTTTTCTTGTTATTGAGCTGCATGAGCTGCTTGTAAATTTTGGAGATTAATCCTTTGTCGGTTGCTTCATTTGCAAATATTTTCTCCCATTCTGAGGGTTGTCTTTTGGTCTTGTTTACGGTTTCCTTTGCTGTGCAAAAGCTTTGAAGTTTCATTAGGTCCCATTTGTTTATTTTTGTTTTTATTTCCATTACTCTAGGAGGTGGGTCAGAAAGGATCTTGCTTTGATTTATGTCATAGAGTGTTCTGCCTATGTTTTCCTCTAAGAGTTTGATAGTTTCTGGCCTTACATTTAGGTCTTTAATCCATTTTGAGCTTATTTTTGTGTATGGTGTTAGGGAGTGATCTAATCTCATACTTTTACATGTACCTGTCCAGTTTTCCCAGCACCACTTATTGAAGAGGCTGTCCTTTCTCCATTGTACATTACTGCCACCTTTATCAAAGATAAGGTGTCCATATGTGCATGGGTTTATCTCTGGGCTTTCTATCCTGTTCCATTGATCTATCTTTCTGTTTTTGTGCCAGTACCATACCGTCTTGATGACTGTAGCTTTGTAGTATTGTCTGAAGTCAGGGAGCCTGATTCCTCCAGTTCCTTCTTTCGTTCTCAAGATTGCTTTGGCTATTCGGGGTCTTTTGTGTTTCCATACAAATTGTGAAAGTTTTTGTTCTAGTTCTGTGAAAAATGCCAGTGGTAGTTTGATAGGGATTGCATTGAATCTGTAGATTGCTTTGGGTAGTAGAGTCATTTTCACAATGTTGATTCTTCCAATCCAAGAACATGGTATATCTCTCCATCTATTTATATCATCTTTAATTTCTTTCATCAGTGTCTTATAATTTTCTGCAAACAGGTCTTTTGTCTCCTTAGGTAGGTTTATTCCTAAGTGCCCATCACCAGATGAATGGATAAAGAAGATGTGGCACATATATACAATGGAATATTACTCAGCCATAAAAAGAAACGAAATTGAGCTATTTGTAATGAGGTGGATAGACCTAGAGTCTGTCATACAGAGTGAAGTAAGTCAGAAAGAAAAATACAAATACAGTATGCTAACACATATATATGGAATTTAAGAAAAAAATGTCATGAAGAACCTAGGGGTAAAGCAGGAATAAAGACGCAGACCTCTTAGAGAACGGACTTGAGGTTATGGGGAGGGGGAAGGGTGAGCTGTGACAGGGCGAGAGAGAGTCATGGGCATATACACACTAACAAACGCAGTAAGGTAGATAGCTAGTGGGAAGCAGCCGCATGGCACAGGGATATTGGCTCGGTGCTTTGTGACAGCCTGGAGGGGTGGGATGGGGAGGGTGGGAGGGAGGGAGACGCAACAGGGAAGACATATGGGAACATATGTTTATGTATGACTGATTCACTTTGTTATAAAGCAGAAACTAACACACCATTGTAAAGCAATTATACCCCAATAAAGATGTTAAAAAAAAAAAAAAAATCGTTTTACCCTTAAATTTATAAATACTACAAAATGGGGGGAAAATTGGATGAGTCACAACTTGAACAAATGTCCAAAGTTTTAAGATTTTAAAAAGCCTTAAAGTTAAACTACTAAATTAATTGGTTAAAACATCAACATTTATTACTTGGGCTACAAAAAAGTAGCATATCAAATCTCTTTTCTCTGACTTCAGTGCCATTTTGAACCTGAAAATGTCATGAAAATACTTTTAGATAAAATATGGATCTAAATGTAAATTCCTGACTATTTTTATAGAGAAAAGAGCTCTTAGAATATTGCTAAGGTAACTCTCGGAAGGGTCTTTGTGGCATGTTGAAAAGTGTACATTCAAATCATTAGCGTGCTCTGAATAGAAGAAATAATACGTACGAGTCACAAGCATTTGCAGTTTAGTGTGACCACTGAGAAATAATCAAGCTACTTTTTTCTTCATGTGAAATGGCTAACAAAAATGTAACTTCCGTTTATTGTTATTCTTAGGAATAACCCGTTTAAAATTGTGAAATTTCATGGAAATACACCACATAAAAAAGAAACTCCTTTGGGATTCATAATGCATTAAATTTGTGTGATAATATGATAATAGCAATGGCTATTACCATTTGGTGATTGTGCTTCTGAAAATATTTTTGGCTGAGATATATTATAATGGAGTCATAAGTTACAAGTAATCTCATTCTTTCCATTTCTTTTTTATTCACTTTCTTGGAAACTGGATTTCCCAATGCATTTCTAAAATTAAACACATATGGTCCTGGGGAGTTTGAGCTTGTCTAGGCTAGGAGGGAGATGAAGAGACATGAAATAGCTCATTATTTTCTTCCAGCGTTTTTCAGCATTTAAATGTTGAACTGTTTTTGTCCCCCCTAGGGAGAACTAAACTAATGTGTCTCCATGGAAGTAGTAGAATGTTAATCATGTCAAAACTATTTAGTGAAGTTTTAAAAAACAAAGTTTTAAACATGTTTTAAACTTTTAAAACGATCATAGTCTGTCAAAATCCCATTCACGTCTCAATAAGGTACACTTATGGAAACTATTATAAGTTGATTCCTGCCTGCCTACAAATATTATACTCGAGAGGAAAAAAAATGAAGGAATACATTTACACAAGTTTATTAAAATGAACTAGTTAATCCTCTGCCAAAAACCAGTTGCTTCACTGAATTTGTTTTTTTTTAAGCAAGCAAGTTTAAACAGTCGAAAAAATCAAGATTCTATAGTCTATCTTGATTTGTGAAAAATCACGAAAGCATTTTCCACGTAATAAATAGAGCCATTAGGACATAATTTTTCAGTACCCTTGGGACCTTAAGACTTTACACTGGCAAAGTGAAACGTTCAAATTTATAAAACTTGGGAGAATGCCATCTTTTCTTCCTAAGCATTTTGGACTATTTGCAAAATGAAAACTCTGTTCTCAAGACACTTTTGTAAATAATCCACCGAGCCCATATGGAAAGCATCATGAATTTGGAGGTGTTGCATATAATTTATTTTAATTCACCATTACAGAAACCACCATAATGATTTAATTAGAAAACAGGGGTTTTTTTGTCTTGTGTTCTTCTAACTGCTTTACCTGAAACCCCTACTTCCAGACTAATTCTTGAAATTGCCCTGAATTGTAATATGCAATGGAGTGAATTAAGTGTACAATTCCTCCTGTTACTAGAAAATGTATACAGTTTTATGTGAGAATTCTATCAGAATGGAAAGTTCTAATTTTTTTCTAACTTGCAAAACTGACTATTGTGTTTAAAGTAGTAAAGCCTCATTTATTTCACATTATTATCTGTTTATTCTCTGAAAGTCCACATTGGAAATATAACGCAGAGGGAATAAGAATTAAACTAAATGCTGTCATATGGAGCTCAGCACAGACACTATACCATTACTGTTAGGCGGTATGACTATGAAAATTTCAAGACCTCAATATATAAAATGACTTAAAATATTAAGAATAACAATAGTAAGAATTTACATTCCTAGCCCTGTGAATTTTTAGCAGGAGCAAAATAGCCAAATGTCATGCTGTTGTGTTTTTTTATTTTTATTTTTTTGGCGGTACACAGGCCTCTCACTGTTGTGGCCTCTCCCGTTGCGGAGCACAGGCTCCGGATGCGCAGGCTCAGCGGCCATGGCTCACGGGCCCAGCCGCTCTGCAGCATGTGGGATCTTCCCGGACCGGGGCATAAACCCGTGTCCCCTACATCGGCAGGCGGACTCTCAACCACTGCGCCACCAGGGAAGCCCCATGCTGTTGTTTTAATATGGCTGTCACCCAGGAAGCACATTCCCATTCTATACTATCATCACATTATTAATATGAAAATATATTTGAAAAGAGGAGGGAGAGAATGATTTAGAAAAAAACATGTTTTTACTTGGACTCATTTTGATAAGTCATTCCATTTAATATAGCACCTTAAACGCATGTATTTAATTTAATGTATGTATATAGATAATCATGGTTTAAAGGGGGCAATGGTCCTTCATTAAAGAATGGGAGGGGGCTTCCCTGGTGGCGCAGTGGTTGAGAGTCTGCCTGCCGATGCAGGGGACACGGGTTCGTGCCCCGGTCCGGGAAGATCCCACATGCCGCGGAGTGGCTGGGCCCGTGAGCCATGGCCACTGAGCCTGTGCGTCCGGAGCCTGTGCTCCACTACAGGAGAGGCCACAACAGTGAGAGGCCCGTGTACCGCAAAAAAAAAAAAAAAAAAAAAAAAAAAAAAAGAATGGGAGGGAGGGGATGGATATTTTTGAGCACTTATTGTGAACCAGTTTCTTTGCTAGGTGCTTTATATCTATTATCTCACTTATAGATATCTATGGTTGTTATTAGTGGAAAACAATACCCTGAAAGAGTTTAAGAAAATTGATTTTTATGTTCCTGTTTTAAACAAAACCTCAGATACTAGTAGGATATAGGACAAATGGATTTATGTAATAGGGTAGAACAAATTTGACTCCATATTGGATCTGTTTATTTTTCTTTAACCTTTGTATTTGATTGCTTTCACTACAGGTTAAGAATAATGCCTATAGCCTGAAATATATAGGATAGCCCTTTCTCAAGGCTCTGACCTTTAAAGGTATAACACTTTTCCATTCATATAGAGATAAAAAGTTGCAGAACAGAGAATAACATTTGTCTTGGAGGTTTATAGAAACATTGTGACTGGACCTATGTGGACAGCTGCTAGAACAAAGTATTCCAGCACCAAGAAGTTTGCAGCAACCAACCACACCCCCTCCCTTTTTAATATAAAATAAGCTTGAGTTCTAACTCGGGTAAAATGGTTCTTTGGGACACTAGTCCACCATCTTCTCCGTCTGCTGTCTTTCTATATAAAGTCACTTTTCCTTGCCCCAACAACTTGTCTCTCAATTTATTGGCCTGCCCTGCCTCAAGCAGTAAGAGCCTGGACTCTTAACATTTACATTGATACTAGTGTATCAAAGTAGCTAATTTGGAGTTTAAAATAGCTATAGTTTAAGATCAGAACCTAATCCCCTTGGTGAATAATATGTTTTATATGTGTCAAATCTGAAAGATAAATCCTACCTGCCTAGGACTTTGAAGAGGTAGGCATACCGAGTTCAAATGGGATACATTCTAAGAAATTAACCATTTACATATAAGTAACTGTTCTCTATGGAAAAAAAATATTTGTATCAACCAGTATTATAAAACCCTATGACAACACTGAAGTATACAGCCCTGTCCCTGCTTAATGGAACATAAAATTGAGTTTAAACAAAGAAAACAGTGTTAAATAGAACTATATCACAATTCCTTTAGTGCAACTGCTGTTGAGTTGGATTTAATAAGTGAAGGGGAAAGGGAGAAATAATAACATATTATTTTCTTTTTGATCTAAAGGGAGCATATACAGAAGGGCCATTTTTTTTCTTTTCTTTTTTTTTTCCTCAATTTTACTGACTTACACCTATACTAAGTGAAAACTTGACCATTCACCCTGTAGTCTTCAAAGGATTCTGAGCATCTCCAAGATGTGCCCCAGTGACATGTGTGTGGCCCAATTGAAGAACTCTTGGAAAATATATGAGAATACAATGTTAACCTATATATTAATACAAAATATTAATGGATTACCCTTCATTGTGTCATAAATATTATTGCCTCATCTTTTCCATCCCTCACTAGTTAGCTCAGCTAGCAAGAATGGAAAATAGAATTATGAATTCTTCCTAGACAATTCTATAATTCATAATTATCCTCTTTTTGTTGTTGTTGTTTTTGCGGTACGTGGGCCTCTCATTGTTGTGGCCTCTCCTGTTGTGGAGCACAGGCTCCAGATGCGCAGGCTCAGCGGCCATGGCTCACCGGCCCAGCCGCTCCGCGGCATGTGGGATCCTCCCGGACCGGGGCATCGGCAGGCAGACTCTCAATCACTGCGCTACCAAGGAAGCCCTATCCTCTCTATTTTTGATAGCTAATTTTTCTAGGAGGAATTTGTCATTTTTTTTACATCTTTATTGAAGTATCATTGCTTTACAATGGTGTGTTAGTTTCTGCTTTATAACAAAGTGCACCAGTTATACAGATAAATATGTTCCCATATCTCTTCCCTCTTGTGTCTCCCTCCCTCCCACTCTCCCTATCCCACCCCTCTAGGTGGTCACAAACCACCAAGCTGATCTCCCTGTGCTATGCGGCTGCTTCCCACTAGCTATCTATTTTATGTTTGGTAGTGTATATATGTCCATGCCACTCTCTCACTTTGTCACAGCTTACCCTTCCCCCTCTGCATATCCTCAAGTCCATGCTCTAGTAGGTCTGCATCTTTATTCCTGTCTTACCCCTAGGTTCTTCATGACATTTTATTTTTCTTAAATTCCATATATATGTTAGCATACGGTATTTGTCTTTCTCTTTCTGACTTACTTCACTCTGTATGACAGACTCTAGGTCCATCTACCTCAGTACAAATAACTCAATTTCATTTCTTTTTATGGCTGAGTAATATTCCATTGTATATATATGCCACATCCTCTTTATCCATTCATCTGATGATGGACACTTAGGTTGTTTCCATCTCCTGGCTATTGTAAATAGAGCTGCAATGAACATTTTGGTATATGACTCTTTTTGAATTATGGTTTTCTCAGGGTATATGCCCAGTAGTGGGATTGCTGGGTCATATGGTAGTTCTATTTGTAGTTTTTTAAGGAACCTCCATACTGTTCTCCATAGTGGCTGTACCAATTCACATTCCCACCAGCAGTGCAAGAGTGTTCCCTTTTCTCCACACACTCTCCAGCATTTATTGTTTCTAGATTTTTTGATGATGGCCATTCTGACTGCTGTGAGATGATATCTCATTGTAGTTTTGATTTGCATTTCTCTAATGATTAATGATGTTGAGCATTCTTTCATGTGTTTGTTGGCAGTCTGTATATCTTCTTTGCAGAAGGGCCATTTTAATGTAGTTTGTCACTTTAAGCTAGTTCAGTCAAAATGGTACCAAAAAATTAACATAATCAAAATGTCATTTTAGTCTTGGTGTTCTTATGCACACATGGGCATACAGTTAAACACAGATGGAGATGACAAGGAACATTCTCATGTATTAAAATCACCATTTAGATGCCACTTTAATTATGAAATTATGTCTCATCCTTTGTTAAACTTAAGCCAGTAAGCCCTAAGCCCATTGTTTATTGGACTAAAAGTGACACTGGGTTGGGCCTCTCAATTTGAAGTTAAAGTAACAAATGAAGTATGTAATTATTGTGACTGATAACCTGGTTGATGCCCAGGATATGAGTTTTACTAGAAAAGTCAGGGCTGGCCCAGTATGTGTTGGTCATAGACCTAAAAAATAATTAATGGTGGGTGCCTTTGACAGAAAATTTTGTTGATTGCAAAATCAACATTTATAACACCCTCTTATTTATGTGAATTTTTGGCTCTGGCCTGGAGCAGGAAGGACAGCAATGAGATGTTCCAGAACGTGGGAGGGAAATAGGAAGCCAAAACCAATTGGCTAAGGCATGTGTCATTTCAGGATTCTGTGGACTATAAGTTATTCAAGAGCAAAGGCCATTCTTAATTTGTCGTCTGTAACCCCACATTGCCTCAGGTGCAATAAACATATATTGATGATGATAATATTGTCTCTGAAGGGTTAAGATGACCTGAAACACAATGAGAAGCAGATGGATGATCACAAACTTTGAGAGAATGGAAAATAACCCCTTTACTGAGTCAATTGACCTACTATTGAAATATTTAAGTGCTATGTGTCATTCAAGACTGCTGCCCTCTAGGAGTCAGCCTGCTCAAATAATAATACACATTACACAAATCCAACAAAACATTTATTCCAGTTCCTTAAACAGATTATCTCTTATTAGGCAGTATCTTAGGTATAAAAAATTGAAGTGTATTATCAGAGCAGCGGGAATTCTTAGAAAGATTTCAGGGAAACAAAACTCTATATATTCTACCCGTTTAGTAAGGGAATATCAATATTGTATTTATTTTCAATAAATAGTGACTATCCTAGCAATAATAATGTTCCAGAAACTACTCCTCATGCTGTACAGTGAGATCAAACATAGGCAAATGGAACAAATGACAAGACAGTAGGTTCTATTTCCCCTCCTCAAACATTTAATCATCAATGATGTGAATCCAGTTCATGTCTGGCCATTGAGCAGAGGCAATGCAGTAATTTTCCAGAGAAGGCTCATCAGAAAAAGTCAAATTGAATCCAAGTTTTCCAAGATTTCAATTCTTTTTGAACATGACCAATTCCCATTATAAAAACATCTACCTTAGGGATTGTACAAGATGTTAATAGATTATGTTGTTACTCTATTATGTGGTTTGAAAATTAATCTAAGAGAATAATCAAAGAGGCTGGATTAATAGAAAAATAGAAAAGTAACATTTAGAAATCAAGGAAAGCTCACTGGAGCAAACTTTTATGTAGATGGGAAACAGAAAGATATCAAGAGGAAAGAATAGCTACAAGAGAGAATGCATTACTTGGAAAGTAAGTAGGACCTGGGTAGAAGGGAAGTCTTACGGTATTGGGGTATTGTGGGAATCATAATTGTGTGGTTAAGGAAATGTATGATCTTTGTTTATAGTGAAGTAGTAGAGATTTTTAAAAGTCATTGCCATAGAAAAAATAATATTCTAAGGTGCCAGTATACTATGAAATAATCAGTTATACACAACTTTTTCTAAAGCTGATCTTAGGAAACATCTCATAAATTGAAACAACTTTTATGCAAAGGAAATTGCAGGGAAATAAATGTTTCATTCTTCCAAATCTACAGAAGACCATGTTCTATTCTTTATATCTGAGGAAGTGTGTTTATCCTTTCCAGGCTTTTTCACTTATGCCCTTGATCACATTTCATCTCAACATCTCTGAAGCCTTGCTCCATCAATTGCCTTCTCTCTGTCTGTGATCTTTTATTTCATCTTTTCTACCCCTTCCTTTCTCTTAACCCACATGCATGCTTTGGTTTCCTCACCCTCAAATTAAAACAGGCAAACAAATACATTCTTGTCTTGATCTGCTGACTTCTTTGAGCTCTATTTCTCTTCCTCTGTCCCATAATTAAACTTCTCAATAATCTACACTTACCGTTTTGCAATTTGGCTACCATCCCACTTCATTTTACTTCCACTTCTTGCTTGTAACTGAAACTGCATTCTAAGCAGGGGCTCCTAAGATGATATTCACCCACAAGAATTCAGGGTTCTCAGAACTTGCATCAGAAAAAATTAAATTTTGATTTTCACTAACCTCTAACTGAAAATTGACATGTGCCTCTATTATGAATATAGGTAGAAAATCACAGTAGGATTAGTAGTACCTGTGAGTCTGTCACCAACATGAGCCACAGATATTTTCATATCACATAACTGTCATTGAATATATCTTAAAATACCATTTATACTCATCATTACTTTGGAATTAGGGTAGCTATTAGACTGTACATGATTGCAGTCTTCTTGCCTACAGATGCTTTGTCCATATAGATAGCCAACTATTGGACTATTCTGTTCCTACTGGTCATTCAGCCACCAAACACTGAAGTCACATGTTCTCACATTGGTGAGCCAAGTATATAAGTCACCTTCTGATATTCCCTATCTATAATTGATAATTGATCAACACACAGAAGGAAGTGAGCCAAAGACCACTCCAAAGTTTAGTGTTTTTATTCAAGCTAAGCAACAACAACCTTCACACTGATATGTCTTTTGGAAAATAAAACCTAATTTTAAATTGCCTGTATTTTAAGTGCATTGTCTTGTTATTCAGTCCACTGATAAATTAGACATATGTTACTGCACCACCAAATTTTAAAATATTTTGATAACTACATTTCTATATAATTGACTTCTTTTAAAAGCCTACATATTTTATTGTATGCATTTAAATACATTACTGTGAGAAGGGATCTCTAGGCCTTACCAGACTGCCAAAGGATCCATGGAACATAAAAAAGTTAAGAACCACTGCTCTGGAGGATCACAAATAATGCTACATCCAATAGCTTTTTCTCCCGGTCAATAATGAAAACTCTTCTTGTTCTTCTGAGATTTCAGCTAAATTGAAGAATGATGAGAATTTTTCTTATTTCTAGAAATTTTTCTTCCATAGCCTCTGACACTGTTGATCATCCCCTACAACTTGTCAATCTCTCCTCCACTCGTTCACATGATATTGCAACACCCTGATTCTCATTGTATTTCTCTAGTTGTTTCTCCTCAGTCTCTCACAGATTTCTCATTCATCATACTGTCCTTCAGTTTTGAAATCTCAGCATGATCTTTGACTTTTCTGTCTCTTGCAAAGCTAATGTCAAATCAGTATCCAAAACCTCTTCTCTCTTATTAATGATGTCTCTCATACATATCTCTTACTTCTCATTATCACTGCAACCACCTTAGTCCAGGTCCTCAGTGCCTAGTTCTAAAACTACTAGAACAGCCTCCTAACTGGTATCCTTCACTGAGTCTCTCTCCCAACCCATCCAACATAGTGTTTCCAGAATACTGTTTCCAATGTGCAGTTTGATTAGATAATTACCCCTCCTTAACTTTGCCTTCAAGGTTTCCTTCAGTGTAAAACCGGTTTGCCTTCAAGGTTTCATCGGGTTCTTTGGTGTAAGCAACAAAATTCGCCGAGGAGAAAAAAAGAAAGAAAAAATCAAATACTTATTGGAAAGAGAGAGGGTAGCTCACAGAATTGAAGGACCAACTGAAGAGAATCAGACTTAGAAGTAACATAAACTAGGAAAGATCCAGAATTTCAAGCAGAAGAAGAAAATGGACGAACCAATCAACTGTTTTTCTCTCATTATTTTACTCTGCTTAAACCCAGCCTCCAGGAGAACATTAAATGGACCTAGCTTGGTTTACATGTCCACTCCTTAGCTAGGAAGGGTAGGACACTTTGACTTAAATATCTATCAAGACTAGCCATATTAGAGGAAAATTAATTCTGACACAGAATTTCTAAAAGAGGTAAAACATGCTGGATATCCCTACACAATAAATGTCCACTACAAAGGTTCTTTTCTTATATAGCCCCAACATACTTTTCAGACATGTCTCTACTCTCATACATGCTCAATGCTCCAGCCAAACTGCTCCACTTACCTTTTCGTGGGTCATTCCTAATACTTTTCTAACTTGGTAACTCTGTTCATACCATTCCTTCCGTAAGGAAGTCTTGGTCTTTCCTCTTCTTCTGTTGAAATCCTGTTCACTCTTTAAGACCTAAATCAAACATCTCTAAAGCCTGTCTGACTGAATTTAGACAAAAATCATCTCTCACTTTGTGGCCTTTGTTACTACCATTTTCTGGCAGTTATCTCATACTGCCTGTATTGTGATTGTGTTTGAACAAGTTTTACCTCCCCTACTAGCATATAAACTGTGAGGATAGAGAATCACAACATTCACCACAGGCTTTGCATACAGTAGACGGTCAATAAATACTTTGGGGGGAGGGGAGGGGCGAGGCCTTCGGGCCCCACGGCTGAGGCGATGGCGGCGGCAGCGGGCCTCGGGCCTCGGGGTCTCAGGCCTCTGGGTCTCGGGCGCAGAGGAGGTAAGTGTCGTCGGCTGCTGCCCGACAGGACCCGAGGTAACGCCTCGGCCCCTGTGACCAAAGGAGGCGGCGGGGCAGGGGGCGCCAGGGCCCGGGCCCGGCCGAGGGTCGGGGACGCTGGGCCGCGTCGGGGATCCGGCGCCACGGGCTGGCTGAGGCGGCCTGGGTTCCCTGGACGAGCCAGAGCTGGGTTTCTCCCCGTCACACCCCGAACCCCACTCCTGACGGGGGCCTGTGCTGCCCGAACGAGCCTGGCTCCCCTCCCTCTCAAGACCCTGACGACAGCCTGTCGTGACGTGTCGCACATTCTGACGTTTCCCTTGGCGGCCGCCCCGCCCGCCGCCGGAGGAGCGCTGGGAATGAGGGCCGCCGGGTGGAGGCACGGAGCCGGGAGACGCTAATTGCGCCTGCCTTGCTAACACCTGGGCGCTGTCCTCCCGGCACAGCCACAGGCTCACCTTCGCGGGGCGCCTGGAGGACAAAAGAGGGAGAGAAGAAGTGAGGCCGTGATAGACTCACAGCCTGTACAAGGTTTATTTGCAGGCCCACAGCGAATCCTAGATCAGCCTTCTTCGGTGAACTGTCAGACTGTGGCCTCACCCTGACGTTGTTGAGAATTGGTTTGAGAACTGGAAAAGGAATATGAATCAGGCCCACAATATCCTCCCCAAGCGTCTTAAGTCATTACCCACTGTTACTGTTACCTGCTAAGCAGACAGCCATTTTTAAGTAAATGTGAGTGAAACTGGTTTTAAGAGAAGAGGAACCTTTCAAAGTGACTATGGCCTTCTAATATAACATTAATTCATTTTTGCAGCATGTTTGAATTGGCCTTTGTTCTATCATTTTTTTTTTTTTTTTTTTTTTTTGCGGTATGCAGGCCTCTCACTGTTGTGGCCTCTCCCTTTGCAGAGCACAGGCTCCGGACGCGCAGGCTCAGCGGCCATGGCTCACGGGCCCAGCCGCTCCGCGCATGTGGGATCTTCCGGGACCGGGGCACAAACCCGTGTCCCCTGCATCGGCAGGCGGACTCCCAACCACTGTGCCACCAGGGAAGCCCTGTTCTATCATTTTTTAGTCTATGATAATAGAGAAGTTCTGGAAGTAAAAGTTGATGTGGCTGGTTAATTGATCAGGATGTAATGTAATGTACACTGGCTGTTTTTAATCAGGTGAATACAATTTTGATTGTCTTTACATTTGTGTGTGTGTAACAAGAGATTTTGTATGGACAGAAAGCACACATTAAGCCTTTTAAATATACTTATGTTTTATCAATCTAAAAAAGAATAGTTTTGTAAAGAACAAATGAATGTGAGTGAAAAAATGAAAATGAATCTGTAGTCTGGGTTCCTGGAATCTTACCAGCAAAATTATATTGTATTTAGAAATACAAAGTTGTGCCTCTGTTTTAAGTATAGAAGAGACATTTTAAAATTTGGCCAATAGATCCATGTGTTTTGTTAATCAGCACTAACATGTCTATTTGACTGATTGTATTTTTCTTAATGAATCAACTTTTGCCCCAGATCCACCAATTATTTCACTGTCATCTCCCAAAACCTAAGAGCAATTCTAAAGAACTTCAAAACCATCCTTTCATTCAGTGAGAATCTGAATCTCAAAGCTGTAGTGTTCCAAATAGTAATCACAGAAAACATGAAACTAACTCCTCACTCAAACAATTACAAATCTTTTTTTTTCTTTTTTTTTTTTTTTTTGGTACGCTGGCCTCTCACTGTTGTGGCCTCTCCCGTTGCGGAGCATAGCCTCCGGACGCACAGGCTCAGCGGCCATGGCTCATGGGCCCAGCCGCTTCGTGGCATGTGGGATCTTCCCAGACCGGGGCATGAACCCGTGTCCCCTGCATCGGCAGGCGGACTCTCAACCACTGTGCCACCAGGGAAGCCCTACAAATCTTTTTTATAATGATATGTGGGGGTGTTTATGAGTACTCAGCAATACAAACACCACTGCAAGAATTTGTGACTTATCTGAATATAACTATTGATTTCCACCTATACCGCTCAGTCCAGAGCTGTGAATTTTAAACACCTAAGCAAATGAGTAAGGGTAAAATTAAATAATATTTTATAAAGGAGTGTCCTTCCAACTTCTAGAAGTGTTTTTTCCATACTGCCTGGAATATTTTTAGGGCTCTCATACTACACAGACCATTGGAAGTTTTGCAACATCTAAGTTTCTTGATACATATGGTGTGAGTTACTATGCTTATGACTGGATATAAAGGTTACACAACAAATATCCTGTAGAAACATATTTTACAATGTTTGAATTGGATGTCTTAAGTTTTTCAGCCTTTATTTTTTCATTTAATTGGTAATAATCTTTCTATCCCTTTATCCTGATGCCTAAAAAAATTTACTGTTTTAAAGGATTAACAAAGACAAGGGAGTTTGGAGCTGAATTGCAATTGGCTGTTACCAGAGCAAATTGAGAGGAACTGGGAAGTTCCCCTAATCATAGCAGGAATTATGTAGCAGTAGAAATAACACTGAAATAAACCTTTTGTAACAAAGATCATTCTCTTGAACGTCCCCAGCTGGTTAGGGTTCGTTTCAACTGAGGGGAAGCTGGCTCTGCCATTGCATTGTTCTTGTTATTACTGATAATTACTTTTATTGTGCCATGCAATATCTACATGGTATTTTATAGCTTCACACATAAAAACCAGGTCTCTTTCTACCAGTTCCTGAAGTATTACTTGGGGGAAATACTCAGGTGGGTGGAATTTTTTAAAGTAGAATTTCATGTTCATTTTTTTACGCATCTTATAGTCCTCTTGAACTTCGTAGATATTTATTGTGCACTCTTAATACTCAGACGAAATATGTGACAAGACCTCCCAACAGAAATCTAACAGCTGCCCCAACATACATCTCTCTTGAGGGAACCAGTGTTTCTTCCTCCATTCTACTCATTCATTTATCTGTTTATTCATTTCTTCAAAAAGTTTCATTTGGCCTACCAAAAGAAAACAGAGGGATCTATTCTGGAAGTTTCTAGACTGCAAAATTTTTTTCAGATGACAACCAGATTTTGAGCAATATTCACTTATACTAATGCTTCTGTCAGTTGCTTTTAGATGGTGCTTAGTATTAGTGACAATTAAGAGAACTGTAAAATATTATAGCCTTTTCTATGAAGCCATCCATGATCCACAGGCTTTTCTGATATTTACATAGATAAATTAATTAAGCCCAAAGTATTCCCTTCTACTCAAGGTCAAACTAGAAATATTCCAAATAGAGATGCTGATTCAGGGAACAAAACACCTATTATGAACCCTAAACTGACCCAAAAAAATGAGGAAACCCCACACATGAAAACACTTCACAATGGTTCATCACAAGATTGACATTTTTGTGGGTCAACACGGCCCTGCTTAGTATTGAAGAATAAAGACCACAGCATTACATTTTTCATGTCTGGCTTATTAGAAATGTCAAGATGCTTTTGTAGTGTGTATGTACATATCTATTATGTCAGGAACAGTCAAATTTGAAAGAACTGTATTGCTTCAAGACTCCCTTCCCCACTTTCTCTCTCTCTCTCCATAGGTAGATAGATACATATAGATATAGGTGTGTATACATATAATTTACTAGTGCATTTATTCACTGTTTCCTGGGGTTTCTCCACATATTATTCTCTTGGCATATAAAGCCTAAAATTAAATACAAATTACAAGGTTTTAGAAATCATTATTTTAATCTCCTTCATGAAGACCTCTGAATTCTCTGAAAGGATTTACATTTCCTTATAACAATTTAATGCCTCTAATTAAATCTTACAGAATAATTGTAGACTATTCCAATATATTATGTATTAAAAGTTTTTAAATTTTGGCTCATTGTGCTATTTTATTTCTGTGACATATTGCATATTATTTATAAATTAGGGTTTTGAATCTGCAATTGGATTTGGGTGTTAAAATACAAATTTTAGCTTAATGATTTGATTTATAGTTCCCTGACCAAATTCCCCTTTGGTGTTCTGATTTAGCAGTGTCATAAGTAGAAAATCATGAATTCTCTAAAATATTATAGTGGATTTTGCATATTATTTTTGGATTAGATGACAAGGTAAAAGTTTTATAAATCCTGGGGTATTTCATAAGAAGTCACATCCACAGTTTTCTTCTTATAGTGAAATTTAAATTATTATTGGTAAAAGAAAAAGCTTTTTATTTACAATGAAGTTACTTTACTAGAACCCAATTCCCAGATTCAGTTCCCACCACAAGGTATTTGGACTAAAGATCTTAATTTCATTGCTCAGCATGTGAGTAAAACTAAGTTTTCATGAATGTCAGACACACCCAACTAAACCGGTTTTGAATTTGTACACACTTGCGTTGCTCATATTTACAAATTGCAGCATGCTCTAGTCTCTAGTACATCCATGAGTCATCAAAAATTTTTGAAAAAGACTACTAGAAATCCACCTTCTCAGCACAGATGATAATTAGAAAGGTAATTGATTTATTCAAAAGTCAGATCACTTAAAATTACATCTCATCTTTATCATCAGTTGCATTACTTCAAATATGCTTGCCTGTAAGAAATAAAATGCTTTTTTATCTCCACCTGCATGAATGGCTCTATTGTCACAAGATAATCCTTTATCCTCCAAGCATCTTCTCACAAAACACCTCCTTGTTCAGAGTTTTACCATTAAGTAGAATAACTGATTTCAACAGTAGACTTAGATGTCACCCTTAAGCCTCTGTAAAATATTTTTCATTACCTAGTTAAACTAAGCAGCCAGTTTTGACACCCAAATCTTCTAAACCACTGAGTTTGGGTTAATTCTACAAGGCATGGTGAGTACAGAAAACACTACACAGAAACAAGCAAGATGATTTGAAAAATTGTTAACACTTCACAAGTTGTTTTGCAAATGAAAATGGATTGGAGCACATTATTGAAATCATTATCCATTGATTTTTACTGAGAAAAAAGAGTACAAGATAATGGGATAAGCC
Organism: Globicephala melas; assembly: GCF_963455315.2. Lineage (NCBI taxonomy): Eukaryota > Metazoa > Chordata > Mammalia > Artiodactyla > Delphinidae > Globicephala > Globicephala melas. Next base: position 56,149,723 of record NC_083335.1, read on the forward strand.
TTCTCAAAGGTCTGGGCATACTCCATCCAGTCATTCATCTGTTCATTTATGCAGCCAACATATTCTGGAATCAGCCACCTCTGTGTGATTCCCTGTTCTAGGTTTTGAGAACATCCTGGTAAGAAAAACTCAACAGTTACAATGCAGTGTGGTAAATGTTATGATGGGTTTAATTATGGGGTGCTGTTGACGCATGCAAGGGGAGAATTTAACCTAGTCTTGAGAAGTCAGGAAAGGCATTTTAAAGGAAGGGACATCTAAGTTTAGATGTAAACCCAGGAGTAATGAAATGAGTTGGGTGTTTCAGATGCAGGTAGCAAGCAGTGTGTACAAAGGACTGTAAGAAATGATTTTGAAACCTAGAATTCATTATTGCCTGGGTGTTCTCCACATATTTTTAGTCTCTACTAATGCAAAAGCCCTCCTACTCTTTTCTTCTTGTGACAGAGCTCAGTTGGGTATTGTATTTTTTTAAACCTTAAGATGAAAATGCAATTGCAACAAAATGCCTGTAAATAAAGAATACAGATAAAGTGTTTCAAGAGAGGGAACCAGCATTCATGGAACATGTATTCCTTCACAGGGTACCCCAATCCAATTAACTATGTGGAATAAAAAAGAGCCGGAGTGTGAGAAAAGTTGGTTAAATCAGAGAAGCTGATTTATTAGACAAGATACTAACCAGATCTTTTTTTTTTTTTTTTTTTTTGCGGTACTCGGGCCTCTCACTCTTGTGGCCTCTCCCGTTGCGGAGCACAGGCTCCGGACGCGCAGGCCCAGCGGCCATGGCTCATGGACCTAGCCACTCCGCGGCATGTGGGATCCTCCTGGACCAGGGCACGAACCTGCGTCCCCTGCATTGGCAGGCGGACCCTCAACCACTGCGCCACCAGGGAAGCCCTAATCAGATCATTTTTAATGTTCTTGATGCCATTGTCTAGTACTCCATCAAACAAATTTTCAAGTGACTTATAAGATAGCCTCTCTCACTTGTCTAGATCACCTAATCATTTCCATTTTCAGCCATGTTGATTGTCGAGGGGCTTCAGAATGGCTTTAGGGAAGAGGCAGAGATGAGCGAGAACTGGGGAAGCATCTGACACAAATGCATTCAATCTTTAAATATGAGTCATTCTATAGGACGTATCTATTGAAGTATCTATAGATGTTTATATTGGAAAATAAAATATTGTTCCATTTACTATCTCCGTGATTAAAAGCATGTACTATATTTTATATGAATGATATTCATTAAATGTCAGCATCAGCTTGAGGCCCAGCCTTAGCCTGAGTAATTTCACCCCTAAGGCTTGAATCTTTCTGCCACAGAGTTTCTGTAACTCTGAGTGCCTGGAGTGAAAGCTGCATGAATGGCTCTATTGTCACAAGATAATCCTTTATCCTCCAAGCATCTTCTCACAAAACACCTCCTTGTTCATTAATAAAACACCAGCTACTTCATTTACTTACCATTAGAAAATCTTGTTCCAAACTGTTTGAAATCTCCAGGGAGGGAATTAGATGCTATCAATGGAATTCCTTTTGCCATAAAGTGGGACCATCTGGGAAGGACCTGTGGTTATTGTGAGGACACTTTAGTAGGAGACCCAAGTTTCTATATGAGTTATTTTACATTTTAGTTCATAACTTTGCATTTATATTATGGGTGTGTGCAGTTATTTTGGCCTTTACATTCCTCAAGTAATTTTAAGACAATGCTAAAAGCTGAGGCAAGTTTGAAAAAAAGAAAAAAAAAAGATACAGCTTTGGAGGAGTTGTTAGAGTAGAATGAATTTAGTTGGAATCAGTCTTACCTGTAAGTCAGACAAGTGCATTTTTTTCATTATGAGAACTCTGATGAAGAGTTTAATAACATGAACAAGTAATCAAGGTGCTGCCTCTCCACAAATTATTATAATAACATCTTCTACCATAGTTACACAGAGACACTTCCCTACACACTCAAACTGTACTGACATTATCTAATTTAAAATCTGAAAACTCCACTGACATAGTGAGCACTTAGGAGTCAATGTCAAATAACTCTTTGTGTGGCTTTCATAAAGATGGACACAGAAAGGGGAATTGAAAAAAATCCAGGAAAATAAATTTGGAGAGAAACTTCAAATCTCAAAATTGAATAGCTATGAGACAGCATATTGTGGTCTGAAGAGCATTAAATGGGAGCCATGAATTCTGGGTTAAAGTCCTGGCATTGCCACTAATCAGCTGGGTGAATTTCTGTTGGTCTCTGTCTATAAAATGACAGATTGGAATAGATTATCTCTAAGGTCCCTTCTGGATCTGATAGGCTCTGATCAATCTATTACCTTTTTTGAGAGCTTGAATTGTTCTAATTTTTCTTGAAACATCAAATGAATAGGGCTTTATTTACCACCATGTTTTATAAAGCATCAGAAGGTGTATCTGTTCTGAGAATGGGTAGTGAGGCAAAGGATAGTTTAAGGGACATTGCTTTATTCAGTTTATATAAAATACAGCATTGCAATATAATTCTTTTTTCTTTTTTGCAATATAATTCTAGGTATGTAAAATTTCCACACAGTTTTCGCTTACTTAAATCCTTTGGTATTCTAGATGTGGGTATGAAGGCAAACCTATTCATAATTTGTTAACTAAATACCATGTCTAACCCCTTCCTCCAGCAACCACTAGGGAAAGGCTGGTGTCACTTCAGATTTATGTACTACTATTAACACACACACAAACACACACAGACACACAAACACAGGCACACACACACACAGACACACACGAAGAAACCGCAAGCACTTTGGCACCGAGATTTGAATGATAAGGTTTCTCTTTCTCCCTCTTCTCTCCTTTCCTCCCTCTCTCCTTCCACCCCATCTTTCTCACAAGCACGGGTTTGGCGAGGGTAGAGGAAGGGTAAGCCAGCAGTTAAGTGATGGAGCAACAGAGGAGCAGTGCCCTCTAATTAGCCCTTCAGCTATCTGATTTGAGGGTGCCATTAACGATTAGAAATTGATTGTAGAAGTGTCTGCAGAAACAAAAAATTCAGTCTTTGGCAACAATTGGTAAACGATAGAAAACAGAATGAAGTATTTGGTTCTTCAAAATAGAAGCAAAATAGCACAACTTGAAAAATGATCAATTATCCTCCCTAGAATATATCAAAAGAACAGCATGGTCTCAGAAAATAATGTAGTCTGATAGGAATTGGTAAATTTTTCTCTTTGTATAAGTTTAAACTTGTGTTGAATGCCTGGTGGGGAGGGGGAAAGAGTAGAGTTTTTTAGTTAAATCTCAGAAAATGTTTTGATAAAATGTTAATGATGGATTTTAAACTGAGATTTTCTAAAAAAGCCTGATTCCCACTGTTGTAAATAAAATATTGACAGGAAATCGTGAAAAAAATATATCAATAGCAGCCAGACCAATGCTTTGCATGCACTAGGCTCTCAAATATGTATTAGTCAATGTATAGATTAAATTTTAGAAGTTTATAAGTTGAAAAAAATAATTAGAGTCTAGTCTAGTTTAAATTTCCACATTTTACAAATGGAGAAACTGAGGTCCAGAGAAGTAAAGTGACTTGCCAAGATTCATGTAGCTATGAATAAGTTCATGCATTGCATTTCTTATGTGAAAGATATCAAAGGCCATATTCTATCAATATTGTTTCTAAAAGATGATTATATAATGATAGATACATGTAATTATGGAAAGTTATGAAGAGCCTTGCTACAAAAAAACCCACTAATGCAATTATATAATTACTGGGATAAGTGCTTTCTAGTGATAGTTTCTTAAAGAGAGAGAGTGAGACTGGACTGTGGTCAGCAATGTCTACTCTGAAAAAAATATTTCTCTTAAGCTAAAAATGGAAACAATAAAATTAAGCTGTATGATTCAGATATCTCTCCATTAACTGCTATGAAAACTTTACTTTGGTTAAGTAATTCAATTTTAAATCAATAACCAAAGTTTTGATTCCCAATAATAGGTGGGGAGAAAAGGACTGAAAAACTTAGCAATCACCTGACCTTTGTTTCTGAGGTCAAAGTTTATTACTAATTATTTTCATTTTTCCCAGTGTCTATCCACCACCACAATGTGCATATGTCCACCTGAGTAAAATAACAGCTAACATTTATCAAGTGCTTACTGTGTGGTGTCAGGCACTATTCTACATGCATACTTTGGCTAATTCTCACATCAGTTTTATGAGATTAAGTACTATTATTGTCAGTTTATTGAGGAAATTGAGGCACCGAGAGAATAATTTGTCCAAAGTTACACAGCTCATAACTAGTTGTGTTCAGAATTAAACCTAAACAGTCCGTTTCCAGAACTTCCATGTTTAATCATTTATGTGAATAAAGTAGAGATAAGTAGAAACTTGTCTTTATTTTCTGTTCACTTTCTAATATGCTGGGCTTTCATGATAAATTAAAAATAAATGTATATAAAAATGTTCATTCACATTGTAAATTGTGAAAAGAGTAAAGAATCATGATCAAAGAGAAATATTATCTTCTTCCAATATGACATTTTATCATGAAAAGAGTGAAATTGTACATTGTAAAAATCAAGACATGAATCTCTTCATCTACTGTGAAGCTAAAAGCTTCTAAAGCAGAAAAATGTTTTCATTTTAAAAATGATTTATTCATCTGGATGGGAAAAATAAGGTAGAACAATTGAGTATTTGGTCTTATGTAGTGAACTAAGCTAAATCAAAGCATCAGATACTTGACAAGATTTCACAAGAAATATAAAGAGAAAACACCACAAAAATAGAATCTATGATCTTTTACAATGGTCTTTAGTTACAGTATAAGAGAAAAAATATACTAAGAAAATTAACAAAGAAAATTTCTCCCCTTGCAATCTTTTTTTTATTTTTTATTTTTTGGCAGTACACGGGTCTCTCACTGTTGTGGCCTCTCCCGTTGCGGAGCACAGGCTCCGGATGCGCTAGCTCAGCGACCATGGCTCACAGGCCTAGCTGCTCCGCGGCATGTGGGATCTTCCCGGACCGGGGCACCAACCCGTGTCCCCTGCATCGGCAGGCAGACTCTCAACCACTGAGCCACCAGGGAAGCCCTCCCCTTGCAATCTTAATTATGCCAATTAAGAGTACAAAATATTCAAGCATTTTAAAAGCACTCATTTACATATAAAATATTTGTACTAATTATAAAATGTTCTCATTTATTTATTCAATTAAGCTAAATGAGCTAATTCAAGATAACACACATTTCAAGATATAAATACATTATAAAATATAAGATTTTAAAAATAAAACTGGATACTGGAGAACCTCTTCCTAGGTACTTTGTTGAAAACCTGTCTATTTGCAAGCTTGAGATTAGAAATTATGGTAAAGTTGTCCCTATTATCTCCCACATTCAGGGGCTAGTGGAAATAGTTAGCTATCCATTCCCCCCCGCTGCATTTCTATTGGCCTTCTGAAGCACTTTAATCCTAAGGCTTGGTCTGAGCACCCAAATGACTTACTCTTCCTGTTACCTCTACCTGAGGAGTTTGCAAGTGAATTAAGATGACTAAATACCTGTTAAATGGGGATAAACTACTTTCTGGCTACAGAAGACCCATGTGGTACTCTTGGGTGGCTCTTATTTAGATCTAATAGGTGGTCCTTTCTTCTGGTTCACCCTTGCCTCCCAAGTGGGACCCAAACAGCCCACTAAGGCACTCGTGTCAGACTGCTGAGGCTTTAAACAAGCTCATTTAACGTTTTCAAGCTTCAATTTCCCTATCTCAAAACTAGAGCTCTTGATGATATCTACTGGATAGATTTTTGTGAAGCGTAAAAATGAGATGATAAATGTAAAAACATTTAGAACCATGCCTGGCACATTGTAAACAGTACATTTTAACTAAAAATATAAAATAATAAAAAAAAAATAAGGTGTCATTCCCTGTTGACAAAGAGCTTATAATCTACTAGGGAGACATTTATGAGAACAGTGTTCATAAGATAACAAAATAAAAGTGATGGTTGAAATAAGTATAAAGTGCTGCGGAAGTAGGTGAGGGAGAGGCAAGTATTTTAAGTTGTAAGTAAGCAGATGATTTCTTGAAAATCATCAAAAGGAATTTGAACATTTATATTTTGTTCCGCTATTTTCCGAAGCAAATCGTTTCTTCATAAATAAATTTCATTCCAACCTTCATATGAATCAATGCATACTTTGAATTTGAGGAGTATAAAATAATATATAGCTTTATTGTATTTTGAAAGCTGGAACTTGATGGAATAATACTGTTTTATTATGATGTTGCCTTAAACTCATCTTGAAAACAGAAAGTAGTGGCAGAGTGATCTGACTATGCAATAGGCATATGGAAAATAATGTCACTAATTGAAAGGGTTTTTTTCCCCTTGAACTAACCTTTCACCAAAATATCAGATTTTAAGTATTTTGTCAAAACAGTTTCTTTAAGCATCTGGATAACATCCAGTTGAAAATAGTAGAAACCTAGGATTGGTGTTTGATTTGCAACAGAAGTTTGTGCCTCCTCTTTTGAGATATATGTATGTACAGTATCTCTTTGTATGTATAACCCATATACTTATTTTTAAGTGATGCTGTTGATTCACTGAGTAGGTAAAAACAAAACACAGAAATCCTTTAGTCATTTTATCTACTCTTGACTAGAACTTTGTTATCTCAAAAAAAAGGTGCGTCAGAGACCAAAAGACAACCCTCAGAATGGGAGAAAATATTTGCGAATGAAGCAACCGACAAAGGATTAATCTCCAAAATTTACAAGCAGCTCATGCAGTTCAATAACAAAAAAACAAACAACCCAATCCAAAAATGGGCAGAAGACCTAAATAGACATTTCTCCAAAGAAGATATACAGACTGCCAACAAACACATGAAAGAATGCTCAACATCATTAATCATTAGAGAAATGCAAATCAAAACTACAATGAGATATCATCTCACACCAGTCAGAATGGCAATCATCAAAAAATCTAGAAACAATAAATGCTGGAGAGGGTGTGGAGAAAAGAGAACACTCTTGCACTGCTGGTGGGATGTGAATTGGTTCAGCCACTCTGGAGAACAGTATGGAGGTTCCTTAAAAAACTACAAATAGAACTACCATATGACCCAGCAATCCCACTACTGGGCATATACCCTGAGAAAACCAAAATTCAAAAAGAGTCATGTACCAAAATGTTCATTGCAGCTCTATTTACAATAGCCCAGAGATGGAAACAATCTAGGTGCCCATCATTGGATGAATGGATAAAGAAGATGTGGCATATATATACAATGGAATATTACTCAGCCATAAAAAGAAACGAAATTGAGCTATTTGTAATGAGGTGGATAGACCTAGAGTCTGTCATACAGAGTGAAGTAAGTCAGAAAGAAAAAGACAAATACCGTATGCTAACACATATATATGGAATTTAAGAAAAAAAAATGTCATGAAGAACCTAGGGGTAAGGCAGGAATAAAGACGCAGACCTCCTAGAGAACGGACTTGAGGTTATGGGGAGGGGGAAGGGTGAGCTGTGACGGGGCGAGAGAGAGTCATGGACATATACACACTAACAAACGTAGTAAGGTAGATAGCTAGTGGGAAGCAGCCACATGGCACAGGGATATTGGCTCGGTGCTTTGTGACAGCCTGGAGGGGTGGGATAGGGAGGGTGGGAGGGAGGGAGACGCAAGAGGGAAGACATATGGGAACATATGTTTATGTATGACTGATTCACTTTGTTATAAAGCAGAAACTAACACACCATTGTAAAGCAATTATACCCCAATAAAGATGTTAAAAAAAAGGTGCGTCAGAGAAAGATGACACTGATAAACTGAAATTTTAAAATGTAACACTTTATAACTTATTTTGAATATGTTTGGAATATGCATCAGTTGGTAAACACTGAGCTGAAAGTAGATCTCAATGTGTAGGTACTTTGGAGAAGTGGCAGAATATATGATCCAGTATATCGATAATTTATTGGGTTTCCTTGCATAGGAAGAACTCTAGTTCAAGGAGTGACCCTTTGTTTAGTAAATATGCTTTTTGCAGAAGTAGTACTTGGCATGTGTCTTGGACCATTACTCAACTATCTGATTTGATGCTATAATTCCAGCCCTAATAACTGCTGGTCTGTGCAAGGTCCATACCTGAACACTAGAGGTTTTGTTAAGAACAGTTGACCTTTGGAAAGCATTACTAAAAATTTCCACTCTAATGCTGTATGTTCCTCTAACTAAAAATGAGAGAACAGGGCTTCCCTGGTGGCACAGTGGTTGAGAGTCCGCCTGCCGATGCAGGGGACGCAGGTTCGTGCCCTGGTCCGGGAAGATCCCACATGCCGCGGAGCGGCTGGGCCCGTGAGCCATGGCCGCTGAGCCTGCGCATCCGGAGCCTGTGCTCCGCAACAGGAGAGGCCACAAAAGTGAGAGGCCCGTGTACCGCAAAAAAAAAAAAAAAAAAAAAAAAAAAGAGAGAGAACAAACTTTTCAAAGTTAACATATAGTTCTGAAAAGCCCCATCTCCACATGACCTTTCTAATCCTGAGATCACCTTACATTACTATAGTGTGATCGTAGGCCAATTAGTCAATGGTAAAAAAAAAATTGTGGGTGGAAAATAGGAAATCATGTTTCTGAGACCACTCTGCTAAATCAGTCTACAAATTGTTTAAGCATAAAGATGTTTGAAAAGGGCTTCCCTGGTGGCACAGTGGTTGAGAGTCCGCCTACCGATGCAGGGGACACGGGTTCGTGCCGCGGTCCGGGAAGATCCCACATACCGCAGAGCGGCTGGGCCCATTAGCCATGGCCGCTGAGCCTGCGCTCCACAATGGGAGAGGCCACAACAGTGAGGAACCCGCGTACCGCAAAGAAAAAGAAATGTTTGAAAAAATAAAATAACTGTTTCTAGAAAATAATTCATTTCTATTGACAGGCATTTTCCTTTCCTACACAGCAACCCCCACCTCAGCATTTGATTGCATCAAATTCTAGATAAAGTGTTAATGTGTTATTTTTATTTTTGCCTTTTAAAATTCTGTTCCTTAGATTTGACTGTTAAACCATTATCTTTATTGCTGCTCTCAGTTTTATACTTTCAGTGAATAAAACGATTTGCCTGATTGTGTCATAAGGCCCAGTTTACTTTCATAAAATTGACACCATATAGAAGTCCATATACCTCCAGAATTTGGGCCTCAGTGAAGCCATTTAGCATGGATAACAGGACATTGGAATAAGAGTTACAAAACCTGAGGGTCTTCAGACTTTGCCAGTGACTTATTCTGTAACCCTAAATAAATTGCCTAGTTACTTTTAGTAGCTTAAAAGTAAAATTCCTCTTACTTACCTCACGTTGATGCCACACTAATTAAACAGAAAGTGTTGTAGAGGTCTTTGGGAAAAATACCTTATGAATGCATAGGATATTATTTTTCCCTTTCTCTCAGCTCCATTAGGCATAGTCCGCTGATTCCCAGTTGCTATTGGTTGTTAAATGGCTAAGGGATTTTTATAGCTAACGTTTACTGAGAATTTGCTCTTTGCCAAGCACTGTGCTTGGTGCTTTACATGCATTACCTCACTTAGTCCCATGATAGCCTTATGAGATGGATATTTAATTACAGGTCTATGGTAGCAGGGGAAAAGGAAATATTCCAAATTGCAACATATTGCAGAGTAAAATTGTGAAGGAAGACCTCTATCTTTGATAACTTTTTATTTTTTCGTCTAGATAGAAACATCCCCCAAGCTCCAGTGCCTAAAATACCAAAGTGTAAATGACAATTGACAATTTAAAATGCTACCTCATTCCAGGGAATTTATATTTTAAAGAGAATAAACTTTAAACTAAAGAAATGACACTCTATCAATGACATTTTCAATACCATATAGTATGGACACTTTGCAATAGGTATCAGGAAATACAGAGAGATCAAAAATCACATCACATTAGAACTATCCACTGTTGTTGCGATTAATTTTGGGGGGAAATTGCTGTAAATATTCTCTCTATCTCTCTCTCTCCACAGTAGCCCAAAGATTCTTCTCATTTTCAAATATCGAGTTGTGTCAGAAATATGGGGTGGACATCAAAGGATTGATTGCTTGTTAATGTTGAGGCATGTCTGAGGCAAGTTTCCTGTCTCTTAGGAACACATATTCCAAGGAATTTGGTTCTTCACACTCAATAACCTTCAATTTAGCTAAAATCTGAAAAGAACCTGCATAGTCCTCATCCTCGACTAGGAAGGAAGTTGCACCAGCAAACTATGAGCAACAAAAAAGTTGTGTTATATAACTTCTTTAGGAAGTCTATCCATGTACTCACTCACCATGTTCTCCAAACTGCTCCCCACCTGCTCCCCCTCAAGCTTCAAACTTCTTATCCATAGTCTAGAGAAATAGCTTTTGCATGGTATGATGGCATCTAATGACTTAATTCATCTGTTACAAAGCATTCATATGTGTGTGCATCACAGGCTGTACACATACCTAGGGAATTACTTAACACAATTTGGACATTATTTCCCACTTTACATATTTCCAAGATACACACTTACCAGGATGTCATTAGATTTCATATCCACATATTTAAAATCTGTTTGCATAGTCTAGTGTAGTTGCCTGGAAAACATGATATGCTTGATTTGAGAGTATGACTAAAACAAAATGTCTAGATTTCATATTATTTGCTCTTAATTATGGAAATATTGTTTTAAATTCACCTTAGAAAATAGCAAAGGTGATTTGGCTCATATATGCTAACTAATAGCAATGGCTACTGACATAACACATGATCATCACAGGCAAATAACCAGCTCGAAGTTTCTTCTAACCTAAATTTATATGCCCCCAATACTGAGTTTCAGAAAGTTCCATTTAACCACTATCTTTGATTCTAAAGTCCATATAATTTATTGACCACTTTGTAACAGAAATAGTACCAGAAACACCCAAGAAGAATTCCGATTATGAGAGAAACACCATTGAGTCTTCCTTTTTATTTTTAATTTATTTTTATTGAAGTATAGTTGATTTACAGTGTTGTGTTAGTTTCTGGTGTACAACAAAGTGATTCAGTTATATTTATATATATATATAAATTCTTTTTCATATTCTTCTTCATTATGATTTATTACAGGGTATTGAATATAGTTCCCTGTGCTATACTGTAGGAACTTGTTGCTTATCCATTCTATGTATAATAGTTTGCATCTGCTAATCCTAAACTCCCAATCCATCTCTCCCCTAACCCCCCAAAGCTTGGCAATCACAAGTCTGTTCTCTATGTCTGTGAGTCTGTTTCTGTTTCATAGATAAGTTCATTCGTGTCATATTTTATATTTCATATATAAATGATATCATATGGTATTTGTCTTTCCCCTTTTGACTTAATTCAGTTAGTATGATAATCACTAGGTCCATCCATGTTGCTGCAAATGGCATTATTTCATTCTTTTTTATGGCTGAGTAGTATTCCATCATGTGTGTATATGTGTATATATATATATATATATATTCATATGTTGATGAACATTTAGGTTGCTTCCATGCCTTTGCTATTATAAATAGTGCTGCAATGAACATAAGCATGCATGTATCTTTTCAAATTATAGTTTTCTCTGGATATATGCCCACGAGTGGGATTGCTGGATCATATGGCAACTCTGTTTTTAGTTTTTTGAGGAACCTCCATACTGTTCTCCATAGTGGCTGCACCAATTTACATTCCCACCAATAGTGTAGGAGAGTTCCCTTTTCTCCACACACACCCCCAGCATTTGTTATTTGTAGACATTTTTTTTTTGGCCATGCCTCGTGGCATGTGGGATCCTAGTTCCCCAACCAGGGATTGAACCCATGCCCCATACAGTGGAAGCGTGGAGTCTTAACCACTGGACCGCTGGGGAAGTCCTATTTGTAGACTTTTTAATGATGGTCATTCTGACCAGTGTGAGGTGTTACCTCATTGTAGTTTTTATTTGTATTTCTCTAATAATTAGTGATGTTGAACATCTTTTCATGTGCCTATTGGCCATCTGTATGTCTTCTTTGGAGAAATGTCTGTTTCAGTCTTCTGCTCATTGTTTGACTGGGTTGTTTGTTTCTTTTTGTTATTGAGCTGTATGAGCCGTTTGCATGTTTTGGAAATTAAGCCCTTGTCAGTTGCATCATTTGCAAATATTGTCTCCCATTCCATAGGTTGTCTTTTTGTTTTTTTTTTTATGGTTTCCTTTACTGTGCAAAAACTTATAAGTTTGATTAGGTCCCCATTTGTTTATTTTTGCTTTTATTTCTGTTGCCTTGGGAGACTGACCTAAGAGATCATTGGTATGATTTATGTAAGAGAACGTTTTGCCTATGTTCTCTTCTAGGAGTTTTATGGTGTCATGTCTTATATTTAAGTCTTTAAGACATTTTGAGTTTATTTTTGTGTGTGGTGTGAGAGTGTGTTCTAACTTCATTGATTTACATGTGGCTGTCCAGCTTTCCCAACAACGCTTGCCAAAGAGACTGTCTTTTCTCCATTGTATATTCTTGCCTCCTTTGTTGAAGATTAATTGACTACAGGTGTGTGGATTTATTTCTGGGCTCTCTGTTCTGTTCCATTGATTCATATGTCTATTTTTATGCCAGTGCCATACTGTTTTGATTACTGTAGCTTTGTCTGAAGTCTGGGAGCGTTATGCCCCCTGCTTTGTTCTCTTTCCTCAGGGTTGCTTTGGCAATTCTGGGTCTTTTATGGTTACATATAAATTTTAAGATATTTGTTCTAGTTCTGTGAAAAATGTCATGGGTAACTTGATAGGGATCACATTAAATCTGTAGATTGCTTTGAAAAGTATGGTCATTTTAACGATATTAATTCTTCCAATCCAAGAGGGTAGACTATCTTTCCATTTCTTCAAATCATCTTCAATTTACTTTATTTTTATTTATTTATTTTTTTTTGTGGTATGCGGGCCTCTCACTGTTGTGGCCTCTCCCATTGCGGAGCACAGGTTCCAGACACGCAGGCTCAGTGGCTATGGCTCACAGGCCCAGCCGCTCTGCGGCATGTGGGATCCTCCCGGACCAGGACACGAACCCGTGTCCCCTGCATCAGCAGGCAGACTCTCAACCACTGCGCCACCAGGGAAGCCCCTATTAATGTTTTATAGTTCTCAGCATATAAGTCTTTCACCTCCTTGATCTGGTTTATTCCTAAGTATTTTTTGATGCGATTTTAAAACGTATTGTTTTTTTACTTTCCTTTTCTGATATTTCATTGTTAGTGTAAAGAAATGCAGCTGATTTCTGTATGTTAATCTTGTATCCTACTACCTTGCCGAATTTGTTTATCAGTTCTAGTAGTTTTTGTGTGTAGTCTTTAGGGTTTTCTATATATAGTATCGTATATAATGACAATTTTACCTCTTCCCTTCCAATTTGGATAATTTTTTTCTTGTCTTATTGCTGTGGCTAGGACTTCCAATACTGTGTTGGATAGAAGTAGTGAGAGTGGGCATTCTTATCTTGTTCCAGGTTTTAGCAGGAAGTCTTTCAGCTTTTTACCATTGAATATTATGTTGGCTGTGGGTTTATCATAAATAACTTTTGTTATGTTGAATTGTGTTCCCTCTATACCCACTTTGATTAAGAGTTTTTGTCATGAATGGATGTTGAGTTTTATCCAATGTTTTTCTGCATCTATTGAGATGATCATGCAGTTTTTGTCTCTTCTTTTGTTGATGTGGTGTATCATATTGATTGATTTGTGTATGTTGAACCATCCTTGTGACACTGGAATGAATCCAACTGAGTCTTCCTGAATTCAGAAACAGACACAGCAAAGCAGAGAAAACAAGGAAATATAAATATTGGTCATTAACTGAGATCATGTCCACATCATGACACTCATTCAGTCTTCTTCATTTTGAATGGTGGTTTGAGCTGTTATCTAGTGTTGAACAAATTGATGTCATGTGTTTCATTTGATTTCAGCATCAGAATCATCACAATGACATGGCCAGGTGTTGTCATAAAACTGATAGAAATAATTCATAATGGCTCAACAGGGAGTCCAGTTCTAGTAATGGTAAAATATTTCCATTGTATAGCACATTTCTATGAAAAGACATGTGCGTTATCTCTTTTAATGCTCAGCACAATTCTCTAAGGTTTGTCTTTTCTTTATGGATAAAGAAACTGAGGCTTGAAGAGAATAGGGGACTAGCTTGAGAGCTGTGCTTCAAGTTAGGTTCTCCTAGCAAGTATAAAACTTTGTCCTTTTCCCTACAGTTCTGCTCTCCTGTCCCAGTACTGATGCTAACTAACACCCTCAAATCACTCAGCCCATTTGAATGTAAATTTTTCCACCTGCAAAATTGGCCATGGAATGTAGAAAGTAAGAATTGAATCTTAGTGATTTGAACCTGTGAACCAAGGAGTCTTTGAGGTAGGAGAGGGGGAGGAGTACATGAATTCATATGTCCATTGAACATAGTTTGTATAGTACGTAAATAATAGGTATTGCAATATGTGTATGTAAATGCTGTTGAGATTAATAAAATACACATTCATTCAAAACCGGTATTGAATCAATTGTAGCTTTTTGTTATTATGTATTTTCTCAATCAACAGCTACTAAAAGTGCCACCATTATCTTGGGAGAGCCACCACATTTTGCAAAGTTAAAAAGGGTCTCTATACTCAAAAAGGTTGGTAATCTCTAAACTAGATGATTTCCAAAGCACCTTTGAGCTTGAAAATTCTATGAAATTATTACTCAAATCAGGCCTTATTCGATCATTAAGACAGGATAGGACTGATTAATTGTACGCCAATTGGCTGGGTAATGATTGACCCATAGTACAATTGATCTGAGAAGTCATGTAAAACCAGCTTGAGTATTATCATCTAAGAAACTAATCAGGGGAGGGTGGGAGAATAGATAGGACAGTGGTTTCAAAACAGAAATATGCCTTTATGTTCCTAATTCCCATAAACATTTATTATCTTGTGATTATGAGTTGTGGTGGTATAAGTTCTGTTAACTATATTGGTATTGAGCTTTTAGGGGCTTGTAATATAAGGTCTTTATTATTCTACTACCCTCCATCCTTTTAAAAATATGTCTAGAATATGACAAATTCTCACCACTTCTTCTGATCCAAGCTACCATAATCTCTTGCCTGTGATATTACAACACCTTACAAACTGATTTCCTTCTTCTGCCCTTGTCCCCACTATAGTGTATTCTCAACAAACAAGCCAGAATAATTTCTTTAAAACAGGAATCAGATCATGTAATTCCCCTTCTCACAACTCTCAAATGACATAACATTCAAAGTAAAAATCCAAGTTTTTCAAATGGTCGAATGCCCTCATGATTTTCCCCTTACCTTCTACCTCTCTGTTTATTACTCTCTCCCTCCACTTGGTCCTTACACTTCAGCCATGCCTACCTCTAATTTTGGAACTTTGGTTTCCAGGAGGTGTTGTTACTTTGTGCTGCTGTTCTCTGTAGCTACCCTTCAATAAGTTAGAGTGGTCTGAACAAGTGAGGGCACTTCCTAAGTGCCAGAGCTCATATCTCAGGGCAGGACATTAACTCTTTGATAAGAACACTCTCTTTGCTATGGCTTGACTAGAAGTGGGTCTGACTTCCCAGGTAACCAAGTAGTGGTGAAATTAACTAACAAGTCTCACCTGTTCATTTTATCTAGTATTTCCCAGGCACCTTTGACTTTTATGTTTTATGTTGATTTTTATTGTTTTATGATTTGAGGGTCACACTACTCTTAAAATCAGGGAAATTCAACAGACATAATGAAAAACATAGGCCTTAATTTTATGCTTGGATATTGCACATTGTTCAAACTGGTATGTACAATAGTTAGGAACAAGTTACAACATGCACTGAATTATGTGCCATGCAAACACATTACCAGGGCAGTTTCTGTAGGCACAGTTCCAGTAACAATGTGAGTTAATGCTAAGCCATATTTACTACAACACAGTGAAGTGTGAGAAACTCATAAGCAAAGATTTTTCCATTAACATTTTACTGCCATCATGTGAATATAAAACAGAGATTTCAGTCATTTTCCAGGTTCACAACTCTTACCTCAGAGAACTGTCGAGTATTCAAATATCAAATCAGGTATACTTCTGCAAATAATGTATTGTACAGGGCACCTTCCAAAAACCAATCATCAAAATATAATTTAACATAAAATAAGCAGGAATTGAGAGGGAGTGGTTTGAAAACACAAGAATATATGTAATGATACGACTTTGAAGAACCTGTTTTTACGTGAAACTTGATTTGAATCATCAAAGCTCAGCTATACTTAAGGGGAAAAAAGGTAGTGGCAGAAGATGATGAGAAAAGTTTTGGATATGAAATGAGCCAGCTTGAATGTTATGATCACATTCTTGTGACTTTTTGTGTACAGAAATGGATTCATTGGGTGTTGATCTTTTAAAAGGGACATTTTATA
The DNA here is from genome assembly GCF_963455315.2 of Globicephala melas. NCBI lineage: Eukaryota > Metazoa > Chordata > Mammalia > Artiodactyla > Delphinidae > Globicephala > Globicephala melas. The sequence goes on from NC_083335.1 coordinate 56,166,227, forward strand.
CAATTTCCTCAGAGCCATTAGAAAGAAAACAAATGCCATGACAAAAGAAAAAAGAAAGGAAAGAAGGAAGGAACAAGGAAGAGAAAGACAGAGGGATAAAGGAGGAAGGAGGGAAGAAAATAAAGGAGGCAGAGGAAAGAAAGTAATATTTGTTTTCTGCTAAATGCTATGTTCTTTCCATGCATGTTCTCACTTAATGCTCACAATAACTCAACAAGGTAGGTATTACTCCTTTATTTTAAGAAAGGGAAACAGGCTGAGAAAGGTTAAGTGATTTGCTTAAGGTCTTGCAGTTACTGAGTGGCTCAAAATTCAAGCCTAGGTTTGCCTGACTCTATGCCTATGTGATCATTCCCAGTATGTCACACTTCTGAGATCACTCTGACACAGAACTTTGGTTTGCAATTCATGGTCCATATGGGTCCTCCAAGTGGCCCATAGGCTATCTTATACCATTAATAAAAATAATATAACAATTCCTATTCTTCAGTTAATGTTATAGATTCAGAATTTCTGTTTTTAATAAAAATGCAGACATTACCTCATTGCATCTCATCAAAAGTAGGCCTTTTCCTAATTCTGTGGAGATTTGGTTGGGTTTTCTGGAGAAAAGCAGGAGCAAATGGAGTGGGTAGTTCTTTTGCCCCATTAAATGGGCCAATCGACTGAAAATATTTTAGAACAACTTCCCCAGGTGTATTTTTAAACTACATAAAGGGGTTGTTTTAAGCTCTAGAAGTGTTTTTTAGAAATGGAGGCAAACTTACTACTGAAATAGTGTAATTTGACACAGTGAGCCAAGTTTTAAAAGTATAATTTTGTGTGGTGGCATTGTTTTGGAAAGAAGCAGTCATAGTTTATTAATTGACTCCTAGGTTTACCATCAGCTTCTCGTTTATTAAATTTTTTCTCTCTTGATTTTTTAAAAATTAAAAACAATGAAACATGCACATGAGATATAATAGTTTGCTATAGCAAATGGGTATGATGTTTCTTTTAGGGGTGATGGAAATGTTCTAGAATTCGATTGTGGTGATGATTTCACAACTCTGTAAATGTAATAAAACTCATTAAATCATACACTTAAAATCATACAGTTAAAATGAGCAAATGTATGGTATGTAAATTATATCCTAATAAAGCTGTATAAAAAAGAGTTGAATGTAAAAAATCCACATTGTACAGAAAAGTACAGAGTGAAAAGTAAAAGGTACAATTTAAGATTAATTAATAAGTATATTAAATGAGAGCTTTAAAAAGAATGAAAGAATGTCGCTGTATAATGCTATGCTACACAGAGATTGGGCAATTCAATATTTCTTTCATCACAGTGATAATCTATATAGAAATAGCTAAGAGTTATCAATTATGTACTATATACCTAGTACTAAGTGTTTTACAGGTATTATCTCAATTTATACTCACCACAATCTTATGAGGTAAGTAGTATTATTAACATCTTTATTTTACTGATGAGGTAACTGAAGCAAAAAGATTAATAAGTACCTTTCCAAGATCACATGACCAGCAAGTTTTGAAACCAGGGTATGTAATCCAGGTAGTTGGATTCCAAGAACCTTGCTTTTAACATTTCTAATAAGCTAATTAAATTCTACCTACCTAATTTTAAGCCCTAGCCCATGTGCCACTGCCTCTGTGAGGCCATCTCCAGGTACCTATTTTGCATTGATACTCAATACCACACAGTTTTGTTTTTAGCTTTTTGATGTATTTGTGCTTTATCTTACCAGCTAGACTCACTGAGGACAAAGAGAATGTGAATAAGTGACCCCTTTGCATCCCCCACAATGCTTAGCTCATGAACAAGCATATAGCACATGCCTAATAAATACATGTTTATTAATTAACTCTTCAGGAAAATTCACTATTATTAATATATAGCCTATCGATCCAACAACAGTAAAGAAGAGACTTGAGGCAGTTTTGTAAATTCCTCACACAAACAGCTCAGCAATTGAGGGTTTAAAACATTTAATTTGAGAACCAACATTAGTAGTGAATTGATTAAACTCATTAGGTATTTGCTCTTCTACACTCTGTCTGAGTAGACTTACTGAGGAAAATATATTTCTGGTATCAATGAAAAATATGTGTTGTGCCCACTTAATTAAGAATATGTATGTTGAAGCCTATAATAACCCACTGTTCTTCTGGGTCCAAGTGAAATGGTTTAATAATTGAAACAGCCTTCTGTGGAGGTTCTTTTGGTACTTCGTTGCCTGAGAAACTAAGATAAACATGTCTTTTGTAAAATTCCTCTGCAAAATGAAACCAAAAGCTTTACGGGATTGCAGTGTATGAAGTTCTGGGTAAAAATTAAAAAACACGTAAACATGGTCCTTGCTTTTTGGAAGTATAATATTTTTTAAGATTTAAAAATGTTTTCTAAGGTGGATAGGAAAGATAAACATCAAACTGTTAGCAATAGCTACTACTGGGGAGTGGATTCGGATGGGGTGGGCATGTCTAATGGACCTGCCACTTTTTACAGCATATATGTCTGTAGTGTTTAAATTTTCTACAATAAGAATATGTTCATACATTATTTGTGTTACGTTAAAAAAAACTAAACCAGTCATTTAAAATAAAAGGAAACTTTCTAGCTTTGTAACTGTTACTTTAAATGGTGACAGATTTTGATGAAAAGGAGTAAGTAGAAAGTATTGCTAGGAAAAAGTGAAGGGAAGCCCTGCTTCCCTGGCAAACTAACTCTCTCTCCTCTCTCCTCTCTCTCTCTCCCTCTCTCTCTCTTTCTCTCTCTCTCTCTCTCTCTGTCTGTCTGTCTGTCTGTCTTTCTGTTTCACTTTCCTCATTAAACATTCTTTCCTCTTCTCATTCCCTCCTGTCAGATTAACCGCACTTTGGAAAAAAAGAATTGAAACAGATTTTGCAAGACAAAAGACTTGCTGGTTAAATAGCTGAGCTTTTCAGTTGAACCAAAACTTTAACTGTGAATGTTGTTCTACGGTTTATGTATTTTTGAGTTTGAAAATGGTGTTTAAATAAATCAAGATTTGTAGTCAGAAAAGTAATGGGAAATTTTTTCAAGTAAAAATTTAAGAAAGAGACTTTCTAGTTTTGTTTCTTGATATTAAAAAAAGGCAAGGAATCTGTATTGTCAGACTAATCCAGATGCAAAGTTTCTACTGTCTTCATTTTTTGAATTTATTTATTCACATTGATTGGTCTTCTCTGCTTGAATTATTTTTATGGACAGGTAGAATCTGTCGTTTTCTAGCACCTGGTGAATACTTTCTATGTGGTTTTGTAAGAAGTCCTCACTTCAAGGCTTATTTTGTTGGGGCACAAAGCCAACTTGAGGCTCCAAGTTGATTATTTTCAGATGTTCCTTCCAAAGAAAGTGGTGTGGCCAGGAGTAACAAAAAGAAGAGAAACAAAGCCATCCTTATTGTAGCAAAGCTACATAATTCTAAATTCCCTTTCCCTAAATAAGATGAACAAGCAACTCTGTCTTATTTGCTTTCAGGAAATGAAAGAGTTAAGCAGTCATTCTCTTCCTCTCTCATCCCCACTTTGTCTCTGACCTGCCCCTAAAGGATATCATGACATATTATAGGGTTTTTTTTGTCGGCCTCTAGGATGTGATCTTTCACCATGTTTACTACAAAAATCAGGGGTCCTTGCTTAGGAAACATACTTTAAACATATAATTTGCATAAATGTAAAAGTACAAGAAGTGCCAATCACAGAATAGCCATGTAAAGTGATAGAACAAACTACAAATATAGGCCCTCATAGCCCACATGAATCATTCAATAGACTTCAAAAACAATCAACTTAATGACACTCTGGATTAGGAAAGTTAGGAACCCAGCTAGGACTCTCTAGCCCTTGCTGGAGAGAGACAAAGAGCAGATACACTCATCACTCCAGACCAAAAGGATGACAATCATGGTACAGCTCTTATGGCACATCTTGGCTTTCAATATACTAAGATCTTGCAGCTATTATCTTGACTTGGAATTAAGAACAAAACACAGCAAGAACAACAACAATAAATAAAACCTGTGTCCTCAGTCAAAAATGTTTTCTCCAGAATACCTACCCATGTCTCATCCCACTCTTAAATGTATCATGAAAAGCCTCTTTTGGAAAGGAGCTTCAAGATGGCAGAAGAGTAGACATAGAGATCACCTTCCTCCCCACAAATACTTCAGAAATACATCTACATGTGGAACAACTCCTACAGAACACCTACTGAACGCTGGCAGAAGACCTCAGACCTTCCAAAAGGCAAGAAACTCCCCATGTATCTGGGTAGGACAAAAGAATAGGGACGGGATCTGCACAAGTGGGAGGGAGCTGTGAAGGAGGAAAGTCTCCACACACTAGGAAGCCCATTCCCAGGCAGAGACTGTGGGTGGTGGATGGGGGAAGCTTCGGAGCCGCGGAGGAGAGCACAGCCACAGGGGTGTGGAGGGCAAAGCAGAGAGATTCCCGCAGAGAGGATTGGTGCCGGGCAGCACTGAACAGCCCGAGAGGCTTGTCTGCTCACCCGCCGGGACAGGCGTGGGCTGGGAGCTGAGGCTCGGGCTTCGGAGGACAGACCCCAGGGAGAGGACTGGGGTTGGCTGTGTGAACACAGCCTGAAGGGGGCTAGTGCGCCACAGCTAGCACGGAGGGAGTCCAGGAAAATGTCTGGAGTTGTCAAAGAGGCAAGAGACTTCTTCTTGCCTCTTTGTTTCCTGGTGCACAAGCAGAGGGGATTAAGAGCGCTGCTTAAAGGAGCTCCAGAGACAGGCGCCAGCCACGAACCCCAGAGATGGGCATGACACCCTAAGGCTGCTGCTGCAGCCACCAAGAAGCCTGTGTGCAAGCACAAGTCACTATCCACACCTCCCTTTCTGGGAGCCTGTGCAGCCTGCCACTGCCAGGGTCCCGGGATCCAGGGACAACTTCCCGGGGAGAATACAAAGCACGCCTCAGGCTGTTGCAACGTCCGACCGGGCTCTGCTGCCGCAGGCTCGCCCCGCATCCACACCCCTCCCTCTCCCCAGCCTGAGTGAGACAGAGCCCCCATATCAGCTGCTCCTTTAACCCCATTTTGTCTGAGAAAAGAACAGACGGCCTCAGGCGACCTATACGCAGAGGCAAAGCCAAATCCAAAGCTGAACCCCGGGAGCTGTGCGAACAAAGAAGAGAAAGGGAAATCTCTCCCAGCAGCCTCAGGAGCAGCGGATTAAAGCTCCACAAACAACTTGATGTACCCTGCATCTGTGGAATACATGAATAGACAACGAATCATCCCAAATTGAGGAGGTAGACTTTGGGAGCAAGATAGATTATTTTTTCCCCTTTTCCTCTTTTTGTGAGTGTGTATGTGTATGCTTCTGTGTGACATTTTGCCTGTATAGTTTTGCTTTCACCTTTTGTCCTAGGATTCTGTCCATCCATTATTTTGTTTGTTTTTACTTTTTAGAATAATTTTTTTAATAATTATTTTTTATTTTAATAACATTTTTATTTTATCTTCTTTCTTTCTTTCTTTTTCTCTTTTCTCCCCTTTATTCTGAGTGGTGTGGATGACAGGCTTTTGGTGCTCCAGCCAGGAGTCAGTGCTGTGCCTCTGAAGTGGGAGAGCCAAGTTCAGGATATTGGTCCACAAGAGACCCCCAGCTCCATGTAATATCAAACGGCAAAAATCTCCCAGAGATCTCCATCTCAACGCCAAGACCCATCTCCAATCAATGACCAGCAAGCTACATTCCTGGACACCTTATGCCAAACAACTAGCAAGACAGGAACACAGCCCCATATATAAGAAGACTGGCTTCCTAAAATCATAATAAGGCCACAGACACCCCAAAACACACCACCAGATGTGGACCTGACCACCAGAAAGAAAAGATCCAGCCTCATCCACCAGAACACAGGCACTAGTCCCCTCCACCAGGAAGCTGACACAACCCACTGAACCAACCCTAGCCAATGGGGACAGACACCAAAAGAAAAACAGGATCTATGAACCTGGCTCCTACAAAAAGGAGACCCCAAACACAGTAAGGTAAGCAAAATGAGAAGATAGAGAAACACACAGCAGATGAAGGACCAAGGTAAAAACCCAGCAGACCTAACAAATGAAGAGGAAATAGGCAGTCTACCTAAAAAAGAATTCAGAATAATGATAGTAAAGATGATCCAAAATCTTGGAAATAGAATGGAGAAAATACAATAAACGTTTTACAAGGACCTAGAAGAACCAAAGAGCAAACAAACAGTGATGAAAAACACAGTAAGTTAAATTAAAAATTCTCTACAGGGGATCAATAGTAGAATAACTGAGACAGAAGAATGGATAAGTGACCTGGAAGATAAAATAGTAGAAATAACTACTGCAGAGAAGAATAAAGAAAAACAAATGAAAAGAATTGAGGACAGTCTCAGAGACCTCTGGGACAACATTAAATGCACCAACATTCATCTTATACGGGTGCCAGAAGAAGAAGAGAAAAAGAAAGGGGCTGAGAAAATATTTGAAGAGATTATAGTTGAAAATTTCCCTAATATGGGAAAGGAGATATTTAATCAAGTCCAGGAAGCACAGAGAGTCCCATACAGGATAAATCCTAGGAGAAACAGGTCAAGACACATATTAGTCAAATTATCAAAAATTAAATACAAGAAAACATATTAAAAGCAGCAAGGGGAAAACAACAAAGAACACAGAAAGGAATCCCCATAAGGTTAACAGCTAATCCTTCAGCAGAAACTCTGCAAACCAGAAGGGAATGGCAGGACATATTTCAAGTAATGAAGGGGAAAAACCTACAACCAAGATTACTCTACACAGCAAGGACCTCATTCAGGTTTGATGGAGAAATTAAAACCTTTACAGACAAGCAAAAGCTAAGAGAATTCAGCACCACCAAACCAGCTTTACAACAAATGCTAAAGGAACTTCTCTAGGCAGGAAACACAAGAGAAGGAAAAGACCTACAATTACAAACACAAAACAATTAAGAAAATGGGAATAGGAACATACATATTGATTAATTACCTTAAATGTAAATGGATTAAATGCTCCAACCAAAAGACATAGACTGGCTGAATGTACACAAAAACGAGACCCATACATATGCTGTCTACAAGAGACCCACTTCAGACCTAGGGACACATACAGACTGAAAGAGAGGGCATGGAAAATGATATTCCATGCAAATGGAAATCAAAAGAAAGCTGGAGTAGCAATTCTCATATCAGAAGAAATAGACTTTAAAACAAAGACTATTACAAGAGACAAAGAAGATCACTACATAATGATCAAGGGATCAGTCCAAAAAGAAGATATAACAATTGTAATCATTTATGCACCCAACATAGGAACACTTCAATACATGAGGCAAATGTTAACAGCCATAATAGGGAAATAGACAGTAACACGATCATCATAGGGAAGTTTAACAACCCACTTTAACCAATGGACAGATCATCTAAAATGAAAATAAATATGGAAACACAAGCTTTAAATGATATATTAAACATGATGGACTTAACTGATACTTATAGGACATTCCATCTAAAAACAGAAGATTACACTTTCTTATTAAGTGTTCATGGAACATTCTCCAGGATAGATCATATCGTGGGTCACAAATAAAGCCTTGGTAAATTTAAGAAAATTGAAATCATATCAAGTATCTTTTCTGACCACAATGCTATGAGACTAGATATCAATTACAGGGGAAAAAAACTGTAAAAAATACAAACACATGGAGGCTAAACAATACACTACTTAATAACCAAGTGATCACTGAAGAAATCAAAGAGGAAATCAAAAAATACCTAGAAACAAAAGGTAATGAAAACACGTTGACCCAAAACCTATGGGATGCAGCAAAAGCAGTTCTAAGAGTGAAGTTTATAGCAATACAATCCCATCTTAAGAATCAAGAAACATCTCAAATAAACAACCTAACCTTACACCTAAAGCAATTAGAGAAAGAATAAAAAACAAATCCCAAAGTTAGCAGAAGGAGAGAAATCACAAAAATCATATCAGAAATAAATGAAAAAGAAATGAAAGAAATGATAGCAAAGATCAATAAAACTAAAAGCTGGTTCTTTGAGAAGATAAACAAAATTGATAAACCATTAGCCAGATTCATCAGGAAAAAAGGGAAAAGGCTCAAATCAATAGAATTAGAAATGAAAAAGGAGAAGTAACAACTGACACTGTAGAAATACAAAGGATCATGAGAGATTATTACGAGCAACTCTATGCCAATAGAATGGACAACCTGAAAGAAATAGATAAATTCTTAGAAATGAACAACCTCATGAGACTGAACCAGGAGGAAAAAGAAAATATGAAGAGACCAATCACAAGCACTGAAATTGAAACTGTGATTAAAAACCTTCCAACAAACAAAACCCCAGGACCAGATGGCTTCACAGGTGAATTCTATCAAACATTTAAAGAAGAGCTAAAACCTATCCTCCTCAAACTCTTCCAAAATATAGCAGAGTGAGGAACACTCCCAAACTCATTCTATGAGGCCACCATCACCCTGATACAAAAAACAGACAAATAGGTCACAAAGAAAGAAAGCTACAGGCCAATGTCACTGAGGAACATAGGTGCAAAACTCCTCAACAAAATATTAGCAAACAAAATCCAACAGCACATTAAAAGGATTGTACACCATGATCAAGTGCAGTTTATCCCAGATATGCAAAGATTCTTCAATATACACAAATCAATCAATGTGATACACCATATTAACAAATTGAAGGAGAAAAAAACATATGATCATCTCAATAGATAGAGAAAAAGCTTTTGACAAAATTCCACTCACATGTATGATAAAAATTCTCCAGAAAGTAGGCATAGAGGGAACTTACCTAAACATAATAAAGGCCATATATGACAAACCCACAGCCAACATCATTCTCAATGGTGGAAAACTGTAACCATTTCCAATAAGATCAGGAACAAGACAAGGTTGCCCACTCTCACCACTATTTTTCAACATAGTTTTGGAAGTTTTATCCACAGCAATCAGAGACAAGAAAGAAATAAAAGAAATCCAAATCAGAAAAGAAGTAAAATTGTCACTGCTTGCAGATGACATTATACTATACATAGAGAATCCTGAAGACTCTACCAGAAATCTACTAGAGCTAATCAATGAAATTGGTAAAGTTGCAAGATACAAAATTAATGCACAGAAATCTCTTGCATTCCTATACACTAATGATGAAAAATCTGAAACTGAAATTAAGAAAACACTCCCATTCACCATGGCAACAAAAAGTATAAAATATCTAGGAATAAACCTAACTAAAGGAGACAAAAGATCTGTATGCAGAAAACTATGACACTGATGAAAAAATTTAAAATAATAGAAACAGATGGAGAGATATGCTATGTTCTTGGATTGGAAGAATCAACATTGTAACAATAACTATACTACCCAAAACAATGTACATATTCGATGCAATCCCTATCTAATTACCAACAGCATTTTTCACAGAACTAAAACAAAAAATTTCACAATTTGTATGGAAACACAAAAGACCCCGAATAGCCAAAGCAATCTTGAGAATGAAAAATGGAGCTGGAGGAATCAGGCTCCCTGGCTTCGGACTATGCTACAAAGCTACAGTAGTCAAGACAGTATGGTACTGGCACAAAAACAGAAATATAGATCAATGGAACAAGATAGAAAGCCCAGAGATAAACCCACACACATATGGTCACCGTATCTTTCATAAATGAGGCAAGAATATACAGTGGAGAAAAAACAGCCTCTTCAATAAGTGGTGCTGGGAAAACTGGACAGGTGCGTATAAAAGTATGAAATTAGAACACTCCCTAACACCATACACAAAATTAAACTCAAAATGGATTAAAGACCTAAATGTAAGGCCAGACACTATAAAACTCTTAGAGGAAAACATAGGCAGAACACTCTATGACATAAATCACAGCAAGATCCTGTTTGACCCACCTCCTAGAGAAATGGAAATAAAAACAAAAATAAAAAAATGGGACCTAATGAAACTTAAAAGCTTTTGCACAGCAAAGGAAACCATAAACAAGACCAAAAGACAACCCTCAGAATGGGAGAAAATATTTGCAAATGAAGCAACCGACAAAGGATTAATCTCCAAAATTTACAAGCAGCTCATGCAGCTCAGTATCAAAAAAACAAATAACCCAATTCAAAAATGGGCAGAAGACCTAAATAGACATTTCTCCAAAGAAGATATACAGATTGCCAACAAACACATGGAAGAATGCTCAACATCATTAATCATTAGAGAAATGCAAATCAAAACTACAATGAGATATCATCCCACACTGGTCATAGTGGCCATCATCAAAAACTCTACAAACAGTAAATGCTGGAGAGGGTGTGGAGAAAAGGAAACCATCTTGCACTGCTGGTAGGAATGTAAATTGAAACAGCCACTATGGCTAACAGTATGGATGCTCCCTAAAAAACTAAAAATAGAACTACCATATGACCTAGCAATCCCACTACTGGGCATATATCCTGAGGAAACCATAATTCAAAAAGGGTCATGTACCATAATGTTCACTGCAGCTGTATTTACAATAGCCAGGACATGGAAGCAACCTAAGTGTCAATTAACAGATGAATGGGTAAAGAAGATGTTGCACATATATACAATGGAGTATTACTCAGTCATAAAAATAAATGAAATTGAGTTATTTGTAGTGAAGTGGATGGACCTAGAGTCTGTCATTCAGAGTGAATTAATCAGACCGAGAAAAAGAAATACTGTATGCTGGCACATATATATGGAATCTAAAAAACAAAACAAAAGAAAGCAAAAAAAATGGTCATGAAGAACCTAGGGGCAAGACGGGAATAAAGACGCAGACCTAGTAGAGAATGGACTTGAGGATATGGGGAGGGGGAAGGATAAGCTTCCCCCTCCCCCTTCCTTGAGGGGGAAGGACAAAGTGAGAAAGTGGCATGGACATATATACACTACCAAATTTAAAATAGATAGGTGGTGGGAAACAGTCGCATAGCACAGGGAGATCAGCTCGGTGCTTTGTGACCACCTAGAGGGGTGGGATAGGGAGGGTGGGAGAGAGGAAGTCACAAGAGGGAGAGATATGGGGATATATGTATGTATATATATATGTATAGGTGATTCACTTTGTTATAAAGCAGAAACTAACACACCATTGTAAAGCAATTATACTCCAATAAAGATGTTAAAAAACAAAAAACAAAAGCCTCTTTTGAAGGCATATCCAATTCCCCCATTTCCTCAGTTGATTGATTCCAATGACGTATAGACTCTGAACAACATCCATGCCTTTTAAAGACTCCACTACTTTGTCTCTCAGCCTCGAGTAAAACTGGAATAATTGGATGGATGGTTTTAACCCTTTCTTTCTTTCTTTCTTTCTTTCTTTCTTTCTTTCTTTCTTTCTTTCTTTCTTTCTTTCTTTCTTTCTTTCTTTCTTTCTTTCTTTCTTCCTTTCTCTTTCTTTCCTTCATCATTCCTCCTCCCTCCTTCCCTTCTTTTCCTCATTCCTTTCTTCCTTCTTTTATTCACAGGGCAAATCATTATTAAGTACTTACTATGTGTCAAGTACTGGCTAGGTGACATGTATATGAAACAGACCTGGCCCCTGCCTTCCAGGAGCTCACAATCTATGGGGGTATGCAGGCTAGTAAATTGATAATTATGATATAATGTGATAAGTACCAGGATAAGTGAAGTATGGGATTTTCTGTAAGCATGAAAATTGTACTTATCCAAAATCAAAGTAAAAAGAAAATAAAGCTGAAGCTTGGTGAATAAATATGAGCTGGTCTATTGGTTATTATATGGTAAAATGCTTTTTGAGTTTATTAACTGAGTGTTTCTATTTAGCTACTCTGTGGAAAATGAATTTGGGGAGGAGCAAAACTGTAAGAAAGGCTACCTGTTAAGAGATTTTTGCAGTAGTTCATGTAAGAAATAATGTTATTTTTATTTAAGGTGAGTATGAAAAGAAATTGATAAACTGAAGACTTATTAAAAAGGTCGAATCAGGGCTTCCCTGGTGGCACAGTGTTTAAGAATCCACCTGGCAATGCAGGCGACATGGGTTCGAGCCCTGGTCTGGGAAGATCCCACATGCCACAGAGCAACTAAGCCCGTGCACCACAACTACCAAGCCTGCGCTCTAGAGCCCGCCAGCCACAACTACTGAGCCCACGCACCACAACTACTGAAGCCTGCGCACCTAGAGCTCATGCAGTTCAACAAGCGAAGCCACCTCAATGAGAAGCCCATGCAGCGCACGAAGAGTAGCCCCCACTCACCGCAACTAGAGACAGCCTGCACACAGCAACGAAGACCCGATGCAGCCAAAAATAAATAAATTTTAAAAAGAGATAGAATCAACCTGAGTCAGCAGTTGATTAAATGTAGGAGATGAGGGAGAAGGTGGAATCAAAGATGACATCCAGATTATTAATTGGACAATTAGATAGACAGTGGTGACATTTGTTGGGACAGGGAACACAGAAAAACCGATTTGAGATGTGAGGATAGAGTTGAGTTCAAATATGGATGTGTTGTATATGAAATGGGAGATAAATATCCAGGTGGAAGTGTTCAGTAAGCAACTGGATAGTTAATCTGGAACCTAGGAGAAATATCTAAGAGAAGTGATAGAGATTTGAGAGCCACAAACTGAGATAGTTGTTCCAATTATGACAGCATATGAGATAATCTATGGAGAATGTGCACAGTAAGAAAAAAAAGATCCAGGATACCAACATGGACCCAACTAATATACTAGCCAATTTACAGGGGTGACACATCTCCCATACTGTATATTTTCATCTATATTTTCATCTGAATCCTTAATAGATTATGTACCCATTCATTCAATGAGGCTTTATCAAGTGCCTACTGTGGGCCATACATAGACAAGTATAAAAAATACACATGCTGTCACCATGACAACACTCATGGGTACTGAGAAAATGAAACCAAGGGCTATCATGAAGGTTCCCATTTGTCTTCAACAAAAGTGTTTGACAAATGGTCCGAAATAATCTTTTTAAAAAGAAAATCAAGTGTTGCAATCCAACTCTTTTATCAAAATTAATAAAGAAAAATGCAACCTAAGTGTCCATTGACAGATGAATGGATAAAAAAGATGTGGCACATATATAAAAAGGAATATTACTCAGCCATAAAAAGAAGTGAAATTAAGTTATTTGTAGTGAGGTGGATGGACCTAGAGTCTGTCATACAGAGTGAAGTAAGCCAGAAAGAGAAAAACAAATACCGTATGCTAAACATATATATGGAATCTAAAAAATAAAAAAAAAGGTTCTGAAGACCCTAGGGGCAGGACAGAAATAAAGACACAGACATAGAGAATGGACTTGAGGACACAGGGAGGGGGAAGGGTAAGGTGGGACAAAGTGAAAGAATAGCACTGACATATATACACTACCAAATGTAAAATAGATAGCTAGTGGGAAGCAGCAGCATAGCACAGGGAGATCAGCTCAGTGCTTTGTGACCACCTAGAGGGGTGGGATAGGGAGGGTGGGAGGGAGACACAAGAGGGAGGGGATATGGGGATATATGTATACATATAGCTGATTCACTTTGTTATACAGCAGAAACTAACACACCATTGTAAAGCAATTATACTCCAATAAAGATGTTTAAAAAATAAATAAATAAAAAAGAATTTAAAAAAGAAAATGAAAATATAGAAATGGTTTCAATTGCATTGCCTGTAGTAGAATATAGAGATATCATGATACAATTTTTTGTGAAAGACAAAATTCAACTCAGGTCTTGTACCACAATAGGTAGAGAAAATGAAATCTAGCTTGTCTGTGCCATTGCATCAGATTGCTTATGGCTCCACTCATGGCATACTTCATGTCATCATTGAGAGGGTGTTTGAAGAACTTGTTTGCACTGATTAAGCACTATGCTTCAAGAAGTTTCCTGGAACCATCCTACACAATGATGACGATAATGATAATTTAGCCTTCAATTGATGACCCAGAGTCACTATATTAATCAGGTATAAAACCCTTCATACTGGGATAAACTTTGTTCAGAGAATTTTGCCTTTTTTTATCAGTTAGGATGTATACTGTTCAAGATAAAAGACAAAGTGATGACTGGAAAGTATTGTTAGCAATATTCTGTACACAGATTACCACTTTAACATCTATTGTGCTGGGTAGTCATTTATGAACATAAATATTACATTGTACCTTAAGTATAAGAAGTGTTCTGCTATAAAATATGTAAGAAATTAAAAATTTACAAAGCAAGCTGTGCATACAAATTAACAAACATGGTCATTGTTTTCTGATAAGTATTAATGATTCTAAGGAAATCAAAGGAGAACTTAGTTCAAGTTAATCATTAGAATAGGTAATAGAAATATAAACAGATTATTTTAAATAACACTTTAAAAATAAGTATCAATAGGGCCTTAACTTTAAAACACATTGTTGTTGGTTTCGACACTTTAGTGTAAGAATTTAGGAATTGTTTTGGTCCTTAATCATTTCATAGACAGATTTTATTTTATTTTATTTTTGGCGGTACGCAGGCCTCTCACTGTTGTGGCCTCTCCTGTTGCGGAGCACAGGCTCCGGACGCGCAGGCTCAGCGGCCATGGCTCACGGGCCCAGCCGCTCCGCAGCATGTGGGATCTTCCCAGACTGGGGCACGAACCCGTGTCCTCTGCATTGGCAGGCGAACTCTCAACCACTGCGCCACCAGGGAAGCCCGATTCTATATGGGAACATATAGAATAGGCAAAGTGTTACAATGCAGCCTCTATAAAACTCAAAGTTGGGTACTTAAAAGAGGAGGAAGAAAGTTTCTGAAGTGGGATATAACTTCAGTATATCATGCTCTGAAGAGCTGGCCCATGACTGTCAGCAATATCTAAAATCTGAGTGGGTAGTCTGGATTAGGTTTTGCATTACTCTATAATTTAATAACTTAGTATGACTATTATGCTATGAAGATGACCTCTTTGGGGTTCATTTATAGTAGCATCATATACAAGCACTAATTTTAATTGAATAATTCTTTTTTATGATATCTACTTTTTCAGTGTATTGTCCCAAGTCTCAGATAGATCTTGGTTTGAATTCTAGCTCTGCCACTTAAAGCTGTGTGGCTTTGGACAATCAATTTAATCTTGCTTACCCTTGTTTTCTTTATCTGTAAAATGCAGATAATTACATTATCTACATTATATAATTGTTTCGAAGATTAAATGAGGCATAGAGTGTCAAGGTAATGCATAGCACAAAATATGGTAAGCACTTGATTCATCTTATCATATCTTCTGTGATCATCTTCTGTTATCTCTGTCATTTCTCTTTTCGGGGGCAAAGAATTTTGAAAGAGTTAGCACAGGTTCAATCAGTAGTTTTTTCTATATCTACAAAACAGAGACTCCATCTAAAACGAAGTAAGATCATACAAGATTTAAGCCCTGAAATTAAGCAACTAAACACAGAAAATGAGGCAGCAGATGAATTAATTGGTTTGATGCTTTCTGACTCCTATATCTGGGTTTACACTCAAGTGTTAAAATTGTGACACACCCCCTATGTTTCCAGTTGTTACCTGCACTCAACATTTTTCACGCATTACCATCGTGGAGTATCTTTGCCAATTGGACCAGTTTATATTTCAATATGAACCCCATGGTGAGTGAGGGAGCATCTTAGAGACTCCAAAGCTATGTGAAAATCTATTAGGGCCCTTTGTAGTTCACTTTTTGGTGTTTTTGAAAGAGATGGAGGAAAATTTATATTGGAGAAGAGGTAATAGCTCAGATATTTTTAATGTCACAGTATGAGCTTTAATGGGCTGGCAGAAATGTCACCTGGAATTCTCATGATCACAGAAGCAGCAGTAATTAATTATTTCACAATGCATAATGCAGACACACCCTTAATGTCTTTGTTTTCTCCACTGCATCTCATTTCCTAATGATGTCTAGGCAGGAAGTTCTGCATGTGGAGGTCCATTGGTTGGTTGTTCAGCTAAGTTGAAGTGAAACTGGACGGAATTATGAGGTGTATAACTTTTATGTTAGAATTCATAACCTTTTCCTTTTAGAAAACTTCTCTCAGATAGCTTATGTGTTTTTTCAAAATTTTTATTGGAGTTGATTTAAAATGTTATGTTAGTTTCAGGTGTACAGCAAAGTGAATCAGTGAAACATATACATATACCCACTCATTTTTAGATTATTTTCGCATATAGGCCATTACAGGGTATTGAGTAGAGTTCCCTGTGCTATACAGTAGGTCCTTATTAGTTATCTCTTTTATATATAGTAGTGTGTATGTGTCAATCTCAGTCTTCCAATTTATCCCTACCCCTCTTACCCCCAGGTTACCATAAGTTTGTTTTTTATATCTATAACTTTATTTCTGTTTTTTGGTAAGTTCATTTGTAGCCTTTTTTTAAGATTCCACTTAGAGGGAATATCATATGACATTTGTCTTTCTCTGTCTGACTTACTTCAATCAGTATGACAATCTCTATGTTCATCCATGTTGCTGAAATGGCATTATTTCATTCTTTCTTGTAATTAATTTTTATTAGAGTATAGTTGCTTTACAATGCTGTGTTAGTTTCTGCTGTATAACAAAGTGAGTCAGCTATACATATACATATATCCCCATATCTCTTCCCTCTTGTGTCTCCCTCCCATCCTCCTTATCCCACCCCTCTAGGTGGTCACAAAGCACCAAGCTGATCTTCCTGTGCTGTGAGGCTGCTTCCCACTAGCTATCTATTTTACTTTTGGTAGTGTATATATGTCCATGCCACTCCCTCACTTCGTCCCAACTTACCCTTCCCCCTCCCCATGTCCTCAAGTCCATTCTCTACGACTGCGTCTTTATTCCTGTCCTGCCCCTAGTTTCTTCATAACCATTATTTTTTTTAGATTCCATATATATGTGTTAGCATGCCATATTTGTTTTTCGCTTTCTGACTTACTTCACTCTATATGACAGACTCTAGGTCCATCCACCTCACTACAAATAACTCAATTTCATTTCCTTTTATGGCTGAGTAATATTCCATTGTATATATGTGCCACAACTTCTTTATCCATTCATCTGTCGATGGACAGTTAGGTTGCTTCCATGTCCTGGCTGCTGTAAATAGTGCTGCAATGAACATTGGGGTACATGTATCTTTTCAAATTATGGTGTTCTTCAGATATATGCCGAGGAGTGGGATTGCTGGATCATATGGTAGTTCTATTTTTAGTGTTTTAAGGAACCTCCATACTGTTCTCCAGAGTGGCTGTATCAATTTAAATTCCCACCAACAGTGTAGGATGGTTCCCTTTTCCCCACACCCTCTCTAGCATTTATTGTTTGTAGATTTTTGATGATGGCCATTCTGACCGGGGTAAGGTGATAATTTATTGTAGCTTTGACTTGCATTTCTCTAATAATTAGTGATCTTGCCCATCTTTTCAACTGCTTTTTGGCTACCTGTATGTCTTCTTTGCAGAAATGTCTATATAGATCTTCTGCTCATTTTTGGATTGGGTTGTTTGTTTTTTTGATATTGAGCTGCATGAGCTATTTCAATACTTTGGAAATTGATCCCTTATTGGTTGCTTCATTCACAAATATTTTCTCCCATTCTGAGGGTTCTCTTTTTGTCTTCTTTATGGTTTCCTTTGCTGTGCAAAAGCTTTTGTTTCATTAGGTTCCATTTGTTTATTTTTGTTTTTATGTCCATTTCTCTAGGAGGTGGGTCAAACAGGATCTTGCTGTGATTTATGTCATAGAGTGTTCTGCCTATGTTTTCCTCTAAGAGTTTTATAGTGTCTGGCCTTACATTTTGGACTTTAGTCTATTTTGAGTTTATTTTTGTGTATGGTGTTAGGGAGTGTTATAACTTCATTCCTTTACATGTAGCTGTCCAGTTTTCCCAGCACTACTTATTGCAGAGGCTGTCTTTTCTCCATTATATATTCTTGCCTCCTTTATCAAAGATAAGGTGACCATATGTGCATGGGTTTATCTCTGGGCTTTCTATCCTGTTCTATTGATCTATATTTCTGTTTTTGTGCCAGTACCATACTATCTTGACTACTGTAGCTTTGTAGTATAGTGTGAGGTCAGGGAGCCTGATTCCTCCAGCTCCATTTTTCATTGTAAAGATTGCTTTGGCAATTCGGGTTCTTTTGTGTTTCCATACAAATTGTGAAATTTTTTGTTCTAGTTCTGTGAAAAATGCCATTGGTAGTTTGATAGGGATTGCATTGAATCTGTAGATTGCTTTGGGTAGTAGAGTCATTTTCACAATGTTGATTCTTCCAATCCAAGAACGTGGTGTATCTCTCCATAGGTTTGTATCATTTTTAATTTCTTTCATCAGTGTCCTATAGTTTTCTGCATATAGGTCTTTTGTCTCCCTAGGTAGGTATATTCCTAGGTATTTTACGCTTTTTGTTGCAATGGTAAATGGGAGTGTTTTCTTAATTTCAGTTTCAGATTTTTCATCATTAGTGTATAGGAATGCAAGAGATTTCTGTGCATTAATTTTGTATCCTGCAACTTTACCAATTTCATTGATTAGCTCTAGTAGTTTTCTGGTAGAGTCTTCAGGATTCTCTATGTATAGTATAATGTCATCTGCAAGCAGTGACAATTTTACTTCTTTTCTGATTTGGATTTCTTTTATTTCTTTCTTGTCTCTGATTGCTGTGGATAAAACTTCCAAAACTATGTTGAAAAATAGTGGTGAGAGTGGGCAACCTTGTCTTGTTCCTGATCTTATTGGAAATGGTTACAGTTTTCCACCATTGAGAATGATGTTGGCTGTGGGTTTGTCATATATGGCCTTTATTATGTTTAGGTAAGTTCCCTCTATGCCTACTTTCTGGAGAATTTTTATCATACATGTGAGTGGAATTTTGTCAAAAGCTTTTTCTCTATCTATTGAGATGATCATATGTTTTTTTCTCCTTCAATTTGTTAATATGGTGTATCACATTGATTGATTTGTGTATATTGAAGAATCTTTGCATATCTGGGATAAACTGCACTTGATCATGGTGTACAATCCTTTTAATGTGCTGTTGGATTCTGTTTGCTAATATTTTGTTGAGGAGTTTTGCACCTATGTTCCTCAGTGATATTGGCCTGTAGCTTTCTTTCTTTGTGACATATTTGTCTGTTTTTTGTATCAGGGTGATGGTGGCCTCATAGAATGAGTTTGGGAGTGTTCCTCTCTCTGCTATATTTTGGAAGAGTTTGAGAAGAATAAATGTTAACTCCTCTCTAAATGTTTGATAGAATTCGCCTGTGAAGCCATCTGGTCCTGGACTCTTGTTTGTTGGAAGACTTTTAAACACAGTTTCAATTTCAGTGCTTGTGATTGGTCTGTTTATATTTTCTATTTCTTCCTGGTTCAGCCTTGGAAGGTTGTGCATTTCTAAGAATTTGTCCATTTCTTCCAGGTTGTCCATTTTATTGGCATATAGTTGCTTGTAGTAATCTCTCATGATCCTTTGTATTTCTGCAGTGTCAGTTGTTACTTCTCCCTTTTCGTTTCTAATTCTGTTGATTTGAGTATTCTCCCTTTTTTTCTTGATGAGTCTGGCTAATTGTTTATCAGTTTTGTTTATCTTCTCAAGTAGTCACTTTTAAAATAAATAATTAATTATTTAATTTGTTTACTTTTGGCTGCATTGCGTCTTCATTGCTCTGAGCAGACTTTCACTAGTTGCAGCCAGTGGGGACTACTGTTCGTTGCGGTACTTGGGCTTCTCATTGCGGTGGCTTCTGTTGCTGCAGAGAATGGGCTCTAGGCACGTGGGCTTCAGTAGTTGTGACATGCGGGCTCAGTAGTTTTGGCTTGTGTCTTCTAGAGCACAGGCTCAGTAGTTGTGGCGCACTGGCTTAGTTGCTCCACGACATGTGGGACTTTCTTGGACCAGGGATCGCACCCATGTCTTCTGCATTGGCAGGCAGATTCTTAATCACTGCACCATGATGGGAGTCGCTATAGTTTGCTTTTTAAGTGATTCTCTTTTAGGAATATAGGGACTTAGGATAAAGTACATCAAATAAAGCAATTTTATGTAGGCCCGTATAGTACATTACCACAGCAATAAACATAATTATAAATAACTAAAAACTGTGGGTTGGAAAAAGCCTACTTTATACAGTAAACTAGAGATCCATCAAGAATTTAAGCGGTCCAACTATTTCATGGCACCCTGTCTCCACTTCAACCACAAACGTGAAAGGCTGAAGCCTGACTTATGTTATATAAAAATAAATTTCTGAAAAAAACCCTATTTTGTCTCAGAGTAAGTGAACATAAATTCTTCTACATACCCACTGTCTCCCTATAATGCCATCATGCCATGACTAGCAAAACTATAATACATTGAAAGGACAGTTCCCTCCCCATCTCATCCACAGAATTTCTCTTACATTTTCTACTTTTTTTCTTACAAAGCAGTCATAACTTAGATATCATCGCAATTCATCAGTCATCTAGTCAACCATCAGAATTCATTCTGTGGGAAAGGAAGGAAAAGCAAACAAGTAGGCAAAACCTGAGCTTTCTGCAAAATTTTATCTTTTAATACCTCTAAATAAAATCTTTAAGATGATCATTTAAGCTCAAAAGAAGCTATCTTCAGACTATGTTAGGGATTCTAATTTGTTTACGAATTCTACTACTACTGCTATACACACAGACATACACACACACGCTCACACACAAAGTACTATTTTTTAGCCCAGTGAGAATGAAAGAGGAAGATTCTTTTCAATCCATATTTGGTACATATTTTCCAACTTCAGGGGACACACACCAAAAACTGAAACTGTGATAAAAAATAAAGAAAATAAAATCAAGGTTGATAGAATTTTTTTAATTTGCATTGGAAGTTCATTTGTTCATGTTACAAATTACACTCCAGAACTTAAGTTCTGGGAGCGATCATACAGTAAGGCTGCTGCTCCTACCCCATCCTCAAACTAAAGAAGCCAGTTGCTAACAATGCAGGTTATGAACTCACCCCTTCTCTACTCTTATTTTCCCATCTGTTTTCCCATGGTGTTCTCCTCTACTCATTTGTTCTGCAACCTGAAGTGGACCTAAGTGCTCTCAATGAATAGTTCCTTTTCAGAACTCTTGTTACTGCTCAGTTTCATATCTTTAAGCAGGGATGCTAGGTAGAAGGAAGATCATTATATTAGACATCAGAAACCCTGGATTTGAAGCCTGGTTTGATTTTAAAAATTTACTCTTTATTTTTATATAGACTTCAATTTTTCTCCTGTATAACTAGATGGTTTAGATAATCGCTATATTTCCTTTAGACTCTTAACATTCCATGATTTGCAAGTATTTGCCTCATTTGCTTTCTGTGGTTTTCTTTCTAGTTTTCTCTTTTTTCCCTTTTCATAAATGGCTAGGTTAAATAATGGGATATCAGGAATTGAAAGCCCACTTAGTTGCTTAATTATGAAGTAAGGAGGGTTCATATTCTGAATAAATGAATCTACAAAACAGACAACTGCTCTGCAGAGTAAAATAATATCATCACTTCAGTAAATACAGTAATAATGATGACATTTAATTAGAGGTTCTTGATTAAATAGCTCACAAAACCAACACACACACACATATACACACACATGAACATTTGCTCACTCACACAAATATGAATTACAACAGCTAACAAATGTAAGGAGAAAATATTTCTTAGGGAGCAAATGAACAATACTTGACAGTTGTGCTACACGAGATTGTCCCAGGATAACTCTCATCCAATCTAGCTTTTACTCCTTGTTGGAAAAGAATTGTGGTTTTAAGGACAAGATAACTGTCATAGGGGTCAGTTTAGGGGGCATTCCAGGTAACTTCGTGTTGATGATGGTGATACCAGCTACCATTTATTGAACAAGTATTATTGAACTAGGAAATGTTACTATACCAGGTCTATGGGAATATCCTTATTTTACAGATAAAGAAACTAAAACTTAAGAAGACCAAGTAAAGTTACTGAAGGTTATAAAGCTATTAAGTGACTCTGATATTACTGCAGTTCTGGTGAAAAATTATGTGTTGTTTCTGCTTCATATCTAAGACTCAGTGTGGCGGATGCAATGGAATATAAAACAGCCAATTGTGGGCTTCCTTGGTGGCGCAGTGGTTGAGAGTCCGCCTGCCGATGCAGGGGACACGGGTTCGTGCTCTGGTCCAGGAAGATACCACATGCCACGGAGCGGCTGGGCCCGTGAGCCATAGCCACTGAGCCTGCACGTGCGGAGCCTGCACTCCGCAACCGGAGAGGCCATAACAGTGAGAAGCCCGTGTACCGCAAAAAAAACCAGTCAATTGTTCCTCAGGAATCTTCCCCATGCCCCTCATTTTTTCTCTTTCAGTAGACTTTACATTACAAAGTTTATCCATTTTCTTGAGAGTTTTCGTGTAAAGTCTGCATGAACCTTTGCAATCCACCTCTATCTCCTATCACTTTTGTTGTCTCTTTGACTGTCCCACTCTGTCAACATGTCTCTGTGTCTCTCTTAGTCACTCTCTCTCTCTCTCCCTCTCTCTCCAGATTTCTCTCTAGTAAGAGAGAAAATGAAGTCACTAGGCTGAAAAGATACATAAATGTGGAACCTAACACTACATTAGTTTACAAACCCAGTAAGAAACATCTGTGAACATGCAACTGTATGCAACTTGCTGTCCATTGGCTGTTTAAAGCTCATAAATGCAGAGATTAGAATGGTGGTTGCCAGGGACTGGGGGTGAGGGAAATGTTAGTCATAGTACGATGTTTCAATTACGCAGGATGAATAAGTTTGGAGAGCTGATGTACAGCATGCTGACTATCCTTAATAATACTGTACTGTATACTTAAAATTTGCTAAGAGAGTAGATCTTAAACTTTCTCACCTCCCAAAAAAGTAACTATGTGAGGTGATAGATATGTTAATTAAGTTGACTGTGGTAATCATTTTTCAGTGTATACATGAATACACAGTGTATACCAAAATATCACATTTTACACCTAAAATATACACAATTTTAATTTTTCAATCATACTTCAATAAATCTAGGGGGAAAAGTAGAAACAAAAAAAGGTGGTCTGAAGAGGTGATAATTGAGCAGAAATCTGATAGAAGAAAGTTATCAAGCCATGCAAAAGTCTGAGGGGAGAGTTTGCACAACATAAAGGAAAACAAGTAGAAAGAATTTAAATCAGAGAATGAGTTTTTGTGTTCTTGGAACAGTACGAATGCCATGGGGGTTGGAGAAGATTGAGTGGTGGGAGCTGATGGGAAACAGGTCAGAGAGCTTAAATAATGTAAAGTCTTGTAAGCCACAGTAGACGAGTTTGGAGTTTATTCTCAGTGCAATGGGAAGCAATTGGAGTATTTAAAGAAGGAGAGTGGCATGACATGGTGTGTGTTTCTAAAAGATT
Organism: Globicephala melas; assembly: GCF_963455315.2. NCBI lineage: Eukaryota > Metazoa > Chordata > Mammalia > Artiodactyla > Delphinidae > Globicephala > Globicephala melas. Next base: position 56,189,745 of record NC_083335.1, read on the forward strand.
GATCTAATTTCTGTGTAGTGGATAGAATGTAGGGGGTCAAGAGTAGAAGCAAAGAGACCTGTGAAGGGCTACTGAAAGTATGTAAGCAAGTCTAGGCAAGAGTTGATAGTGGCTTGGACTGGGGATATAGTAGTGGAGATGGTCAAAAGTGTCTTGATTTTGGATAAAATTTGAAGGTAAAACTGACGCGTCTTGTTGATGGATTGGATTAGAATAAAGATGTGAAAAAAAAGAAGTGTCAAAAATGACTCCTAGATTTTTTAACTTTAGCAGTCTGGTAAATGGTAGTGACATTTATTGACTCAGGAAGTACTGGAGGAGGAGCCAGTTTGAGATGGGGATAATTGAAAGTTCTATTTGTCCATACTAAGTTTGAGTTGCCTCCAAGCAGAGTTTTCATAGGCAGTTGGATATATAAGTCTTGGGGAAAGGGGGTGAGGCCAGAGATGGATATATATTAAGCAACCACTTTTTGATAGACTCTAGATTAAGAACCATGAGGTGCATACTAAAAATATAATAATAAAAGGCACTGCCAATCAGGAAACCTCAATGGAATTCATAACATATAACATAGGTCTGCAGGACAACCTTTGGAATGTTTACAAATATAAAGGTTTGTACAGGTGATTATAAATTAATATAAATTAACATGTTTACCAAGGTGGTAAAAAATGAACATTTATTTGAAGACAAGGTGAGGCTAATGTAGAGTTTCCTGAAAGGTCTGGGAAAGTAAGGTTAATGAAAAGGCATGATTTGCTTCTTCTTGATAAAGACCTTGTAACTGAGATTGTATTGTGTAGAGTTAATTTAAATATTTGCCATTTCATACGTTTAAGATCACAAAAAGGAAGTGAGTGGTACATTTAGTGTTTGGGTTGTTTTTAATGTACTTGCCATTCTGGTTTCACTACCTTTGTTAGAGGGAAAATAGAAAACAGGTAACTCATGTAGTCTTATTGCAATTATCCAGATTCACAGTAAGCTAACCCAGGAAACTGGAACAATAAACCTGTCACTCATTTAGTCAAGTGCATGAGATCATGGAACCAATGAGAAGTGCGGCTTGAATAAGAGTTTGGGAACTACACCAATTAGATAGAGGATGCTTTACATTAAGCACTGTTCCACAGTTTTGCTTAAAAGTGGCTTCAGCTGCAACCTAACTGTTTCCTATGGGAATCAAATTTTCTCCTTTAACTTTGCCTCCATTCTCCCTCACTCACACCATGATGCAGATAAGTATGGACATACATAAAGATATCTCTAGCACACACAACAAAAATAAGAATAAATTATACTAGAACAGTTTCTTCAATAAATGATGTTGAGAAAACTGGACAGCCACATGCAAAAGAATGAAATTTGACCATTATCTTAACACCATACACAAAAATGAACTCAAAATGGATTAAAGACTTGAATGTAAGACCTGAAACCATAAAATTCCTAGAAGAAAACATAGGTGGTAACTTCATTGACATTGGTCTTAGTGATGTTTTTGTGGATCTGACTCCAAAGGCAAGGGAAACAAAAGCAAAAATAAAAAAGTGGGACGACATCAAACTAAAAAGCTTCTGCACAACAAAGAAAACCATCATCAAAATGAAAGCCTAACCTACTGCATGGGAGAAAATATTTACAAATCATATATCTGAAAAGGAGTTAGTATCCAAAATATATAAAGAAGTCATACAACTCAACAGCAAAAAAACAACAATCCAATTAAAAACTGGGCAGAGGAGCTGAATAGATATTTTTTCTGAAGAAAACATACAGATGACTAATAGGCACATGAAAAGATATTGAACATCACTAATTATCAGGTAAAAGCAAACCAAAACCATGAGATATCACCTCGCACCTGTTAGAATGCTTATTATCAGAAAGACAAGGAATAACAAATGTTGGAGAGGATGTGGAGAAATGGAACATTTGTGCACCATTTTTGGGAAGGTAGATAGGTGCATCCACTATGAAAAACAGTATGGAGGTTCGTCAAAAAATTAAGAATAGAACTACCATATGACCCAGCTATTCCACTTCTGGATATTTATCTGAAGAATACAAAAACATTAATTCAAAAAGATATATGCACCTCTATGTTCATTGTAGCATTGTTTACAATAATAGCCAAGATATGGAAAATCTAAGTGTCCACTGATGAATGAATGGATAAAGAAGATTGGTATATATATATATATATATATATATATATATATATATATATATATATACAATGGATTATCACAGTCATAAAAAAGAACGAAATTTTGCCATTTGCAACAATGTAGATGGATTTGAGGCTCTTATGTTAAGTGAAATAAGTCAGATGGAGAAAGATAAACACAATATGATTTCATTCGTATGTGAATAATCTAAAAAAACAAAATGAGTAAACAAAGCAAAACAAAACAAAAATAAACTCATAGATACAGAGAACTGATTGGTGGTTACCAGAAGGAAAAGGGGTGGAAGATGAGTGAAATGTGTGAAAGGGGTCAATTGTATTATGATGGAAGGTAACTAGACCTTTGGGAGGTTGGTGATCACTGTGTGGTGTATACAGGTGTTGAATTATAATACTGTAGTGTACACCTGAAACTTGTATAATGTTATATACCAATTTACCCTAATTTTCAAAAGTATACTAGAAAGTGCTTTAGTGCATTGAAATGAAAATATGCAATCTCTTGCGATTTACAGATTTATAGGTGCCTGAGAGTAACAGATGAATTTCAAGAGATCAAGGTTGGGAAGGATGTCTTCCTCTGCACCATGTTTTGTTTTTTTTTTCCTTTGAGGGAAGGGTGGGAAGCAGTGGGAATAAAGACTAAAAGCTTGGGAAACACTAGCATAACACCAGGCACCCCAATCTGTTTCCTTGATGACCATTATAAATCAGTAGTCATGGCTTAGTCTTTAGTTGCTATCTTAACATCTACTTCGTTTTCTGCCACTCTCCAGGCAGTGTACTCAACTCTGTGCTCCTCTTTGTTTCTTGCTGCTGCTTATAGTAAGGACCATATCTTATTCATCTCAGTAGCTCCAGCACTTAGAACAGAGCTCTGCCTTGAGCAAGTATTCTAATGCTTGTCTTGAGTCCTACTTTGTGCCAGGAATTATTCTCAGTGTTACAAACAGGGGACAAGACAGACAAGGTCATTACCCCAAAAAAGCATAAATTCCAGATGGAGGGTGGAGTAGGGGGAATGAATAAGAAAATAAGTATAAAATATCTCAGTGAGTGATATGTTATGAGAAAACTAATATAGGGTATTGAGGTAGAAAGAAAGAAGCTTATCATTTTAAGTAGGATAGTTAAGGAAAGGCTTCTCTGTGGGGAGATTTTAGCATAAACTTGAATGAAGTTAAGAGGAGGAGTCATGCAGAGATCTGCAGAGATGGTTGTGAGGTTGTATTATAGGCATAGGGAACAAGTCCAAAGGCCCTAAGGCCTGTAAGGCATGCATACTGTGCTCTTAGAACAGCAAGGAGCCCAGTGCAGTTGAAGCACAACCAGGACAGGAAAAGTGCTAGGTGGTAATGTTGAAAAGGTTGGGGGTCAGATCATGTAAGACTTATAGGCAAGTAAGTGTAATGGGAAGGCAGTAGAATATTGGGCTTTGAGAAAAGGAGGGAGGGAGCATGAGCACATCTAATTTGTACTCTGGCCAATGTGTGAGTAGCTGACAAGAGTGGGGGATAGGGAGTGGGCATAAGAGGAATCCAAGAGATCAACTAAGAGGCTAGTGCTGATGGTAGCTTGCACTAAGTAGTTGTGGTGAAATTGGTGAGGAATGGTCTGATTTGAGATATATTTTGAAGGTTATCCAGCATCTACTGAGATTTCACAGTTCTTTATTTCCCAGCTCTCCTTATTACTGCCACATCTGCTGATCAAACCATGGACTCATCTTTGCCTAGGAATGGTTGACTCCTGAAATTTTAAACTTTATTATCCCACTCTATGACTATAATAACCTCTAACCTTTCTGTTCTCTCCTTTCCTTCCTTCTGCGACACTCATATTCCACCTTATGAATATCTCTGGTCTTTTGACTCCCCATAGCTTTTCTATCAGATTACCAGACTCCTTTGATCTTTCCTTCCTCCATCCCTCAGCCCAGACAGCACCATCCACCATCTCATCTACTACCTGACATCCATTCACAAGACTCTTCCTTCTATCTATCCCTCCTTTCAAGTCACCTACAAACTCCCATGTCTCCAGTCTCAGCAAAATATCTCACCTCCTTCATAAGCCACTAGGCTATAATCTCTAAGTAAATCATTCCATACTTATAGACTTATCTACATCCATACCCATTTTCTCCTGTTTTCCATCTTCCTGTTCTCTCTTCCTGTTCCAGTCTAAATAATCCCTTTGCCTGTGCTTTGTATATTATCCTCTCCCATTTTTTTAGAACCCAAAGTCCATCACATATCCCCTCCCTCAAGCTTCCCCAGAGAATTCCCCCCCCCAATCCTCTATTCTCTCTGTCATATGTCTTACTTTCTCTATAGCCATTGTGTAGAAATAGTACTTTAAATTCACCACTGCTTCTCTCTCATTGTCTGTCCACTCTTCAGCCTCCTTGGATTTGGCTTCCACATTGTAACTCCACTGAAATTTCTTTTTTTTTTCAGATGGAGACTTTTTATTAAAGTATATGGTATACTCAGAAAAGATGCAAAAACCATAGATCATTAGATTTTTCACAAAGTAAATGCATCCTGGTACGCAGAACCCAGATCAGGAAACAAAATAGTACCAGAATCCCAGAAAGTCCTTCATGTCTCTATCAATGTAATAACTCCCCAGCAGTTATCCTACCCACACTTTTAATATCATAGATTGTTTTGCTTCTATCTGAACTTTATATAAATGGAATCCTACAGCATGGGCCTTTATGTATCTGTCCCCTTTTCTCAACATTATTTTTATGAAAACCATCCATGTTGTTGCAAGTAGTTGTAGTTTGCTCATTTCCATTGCTGTATAAAATTCCATTATGTAAGTATCATCATAACTCACTTATGTATTTCTACTGTTGGTAAGACATTTGGACTGGTTTTTTTGTTTTGTTTTGTTTTGTTTTGCTGTACGCGGGCCTCTCACTGTTGTGGCCTCTCCCGTTGCGGAGCACAGGCTCCAGACGTGCAGGCTCAGCGGCCATGATTCACAGGCCCAGCCGCTCCGCGGCATGTGGGATCTTCCTGGACCGGGGCACGAACCCGTGTCCCCTGAATTGGCAGGCGGACTCTCAACCACTGCGCCACCAGGGAAGCCCTGGGCTGTTTTTGATATTTGTATATTACAGATAGTGCTTCTGTGAATACTCTCAACTGGGTCTTTTGGTGAACATGCCTATATTTGTAGGATAAATTCTAAGAATAGAATTGGTGAGTCAAAAGATGCATGCCTTCAGCTAAGCAGGCATTTTTCCAAAGTGGTCTCCACCATCAGTGTTCCAGAATTCCAGTTGCTCCTTATCACCATACTTCATGCCATGTCTTTGACATTTTAGCCATTTTGGTAGGTCTATTCATGAGTGCAATGTGGTCTTAGTTTGTATTTCTCATGACTAGTGTTGTTGAGCACTTGTTAATATATTTGTTGGCAATTTGGATAAAGCGAGTCGATTTTCATGAATATTAAGTAGGTAACATAGGTGGTATGTGAAGATGGCAGATATCCTACAGGTGATAATTAAATGACTAAAATTGAGTAAACACTGCTTTCATTAAAGAATCTTTTACTAATTGATATATTCTATTTCTTTAACAAAACTTTTGCTCTGGTAAATTCAATTTAATAAAAGCTTATTGAGAGCTCATTATGAATAACCTCTTATGCAGAATGGAGTCAGGCCACCAAAGTCTATATCATTGAAAGCTGCCCAGAGGAGACCACATCTAAGCCGAGTCTAGAAGCAGGAGCAGGGTCTGACTGTGGGGCAGAAAGTGGAAGCTAATGTACTGGAAAAGCTTGAGTAAAACGTGTAAGTGTGAATGTGTATGAAACTTTTAGGAAATTCCAAATTTGCAGGTGTGGCTACCATAACTGATAAAGAAAATTGCCAACTAGCTTTCCATAGGGAGTAAAGACTTGAAAAATGACACATTAGCCTCCAGAAGAGCCAAGGGTCCAGAGTAAGCTGGGCTTAGGGTTCTCCACTGAAATTTCTTTTGCTAGGGTCACAATGGGCCTTCCAGCTGCCAAACTGAATGGAGAAATTTTAGTGTTTCAATAAAAAACATACTTTTTTGTCCAGCATACAAGTCCCTTGATGCTGTGGCCCTTACTTACATTTCTAGGTTCATCTCCCTACCTCCATCTACAAACCCTACCCTCCAACCACACTCAACTATTTGCAATTCAAGTGTACAATGATTTTTTGCCCCCAAATTTTTGTATATGCTGTTTCTCCCTACTAGAAATCTCTTCTCTACCTGATGAACTTCTGTTTCAAGACTGGACTTAATGTAACAACCAGATGAAAGGTTATGAGATCTCCCTAGTCAGAGATTAACACTTCTCCTGTACTACCATAGTGCTTTATACATACAGCACTCATCATATCACTGTAATATTTCATTTACAAGTCTTTCTTCCCTCCAGTCTGTGAGACCCTGGCGGCAGGGAGGAGACAACGTTCTAATTATATCTTTATTTCCTCAGAACCTAGAATGACATATTTGATGTTTAGTAAATATTGATTAATAAACAAATGAATTACTATTATTAGTAAAAATTTATTCAGCATCTACTGTTCTCAGGCACTGTGCTAGGTACAGGATAAGTCAAACAAAGTATATGACATGATTTTGGTCCTCAAGTGGACTCTAATCTAATTAAGGTAACAGAATGAATAAAAAAACAGATATACAAATAAATAACAACATAGGTACCCTGCAGTAAGTGCCAAATGTGATAAGGACAAGAGCTATGGGACTATGAATGAAGGAGGACTATGAAGAAGGAAGAAGTAGTCTGGGCTGGAACAGTCACAGAAAGCTTGAACATGGTCTCAAAAGATTGACAGAATTTTGTTAAATAAAGTGAAGAAATGACTGTTTTGACAGAAAATATGGAATGAACAAAGACACCAAGGCAGGGATTCAAGGGCTGTGTTCAGGGAACTGGAAGTAGAAATATCTTATAAGAGTGGAAACTTCAAGACACAGTTCTACCACTTTCTCACTGTGTTATCTTGAGCTTTCTCACCAGTAAAAGTGGATTATAATGCTGCTTACCTCATAGTGTTGGGAAATTATATGTGTGTGTGTGTGTGTGTGTGTCTGACCCATAGTAAGCACTAAATAATTACTGGCTGTAAATGCTGGAGTGGTTTTTACTTTAACCACTAGTTCATGGAACATTCACCCTTGAGCAGAGGAGTGTCCCATATAAAATGTTGTTTTAGGAAGATTGACGTGAAAGTGTTGTATAGGATAGATTTAAAGGTAGAAAGACCAGTTAATAAGCAACTGCAATAGTCAAGAAGTGAAGTTTTGAGGCTCTAAATAACGTGCTTACAGTGGGAATGAAACATAATGAGGCACTGCAAAGACTCTAAAGGACTTGGTGATTAGATATTGGAGGTAAGGGAAAGAGAAGAGTCAGTGGGACGCCAACATTTTTAAGACTGGCTGAGATAATGATAGTGATACTGACAATGTTGGGTTAGTTGACAGGGGAAAACAATATCCTATTATTGGTTTAATTTTTACCTTTGATTTCCAGTGAGGGTGATTTTTTCCCAGATATTCACTAATTATTTGTATTTTTGTGAATTATTTGCTCAAGCATTTTACCCATTTTTAAGTATTAGCATATTATTTGATGGTTTAAATCAAGGCCCTTTAAAAAACCCTCATCAACCAACATTTCAAAACTTATATCCTATTTCTACAGTCTCTGTGGAGGAAGAACACACATTGCTGATCTTCATGTTATATGCATTTTATAACCTTTTAACCATTAACTTTTCTCCTCTCTGTTGGCCATGAAGCTCTATGTAACTGTGACTGATTATACTCCCTTCTGTTCGTTTACTGTTCACTCAAGGAGGCAAAGTTATGCCAGTCATACTACCCTCCCACCAAGGACAACTCCGTTATACCATCCTAATATTCCTCCTGAAACAAAATGATAGGATCATTGGTCCTTCATACAAGGGACAGAATAAGTGGTAGTGTTAAGCCGTTTCATTTTGTTTTATGCTAGAAAGTTCTGCTTTGTTGACTTATTTTAATATTTCTAAATTGATAACCTTTCACTTTGCTGCCTCTTTTGGAAATGATGACATTACAGGTATTGCTGAGTGGATACAAATGTCTACCCAGTTTTTAAAAATGTATTAGAATAGCCTTGCAAATAGTCACTCGACCAGGGCAAGGAACAACTTACTCCAAGCAAATAGAGAAGAATGACAATTGCCATTATTTTACTACTTATGTGTGTGCTGCATAGAAAATGGCCTGAGAGTGTGGTGGGGAGAGAAGGTGTGAACTGTTCACAATATTTTCTATTTATTTTAATGTTTTACACTTACATTAAAATTTGTTAAATTTCTTACTTGCCTCCTTTGAAAAAAGAACATGCACCAACATTTAAACTACTTCCAAGTCTCTCTTGGGAATAAGAAGCCTTATTCTTATAAGACTGTTTATAAGTCTTATAAGAACAGTCTGCAGCTGTTTCTTATGCTTTCATTCCACTGACTATTTTTGTCACAGTCTTCTCACCTCTGTGCTATCCTGTTACTCCTAAGGCATATTGTGTGTGTTCAAACTGCTCTTACCCATCACCCAGTGCCGTGTTCTTCCCTTGTGTGTTTGGGGCTTTGAGGGGGGTTGTTTTGCTTTGTTGGTTAGGAAGTCTTGGACAAGAGATTTTCAATTCAAGTGCTTTGCTGTTCTAGTACAGCAAGCTTCATTTGTGATGTAATTATGAAAGAAGCATGCTTTTCTTGACTAGCAGAGGCTGGTGAGATGTGGCATGAAAGATTATATTGTTTATCGACTCAAGGTCAGGCTAAAGCAGTTAGTGGATTTGGCAGCAAATATTGCTGACAACAGCAGGAAGACTACCTCATCTGGAACACAGTGTGTGAATATCGTTTATGATTTCTAAGCTAGCTCTCCTTTTACATAGAGTGAATTTCTTTGTTCTAACATTGTTTCAAAAAAGGATTTCACCCAGCAGGCTAGGCATAGCTATTCTGCTACATTTGTTACACTGAAATCTCCTCACCATGTTTCTAAAAATGTTTACATTGAAAAGAAAATGTCATTTCAACATGAAACATCACACAGGAGCAGCAAAACTTGAATTGGAAACTATGGATGACCCTTCTGGCACAGCTGAGTGGGAAAAAACAGTCACACTGCTGAAATGGCAAAGCTTTCAACTTGATGTGATTCGTGAGGCATTGGTTTATAGTGCAGATAATGGAATAAGAGACCGGGTTATTTACTCTTGCAATAAGTGATGTTAGGGGCTGTTGCGGGTAGGGAACAGAAGTAAGTTCTAAGAAAAGTAGCCCCTACATGGAGCTTAGGTGTCCCTCTGTGAAAGCTTAAGATAACATGTTTCTTCAAAATCATGTAATCATTACCTTGGAAAGAGCCTTAGATGTCCGCTAGAGCTTATCAGAATAGTGACCTACTGTAGGGGCTCCTTAACTATTTGTTTCATGATGGACTTGATAAATGGATGAATGCATAAATACACCACATTCAAGAATCCCTTCTACAGAGTTTACTTCCAGGTGGTCATCCAGCATCTGTCTGACTACTTCAAGTGACAAGAAACTCACCACCACCTGAGTAATCCATTCCAACTTTGAATAACTCTGATTATTAGAAAGCTTGTCCTTATAGAACTAAAATGAGTCTCCTTGTGCCTTCTACCTATTTATCTCTCCTACTGGTAATGCTTGGAGTCATGAAAAGTAAATTTAATTATTCTTCACTAACTCTTAATATTTTGGAAGGCTATCATTATCTCATCTTCCCCACTCCAAGTTTTCTCCAGTCCTCGTATTGGTTCCAATATTTCTACCCTCCTCAGTAACTTTCATATGGGCATACTGTTCCAGATGTGATTTGACACAAGTAAAGTAGGACTATCGTATTTCTTGTTAATAATAATAATAACTAGTGTATGAATGTTTATACTTAACCCAGTGCCAAGCGTTTTACATGGATTTTCTCATTTTGCAAGAGCCCTATGGGGAAGGTATCATCATCATCATTATTATTTATTATTATTATTATCCCGATTTTACAGATCTAGACACTAGGCTCTTACTAGTGCCACCTAAAATTCTATTCACTTTTTTGTTTTGTTTCATTTTGTTGTATTAGTTGGTTCAAAGGATGTTTGTGATCAATAAAATTCTATATCTTTTCCCCCATGAATTGCTGTCAAATTTCTCTCAGGTCTCTGATTTTCTAAACTAAACACAGAACTTTACATTTATACTTACTACATTTCTTTTTATCAATTTCATATCATTTTTCTTCCTCTTCTTTTTTCTGGATGGGTGTGCATTTTTTCTAGCATTTTCATAAAGTTCTATTTTGATCTAAACATTCAACATCTTTTACAATATTGAGTTTATCATTCAGAATGTTTACTATCCTTCCCAGCTTTGTTACTTTTACATACATGATAAACTTGCTTTCTGCATCTTCATCCAAATAATAATAAAAATGCCAAAGAGAACAGCATTCTGTACGACAACATTTTAGAGGTCTTTCCAGAATAACACAAATCAACCCTGTTGAAGTTCAGTTGTTCAATCCAGCTTTTCTTTTGTCATCTTATTTACTAGGACATCATGAGACACTTTGTCAAATGAATTGTTGAGAATAAGATATACTATATCTGGGGCATTTCCTTTACTACCTATCTTGTCACCCCATCAAGGAAAGAAACTCAAGAAAATAGACTCATTTGGTATGACTTGTTACCACCAGACCTTTGCTGTCTCCTAGAGCTCGTCTAAGTATGCATAAATCATCCACAATATTATTTTCTTGACTTCTTTAAGGATCAAGGTTAAATCTGGTTGTCAATTATTTCCAGAATCAAACACTCCAGGCTTTTGGCATCTACAGATTTTCATGATTTGCTCAAGATTACTAAGAGTGGTTCAGCAATCCAATCAGTAAATTTTTTTCTATTTAATTTGTCTGAGTTGAGTTAAACCTATAAAATGGGGCTCAGTGATACCTTGCTATTGTCCCCTATGTCTCATTCTTCTCTTCTTTAGTTACTTCAAAGATATAGGCTGATTTTTGGTATTGACTTCTTAATTCTCTTCCTGTCCTATCTTGTTTTTCACTGGGCAAGACAAATATATACATTGTTGGCAATTATCTAAACAAAAATGGATTCTAAATGAGAATGTTCTCAAGGTAGGAGGAATTTTTTAATATTTAGATGGTGCCATCTTCTCTCACTTTTATTTACAATCAAGGGAGAATAAATCTGATGTCATCTAAGCACATTAAACACATTTGATTCTATGAACCATTGTAAATCAAAATCTATGTTTATAAGAAAGGAAAACATTGGAATGGGGGAAGTCACCAAAGTAAAAAGTGAGACACCAAAACAATGTGAAATAAATCCAATAAAATAACAAAAGAAGTCTCAAAAGCAAGCAGAAAAAACTATGAGACATAACAGAGACAAAGATCTTACAGTTGATGATGAATGGACACTGGAAGGAGCAACACTGTAATGAATTAAAAGTCAAAAATAATTGAGTTATTAGATATCTCAGAAATCACAATGAGGGACTTGGGAATAATGAAGGTAAATTTTTATAGAAATTGAGGGAAAACCTGAAGTGACTTTTTGGCCATACAATTTCCATAGTAGCAATACTAGTATTTCTTCTCCCTGTAATTCTTTTTCCCAAATTCTAAAGGGATGAATAATGTCTTGTATCTGAAAATGATTTTATTTATCTTGCTCTTAATTCATCTGCAAAAGGGTCCCAATCAACAAGAGTGTGGTAGGACTGAGCGTGTCATAAGGATGAATGCCTGGAGCATGAAGAAATATATAATGAGAATGTGGTCCCAAAGCTAGATAGCAGGCAGTTCTATTCCATTTGGCCCCAGACCACTAGTGAAAACCCAAATCATGGTGTCTTAATCCTTCTAACACACAAATGCATAATTACATACACTTCTAATTCTTCCCTGACTTCCAGGGACCCCATCATCTTTTGGTCTTAGTTACAGGACCTGACATCCAGTTGACTGAGGTTTACCCTCCTCACCAGTTTCTCAAAATTGTCTTACCCTAAGTTATTCACACTCATGTAGAGAAGCTTTAATTATCTTCTATTTTTTGGAATCTGCATTATTATTTTTCTTCCATGAATAGGAATATTTGAGAACTGACTGCGCTATTTAACTACTAATCCATGTTTGTTTCCTCCCATCTTAGGCTGTACTTCCACAAGACCTCTTTGCTGAGCTCTGAGTCAGATAATCTTTTAAAAAAGAGACGGCATGACCTTTCATAAAATACATGATTATGGTTGTACCTATCTGAGATAAATGTCTGGTGTGTGACTGTTTTCACAAACCTAGAAAAAATTGGCTGAGAACATGCTTGGGTGTGGCACACCATCAGCTAATTACTAACACTTTGTCTGAAATTTCCCTTAATGTGGTAGAACATTCCAGTTGGAAACAAATTTCTAATGAAGTGTTTGGTAGGACAAAGGCAGTTCTTAAATTTAGGAACTCACCCTAAACAACAGTGCCCCACCTAGTTCCTTAATAAAAGCTTTATTTGCTAAATCTTACACAGGTTATGTGTTTATCTTTTAACCAGTAAGATAACATGCCAGTTTCTCATAATTTGGTAAGCTGTTCCAGGAGATATTATGAACATTGAGAAAATATTGTGTCTTAGTTCAAAATTTAGAGAAATGAGAAAATACCTAGACATATAGAAATAACTGTGAATGACCTTTGGTGTTAACTTTAATAGTAACTGAGTCAAAGATAATTTCTTAATGTTCAATTTTCAGTACCCTTATGGGCAACCATTCTACTCAATCCATGTTACTGTAACAGATAAGAATCATTCTCAAATAGCCTACAGTCAGCTTCCTTTTTCAAACCAAATAGAGATGTTAATTAAAAATAAAACATCTTTCACCCATTTGTGAGGTTGACTTTTATTTTTTAGAATAGATTTCTTTCAAGCTTTTTCTGACTAAGCACAACATTTGATTACATTCGTGCCTTTAATTGGTGTGTCAGTGCAGAAATGAATCAAATAGGCCTTTGACCTCTTTCAAAATAATTACCTTTTCAGTGATTTTAAGAAGTTAATAAAACCATGCTAGAGATAAGGCACTAGGAAAAAGGAGAGGCTAGATAAATACTATCTTCAGAATTGAGTTCTTTCAGCAGTTCCTAAAACTGCAACCTCCATGATGTGGAAAATTAATAGTCATTTATTTCCTTTCTCATTAAGTAAAGCATATGAAGCACTTAATTCAATAGCATGTGCCTGGTGATTACTTAGGTAAAGATGATAATAATGACTATTCTTTATGCAAGAAGCTTTCCTGCAGTAACCTTCAAAGTCAACTTTCATCTTGAGCTATTTCTCCTAGTGAACACATATAATTAGCATAGATTGCAATATATGTTTTTCACTACACATCTGTACTATTAGTATCTCATTAATCTGTATTCTCCTTTAAGATGATTTTAAAAATTAGGGGAAAATATATGCTTTTTAGAAAACACATTCAACAAATGGTAACTATTATTAGTAGTATTAATGTCTAATTAAGTAGTGTCCAATTCAGTAATCTGTATGTTCTCCTCAAAGAACAAAATCTGTGTTTCTTTGGGAAAGGTACAGTGAGTTGGGCACACTCATACGCTAATAGTAGATGTGCAATTTTGTGTATTTCCAAAGGGCAAATCAAAAATATTTAACAAAATAATATATACCATTTTACCCACTACAGTTAGTTTATCCTAAGGATATAATTATGAAAGGCACAAAGCCTTCTTTATAGGAATATTTATAAAATCTGTTTATAATATCAAAGTAAATGTTTAGCAACAAGAGATCTGTTGAATAAAGTCTGATACAATTTTACTACATGGCTATTAAAAACTTGAAATGTAATATGTGTTGGCATTGAAATATTTGTGAACTATTGCTAGTTGAGAAAGCAAATAACAAGACAGCATGTTCAGATTACTATATGATTTTAAATCCCTATGCATATGCATGAAAGGAGACTGGAATGACATTTGTCTTTAGGTAGTGGGATTATGGATGGTTTAATTTATTTTTTTCGTTCCTGTGTTTTCCCAGTTTTCTACAATAAGCATGTATTATTTTAGAAATTAAGGGGGAAAATATAGCAACTGGTCCCTTTTACCTGTGAAAGCATGGGCATGGAAGATGCCTGGAGGAGTTTCTACTCCAGCTTTATGATTCTTCAGCTTCCCTTCCTCTGTATTATAAAAGGTGCTGAGGAGCATTAGGTGGACTGAGGAGAGGAAGTGGGTTAAAGCTGCTGGACTATTGCTACCCTAAGTCTGACTCCCTCATTCAAGGCAGGCCCCTAGTAATCTCTCATGATAATTTGTATTTCTGCAGTGTTAGTTGTTACTTCTTTTCATTTCTAATTCTGTTGATTTGAGTCTTCTGCCTTTTTTTCTTGATGAGTCTGGCTAATGGTTTATCAATTTTGTTTATCTTCTCAAAGAACCAGCTTTTCATTTTATTGATCTTTGCTATTGTTTCCTTCATTTCTTTTTCATTTATTTCTAATCTGATCTTTATGATTTCTTTCCTTCTGCTAACTTTGGGGGTTTTATTGTTCTTATTCTAATTGCTTTAGGTGTAAGCTTATGTTGTTTATTTGAGATTATTCTTGTTTCTTGAGGTAGGGTTGTATTGCTATAAACTTCCCTCTTAGAACTGCTTTTGCTGCATCCCATAGGTTTTGGGTCATTCTGTTTTCATTGTCATTTGTTTCTAGGTATTTCTTTGATTTCTTCAGTGATCTCTTGGTTATTTAGTGGCATATTGTTTAGCTTCCATGTGTTTGTATTTTTTACAGTTTTTTTTTCCTGTAATTGATATATAGTCTCATAGTGTTGTGGTTGGAAGAGATACTTGATACGATTTCAATTTTCTTCAATTTACCAAGGCTTTATTTATGACCCAAGATATGGTCTATCCTGGAGAATGTTCCCTGAACACTTGAGAAGAAAGTGTATTCTGTTGTTTTTGGATGAAATGTCCTATAAATATCAATTAAATCCATCTTGTTTAATGTGTCATTTAAAGCTTGTGTTTCCTTATTTATTTTCAATTTGGATGATCTGTCCATTGGTGAAAGTGGTGTTTAAAGTCCCCTACTATTACTGTGTTACTGTCAATTTCCCCTTTTATGGCTGTTTGCATTTGCCTTATGTATTGAGGTGCTCCTATGTTGGGTGCATAAATATTTCCAATTGTTATATCTTTTTCTTGCATTGATCCCTTGATCATTATGTAGTGTCCTTTTTTGTCTCTTGTAACATTCTTTCTTTTTTTTTTCTTTTTTTTCTTTTTTTGTGGTACATGGGCCTCTCACTGTTGTGGCCTCTCCCATTGCGGAGCACAGGCTCCGGATGTGCAGGCTCAGTGGCCATGGCTCAGGGGCCCAGCCGCTCCATGGCATGTGGGATCCTCCTGGACCGGGGCACGAACCTGTGTCCCCTGCATCGGCAGGCTGACTCTCAACCACTGCGCCACCAGGGAAGCCCCATTCTTTATTTTAAAGTCTATTTTGTCTGATGTGAGAATTGCTACTCCAGCTTTCTTTTGATTTCCATTTGCATGGAATATCTTTTTCTATCCCCTCACTTTCAGTCTATATGTGTCCCTAGGTCTGAAGTAAGTCTCTGTAGACAGCATATATACAGGTCTTGTTGTTGTATCCATTCAGCCAGTCTATGTCTTTTGGTTGGCTCCTGAGAAATACCTCACTGGCTCCACCTCTGCCAGATGTGCTACCTTTTCCTGGACAGGGACCCTGGTCTTAAACTGTGTCTGTTTTCCTGCTCTGCTTAACAATGCTGGTCAATAAAATTCCCTCTACTGTCCTTCCTGAAACCTTTAGAGCTTAAGGACAACTCTAGCAAGAAAGCCTTGCTTTCCGTCTTCTTAGATCCTCCCTCCCCTCTCTCGAGAGTTAAAGGCACTTACCAGACAGAATAACCACCCCCCCACTCGGGCCACCTAATTAGCCTCTCCCTGTATTACCACCGAGAGAAACAAGAGCATAGAAGAGGGGCTTCCCTGGTGGCCCAGTGGTTAAGAATCCACCTGCCAGTGCAGGGGACACAGGTTCGAGCCCTGATCCAGGAAGCTCTCACATGTCATGGAGCAACTAAGCCCGTGTGCCACAACTACTGAGCCCTTGTGCCACAACTACTGAAGCCTGCGTGACGAGAGCCCATGCTCCACAACAAGAGAAGCGACCATAATGAGAAGCCTGTGCATTGCAATGAAGAGTAGCCCCCGCTCTCCACAACTAGAGAAAGCCTGCATACAGCAATGAAGACCCAAAACAGCCAAAAATAAAATAAATAAATTTATTTTTAAAACAAAGAACATAGAAGAGGAATAAATCTTTTTATAATTCTCTCACTGCTTTTACCATAAGTGTGGGAAAGAGAGGTGGCCACACATCACATCACATACCCCCATTTCCCAGAGCAAAAATTTTGTAACTGTTGGAAATGCAATGGACTTATCAAAAATACCTGAAATCAGGTACTTAATGTAAATCATGCTTCTATTTGTTCTGTGACAGTGTGAAATTCACATTTTCAATAAGATAGAGCATAAAAGCTGAGCACTATTACATCTGTGGAATCAATCAGTCTAACCACTTTAGCTAAACCATGGATGTGTCACACAATAAAACCCATACTCACATATCATGTGTTGTACTAACTTGGGGAGGAAGTTGGGTGTGAAATTCGGGGGATATCTGTTACTCTCTGATGCTACAAATGGTATTTTTGCACCTCATGTTACACTTTTCATTACTACGGTGGCTCCTTAAAGCTGCCTACTTTTTAAGTCCTCGATGCATGTGCCAGAGCCCCTGAGGGGACTGTAACAAGGACAGGGAATATGTGGCCAAGAAATAATTCATTTAACATACTAAATCTCTGGTTAAAAAAAAAAAAAAAAGAGTCCTAAAACTACATCTTTCAAGTTTCCAGTTCTAATAGAATATGTTCACCTAAACCATAAACTCATAAAATTTAATAAATACTTGTCTTATTTCCACCCACTCTGTACTTTCCTAGCCTGGAAAGATTTTTTACGGAAGTCTCTATACCTTAGATAATTTTCTTATCCACCCTATAACTTTTCCCAGAAATTTCTATTCTGTTTTACTTGACATAGTGACTAAACTCAGATATAGTGTTCCAGTTACATACATTATGGTTTTGTATTAAACAATGTTAAAGCTTTGTAGTTTTTTCCTAATACATTTATTATGTTTTTAAGACAATCCATTCTCAATATTTGTTGAGATGTAATAGACACATAAAATTATATTCGTTTCAAATGTACAACATAATGATTCAATATTTGTATATATTGCAAAATGATCAACACAATAAGTCTAGTTAACATACATCATGACAGGTAGTTACAAACTTTTTTTCTTAAATTCGAACTTTTAAGATCTACTCTCTTAATTTTCAAACATACACTACAGTATTATTAACTATAGTCACCATACTGTACATTACATGCCATGACTTATTTTATAACTGAAAGTTTGTACTTTTTGACCCCCTTCACTCATTTTGCTCACCTCTAACCCCTGCCTCTGGCAACCGCCAATGCTGTTGTTCTCTGTATCTTTGAGATTGTTTTATTGTTTTGTTTTGGTTTTGTTGTTGCTTTAGATTCCACATATAAGTGAGACCACACAGCATTTGTCTCTCTCTGTCTGACTTATTTCACTTATTTTTTTTTTACATCTTTGTTGAAGTATAATTGCTTTACAATGGTATGTTAGCTTCTGCTTTATAACACAGTGAATCAGTTATACAAATACATACATTCCAATATCTCTTCCCTCTTGCGTCTCCCTCCCTCCCACCTTCCCTATCCCACCCCTCCAGGTGGTCACAAAGCACTGAACTGATCTCCCTGTGCTATGCAGCTGCTTCCCGCTAGCTACCTACCTTATGTTTGGTAGTGTATATATGTCCATGCCTCTCTCTCGCTTTGTCAAATCTTACACTTCTCCATCCCCATATCCTCAAGTCCATTCTCTAGTAGATCTGTGTCTTTATCCCTGTCTTACCCCTAGGTTCTTCATGACATTTTTTTTCTTAAATTCCATATACAGGTGTTAGCATATGGTATTTGTTTTTCTCTTTCTGACTTACTTCACTCTGTATGACAGACTCTAGGTCTATCCACCTCATTACAAATAGCTCAACTTCGTTTCATTTTATAGCTGAGTAATATTCCATTGTATATATGTGCCACATCTTCTTTATCCATTCATCCGATGATGGACACTTAGGTTGTTTCCATCTCTGGGCTATTGTAAATAGAGCTGCAATGAACATTTTGGTACATGACTGTTTGAATTATGGTTTTCTCAGGGTATATGCCCAGTAGTAGGATTGCTGGGTCATATGGTAGTTTTATTTGTAGTTTTCTAAGGAACCTCCATACTGTTCTCCATAGTGGCTTTACCAGTTCATATTCCCACCAGCAGAGCAAGGGTGTTCCCTTTTCTCCACACCCTCTCCAGCATTTATTGTTTCTAGATTTTTTGATGATGGCCATTCTGACTGGCGTGTGATGATATCTCATTGTAGTTTTGATTTGCATTTCTCTAATGATTAATGATGTTGAGCATTCTTTCATGTGTTTGTTAGCAGTCTGTATATCTGCTTTGGAGAAATGTCTATTTAGGTCTTCTGCGCATTTTTGGATTGGGTTGTTTGTTTATTTGATATTGAGCTGCATGAGCAGCTTATAAATTTTGGAGATTAATCTTTTTTCAGCTGCTTCATTTGCAAATATTTTCTCCCATTCTGAGGGCTGTCTTTTGGTCTTGTTTATGGATTCCTTTGCTGTGCCTAACCTTTGAAGTTTCATTAGGTCCCATTTGTTTATTTTTGTTTTTATTTCCATTTCTCTAGGAGGTGGGTCAAAAAGGATCTTGCTGTGATTTATACCATAGAGTGTTCTGCCTATGTTTTCTTCTAAGAGTTTCATAGTGTCTGGCCTTACATTTAGGTCTTTAATCCATTTTGAGCTTATTTTTATGTACGGTGTTAGGGAGTGATCTAATCTCATGCTTTTACATGTACCTGTCCAGTTTTCCCAGCACCAGTTATTGAAGAGGCTGTCCTTTCTCCACTATATATTCCTGCCTCCTTTATCAAAGATAAGGTGACCATATATGCGAGGGTTTATCTCTGGGCTGTCTATCCTGTTCCATTGATCTATCTTTCTGTTTTTGTGCCAGTACCATACTGTCATGATTACTGTAGCTTTGTAGTATAGTCTGAAGTCAGGGAGCCTGATTCCTCCAGTACCGTTTTTCATTCTCAAGATTGCTTTGGCTATTCAGGGTCTTTTGTGTGTCCATACAAATTGTGAAATTTTTTGTTCTAGTTCTGTGAACAATGCCAGTAGTAGTTTGATAAGGATTGCATTGAATCTGTAGATTGCTTTGGATAGTAGAGTCATTTTCACAATGTTGATTCTCAATCCAAGTATACAGTATATCTCTCCATCTATTTGTTTCATATTTAATTTCTTACATCAGTGTCTTACAATTTTCTGCATACAGGTCTTTGGTCTCCTTAGGTAGGTTTATTCCTAGATATTTTATTCTTTTTGTTGCAATGGTAAATGGGAGTGTTTTCTTGATTTCACTTTCAGATTTTTCATCATTAGTGTATAGGAATGCCAGAGATATCTGTGCATTAATTTTGTATCCTGCTACTTTATCAAATTCATTGATTAGCTCTATTAGTTTTCTGGTAGCATCTTTAGGACTCTCTATGTATAGTATCATGTCATCTGCAGACAGTGACAGCTTTACTTCTTCTTTTCCAATTTGGATTCCTTTTATTTCCTTTTCTTCTCTGATTGTTGTGGCTAAAACTTCCAAAACTATGTTGAATAATAGTGGTGAGAGTGGGCAACCTTGTGTTGTTCCTGATCTTAGTGGAAATGCTTTCAGTTTTTCATCATTGAGGATGATGTTAGCTGCGGGTTTGTCATATATGGCCTTTATTATGTTGAGGAACGTTCCCTCTATGCCTACTTTCTGCAGGATTGTTATCATAAATGGATATTGAATTTTGTCAAAAGCTTTCTCTGCATCTATTGAGATGATCATATGGTTTTTCTCCTCCACTTTGTTAATATGGATTATCACATTGATTGTTTTGCATATATTGAAGAATCCTTGCATTCCTGGAATAAACCTCACTTGATCATGGTGTATGATCCTTTTAATCTGCTGTTGGATTCTGTTTGCTAGTATTTTGTTGAGGATTTTTGCATCTATGTTCATCAGTGATATTGGCTTGTAGTTTTCTTTCTCTGTGACATCCTTGTCTGGTTTTGGTATCAAGGTGATGGTGGCCTTGTAGAATGAGTCTGGGAGTGTTCCTCCCTCTGCTATATTTTGGAAGAGTTTGTGAAGGGTAGTTCTTAGCTCTTCTCTAAATATTTGATAGAATTCGCCTGTGAAGCCATCTGATCCTGGGCTTTTGTTTGTTGGAAGATTTTTAATCACAGTTTCAATTTCAGTGCTTGTGATTTGTCTGTTCATATTTTCTATTTCTTCCTGATTCAGTCTTGGCAGGTTGTGCATTTCTAAGAATTTGTCCATTTCTTCCAGATTGTCCATTTTATTGGCATAGAGTTGCTTGTAGTTATCTCTCATGATCTTTTTTATTTCTGCAGTGTCAGTTGTTACTTCTCCTTTTTCATTTCTGATTCTATTGATTTGAGTCTTCTCCCTTTTTTTCTTGATGAATCCAGCTAATGGTTTATCACTTTTGTTTATCTTCTCAAATATCCAGCTTTTAGTTTTATTGATCTTTGTTATCATTTCTTTCATTTCTTTTTCATTTATTTCTGATCTGATTTTTATGATTTCGTTCTTTCCGCTAACTTTGGGGGTTTTTTGTTCTTCTTTCTCTAATTGCTTTAGGTGCAAGGTTAGGTTGTTTATTCGAGATGTTTCCCGTTTCTTAAGGTAGGATTTTATTGCTATAAACTTCCCTCTTAGAACTGCTTTTGCTGCATCCCAAATGTTTTGGGTCGTCGTGTCTCCATTGTCATTTGTTTCTAGGTATTTTTTGATTTCCTCTTTGATTTCTTCAGTGATCCCTTGGTTATTAAGTAGTGTATTGTTTAGCCTCCATGTGTTTGTATTTTTTACAGTTTTTTTCCTGTAATTTATATCCAGTCTCATAGCATTGTGGTCAGAAAAGATACTTCATGCAATTTCAGTTTTCTTAAATTTACCAAGGCTTGATTTGTGACCTAAGATATGATCTATCCTGGAGAATGTTCCATGAGCACTTGAGAAAAATGTGTATTCTGTTGTTTTTGGATGGAATGTCCTATAAATATCAATTAAGTCCATCTTTTTTAATGTATCATTTAAAGCTTGTGTTTCCTTATTTATTTTCATTTTGGATGATCTGTCCATTGGTGAAAGTGGGGTGTTAAAGTCACGTACTATGAATGTGTTACTGTCGATTTCCCCTTTCATGGCTGTTAGTATTTGCCTTATGTATTGAGGTGCTCTTATGTTGGGTGCATAAATATTTACAATTGTTAGATCTTCTTCTTGGATCGATCCCCTGATCATTATGTAGTGTTCTTCTTTGTCTCTTCTAAAAGTCTTTATTTTAAAGTCTATTTTGTCTGATATAATAATTGCTACTCCAGCTTTCTTTTTGTTTCCATTTGCATGGAATATCTTTTTCCATCCCCTTACTTTCAGTCTGTATATATCTCTATGTATGAAGTCGGTCTCTTGTAGACAGCATATATATGGGTCTTGTTTTTGTATCCATTCAGCCAATCTGTGTCTTTTGGTGGGAGCATTTAGTCCATTTACATTTAAGGTAATTATCGATATGGATGTTCCTATTCCCATTTTTTTAATTATTTTGGGTTTGTTATTGTAGGTCTTTTCCTTCTCTTGTGTTTCTTGCCTAGAGAAGTTCCTTTAGCAGTTGTTGTAAAGCTGGTTTGGTGGTGCTGAACTCTCTCAGCCTTTGCTTGTCTGTAAAGTTTTTAATTTCTCCATCAAATCTGAAGGAGATCCTTGCTGGGCAGAGTAATCTTGATTGCATGTTTTTCTCCTTCATCAGTTTAAATATGTCCTGCCAGTCCCTTCTGGCTTGCAGAGTTTCTGCTGAAAGATCAGCTGTTAACCTTATGGGGATTCCCTTGTGTGTTATTTGTTGTTTTCCCCTTGCTGCTTTTAATATTTTTTTTTGTATTTAATTTTTGACAGTTTGATTAATATGTGTCTTGGCATATTTCTCCTTGGATTTATCCTGTATGGGACTCTCTGTGCTTCCTGGACTTGATTAACTATTTCCTTTCCCATATTAGGGAAGTTTTCAACTATAATCTCTTCAAATATTTTCTCAGTCCCTTTCTTTTTCTCTTCTTCTTCTGGAACCCCTATAATTCGAATGTTGGTGCGTTTAATGTTGTCCCAGAGGTCTCTGAGACTGTCCTCAGTTCTTTTCATTCTTTTTTCTTTATTCTGCTCTGCAGTAGTTATTTCCACTATTATATCTTCCAGGTCACTTATCCATTCTTCTGCCTCAGTTATTCTGCTATTGATCCCATCTAGAGTATTTTTAATTTCATTTATTGTGTTGTTCATCGTTGTTTGTTTCATCTTTAGTTCTTCGGTCCTTGTTATATGTTTCTTGCATTTTGTCTATTCTATTTCCAAGATTTTGGATCATCTTTACTGTCATTATTCTGAATTATTTTTCCGGTAGACTGCCTCTTTCCTCTTTGTTTGTTAGGTTTGGTGGGTTTTTATCTTGCTCCTTCAACTGCTGTGTGTTTTTCTGTCTTCTCATTTTGCTTATCTTACTATATTTGTGGTCTACTTTTTGCAGGCTGGAGGTTTTTAGTTCCCGTTTTTTTTGGTGACTGTCTGCAGTGGCTAAGGTTGGTTCAATGGATTGTGTAGGCTTCCTGGTGGAGGGGACTAGTGCCTGTGTTCTGGTGGATGAGGCTGGATCTTGTCTTTCTAATGGGCAGGTCCACGTCTGGTGGTGTGTGTTTGGGTTTCTGTGGACTTATTATGATTTTAGGCAGCCTCTCTGCTAATGGGTGGGTTGTGTTCCTGTCTTGCTAGTTGTTTGGCATAGGGTGTCCAGCACTGCATCTTGCTGGTCATTGAGTTAAGCTGGGTATGTGTGTTGAGATGGAGATCTCTGGGAGATTTTCGCTGTTTGATGTTATGTGGAGCTGGGATGTGTCTTGTGGACCAGTGTCCTGAATTTGGCTCTCCCATCTTAGAGGCACAGCGCTGACTCCTGGCTGCAGACCAAGAGCCTTTCATCCACATGGCTCAGAATAAAAGGGAGAA
The DNA here is from genome assembly GCF_963455315.2 of Globicephala melas. Taxonomy (NCBI): domain Eukaryota; kingdom Metazoa; phylum Chordata; class Mammalia; order Artiodactyla; family Delphinidae; genus Globicephala; species Globicephala melas. The sequence goes on from NC_083335.1 coordinate 56,213,456, forward strand.
AAAGTAGAAAGAAAGAATTAGTAGAAGTAGAAAGAAAGAAAGAAGGGAGGGAGGGAGGAAAGAAAGGAGGAAGGAAGGAGGAAAGGAAGGAAAAAAGGAAAGAAAGAAAGAAGATAAAGTAAAATAAAATAAAGATAAAATATAATAAACTTATTAATATAAAAAATAATTATTAAGAAAAAATTTTTAAAAAACGGATGGGTAGAACCCTAGGACAAATGGTGGAAGCAAAGCTATACAGACAAAATCTCACACAGAAGCATACACATACACACTCACAAAAAGAGGAAAAGGGGAAAAAAATCATAAATGTTGCTCTCAAAGTCCACCTCCTCAATTTGGGATGATTCATTGTCTACAGTAGGGAAGGAAGGATAGAAAGCAAGCAAGAAAGAAGATAAAGCAAAATAAAATAAAGTTATTAAAATAAAAAAATTATTATAAAAAAATGGACGGATAGAACCCTAGTACAAACGGTGGAAGCAAAGCTATACAGACAAAAATCTCACACAGAAGCATACACATACACACTCACAAAAAGAGGAAAAGGGGAAAGAATCATAAATCTTGCTCTCAAAGTCCACCTCCTCAATTTGGGATGATTCGTTGTCTATTCATATATTCCACAGATGCAGGGTACATCAAGTTGATTGTGGAGTTTTAATCCGCTGCTTCTCAGGCTGCTGGGAGAGATTTCCCTTTCTCTTCTTTGTTCTCACAGCTCCCAGGGGCTCAGCTTTGGATTTGGTCCCGCCTTTGCATGTAGGTCGCCGGGGGGCCTCTGTTCTTCTCTCAGACAGGATGGAGTTAAAGGAGCAGCTGCTTCGGGGACTCTGGCTCACTCCGGCCGGGGGGAGGGAGGGGTACGGAGTGCCGGGCAAGCCTGCGGCAGCAGAGGCCGGCATGACATTGCACCAGCTTGAGGCGCACCATGTGTTTTCCTGGGGAAGTTGTCCCTGGATCCTGGGACCCTGGCAGTGGCGGGCTGCACAGGCTCCCCGGAAAGGGGGTGTGGATAGTGACCTGGACTCGCACACAGGCTGATTGGTGGCGGCAGCAGCAGTCTTCGCGTCTCATTCCCGTCTCTGGGGTCCACTCTTTTAGCCGCGGCTCGCGTCCGTCTCTGGAGCTCCTTTAAGCAGCGCTCTTAATGCCCTCTCCTCGCACACCAGGGAACAAAGAGGGAAGAAAAAGTCTCTTGCCTCTTCGGCAGGTCCAGATTTTTCCCCGGACTCCCTCCCAGCTAGCCGTGGTGCACTAACCCCCTTCAGTCTGTGTTCCCGCCAACCCCAGTCCTCTCCCTGCGCTCCGACCGAAGCCCGAGCCTCAGCTCGCAGCCCCGCCCGCCCCGGCGGGTGAGCAGACAAGCCTCTCAGGCTGGTGAATGCCGGTTGGCACCGATCCTCTTTGCGGGAATCTCTCCACTTTGCTCCCCGCACCCCTTTGGCTGTGCTCTCCTCCGCGGCCCCAAAGCTTCCCCCTGCCCCCGCCACCCGCAGTCTCCACCCGTGAAGGGGCTTCCTAGTGTGTGGAAACCTTTCCTCCTTCACAGCTCCCTCCCACTGGTGCAGGTCCCATCCCTCCCTATTCTTTTGTCTCTGTTTTTTCTTTTTTCTTTTGCCCTACCCAGGTACGTGGCGAGTTTCTTGCCTTTTGGGAAGTGTGAGGTCTTCTGCTAGCGTTCAGTAGGTGTTCTATAGGATTTGTTCCACGTGTAGATGTATTTCTGGTGTATCTGTGGGCAGGAAGGTTATCTCCGCGTCTTACTCTTCCGCCATCTTCCCCTCGTTCCCCCTTTTTCACTTAGTATAATGCCCTCAAGGCTTATCTACGTTGTCACAAATGGCAAAACTTCCTCCCCTTTCATGACTGAATTATATTCCATTGTGGTGTGTGTGTGTGTGTGTGTGTGTGTGTGTGTGTATACCACATTTTCTTTTCTTTATGCATTCTTCCATTCATGGACACTTAGGTTGTTCCCAACACATTTCTTAATAATGTCTATATTTCCATAATGAGTCCCTAATTCTTTACCAATATTTTGGACTTTGTGTAATTTTCTTGCAAACTCATTTATTCTTACTTGTCTGTGATGAAACTCATACTTTGTTATCTGCTCAGACTTGGGAGGGTTTTCTGAATTTCTCACCATAGTCCTGGCAATGCACCACCTAGATAGACGTCAAGTATCTCTCACAAATATGGAGGCATGGAGGCAATGTGTTGTGGAAGAAAACTCTAAGGGTCAAGATGTCACAGTTCTTAGCACTAGCTCTGCTGCTAGCTAGCTGTATGATATTGACAAAGTCACCTGAGGCCTCTTTCCTCCTCTGTTAAATAATTTCCTCATGGACTCCTGCTTCCATATTTATTAAGTTCTCTAGTAGTAAGGAGAAACATTGTTCCCACCTATTGGATAGTCCCAAGTTCTCAGTCTTTTAATGAGTTAAATGTATGTCTCCTTGAAAGTGAGATTCATTTCTTTGGCTACAAAATAATATAAGATTCAACAAAGAATTCAGAAAATGAATCACAATCAAACATAAGATACAATGCAAGAAAGTATTTAAACTTTTGCTTGAATTCACATATTTGGATGATTTTCTGTCAAGAGAATATGAATACAGTGTAAGAATGATTAAATCTATCCAAACCTACACGAGAATTTATCTACTTATTTCAAATACTGGGTAGATCAACCTAGGTAGATTTTTATCCTTGTGGGCTAAAATCAGCTAGAAAAGGAAAAATCTTTATCTGAAAGGTTATCCTTTGTATTTGAAAATGTTGTTTCTGATTGTATATTTTCTTGAATGGAAACATAGGCACCAGCAAGATTTACACCTGATTTATTTTATTGTTGGCTCTTATATTTTCCATATTGGAAAATCTCAACCTTGAACAATATTGTTCTAAAGAATCCCTTATCAGCCAGTTTTTAGAATTAACAGTGCAATCCCCCACCAAGAATAATGACATAAATAGTGACTATATTCCCCAGCTAGCACACAATAGCCAGTTGAATTCATGATGTAGCTGAAGTATATTATCAATAGATTCTTTAAAATTGTAACAGAGAACACTTTGAGGGAATGGCCCAGAAAAGGTCAGTTGAAAACTAGAAGAAATTTTAATCAAAGCCAAGATTTGGAGAGGCAGGTTGTCTGGAGTGTGCTTATGGTTGGGAGTTACCTAATAGGCACCAGGAAGCTAAAGTCCACAAGGAAAAGACAAATTTAAATTTACCTCAGATGTTCAAGAGGAAGAAGTTTCCAGGAAGATAGAGAGGGAAGGAGGAAGAAGCAAAGAGAAGGAAAATAGCTCTTACTGATTAATAGGCTAGAAGGTAGCCTATCTGCCTTGACTGAACGAATTTCAATAGGATAGCATAACCATTATTCAGGTAGCATCAGCATGATAGTAAAATAGGGTGACTTTGTAACAAAATAGTCTCTTGATCATCAACTAAAATCTAGTCCTGTTAAGTGTCTTATTTCTGGTATCTCTCTTGCAGGGAGACCCTGTGGTGTTCTTCATGCATTAGTAAATCACACGTGTTGCCCACATTTATGAATGGTTCTCACCTCTCTGTCTGCTGTTCCTGTTCTGGCTTGTTGGTCATTTTAAGTTTCTATAATAGCCTATGAAATCACCTTTCCTGGCTACCGATTCCTTTCCACGGTTCCTTATGCCTCATTTAGATGGATAGCCAGAATATTATTTAACAATCATGACACTGAAGTGGGAGAAAAAACTTCCTCCTTCATCTCCTACCCATCATCTGCTCAATTACAGGACCACAAACAAAAGCACCTCATGCTTTCTGTTTCTAGTCTAATTTAAAAACTTAGATATAGCTCTTTCATTTCATTTACTTCTTGAGTCAGTTACAGGTCATCTTGCCATAGAGATCTGTCACTGTTTCCCATGATAGTACCAGAAGCCATCACCATCATATGGCCCTCACTGGCACCCACATTATTGCACTTACAATCATTCTTCACCTGCTACCCCCACCAGACTTCTAAACCAAGTTTCATTATCTTGACTCTCATTTTCCTCAAAGTAAGTCAGTACCTTCATTATTAAGTCAACATTCTGAAAGGGTATAAGTTAAGAGGTCACCCTTATTCTTTTACACTATATATGTCCTTAGCCTGAGGAGGCATCTGTTGACCCCAGCTCATCCAGTTATTGTCACACATGAGGATCATTGACGTTTATCCAAACAAACTCCAGTTCAGAGACACAGTATCTCACAGTGTTTTGCTTCAAATCTTGGACCTGCATTTTCTAAATAAGTGATTCTTGACTTCTGGCTGAAGAAAACACAGATTTCTGGAGCTTCAAAAGCTATAAGAAATGATACTCAACATTATTAGTCACTAAGGAATTGTAAATCAATACACAATGAAATACCACTTCACACTCACTATAATGGCTATAAGAAAAAATAAACAAAATAACAAGTGTTGATAAGGATGTTGAGAAGTTGGAACACTCATACACTGCTGGAGGGAATGTAAAATGGCATGGCCACTTTGGAAGGTATTTTGATGATTTCTCAAAAAATTAAACATAGAATTACCATTTAACCCAGGAATTTTACTTCCAGGGCTCTACTCAAGAAAAATAAAAACACAAATGTTCATGCAAAAATGCATACACAAAAGTTCATACTAGCGTTATTCATGATAGCCCAAAAGTGGTAACAACCCAAGTAATTGTTCATTAACTGATGAATGGATAAACCAAATGTTTTATATTCATACAAAGCAATATTATTCAACCAGAAAAATGTATGAAGTACTGATACATGCTAAAACATGGATGAAACTTGAAAATATTATGCTAAGTGAAAGAAGCCAAACACAAAAGGCTTGTAAGATTCCATTGATATGAAATGTCCAGAATAGGCAAATCCATAAATATAGAAAATAGATTCATAGTTTCCAGGGAATGGAAAGACAATGGTGAATGACTTCCAATGTGTATTGGTTTCTTTTTCAGGGTGATGGAAGTGTTCTGGTATTGGATAGTGGTGATGGTTGCACAAATCCAAGAATATACTAAAACTACTTAATTGTATACTTTAAATGGATGAATTGTGTGGTATGTTAATTATACCTCAATAAAAAGAAAATCTATACAGACACAGTGGATTAGTGTTTGCCCGGGCTGGGGGTAGGAATAGGAAGTGTCTGCAAATGGATGGGGGATTTGAGGGTGGGTTGATGGAAATATTCAAAAATTAGATTGTGGTGATAGTTGCACAACTCCATAAACTTATTAAAAACTACTGAAATTGTACACTTTAAATGAGTGAATTTTATGGTATGTAAATTATACCTCAATAAAACTGTTTTTTAAAACGTTATGAATATCTGGTCTCCTCCTACACTGATTAAATAAGAACACTTGGGGGTAAGTTCTTGTCATCATTAGTTTCTAAAAGTTCCCCAGGTGATTGTAACATGCAGCTAGAATTGAGAACCATTGTCTTAAATCATGGTTACTGGGTCAAAGAATTGATTGATCTTGAAATGGCAATTCTTTTTTTTTTAATAAATTTATTTTGGCTGTGTTGGGTCTTTGTTGCTGCACATGGGCTTTCTCTGGTTGTGGTGAGCGGGGGCTACTCTTCATTATGGTGTGTCGGCTTCTCGTTGTGGTGGCTTCTCTTGTTGTGGAGCATGGGTTCTAGGCTCACGGGCTTCAGTAGTTGCAGCACATGGGCTCAGTAGTTGTGACTTGTGGGCTCTAGAGCACAGGCTCAGTAGTTGTGGCGCACGGGATTAGTTGCTCCGCAGCATGTGGGATCTTCCCGGACCAGGGCTTGAACCCATGTCCCCTGTGTTGGCAGGCAAATTCTTAACCACTGCGCCCCCAGGGAAGCCCGGCAATTCTTATGGCTTATAAAATGCCTGGTACCATCTCTAGTACTACATTCTCATCTCACCCCACTTGCTACTTACATAGCATTCATCCATGTATTCAACCGGGATTTATTAAGCATCTATTGTGTGCTAAGTACTGAGCAGATCACTGAAGGCACAGCTCATAATCTAGTGAGATAGATAGAAAAACAACAAATTGCGATAAAATATGATAAGGGATAACTGAAATATATGCTAGTTCCAAAAGTCCAGAAAAAGGCATGACCAACTCATCCAGACATGCTGCTAAAAGCTTACAGTCAAATGATAAAGCAGATATACAAATGAATAATTCAAGTTCAGTAACATAAGAATTGCTAAAGTTTTGGGGGTGTTTTCTGTTTTGTTTTTTGTTTGTGTTTTTGTTCTTTTGTTTGTTTGTTTGCCACACCACATGGCTTGAGGGATCTTAGTTCCCCAACCAGGGATCGAACCCATGCTCCCTGCAGTGGAAGCTCAGAGTCCTAACCACTGGACTGCCAGGGAATTCCCAGGAATTGCTCAAATTTAATCATTCACAAAAGGCAATGTGAGCACCAAGTATACCTGGGAGTCTGAGGAAAACCTTACAAAGATTACATTTGAAGTGGATCTTAAAAGAGGAGAAATAGTTTGCCAGGAGAAGAGGGTGGGAAATGAGGGAGGATGATTAGCATTCACTGAGGGTTTACTTTGAACCAGTTATTGTTCTGAACTTTTTAAATTTGTTCTTAGTAAGCTTCAGAAATTTTTGCCATATTATACAATTAGGTGATTCTAAATCTGAACTTTGAACCCACGAAGTCTGAATATAGATCCCAAAATCATAATCACTACATTGTTGTAGTCTGGGATTTTGGTAGCTAACAAACTTGCTACTCTGGAAAGGCAGCTAAAGTAGCAAACATCAAAATACTCACTTAAGATTTGACCACATCTCAAATTGAAGGTTGATTAATTTGCTAAGTTATTAATTAATCTATTAGTGGGTGAAAAAGTTGGTTTTGTGTAATTTGGGTAATTCCTCCCTGCATTCTTTTATTCCTGTGGTTCCAAAAATAATAAACCAAACAGAGCGAAAAAACTTAGGATATAAATTTAAATTACTGGAAAAGAATTTCTATGTCAGCTCTTAGCAGAATGTACTGTCCTTTGAATAACTTGGGAAGCGTGAGAATAGGACACGTGCTATAATTATGGCTAAAGAAGGAATAGTCATCAATGTGTATAGCAGGAAAGATCAATAATAAATTAATTCAAATATTGGTACTGGTCCCTGGAATAATCCCTTTTTAACACCTGAGTTCCTCTTTCATTTGTTACTCTTTTATCTTTTCCTTTTGGTTATTATACTGTCACCTAAATTAGTTGAAGACCATAGTCCTTAAAATCTGGCTGAATTTACTTTATTATGAGAGGTGATCTGAACTTAGGTGCAAAGGCTATTTTTTAAATATAGGAGTATGATTGATTCTTAGCAACATAATTTTAAAGATTGTTAAAAGAATTTTACATGCACAGTCCATATAAAACTTATGACTACACTCAGCCTTAAAAAAAAAAAAAAAGATCCTGTGGCTTGTTTTCTCTTTGGAGACCTGAGTCTAGGTTTTCTGGATATATTTACAGAGGCCCACTGGGAGGATTGCTGTTTTTCCCCTGACTGGACCAACTTGACAAAGCAGGCCAAATTCCCTGCCAAATTGAAGGCTCCTGTAATGATGCCCACCCTCCTTTTATGCTGTCTGAATATGTTCTACCCTTCTTGGAGTAATAAGAGACTAGAATTCCTTTCTTACTTTCGGGCTAGGTGAAATTAGAATTTGCTTTTATTTCACTAATACAGTGTAAGTCTGTGTTTTCTGTGTAAAGGCCCTCTCATTTAGAGGGAGCACAACCAACTTTCCCACTTTTGAAACTATAAATTGGTTTCTAATCAGACTAAGATAATCCATTAGTGCATTATTCACATTTTTGCAGGATTCTAATCACTAATTTGCATGTAATACCTAGAAAAATAACTGGCACAAAGTTGAAGATCCTCAATGAATATTTGTTGACCAGATTGATCAATGAATACATGTTTAATTGAGAAACTACTTTGAACCAAGCTTTGGAAGAGGTCTTATGGAAGACTCAAGAGAAAACAGTGACTGGATCCATCTTGTAAAGAAATTTAAAAACTAGCTTGGGCAGAAAAGATTGGCAAATTTTCAAAGAATTGATTAACAATGGTACAAAGCAGCATACCAGTAGGTATAAAATTAAATTTCACAAGCTAAATGTTCCAAGTACCATTAAGAGCTTTGACTGGTTTTGAGTAGATCGAATATTAAATGATTCATATTATCAGTGAATGAAATGTATACCTGCATAGTCACATAAACATTAGGCCATGCTATATTTTGCAACTATAATTGAAGCTCAGTCCATATTTTTCTTTTAGTAGATAATAAATCAGCTCTTCTTTGGACTATTTGGAGACATGAATCTGAAGGTACAAAAAGATTATAAATCATTTAAATAGAAATTCAGTTTTATGATGTGCAACTTTATAGCCAGTATATTCAGCTACAGATTATAAAGGACTTCATATAAAATTTGTTTTAGTGTATAGATTTTTTATAAAGAGTTTAAAGTTAACATAACAAATGTTTGAAAGATACTTAGGGATTTTAAATCTCACTTTGTTCTTTGAGTATAACATAAACATTTAAAAAATGTATTTACATTATTAATTTGCATAGATTTCCTGCATAAACATCAAGAAACTAAACAATCAAAGGCCAATAGCAAAAATTCCTAAATTAAGATAAACTGAATTATTCATGCATTTGATAAGCATTTTATGGAGAACTAAGCAAGTGCCAAGAAATAGTCCACGTACTTGAGATACATTAGTGATCAAAACAGACAAAAAGTTCATGTCCTCGTGGAGCTTACATTCTAGCATGGAAGGTTCATGAGACTTTAATTACCTCAGAAATGAAATGAAGATGAAAAACACTTAGCCCAAAGGCAATAATAGCCTTTTAAATGCCCATGTCACTAAGAAATTTAGTAAAATGTTTAGGCTGTTATATTTCAAAAGAGTGCAAGACAAATATTCATTCTTGACTCCATGTCTCTCTTTGTTCTTCTTATTCTCTTATCACTCTTTATTCTCTTTGTGTCTTTACCTACACTGTATTGCAGTGTGTGTGTGCGTGTGTGTGTGTGTGTGTGTTTGGCAGAAGATGGAAAAGGAATGTTTTATATCTGTAGCTTCTGTCCCTCCTTGTTTCTTACAATTTCTTTGTTTGTCTTTTTTTTCATCTGTTTCTGTCTGTCTCTCAATCTGTCTACTCTATGCCTCTTAATATATCCTTTGCTTCTGTCATTTATCTCCTTTAATCTCCCAACAATGCTTTGAGACAGATACTTTTGTTATTTCAGTTTTACAGCTGAGGAAACAAGACACAGTGTGTTTGCTACTTTACAAAAATTACCCAACGGATAAGACAAAGCACAGGTAGTCTGACTCTGAATCATGGGACATTTTCATTACACCACAGTGTTTCATGCTTGTCCCTTAAACAAGGAAACAAACAAAACAGGCAAGGAATCCAGTTCTAGGTAAGATGGAGTAAACACATAGCAATCATTTTCTTTTATAGATGCAACAATAAAACTTGCACATAATGCATGATACAGCTATTTGAGGTCTCTGAAAAGTAAATATCAACAGGAGGAAAAGGAAAGCACACTTGAATTTGAAATGTCACTGAACCAATTGTGAGTTTACCATTGTTTTCCTCTGGTATCCTGTAGCCTGAATTCAACGATGCCTTAAATGGAAGTGAGTACTGAGAGAGAGAAACAGACAGAGAGATAGAGACATAGATAAAGAGATCCAGGAGAAACCCACTAGTTCTAGCTCAAGAAGAAAAGGGAACCCCTAAAGTTCAGAGGCTGTTGAAAAATCCTCTGGGTTTTTTCTCCATTCACTTGACTTAACCAAATCAAGTGCCTGCTGAAGCAAAAATATAAATATTATCAATAGGATATAAACAAGAACCAAAGTCACATAAAGTATTGCTTACAATACAAGTACAAAAAATTACTCAGCGTATGAATTACCAGTGGAGATTACCAAAATCTCAACTCATAGAGGAAAAAAAATTAACAAATGCCAAAGACAAAGTAACACATATTTTTGAATTATCTGACAAGGTATTTAAAGCAGCTATTATTATGGTGCTCAGACACAAAATCATAGATATTCTTAAACCAATATAAACAGAAAGAATCAGCAAAGAAACGTAAAGCAAAAAGAAAAGCCAAATGGAAATTTTAGAACATAAAATGCTACAACCAAAATTAAAAAAATCACTGGAAGGGCTCAATAGTAGAAGGAAGATAACAAAGAGTTAGTGATTTTGAAGATAGATGAATAGAAATTATCCAATCTGAGCAACAGAAAGAAAGAAGATTGAAAAAAGTTAATAGAGCCTCAGGGACCTGTACAACAACAAGAGGAGCTAATGTTCATGCCATTGGAGTTCCAGAAAAGGAGAAGAAACCATGTGGTGATGAAAATAGTTGAAGAAATAATGACTGACTGCTTACCAAGTTTGATGAAAGATATTAACACACAGAATCAAGAAACTGAGCAAACTCAAAACAAGATAAAACCAAAGAAATCTATGCCCAGACACATCATAATCAAACTGCTGAGAACTAGAGAGCAGCCAGAGAAAAATGACACATTAACTACAGGAGAAAAATGATTCAAATGACTGCAGATTTCTCATCAGAAACAATTGAGGTCAGAAAGAAGTGGCCATTTTTTTTCAAGTTCTAGAAAGAAAAGAATTGCCAACCCAGTATTCTATATCTGACTAAAATATTATTCAGAAATAAAGGTGAAATAAAGACATTCTCAGAGGAAGGAACACTAAGGGAACTCATAGCCAGCAGAAATGTTCTGAAAGCATGGCTAAAGGAAGTTCTTGAAACAGAAAGGAAAGGAAACTTTGAACACCAGGAAGAAGGAAAGAGCAAGGGAAAGAGTAAAACTATGTGCAAACATAATAGACAATTCTTCTCTTGAGTTCTTTAAAATATGTTTGACTGTTGAAAGCAAAAAGTATAGCATTGTCTTATGCTGCTGCTAATGTATGTAGATGTAATATACATGAGAATAACATCAGAAAAGGGGGAGCATAAAGGACTTGTATGGTGGTATGGTTTCTACATTCCACTCTAAGTAGTAAAATATTAATTCTGGATATACTGTGAAATAGGTGAGTCTATATATTGTAATCCCTAAAGCAACTACTTAAAAAGTTATGTAAAGAGATATACTTAAAATACAATAGATAAAACCAAATGGAAAACTAAAAAAATATTCAAATAATCCAAAAGAAGACAGGAAATGGGAAACAGAGGAGAGAAAGATGGATGGTACAAACAGAAAATAAATAATTAAATGGTAGACTTAAATCTGAACATTATTTGGTATTTATTCTAGAGAAATGAAAGCTATGTTCACACAAATATCTATAAAAGAATATTTATAGCAGCTCTATTTATAATTGCCAAAACCTGGTAGCAACCAGGATGTACTGCAATTGGTAAATGGGTATACAAACTATAGTCCATTCATACAATGAAATGATACTCAACAGTAAAAAGGAAAGAACAACTTAGATAAAGCTGGAGAATATTATATGAGTAAAATAATTCAGTCTCAAAAGATTACATGCTGTTTTGTTCTGTTTATATAACATTGTTGAAAGATCAAACTACAGGAACAGAAAACAGATCAGTGGTTGCCAGGGATGGGAGTTAGGAGTAGGTGTGACTATAAAGAGGTGACAATGGAATTTTGGGGAGTGATGGAACAGTTTTGTACACTGATTGTTGTGGTGGTTACACAAATATATACATGTTATGTTACCACTTATATGTGGAATCTAAAAAATGAGAAAAATGAATATAACAAAACAGAACAAAACATAAACAGACTCACAGATATAGAGAAAAAACTAGTGGTTACCAGTGGGTGGGGAGAGGGAGGGGTGGAGGGGTAACATAAGGTTAGGGGATTAAAAGGTACAAACTACTATGTAAAAACCAAATAAGCTACAAGGATATATTGTACAGCACAGGGAATATAGCCAATACGTTATAATAACTTTAAATGGAGTATAATCTATAAAAATATAGATTCACTCTGTTGTACACCTGAAACTAATGTAATACTGTAAATCAATTATACTTCAATAAAAAAATTCATAGAACTGTACAACAAAAGAAAAAAAATCAATTTTACTGCATGATATTAAAAAATAAGTAGGTGATTAACTTGCTACTTATATGGCCTTGATATTTATTTCTCTGTTAGTGGCCCTGGATAGGCTGTAAAACATCCCAAATCCTGGAGAATCTTAAGCTAACAGATGATTATTTTTTTTTACAATAGAGCTACAAACTACAATCAATGTCATTAATTTCCTAATTATTCTTCCCTGCTAATAATATTTGATTCTGTTCCATCCTTAGGTGAGAAACAGCTTCAATATTTCAGTATAACACTACACTATTTGCTATGGTTTCATTAAGTAATCAATCATCTGTATCACTACTATAAAGGAGAAGTTTGTATTTCAGCACATGATTAGGTTTGCTACCTAGAATTTAGTGCTTTTCCAGCCATTGAGATGGGTATTTGTTAAAATGGAGATAGTTGAATGGAAACCCATGCTTGTGGGCAGGTGGGAGCCCCAGATATATTGCTCTTAATTGACAGCGTTTATGACCTTTAACCAAACACAGAGCTGTTGTTTTTGTCCCTTCCTGAAAGCACAAAGATGGCAAATAACATGGTTGCTAGTGATTCTCTTGAGAAGGTTGTGTCTATAGTTGCTTCTAATAGTTAGAAACCATTGGTTCTAGTATCATAATAATCTCACTATTTTTCTTCAATAACAGCCCTGGCTTTCTTGGGTGTCAATCCTTTATTAAGAGAGAAAACCATTTTGGCTGAAAAATTATGTGTGTGTGTGTGTATATATATATATATATATGTGTGTGTGTGTGTGTGTGTGTGTGTGTGTGTGTGTGTGTGTGTATATATATATATATATATTTAAAATCACAATAAAACAGCCCTTACATTGGATCTTCTGTTTGAGAACAGGGACTTCCACCATACTTGTCTTATGCATGGTTCTGATAAAAAGTGCATTATTATTATTTTTTAATAAATTTATTTATCTTTGGCTGTGTTGGGTCTTCATAGCTGTGCACGGGCTTTCTCAAGTTGTGGCAAATGGGGGTTACTCTTCGTTGCGGTGTGCGTGCTCATTGCGGTGGCTTCTCTTGTTGCGGAGCATGGGCTCTAGGCGTGGGGGCTTCAGTAGTTGTGGCTCGGGGGCTCTAGAGCGCAGGCTCAGTAGTTGTTGTGCATGGGCTTAGTTGCTCTGCAGCATGTGGGATCCTCCCGGACCAGGGCTCTAACCCGTGTCCCCTGCATTGGCAGGCAGATTCCCAACCACTGTGCCACCAGAGAAGCCCAAAAGTGCATTATTGATTGGAGTTAATTGTAGACATTTACCAAAACCCACACAAAAAAAAAACTATTAAAATTCTCATATCTTGGCTATTGTAAATAATGCTGCAATTATCATAAGGGTGCATATACTTTTTCGAATTAGTGTTTTTGTATTCTTCAGATTAATACCCAGAAGTGGAATAGCTGGAGCATATGGTAGTTCTATTCTGAATTTTTTGGGGGGTAATATCCATACTGTTTTCTATAGTGGCTGCACCAATTTACATTCTCACCAACAGTGTATGAGTGTTCCCTTTTCTCCACATCTTCTTCAACCCTTGTTATCTCTTGCCCTTTTTGATGATAGCCATTCTAACAGGCATGAGGTGATATCTCACTGTGGTTTTGATTTACATTTCCCTAATGAGTAGTCATGTTTAACATCTTTTCATGTGCTTGTTGACCATCTGTATGCCTTCTTTGGATATAAAAACAAAACAAAAGAAAACAAAATAAATGAACAAACCAAACTAAACAAATACAAACAGACAGATTCAGAGAACAGAGTAGTGGTTACCAGAGGAGAAGTGGGGTAGGGACAAAATGAATAAAGGGGATCAGCTGCATGGTGACAAATGGAAACTAAACCTTTGGTGGTGAGCACGCTGTAGTGTATACAGATGTCAAAGTATAATATTGTACACACAAAACTTACATAATGTTAAAAGCCAATAAAAAGTCTCAGCCCTGATCACTTAGCCTTTTAGGAGTTCTCAGTGGTAAGGAGGGAAGATGTTAAGACTGATGGGAGCTGAGACTGGCCAAAAGTGGAGAGTAGAGAAAGAGTCAGGGCAAAATGACTAGCTGCCTTTAGGGAAGAACACTGTCCAAAAAACAAGTTTCGGTAATGTGATGGAGTACATTTAAATCCATATGATCATTCATGTGTTTGTTCAGTCAATAAGTATTTGTTGAGTGACTACTCCATGTCATGCACTATTCCAGGTGCTGGGGATACTGCAGTGAACCAGACAGCCAGTATTCTTCTTCTCATGGAACTTATAAGTTTAGTGGGAAGAGAAAGACACTAAATAGGTAAATAAGACCATTTCAGATAGACGTAAGTAATACTGAAGAAATGAAACAGAGAAATGTGATAGAGAGTGACTAGCATAAGAATGGGGGTAGGTTTGGGAGGGTATTTTACGTATGGAGATCAAGGGGACACTTGAGCTGAGACCTAGTGATGAGAAGGAGGCAGGCATGAGAAGACCTAGGCTGAAAGAACAGCAAAGGCAAAAACCCTGAGATGAAAACAAGTTTGGCCGATGTGGCTAGATCATTAGAGAAGTAGGTAGAGGGACAGACCACTTAGGGTTTGGGGAGTCATAGTCAGCAGTTTGGATTTTGTTGTCATTCCAATGGAAAGCCACTGGATAATTTATAGTGAAGATGAATGATCTAATTTACATTTTAAGCAATTAGGATTTGTCTATTATGCAGAGAGTGGGTTTTAGTGGGCAAGAGTGGAAGCAGGGCAACCAGTTAAAGTAATAGTGCACTAATCTAGACAAGAGAAGATGGTGACTTGGACCAGGGCAGTGGAAGTGGAGATAAAGGGAAGTAGATGCATTCAGTATATATTTTGTATATATCACTGATAAGACTTGATGATGGATTATATATGGACTGTGAAGGAAAGAGGAATCAAGAAAGACAGAAGTTTGTACCCTGAGCAATTTTATTGAAGATAGAAGCATTTACAGAGATGGGGAAGTATAGGTTCTTTTATTGAGGGAGGAGGGAGACAAAAAAATGTTCTGTTTTGAATGTTTTAAATTTGAGATTCCTATCAGACATCTAGACAGACATGTCAAGCTGGAAGTTGAATATATGAGACTAGAAATCAGAGGAGAGGTTGGGGCTGTAGAAGTACATTTAGGAGTCACTAATATAGAAATTATAAATGAAAATATGATACAATCTCTGGGATCAGAGTGTGACAGTGGAAGATTCTAAAAAAGCATCAGTCTCAATGTTAAGATATTGTCACAGCTGCAGATCAAAGCACTCTATCTGAGTTGATACAGTAGTAGAAAAAGCTATGTCCAGTCTATAGTTAAGGGGTCAATTTTATTCCCAGTGCAACAGGAAACTATTGGAGTGTTTCAAGCAAGGGAGTTATATCTGTTTTATGTTTTTAAAAGCTATATTAAAGGAATCATGTGCTGAATGGATCATATGAGGACAAGAGAAAAAGCAGGGTGTGCTAGGCAAAATTCTAATAATATGGCCCCCCAAGACTGTGGGCCTCTGAGGAAGATGTACCTTCTTTCAGTTATTCAAACTGTAATCTAGGTAATGTTGTGAAAGGGTTTTGCAGATGTATGAAGGTCCCAAATCAGCTGACCTTAAAATACAGAGATTATCTGAGTGGCTATGATGTCATCAGGTGAGCCCTTTAAAAGCAGAGTCTTCTTTGATTGGTAGCATTGCTAGCCTGAAGATGAAGGAGCCACATGGCAAGAAATGCAGGTAGCCTCAAGGACCTGACAGCAGTTCCTGGCTGACAGTCCGCGAGGAAATGGGGACCTCAGTCTTACTGAATTCTGCCAAAAACAATAATCAACTCAGAAGTGTATTTTTCTTCAGAGCCTCCAGACTAGAACTCAGTCCAGCTGACACGTGAATTTCAGCCTTTTTGATACTCTGAGCACAGAACACAGTCATGTCATGCCAGACTTCTGATCTACAGAACTGTGAGCTAATAAATGGGTGTTGTTTTAAGCTGCTAACGTTGTGGTACTTTGTTATGCAGCAACAGAAAACCAATATAAAATGTGTTAGCTTGCTAGGTCTGCCATAGCAAAGTACTACAGACTGGGGAGGTTTGAACAAAAGAAATTTATTTTCTCATAATTCTGGAGGCTTACAGTCTGAGATCAAGGTGCTAGCTGGGATGGTTTCTTTTGAGGCTTCTTTCCTTGGCTTGTAGATGGGTTGTCTTTTCCCTGTGTCTTCGCATGATCTTCCTTCTGTGTATGTCTGTGTCCTGATCTATTCTTTTTTTTCCCTTTTTTCTTTTTATGGCTGTGTTGGGTCTTTGTTGCTGTTCGTGGGCTTTCTCTTGCTGCGGAGAGTGGGGGCTACTCTTCATTGCAGCGCACGGGCTTCTTATTGCGGTGTCTTCTCTTGTTGTGGAGCATGAGCTCTAGGTGCGTGGGCTTCGGTAGTTGCAGCACGCAGGTTCAGTAGTTGTGGCATGCGGGCTCAGTAGTTGTGGCTCATGGGCTCCAGAGCGCAGGCTCAGTAGTTGTGGTGCACGGGCTTAGTTGCTCTGTGGCATGTGGGATCTTCCCAGACCAGGGCTCGAAACCTGCCCCCTGCAGTGGAAGTGTGGAGTTTTAACCACTATACCACCAGGGAAGTCCCTGACCTATTCTTATAAGGATACTGGTCATATTGGATTAGGGTTCACCCTAATCACCTCATTTTAACTTAATCACCTCTTTAAAGACTCTGCTTCCAAATACAGTCACATTCTGAGGTACTGGGTGTTAGGATTTCAACATACAGATTTGGGGTAGGAATGACACAATTCAGCTTATAACACACGGGGAGACAAGTTAGGAGATTTTTGTGGTAGTCCAGAGGAAAAATAATAGTGACTTGGACAGGGATAATACAGTTGGAGAGAGAGAGAAGTGAATGAATTCAAGATATATTTTAATAAATTTCTGACAGGACTTGCTGACAGCTTATATGTGGATTATGAAGGAAAGAGTGAAATTATGAATGACTGAAAAGATTCTTTCCCAGGCAACTGTAAGGAAGGTAGTAGTATTTACTGAGGTGAAGGAGACTGGACCAGGTATGGAGTTTTTCATAGGGAAATGAAAGTTTTGTTTTGGTTATGTTCAGTTTTAAATGTCTATTATATCCAAGTGGAGATGCCAAGTAGGCAGTGGAAATATGAGAACTAGGCTGTTGATGTAAAGTTGAGGGCTATCAGCAATTAGATGGTATTAAGGCCATGGGACTGGAAAGGAGAATGGAGATTTTTTCCTTGAAAGTATAAAACATGAAATGTCAATGTTATTATAAAATATGTAATAAAAGAACACTATATGTTTGATTCAGCAAATAACCTCTTTAAAAGAGATAGTTAATTACTATCCTATGTTAGAAATAAGTGTTGAGATTTCTTTATAACATTCAATAGCCATCCATAATAAGGCATCCATGGGCTGGAAGGTTCAGTGGGTGGGTGGGGAGGAGTTGGAAGCAGGGAGAGAATATGTGAGTAAACATCAAGATTGATTGCAAAGTACCAGGTATTTGAAAGTAAAGCTAAGGAGTTCAGACTTGATTATGCAGAATGATGAGATTCTAAAGAGCTTTGAACAGATACCTAGCTAAAGAAAGATGGTGCTGATACAATGGATGGTTGGGGAGAGTGATGGTGTGGGAGACATGAATTTAAAAGTAGAGAGACCAATTAAGCTTATTACAAGAATTCATGCAGGATCATCAGACAAAGATTCATAGGGATTCAAAAGCAAGGAGATATACTTTTCTGGTTAAAAAACTTGTCTAATTCAACACAGAGTAGGTTCTTAAAATAATGTTAATTTCCTTCCCTTTCCCCTTGGCCTTATATCTAATTATTGGGCCTGTGAGGCACAAATTAAATACTTCCTTTAAGAGTGGAGTTAGATAAGGAAATTGAGTCTCTACCAGTCTCTTATGTTTCAGGGTTTGATATGAGACAAGTAATAAACATTCTCAAACTATGTCTTAGTAAGGTATTCCTGAGACAAATTCCTTCATGGACTCTACACCTCCTGAAGTAAATGTTACTTCATGATGTCATTTTCTTTATTTGATTATCAGATACTTCCATAAACGAATTGAAGCTATAGTCCTTAAATAATAAAGCCCACTAAGGCAACATGTTTGTAATAAAGAAGTTTGAATTTAAATATCAATGCTAAGTTTGAAATAGAAGTTTGCATTTGGCTTCTGGCTATGTGATTTAAAATGTTGGTAGGCTAATTTTATTATGGCAGCCAAGTCTCTAATTCTCTGGCCACCCTCATTAAAAATCCATGAAAATCAACATTTCACTCAGTGACCCTGTAAAGGTGAGGATCCAGTGTTTGTCTCTGTAGATCAGCCTAAAGCAATCATGATCATGAATCTAGTGGGGCTACTACTGTATCACTAGTGAAGGTTCTATTCCTCCTCCAACTACATATGAAAGGTTTCAATTACCTTGGAAACTCTCGGGCTAT
Organism: Globicephala melas; assembly: GCF_963455315.2. NCBI lineage: Eukaryota > Metazoa > Chordata > Mammalia > Artiodactyla > Delphinidae > Globicephala > Globicephala melas. The sequence continues at coordinate 56,232,202 of NC_083335.1, forward strand.
CAGGAAGACTACACAATTCTTTGCCACAGGGTATATCCCATATCCACCTGTAGCGGTGAGGGCTATAATCATTAGCTCAGCTATGGATTCTCGCTTTCTTCCTCCATTAGGTCTAGACCAAAAAGGAGGCAGAAATTTAAGATTGCTTGTGATGTACCTATATCTTGTGAGTCTATATGTTTGCTCTTGGTGAAGCACATTCATCTATAGGAGAAAGAAGCCAATTCCAGCCATATTCCTGATGATAGAAACGTAATTAGACACCATTGCTACCCTCAAGGAATTCCCTGTCAATCTAGATCAAGTCAATCTCCTGTTATGTATGGTATATACTTATGTGTAGTGGTGATTGTTTTTGAAAAGTAGCTTTTATGACAGAATATATCTTTGTAGGGTGATTGTACCTAATATTACACTTACATTGGGACAATGCTGGGAACATTATCATTTAATGAATATCACCTCTTGCTATAAAAGTTCAAGAACGTGGTCAATCTATTCTCCTTGGGAGTGTTGGTGATTTTTTTCTCAGTATTCTTATCTCTTCCGCTACCACATTTATCTAGCTTTTATCATCCAACTGCACACTGTTTATTGCTTCTATTAAATTTGAATACTTTGTATACTTGCAATTTTTGATTGTGCAGTTTTTGCCTTTAGTAACTGAGTCATTTTCTGCTCAGTAATATCTGTTTCAAATGGTCCTACCCAACTAAATAGTTCTGCTTTTATTATTTAATATTTTGGTTTTTAAACAAAATCTTGTTTATATAACTTAGTATACAATCAATATTTTTAGGCTTGATCGTTTTTATTGATAAGCATCCCTCAGATTCATTTTCTTCAGTTTTCAAGGATTTTCAGGCATAAAATTTTATTTGTTATAGATTTAGTATAATAACAGAGTTTGAAAATTTGGCCATAATTTGGAATATGTTACAACATTGCTTGAAATACAGAAAAAGCACATGGGTCTTAAATGTTCACAAGTATGGAGATTGATTTATAGTGCCTCCATACACTGGAATATTATGCAGCTTTTTATGAGTGAGAATTTTCAATATGATATTTATGTAAAAATTTCCCATGATAAATTATTTGGAGGAGAAAGCACATTTCAGAATACTTGTATATGTGTCTATGCATATAAATATATATGTATACATACATTATCTATCTATCTATCTAAATTTCTAGGAGAATACACACAATACATGCAAAACTACTAACATTATTTACCTATGGGGGGGTGAGTGGGGGAAGATCAGGAGGATTTCCGTTTTTACTTTATACCCTACTGTATCATTTGAATTTTCTAACCAAATGTGCATTTTTCTTACAGTTTAATAAGTAAATGTTAAAATAGAGAGGAAGAAAGAAAGGAGGGAGGGAGTTTGGGAAGGAGATGAAGCCGTATCATGTGGGAACATCTGGAAAGCTAGTCACTAACTTCTCAATTAAAGAGATAGTAAATAGATGAAATAACCAACCAAGAAGTCATTCAGTGATATTTGCTGCAGGGACTTCCTGGTAGTCCAGTGGTTAAGACTTTGCCTTCCAATGCAGGGGGTGGGGTTTCAATCCCTGGTTGGGGAACTAAGATCCCACATGCCTCAGGGCCAAAAAAACAGAAAGAAACATAAAAAATGGAAGCAATACTGTAACAAATTCAATAAAGACTTTAAAAAATGGTCCACATAAAAAAAAAGATATTTGCTGCATACTTTTGAGAACCTCTTGAACATAGTAGCATAGAATAAAATGATAGTTAGGTTACTTTCCAACCCTCAGATTTTATTATTCTAGCTCCCAGTAGTCTGCTAGGTGACAAGGGAGATACATAAGTAGAATAAAAGACTTGTCTTCAAGAAATTATCAAACATTTATCAAGTACTACTTTTTATTTTTGCAAAAGAGGATTATAGGATCTGTGAGATGTACGAAGATGTTAAGACATACATAAGTGATGTATTTTTATAATAGTAATATATATGTAATAAACATTGTTGATTCTCTAATAATCACTCTCCCCTTCCTCTTTTCTAAATAATCTCAATCTTGTTTAGGTATCCATTCTTTCCCATTTCAGTTCATATGCCTCAGGGAAAACAGACCTTACCTCTTTTTCCAGAGGTAAGTCTAATAGATCGAGGACTGAGCATATGACCCAAGTTGGTCCAGTTCCACTGAAGGGCTTCCAATCAACTTGTTCTTCCAGATTGTGTGAGAGGGATATTATTTCTGCTGCTGGATGTGAATGAGGAAGCCTGTAACCCTGGTTGCTACTGGCAAGTATCATATAAACATAAGAGGAAATTGCTGTAGGATACTGTGGAGAACAGGTTCGAGAGACACCTCTGCCTCCAGAATTAACAACATAATGATATCATTGAGCTGCTGAATCAACCATCTCTGAATCTCTTCCTACCTCTCGGATCGTTATTAAGATAATAAATATCCTTATTGTTTATGCCACATTGAGTCAAGTTTTCTATTACCTGTGGATGAAACCATCCTAATATACAATGTGCAAAACAGTCTCTTGCTGGTGGTGGTATTACAGAGGCTTTATTTCTTTTTTATAACTTTCTAGGTTTTCCAAATATTTTACAGTAGACATGAATTACTGCTAGAATTAGGAAAGAAAAATAAATGTTGCTTTAAAATAATATTTCATATTACAAAATAAACATATATTAATTGTAGGAAATAGGGAAAACAGTAAAACACAAAGCAAATAAAAATTCTTATAAATACATTATTTCAAAATGGCATTTTGCTGTGTCCTTCTAGTCTTTTTTCTATATATGCATATTTTTTTCTTTACCAAAATGAAATCACATCTTATGTGACCTACTTTTCCACTTGTTAATTTATTATTTTATGAACATTATCCATGAAATTAAATGTTTCTATGATATAATATTAATGGTTGCATAATTGTCCATATTACGAATAGAGCAAGGCATTCTTGGATATTTGGGTTGATCTTTGCCCAGAAGTGGAATTGCTGGATCATATGGTAGATGAACTTTTAAAATTTTGAGAATCCTCCATTTTTCTTTTCTTTTTTCATTTTTGTTTCTTTGGCCATGCTGCACAGCTTGCAGGTTCCTGACCAGGGATCGAACCTGCAAGTGGAAGCGCAGAGTCCTACCCACTGGACCACCAGGGAAGTCACTTCCTTGTCTTCTTGATGATGGCCATTCTAACAAGTATGAGGTGATATCTCACTGTGGTTTTGATTTGCATTACCCTGATGATTAGTGATGTTGAGAATCTTTTCATGTATCTGTTGGCCATTTGGATGTCATATTTGTAAAAATGTCTAATTAGTTCACTGCCCATTTTTAACTGGACTGTTTGTTGTTGTTGTTATTGAGTGGTGTGAGTTCTTTTTTGAATATTAACCTCTTATTTGATATACAGTTTGCAAAATTTTTCTCCATTCTGTAGGCTGCTTTTTTATTTTATTGACTGCTTCTTTTGCTGTGCAGATGCTTTTAAGTTTGATGCAGTCCCACTGGTTCATTTTTGCTTTTGTTGTTTCTGTTTTTGGTGTCATATCCAAGAAATCATTGCCAGGACCAATGTCGAGGAGCTTCTTCTTTACATTTTCTTCCAGGAGTTTTATGACATCAGGTCTAATGTTAAGTCGTTGACCCGTTTGGAGTTAAATTTTCTGAGCGGTATGAGAAAAGACCCATTTTCATTGTTCAGCCATTCTATCCATTGCAGCAACATCAAAGAAAACTTATCATCCCCTATATTGCAGGGGTTGGCAAGCTATGGCTGACACATTTTTTTGTAAATAAAATCTTATTGTAACACAGCCACTTTCATTTCTTTGCACGTTATCTATGCCTGCTTTTTTTTTTTTTTTTTTTTTTTTTGCGGTACGCGGGCCTCTCACTGCTGTGGCCTCTCCCGCTGCGGAGCACAGGCTGCGGACATGCAGGCTCAGCGGCCATGGCTCACGGGCCTAGCCACTCCGCGGCATGTGGGATACTCCCGGACCAGGGCACGAACCCATGTCGCCTGCATCGGCAGGCGGACTCTCAACCACTGCGCCACCAGGGAAGCCCCATCTATGGTTGCTTTTGCAGTGCAAGGCAAAGTTGAGTAGTTAAGTAAGAGACTCTATGGCCTGTAAATCCTAAATTATTTACTATCTGGACTTTTAGAGAAAATGGCTCCTTTAGAAAAATGTCCTTTCTAAGGGAATCACTTCAATTTTATCTAATTTAACTAAAAATAAAGCAGATAGAAGATTTTGATGTTGCAAATGCCATGCTTAAAAAGAAAGTTGTTAGCCCACTTGGAATGTCCATTTGACTTTGATTTATAATAAAATAAACCTGTTTATTTTAGATCCTAAATAATCTGCTGCATTTAACATTGACAGAAAATGAAAGTGACTAATTGCCATACTTTTTATTGTTTAAATCATAAAAATTAGCAGGGTACACTGTGAATGAACTGTAACACCTCTGACTCGTGTGTATATTTATAGTCATTTCTAATCGGTTGCAGAATTACCTATACAGAAGCATATGACAATTTTAATATTTTTGTTTTGCTTTTAAAAGGGAGAAGGGAGAAGAAGAAAATGAAAGGTAGTCATGGTTACTCTACTCACAAGTAGTTAATTTCTCCCAAAGAATGACACTGACAAATATCAACCTTTTTATGTAGCTACACAAATGCACATTTGGTGAGTCTTGAAAAAAGGTCTGAGAGGACAGAAAACCGGGGGAAATGCCCCCCCCCCAATGACTTCTTCCTATCATCAGAGTAAGGAATGCCTACTTGATAATAGATAACTGTTTTCTTTGGATATAACCTGTTAGTAATTCATGACCTCACAGTTAATACTATCCCTCTCCTTCAAGAAAGTACTCACCAAGGAGACTGAAGGCTTACTTTGGGCCATGTATGCCTGACCTGCCCATCAGGAAGTCATAATCCCAGTGCTAATGGCTATCTGGATTTTTTTTAAAAAAGTGTTCATTACTATTATTTTTAGTTGACATACAGTAAAATTAAATTTTCTATTAGTGTACTGTTCTATGAATTTTAATGCATGCATGAATCCTTGAAATCACCATCACTGATAGAATAAAGAACAATTCCAATACCCCAAAGAATTCCCTCATGCTACCCGCTTTGTATTCAGACCCTCTTCTCAGCACTAACCCCTGGTATCCATTGTCCTATAGATTTATCTTTTCCATAAACTCATAAATGGAATAATATAATATGTATCCTTTTGGGTCTGCATTCTTTAACTTAGTAAAGTACACTTAAGATTCATCTATGTTGTTACATGTATAAAATCCATTCCTTTTTACTGCTGAGTAGTGTTCCATTGTATAGATGTCCAACAGTTGAAGGGCCTCTGGGCTGTTTCCAGTTTGGAGCAATTATGAATAAAGCTGTAATAAACATTTGCATGTAGGCTTTTGTGTAAACATACGTTTTAACTTCTCTAGGATAAGTATCTGGAAGTGTGATTGATGAGTCACATGGTAAGTCTATATTTAAATTTGTAAGAAACTGCCAAACTCTTTTTCAAAGTGGCTGCACCCACTTTGTACTTCCACCAGCAATGGTAGAGTGTTCCAATTGTTTCTCATCCTTGTCAGCACTTGCTAGTGTCAGGTTTTTATTACTATTTATTTCCAATCTAATAAGTATTTAATGGTATCTCATGGCTTTAATTTAAATTTCCCTGATGACTCGTGATGCTGAGCATATTTCACAAGCTTATTTGTCATCCTTTTATCTTCTTTGGTGAATTGTTTGTCAAAATCTTTTGTCCATCTTTAGTAATTGGGTTGTTTGTTTTCTTATTGTTGAAGTTCGGGAGTTTTTAAAATGTATTCTGGATACAAGTCTTTTATCAGGTATGCAATTTGCAAATATTGTCTGCCAGACTGTGGCTTGTCTTCTCATTCTATTTATGGTGTACTTAGCAGAGCAAAGTTTTTAATTTTGGTGAAACTCAATTTAGTGGATTTAATTTTGGTGAAATCCAATTTAGTGAGTTTTTCTTTTACAAATTTGCTTTTGATGTCATAATTAAGAAGTCTTTGCTTACCCAAGGGTATGAAAATTTGTTCCTATGTATTCTTCTATGAGTTTTTATAGTTTTACAGTTTTTTTATAAACTATAAACTGTAGTTTCATAGTTTCATAGATTTAGGCCTATGATCCATTATGGGTTAAATTTTGTATATAGTGAAAAGTTCAGGTTTACGTTCATCTTTTATTTTTGCATGTGTATATTCAGTGTTCCAGTACCATTTGTTGAAAAGACTTGCCTTTCTCCATAGAATTGTCTTTACATCTTGGGTCTGTATCTGGACTCTCTCTTCTGATTTCATCAATCTATGTATCTATCTTTTCTCCAATACCACAGTCTTGATTATTGTAGCTTTACAATAGATCTTAATATTGAGTAGTGTGTGTCCTCCAACTTTGCTTTTTTTTTCAAAATTAGTATGGTTATGGCTATCCTAGTACCATTATCTTTCCATATAAGTATTATAATCCACTTGTGTATATATACAAAGAATATTGTTGGAGTTTTTACTGGGATTGCATTAAATTTATAGATGAATGCAATCCCTATCAAACTACCACTGGCATTTTTCACAGAACTAGAACAAAAAATTTCACAATTTGTATGGAAACACAAAAGACCCCAAAGAGCCAAAGCAATCGTTTTTTTTTTTTTTACATCTTTATTGGAGTATAATTGCTTTACAATGGTGTGTTAGTTTCTGCTTTATAACAAAGTGAACCAGTTATACATATACATATGCTCCCATATGTCCAAAGCAATCTTGAGAATGAAAAATGGAGCTGGAAGAATCAGGCTCCCTGACTTCAGACTATACTACAAAGCTACAGTAATCAAGACAGTATGGTACTAGCACAAAAACAGAAATATAGATCAATGGAAGAGGATAGAAAGACCAGAGATAAACCAACACATATATGGTCACCTTATCTTTGATAAAGGAGGCAAGAATATACAGTGGAGAAAAGACAGCCTCTTCAATAAATGGTGCTGGAAAAACTGGACAGGTACATGTAAAAGTATGAAGTTAGAACACTCCCTAACACCATACACACAACTAAACTAAAAATGGATTAAAGACCTAAATGTAAGGCCAGACACTATCAAACTCTTAGAGGAAAACATAGGCAGAACACTCTATGACATAAATCACAGCAAGATCCTTTTTGACCCACCTCCTAGAGAAATGGAAATAAAAACAAAAATAAACAAATGGGACCTAATGAAACTTCAAAGCTTTTGATAGCAAAGGAAACCATAAACAAGACCAAAAGACAACCCTCAGAATGGGAGAAAATATTTGCAAATGAAGCAACTGACAAAGGTTTAATCTCCAAAATTTACAAGCAGCTCATGCAGCTCAATATCAAAAAAAGAAACAACCCAAACCAAAAATGGGCAGAAGACCTAAATACATTTCTCCAAAGAAGATATACAGATTGCCAACAAACACATGAAAGAATTCTCAACATCATTAATCATTAGAGAAATGAAAATCAAAACTACAATGAGATATCATCTCACACAGGTCAGAATGGCCATCATCAAAAAATCTAGAAACAATAAATGCTGGAGAGGGTGTGGAGAAAAGGGAACCCTCTTGCACTGTTGGTGGGAATGTAAATTGATACAGCCACTATGGAGAACAGTATGGAGTTTTCTTAAAAAACTAAAAAATAGAACTACCATACGACCCAGCAATTCACCTACTGGGCATGTACCCTGAGAAAACCATAATTCAACAAGAGTCATGTACCAAAATATTCATTGCAGCTCTATTTACAATAGGCAGGACATGGAAGCAACCTAAGTGTCCATCAACAGATGAATGGATAAAGAAGATGTGGCACATATATACAATGGAATATTACTCAGCCATAAAAAGAAACAAATTTGAGTTATTTGTAGTGAGGTGGGTGGACCTAGAGTCTGTCATACAGAGTGAAGTAAGTCAGAAAGAGAAAAACTAATACCATATCCTAACACATATATATGGAATCTAAGAAGAAGAAGAAGAAAAAAAAGGTCATGAAGAACCTAGGGGTAAGATGGGAATAAAGACACAGACCTACTAGAACATGGACTTGAGGATATGGGGAGGGGGAAGGGTAAGCTGTGACAAAGTGAGAGAGTGGCATGGACATATATGCACTACCAAACGTAAAATAGATAGCTAGTGTGAAGCAGCCGCATAGCACAGGGAGATCAGCTAGGTGGTATGTGACCACCTAGAGGGGTGGGATAGGGAGGGTGGGAGGGAGGAAGATGCAAGAGCGAAGAGATATGGGAACTTATGTATATGTATAACTGATTCACTTTGTTATAAAGCAGAAACTAACACACCATTGTAAAGGAATTATACTCCAATAATGATGTTAAAAAAATTATAGATGAATTTGGAGACAATTGGCATTATAACTATATGGAATCTTCCAGTCCATCAACATGGGGTGTTTTCTGTTTACTTAGGCCTTGTTTGATATCTTTCATCAGTGTTCTGTAGTTTTCAGCATACAGTTCATATATTTTTTGATATATACTTTAATATTTCCCTGGGAGGTATTGTGAATGATATTGTTTGTTTTTATTTCAATTTCCACTTGTTCATTGGTAGTGTATAGAAATACTATTGATTTTTGTATGTTCATCTTACCAACCTGCAGTCGTCCCAAACTTACTTACATTAGTTCCAAGAGGTTTTTTGTAGATTCCTTGGGATTGTCTACATAGACAATCATGTCATTTGCTAATAGGGGAGTTTTATTCTTTTCCTTTCAAATTTGGAATTCTTTTATTTTGTTTTCTTCCCTTTTTCCATTGTCAGTGACTTCAAGGAGTGATGAGAGCAGATGTTCTTGCTGGTTTCTGATTGTAGGGGGAAAACATTCAGGCTTTCACCATTAAGTATATTTGCTGTAGGTCTTTTTTTTGGATATCCTTTATCAGATTTATCATCAACCATGAATGTAGGATCCTGTCAACTGCTTTATCTGCATCAACTGAGACGACTATACATTTTTTTTCTTTTTTGCTTTGTTAATATGGTGAATTATATTGATTGATTTTCAAATGTTGAGTCAGTCTTGCATTCCTGGGATAAACTCTACTTGTTGATAATATATTATTCTTTTTATATATTGTTGGATTTGAATTAACATTTTGTTGAGGATTTTTGAGTTTATATTCATGAGGGTTGTTGTTTTATAGTTTTCTTTTTTGTATTGTCTTTGTCTCTTTTGATGCTGGTCTCAAAACACTTACCAGCATTAGTAAGTGTTCCTTCCTCTTCTGTTTTCTGGATGAGATTGTATAGAAAATGTATTGATTTTTCCCCTAAATATTTGGTGAAATTCAGCATTTTTCTTTTTGGAAGGTTTACTATTATGAATTCTAGTTCTTTTATAGATATAGGGTTAATCAGTTTATCTATCTCATCTTGTCTGAGTTGTGGTAGTTTGTGGTTTTCAAGGAATTGGTCCATTTCATCTAAATTGGAGAATGTATGTGCATAGAGTTGTTCATAGGGTACTTTATTATCCTATTAATGTCTGTGGAGTCAGTAGTGATATCTCTTCTTTTATTCATGATTTTGGTTATTTTTACTTTTTTCTTTATCTTGTTAGAGGATTATCAATTTCATTGATTTTTCTTCAAAGAACCATCTTTTGGTGTTACTGATTTTCTCCATTGTTTTTCTGTTCTCAATCTTATTGATTTCAGTTCTTATTATTTCCCTTCTTATGTTTGCTTTGGATACTTTTGTACATATACTTTAAGTAATTTGATTACATTAAAATTACTCCTTATAGTTTCTCTACATTACAACACAGATACCTAGAACACACACCACGGGACTTTACCTTCTAGCTAAGCTCTTCCATTCTAGCCAAGCTTTTAAAATTATAAATGAAAACCTTACAATCAAGCGTCATTCTATCTCTCCTTTTTGTTAAGTTGACTGAGCCTTCTCTGTGGCTATGTCATCTGGCATTTCCCCACTTTTGATGTTTTCCCTTTTCTCAAGTCAGACCTGTATCATATGATACTTTCTACTATAGGCAGGTTTCTATCTGCAAAGCCATGGCAAGCCCTTTCTTTCTTTATCCCAAGCCAAATGTAGAACATAATGTTAAGATCTCCCATTTATTGTATAGCTACTAGATACCAGACACCATGCTAAACACTTTACATGCATTTTATCTAATCTACACAGCAAGCCATTTGTTAGGGGCTATTATCCATTTCATTGAGAATAACAGAAGCTCAGAGAAGTAACATGATTTGCCAGGCCATAGAGCTAATACGTGGTAGAGCAAAATTTTAAATCCAGGTCTGTCTGAATGCAAAGTTATGCTCATCGACACTACACTATATAACCTTCAATATTCTCCTTTTATTAAGATGAAAATATTAATATCAGAATACCTTAGATAGCTATAATTAATGTACTACACTGTAGTTCATTCTTATTCTAACTTCTTTATATACATAGAACAGAGAGACTCTTACCCAAGTTTGTAGCTCACCTCTACTTCCTCATAGACTTTTTTTTTAAAATATCTTTATTGGAGTATAATTGCTTTACAATGGTGTGTTAGTTTCTACTTTATAATAAACTGAATCAGTTATACATATACATATGATCCCGTATCTCTTCCCTCTTGTGTCTCCCTCCCTCCCACCCTCCCTATCCCACCCCTCTAGGTGGTCACATACCACCTAGCTGATCTCCCTGTGCTATGCGGCTACCTCATACTCGCTATCTATTTTACGTTTGGTAGTGTATATATGTCCATGCCACTCTGTCACTTTGTCACAGCTTACCCTTCCCCCTCCCCATATCCTCAAGTCCATGTTCTAGTAGGTCTGTGTCTTTATTCCCATCTTATCCCTAGGTTCTTCATGACCTTTTTTTTTTCTTAGATTCCATATATATGTGTTAGCTTATGGTATTTGTTTTTCTCTTTCTGACTTACTTCACTCTGTATGACAGACCCTAGGTCCATCCACCTCACTACAAATAACTCAATTTCGTTTCTTTTTATGGTTGAGTAATATTCCATTGTATATATGTGCCACATTTTCTTTATCCATTCATCTGTTGATGGACACTTAGGTTGCTTCCATGTCCTGCCTATTGTAAATAGAGCTGCAATGAATATTTTGGTACATGACTCTTTTTGAATTATGGTTTTCTCAGGGTACACGCCCAGTAGTTGGATTGCTGGGTCATATGGTCATTCTATTTGTAGTTTTTTAAGGAAACTCCATACTGTTTTCCATAGTGGCTGTATCAATTTACATTCCCACCAACAGTGCAAGAGGATTCCCTTTTCTCCACACCCTCTCCAGCATTTATTGTTTCTAGATTTTTTGATGATGGCCATTCTGACCGGTGTGAGATGCCACTTCAATAAGTGGTGCTCGGAAAACTAGACAGGTACATGTAAAAGTATGAAATTAGAACACTCCCTAACACCATACACAAAAGTAAAGTAAAAATGGATTAAAGACCTAAATGTATGGCCAGACACTATCAAACTCTTAGAGGAAAACATAGGCAGAACACTCTATGACATAAATCACAGCAAGATCCTTTTTGACCCACCTCCTAGAGAAATGGAAATAAAAACAAAAATAAACAAATGGGACCTAATGAAGCTTCAAAGCTTTTGCACAGCAAAGGAAACCATAAACAAGACCAAAAGACAGCCCTCAGAATGGGAGAAAATATTTGCAAATGAAGCAACTGACAAAGGATTAATCTCCAAAATTTACAAACAGCTCAATGACAAAAAAACAAACAACCCAATCCAAAAATGGGCAGAAGACCTAAATAGACATTTCTCCAAAGAAGATATACAGATTGCCAACAAACACATGAAAGAATGCTCAACATCATTAATCATTAGAGAAATGCAAATCAAAACTACAATGAGATATCACCTCATAGACTTTTAATCGCCCACTCCTGAGCTGCTTACAATTTCTTACCCAATACACAGGAAGTCTCATCTCTCTGGCACTACTGCCTTCCTCTTTTGTCCAAGCCTGCCCCCAACATATTGGTATAATTCATGGATTTTCATACTTTTTTGTGCATCAGAATCACCAGAAGGTCTTGTTAAACAGATTGCTGTGTCCCACCACTAGAGTCTCTGACTCAGTAGATCTGGTGTGGGGGCCAAGAATTTGCATTGCTGAAAATTTTCCAGGTGAAGCTGCTGCTTCTGGTTCAGGGACCTAACTTCAAGTATCACTGGTATAGTGATATGGCTGATCAAATGGTCTTTGGTACGTTTTCATAATATTGGTAGAATTATAAACTAGTTATGAATTTCCACCTAATGAGTTTAGTTTAAAACATATGGAAGGGACTTCCCTGGTGGTGCAGTGGTTGAGAGTCCACCTGCCAATGCAGGGGACATGGGTTCATGCCCCGGTCCGGGAGGATCCCACGTGCCACGGAGCGGCTGGGCCCGTGAGCCATGGCAGCTGAGCCTGCATGTCCGGAGTCTGTGGTCCGCAACGGGAGAGGCCACAACAGTGAGAGGCCCACGTACTGCAAAAAAAAAACAAACAAAAAAAAACAAAGCAAGAAAAAAGCATAGAGAAGAAAAAAGTCTGAAAAGCACCAGTCACTAAAGTTTTTCCACACAAAATATATTTCATCACCAACAAAACTTGAAAATATCTAAACATCGTTGACCCATTTAGAATATCACAGTGTCCATTAGCTTATGAAAGCCTATAAGAATTATGTCAATAAAGCTACTTCTTGCAATATATTTAACCAAGTGTTTCTTAAACTTATTTGGTCATAAAACACTTTTCCAGGTATAACATGCTGTACACTAGTGTTATTCAGGACACACTTTGAGAAATGCTGTTCTAAAATAATCTCTTTCACAGGAAAGGTCAGGCATCCCTGGGGATCTGCCAGAATCATAGTGGCTTGGTGCCTGTTCAGCTGCATTCATATCATCCAGAGGAGTTATTTACTCTGTTCAGAATCGAGGTCTGATTTTCTCTAGTGTGACTCTTAGAATGTCGGAGTTAGTTATTTCTGAGCAAAATTATGTCACACTTAAAATTTACTTAAGGACAGAGATTCAGAAACCATAATAGGGGATACCAAAGGACTTTCAGGTATCAACTATCTCTATTCTAAGTATGTGTATCATCAGACACTTGATAATACAATACAGACTTTTGACCTGAATTGATATCAGACTAAACTGTTCAGTATGTAAACTTCGCCATTCAGTTTTTTAAAAATCAAGACAATGATTTTTCATATCTGATATTCTGAAACATTGCCTAGTCTAAACTTTCCCAACAACAGTTAAGCAAGCTCAACTTTTAGTTCTGTCAGAAGGCTGGAATGGAGTTCTGTTGGATCAAGTGACTTGGACCTATTTAATAAAACATAGGTGCTTTCCTACAATCATCTCACTACCTTGGCCTTTAGCTCCCTCTGACCATCGTTTGTCGACCCTTTTTATACGAACATATTTCTCCCTGATCATAGAGAAATCAAAAGTAAAAATATTTGAATAACTTTGCTTTTAACTCTATCTTTTACCATTACACCATTAGCCTGAAGCAATGGGCCAGGGCTAGAGATAGATTTGAGAGTCAGCCTCATAAAACAAGAGGTGGAGTACAGGATTAGTTATACAATGAAAACTCCACTGCTGATGCTTATAAAATTCATTTGGTGTTAAATTTATAATTAGTGTTATTATTTAATATTCTAAGATAGTTCTGTATATCAATTTTGATAAATAACTGAACTATTTTACCTTAATGGTTTTATGTAGCTAAGCTTTTAAAAAACCAGACCTATAGCCTCTTGGGACATTCATATTTGCTTTGCTTTTCAAAGCCTTCTATTTCACAAAAATCACACAACACCATCTGTTAATAGTATATTTTAAAATGTTTGTATCTGGATAGTGCATTACAATTCGCAGGCACTTTTTCATTTAAACCTAATAACAATTTTATGAGGTAAGTAAAGTCAAGACTTCAGATGACCTTCGAAACAGCTTAGTCAAAATGCAAATCACTGTTGTTATTTTTTTTTAACATCTTTATTGGGGTATAATTGCTTTACAATGGTGTGTTAGTTTCTGCTTTATAACAAAGTGAATCAGTTATACATATACATATGTTCCCATATCTCTTCCCTCTTGCATCTCCCTCCCTCCCACCCTCCCTATCCCACCCCTCCAGGCCTTCACAAAGCACGGAGCTGATCTCCCTGTGCTATGCGGCTGCTTCCCACTAGCTATCTACCTTACGTTTGGTAGTGTATATATGTTGTTATTTTTATTACCAGTAATGTATATGGCAGACATTCCTGATCCTTACTCTATCCCTTGCTCTTACCATCAATATGGGAAGTTTCATTTTCTACTTTTTCCATGTCTTCAGTTATTTTAATTTTTAAAGAATAAATTATTTTTATAATCAAAAACACTAAAGGATTTTAAAAGTCTGTTAGAACTGAATTAGCTTCTAAAGGGATATCACGTCTAAGGGGAAATCAAATTCATCATCATAAATGAGGTTTTTTCAGTACTAAACATAAAATATCTATATTACTGAGTGAAACAAAATAACTGCCAGAAATATAATTAAGGATTCTCTGAACAAGTCTGGAGCTGAGAATAAGAAATCAACTCTTACTGTCTCATCCACCAGTGTAAGAAGTGTAGCATAATCATGAAGCCTGAGGAATGCAGAGTGTCAAGCCCTTGGGTTTTCAAGTAGAAAACAGAGCAATTACCATTATTAAATGGTCAAATAATTTATATGCATTTATTAATAAAAATAGGTGAGTATTAACATTATCTGCATAAAGGAGAAATAAAACAATTGGAGAAGCAGATCAACGAAGGCACAAATGCATTCTCAGAGAAGGAGCACAAACTTTGGTGAGAATGATTGGTAAGTCTCTCTGAGGTGTGCAAGGGTGGTCAACATCTGTTTCATATTTAGATGTAGTCTGCCTGCCAGAGAGTGTCTAATCTCATTTCTTATATAGTATCCCTGAGCTTCAAGCTCTCTTTTCCTCATATCCAGGCATGTGGAAAAGTGATGGATGAGGCTCAGGAATTGAAAGAGGGTGTCAGTTTCACACTTTACTCTTTGCCCAACTGCATTAAGGTGGTTGCCTCAAAGTGCTATATATCCAAGAAATGTGAAGGGCAGATATGGATGAAGGAATTTTTATTCTTCATCTCAATCTCTTACTTTAGTTACTAGGATACAGATATTAATAGCACTGGATGCAGATATTAACAGCACTGTGTATATGTGTTTGTGTGTAGTTTAAGTTCAGATTTCAACAATCAGAGCTGACTGGATTACCCCACTTAATATCCATTCCCTATTCACATATAAAGCTTATTCAAAATGATACTGCTAATGATATTAACAAGTTATTGATCTGATATTTTGCCAGGCTGTTTGGCAGGTCATGTGTTCCTAATTAAATTTTCATTGATCCTTGAGGAACAGCATTATAATGAACAAGGATTAGATTTGAAAGCTTTGCACACAGTATGCAAATATAAACATAAATATACAATAAATTATTTTAAAGAGTTTTTAAGGTCGGTTTTGCATACCTCTCCTCCATAAAAAATCCATAGATTCTTTTTAAAGTCACTTAACGTGCTAATGGTTCAAAACTGTTTTAGGTTTCCACTTAGAAGATGTATTGGATGCCCAGATACAGAACATAATTTAAATTTTTACTTAGCAGTATAATATAGTAGAGCTATAGGCTCTATGTTCAAATCCCAGACTCATTTTTTACTAGTAGTTTAACTTTGGGAAGTTTTTCAGCCTCTCTGTGTCTCTGCCTCAGTTCCTCACCTATAAACCCTCATAAATTTGTGAGGATGACAGATATTCCATGTAAAGCTTCTCGCATGGTCAGAGTGAATGACCAGTAAGTCACTACTTTTTGTTTACTTAGCAGATTAAAAACCTGGCTAGACAGCTTGATGATATTCTCTTCCTCTCCAGAATGGTGGTGGTGTGCTTGGGTTCTATGGTATATATACACACTAGGAAGATGTCCCTTTTCTGAAGACACCCTCAGTGAATATTCTAGAGTTCCGTGGTGCTGAAATATCTTGCAGGGAAAAACCTGGTGGTTAAGTAGGCCTTATGATTGTAATTTCAAGTAGTGATAAATATAAGTGCTGAGCATATTTAATCTCATTATATCAGGTAAGGCACCTCTCAGGACTTGCAGCTCCCTTAACAACTAGATATTAAAAAGGCAATCAAACTCAGTGTTTCCTAAGGCACAAATCAAGTCAGGGTACATTCCTTTGTAAAAATGTGAAACAATAAATATAAGTGCTAAAATGCAAAGGGTTTCTGGAATGGTTAGATTTTTCTTGACCAAATCTCCCACCTACAGACAGCAATTTAATCATTTAGACAAATCTTCCTCAATTTAAATTAGAAAGCCACACGAGGCCTGGAGCAAGATAAACAGGTCCACAAATTAGAGAGTGTTGCTAGAAGGAAACCTCATAGCAATCTCCCTTAACTGCAATTACTAGCTGGGTTTTGCAAAGAATGCAGATTTATCTGTGAAAACTAATGTGTCCTTAGGCTAATACCCCTTATTTTGGTCTGGGACTCTGGAATGATAATACTCATGTTTGTAATTACCTTTGCTAAGCTTAAGAACCATGGGAAAGCCACTTTCATGTGATATTTGTGACCTTTTTTCTGCAGTAAGTTTTGGCATGGGCATGTCTTTGTTTGCCTATTTACAGTTCAAGTGAATTTCCAAGACTGTGAATTTGGAAGCTCTGGCTTTAGCCCTGAAATTCCACATTCCTGCTCTTTCCAGACTTCCTTACCCTACTGGACAGCCTAGTAGCTATCTCCATAACAAAGCAGGGCCTCTCCCGGCAGGTAAACCTACCCAGTGATTCCTCCCCCTCAGGGGCGTGGCAGTACTATTTCCTGGAGCAATCTCACGGGGTGGTTCCACTTTGCATTTGCACTCAATTACTTTATTTGCTGCCTCCTCTGTAGCTGCCAGACCTGCTTCTGCTGTTGCTCAGGTAACTCCCATCTCTCCCTGGCACCACTATAGGCAGAGGTGGTTGATAAAAGGCTTCTAACGTGTGCCTGCCTGCCTGCTTTCCTACCCCTTTCTTTCATGATCTCTCTCTGTTTGTTCCTTAGGGAGAGCATCTGGGGAGTACCTTGGTGACCACTGAGAAGATGATGAGCTCAAACTATTGGAGTGAGATGAGCAGCAGCAGCTGTGGGACTCAGCAATCCCCAGAAGTGCTGCAGTGCCAGCCCCAGCATTACCGCTGCTACCATCAGTCAAGACAAGCCCAGCAGCCTCCAGAAAAAAATGTAGTGTATGAGCGAGTGAGGACCTACAGTGGGCCCATGAACAAGGTGGTTGAGGCCTTGGACCCGATCGGCTCACGGGAAGTGTGCTCCCCTCTCAAAACTGCCTCCTCCTACCAAAGCTTGCTTTGGAGCGACCGTTCCCAGGTACCACAAAGACAGCTATGCCAGAAAAGGGAAATCTTTGTTGCCTTTGTTTGCTTTTGAACCTCATTTCTTTTCTTTCTGCTTCTCTGGCTCTGTTCTACAGGATATTATCTCTTGGATTGCAGCTATATACGCAATGTACGGTCACCCAAATTCCATCTCTTGGCTGTTCTTTCATTTACTAGTTCTTGTAGCCATTTGTTTATGAGTTCCAGTGATTTTCATAATCTAACTAGAGCATAGGATGGTTCATTTTTTGTTGAATTAGATTGGAATATATGACCTGAGGTATTCTTTTGCTCCTACCACAAAGCAATCCTCAACTAGAATACCATCATTTTTATAAAATAGGTTCCCACTGATTCACTTCATATCAAAAGTAAACAGGTTTTTTTGTATCAAATATGGCGGTGCAGGGGCAATGGCATGTATGGAGTGACGAGCAATTATTTGTGTTTAGCAAATAGGATGCTACTCCAGGATAAGTGACAGGCACAATGTCTATTTCAATTGTCATATGTGTTTCATCTTTTGAAAATGATGCATTTGTTCTTGCATAGTCAAGGTGGATAATTTATGAATATTAGTAGAAGGAATATTGAAAGAGTGAATATAAGATTGAGGAAGGCAAGATGTAAGCAACTGTTACATGAAAGCTAAAAATTGTGGAAGTCTAAGACACCCTTTAAAATGAAACAAATTTGTTTTTAAAGGGGTTAGTTTAACATCAGTATCTGTGTTAATAAACTTGCCAATGAGTATGAAAGAACACTGTAAGACAATACAAAATTAACAGCTCCTATGTCTGTTTTCATCTTTGACTCTCTTTATATTAAATTTGCATGTCTTTAAGCTTTCTGGAAACTTCAGTCCAAACTAAAATTATGTTTCAAGATACAAGTAGTACTGTGAAAAGCTCAAAAAGCAACCATCGGGATGATATCCTATGTTGCATTGTTATGCTGATCTGGAATAAAATGGATTATTTTTCCCAAAACAATAATTTTAATTAGGATATGAAGCAACATTTCTAAAGTATATAATGAAACTATTTTAAAAAGAAGTTTTAAAAGATATAGGTAACCCAACAACTACAAAGGCCACAATTTTCCTGTTTTATTTCACTCCTAGCTTAATTTGAGGGAAAAATATGAAGAAAAACCCAGTATTCACTGTCAGTAATTTCCTATTTGAGAAAAACTCCACCTGCATTGAAGTCAAAGGGAAGAAAAATAAAAGGTCAAAACTACTAGTTTGTGATAATAATAGTGCAAATGTACATTCCAGTATTCAGTGATGTTAATGAACAACAAAGTGGGTGTCACCTATGTTCCTGAGTAGCCCCAAAACAATGGGGAAGTTGAAACAACAGTTATCATTATCATACGAATGCTAAAATCACCCTATCTGGCATAGTTATTTAAATACGTTAACCTCTTTTCTTATCAACTTCCTAGTAAAAGAAAAATAAATAGATAAAAATTTAAAAAGCTTAAATTTGGCAAATTATAAACATTGACCACAGAATAACTTTTAGGGTCACACTTTATTGTATACTCCATGGTTCAACTTTCCTTTTTAATATTCTTGGGACCAAGCTGGTTGAGTTTTTTACGAGACTCACCTTTCTATCTGATATTTGCTAAGTGATCCTCACAAGACTAGCTCTATCCTGAAATGTAGTTCCCCAAAGGACTTTATAAAGAGCCTTAGGGACAGAAAGTATGGCCTCAGAAACAGGGAAAAGAAATTGGAATGGAGGGTGTTGTGAAGTCTGAAGTGATTTATAATTGAAAAGAAAGAAAAGGGCTGGGTAAGGAAGAGGGAGGTGAACTTCTAGATATGTGGTAAAGGAAAAAAAATAAGAATCTTCATTCTCTTAATGAAATTAGAAAGAAAATTTGACTATAAAATTTCAAACTGAGTTCGATATCAATGGGCATTCATAAATCCACTAAAAGATAATTTGGCAAGAAAACTTTTAGATAGCTGCCACAAAGAATGTGACTAGGAAACTATTATTCTATTATTTTATTTCTTTTCTCCCTGTTTAGTGGCAGGATGGCATTATATAAAGTAGAACCTAAAATTGATCTGAAATTACCTTCATGTTAACAAAATGAGTAAAATGTAGTGGCAGCTTTATTATATACCATGCCAAGCACAAGCAAGTAGTACACATTACTTAAAACACTTTTTGTTTTATGCTTTAAAATTCTCTCCTTAATATGCCATGTTTCAATGACATTTTGAGTTGGTATATAGCAATTATTCTGATGCTAAAGTTTGTGACCATGGCAGCTAGGAAGATAAGTATTATAATCAATTGTTAGTTATCATGAATTCAATTAAACTTTTACTTGAATTGTTTTTAGCATTTTTGTGTTTGGATGATAGTAAAAGAATTCCTAAGATTAAAAAAATATATAATTGCCAGTAGTAAAATATGTTCCCT
The DNA here is from genome assembly GCF_963455315.2 of Globicephala melas. Classification (NCBI taxonomy): domain Eukaryota; kingdom Metazoa; phylum Chordata; class Mammalia; order Artiodactyla; family Delphinidae; genus Globicephala; species Globicephala melas. Next base: position 56,252,292 of record NC_083335.1, read on the forward strand.
TTGAGAAACCGAAATTGATGTCACTCTGCTTTGCTTCCTGAATCTTAATTTTCACTTATGTAATAGACATTTTGGATTTAACCAAATGCTTTTTGCAGCACTTTAGTATTTTCTATTTCTGGCTTTTTGGCCCACGTTTTTCCTTTCTTGTGCACTAAAATAGTGCTTATGGACATAAACATATTTTAAATTTCTCCAGATATAATGTTGCTTTGCTTCTTGTCTAAAATTTATCAGATATATTTTATGATTCCCTCAGTTATTATTTTGTCTGACTGATGAAGTGTTTCTCAGAGAAAACTGACTATAGAAACCAGGTATGGTGAAATTGTCTAAATTGATGGTAGAATTAAAATTACTAAGTTTATCCATATGAACAGGAAAAAATCAAAAGCAGGTGTAATCAAGGTCATATGTGCATTTTAGAACTGAATATAGTCTTGTAAATAAATGGAATTCTAGAAACTACATAAAACTAAAGAAAACAAAAACCTTATGGCTCAACCTTTTAAAAGGCCTAAATATTAAACAACCGTCATTAACTCAGAATGAAACACTGCCTCAGATGAACAGCATTGATGTTAATATGCATTGAACATATGTATTTCTCTTCCATTAATTTTAGCTTTTTATGAAGTTCAAGATATTTTCCACATATACAGAAGAGTTCTGTTGTGAGAGAGAGAAACTGATCAAAATAAAATATTTTTAATACCATTCATTAATTGAACACATATTTATTAAGTGCCTATTATATAAGAAGCACCATGATTATCTGGATAAATACCATTTGCTTATCCAGGGAGAGTTCATATTGAGGACAGATATACACGACCTGATCTGTAGGTGTCCTATATGTTTAGATTTCATTTTAAAATATAATTTTGTGCTTTTGCCATCAATATTTTATTGAATAAAACATTTTGGTGCAAGAAGGGATCTCTTAGAGATTGTGTTTTATGGATTACCATTTTTTTAAATTTGAAACTTGCAACCAAATTTAGCTCCAGAAAGCAGCCCAGGGGAGAATGTGAGTGAGTTTATGAATGGCCTCTGCTCTCAATAATTACCCAGCTTAGGCTTTTCTTTGTTTACATGACTTTTTTCCTTTTTCTTTGGTTACAGAGATAGTGGCTAGTTCCCTTACTGTGCCAGGATTTATATACACTATCATAAAATTTTCCTGTTCTGTGGGGATGGGTGTGTTGCTCTGAAAAATTGTTGTTCAAAGGAGTGGTCACTAAAGTGAATGATTATTCAGGGAAGTAGGTTGCCTGAGAAAGCAATGAGGTTAAAGGATAAAGAGGCCCAGTTTTCAGCTTTGGTCATCCCTTTTGTACTTACAATTAAATGAAGCTATAGAAATTGAGTGCAAGTAATTGCTGGGTGAAAATGTCCTTGCCAATTGTCTCTTGTTTAAGGGAGGTCTGATAAATTGCTAGGCCTGTTTTGAGTCAATGGCACTCATGAGCTATCATTGTGTGTGTGTGTGTGTGTGTGTGTGTGTGTGTGTGAGAGAGAGAGAGAGAGAGAGAGAGAGAGAGAGAGAGAGAAAGGTGGTGGGGGCAAAGGGGAGGGAGGTGAACTTTTCCTTTAACTGTTGTGATCCAAATTTTTTTTCTTGACAATTCTTGGTAAAATAACTGCAAGTTTGCCATGCTCTTAAACCCTACTTAAAAGTGAAAACCTTTCTAAACAGGTATATTTGAGCTAACTTTTTCTTCACAACAGCAGCTATCTTAATAGCCATCCTTTTTTGGCTTCCAATGGAACGTATGTACTTTGAGTTTTTAAATTAAGTCAAAAAGCATGCGCTACAAAGGGACTGTATACTTTATTTTCTCTCCTAGTTGCCTTCAAGAAAAGAAAGAATCCAGGAATGGGTCTCTTAAATGAGAGATTTTCCTTGGAGGGAAGGGATGAGTGGAAGGAGTTCTATTACTATTACATTCTATTGCTTTCTTTACATGAGAACAGAATCACAGATTTTATCCTAAATTAAGGAAGTGTTTGTTTCATATAAACAGAGGTCACTATAATTTACATGTTTCTTCATGTACAAAGTTCAGAACAGCATCTCAACAATAACCTAAGGCAAGTGTTTAACCATGTTACTGTCTTTGACAGTTTCTAACAAAAGCATCTCCCAAACTATTCCGAAAATTTATTTAAATGGCCTATTTAAATGGCCGTTTGCCTTGGCAAATTCTGTCAGCATAAATTTCAGGTGGTTTTTAAAGATACTGTTTCTTTTGAAACTATTCAGCCTAGCCTTTTCCTAAGTCACTCTTATTACTTTCAGTGATTCTCATAGTCATTAAAACTGACAGGAGCGTATAGAAGGCTCCCATGGTTTTCCTTCTTGGAACATTATATTATGTATTAGTTTTTAAGTAAAGTTTTAAAATTCAAATTAGGCAACATGAAAGAGTGCCATGTTTATTTCAACAAGATTCCAAATATTTAAAGAACAAAGTCCTGTACTATGCATGTAATCTTTTCTATTACCTAATTCTCGTTCCCAGCAGTCTTGCTGTCTCTCCCTTACATATTGCACCGAGGTCTTGAACTCTTTGATCAGAGCTATCAATAGGAAAATGAAAGCCAATAGGTATTGACTGAAAATGTTCATATTACGTAGAGCCTAAAGATCAGTCACAGAGAACATTGTGTGGAGAAAGTGCCCATGCAAATGAATCTATGTGTAGTGTCCCAGAGAGAACTACAAATAATAAATGTGCATTGATGAGGTAGACTTGGGGAGAACTGAACTATGAAACAGTCAAGTGTAGTGGCTAATAGTGTAAGCTTAGGTTTTAAACTTCTTTGGTTTAATTCCTGGTTCAGGGACTTGCTAGCTATATGCTTCAGTTGCCTCATCTATAAAATGGGGTGATAATAACACCTAAGTCATAGGATTGTTATTAGAGTCAAATGCGATAATATACGGTGAAAATTACACAGCACAGTGCCTGACACATCATGTTAATGTTGTATTACCCAGAATAAATGACTTGACCTCTCATGACCTAGTGTCCTCATTTGTAAAGTGGGGACAATAATACCTTCCTTCAGAGTTGTAGTGAGTATTGAGATAACATGTGAAGGTGTCCAGCACAGAGTTAGCACTGGATAATTCTTTCTGTTTGTATTATTGATTTATAAAAATATAGCCAACAAAAGCTGATAGCTGCACAAACTACGGTAATAAACTAAATGAATAGACTATAAAGTAAGGGTTCCTTTGACACTGGGAAGATTAGGTAAACACATATGCTTGAAAGGCTTATTAGGGCTCTACTAGCTAAGAAAGACTAACAAGGAAAACCATTAAAGCAATTTTCTGAAACATGGTATATGATCAAAAGACTGGAGCAGCAGGGATGTATTTATAATGTTTACTGGCATAAATATCCTTTAGAAAGAGTAATTTGGAAGTTCCCATGCTCTTAGAGTCTTTGAACTTGAACCTCAATATTTGAAATGAAGTTTTTTTTAGTGTGTGTGTTTTTTTTTCCTTTTTAAAATGTAGTGATGCTGACATTAAAGCTTGCTTGCAGTCTGCCTCTTACCTAATGCACTTAATACTTCCTCTAGAGCTACACTTCCAGTAGGGTAGTATGTGGTTAATTACATTAACATTTAAATTAATTCAAATCCAATAAAACTAATTATTCAGTTCCTCAGCTGCAATAGCCACATTTTAAGTGCTCAACAGCCACATGTGGCTAGTGACTACTGAACTGTACGGCACAGATACAGGGCATTTCCACCACTGCAGAGAGTTCTACTGGACACTACAGATCTATATATTCAAGCTACTCATTTACGTATAGAACTACCTCTAAGATCATTACAATTCAAAGAAATTCATGGTGGTGCAAATGTGCGATCAAAGGGCTGCCAAAGTACAGGGTCAGCTTTAACGGAAACATAGGAATGAAACAAAAAAGGAAGCCACAAACTTTCAAAGTACAAGTTTAGAATGACAATTTCAGTAGAAGAAGAACTAAATTCATAAAATTTTTGAAAAGAGCTGAATGAAATATTTTTCTGTATGTATGCAGGTATAGTCATCCTTTGCTATCTGAGGAGGATTGATACTTGGACCTCTGCTCCGGACACCAAAATCCACTTATGCTCAAGTATCTTTATTTTGTTATTAGTTTCTGCTTTATAACAAAGTGAATCAGTTATACATATAAAAATGTTCCCAAATCTCTTCCCTCTTGCGTCTCCTTCCCTCCCATCCTCCCTATCCCACCCATTCAGGTGGTCTCAAAGCGCCGAGCTTATCTCCCTGTGTTATGTGGCTGTTTCCCACTAGCTATCTATTTTAGGTTTGGTAGTGTCCATGCCACTCTCTCACTTTGTCACAGCTTACCCTCCCCCCTCCACATATCCTCAAGTCCATTCTCTAGTAGGTCTGTGTATTTATTCCTGTCTTACCCCTAGGTTTTTCATGACATTTTTTTTTCTTAAATTCCATATATATGTGTTAGCATATGGTATTTGTCTTTCTCTTTCTGGCTTACTTCACTCTGTATGACAGACTCCAGGTCTATCCATCTAATTACAAACCACTCAATTTCGTTTCTTCTTATGGCTGAGTAATATTCCACTGTATATATGTGCCACATCTTCTTTATCCATTCATCCGATGATGGACACGTAGGTTGTTTCCATCTCCAGGCTATTGTAAATAGAGCTGCAATGAACATTTTGGTACATGACTCTTTAAATTATGGTATTCTCAGGGTATATGCCCAGTAGTGGGATTGCTGGGTCATATGGTAGTTCTATTTGTAGTTTTTTAAGGAACCTCCATACTGTTCTCCACAGTGGCTGTATCAATTTACATTCTAACCAACAGTGCAAGATGGTTCCCTTTCCTCCACACCCTCTTCAGCATTTATTGTTTCTAGATTTTTTGATGATGGCCATTCTGACTGGTGAGATGATATCTCATTGTAGTTTTGATTTGCATTTCTCTAATGATTAATGAAGTTGAGCATTCTTTAATGTGTTTGTTGGCAGTCTGTATATCTTCTTTGGCGAAATGTCTATTTAGGTCTTCTGCCCATTGGATTGGGTTGTTTGTTTTTTTTGTTATTGAGCTGCATGAGCTGTTTATAAATTTTGGAGATTAATTCTTTGTCAGTTGCTTCATTTGCAAATATTTTCTCCCATTCTGAGGGCTCTCTTTTGGTCTTGTTTGTGGTTTCCTTTGCTGTGCAAAAGCTTTGAAGTTTAATTAGGCCTCATTTGTTTATTTTTGTTTTTATTTCCATTTCTCTAGGGGGTGGGTCAAAAAGGATCTTGCTGTGATTTATGTCTTAGAGTGTTTTACCTATGTTTTCCTCTAAGAGTTTGATAGTCTCTGGCCTTACATTTAGGTCTTTAATCCATTTTGAGTTTATTTTTGTGTAAGGTGTTAGGGAGTGATCTAATCTCATACTTTTACATGTACCTGTCCAGTTTTCCCAGCACCACTTATTGAAGAGGCTGTCCTTTATCCACTATACATTCCTGCCTCCTTTATCAAAGATAAGGTGACCATATGGGCATGGGTTTATCTCTGGGCTTTCTATCCTCTTCCATTGATCTATATTTCTGTTTTTGTGCCAGTACCATACTGTCATGATTACTGTAGTTTTGTAGTATTGTCTGAAGTCAGGGAGACTGATTCCTCCAGTTCCGTTTTTCGTTCTCAACATTGCTTTGGCTATTCGGAGTCTTTTGTGTTTCCATACAAATTGTGAAATTTTTTGTTCTAGTTCTTTGAAAAATGTCAGTGGTAGCTGGATAGGGATTGCATTAAATCTGTAGATTGCTTTAGGTAGTAGAGTCATTTTCACAATGTTGATTCTTCCAATCTAAGAACATGGTATATCTCTCCAACTATTTGTATCATTTTTAATTTCTTTCATCAGTGTCTTATAATTTTCTATATACAGGTCTTTTGTCTCCTTAGGTAGGTTTATTCCTAGATATTTTATTCTTTTTGTTGCAATGGTAAATGGGAGCGTTTTCTTGATTTCACTTTCAGATGTTTCATCATTAGTGTATAGGAATGCCAGAGATTTCTGTGCATTAATTTTGTGTCCTGCCAATTTACCAAATTTATTGATTAGCTCTAGTAGTTTTCTGGTAGCATGTTTAGGATTCTCTATGTATAGTATCATGTCATCTGCAAACAGTGACAGCTTTACTTCTTTTCCGATTTGGATTCCTTTTATTTCCTTTTATTCCCTGATTGCTGTGGATAAAACTTCCAAAACTATGTTGAATAACAGTGGTGAGAGTGGGCAACCTTTTCTTGTTCCTGATCTTAGTGGAAATGCTTTCAGTTTTTCACCATTGAGGACAATGTTGGCTGGGGATTTGTCATATATGGCCTTTATTATTCTGAGGAAAGTTCCCTGTATGCCTACTTTCCACAGGGATTTTATCATAAATGGGTGTTGAATTTTGTCGAAAGCTTTCTCTGCATCTATTGAGATGATCATATGGTTTTTCTCCTCCACTTTTTTAATATAGTTTATAACATTGATTGTTTTGCATATATTGAAGAATCCTTGCATTCCTGGAATAAACCCCACTTGATCATGTTGTATGATCCTTTTAATGTGCTGTTGGATTCTGTTTGCTAGTATTTTGTTGAGGATTTTTGCATCTATGTTTATCAGTGATATTAGCTTGTAGTTTTCTTTCTGTGTGACATCCTTGTCTGGTTTTGGTATCAAGGTGATGGTGGCCTCGTAGAATGAGTTTGGGAGTGTTCCGCCCTCTGCTATATTTTGGAAGAGTTTGAGAAGGGTAGTTGTTAGCTCTTTTCTAAATATTTGATAGAATTAGCCTGTGAAGCCATCTGATCCTGGGGTTTTGTTTGTTGGAAGATTTTTAATCACAGTTTCATTTCAGTGCTTGTGATTTGTCTGTTCATATTTTCTATTTCTTCCTGATTCAGTCTTGGCAGGTTGTGCATTTCTAAGAATTTGTCCATTTCTTCCAGGTTGTCCATTTTATTGGCATAGAATTGCTTGTAGTAATCTCTCATGATGTTTTGTATTTTTGCAGTGTCAGTTGTTACTTCTCCTTTTTCATTTCTAATGCTATTGATTTGAGTCTTCTCCCTTTTTTTCTTGATGAGTCTGGCTAATGGTTTATCAGTTTTGTTTATCTTTTCCAAGTACCAGCATTTAGTTTTGTTGATCTTTGCTGTCGTTTCCTTCATTTCATTTCTGATATTTTTATGATTTCTTTCCTTCAGCTAACTTTGGGTTTTTTTTGTTCTTCTTTCTCTAATTGTTTTAGGTGCAAGGTTAGGTTGTTTATTCAAGTTGTTTCCTGTTTCTTAAGGTAGGATTGCATTGCTATAAACTTCCTTCTTAGAACTTCTTTTGCTGCATCACATAGATTTGGGGTCATCGTGTCTCCATTTTCATTTCTTTCTAGGTATTTTTTTATTTCCTCTTTGATTTCTTCAGTGACCACTTCGTTATTAAGTAGTGTATTGTTTAGCCTCCATGAGTTTGTATTTTTTTACAGATCTTTTCCTTTAATTGATATCTAGTCTCATAGCTTTGTTGTCGGAAATGATACTTGAAACAATTTCAATTTTCTTAAATTTACCAAGGGTTGACTTGTGACCCAAGATATGATCTATCCTGGAGAATGTTCCATGAGCACTTGAAAAAAATGTGTATTCTCTTATTTTTGGATGGAGTGTCCTTTAAATATCAATCAAGTCCATCTTGTTTAATGTATCATTTAAAGCTTGTGTTTCATTATTTATTTTCATTTTGGATGATCTGTCCATTGGTGAAAGTGGGGTGTTAAAGTCCCCTACTATGGATGTGTTACTGCCGATTTGCCCTTTTATGGCTGTTAGTATGTGCCTTATGTATTGAGGTGCTCCTGTGTTGGGTGCATAAATATTTACAATTGTTATATCTTCTTGGATTGATCCCTTGATCATTATGTAGTGTCCTATGTTGTCTCTTCTAATAGTCTTTATTTTAAAGTCTATTTTGTCTGATATGAGAATAGCTACTCCAGCTTTCTTTGGTTTCCAATTGCATGAAATATCTTTTTCCATCCCCTTACTTTCAGTCTGTATGTGTCTCTAGGTCTGAAGTTGGTCCCTTGTAGACAGCATATATATGGTCTTGTTTTTGTGTCCATTCAGCCGATCCTGTCTTTTGCTGGGAGCATTTAGTCCACTTACATTTAAGGTAATTATCAACATGTATGTTCCTATTCCCATTTTCCTAATTGTTTTGGGTTCATTATTGTAGCTCTTTTCCTTCTCTTGTGTTTCTTGCCTAGAAAAGTTTCTTTAGCAGTTGTTGTAAAGCTGGTTTGGTGGTGCTGAACTCTCTCAACATTTGCTTGTCTGTAAAGGTTTTAATTTCACCATCAAATCTGAATGAGATCCTTGCTATGTAGAGTAATCTTGGTTGCAGGTTCTTCTCCTTCATAACTTTAAATATGTCCTGCCAGTCCCTTCTGGCTTGTAGAGTTTCTGCTGAAAGATCAGCTGTTAACCTTATGGGGATTCCTTCATGTGTTATTTGTTGTTTTTCCCTTGCTGCTTTTAATATGTTTTCTTTGTATTTAATTTTTGACAGTTTGATTAATATGTGTCTTGGTGTATTTCTCCTTGGATTTAACCTGTATGGGACACTCTGTGCTTCCTGGACTTGATTAACTCTTTCCTTTCCCATATTAGGTAAGTTTTCAACTATAATCTCTTCAACTATAATCTCTTCAAATATTTTCTCAGTCCCTTTCTTTTTCTCTTGTTCTTCTGGAATCCCTATAATTCAAATGTTGGTGCATTTAATGTTGTCCCAGAGGTCTCTGAGACTGTCCTCAGTTCTTTTCATTCATTTTTGTTTATTCTGCTCTGCAGTAGTTATTTCCACTATTTTATCTGTGGAATAAGAACTTATCTGTTCTTCTGCCTCAGTTATTCTGCTCTTGATCCCATCTAGAGTATTTTTAATTTCATTTATTGTGCTGTTCATCGTTGCTTGTTTCATCTTTAGTTCTTCTAGGTCCTTGTTAAATGTTTCTTGCATTTTGTCTATTCTATTTCCAAGATTTTGAATCATCTTTACTATTATTATTCTGAATTCTTTTTCAGGTGGACTGCCTATTTCATCTTCATTTGTTAGGTCTGGTGGGTTTTTATCTTGCTCCTTTATCTGCTGTGTGTTTTTCTGTCTTCTCATTTTGCTTATCTTACTGTGTTTGGGGTCTCCTTTTCACAGGCTGCAGGTTCGTAGTTCCCATTGTTTTTGGTGTCTGTCCCCAGTGGCTAAAGTTCGTTCAGTGGGTTGTGTAGGCTTCATGGTGGAGGGGACTAGTGCCTGTGTTCTTGTGGATGAGGCTGGATCTTCTCTTTCTGGTGGGCAGGTCCACATCTGTTGGTGGGTTTTGGGGTGTCTGTGGACTTATTATGATTTTAGGCAGCCTCTTTGCTAATGGGTGGGGTTGTGTTCCTGTCTTGCTAGGTTTTTGGCATAGTATGTCCAGCACTGTAGCTTGCTGGTTGTTAAGTGAAGCTGGGTGCTGGTGTTGAGGTGGAGATCTCTGGGAGCTTTCGCCCTTTGTTATTGTGTGGAGCTGGGATGTCTCTTGTGGACCAGTGTCCTGAAGTTGGCTCTCCCACCTCAGAGGCACAGCATTGACTCCTGGCTGCAGCACCAAGAGCCTTTCATCCACTCGGCTCAGAATAAAAGGGAGAAAAAGTAAAATGAAAGAATGAGTAGAAGTAGTAAGAAAGAAAGGAGGGAGGGAGGGAGGGGGAAAGGAAGGGAAGAAGGAGGGAAGGAAGGAAAAAAAGAAAGAAGATAAAATAAAATAACGTAAGATAAAATGTAATAAAGTTATTAAAATAGAAAAAATAATTATTAAGGAAAAAAATATTAAAAAACAAACAAACAAAACATGGACGGATAGAACCCAAGGACAAAAGGTGGAAGCAAAGCTATACAGACAAAATCTCACACAGAAGCATACACATACACACTCACAAAAAGAGGAAAAGGGGAAAAAAATCATAAATCTTTCTCTCAAAGTCCACCTTCTCAATTTGGAATGATTCGTTATCTATGCATGTACTCCACCAATGCAGGGTACATCAAGTTTAGTGTGGAGTTTTAGTCCGCTGCTTCTGAGGCTGCTGGGAGAGATTTCCCTTTGTCTTGTTTGTTTGCACAGCTCCCAGGGGCTCAGTTTTGGATTTGGCCCCGCCTCTACGTGTAGGTCGCCACGTAGGCGTCTGTTCTTCGCTTAGACTGGACGGGGTTAAAGGAGCCGCTGATTCAGGGGCTCTGGCTCACTCCGGCCAGGGGGAGGGAGGGGCACGGAGTGCGGGGCAAGCCTGCGGCGGCAGAGGCCGGCATGACGTCACAGCAGCCTGAGGTGCACCATGCGTTCTCCCGGGGGAGTTGTCCCTGGATCCAGGGACCCTGGCAGTGGCGGGCTGCACAGGCTCCCCAGAAGGGGGTTGTGGATAGTAACCTGTGCTCGCACACAGGCTTCTTGGTGGTGGCAGCAGCAGCCTTAGCGTCTCATGCCCATTTCTGGGGTCCACGCTTTTAGCAGCGGCTCGCGCCCCTTCTCTGGAGTTCCTTTAAGCAGGGCTCTTAATCCCCTCTCCTCACACACCAGGAAACAAAGATGGAAGCAAAAGCCTCTTGCCTGTTGGACAAGTCCAGACTTTTCCCCAGACTCCCTCCCGGCTAGCTGTGGTGCACTAACCCCTGCAGGCTGTGTTCTTGCTGCCAAGCCCAGTCCTCTCCCAGCGCTCCAACCGAAGCCCGAGCCTCAAATCCCAGCCCTGCCCGCCCCAGCGGGTGAGCCGACAAGCCTCTCAGGCTGGTGAGTGCCGGTTGGCACCGATCCTCTTTGCGGGAATCTCCGCTTTGCCCTCAGCACCGCTGTTGCTGTGCTCTCCTCCTCTGCTCCGAAGCTTTCACCCCTCCGCCACCTGCAGTCTCCGCCCATGAAGGGGCTTCCTAGTGTGTGGAAACCTTTCCTCCTTCACAGCTCCCTCGCACTGGTGCAGATCTTGTCCCTATCCTTTTGTCTCTGTTTATTCTTTTTTCTTTTGCCCTACCCAGGTACGTGGGGGGGTTTCTTGCCTTTTGGGAGGTCTCAGGTCTTCTGCCAGCATTCAGTAGGTGTTCTGTAGGAGTTGGTCCACGTGTAGATGTATTTCTGGTGTATCTGTGGGGAGGAAGGTGATCTCCACGTCTTACTCTTCCGCCATCTTCCCGGAAGCCCTCTTCTAACTGATTGTCAAGTATCTTATATAACCTATGCATATCCTTGCCCGTATTTAAAATCATCTTTAGATTTGTAAATACAGTGTAAATACTATATAAATAGTTGAGAGAGCACACCAAATTTAAGTTTTGCTTTTTGAAACTTCCAGATTTTTTTTATATTTTCAATCCTTCGTTGGTTGAATTTGCAGATGCAGAACCTGTGGATACGGAGGGGTGACTGTATCTATCCTTTATATAATTTCCCCAGAACCTTACTTTTTGAAAGAGTAAATATTTAAATAGAGGAAAATGATGAAATAACTCTCCTCAATAAAAATGCACCTCCCTTTCTTTTAGCACATGATCTGGGTTTCATAGCCTCTCTGGAACTGCCTATGTCCCTTAAGCTACTGAATTAATTTTAAACTTTAGTAAGTAATGTTCAAATATCATTCCCATTTTTCCTGATGAGGTAACAAAGGCACAGGAGTGCTATGTAACTTGCTCAAGTTCATTGAGCTAGTATGTGGTAGAACTGGGATTTAAATCTAAGCAGTCTAGTTCTAGGTCTATGCTTGTAACCACCATGCTATACTGGATATTCCTGATCTATATATTTGACTCTTATTTATGTCATACAGTCTCTGATATCTGATTCCTGTATCCCAACTTGGATTTAGGTTAAACAAAGGTATGAACAATTATCTCAAGTGATGTTGTAAAATTATCCCAGAAAAGCAGACTGATTTTAATCCACTCTGATCTTAAAATTGGTAATGCCACATGTACTTATAAGAGGAGAAGGAGGAGAAAAACGGAAAGAGAAGGGTGAGGAGGAGAAGGAGAAGGAAAAAGGTGGGGAGGAGGAGGAAGAGGGAAGAGGGCTGCTACAACTTTCCCAAAGTAGAAAATGACTTTAGTCATCGTGGGAAAAACACCCTTGGATTTCATACTAAGCCTAAATCTACTAATTATAAACAAAATTATTTTTCAACAAAACTCTACCTAAAGAATGTTGCCAACAGGCAATATTTATGTATTTAGCAAATATGAGCCACAGGAATAAACGACTCAATACTAGGCTGAATATTTGATCAGAAAATGTAGGGCCTTCCTGCAAAATCAAAGGGCTTAAATGATATGAAAATTAAATAAAAATTCAATGTTTTATTAAGTTTAGAGTTCTGTATGTACACTCTAAATATATAATGCTGTCTACTTTAAAAAAAACCCTATTGTATTTGTAGAAGTTTAAAATATTTAATCAGGGCTATTCTCTCACACGGTCAGTTATAGGTGGATTTCTTGTTTTCAGGCACCAAAAAGTTACTTTTGATAGTAAATAATAAAAAGAGTCAAATATCTAGTCTCCTATTATGGGAATTACTCAAATCTAACAGTAGAATTTTGTTCCACAACTTCAACAGAAAATATAATGAGGCAGGCTATAGGTGTGGGAACGTATAGTGATTAAGGTTATGAGTTCTGGATTTAGTGATTAAGTAGCATCATGCTACTTGAGTTGGAATCCCAACACCTTAGTATTAGCTGTGTGATCTTCAGCTAGCTACTTAACCTATCTTTGTCTAACTTTACTCATATGTAAAATGGGGTTATTATAATAGTACCTTTCTGATGACAGTTTTTCTGAGTGTTAAATAAGATGATCTATGTAATATATTTTGGCATAGAAAGCTCTTAATAGGTGTTAGTTGTCATTATCATCTTCATCAAAGGAAAACAAGACTGACAAGTTGAAAGGATTTGAAATTGTCTTGTCTGTATGGAAAAATAAGCTGGGAGTGATCTCTTATATTCACAGAATGTCGGAAATAGAATGAGGCTTAAAGATCCTCCAGTTCACACTTAAACATACCCACATCCCGTTTCTCACATGAGGAAACAAGCTCAGGAAGATGGCATGAGTGTTCATTATCATAACTGGCTGGTGGTATAGTGGTATAACTAGAAGTAGAACCTAGGGCTCTGGACTTCAAGCACAGGACTCTTTCCACTATATTATGATAGTCACCACCACCCCTTCCCCAGCCTTCAGTTATTTTGTTATAAGGAACATGGGGCTATGGCATAGAGGGCATAAGTACAAAAGATGTAACTATTCATTAGATTTAATGATTTCAACATGAAGGATTTAGGGAAGCTCTGTACGGATGAGTGATGCTGAAAATTAAACATTGATGTAGGTTATCAAGAGAGAGATTTAGATTTCTATTCCTGAGATGCCTTTAAAACTAAGACATCCTCTTCATTCATTCATTCACAAACATTTTTGATCACTTCCTGTAGAATAGGCAATGCCTACTTGTGGGATGACTTGCTGCAATCCTGCCTAGCGCTAGATGCCACTGAAAGTAACTTCCATCATCAAGACAATGTTCATTTTGGACCTTTACTCACCCTACTTACCTAATTCCGTAGACTTTCAGGGGAAAGGGGTTTTCTTTAGCAAGTTTTTCTGAAATTAATATACCTTATATTCAGATAGGTTTTTTCCCATCTTATGATAAGTCTAATACTGCTGTAATTTAAACTCATTCTGGTCACTGCCATACGTCTTAATCTCTTTGACCCATATTAAGCTACCACCTTAATATTTTACTTTTTGAAGTCATTCCATTTGTCCTTCGTTTCCATAAGGATTGTATGGGAAAAGCCACATTTGCCTAGATCAATTCTAATAATGAAGGCTCAGAACAATTAAGTAAAGCATAATTTGTGGAATTAATGTACCAGCTTTCCAAATATAAGAAGATTGAATAATTTCTTCATTTTAGCACTAGACTAGTCTTTGTGTAAATACACCAATTTGCCTTTTGAATATCTGCTATCTTGGCATCTGAGTAAAGTAACTGCCTATCAATATATGCCTTAAATATGTAAGATACATACACACACACACACACACACATATTTGTGTATGTGTGTGTATTCTTACTTGGGTTAATTTCAGCAAGTTTATAAAACTTCTCAGTACACTCTTTCATCTTAAAAGCTACTCCACATAGCTAGTGAAGTTTCATTCTGTTTAATTTTCTGATGTCATCATATTTGAATAGGATAAAGGGAAGGGGAAAGAACTACCATCTATAGAACCAGGTACCAGGCAGTGTGCACTAACTGTATTCTCAAAATAACCCTAGTATTACTAGCTACAGCCTAAAAAGGCTAAAAGTTTTCATAAAAGCATCTTTCACACATGAGTAATTTTACACTTGCTGATGGATGTGGAATTGGCATAGCCATTTGAGAAATCAATTGGGCAGTATGTATTAAAATGAATAATGCACATACTCTGTGCTCTAGTAATTCCACTTTGTGGGATTCTAGAGAAGTACTCACATTGCACAAGGATGCTCTTTGCAGCATAGTGGAAACCTGGAAACAATTTTAAAAAGATAGATAAATAAACTATCAAACAAACATTATGGAACACTATAATTTAAAATAATGAATTAAGACATTAATCTATAATATGAGATATTGTTAGGCTTATATTGCAGAATAATAAAAGCAGTAAATATTATTTATACATATATGTATAAATATGGGTAAGAGATTTGAATGAAGGGAGGATGGTTAAGGGAAGATTTTTGGCTTTATAAATTTTTATGTTAGAGTGTATTCATGCACTGTTGTATAACTAAAAATCACATTTTTTGTCTTTCTGAACTTATTCCTGTTGGATCTCTGGGCCAAATCCACCTGCACTTGGTTGTATTTGTAACCATTTTCCTAAACTGAAGAACACGTACATTTTTGGTCTAAAGTCTTTAATTCTGTGCATTTATCTGAGCAATTATCCTCAGCTACCAGCAGGAAATCTGGGAACCTATTCAAAGTCTGCCTAGAAACATTAAGCTTGCAGTATTGCTGTTGATGTAACAGAGGGAGGAAGGATGAAAATGTTACAAGTTGAACCAAAAGGAAAACCACAGCATGCAGAACATTTGGCAGTCTGAGTAAATGCACAGTCCTGTTTTAAGAACAGCACATTACACCTACATTATAGCTATATTTTGATATGAGTCTGTCAGTGTTTCCCTTGTAAGTCTGTGATTCTGATTTTTAATACCTCCTTGATCTGAAAAAAACACTATTTTTATCGTTTTAGGAATATATCCTGGAGTTGTGTCAATTGGTTGTAAATTATAGTAATGTATGAAGAAATTGAGTAATGCTGTCGACTCTTTGCACACTGATAAAGTTATGCAATTTGCTGATCTGGGAAAAATGTTAAGAATGCCAGCATAATCGATAGAGTGAACATTTTATCTAAACATTATCAAAAATCATACTCTCATCTTTATGGATCATTCTTTAACATTAGAATCTACTCTTTGAAATTAAACTAGAAGCAGATCACATGAAGCATAATTAAAAATCAGCTTGAAGTAATATAAGAGCAGTAGTCTTAGTTGAGTTTTCAAAGGTAGTTCCTATATTGGTTTCAGATTTTTTTACATTTAATGTTTTTGTTTGTTAAACTTTAAATCTTGTTAATTGCAGACATACAATAACATCGGGGGATACATCAGGCGAGTTCTCAAAAAAGCAAAAAAAAGGATGCAAACTAAAAGTGAAAGAAGTATGTACTGTTATGAAAGCATTCTAGAAATTATTTTTCATTAGATTACTTGCAATGCTGACAAAGGAATTGGTAATGTGCTCTTTGGAGAGATGGACATCATCTAAGAAAGCACTAAATACCGTTCTTATTTCTGACAAATTTGGATTATTATAAAAATAAAGGAAATAATAATACCTTAAGGACGTAAGACTTTTTTTTTTTTGCCGTACGTGGGCCTCTCACTGTTGTGGCCTCTCCTGTTGCAGAGCACAGGCTCTGGACGTGCAGGCTCAGCAGCCATTGCTCACGGGCCCAGCCGCTCCGTGGCATGTGGGATCTTCCCGGACCGGGGCACGAACCCGTGTCCCCTGCATCAGCAGGCAGACTCTCAACCACTGCACCACCAGGGAAGCCCAAGAACTTAAGACATTTAAACGACACTGCTCAGTAACTTTCTGAACCCCCTTTTGTTTCTATCAACAGGAACTTCATTCTACAACTCTGAAAATATCTACTTGTGCCCCAAGCACTGTACATATAACCCCAAATATTGAACAGGTAAAATAAGATATGGGTTAGATCAGATTACTTTCTTTTTGTGTAAACCTTGCTTGTCTGTTTAAGTGATCTTTAGGCCCTCATAAAACTTTACACATTCACAAAAATTCAGGAACATAAAACTGGAAAGGAGAGCCTTACATATGAAAGTCAGCTCAGCCCATTATAGGAATGTGAAGCAAGTGCTGTGGATTGAGGTTTTTCAATTTCATTATCTACTCAGTCTGATTGCTTTTGTTTGAGTGCAGTTTATTTTTCTCCAAGGATCTCCCACTGATTATGTATATTTTAAGGGTCTTTGATCTGAGCAGAAATGAAGTACCTCGATCTTGGATTGAGTGAGGACGTGGCTTTGTGAATGATAATACTGTACATTTATATCCAGAGAGAATAACTTGCAGGGTCAGAACTAGCCCTTCTCCAAGGTGCATGATTTGAAAGACACACAAGTTCAAGTTCCCTTAACCTTTGTGACCTAATAATCCCACTTTTAAGATTATTTTTGAGTGTACACATTATATCTCCAAAAGGTAGGTACCTGTAATAATAATTAAATACCATATTAACAAATATGTGTTTAATGAGCTAGTCCCACATATTAAAAAGTAAATTCTGAGTAAATAAACCATATGACATCTTAAGTTTGTTAGTACACAGGAGGGGAGTATAAAGGCTGCAGGATTTGGAAGATAGGAGGGAGAAAGATACTGTTCTGAGAAAACATGCCTGCCCAGACTGAAGTGTCACGATGTGAACTTGAATAGTGAAGGGACAAATGGACAAAAGCTGGTCTCTAGACCTGGGGTACAGTGAGGAAAAGGTGATATTATGCAGAACAAGTACGATTATCAAAGAAAAGTTTGCCTACCATGTACCAATTTGGCCTGGCCTAGAGCTAGGTCAGTTAGAGTCATGCATTTATTCAGCGAACATTTGCTGACTGCCAAGTGTGTACCAAATATTGCACAAAGGTGAATAGGAACCAATCACTACTCCCAAAGACCTCAGACTAACATGGGTCACACACTAACAAAACATAGGACAGTGGAATAAAGGTTACAACTGAGTTAAAAGTGGAGCCCCATGGGATGGACCACCAAGATAGGATTAGCTCAGAAAAGTAAGTCTACTTAAATCACAGAGCCGTTCACTACACTGAAATCCAGTCATAAAATTGCATTTACTGTTATTTTTCATAATAAATGGCTCTATAATTAAGTTTGCTGTAAATTTTACTTCTGACAAAAAATGTTTTTTCTAGAAAATTTGGAAATACAAAAGAACATAAAGAAGAAAAAATAAAATTCACTCATGACCCATCCCCTACCCAGAGATGGTACTCTTAGCATTTTGTTGTGTTTTCTTCCATTCAAATAAAAAATTAAGATCATACCATATATGCAGTTTTATATCTTCATTCTCATTTAATCTTACATAATGTTATGAGTTTTTAATGTAAATTTGTATTATCAAGATCATTATTTCGATGGCTACATATTTCAGCTTATGCATGATTATTTAATCTTTCCCCTCTCCACAGGAAAATGTTCCTCCTACTGTGCCCTCATCAGCATTATTATTTTAACATTTTCTCAGTTAAAATATGGTATTCTTTTGTTATGTTTACTTGATTCTTAGTTTGTTTGAATAATTTTTGTTGTTTGTTAATCGTTTGCTTTTCTTCTTTTCTGCTTTCATACCGTTTGCTCATTTTTCTATTAGTGTGAAGATTTTTTTTCTCACCGAGGTATAAAACTCTCTTTATATTAATGATACCACTCTTTTTCCATCCAAAATTTACAAATGACTTTGTTCTTGTGTTTTGTCTCCCTTTTAACATTATTTATGGCCCTCGCCCACCACCACACTGAAGATTTAAATGTTTAAGTGTACACACACACAGTTTTCTCTTTGCGTCTCCTTTCATTTTTTAAAATATAGGATGTCCTTTCCAAACAGAAACTCTGATTAATAAATATTAAGCTATATTTTCTTCTAATCATGTGGGGGCATTTACAATGAAACAAATATTTTGAAACTCTCATCAAATATAGTTTGGAATGTGTGATGAATTACTATGCAATGAGTATAATAGAAATACCTAGCATGGTGCTGAGCCCATAAACACACTCCTTCATGTATGTTTTTCAGACTGAAATTAACCAAAACCTAAATTCATATGTCATCATTTATGTAAATGGTTTTTAAAATTTCACTCTGAAAATTGCTCCCTATTATTCTGGCTGCAAGGTCACTAAATAACTATGATTATATGCAGCTTTTATCTTTTCTTCACAGGAACTCCATTCTCCAACAGTGAAAGTCACTACATATCCGCAGGCCACTATTAGGCAATATGTAGTGCAAAATCCTGAACAGGTAAGCTATATCATGCAAACTCTTGTCACAACCTAGTAATTCCTCAGAAGTTGATAGCTTAAACAAGAAGGGTGAGTCAGCTACTAGATTCCTAAAATCAGACTGTTGGAGTTCTTCCAGTTATAAAGTTACTTTCTGATTATTAATATTAACAAAGCCATCTTTAGCTCCAGACAACCATGTGCCTCAGAGATGCAACAGTTCCAAGTAACATGGAAATTGTTGGGTTATAAAGTCTTTCTGCTTCTATAGCACCACCCTTTGTGCACTTTGAACCAAAGAAAAAAGGGACAAAGTTCTTTCACAGGCTTCATATAAAACTATCATCTGTTGCATCGGCAGTTGGAGTCTTTAGTCTATTTAGATTTGCCATTGAGATATGGGCTAGGAAGAAGAAAATGAAAAGTCAAAAGTTCAAAAATGCCTCCATGCCTTTGTTTCCTACAGTGTATGAACTTTTGTGCCTAGAAATGAGGTCTTTTGAAAATTACATTATTATATTTTCTACAAAGATATTTAACTTTATATTATACAAACTAGGATATTATTCTTTGACTCATTTTGAGGAGAAAATTAAGAAAAATATTTTTCCCATAGTAATAAGCCTTCCTCAACACATACACACACACACACACACGGCCTTACTTTAGCTGCAAAAGGAGGTTCTTCTATGGGGTTATAAGGACAAAAGTTTCACAAATAGAAACTGTGCCCCGGATAATACCACAATTCTTTGCTTTTCTCTTTTTTATTTTTCTACTACTGCAGGAAACAGTTCTCTCTCTCAAAAATAAAACTGATCATTTTCTTCAGCTGTGGAAAACAAAGGGTTAAATTAGGGTAACACACTTGGTACTAGTCTAGTTGAGTGGGAAGTATATATTAATACTATACTTCTGCTTGTATCTATCTATCTCCCATCTTCTTTCTTTATTCATTTAAAAATTATCGTCTCATGTCTCTTTGCTAGAGAGGCTGTCAGTTGTGCACATGCGCATGTGTGAACCTATGAGCTTACAAGCTCTGTGTTGGAGGGGTTGATTGTTTTGGACATTTCTTTGAGTTTTCATACATCTATGTAAAAATCAAGAGAGAATGTGATTATAGTAAAGCAGCTGCTTGCTCCTTTTGCAGAATCAAATGTTTAAGCAAAAAATCTGAAAAATGTGCGTGAGGGAAGGGAGACATGAGGAAGGCCTCGGAGATGAGACTGTGCCTCTTTCTACAACTTAGCCAATCACTTTATGCTTTCCCCTTTTTCCTCTCATTCTCTTTTTCTTCCTTTCACAAATAAACTGGGGAATATGCATATTTGAATTCATATTACACTTGACATCCCTGGCTCTCAAAGAATTAGTTCTAGATAGCACTTTTTTTTCACGATGTGAGAAGTATTGTGTTTGCCTAAGATATATCCATGGAGAGATTTTAAATATCGAATCATTTGAATTCCAGCCTTCTTTGCAAGTGATTCTTATGTGACTTTGGATGCATTCTTATTCTTTAGTTAATGAGGAAATGGAAGAATTAATACTTATTGGATATACACTCCATGCTAGGCAATTTACATATTTTATCTCATTTAGTTCTAAAAAAGTGAGAAAACAGCAGCACAGAGAAGTTATCATTTATTCAGTGAATTTTTTTCCCTCAGGTTTAATGGGTTTAATAAGTTTACCATTTCAGTTCCTATTTGCAGCACCCAATATCCTTTGCAATACCAGAAAGACCCATCAGTGGCCAACAGTAAAGTTCAGACCTCCAGAGTTTAAAAGTTCAGATTCTCTGAGCATTCTGTGTTGCAATGGCACTTGTACAAAATTGGTACCTCCCTATAGTTGGGGGCATGTTAAATGTACCCATGAAAAAATCTTTTTCCGCTAGAAGGGGAAGAAAGAAAATCACTTCTCAAAACCCAGCAGATCTAGCTGTGAGGATCTAGCTGTGAGGTCTTAACTCCTGTTCCATCTCTTCAGGCTTGTTTTCCTTGTAGTGCAGCAAGAGAACAAATGTAACCTGAGTTACAAGAAACAAGACAGTGATGGCTATAAAGGGAGTGACCAGGAGCAGCAGAGCCTCCTTTACCTCCCACATCCAATATATGTACTTCACAGAAAAACAAAAATAACAAGTCCACAAAATACAACAGCTAGAATTACAAAAACCCATTCATCAAAGGGTGGTGGAAGGCAGGAAGGGGAAGTGGGAAGATAAATGGCACAGGGAGAAATTCAAATCAGTCTAGGCATGGGGGCTGGCAAATGCTAGAAAAGAACTGCAGAAAAACCTGTGGTCCTTTCATACTCACCGGTGTTTAAAATCCATACTGATGTCAGGAAGATTCTGCCTTACCTGCACTGGAGACAAAAATCCCGATTCCTGAAAATGGCAGAAGAGTAGGACATGGAGATAACCTTCCACCCCACAAATACATCAGAAATACATCTACATGTGGAACAACCCCTACAGAACACCTGCTGAACGCTGGCAGAAGACCTCAGACTTCCCAAAAGGCAAGAAACTCCCCACATACCTGGGTAGGGAAAAAGAAAAAACAGACAAAACAATAGGGATAGGACCTGCACGTCTGGGAAGGAGATGTGAATGAGAAAAGGTTTCCACACACTAAGAAGCCCCTTTGCAGGTGGAGACTGGGTGGCAGAGGGGGGAAGCTTTGGAGCCACAGAGGAGAGAGCAGCAATAGGGTGCAGAGGGCAAAGAAGAGAGATCCCTGCACAGAGGATTGGTACCAACCAGGACTCACCAGCCCGAGAGGCTTGTCTGCTCACCCCCTGGAGCGGGCAGGGGCTGTGAGCTGAGGCTTGGGCTTTGGAGGTCAGATACCAGGGAGAGGACTGGGGTTTGCTGCATGAACACAGCCTGAAGTGGGCTAGTGTGCCACAGCTAACTTGGAGGGAGTCCTGGAAAAAGTCTGGAGCTGCCAAAGAGGCAAGAGAATTTTTCTTGCCTCTTTGTTTTGTGGTGAGCAAGGAGAGGGGATACAGAGCGCTGCTTAACTGAGCTCCAGAGACAGGCGCGAGGTGCGGCTATCAGCGCAGACCCCAGAGAAGGGCGTGGGATGCCAAGGCTGCTGCTGAAGCCACCAAGAAGCCTGTGTGCAAGCACAGGTCACTATCCACACCTCCCCTCCTGGGAGCCTGTGCAGCCTGCCACTGCCAGGGTCCCAGAATCCAGGGACAACTTCCACGGGAGAGCACATGGCTCACCTCAGGCTGTTGTAATGTCATGCTGGCCTCTGCTGCCACAGGCTCCCCCACATTCCCATATCCCTCCCTCTCCCTGCCTGAAAGAGCCAGAGCCCCCGAATCAGCTGCTCCTTTAACCCTGTCTTGTCTGAGCGAAGAATAGACGCCCTCAGGTGGCCTACATGCAGAGGCAGGGCCAGATCCAAAGCTGAACCCCAGGAGCTGTGTGAACAAAGAAGAGAAAGGGAAATCTCTTCCAGCAGCCTCAGGAGCAGCAAATTAAATCTCCACCAGCAATGTGATCTATCCTGCATCTTTGGAATACCTGAATAGATAATGAATCATCACAAATTGAGGAGGTGGACTTTGGGAGCAAAGATATGTATATTTTTTTCCCTTTTTCTCTTTTTGTGAGTGTGCATATGTATGCTTATGTGTGTGATTTTGTCTGTATAGCTTTGCTTTTACCATTTGTCCTAGGGTTCTGTCTGTTTTTGTTTTTCTTTTTTTTAGTATAGCTTTTAGCACTTGTTATCATTGGTAGATTTTTTTTTTTTTGGTTTGGTTGCTCTCTTCTTTCTTTTTATTTAAAAATTTTTTAATAATTATTTTTAATTTTTATAACTTAATTTTATTTCATTTTATTTTATATTATTTATTTTATCTTTTTCTTTATTTCTTTTTTTCTCGCTTTTATTCTGAGCTGTGTGGATAACAGGCTATTTGTGCACCGGCCAGTTGTCAGGCTGTGCCTCTGAGGTGGGAGAGCCAAGTTCAGGACATTAGTCCACCAGAGACCATCCAGCTCCATGTAATATCAAACAGCAAATATCTCCCAGAGATCTCCACCTCAACATCAACACCCAACTCCACTCAACGACCAGCAAGCTACAGTGCTGGACACCCTATGACAAACAACTAGCAAGACAGGAACATAACACTCATTAGCAGAGAGGCTGCCTAAAATCATAATAAGGTCACAAACATCCTAAAACACACCACCAGACATGGACCTACCCACCACAAAGACAAGATCTAGCCTCATCCACCAGAACACAGGCACTAGTCCCTTTGACCAGGAAGCCTACACAACCCACTGAACAAACCTTAGCCACTTAGGGCAGACACCAAAAACAATGGGAACTATGAACCTGCAGCCTGTGAAAAGGAGACCCAAACACAGTAAGTTAAGCAAAATGAGAAGACAGAGAAAAACACAGCAGATGATGGAGCAAGGCAAAAACAAACCAGACCAAACAAATGAAGAGGAAATGGGAAGTCTACCTTAAAAAGAATTCAGAATAATGATAGTAAGATAATCCAAAATCTTGGAAATAGAATGAAGACAGTACAGGAAACGTTTAACAAGGACCTAGAAGAACTAAAGAGCAAACAATGATGAACAACACAATAAAAGAAAATAAAAATTCTCTACAAAGGATTAATAGGGGAATAACTGAGGCAGAAGAATGGATAAGTGACCTGGAAGATAAAAGAGTGGAATTAAATACTGCAGAGAAGAATAAACAAAAAAGAATGAAAAGAATTGAGGACAGTCTCAGAGACATCTGGGACAACATTAAATGCACAAACATGAGAATTATAGGGGTCATAGAAGAATAGAAAAAGAAAGGGACTGAGAAAATATTTGTAGAGATTATAGTTGAAAACTTCCCTAATATGGGAAAGGAAATAGTCAATCAAGTCCAGGAAGCACAGAGTCCCATGCAGGATAAATCCAAGGAGAAAGATGCTAAGACACATATTAATCAAACTATCAAAAACTAAACACAAAGAAAAAGTATTAAAAGCAGCAAGGGAGAAACAACAAATAACATACAAGGGAATCCCCATAAGGTTAACAGCTGATATTTCATCAGAAACCCTGCAAGCCAGAAGGGAGTGGCAGGACATATTAAAGTGATGAAATGGAAAAATCTACAACCAACACTACTCTACCAGCAAGGATTTAGTTCAGATTTGAAGGAGAAATTAAAACCTTTAAAGACAAGCTAAAGCTAAGAGAATTCAGCACCACCAAACCAGCGTTACAAGAAATGCTAAAGGAATTTCTCTAGGCAGGAAGCACAAGAGAAGGAAAAGACCTACAATAATAATCCCAAAACAATTAAGAAAATGGGAATAGGAACATACATATCAATAATTACCTTAAATGTAAATGGACTAAGTGCTCTAACCAAAAGACATAGACTGGCTGAATGGAAACAAAAACAAGACCCGTACATATGCTGTGTACAAAAAGCCTCACTTTAGACCTGGGGACGCATACAGACTCAAAGTGAGGGGATAGAAAAAGATATTCTAAGCAAATTGAACTCAAAGAAAGCTGGAGTAGCATTTCTCGTATCAGACAAAATAGACTTTAAAACAAAGACTATTACAAGACAGAAAGAAGGACACTACATAATGATCAAGGGATGAATCCAAGAAGAAGATATAAGAATTGTAAATATTTATGTACCCAACATAGGAGCACCTCAATACATAATGCAAATACTAACAGCCATAAAAGGGGAAATCGACAGTAACAATCATAGTAGGGGACTTTTACACCCCACTTTCAGCAATGGGCAGATCATCCAAAATGAAAATAAATAAGGAAACACAAGCTTTAAATGATACATTAAACAAGATGGACTTCACTGATATTTATAGAATATTCCATCCAAAAACTACAGTATACACATTTTTCGCAAGTGCTTATGGAACACTCTCCAGGATAGATCATATCTTGGGTCACAAGTCAAGCCTTGGTGAATTTAAGAAAATTGAAATCATATCACGTATCTTTTCTGACCACAACACTATGAGAGTATATATCAGTTACAGGAAAATCTGTAAAAAATACAAACACATGGAGGCTAAACAATACACTACTAAATAACCAAGAGATCACTGAAGAAATCAAACAGGAAATCAAAAACTACCTACAAACATATGACAGTGAAAATACGATGACCCAAAACTTATGGGATGCAGCAAATGCAGTTATAAGAGTTATAAGTTATAAGAGGGAAGTTTTTAGCATTACAATCCTACCTTAAGAAAGAAGAAACATCTCAAATAAACAACATAACCTTACACCTAAAACAATTATAAAAAGAGGAAGAAAAAACCTCCAAATTTAGCAGAAGGAAGGAAATCATAAATATCAGAGCAGAAATAAATGAAATAGAAACAAAGAAAACAATAGCAAAGATCAATAAAACTAAAAGCTGGTTTCTTGAGAAGATAAACAAAATTGATAAACCATTAGCCAGACTCAGCAAAAAAAAGGGAGAAGACTCAAATCAATAGAATTAGAAATGAAAAATGAGAAGTAACAACTGACATTGCAGAAATACAAAGGATCATGAGAGATTACTACAAGCAACTGTATGCCAATGAAATGGGCAACCTGGAAGAAATGGACAAATTCTTAGAAAGGTATAACCCTCCAAGACCGAACCAGGAAGATATAGAAAATATGAACAGAGCAAGCATAAGTAAGGAAATTGAAACTGTGATTAAAAATCTTCCAACAAAAAAAAGCCCAGGACCAGATGGCTTCACAGGGGAATTCTATCAAACATTTAGAGAAGAGTTAACACCTATCCTTCTCAAACTCTTCCAAAATATAGCAGAGGGAGGAACACTCCCAAACTCATTCTATGAGGCTACCATCACCTTGATACCAAAAGCAGACAAAGATGTCAAAAAGAAAGAAAACTACAGGCCAATATCATTGAGGAATATAGATGCAAAAATCCTCAACAAAATACTAGTAAACAGAATCCAACAGCACTTTAAACGGATCATACACCATGATCAAGTGGGGTTTATCCCAGGAATGCAAGGACTATCAATATATGCCAATCAATCAATGTGATACACCATATTAACAAATTGAAGGAGAAAAATCATAAGATCATCTCAATAGATGCAGAGAGAGCTTATGACAAAATTCAACACCCATTTATGATAAAAACCCTCCAGAAACTAGGCTTAGAGGGAACTTTCCTCAACATAATAAATGCCATATATAAGACAAACCCACAGCCAACATCATCCTCAATGGTGAAAAACTGAAACCGTTTCCACTAAGATCAGGAACAAGACAAGTTTGCCCACTATGACTACTATTATTCAACATGGGTTTGGAAGTTTTAGCCACAGCAATCGGAGAAGAAAAAGAAATAAAAGGAATCCAAATCGGAAAAGATGTAAAGCTGTCACGTTTGCAGATGACATGATACTATACATAGAGAGCCCTAAAGATGCTACCAGAAAACTAATAGAGCTAATCAATGAATTTGATAAAGTAGCAGGGTACAAAATTAATGCACAGATATCTCTGGCATTCCTATACACTAATGATGAAAAATCGGAAAGTGAAATTAAGAAAACAGTCCCATTTACCATTGCAAGAAAAAGAATAAGTTATCTACGAATACACCTACCTAAGGAGACAAAAGACCTGTATGCATAAAACTTTAAGACACTGATGAAAGAAATTAAAGATAATACAAACAGATGGAGAGATATACCATGTTCTTAGATTGGAAGAATCAACATTGTGAAAATGACTCTACTACCCAAAGCAATCTACAGATTCAATGCAATCCCTATCAAACTACCAATGGCATTTTTCACAGAACAAGAACAAAAATTTTCACAATTTGTATGGAGACACAAAAGACCCCGAATAGCAAAAGCAATCTTGAGAAAGAGAAACAGAGCTGGAGGAATCAGGCTCCCTGACTTCACACTATACTGCAAAGCTACAGCAATGAAGACAGTATGGTACTGGCAGAAAAGCAGAAATATTGATCAACAGAACAGGATAGAAGGCCCAGAGATAAACCCATGCACATATGGTCACCTTATCTTTGATAAAGGAGTCAAGAATATACAGCAGAGAAAAGACAACCTCTTCAATAAGTGGTGCTGGGAAAACTGGACAGGTACATGTAAAGTATGAAATTAGAACACTCCCTAACACCATACACAAAAATAAACTCAAAATGAATTAAATACCTAAATGTAAGACCAGATACTATCAAACTCTTAGAGGAAAACATTGGCAGAACACTCTGACATAAATCAAAGCAAGATCCTTTTTGACCCACCTCTTAGAGAAATGGAAATAAAAACAAAACTAAGCAAATGGGACCTAATGAAACTTCAAAGCTTTTGCACAACAAAGGAAACCATAAACAAGACCAAAAGACAACCCTCAGAATGGGAGAAAATATTTGCAAATGAAGCAACTGATAAAGGATTAATCTCCAAAATGTACAAGTAGCTCAAGCAGTTCAATATCAAAAAAGCAAACAACCAAATCCAAAAATTGACAGAAGACCTAAGTAGACATTTCTCCAAAGAAGATATAAAGATTGTGAACAAACACATGAGAGAATGCTCAACATCATTCATCATTCGAGAAATGCAAATCAAAACTACAATGAGATATCACCTCTCACCGTTCAGAATGGCCATCACCAAAAAAATCTACTAGCAATAAAGGCTGGAGAGGGTGTGGAGAATAGGGAACTTCTTGCACTTTTGGTGGGAATGTAAGTTGATACAGCCACTATTGAGAACTGTATGGAGGTTCCTTGAAAAACTAAAAATAGAACTACCATAAGACCCAGCAATCCCACTACTGGGCATATACCCTGAGAAAACCATAATTTAAAAAGAGTCATGTACCACCATGTTCATTTCATCTCTATTTACAATAGCCAGGACATGGAAGCAACCTAAGTGTCCTTCGACAGGTGAATGGATAAAGAAGATATGGCCCATATATACGATGGACTATTACTCAACTATAAAAAGAAACAAAATTGAGTTATTTGTAGTGAGGTGGATGGACCTAGAGTCTGTCATACAGAGTGAAGTAAGTCAGAAAGAGAATAACAAATACTGTATCCTAACACATATATGGAATAAAAAAAATAAAAATTGTCATGAAGAACTTAGGGACAGGACAGGAATAAATACTCAAACCTACTAGAGAATGGACTTGAGGCCTCGGGGAGGGGGAATGGTAAGCTAAGTCAAAGAGTGGCATGGACTTATATACATTACCAAATATAAAAAAGATAGCTAGTGGGAAGCAGATGCATGGCACAGGGAGATCAGCTTTGTGCTTTGTGACCACCTAGAGAGATGTGATATGGAGGGTGGGAGGGAGGGAGGTGCAAGAGGGAAGAGATATGAGGATATATGTATATGTATAGCTGATTCACTTTGTTATAAAGCAGAAGCTAACACACCATTGTAACGTAATTATAGTCCAATAAAGATGTTAAACAAAAAATGCCCGATTTCTCAGAAAGCGGAATATGCACAGGGCCCTTGGCAGAGTTGTTGCCTTCCCTGGTCAGGGAGGTGAACAAGGAAAAGAGCTGCCATGGTGCTCCTGTAATCTCGCCCATCTCCTCTTGATGGCAGTTGACTCAGTGGCCTACAACAGCTTTCAGTTTGGCAGGGCATGGGTGAGGTGAGGGGAAGTTCTCTGCAGAAGTTGAGCTACTCAGGGCAGACTGCAGGTAGACTGTCTTGCAGAAGAATCTGTTGCTTAAGAAAACCACCAAGGAGAAGAGGTGCAACTGGGAAGACACTGATAATGAATAAAGGAACGAGGATAGAGAAGAGGCAGGCACTGACAACGTAGGAGTACTGCATTGCTTTGAGGAAAGATGAGGGCAAACCAAATGCAAAGTAGTAAGGCCAATTCTTTCTATGTTTGACAACTGTTGGTGAATTTCAATTCCTTTATTGAACCAACGATATTTGAAGCAGTATAGCGAGTAGAGAAGAGACATGTGCAGGAGACTAACCAGCTGACCAACAAGATGGATGGGGAAGAGACTCATAAACATCCCCTGGAGGAGAAAAAGAGCCTGCAGCAATAGGTTGAAGAGCATGTCAGCAATTATTTTGCTGAAACTAACGAATGGTGAGCCTTCATCCTTGATACCTCGAATGCCAGATCAGTTATACCCTGAAACCAGATTGCGTTCACAACTTTGTTAAGCACAAACGTGGAGCACCCAAAGAGTACTGAAAATTGACGTGAGGAAGAATTCTAGCCACAACAAAACATCCCGAGGGAGTGATGGTTCACCAAAATTTGGCCCACTGCTGACTGAAGCACAGGAATAAACACTCAGTAAAACAAGAGGAGACAACCAGAATACTCCGCCATTCCAAGTGCAGCACTGAAAAATTCTAACAATATGTGGTTCACTGTCTTGCTTCCTCTCTATACTCTGGGCTCTCCTCTGAGCCAGGACACTGCTTGCCCTTCTTCGATGCTGCTCCTCTCTCTTTTGTTGACTTTGACCATCTAGCTTTGAGATGGTACAAATTCCCCAGATGGAGTCTTTGATTCCCCTGGCAAGGTCCTGTAGAAAAATTTTGACACTGTCCGCCATCTCTTCACTGCCCAAACTATCAACTACACAATGGAGAGAGAAATGCCCCCAAATCTTTTACCATGAAGGACCCGGCAGCTTTGCCCCTCCATGCCCAGCCGCCCACTACCACCTATCAGTGAATTTTTGTTGAAGCTCCCACCTATTCAGTGAATTTTTATCGATTGCCCACTATGCACCAAAAATTACCCCAAGAACTGGAGATTGACTAGTGAACAAAACAAGGTTGCAACCTTCTTGGAACTGAAGTTCTTAATTGACCCCAAACCATTCGGTTACAAAACAGCAGAGTTGGGACTGAAATTGAACAATGCAGATATGGGAGAGGAACATTTGGGAATTAAGGATGATTGATGATGTAGGTGAACTAGGATCCAGAGACCCACCCACATACCACTTCTCTCCCCCATCCTCACCAGCTAGAGTGTAATCACAAAAGCAGAGAAATCAGAATTATGTATGCAAGTACATAACATATTTGTAACACTGAGCCTGCCTCATTATGGTTGTGTTCAACTGCAAAGAAGCAAATAGTTTCTCAGGGAGAAGATGTAGCAGAGGGTTAAAGAAAAATGATCATTTTAACTTTAACATTTTCAGCTTTTAACTCTACATTATTGAGGGGTAAAACAAATTTCAATCCCCATGCTTTGTAAACAAAAATAATCTAACTGGTTTTGCAGAGCAGCTTGAAAATCCTGTCCAGATACATTTTATTTATCTAAGTATATGGCTTTTTGTTTGTTCTTTTAAATTCCCTCAGGAGAAGATTCTGGCTAAATTACAATACTTATAATAAGCTGAGCCTCCTAAATGGCAACTTTATCCTCTTTCACCTTCCAGTTTGTCTAATCTTTACTTCTTCTCCCCATAATTAAACTGATCTCAATCCACTTCTCTCATGATATCCTAACTCTGTTCAGCCTTTTTATTTTTGGTTGCTCCTGATCTTCCTTATTTTCCATTTATTGTCATTTTAGTCAAGGGATTTATGCATTCTGGTATATAACATGACTCAGAAATGGGGAAGTATTTTTATTCAATCAGTAGATATAACCCAATTTATATTAGTCATTTTCACTAATTTTCCACTCACAGACTCCTACTTTGAGAATGGCACTCTACAGCCTTCAAATTGGAAAATAAAAGGAAATAAGACATGGTTCCTGAATCAAAGGGGCTTACAGTTCCTCTCAGGAAGGGGAATAAGATTATGTCCACAAACAGCTATGTAAAATATATGATGAGGTGTATGATAGATGCCATAAGAGAAATACAGATGAAGTCTTACTGAAGTTCAGAGGCTGGAGATAACACATTTGTTTGGGAAATCAGAAAAGGATTTATTGTGGTATTTAAGGAAATATTGCAATGAACATCATTATTGG
Source organism: Globicephala melas (assembly GCF_963455315.2). Classification (NCBI taxonomy): domain Eukaryota; kingdom Metazoa; phylum Chordata; class Mammalia; order Artiodactyla; family Delphinidae; genus Globicephala; species Globicephala melas. The sequence goes on from NC_083335.1 coordinate 56,283,138, forward strand.
TACCATTTTACTAATGTGGAAACAAAAGCTTAAATAAGTGTGACTTGCTTAGGTTTTCTGACTAAATGTGTCACTCTCTATCTTTTCTGACAGTTATTCTGGGGGTAATTTTGACAAGTTTTGATAACCTATATTGGATTTGGGGTTAAAAGAAGAAAAGTCACATATGACTTAAGCTTTTCAGTTTGAGATACAGGGAACATGGTAGCCCAATTAAAAGGAGTAAGAAGTAGGGGAGAGGAGAAGCTGGTTTTGGAAACGGGGAGACTGAGATCTGTTTGAACCAGTAGCCTTTGAGACACATGGCAGCGAAGATGCCCAACAGGCAGTTAAAAAGTGACTTGAGGAAGGTCACATTTGTGATAAGGATATAGGAGTTATTCCTCTTAAAGTTATCTTTGTAGCTGTGGGAATGAGTGAGATCACTGAGAGGTAATGGAAGGGGTTGAGGTCAGAACCTAAAATGCCTACTCTAAAGGAACAGAAGGAAGGAACCACTTTCACAGGTAGAGGAGCGGTCAGAGAGGGATGTGAACACAGACTAACTGAAGCAAATAGAGAAAGGGGGTGGTCAACCATCTCAAATGGCCAAAGGGCCAAGGAGGATGAGGTTTGAAAATAGAGTTTGACCATTAAGAAAGCAATGGTGATGTTTGAGAGAGCAGTTGTGGTATACATATGGAGGCAAAATCCAGATGCAAAAAGTTAATGGGTGACTGGATCACGAAGTGGAGGAAATAAGTGAGGATTACTCTCCTAAAAAGGATATTGGTCAAAGGAGGAGAGGTGGGATAGTAGCACAGAATCTTGGAGATCTGAGAGATTTATAGACAGGGAAATAACTAGTAGTAAGGAAAAGTTACGATGCAGCAGAGAAAGGGAAGAAAGGGGACACAATTCTGGAAGAGTCGAGTGGATAGGATTCCAGGTGCAGACAGAGAAGTGACTTCCAGATAAAAGAGGGGTCTGTTATTCCATAATGAGTGGAACGAGCAGAAACTGAAGAGATTTTTGAGATGGGGAGGAAAATGGAGGAATCTCATTGGACAGATTATATTGGTTTTCTCAGTAAGTAGAAGGTGAATGAACGAACATGAGCATGGGGCTTTGAGGAAAAAAAAATATTTGTTAACAGTAGTTATAGAGAACTTGGTGAATACAAGTATGACCATGAATGTCGGAGGGCCTCTTAAAGTTGGATAACTTGAATTCATACTGAGCCACATCAGCAAATCTTTTTAAAAAAATGTTCTCCAACAAGGTTTCATGGCCTGGAAACAGTAAAGTGGATGCTGGGGAATATGTACTTTGTTAGATGTGAGAACTACTCCCAGAGGTTCTAAAAGTAACAATTAAATTATAAGATCAGCCATCTTTGAAAACACCTGTTAAATTTTAGGGTGGGTCTGGCACCAATTCCAATGTACAGGTAGAAAAATAAAATAAGCTACCAAATAGTGAAACTGTTTAGCAACTCATTTGTTAGAAATCTAAAACTTTTGATTAATTTTGCTGACCTGTTTTATGCAGAGTGATCTATTCATATTAATATTTGGTTTTACTTTCTTATAGATTTGGGGAAAATAATAGTTCCCTAAATTTAGAAGTTTTTCTTTCAGTAGATCGTCTAAAATAAGTCCAACACACAGTTTAGGGAGAATTAATACTCTTAGCACCTAAGTCCTTTTTCTTCTTAAAAAATAATGGTTCAGCATTTAGAGTGAATTTTAGTTCATAGAGAAGAAGATTTCATGCTTTTGTTAAAATTTTTTCCCCTATTAGAAGATGCTTATATCCTTATATAAAAGTTCATATCGTCCCTTCTCATCCAATCATCTGTTCATTCACTATGGGGTATTTAAGATGGATAAAGTTCCTGTCCTCAACAAGCTTACTTTTGTGTATTTTTAAACTCGATATCCTAGAAAAGTTCTAACAAGATTCTCATAAATTATTTTAAAACCAGTATTGATTTTAAATATTATATTACTGTATTATTCAAAACCAATGCTTTTATATATTTACATGACAGATTAAAGGTACTTAACATACATATTTTGCTTGGCATAAAGTACCCTGCATTACTATCCTTATGATAAAGGAACTGAGCCTCAGAGAAGGTAAATGACTTACCTAACTTTCCACAGCATGTAGGTGATAGAGGCAGAACTGAATATAGGTTTTATTAACCCAGAAATTTTTTTTATTATACCTATTTCCATTAATTTTAGTAGTCAAATCCAATAGATTCATAGTAGTTCAAATCCAATCTACTTTGTATTTCTCACCTGTTGACCTCCCTGAAGCATTTATACCTTCACTCACCTTCCTATTGCTTCTTAAAAACTTCTCTTCTCTTGACTGTATGACATTTTTCTCTTATGATTCTCATATGTCTGAAGATTTGTAGTTCTGTCTTTGATCTTCATTTGCCTTTTCAGCAATTGCATGGTTTTAACTAGAACTTCTAAACATGATTCTGAAATCTAGAACAATAGCCATGAAATCCCCACTTAGTTCCAGACATGTGTTTTCAACTGTGTGCTGTAAAAGAGTTCTTTTGCTAGTTATTTGCCATAAGTTAATACATGTTTAAGGGATTACTATGCACTATATACTTTGCTAAGTGTTATGAGGAATAAAAACATGAATCTGACCTAGATTCTTACCAGGAGCACAGAAAACTCCATGTGTCTCCACTTTTACTGTTTTAGTTTTTGAGCCCATTTACCATATAGTAGATTCCTCAGGTTCAAGACCTCGGAGACTTCTTTGAAAAGTGCTGTCCTTGATTTAGGATAATTTTCTAACTGGTCTCCTCACCTGTATTCTTTCCATTCCCCAATTAATCTTCTTGAAGTAGACCTATGTTCAAATCACAGCCCCGTTTAAAAGCATTCAAAGGCATCTCACTGCTTGCAGAACCAAGCTCCATCTGCCAAGTATGACCCCTACATATAACTTTACACTTTTCCAACCTTGGTGTCTTGACTTTGTTTCCGTCACTTCAAATACCATTTTCTTTCACCTCCTTATATTTAAAGCCCACCTTTACCTTCTCTTAAATGCTACCTGATCCAAGTAACCTACCCAAGCACTGCCAATGGAACTTGGTTTTTCTTCTTCTGAATTCCATCCCATAAGTTATTTCTCTGTACTTTTTATTGGCCCTTGCCTCTTTCTCCCTTGTATTATAGGTATTTGTGTTCATATATCATCTAGACTAGGGATTAGCAAACTTTTCCTGTAAAGGGCAATATAGTAAATATTTTAGGCTTTGTTGGCCACATGGGGTCTTGGTCTTCTTTCTTTTTACTTATAGTCCTTTAGAAATATAGGGTCTTGGTCTTCCTTCTTTTTACTTACAATCCTTTAAAAATATAAATACCATTCTTAGCTTGAGAATATTACAAGTATAGGCTGCTGGCTACAGTTTGAACCCTGATCAATATTCAGTGCTCCTAGTAATAATCTAACTTTGCTTCATGCCTTATAATACTTAGCAAAGTGTATTGTGCATAGTAAGCTCTTAAACATGTTACATGAATGTAAACATGTGTTACATGTATTACTAAAGAGGCTTTTTTTTACAAAAACAAACACAAAATAGTTTCTAGGGGAATTTTTAAATATATATCCATCTTTAGATTTGGTAATTCATCAGCTAGTCAAAATGAATCACTTATATGTTTGTTTTACCAAAGTATCCCAGGAACATTAAGTTAAAGCACTCTTTATCCAAACTTGAATACAAGAAGTGTATACTTTGGGTTCAAGAGTGTCTTGCTTTCTCAACAACCAGTGTTTTAGTCCAGTTCTAACAGTTTTTACAATAGCAGACTACAAAAATGCTATCATATTTTGTTGGTTTTGAAATGGTCCTAAGCACATTAACTGGTAATAGGTTTAGCCAATCCCCTTCTCTACTGTTCCCTTGCATTACAAAAATAAATGAATGCAATTTTTGGTTTGTAACAAAATAACCCTCACTCTCCCTATACAAGTGAAAAGTCATATGAAAACCAAAAGAAAGGAGAGGAGTATAATACACAGTACATTTATTTTGGACTCCTGGTCTGATTCTTATTAACCCTTCCTGGTTTCTTTCAGATCTTGGATATGTCACCACCCATTATTACATTGGTGACAACTTCTAAGCACTTGGATAATCCTACATCAATTTAGTTGATTATATGGAGATACAGTGGCTCTTAAAGCCTCTACTCTGTTCTCAGTATTCAAAACATACTTTGTACTGAGAGCCTTAGCTTTGATTGTAATCACAAGTAGGAATTGTACACTTCAAGGGAACCCAAATTGAGTTCCAAGAAAAAAAATTTTTAATACAGTTCTACCTACTTTATGGCTCAGTGGTGCTGAATTATGTTTATTTTGCATTTCTCTAATAATACTTTGGCATAGAAAGTAACTTGCCAGTGAACGCAGTTTAGATGAGGTTGACCTCATGCCTGTCTACCTCAGAGGAAACTTATCTTGCCTTAGGAACAGAAAAAAAATCTTTACCACTCTTCCAATTTCCCCAAAACACTGTTAGGCTTAGTAAAATGTAGTGGGAGATACATTTTGCTCTGTTTGAGAAAATGGACTATTTTTATTACTATATCCTTATATCTCTCAGAACCTTTTTGGGATGTCATTCCACTTTCCTCCTAAAGTCTGCCACTACCTCAGATTTTATTGGAGAATGCATATTTGCTTAAGTTCAGATTCCTCTGAAAAGGTAACTTTCAAAGCAAAACACAGTCTTTACTGTCTTTATAGGAACCACTGTCGCCATTCCTAAGAGGAGGCCATTTCTTTCCAGGAAATAATGCCATTTATGAAAAAACCATAAGAAAAGTGGAGAAGCTAAATACGGATCCGGTAAGTGAAATTTGTTTTAAGGCTTATTTTATGTGTATACTTTTGAATTATGAATATTTTAATAGAGCTAAAATGACCTTCAATTGTCAAGTGCCAGGCAAGCTCGCTATATAATGATACCTCATATCTACAGCCCTTTGTATCATCCTTAACACTTTCATTTCCATTTCCTCATTTGAAGTATTGTCCGCATTTTACTGAAAGGGAAACTAAAATAAAGATATGTCCAGTCACGGGGAAAATTAAGAATCTGAACTTAATATAGATATCTCAATGCTTTGTATGTTTCTTTTAAACGAGGCTCACAAAAATCATAAAACATTGCAATTTTATCTTAATCCATTTAATATGAAGTGAATTTTTAAATGAACACTATCTATGAACAGATCTGTAAAATACTGTATACTGTAAAAGGTCTAGAAAGCTAAAGCTTGAAGTCAGTTTTTGAAATTCCATTAAGCTAAATTGAGAGATCAAGTACAGAGTACAAAACTGCAGCAGGGTGATGGTAATTCCATGGCATCTAGAGCTCCTCTCTCCCCCTGCCCTTCCGTCCTTTAAGCAGAGTTGTTACTGTAACCAGAAGAGGTTTCACATTGATCTCCTCAGTGGGTACAAGCATTCGCAGCCCAGACAAATCCTGGGATTTATCTCTTGAACTAGGACAGTGTATTAGCTTCTTAGGGCTGTGGTAACAAAGTATCACAATCTGGGTGGCTTGAAACAACAGAGATTTATTGTCTCACAGTTCTGGAGGCCAGGACTATGAAATTGCCATGTTTAAAGGGCGATGCCCCCTCTAGAGCCTCTATAGAAGGAACTCTTCCCTGCCTATCTCCTAGTTTCTGGTGGCCTCAAGTGTTCCTCAGGTTGTAGGTGCGTAATTTTAATTCTCTAGTGTCACATAGCACCCTCCCTCTGTGTCTTCACCTGGTCTTCCCTCTGTGCATGTTTGTCTCTGTGTCAAATTTCCTCTTTTTATGAGGACACCAGTCATGTTTGATTAGGACCCATCCTGTTGACCTCATTTTAACTTGATTACCTCTGTAAAGACCCTGTTTCCAAATAAGTTCACATTCCGAAGTACTGGGAGTTAGGACTTCAATGAATCTTTTTTTGGGAGGCACAATTCAACCCAAAACAGGCAGTTAAATATTATCAAATGAATTTTGATCACAAAATCATTTTTCTCATATACAACTGAAACATTAAAATATACTAAATTCTCTTTTTTTCATTTTTCTTGGCATGAGAACATGTCTTATTTTTATGAGCATTTATGGGCAGTTGTTACCCAATTCATAGGAACTAATACATCATTACTCATTTGATACCCAATAAAAATGAAAAAGAGTAAACTCTCAGGATCATAAATATCCAAATCTTTAAGATTCTAGTCTGCTTGGAAAACTGTATATAGTCTGAAGGGTTTAGTAGAGTACATATTAAATACGTATTTTCCAAAAGAACTGCAGAATATTTCTGGACATTATGATACCAAATAGAAAAATTTCTCAAAATATTTTAGTTCTTCAAAAGGCATTTTCCTCAAGCTACCAGATTATAACATCTGTCCTTTATCTAACTGGACAGCCAAAACAATGTCTGACACACTTTAAATAGGAAGGAATGTTTGAGACACATCATTTCATGCTGCTTCCAACTTCTTGTTTCAAAGAGAATAAACAGCTTTTCTAAATCTTGGCCCTAGAAGAAAATATTGAATATCCTACACATTATTATTGCTATGCATCTGGAACAATTAAAGAAGAATTCCTTTAATAGAACATTGCTGCTACTTACTGTTAACTAGAATATTTACTTTTACATGTCCACTTTTCTTATTAATGACTTAAATGATTTGGGAGTTTTGGAACTGCCATGGGAGGCTGCCCAAGGTAAAAGGAAACATGCATACAACTGCTTTGACCTAACTGAGTTTCCTCAGTGACAGAAATACAGTGGGATGAGCTGGATAAAGCCAGAGTCTGGATGAACCTGTTTAATGTCATATGAGACTAATCCAAATGGGACTAGCTCTTAGGAGATGGGACCTGTCCAAAAAAAGAGGTATTTATAGTAGAAGGGTGGTAAAGTGGTGTCAGTTTCAAGATAATTATCCAATTCATATAAATTGTACTCTGTGTATATTTTTCTTGAGCAAAAAAGATAAGATATATGGTAAATCAGAAATGTTTGATCTTTTGTACATTAAAAACTCAGCTTGTGGTATACTTCAAAAGTATGAGAAATGTATGAATATCTTGCTTTGGAACAATAATTTTAGTAGTCAGGTGTGAGGAATGGAAACTGAAAACCTGCTAAGACTTTAGTGGTACCAATGAGTGGTTCAGATGCCAAATAGGCTCAGGAAAACCACAAGACATCCCAGATGGAGAAACTGTCAGCATTCTATTCAACTGATGCGTTAATAAAGAAAGATGATTGAGAAATGGGTTTTGTTTTATTTATTGTCCTTTCAAGTTTTTTCCTAATCTGCTTTTTAAGGGACACATTTATTTTTTCAGGAGGAATTCTACTTCAGTAGTGTACAAGCTCCCCACTGGTGAAAGCGTTCTCTGACTATCACTTTGACTTTATCCTAATCTAGTGTATGAAGGTATTTTGTAACATAAAAGAACAGATGATACATTCACCCCCAAAATTTGTACAAAAGTTACTGATAGTACACAGTCAGGCTTCTAAACTGTAGAGCTCTTACTTAGTGCTAGCATATTTGTAAAGTAGGTCATATTTGAAAAGAGCCTAGAGAAAATAATTCTATGAACTGATTCTATGACCTTTATTATCTATATGTCTACCAAGGCAGTGTCTACTTGTAAAATGTGTTTCTTTATATATATATTTTTTTCTTTCAAAAAATTTTTGTATACATGAAAAGATATTTGTATACATGGTAAAAAATTTCAAAGCATAAAAAGTATAAAAAGGTACAAAAAGAGTGTGAAAAGAGAATTAAAATGTATATAGTGAAAAAACAGCTTCTTTATCTTGATCCTCTTGTCCCTCAGTTCTTCCTCCCAGAGGCAGTTACTCTTAAAATGTTTTTTGCTCTATTAATGCATTTAAAAGCAGCTGTATATATTTGTAAATACACATGTATGTACATTAAAAATATTATACAAAAGGAGCATATTATATTCATCCTTATGCATCTTGCTTTCTTCATTTAATATAGCTTGAAAATTGTTCCATATAAAACTTAAAATTTGAAGTGCCTTACTTTATTAATATAGGTCACCTTTCCAACAGTCAAAAGGAAATAGAGCATTGAATTTATACTTTCAAAGTTAATTGTATGTGCATGAATGTAGCATTATGATTCAAATAGAGTATGTTTTTCTTTGAAAACTGGCTTTCGGGTGCCTGCTTTCAAAGTAAGATAATAACAAAATAATATAGAAAATTCAAGCATACCTGAAATCCCCCAAACTATAACCAGATATCTATTTTTATTCTGTGCTCTACACTTACCAGAAAAAAGCCATGGTAAATAAGCAAGCAGATAGCAAAGACTTAGTTTGAAAAGAAGTTCCAAAATATTTTGAAGACAGTACAAATTCAGTTTAATGTTCTGACAGAACTCTGAGCAAGAAATCGTGAGTTCCAGTCCCAATTTTGCCATTAATTATTTGTGTCATTATAAGTAAATCATCTTACTTCTCTGGACCACATGGTTATTTTTTTTTCACCTGCAGAATTAATGGGGTGGATGATTATTAAGTTGATGATGATGATGACAATGATAATATATGATAATAATAAATGTTAATTACCCACCTACTTTGTACTAAGCACTTAACAAACATTAGTTAATTTACTCCTCATAGCAACCCAGTGAGGTACATACTATCTCCACTTTTACACATGAGGAAACTGAAGCTTATAAAGGTTGCATATACAGTTTCTCAAGATCACAGAGTAAGTGGTAGAATCAGAGTTAAAATCCATGTTTTCTGAATCTGAAGGCTTAGTCACTGTTTTCCAATCTTTTTAAATTTATGCTTGATTTTCACAAGCATAAGAACTTCACCTGCCCCCACTGTGTTTCTAATATGCTTCCTGACATTGAAAATCACTACATTATATTATTTTCTAATTTATATCCATCAACATCTTCAGTATTATTTTGTAATTAGATCCTGAAGTGCCTGTTGAATCATCAAAGAAATATTAATATTAATATTCATTATAGTTTTAGTGTTAAGTATAACTGTAATATTAATTTAATCAGAACATGCAATTCTCTAGCCAACTTAGGTAAGTATTTGGATGTTTACAGCCACCTGGTCAAATAAAAATAGAGTTCAATACAATTTTTCGCAATGGAATAATTGGAAAAAATAATATATCACTTATTAAAACTATAAATCCTAGGGCTTGAATTATCTTGTGAAAGAACACATTAAATTTTTTAAAGTGGATTCAGTTGGCTTTTCTTTTATTAGTTATTTTTATTCTGAGTGACTGTTTTTGGCATGTGCATGTATTTTAGGAATGCTATCCTCAGGTTCAGTGCCATCATCACATTGTCTAACAGCCCCAGATCTTCCACTCTCTACACTATCAACAATCCCATTCTAGCCAGGAAATCCAAACCATCACAGGAAGTGATTCAATTTCTACAAACACTGGAATTGAACTGTATCATAGTGACTCAAACCATACACATAAGCAGGTAAGATTAATGAGCTGATTCCTTGTAAAATTGAAATAATCTCTTAAACACTGCTCACACCACTGTATAGGTACCCACATTATTTTTTCATCAAAATATTGAGGAGTTATACCATGAAGATTCATGTTTTATTATGGCATTTTTATATATTTATTTTTTAACATCTTTATTGGAGTATAATTGCTCTACAGTGTAGTGTTAGTTTCTGCTGTATAAAAAGTGAATCAGCTATATGCATACATATATCCCCATATCCCCTCTCTCTTGCGTCTCCCTCCCACCCCTCTAGGTGGTCACAAAGCACTGAGCTGATCTCCCTGTGCCATGCAGCTGCTTCCCACTAGCTATTTATTTTACATTTGGTAGTGCATATATGTCAGTGCTACTCTCTCACTTCGTCCCAGCTTACCCTTCCCCCTTCCCGTGTCCTCAAGTCTATTCTCTACGTCTGTGTCTTTATTCCTGTCTTGCCCCTAGGTTCATCAGAGCCACTTTTTTTTTAGATTCCATATATATGTGTTAGCATACGGTATTTGTTTTTCTCTTTCTGACTTACTTCACTCTGTACGACAGACTCTAGGTCCATCCACCTCACTACAAATAACTCAATTTTGTTTCTTTTTATGGCTAATATTCCATTATATATATGTGCCACATCCTCTTTATCCATTCATCTGTTGATAGACACTTAGGTTGCTTCCATGTCCTGGCTATTGTAAATAGTGCTGCAATGAACTTGTGGTATATGACTATTTTTGAATTATGGTTTTCTCAGGGTATATGTATTATGGAATTTTTAAAACAAAATTTTCCATCTCTTCTCAGAAGACAAAATAATTCAGGTTTATTAATACATTAAATCTATGAGGGGAGTTAAGAACTGATCAATGAACACTTAATTTCTAGCTGATCCTCAGTTCTAAAATGGGTCCAACAGTTGTGCAACATTAAATATTTTCATGAAGTATGATATTTAAGTGAATAATGAATTGGAAGTGATATTGTCTAAGATGATTATAATGGTCACCATGTGACCATTATTTTTTTATGTTTTCTTTGAAAATATGGCATATTAAGTCAGAATAGGCATACATTTTATTATTTGTTACATCAACAAAATAGAAACTAAAACTTACTTGCTAAGAAGAAGTATCTTGGGATGCAATCATCAGTGACTAATTTATGTTCTGAATACTTTAGAATCTTGTAAACCTCTGTTATACATGTGTTAAAGGAAAAAAGATTGTCTTGTTTCTTGGAAAAACTAACAATTATAACTGGAACTGTGGGGAATAATCCACCCTTTGTATTTTTTCATATTTTTTTCTAATAAAGAATAGCTTGCTCAAATTGACCGCTCTCATAGGCAACTCCTACAGAAAGACAAAAGAAAAAGAATAAGAAAAAATAAAGAGGGAGCCTGCCCACATAAGGATATGATTGTTTTATATTAAATATGAATGAGATTATTTCTAAGGACTGAAACTTGAAATATACACTTTGGCCATATTGGTAAAAAAGAAGCACAAAAAATTTAATACCCACGTTTTTCCAAACTAAAAAAGCCTTAAATTATCATGTATGGAAATACTGGTCTTTAGAATTACTCTAAAACATGGTCCAGATGGTGTTGAATTTCCTAAATTAAATGGATTAGTAATAGCCATTAGAAAGACATTTTATTAGGTTAAATAATTTGAAATTGTCATTTTTATAGGTCAAAGTTGATCAAAGAGCAACAGTTTCATACGGTTCAGTCTAATACTTAACTTCATTACGCTTCAGTTTCTTCATCATAAAATAAAGATTCATCATCCATTTCTTACCGGGTTATTGTAAGAATAAATTATGTCATGTATGTTAAGCACTTAACCATTGTTGAGTGCTGATGGTAAGTACTTAAATGGTAATTACTAATTTTTAGTAGTAATTATTATTTGTAAGCATTAAATCTTCATGCCAGGTACTATGAAAAATACAAATGTGGGTAAGACATTGTCACATTTCTCTTAGGTGCTTATTGTCTAATAGGGGAAAGTCGCAAACACATAAAACATTATACAAAGCAAAGTGTTGTCTGTTATAAAAGAGGATCATGCAGTGTGCTTTGGGAACAGAAGAGAGAAGAAATTAATTTCAGCTGGGAGATCTAGGAAAGCTTTGTTGAGGAAGAAGAGATTGTCCTGGGTTTTGAAGAGTGAGCAGAATTTCCAAACGTGGTATTGTGGTGTGTGGCATGGACATCCTAAGAACAGGGAATCACATGAAAAAAGTCATATATTTGGGAAAGTACACTTTGGGTTTCAGGAATAGTGGTTTGGTTTGTATGGCAAGGAAGACCTGAGATGAAGAGTACTAGAGTGTAGGGTTAAAATGATACCTTAAGGCCAGATCATGAGGTCCTTCCCACTGCAGGATCTTAGCTCCCCAACCAGGGATTGAACCCAGGCCCTCGTCAGTGAAAGCACAGAGTCCTGACCACTGGACCACCAGGGAATTCCCGAATGTTAAGTTTAAAATTTTGAACTTTATTTGGCAGACAATGGAGAAAGGTTGAAGGTTATTGAGTAGGAAAATATTGATAGGTATGATTTAGGAGGTTAATTCTAGAAGCTTTGCACAAGATAGATTGAAATATTGATTAGTTTTCTTCTCACAATGATCAGATGAAGAAGGTATCATTGTTGCCTTTATTGTTCAAGAGAAGGAAACTGAGGTTCAGAGAAGTTAAGTTACTTGTGAAGGCTTGCATAGCTCTAGCATGTGGTAGAGCCAGGATTCATATATAGGTAGCCTGACTCCAGAGCTTATTGAGAGTTCCCTCTGGAAGTTGAGTCAGTAATGTGGAGAGTCCTTGGTCAATAATGTAAACATGAATAGGACAGTGGATTAATAGTCTGCCACTGGGGAGATATTCATGCTATAACAGAAAGTGGACTAGCTTCAGGGTAGGAAGACCTGGGTTCCAGTTCCAGCTATGTCCCTTCTAAGCTTTGTGTTCTTAATAGATACTAAATCTCTCAGAAATATCCTCATCCATAAATTTTGGTAGTGATGTCTACCTCACAGGGTTGATGTAAAGACTAAATGAAAATATATGTTTGACATGCTTTATAAACTATAAAGCCTACAACATGAAAAAATACCACAGAGAAGAAGTTGCAGAGAGATTATTAAAAGCTAAATATTCCAGTAGTCAAAGTGTAAAACTTAAACTAGGAAAATGACAGTAGGAATGGAGTGAGGGACAATTATCAGAGATGGGAAAAATATCATAGGATTAAGAATCTTGTACAGTGACAATGGTAATGCTATGATATCCTTTCATTAGCTTAGTGCAACTAATAATATATTTGACCAGACCAGATATTGTCTGTTTAGAAAATAGGCAGAGATTGGTAACTAATATATTACTTTCTATTTTATTATTCATCTTTTAGTTTGAGATTCCGACTTAGCTTTGTTAAAGGCTGGAGGCTTTTTGTATACTTTTCTTCTGGTTTTTCAGTATTTTATATGGATAAAGTTGAAGTGCTTCTGAAAATGGAATAGTGCCCTGGGAAGCTTAGAGCTGGTAATTTCCACCTATGTGGATTACACAGGATTGGATCCATTTCTGGTCAGAGTAGGGATGGGGTAACCCGATTGTGCAGATCCCATGGACAAAGTAGGGCAGAGAATGAGTTGTCTCACCTAGGCTCCTTGGTGTTTACATGTGTCTTCCACATGAGTGGAAGAGTCTCTGAAGAGTAATAGAGCAGATGTCAGTTAGGCTTCTTTAAAACTAAAGGATGACCCATTTTCAGTTTGTGTTTAGAGTTAAATTGTAATTCAGAGGTAGTATAATAAGGTAGAAAGAACACAGACTGTCAATTCAATTATCTGGGTTTATAAAACCTGATTCTACTGAGTTGCATGATCCTAGGTAATTGACTTTAACTGGACTGAGGTAATCGACTTAACTGGACTGCACCTCAATTTCCCCATCTATAAAAGAGGGGGAGAATCACACTTAATGTGCAGTGTATCTACAATGGATTAAATGAGGTAAAATATGTAAAGTATCCAGCTTAGTGCCAAGCACATACTAGGTACACAAATGAATGTTTGATTCTCTGCCTTTTCCTCCCCCAACCCCAGTCCCCAAATCTTTCAAAGCATCAAAATAAAAAATTGGTTTCCATTGTAATGATATTCTTTTTAAGATTTATTTATTATTTATTTCCTTATTTTATTTATTTTTGGCTGCATCTGGTCTTAGTTGAGGCATGTGGGATCGTTCGTTGCGGCACGAAGGCTTCTCTCTAGTTGTGGTGTGTGGGTTTTCTCTTCTCTAGTTGCGGCACACGGGCTCCAGGGTGCATGGGTACTGTAGTTTGCGGCACGCGGGCTCTCTAGTTGAAGCGCAAGAGCTCAGTTGTGGCTCGCAGGCTTTAGTTGCTCCGCATGTGGGATCTTAGTTCCCTGACCAGGGATTGAACCCGCGTCCCCTGCATTGTAAGGCGGATTTTTTTTTACCACAGCACCACCAGGGAAGTCCCTGTAATGATATTTTTAAATGAAACTAAATCACCTTTAAAGTGCTTTCCAAGAAGCAAAAGGCATTAAAATATTTTTGAAAATTAGATGTCCAAAAACCTGGCTCCAAAATATTTCTAATAAAACTAATTTATGTATGTTTTCCATGGTTCTCCTTAGAAAGATCATTATTTTGGTTTCAAATTCGAAACAGCACCAATCACATTTCTTTCCCTGAGGACATTAAGAATAACATGCTGTGATCATTTTCCTGCCATTAGCAAGGAACAGATAATTTCACATATGTTAGTGACAGGGAAAAGCTCAGCTGGACTCGTTTTACAAGTTGTTATACAGGTGGTGTTTATAAGAAAGACTCAAATAATTATATATATTGCATGTACAACTCTTTTGCACTTGGCTTGAGGCTTCCAAGAAAACTTTGAGTCATGGGAAGATGTCAAGGGAAGAGTCCTGCTCACTTGGATAGTGCTATTGCCAATGGAAAATTCTCCAACTTGTGATGCCTTTCTTCTGTCATTTGAAAATTTAATTTTTGTCAACATCAAGACAGCACAGATCTTAGTGTCAGGTGCTTTCTCTGACAAGTATCCAGGAAGCTTGTTACAATGTTTATTTAACGTAAGTCGTTCACTAATTATGGAAACTCTGGGCTGCTTAGCTTAATAAACTCAGCATTTCTGCCTGTTCCCTCATTCAGTCACATGTGACTCTAGTCCTTCTCCATCTTTTTTTTTTTTCCTTCGGTACGCGGGCCTCTCACTGTTGTGGCCTCTCCCATTGCACAGCACAGGCTCCGGACGCGCAGGCTCAGCGGCCATGGCTCACGGGCCCAGCCGCTCAGCGGCATGTGGGATCCTCCCGGACCGGGGCACGAACCCATGTCCCCTGCATCGGCAGGTGGACTCTCAACCACTGCACCACCAGTGAAGCCCTCTTCTCCATCTTTATTGCCTTCTCCATCCCCATTATTGAAAATGAGTGTCTTTTGTGCAAAACTCTATTCCCTGCTATCCTTTCCCCAAATTTAATTGATATCTGTTTTGGACCCATTTTTTCTCCAACACCACCCTTATCTGTCTCCAGCTACCTCCTGCTCTTGTGCCCTTTTGAACTCTTGTTCTGTGGCAAACAAGAATTGTTATTTATTTACTCTTTTAAAAAGTTTTTATTTTTTTAATCAAAATAATACATATAGATAGCATAAAAGGTCAAATATTATTAAATGGCATAAAACAAACAGCAAGTTCCTGTCCCAACCCTTTCCATGCACGCCTGATGCCCAGAGGAAACCATTTTCTCTTTTGTTTTGTTTTGTTTTATCACAAATAAGATCTTTTATTTGTCACCATTAAAAGTCTGATTTTTAAACAGATTCTTGGACTGGTGGCTCACATCCATTAGCTCTTTCAACTTTAGCACCTGTCTCATCCCCAGCAGCTTCTCCAGAACTACTACCATGTAGCTCCATGAGTTTTCCCAATTCAAACTTGGGCTCTTCAGCATTTTTACTTTTCTAACAAAGACATCATGGAGTGGATAAATAGATTGGCAGGCCTTTTCTATGTCTTTTCCAGTGCTGTCTGGAATCAACTGATTGACCATCTCTTTCAAGTCATTTGTCTGCACCTCTTGGGTCATGATTTCCATCATCTTCTTGAAGATCTGGCAGACCTGCTGGTGCTGGGCATAAGAGGTCTTCTGAATCTGATTGTTGCATTTTTTAGTAAAACCCACACAGAATAGACGAAGCAAATAACCATCGGTAGTCTTGACATCAACGTGAGCTTCAGGCATGGTCTGCCATTTTTTTACCATGGAGCACATTTTGTCATGGGTAAGATCCATGCCATGGAAATTAGGCAGTTTTTGCCCTGAACATCCTCAGTAATAAGCTTGAATTTTCTAAATGCAACTTCATCATTCTGCAGATCAACAAGGCTCACTTCAAAAACACGACCCTTGAGGCCATCAGATGCGATTTGGGTTCCTTGAGTTCTTGTGATAGTGTTTTCCCAATATTTCTTATATTGAACATAGCTGGTGCTTTCACATCATACCAATCTTTCTTAGAAAATGGGTCAACGACTTTCTTCTTGGCTCCCTTTTTATCCCCTTTTGTAAGGCGCTTGTTCTTGCCGACTGCCATGGTGCTGCTCAGAGAGCCAAAAGGGCGGAAGTTAGAGGCAACAATTTTCAACTCAGCTTTTTTTCTTCTTGTCTTTACTTCCATATAGCTAAATAATATGGGTATACTTATGCTGCTATTTTTTTGATTTATCAACGTTGTATATTATCTGTTGGTAATTCTGGTACATAAGGATTTAGTTCTATTAATCACCCACCTACCTGTTTACATCCCTTTCATCATCTCAGTATAGTTAAATCCCCATATTTTGGGCTAAATCATTATTCAGTGTTTATATTATTATTGCTATGAAAGTATTATTTACTGCTGAACCAATTTGTGTACTATTTTGCTGCTTTTATTAGTATAACTATTATTTGCTGGTGTTAATAATTCCCTAAATGTTTTCATTTGTTTGGTTTTCTATGTATCTATTGCTAATTATTTTCTGAGTACAATTTTTTTTTTTTTTCGGTACGCGGGCCTCTCACTGTTGTGGGCTCTCCTGTTGCACAGCACAGGCTCCGAACGCACAGGCTCAGCAGCCATGGCTCACGGACCCAGCCACTCCGCGGCATGTGGGATCTTCCTGGACCGGGGCACGAACCTGTGTCCCCTGAATCGGCAGGCGGACTCTCAACCACTGCGCCACCAGGGAAGCCCTCTCAGTACAATTTTATACAGTCAAGTCTTCTGGTTTTTGTTGATCAACCATTTCCTCTCTTTAAAACCTTGCAATCCATATACACCTCTCCTCTTGGCTCATATTATCACTACTACTGACCTTCTAGTCACTCTCATCATCCTTCAACAGTTTCACTGGCACGCTTACAATCTTCTCCCCACTTTCCCCTGACCCCTGCCCTGGAATCATCTATGAGAACTTCTCCACTCAAATGATAGATCTTTCTCATGCTCTGTCCTCATGGTTCTTCATCACCTTTAATTTCTTCATTTCTACTACATCTTCAGCTCTCATAGACTTTGGCCACTCCTTGAACCTCCACATCACTTGAAACTGTTTCATCTGGAATTCTGAATCTCTCTTTCTCTTATCATCACTTTCTTACTTCATCTCCTACTCCCTAATTCCCATTGAGCCTTGCCCTCAACAAGCTCTCCAGCCCTCAGTTCCAAACCAGGCTGGTGTCCCCTGTCAGCTGATTCAACAATGCTCTTGCTAGAAACCCTTAAAATTGTTGCCTTCTCTGATTAGTCCTCATTTTGCTAATCTCTTACTTTGGATAGACTGCCATCCACTTTCTCTGCACCTAGATTTTGACTTCGTGTGCTAGAGAAAGTTCGCAAACTAGGCCAATTTAGTCTAGTACAGATTATCTCTGTCTTGCTGGATTCCTTCTGTTGCTAGACAGTCCTTTTAGTTAATTCTGATTGACTTGCCACCCCAGTCCTCAGTATATAGTCTTTATTTTTCCCTCTTCACACTCCAGGTCCCATTGCTGTTCTCTTACTTTCTGCAGGTAGCCTTCCCTTCTACCAAGAATGGGCAGTGGAACTCAGATTTTAATGTGTACCAGAATCAGTTGGTTGACCTGCTTAAATATAGATTGCTGGGACTTGATAGTTTGCATTTCCAAGTTCACTCGTTATCCTAATGCTACTTGGTCCAGGGACCACAATTTGAGTTCACTATGCGAACTCCTTCAACACCCTACTTCATTGAAAAATTTCTCTGTACTTTCAGTGAACTTTTGATTCTTCTGATCTTTGAGAATTAATAATCTAACCTTGTCTTCAAGATGACTCCATTAGCAACCCTACCAATCTACTGACTTATGATCTCAATCATTTTTGTTCCCTTCACTTGCAAAATCCCTGAAGGAGGAAGGCATACTCACTGCTGCCATTTCCTCATTACCCACAGATTCCTTAACACCTTGAAAACCAGTTTCTAGTTTCAACATTCTTCTGAAACTGCTTTTATTGACCTCTAAGTTGCAAATTCCACTTCCTTTTTTGCTTCATTTTCATCTTATTCCAGTTCGAATAAGATGGAATAGTTGATAATGTTGATCCATTGTATTCTTGATATTCTTTCTTTCCATTATACTGTACTGCTGCTTCTAATTCTTCTCAGGCTCCTCTTCCTTCTTTCATCAGATCTTCCCCAAAGACACATCCCCTTGGCCTTCTTCTCCTTTCTCTACCCCTTCTGCCTTGACTATATGGTGTAAAAGCTTGACTTCTATTACCTTTACATATCACCTTTACATGGACAACTCCCCAAACTTCCCTCCGAAGCTCTAATCTATAATTTTTTGTGTGTGTGTGGGACGCGGGCCTCTCACCACTGTGGCCCCTCCTGCCAAGGAGCACAGGCTCTGGATACGCAGGCCCAGCGGCCATGGCTCACGGGCCCAGCCGCTCCGCGGCTTGCAGGATCCTCCCGGACCAGAGCACGAACCCGCGTCCCCTGCATCGGCAGGAGGACTCCCAACCACTGTGCCACCAGGGAAGCCCTAATCCATAATTTTTAATGGACTAGTTGATGTCTCTACTTGGCTGTCCCACAGTCACCTCCAACTGACCATATACCAACTTTTCATTCTATGACCTCCATTTCTATTAATGATATCTTCAGTGCACTAATCACCAGACTTAAAATTTAGCATTATTGGGCTTCCCTGGTGGCGCGGTGGTTGACAGTCCTCCTGCCGATGCAGGGGACGTGGGTTCGTACCCCGGTCCGGGAGGATCCCACATGCCACGGAGCAGCTGGGCCCGTGAGCCATGGCCGCTGAGCCTGCACGTCCAGAGCCTGTGCTCCGCAACTGGAGAGGCCACAACAGTGAGAGGCCCGCGTACCGCCAAAAAAAGAAAAAATTAGCATTATTTTTTTTAGATTATTTATTTATTTATTTTATTATTATTATTTTTGCTGCATCAGGTCTTAGTTGTGGCACGCAGGATCTTTGTTGAGGTGCGTGTGATCTTTCATTGTGGCATGTGGGCCCTTTGTTGTTGTGCACAGGCCTCTCTCTAGTTGTGGCAGTGGTTTTTCTCTTCTCTAGTTGTGACTTGCAGGCTCCAGGACGCATGGCCTCTGTAGTTGTGGCGCCCAGGTTCCAGAGTGCATAGGCTCTGTAGTTTGCAGCACGCAGGCTCTAGTTGAGGTGTGTGAGCTCAGTAGTTGCGGCATGCGGGCACGTTTTGGCATGTTGCCCCGCAGCATGTGGAATCTTAGTTCCTTGACGAGGGATTGAACCCACATCCTCTGCATTGGAAGGCAGATTCTTTACCACTGGACCACCAGGGAAGTCCCTTAGGATTATTTTTTACTTTCCCTCTCATTTGCCACCTCACACCTAATCAGTTGTCATAGTCTGAAGAATCTTCCTACATAAAACCACTCTCATATAGCTGAAAGTTGGGTTTCCTTCCTATAACTCTTTTACCATTTTTGTTGTTGTCATCATAGCTAAGGTTTATTACAGTAATATAGCCAGTGGGGGGCTGACCCCTGGGGAGGAGACACCCACTCCACAGGAGCCAGCAGTTGCTTTGGGGGCCCTCCCTGGCTGTGGGGAGGGTGCACCACACTCACAGGAAACGGAGAGCAGAGGAAGGGCCTGTGGTTGCCTTTGCCCAGCAGCCCTGCTGCTCTACAGGGACTAATGTAGTACATAGAGCACATTTAAAATGGGGCCAGCATGGGAGATAAAACCATTATCCACCCTGTGATAACTAGTTACAAAAGTCACCCCTGGGTCAGACTGCTCAGGGAAGGCAGCACGTCGTGCGCAGAATCGAGCCATGATGAACGAGGGTGTCCAGAGGCTCGACTTGCCTCCTGGGCGCGGTCTGGGGTCAGGGTGACTGTGCCGGACACCGGCCGCTGCCAGTCCCCCTGGGTCCGCAGGCCAGTCCTTGGCCCCTCAGGCAGGCACTGGGTCAGCAGTCAGGGGTGGGTGGCCAGGCTTTCTCGAGGTCAACCTGCATGGCCTGCGGGAGCCACTCGCAGTACTCGGCCAGCAGGTATTTAGGGTTTTTTCTCCAAGCAGCCAGCAAGGCGTCTCACAGTTGGCTTTCTCGGCAACAAAGGCTCTCAGGAGACTGCCCTGGGCTGCAGTCTAACCCACGTCTTCAGCATCGTGCTGAGGCTAGACAACAAACAGCCCTTGTAGGAGGCCAGCTTGTGGAAGACCTGGGGAGACACCACAGGACGGGGAGAAGGCTCCGGGGCTCACATCCCGCCCATAGAAATATGGAACGCTTCATTAATTTGTGTGTCATCCTTGCGCAGGGGCCATGCTAATATTCTGTGTATCGTTCCGATTTTAGTGTATGTGCTGCCGAAGAGAAGAGAGCACTCTTTTACCATTTGATCTGTGCTTCTCTTCGTATCTCTTATGAACTGGGCAATCTATCATATAAAGTTATTTAGATACATATCTTAGCTCTTCTAAAAGACCATAAGGTCCTTGAGAGAGGAGGAGACAGTATCTTATGTCTTTTCCCCCAGTAGTGCTTAAAACTGTACCATAAGGCAGTACTTAGTAAGTTCTCAGTAAATGTGTGCTGAATGAATGAAAGCATCATGTCACTGAGACCTTTTAAATCCTGCATGTGGCTTGGGGGTATAGATTTTAGCCTTTGTGTTAAGAAAAAATGTTAGAATGTAAGATAAATTATCAATACACTGAAAGAGCTACTACATATGTGCAGTGAGTTCCTCCATTGGCTTTACTTACATAATAAAGAACTGGTTCCATTCCTTGAATAAATTACATACTAAGGAATGGCAGAATAGAGAAATGGCAGAGAGGTGGAGAAGAGACAAAAGTAGCAACAAAGATGTTTCCAAGAAGTTATGCATTAAAAAATACATATTCATTTAAAATTAATTTCATTGGGATATATCTCCTGCTTCATTACAAAAAGTATTTAGAGTGGCTTAAAAGAACAAATAAGATGTAATAGAACAGAAAAAGAAATGTCAAGGACAGTGTAAATATAATGGGGCAATAACACCAGAAGGAAAATAGAGTACACAGAAATGCAGGCCACAGAGTTCCATGTCATTAGTAAAAATGGGCTAAAAACTTGGCTCTGAGATTTCTGGAAGCCACAAGGGGGAAAAACATGATTAGTGGCAAAATTCCCATTGTTCATGAGAAAAAGCTTCATAAGTTTTCAGTAGTCACGTGTGTTATAGGAAAATATATTTTATTTTCCAGTCAGAGAGAATAATTTAAGCAGTTACAAATTAGTCACCTGGATTCATTATAAAATGACAATCCAAACCATCTACTTATTTTTAGTTGTTAGAGGAGTGGAAGAATCATCTTGTTTTATAATAACATGTCAAAAGCTATACATATACACTAAAAAGGGAGCAAGGACAGCACTGACTAGGTTTCGGATAAAGTCAATTTCAGCTGCTTTTTTAAAAAAATTTATTTATTTATTTATTTATGGCTGCATTGTGTCTTCGTTGCTGCACACGGGCTTTTCTCTAGTAGCAGTGAGCAGGGGCTACTCTTCGTTGCGGAGTGCAGGCTTCTCATTCCGGTGGCTCCTCTTGTGGAGCATGGGCTCTAGGCACATGGGCTTCAGTAGTTGTGGCACGTGGGCTCAGTAGTTGTGGTGCCCAGGCTTAGTTGCTCCAGGCATGAGGGATCTTCCCGGACCAGGGCTCGAACCTGTGTCTCCTGCATTGGCAAGCAGATTCCTAACCACTGTACTACCAGGGAAGCCCTTCAGTTGCCTTGTTAAAGCACCTCTTCCAATTAGTGCTTTTCCATCTATTATAGTTAACATTTAGCCCAAATTGCATCCTTTATGACAACTTCCTCATGCAACAAATGTTTACTGAGGATCTACTATACTCAGACTCTATGGTATGTGCTGGAATTAAAGAAATGTATAAAAAGAGTGTCTCTACTCTCCAGTAGCTGAGAGTCATGTAGAAAATTTATAACCATCTTCCACTCCTATCATTATTCAAATAACCAATTGTCCATATGTGTTAAGTTAAATAAAACCATTATTTATATGATGGTTTTTACATGACAGTTTAATAATTTACCTGCCCCCCTCCAAAGTAATACCTCCAGCAACTTTATAAAATAAGTACTAAATTACCTGCATTTTACAGTTGAGCAACCCGAGGTTCAGAGAGGTTAAGCAGTACATACACTTAGGCCACAACTAGGAAGTGGGCGCTCCACTTTTGGCTCCAATTTCCATTCTTTCTTCATTGCAACACTTTTCTGCCTAGAGTTACTCACAGGAAATTAAATTAGGTCTTTATTTCAAGTACAGGACTGTTGTTATGAGTCAAGTCTTCATTTTAGAATTATAATTATTGTACAGTACATTCAATTCAGTGACAACATTTATTGAAAATCTTCTGTGTACCAGGTACTGTATAGTGCAACATTTCTTTACTAAAATATCTATGGAGATTAAAATAGCACTGAGGATTTTCAGAACCTAAAATTCTGATACTTTTTCTCCTAGGATTTCTTCTTGTGGTACAAAATAGGAAGAGACCAATTATTGCTTTTTTTTTACCTTGTTAGCTAAATGACATTGTACATAAAATGCATTTCATTTCATGGGGATTAATGCCAACTGGATTAACTATGGTTTCAATCTATCTGACAGCTATTAAACGTCCCAAATCAAAGCAAAATTAATGAAGCAGTAACCTTATTTATCTACAAGTGTCACCATATAAGGTTTGCAGGATAATAATCCTATTCTCCTATTATTAGGATATTATATTATATATATTATGTAATATATATTATTATATAATATAATATATATTATATTAATAATAATCCTATTATCCTATTATTAGGATTATTATTAATCCTATTATCCTATCCTATTATTACAACCTATACGTTGTAAACTTTCCTTAATAGTGATGTTTTCTGTTGTCATGTAGCAAAAAGTTACTACCCAGGAGGGTCTAAGCACAGAAGACCTTATTAGTTAACATGTCCATGACCTTTTAGAGGGTTAGGCATTTATGTATAATTGCTTTTATATAATATGGCATTTTAAGCACTTTTGAATCCACTAAGCAACCATTCTAAATAGGTGAAAAATGCATACATAAGCCAGTTACCTAGTGGGGATAAATTTAATTAAGCCAGTACCCTCTACTACGAGATTACTACTAGATTGTGATTTGTGCATTCATCACAGGCTATACATATACACTAGTCCTGAACAGTATTCTCAAAAATGTGTGTCACTAAGCTTGAAGGGGGCCAGGGAAGAAAATATAGATAGCTCAGCTGAAATCTGCAACTATTGTGTGTCTACTATCGGTAGGACTCTATAATCACTACCACTGAACTTTGTAAATATGGTTGGTCAAAAGTATCATCTTTGAATATCAAAGTTTATATAATGTAGATACTAACAAAAGAAATTCCACACCTGGAATCTCATAGACCACAAATAAGAAACAAAACTCCAGACTAGAAACAGGACAAGAACTTCCAAGGCAGTAGTGAGGTGAAGCCCATGGTTTTCCTTTACAAGGTACTTCCTTTCTATAGATTTTCTGAAAAATGACTGCTGATTTGCCTCTGGTTTCACACTTAAACATTGTTGCTTGCCTTGGGTTTGTGGCAGTAATTCTAATCAGAGGCTTTTACTAGCAATCAGACACAAGGAGTTGGACTGCTTAGCCATTATTATGGTCAAATAGTGATCTGATTAAAGGTATTTGATTGATGCATGCTGAAGAATCTTTAATAATTTTTGTAATTTTTTGAGAAATATCACATTTTGTGTATCTTGGAACAACTATTCTTCAGCACAGTTTGTATTCCTGCCCTATTTTTATGTGAAAGCTAAAGCTATTATCTTAGATTGACATTCAAGATAGCTCTCATTCATCAGGCAGAAATGCTGATGTGAGGTAATTTTATTTCAAGTATCCTATCAACTCAATATTGTCACAGAGAGAAAACCTCCATCCATTAGAGCTACCATTCTGACTGAAAACATTCATGTTTCCTTGGGAGGCTCCCTGTCTTGGCTTTTTCAAGTCAACAAGAACATGGTTTTGAGCCAGCTCTAAAAGAAATGTCAAAGCACACCTACAAACAGTTCCAATAAAACTAAAATCTACCGACCTGTGATTTAGTAATGAAAATATTGCTAACTGGCACGTCATAGTTTATGGTTAGGAAATTTCATTTTATTATTGAGTGTAGTCCTGTCAAAGACTTAACAGCAGAAGAGAATCTGATTTCTGTCTGTCCTCTCCCCTCCACACTTTTGAACCCAAGTGGGTTTTGGTTTTTACTGTGTTACTCAAATGTTACTGTAACTTGTGGACTGTATACAACTAAGGAGGAATATATATACAAAGGAGTGAAATTTTGTTTCTTGCTATTCTACCTTGATGGCTATTTGGTCAAAAGAACCCATTCTTCAATTTTAATGCTCTCACCTTTTCTCTAACTGATTAAAATTTATTAACTGAATTTCAGCCATATTTTGCATGGTTTCACAATAAGAAAATCAAACTCTTCACTGTTTCAACTCCTAGCCCAGCTAACCTCCAAAATAATGCAGTTAGGGGCAGTGTAATTCCTAAGTTGCTGAGAAAACAAACACAAGAGGTCTTCTGGGAGGCAATATTGTGTAGTGGTTACAAGAGAACATTACCTCATTTAATCTTTATGTCAAGTTCATAGCACAATGGCTGGCACATAGTAAGAGCTAAATAAATATTAGTTATTGTTATCATTTCTCAAAATAAAATCACCTCCCTTTGGTAACTATTTTTTTTTTCCTTTGGTAACTTTTAACACCTCTTTTTATCTATGAACACAGACACGAGGCTGATGCAAATCGTTCCCCGTCCTGGACTCTGTGACTCTTTATTTGGGTGCCACACTGAAGTCACAAGAGCAAGAGTTTTAGTAATGGCACAAATTACTAATGTGGGCAAAGAATTGTATACCCAACATGTTAACTAGTGTACAGTGCAATGACAGGAGAATATTTGTGCAAAAATAAAAAAAGGAATAAATACTTTAAGATAATTTGAAACTATAAAATTACTCTGTCAAATTAAACTGGAAGGAAAAAAAAAACTCCATGGTTTTCACAGCATTATGAGGGCATTATAATTGGCTAAGAGAGAAAAATAGGCAAAATACTAAGTGTATCAAATTACTTGTGTGCAGATTCTAACAGGGAGCTCAGTACTTGAATGTCCTGGCTAAAGAAATGCCCTTTTCTACTTGGGAAAGTTAATGGTTTTGGAAGGAACACATATAGAGAGGTGAGGCAGGAAGGCGTTATCTACCTGGCTAGCTATAGCAATGAGATAACCTGAGGATCAGTGGAATGACACTGACAGATGGATAAGCCATGTGATGATAATGAGCAACTCAGAGATTTTGATTTACTTGTTTTACTTTTCATTTAAGCATCTATATTCAAGAATTTTTATGTAAATTATTCAAGGTTTGCATTCATTAGATCACTTAGGCTTGAGTGAAATGAAACTGAAAATGCCATTACAATGTTGCTTTTCCTTTAAATTCCTCCCGTATTGAAAAATGTATACATCAGCTACAAAGAAAATTTAGTGGCTTCATTTATGTGATGACTGTGATGAGTTACTTGTATTAATAGGTTATTTCACTTTTTTCATTTCACAGCAAAATATCTGTGAACTTAATATTGTTTATAATTGTGATTGATATTTTCTTCAGGTGATAATTCAGGATGATGGCCCTGAAAAATTGGACCCCAAGTATTTTGGAGAGTTGCTTGCTGATCTATGCCGTAAAAATACAAATCTATATCACTGCTTATTAGAACATTTGCAGAGAATTGGAGGAAGGTACTGTAAATATATCATTTGCTTGGCGTTGTAGCTTTCAAACATTTTACAATACCCTGGTATTTTTTAATAGACTTTATTTTTTAGAGCAATTTTAGGTTTACAGCAAAACTTGAGTACTTTTAATGGGGAAACAGGCAACTGTATGAGCAGATCTGAGGAAATATCTCATTTTAAGAGTTAATGTACTTAATGAAAATCATTGAAGATATCTTACCAGCTATTTTGGGGTCAGTAAAGAATTACGTGGATCTTCTTTTCTAACGTACTTTGATGAAAAATGCAACCACTTAGACAAGGAGCTCCAAAAATGTGTGGCATACGATGACTTGTTTTAAGATATTACACTGATGATATAAGATACAGTCCCATTGCCAACACACTACTGTTTATCTTCCATTGATGTGTGCTCAACATATGAAGACCAGAGTTTAATATACATTTAGGGTTGTGTATTATTATAAATGTCATGTATTATTTTAATATTATATATTACATATAATGTATGAAATATAAATTATACAAATATCTATTTATAAGTTAATGTAAATATGTATATTATACAATAATATTATATAATAATATATAATACTTATTTAAATATATAAACATAAACAATTTATCAACTATTCATGTGTAGATGAGAGCACATTATGTCATGAAATGAATTTCATAAGCTATACTCCAAAAGTTGCCTTCTACTACATAGTCACATCATATATGTGGTCATCTGTCAGGCAAAATTTAGGAAAGCTCCATAAACTCAGAAAAATCTGGAGGTTAAAGGAAAGTCAGTATAAACTTCACCAACTAGATTCTTCTACTTCTCAGAGATCTTTAATCTCTTCTCTCTCTGCTTATTACAATTCTGTTTATTAGCTCCCTCCTCCCCAACTTTTCTTGCTTTCTTATTCATGATTGCAACCATTCTCTTAGCATCACCCTCAACTGCCTTGCCTCTTTATCATATTGTCCCTGCCACTTAGCAAAATCCCAACTCTGGATCAGTCTAGCTCTCTGCTTTATCTATTGTTTTCTTTTTTTCCTCTATCCAGTACTCACTGCCCACTACCCCTAGAATTCAGACACTACCCCCCGAGGGCTGTTTCATTTACCCTGGTTTCCTTGGTGCCTAGTGTGGTGACTGATTTAGTGTGGTGCTTAATAAATATTTGTTGAATGAATGCCTTCTTTATGCTACATCCATGCAGTTGAGCACAGAGAAAAGCGCATGGTAATTATTAACGCATGGTTTCCATCTTCAGCTAGGCCTTCATCAGTGTTTTATACTAATCAATATCCTCTCCCCTTATCCAAACAACTATTTCACACATTCATTCATTTGCATAATGTCACTACCTTAAAATCTTTCCCCTCATTCTGAGTACTCTATTATGTATTGAGTGTCCACTATTGTGCCAGACACTGTGCTAAGTGCTTTTTGAATATTATCTAATTTGTACAGTAACCATAGAAAGTTTCAAATGGACACCCAAAGAGAATAAGTTATTAAGATCACATAGCTACTAAGTGCTTGAGATGGATTCAAACAGTTTTGAGTACTCTTATACCTATAAGCCATGACTCAGCTTTTCTGCAAAGCCTTCTCTAGATACTGTTTTGTCTAGATGTTCCTCTTCTGTGTATTAATCATGTCTTGTGAATATTTCTGTTAAAGTATCACATGGTAAAATCAAGAGCATATAGAGACATATATTCTTAAGTACGCTGATTGTAGATGCAGGGTTCATACCCTGGGTTCATGTCCTAGCTTTTGTTACATACTAGATGTGTAATATCAGGCAACCTGTTTAACCTCTCTGTACCTCAGTTTCTTCATCTGTGAAATAGGGATTATAATAATGCTTATTTCATAGATTTGTTATAAGCAATAAATGATTTATTTAAGACATGTACTTACAAGCAGCAGGAGCATCATGTGAAATGCAGGTCTGGAAACAGACCTGTAGAATCAAAAACTCTGGGGTAAGGCCAAGCAGCAAGCCCTCTGGAGGATTCTGATACATGTTAAAGTATGAGAACCACTGACCTAAGGCCACAAAAGTGGCAAATCTGGGACTAGAACCTATGGGAGAACCTTTTTACTTTAGGCAAATCACTTAACCTTTCATACTAGATATGTGTCTCTAAATTATTTAACATATTGCAGACACATTAAAGAAATTATCAATTTTTGAATCATCAAATTTGAAAACGTTGGAGGACTTAGACCAATTTTACATTGCTCAAATTTTGCCTTAGATCACTTATGTTTGTGTCACGTACAGGACAAGATAATATTTGTGTTTGGATTGCTGAAATCCAGTTCAGAGCACATGGCCTTGACAAAGTCGCTACTCAATAAAGGTTTATAGAATGAGAGTTAAATATATTCCAAATGTATTAGTCTCATACTAATTAGAAGTAGACAAAGTAATTGAGCAAGGGAAGTTAAATTGTTTTATAATGACCAACCAGGTAGAGATGTAATCTGGGGTTTTGAAATAACTCCCTGTCATTGAGGGTTTTGATAAATGTATATGGGTGACCTAAATGTGTAATTAAGCACTGAAAAACATTGAGTTTAATTTCTAGAGTAGCTAAAAATACTAAAAAGAAAATAGAAAGCTGGGGTCTCCACATTAGTAAACACTCCAGAGTGGAGAGGGTCTCATAAAATTTTGGTGCTTAAGAGTTTTTGTTTGTCAGAAGGTTGTCAGTTTCTTTCTCTTCATTCCACCCGCCTTTTATTTCTTCTTTTGTTTTTTTCCTTATTACATTCCTTCCTTCCTAGGAGGTGAGATGACATAGTGAGTGCCTCTCTTTTTTTTTTTCTGCCCACTGTAATTATAGTCACCATCACCTTGTACTGAATGGAGATATAATCCACAATGGTCTTTCCACCTCCCGCCTCTGCTCTCTTTGTTTCCACTCTCTCTCTCTCTCCCACCCCTTTGTCTCCACTTTTCTTCTCTTTCTAAATTGCAATTCAGCAATAAGTAGACTGGAAGGTCAGAATTAAGAAAGGTTGTCTTATGAAACCATTTTGGTTACATTTGTAAATTCCAGTATTAAGTGCTGTTGATTGCTCCTTGTTTGTTTCTTTGTTTTGTTTTCTTATTTGTAGAAAGAAGTAAGTGGCTAGGGACATGTGTACTAGGTTGGCATTGGAATTGGGATTTTAAACATAAAAGGTCTATTAATATTGTGATAATAATTCCAGTTAACAGTAATGCAAGACTACTATACCTGCATTGTGAGTCATATTTTAACTTCTTTTAGCTTCCAATATATGCATGCAGTTACTTCAGTAACACACTAAAAAAGTAGAAGATACTTCATTTTTTTTCGCTAGGGCCTCCCCAAAATTTATATTTTGAGCAACCCAGGAAATACCACATACATACATACAGACAATTGCACATATGCAGTCATGCCTCAGGAAATGAAATCTTCAGTTCTCATTCTCCACATTAGCTTGTGTATTTCTATAAATGCATGCGAGAGGTTTCGCACAGTAAGTGACCCACTTATCTCTGTAAGCAATATATTACTCATAAGCACTTACTTAGAAGGTAAAGGTAGAAGCTAATGTACTAGCTTATATCTCTAAAATATGTTTCTGTTGTACCTGACGATATGGCAGTCATATATCTATGATTTCCTAAGATAGTCTTACTTTAACATACTTTGTCTTGCTGTCAGAACATGTGTACAGTTTTTTGTTTGTTTGTTTGAGAAGTATGTTCATCGTATGTATTTTGAACCCAATTTTTCCACGAAGTGCAGGGGGAACAAGTAGGCAAAAATAAAGGCCTATCTGTTGCCACTGGCAACGCTAGAACTGTATCCTTCCCAGCTTTCACCATTCCCCAAAGGAGCCAGTGCCGGACTGGTATAACCACTAACAATTCGCTTGCAGCATTTGCCTACCTAACATGGCTTCACAAAGGGCCTTCCAACCCTCATGGACAAACCTTCATTTTGATGCTGGAAATTCTACTTTCCCACTAGAATTTTGGTGATGTTGCTTAAGGCTATGTCCCTATGTAAACATTCCAATATCCTTTTAAGCTTTGTCATTGCTATACATACTGTAGTGTAGATTGAATGATTAGTGTAGATTGCGAAGTCTTACAAGTTTTGGTTTTGACTAAAAGGGTATGAATAACTTAAAGACACTGTAGGGAGAAGCTGGAATCAGCATTAAAAGGGAGCAATACAAGGAGAAAAATAAGGTGGAAATAGAAAATGACTTATTGTTATTTGTTCACTCAGATAGTATTTTTTGCCAAACTGAAGACTTCTACATCTAGTCACAAATAAACCGGTGTTAATGAATGGTAGTAATTCTGCATATTATATTGGCTTGTTATTTGGATGTTGTTCATTTTTAATAGATTAGCTAATTCCAGGAAAATTAACTTTATTTTTGTCAAGTGCCATTTTAGTTAGCTTTAAATTTTTCATTAGGATTATAAATTTCACTTGATATGTTATATATCAAAAAGTAAGGTAAAATATTTAGAACACTAACATTTATATATGATCAATGTATATATTTTCCTAAGGTTGTCTGTTTTTTTTTTTCATTCTTGCAGCAAACAGGACTTTGAGTCTACAGATGAGGTAAGTGCAAAAAGAGTTGAAAATCAAATATAGTTGATAACAAAGCAGATAACAAAGCAGATACTTGCATTAATAATATTGTTTTTAATTTGGTGTTTTTATTAGACTGGAAACAGGTTAGTGAAAGAAATAATGATCCTTTTGCCTTTAAAATGATATAACCATTTATATCTTTGTAATGGCTTTAAAGGTGATAATTGTAAAAGTAATAATCATTCACACAAAAAATGTTTTATCAGCTGTCACCTTATGATTTAGCTTGTCTTTGCTTATGAGAACATTTAAAAGTTCATTGACTACATACTCTGTTTTACAAAACTGAAATCTACGTTAACTAATTAAATAGCAAATTTAGTTTTAATGTATTTCGAAAACTTGTATGTCCCATGCCAAATAGCCAGCAACTTGAAGTAAATATTTTCAAGTATCAATTCTAAATATTATGTATATACATTTTGGTAATAGTTACTTTTAATGGGATAAGTCATCAAATAGAGAAAGAACTGATTTCAAAGTAACAATCACAATGGCTTCTTTTATGTTAATTTTCATCTTTATTTCCAAAGTATTGACGCACTGCATTTGTTACAATAATTCAGTAAGCCCTAAATTGTCTTTATGAAGTACTGAATTCAATTCAGCTTCTCACTTAAAATTTGTTGAAGCTTCTTAATGTTGCTGTGGCAACATCATAATCTTTCAAAAGTCACCACAGCTCTATGCAAATTCTCAGTAAACCTTTAATTTTATTTTATTTACTCAAATTTTCATTATTTAAAAAATCAGCCTTTAAAGTGTCATATCTACCACCCAACTAAACTTCCAGTTGTTAAAAAATACATGGAAATAAAGTGGTAATGGGATTTAAGTGACTACCCTTTTGTTTTTAAGTTGCTCTTTTTAAAAAATAGAAATGGGACATCTGATTGATTGCCCCAAAGTTCCCCCTAAACTTCCTGTAATTCAGGGTTCTTTCCATGGTGTATGTAGTACAATTATTTTTTTAAAAAGTAAGAACTGATAATGCTAGAAGTAAAGTTTGTGGCAACTATTACCCAGAAAGTGAAGTAATCTTCTGATATCCATAAAAACACGTCCCTCTCTACAAAAGTCTGCTGACCCTCTGATTAAAACACTAAAATGTATCTGTTGAAAGATAAGCCTCTCTTTTCTTACAGTCAGAAGACACCGAATCGTTGATTCCTAAAGGATTGTCAGAATTTACAAAACAGCAAATTCGCTATATTCTGCAGGTGAGATGGGGTCAAGAGTGGCTGTGAAGGCAACACTAACAAACCACTAGCCCAGGATGTTTCCTTTAATTAAGGACAGAAAGTCCCAAATAAAATTCCTATTTCACAAGAGTTGATTGCATTTTGATTAAACAAGGGTTGCATTATAGTTTGGTCAGACTATCAAACACTAGTATTGAATGACTAGCATTCAGGAAATCATTATAGAAATATTCCGGGCTGTGGAATGCCCTTATTCTCTCCTCACTGCTGTAGCACAACCTGACTCTAACTTATAGGATTTGCCCTCCTCTTCTCCATTCTACTTTCTATACCTCCCTACCCTACCCCTGGCAGATGGAAAGGCCAATGACTTGATTTTCCTGAATTGTGGAATGCTAGAGACCACTGCAGCAGTAAATTCCCCTACACTGAAGGGAGAGACAGACCAAGACAGATCAAGATAGGTGCTAAAGAAATAAGGCTAAAATGAAGAGTACATGTGTTTGCAAGAAAGGATTCTAAAGATACTCTAGTTTTGTCTAGTGAGGCAAGTTTCTAAGTTTGATATTTGGTCTCAAATCTTTGTTGATCATCCAGATATTGGACCTGACATCTTATCTGTGAAACTTAAATGAAATATTTTTAGTGGCACACAGTCTGTATTATAAAGAGACAGTGGTATGGGGAACACATATGCTCTGCAGAACCTGAATCTTGGATACATCCTTGATATTATTTCTGGTGGCAGGATGTCCATCCAAAGTGCATTCAAGGCCTATTTCCTCAAAAAACTCTGAGAATGTTTGCATCTAAGTTCCTGAGAAACATTAGTCGGTAGTTTTCTTGTATTTGCTTTGATTTTGGTGTCAGGATAATCTAGCATCATGAAATGAATTGGTAAATGTCTCTTCCTTTTCTGTTTTCTGGAAGAAAATGTATAGACATAGTGTTAACTCTTCGTTAAACATTTGGTATAATCCTTCAGTGAAAATATCTGGGCATGGATATATATTTTTCAGCAGTTTAAAAAAATTCTAAATTCAATTCCTTAGTAGTTACAGGTCTAGTCAAATGATCTGTTTCGTGTTGGGTGAGTTGTGGTAATCTGTGTTTTTCAAGGAAGTAGTCAATTTCAACTAAATTATCAAATTTATATGTGCATAACTATTCACAGTATTCCCTTATTATCCTTTTGATGTCTGTGGGGTCTGTATTACTCTTCCCTATTTAACTCCTGACACTAGTGATTTGTGTCTTCTTTCTTTTTTTGTTGTCAGTCTTGTTGGAGGTTTATCAATTTTATTGATTTTTTTCAAAGAACTATATTTTAGTTTATTGATCTCTATTGTTTTCCTGTTTACACTTCCATTGATTTTTTTTCTCGTCTGTATTATTTCCTTCCTTTGCTGGCTTTTGGTTTCTTTTGATCTTCTTTGTCTAGTTTCTTGATATAGAAAGTTAGATTATTGATTTCACACCTTTTCTATTTTCTAATGTAAGCATTTAGTGCTATAAATATCCTCTCAGCATGGCTTTAGTTGTGTCCCACAAGTTATGATATGTATTTTCATTTTCTTTCAGTTTTATATATTTTTATTTCCCTTTAGACTTCTGCTTTGACTGGTGGATTATTTAGAAGTGTATTGTTTACTTTCTAAGTGTTTAGAGATTTTCCTATTGTCTTTCTGTTATTCATTTCTAGTTTGATTCCACTGTGGGCAGAAAATATACTCCATATGAGATTAATTTTTTTGAAATGGCTAAGTTTGATAGTCAAGGATATGATCTATTTTGGTATATGTTCCATGGGTATATGAAAGGAATGTGCATCTGTTGTTGGATGAAGTATTCTATAAATGCTGATTAGATCCTTTGGTTGATGGTATTGTTGAATTATTGTATTATGTATTCTTGCTCATTTTCTTCTAAGCAGTACTATCAGTTGCCGAGAGAGGGGTATAAAAGTCTTCAGTTATATCTATGGGTTTGTCTATTTCTCCTTTCAGTTCTATCAGTTTTTGTTTGATACATTTTGTAGCTCTGTTGTCTGGTGCATAAACATTTAGGATTGCTATGTCTTCCTGGTGGACTGACTCTTATTATGTAATGTCCCTCTGTGTTCCTGGTAATTTTCTTTGCTCTGAAGTTATTTTTATCTAATATCAATAGCACTCCTTTCTTTTGATTAATGTTTGCATGGTATATCTTTTTTCCCAACTTTTAAATTTCATTATGTATATTTTAATTTTCATTATCTTTGAAATGAATTTCTTATAGAAAACACATAGTGAGGTCATGTTTTTTCTTATCATTCTGTCAATCTGTCTTTTAACTGGTGTATTTAGACCAAGTTGTAATTATTGATATGTTAGGGCTAGATCTGCCATTGTGTTTTCTGTTTGTTCTGTTTTTTGTTTCTGTTTTCTTTGTCTTGCTTTCATGTGGATTACTTGAATATGTTTTAGAATTCCATTTTGATTTACCTCTATTGCTTCTGAGTGTATCACGTAGTATAGCTTTTTTAGGGGTTGCTCTAAGTATTACATTATATACCCATAACTTATCCCCGTGTATTGGTGTCAACATTTTATCAGTTTCAGTGAACTGCAGAAAATTTTGCTTCTTTTATCTTTCTTTAACCTCCACATTTATAATTTTTAAAATATTTCCTCTACAGGCATTGAGAGCCACATCACACAGTGTTATATATATATATATATATATTTTGCTTCAATCTTCAAATATAATTTAGAAAATTCAAAAGGAGAAGGAAAGCCTACTGTATTTACCTATATTTTTGCTTATTGTGTTACTTCTTCCTTCTTGATATTCCAAATTTCTTCTTTTATCATTTTCTTTTTCTTCAGAGAACTTCCTTCAGCCATTTTTTTAAGGGTAGGTCTGCTAGTGAAAAATTCTTTTTCTTTTCCTCTGAAAATGTGATTTTCCCTTCATTCCTAAAGGTTGTTTTCATTGCATACAGAATTTGTAGTTGACAATTCTTTTCATTCATCACTTTAAAAATGTATGCCACTTCCTTCTGGCCTCTATGATTTTTCATGAGAAATCGGCTGTCATTTGAATTGCTATTCCCAATAGTTAAGGTTTCTTTTGCTGCTTTTAAGATTTTAAATTTATCTTCAGTTTTAAGAAGTTTGCCTCATATGTCCAGGCATGGATTTCTTTGGGTCTATCCTGTTTAGGGTTTGCTCAACTTCTTAAATCTGTGTATTTTTTTTGCTAATTTGGGGAAGTTTACAGCCATTATTTCTTCATATACTTTTTCAGCTCCCCCCTCTTTCTTTTTTCCTTCTAGGATTCTGATGACATGAATGTTAGATATATGTCATACTCCCACTGGACACTGAGGCTCTGTTCAATTTTTTTCCAACCTATTTTCTCTCTGATGTTCAGAACTCAGTATTTTCTATTGTTCTGTCTTCAAGTTCACTGATTCTTTGCTCTATGGTTTCCTTTCTGCTTTTTAGTCCATCTACTGAGGTTTTTGTTTTTGTTTTGCTTTTTAATTATTGAGTTTTCAGTTCTAAAATTTTCATTTAGTTACTCTTTATAGCTTCTGTTTGTTTTCTGAGATTTTCTGTTTTGTTGCTGAGACTTTCTATTTTTTATTTGTTTTAAATCTTTGCAATTTCTTGTTGAAACTTTTTTTAATTTGGTGTGTTTTTTAAATTAATTTTTATTAGAGTATCATTGCTTTACAATGTTGTGTTAGTTTCTTGCTGTACAGCAAAGTGAATCAGTCTTACATACACATATATCCCTTCTTTTTTAGATTTCCTTCCCATTTAGGTCACCACAGAGCACTGAGTAGAGTTCCCTGTGCTACACAGTAGGCTCTCATTCGTTATCTATTTTACACATAGTAGTGTATTTATGTCAGTCCCAATCTCTCAGTTCATCCCACCCCTCCCTTCCCCTCTTGGTAACCATAAGTTTGTTCTCTACATCTGTGACTCTATTTCTACTTTGCAAATAAGTTCTTCTCTACCATTTTTCTAGATTCCACATATAAGTGATATTATGTGATATTTGTTTTTCTCTTTTTGACTTACTTCACTCTGTATGACTGTTTCTAGATCCATCCACGTCTCTGCAAATGGCACTATTTTGTTCCTTTTTATGACTGAGTAATATTCCATTGTATATATGTGCCACATCTTCTTTATCCATTCCTCTGTTGATGGACATTTAGTCACTTTGAAACCTTTTTAAAATGGCTGCCTTAAAATCCTTATCAGATAATTCTAACTTTTCTGATATCTTGATGTTGGCATGTATTAACCCTTTTTTCTTACCAAGTTGAGATTTCCTGGTTCTTAGAATAAGTGACTTTTTTAAAATTGAAACCTGGACATTTTGGGTACTGTTTTCTGACTTTGGATCTTATTCACATCTTCTGTTTTAGCAGACCTCCTCTGATACTGAGCAACAGGGGAAGTAGGGGCATGACTTGTTACTGCCACATGGGGGTGGAAGTCCAGGTTCCCCATTCTGCCTCTGTTGACACAGGTTGGGGGAGTAGCTCTTTGTTCTTCCTTGGCAGGTGTAGGAAGTGTGGCTCTCTACTAGGCTTCCACTGAAAACACCCTGGTTTGGATGGGGAGGTGTGTTGTGTTACTGTTCCCTTGTTGGCCTCTACTGACACTGCAATGTGAGTGGCCTCATTTCTGTTGGGCAATGATGAAAGTCTTGACACTTCACTAAGAATTCTCTGACATCACCCAAGCAGGGAGGTTGAGAGAGAGAGTCTACGTTCCCTTCTTGGCTT
This sequence comes from Globicephala melas, assembly GCF_963455315.2. Lineage (NCBI taxonomy): Eukaryota > Metazoa > Chordata > Mammalia > Artiodactyla > Delphinidae > Globicephala > Globicephala melas. The sequence goes on from NC_083335.1 coordinate 56,319,891, forward strand.
TTGATGGTTTGGGTGGGCGTAGAATAGAGTTGCAGGTTTTTTCTGTGGTGTTTGGCTGGAGTAGACTGGTTATTATCTAAATGCTATCTGCCTTGCTAGGCTGCCCTTTTCATGGTACTTTGGGTAGAAAGAGCAGGCTTTTCTAGGGACTTTTGTTGTCTGTATCCACTGGTGTTTCTTTGTTATTGGTTTGCCCAATACCACTCATATATGAAGCAAAAAGAAAACCCAGGAAATCACTTCCGTATTATTCCTTAGCTCCCAATGTTCTCAACCAGACTTCATTCTTCTTTTTTAACTTTCAGAGTCTTTTTATGTTTGTTTTATACATAAAGTGCAGGGGTTTTAGTTAGACTTAGCAGGAAAAATAGAGAAAAGTATTTCTGCTCCATCTTTTCAGAAACAGAAGTTGCCTGTTTTCAAAACCACTTTTCTTTGAAGAAATGAGTTTAATCTAGTTAAAGGGTTTTTCTCCCTCTTTAAATTTTGAGACATTTCTATACTTCAAGGTTAAACTTAATTTGTATTAGATTCTTCTCAACTCAGGCAAAATCTATGCATTTGACAACACACTTAGGGAGATGCAATTTATTACTTGAAGGTTGACTGTCTCATCTTTTCTAATCTTTAAATAGAGAAGAAAAGTAAATTTAAGAATTTGATGATACATTTCTGTCATGAGAAAGATGATACTTTATCATGGAAAAAATAAGAGACCCTTGTTTTAATAGCATAGCTATGATCTCTTCAGGTACTCTTCAGGGATATTGCTTGGATTACTAATGCATGTTATTGACCAAACGCCCTGCATCACTATTCTAATATTGCCATATCAAAAATGAAACTGTTAATAAGTTTGCTTGTAGGAATAGAAAAAATAAGATTATTATTACTTATACTGCCTATTTTTAAATGCTAGTAAAAATAAACCATCAATAATTTTCTTCCTCCAGATGAGGGGTATGTCTGATAAATCACTCCGGCTAGTGCTGTCCACATTCAGCAACATACGGGAGGAGCTTGGAAATCTTCAGAATGACTTGACAGTAACATTTATTTTGATTTTTCTTTCCAAATCTTTTCTAGATCCTAGCTTCATAACATAGAAATCAAAGCATTCAGTATACCTTTTTAAAATTTAATACAACACAACAACATTGTGCTCACCCAGATATAGTTATTTTCCTGAAATAGTTAATTGGGGTTGGGAGAGAGGAGTAAAGAATTATCCAATGTGAAAATGAAAGTTGGGTGAACACTTACTACTTAGTTTACCGCTAAGGTAATTTAATGCTTAAAACCAGGGAGTAGTTTGTAAAATTACAATAATCTGACTCTGATTCATAATTTCCCCTTTTCTGTAATAATAAAGCATACTTTGAATTTATTTGAATACTTGAAAACTTCTTTCTCTAAGAACTTAACATTTTCTATTTTAATTGGTGCTCTTCATGACATCAGCTAGATACATTCAGAATACTTTCCATACAATGAATAACTCCTTGGGGACTTTGGAGTGGGCTTTCTTGTTTCTGGGTTCTGATGAACACATTTAGACTCTTAATTTGAAAATTCACCACCTGCTGGGATTAACAAGGGTCTTTGTAGATTGAAGAAAAACATTAAAATAATTCAAAAGGTTCTGCTTCATTGTACTTACAATTAGTCAATTCATCAAAATGTCCATTGATGCAGGTTTTTAAATTTTCAATCCTTTGTATCCCATAGTTTGATTAACTTTTAAGAATTCCGTTTTATTAAACAATTACAAATGAAACAAGTGCTTATTTAAACCTTCCAATGTAAACAGGTCTTTGTATTACATAACTGTTGACAGGATTCTGTAATTCTGAGTCATAAATAATTTTGCTTCTAGTCACTGGAAAATGACAAGATAAGACTTGAGAAAGACTTGGCATTCAAAGAAACTCAAATAAAAGAGTATGAAGAACTCTTAGCATCAGTGAGAGCAAATAATCGCCAGCAGCAGGTAAGTTGACATTTTCTTTGATAATAAATTTGATAGTTTTTCATATGCACAATTACTAGCACATTGGAGTTATGAGATATAATCCAGAAAATTAAATATGATGGAACAATTTGTTCATATGGGAATTGAGTGGCTTTAGGTATTTCCAAATACTGAAGCCCTCTCAGAAAAATAGATAACCCCAAGTATTTTAGATATAAAGTATATACTATCCACAATTATCTGTTTTGTTGGGTGACAAAAATTGTATAAATATTGAAAATCTAAGTTCACTCGTTCATTTAATCTACTAATGTGTCAATAAAAAAGTTTTTGTAGATCTTAACACATGTTTGTGCAATGAATAACTGAATGAATGAACTCTAGAAGATTTCTCCAGATACCTGAGCAGAGAGGATTCTTAGGAAATCGTAATGAGTCTCTGAGGCCAGTCCATTCTTAAAATTCATTCCCATGACAGTACCAAATTTGGCTGAGTTTTCATTTGTCACATAATCAGGCATATGGTCATTTTGGTGCCTACTAAAAGGCAGGTTACGGTATTGTCAAAAAGCAGCAAGAGTCAGGTTGCTAGATTGGTACACTGAAAATTCATCTGATCTTGATTCCTTCTCACTCAAGATAGGCAAGTGAGGGTAATGATGTCTTTCATAGCTGATTTAACTTACCTTTTTTTTTTTTTTTTTGCGGTACACGGGCCTCTCACTGTTGTGGCCTCTCCCGTTGCGGAGCACAGGCTCCAGACGCGCAGGCTCAGTGGCCATGTCTCACGGGCCTAACCGCTCCACGGCATGTGGGATCTTCCCGGACTGGGACATGAACCCGAGTCCCCTGCATCGGCAGGTGGACTCTCAACCACTGCGCCACCAGGGAAGCCCTTAACTTACCTTTTAAGGTTAAATATATAAGAAAACTGGGCATGGAAAAATATCAATATTTGCTTTGTTTCATTGAATTAATCAACTAAAAGCACTCTCTCCCAAAAAGTAGAATCCATTTGTCTTATTTACTGTGTCTTTACAGCAAGGACTTCAAGACTCAACCTCAAAATGCCAAGCATTGGAAGAAAACAATCTTTCTCTTCGGCATACACTATCAGACATAGAATATAAACTAAAAGAACTGGAATACTGTAAGCGTAATTTAGAGCAAGAGAATAAAAATCTTAGAGTGCAGGTATTCAAATTTTGTTTTAAATGTGTGTTATTGTCTTAGTTATATGGTTGTAATCCTAGCATTGGCTATATATATATATATATATATATATATATATATATATATATATATATATACATATATCCAATTCATCTCGAGAAAATATGTAGACTGCTTTCTGATGATCTCACATGCAGTTAGGTCTTAACTCACTGCCATCTGAGCTGTATAATGCAGTTCCTAAAAATCACTCTCATTATTTCAATGTCTTGTTTAATCAAGTGGTTTTCATCTATTAATGTCTTGTAATATAATATGTGTTTCCTTCATAACAGTCTAACTACAGAAATTTATTTTGTCTTGTGTAGCTCTCAGAGACTTGCACAGGCCCGATGCTGCAGGCTAAAATGGCTGAGATTGGCAACCATTACATGGAGATGGTAAAAAGCTTAAGAATGGAGAAAGAGAGAGAGATCTGCAAACTAAGGGTATGTAGATCCTACACTGCATAAATACACAGTTCAGCACAAACTTTCTAATAAGATAATGATAGTCTCAAGTTTAATGCTACAAAGAAAAATCAACCAAAGGTAGAGTTTTAGGAGTATGCCATAGAACCATTTCTTTAAATACATATCACTATGTAGGGAATATTGTTAAATTGTCTTGTAATTTAGCTTCATCTTTTCTAGGAAAGCAAAAGAAGACCTTAAGTGCAGGGTTGTTGATTTTTAATTTCTATTTATTTATTTATGGTGACAGGGGAACACTTTATGATCTTGCCTAAAGCTTGCTCTATGCAGCCAAGCAACTTTCAAGATTATCCAGTGAAGCCGCATTTGACTTCATAAATATCCTCACTTGATTTTGAAGGATGATAGCTAGCAAGAGTTTTGTCAAGCACATGGATAAGAACTGTTGAATTATATACCTGTAATTGGCATCAAAATTAAGGTGATATTTGTGAGAATAAATATACATTGCCTTATTTTGTCATTCTAGGTCAAATTGACTAACCCTTAATTTACTGATTCCTAATTGTAGTTATATAAACTCAAATATTTTAATAGAAAAACTGACCACAGTTTTTTCTCTCCAAATATAATGTACAGTCTTTACCAAAAATCAAAATGAAACAAAATAGAATTTGTTCAAAAGTCTGCTGATGTTTCTTGCAGATGTCCTCCACTGGTTTATTTTCCATCTGAACGTTACTAATAACACTTTAACCTAAACAGCCATCTGTGCACACATAATGCAGTAAAAAGGGAAATGGACAGGATTTGCAGTCAGAAGACTTGTCATAGAGTTGCAGCTATGTTGCTTAGTAGCTGTTGTGCCTTCGTGTCTCTGGATCTCATTTACCTGTTTTGTAAATAAAGATTATAATAATACTTATCTCGGAGGGCTGCTGTGAGGACTGAGATGAGTCATGCAGGAGGAATATGTTGTGAACTGCAAATTATGATATAATATTTGTTATTGAGTTTTCCTTAATTAGTATTTGAAGGAATATAAAGTACCTGTTTTCTTAGCTTTATTTTAATTCTTGTTGCCTAGGACTTTTACTTAAGTAATGCTTAAGCCTAAATAGTAAAGTCACCTTTTAAAAATGAGAAATTTATTGGACTTCCCTGGTGGTCCAGTGATAAAGAATCCACCTTACAATGCAGGGGACTCGGGTTCGATTCCTGGTCAGGGAACTAAGATCCCACATACCATGGGGCAGCTAGAGCCCACATGCTACAACTACTGAGCTCGTGCACCTCAACTAGAGAGCCCACGTTGCCACAAACTACAGAGCCCATGTGCTCTGGAACCTGCGCGCCACAACTAGAAAAGAGAAACCCCACATGCCACAATTAGGTAGAAGCCTCAATGAAGATCCCATGTACTGCAACTAAGATCCGACACAGCCAAAAATAAACAATAAATCTTAAAAAAGTGAGAAATTCCTAATTGGCATTTCAGTTCACATATTACATTCATAAAGCTCTTTAAATGTTTATAACTATTGGTATTTTGCTCTTCATTTCATAACTAGCTGTATGACTTTATGTCACTTAACCTCTCTGGAACTCAGTTACCCATTTTGTTAATGAGAATTATAATAATTCTTAGTTCTTTTTAAATCCTTAGACTCAATTAAATCAGTACCAAAAAGATGTTTCAAGAAGAGAAGGAAGTTGCAGTGACTTCCAATTCAAGATTCATGAACTGACAAGCTTGCTGGAAGAGAAGGATTCCCTTATAAAGCACCAATCGGAGGTAACAGAGAAGGGGTCAAGGTGGAGACAAACCATACAACTCAGCCCTGTAGGATAAATACTTCCCACAAACTATAAAAAGACATGTTTCCAAGACTTACTTTATTCATGAAGTAGAATGTGAGTGCCTATGAGAAGTAGAAGACTCACATTTCAGGAGAAATAATTCAAATGAAAGCTAGAATTGAAGCAAAAAATATGTGCTATTGTGCCTTTAATAATTTTAAGACATTGATTTTCTACCTCATTGGCAGTCAAACTCCCAATAAGGCTGTGAGCTGCTTCAGCAAGGGACTGTGTTATATTCCTTTCTATGTCTGTAGCATGTAGCCCAAGATCTGTCATAAAATAGGTACTGAAGGAAGAAACTACCCAAATCGTGGCTAATGTTGTATTGCTGTTACTGAACAAATGGTATTTGTAGTAACATTCAGTGATAGATTTTCTGTTATGAAACAATATCTACTTCCATATTGAAATTTCATATTTTTCTGCTATAGATACACATTTAAATCTTTTTGGAACAAAAATTTTCACATCTTCATCTTGAGAATCATGCCCATTCTATCTCATGTTATCCCTTAAGTATAGAACCAGTTAGTGGATTCCTGCAGAGACTTACAATGTAACTGATTAGGTACCATGAAGCAAGACTATATGGAATTCAACAAGTGGGATTGGAACATTCTTACCTCAAGGCTAAAAAGGAAGGGAAAAAAGTAATTATTCTTTAGTAACGTTGTTAAATTATCAAACATACCTCTTACCTCATGTTTCTATGGTTTTCAAATGATTATATTGTCTTTTATTTGTAAGGAACTCTCGAAGTTGAGACAAGAAATATATTCATCTCATAACCAACCCTCCAGTGGTGGAAGGACAACTATTACCACTAGAAAGTAATGTATTTTTAATGAAATTTGGATATGACTTTCGTTATGTTATAATCCAAGTTATAGCATGTTTAACTGATATATATGCCCCTAGACAGAGTTTGGTGTTTTCTGCTGGCCAATAATTCTACTGAAGAATGAATGTTCACAAAAAGACATAGCTATTATGGTCAATAAAATTCAAGAGCACACTTTTACTGTATTTACAATACAGTAAATACAATGAAAGTGAAAAGCAAATAATTAGTTGTTTAACCAACCATATTAGTCAGGGCTCTTTCAGTTGCACATGCCAGAAACCCAACTTAAACTGGGAATTAGTTAATTCACGTAATTGGGATTGCTTGGTGTCCAGATGGATTTGTGTGATCAAAATATGTCTTCAGAAATCTGTATATCTTTTGGCTCTGCTCTTTCCTGGATAGACGTCATTCTTAGGCAGGGTCTCTCCTCATGTTAGCAGTACGACCATAGCTTACATCTCAACAATTTAGCAAAACCAAATAGAAAGTGACTCTTTATGAATAGTTTCAGCAAAAGTCTGTTTTTGACATTTCACATAAATGGGATAATCAAAATGTGGTCTTTGGTGGCTGAATTCTTTCACTTTGCATGTTTTCAAGATTCATCCATGTTTTAGCATGTGTCAGTACTTCATTGATTTTTGTTACTAAATAATAGTCCATTTTATGGATGTACAACCTTTTATTTATCCATTCAGCAACTGATGGACATTTAGGGGCTGTTTTCAATTTTGAAAAATGCTACTGTAAATATCTGGGTACAAATCTGTGTGGACATATGTGTTCATTTCTTTGAGTATATAAAGAAGAGTAGAATTGCTGAGCGCATGGTAACTCTGTTTAACTTTTTGAAGAACTGCTAGACTTTTCCAAAACAGCTGCACCATTTTACATTCCCACCAGTGATGTAAGAGGATTCCAATTTCTCTCCATCCTCCCAAACATTTGTTATTGTCCATCTGTTGGATTGTAGCCATTCTAAGGGGTGGGAAGTGGTATCTCATTGCACTCTTGATTTGTAGTTCTCCAATAATTAGTGTTGCATAGTATTTTTTCATGTGCTTACTGAGCATTTGTATATCTTCTTGAAGAAATGACTAAAGTCTTTCTTCATTTTTAAATTGTATTATTTGCTATTTTATTGTTGAATTGCAAGAGATATTTATATATTCTGGATACAAGTCCCTTATCAGAGATATGATTTGCAAACATTTTCTTCCATTCCATGGATTGTCTTTTCACTATCTTGATTGTATCATTTGTAGCACAAGTTTTTAATTTTGAGAAAGTCCAATACATCTATTTTTTTTCTTTACTCACTTGTGCTTTTGGTATCATATGTAAGAAACCATTGACTAATACAAGGTCATTAATATTTACACCCACATTGTCTTCTAAAGAGTTTTATATTTTTATCTATTACATTTAGATTTAGGATCCATTTGAGTTAATTTTTTATATATTGTAAATTAGGTATCCAAGTTCATTCTTGTGCATGGGGATATCCAGTTGTCCCAGACTCATTTATGGAATATGCTATCCTTTCCCCCATTAAATTGACTTGGCATCCTTGTCAATCAAACTACCATAAATGTAAGGGCAAATATGTAGACTTTCAGTTTCACTCCATTAATCTATTTATCTGTCTTTATGCTAGTACCATACTGTCTTGATTATTATAGCATTTTATTGAAGTTGTGAAAGCAGGAGTGTGAGTCTCTAAACTTTTCTTTTCAAGAAAGCTTTAGCTGTTTGTGGTCTTTTGCTTTTCCATATGGGATTTAGGTTAAGCTTGTTAATTTCTGTTAAAAAAGATCCCACTGGAATTTTTACAGAAAATTCATTGAATATGTAGGACACTTCAGGTATTATTGCCATGTAAACAAAACTGTCTTCTGGTCAATAAGCATGGGATTCTTTTCAATTTAGATCCTCTTTAATTTCTTTTTCTAAAAATTTTATTGGAGTATAGTCGATTTACAATGTTGTGTTAACACTCAGGTGTACAGCAAAGTGAATCAGTTATACATAAACATATATCCACTCTTTGTTTAGATTCTTTTCCCATACAGGCCAGTACAGAGTAATGAGTAGATTTTCCTGTGCTATACAGTAGGTCCTTATTAGTTATCTATTTTATATATAGTAGTGTGTTTATGTCAATCTCAACCTCCCAATGTATCCCTCCCCCGCTTATCCCCTGGTAACAATGATTGTTTTCTACATCTGTGACTCTACTTCTGTTTTCTAAGTAAGTTCATTTGTACACTTTTTTATAGATTCCACACATAAGCGATATGATATGGTATTTGTCTTTCTGTGTCTGACTTACTTTACTCACTATGACAATCTCTAGGTCCATCCATGTTGCCACAAATGGCATTATTTTGTTATTTTATGCAAGAGTCCACTGTGTATATGTACTGCATCTTCTTTACCCATTCCTCTTTTGATGAACATTTAGGTTGCTTCCATGTCCCAGCTACTGTAACTAGTGATGCAATGAACACTGTTCTGCATGTATTTTTTGAATTATGGTTTTCTCCAGAAATATGCCCAGGAGTTGGGTTGCTGGGTAATATGGTAGTTCTATTTTTATTTTTTTAAGGAACCTCCATACTGCTCTCCATAGTGGCTGTACCAATTGACATTCCCAACAACGGTGTAGGAGGGTTGTCCTTTATCCATACCCTCTCCAGCATTTATTGTATGTAAATTTTTTGATGATAGCCATTTTGACTGGTGTGAGGTGAAACCTCATTGTAGTCTTTTTGTTGGTTTTGTTTTGTTTTTACATCTTTAATGGAGTATAATTGCTTTACAATGATGTGTTAGTTTCTGCTTCATAACAAAGTGAATCAGTTATACATATACATATGTTCCCATATCTCTTCCCTCTTGCATTTCCCTCCCTCCCAACTTCCCTATCCCACCCCTCCAGGCGGTCACAAAGCACTGAGCTGCTCTCCATGTGCTATGCGGCTGCTTCCCACTAGCTATCTACCTTACGTTTGGTAGTGTATATATGTCCACGCCTCTCTCTCGCTTTCTCACAGCTTACCCTTCCCCCTCCCCATATCCTCAAGTTCATTCTCTAGTAGGTCCGTGCCTTTATTCCTGTCTTACCCCTAGGTTCTTCATGACATTTTTTTCTTAAATTCCATATATATGTGTTAGCATACAGTATTTGCCTTTCTCTTTCTGACTAACTTCACTCTATATTACAGACTCTAGGTCTATCCACATCATTACAAATAGCTCAATTTTGTTTCTTTTTATGGCTGAGTAATATTCCATTGTATATATGGGCCACATCTTCTTTATCCATTCATCCAATGATGGACACTTAGGTTGTTTCTGTCTCCGGGCTATTGTATATAGAGCTGCAATGAACATTTTGGTACATGACTCTTTTTGAATTATGGTTTTCTCAGGGTATATGCCCAGTAGTGGGATTGCTGGGTCATATGGTAGTTCTACTTGCACTTTTTTAAGGAACCTCCATACTGTTCTCCATAGTGGCTGTACCAATTCACATTCCCACCAGCAGTGCAAGAGTGTTCCCTTTTCTCCACACCCTCTCCAGCATTTATTGTTTCTAGATTTTTTGATGATGGCCATTCTGACTGCTGTGAGATAATATCTCATTGTACTTTTGATTTTCATTTCTCTAATGATTAATGATGTTGAGCATTCTTTCATGTGTTTGTTGGCAGTCTGTATATCTTCTTTGGAGAAATGTCTATTTAGGACCTCTGCCCATTTTTGGATTGGGTTATTTGTTTTTTTTTGTTATTGAGCTGCATGTGCTCCTTACAAATTTTGGAGATTAATCCTTTGTCAGTTGCTTCATTTGCAAATATTTTCTCCCATTCTGAGGGTTGTCTTTTTGTCTTGTTTATGGTTTCCTTTGCTGTGCAAAAGCTTTGAAGTTTCATTAGATCCCGTTTGTTTATTTTTCTTTTTATTTCCATTTCTCTAGGAAGTGGGTCATAAAGGATATTGCTGTGATTTATGTCATAGAGTGTCCTGCCTATGTTTTCTTCTAAGTGTTTGATAGTTTCTTGCCTTACATTTAGGTCTTTAATCCATTTTGAGCTTATTTTTGTGTATGGTGTTAGGGAGTGATCAAATCTCATACTTTTACATGTACCTGTCCAGTTTTCCCAGCACCACTTATTGAAGAGGGTGTCCTTGCTCCACTGTACATTCCTGCCTTCTTTATCAAAGATAAGGTGACCATATGTGTGTGGGTTTATCTCTGGGCTTTCTATCCTGCTCCGTTGATCTATATTTCTGTTTTTGTGCCAGTACCATACTTTCTTGATGACTGTACCTTTGTACTATAATCTGAAGGCAGGGAGCCTGATTCCTCCAGTACCGTTTTTCATTCTCAAGATTGCTTTTGCTATTCGGGGTCTTTTGTGTTTCCATACAAATTGTGAAATTTTTTGTTCTAGTCCTGTGAAAAATGCCAATGGTGTTTTGATAGGGATTGCATTGAATGTGTAGATTGCTTTGGGTAGTAGAGTCATTTTCACAATGTTGATTCTTCCAATCCAAGAACATGGTATATCTCTCCATCTATTTGTTTCATATTTAATTTCTTTCATCAGTGTCTTATAATTTTCGGCGTACAGGTCTTCTGTCTCCTTAGGTAGATTTATTCCTAGATATTTTATTCTTTTTGTTGCAATGGTAAATGAGAGTGTTTTCTTGATTTCACTTTCAGATCTTTCATCATTGGTGTATAGGAATGCCAGAGATTTCTGTGCATTAATTTTGTATCCTTCTACTTTACCAATTTCATTGATTAGTTGTAGTAGTTTCCTGGTAGCACCTTTAGGATTCTCTATGTATAGTATTATGTCATCTGCAAACAGTGACAGATTTACTTCTTTTCTGATTTGGATTCCTTTTATTTCCTTTTCTTCTCTGATTGCTGTGGCTAAAACTTCCAAAACTATATTGAATAAGAGTGGTGAGAATGGGCAACCTTGTCTTGTTCCTGATCTTAGTGGAAATGGTTTCAGTTTTTCACCATTGAGGACGATGTTGGCTGTGGGTTTGTCATATATGGCCTTTATTGTGTTGAAGAAAGTTGCCTCTATGCCTACTTTCTGCAGAGTTTTTATCATAAGTAGGTGTTGAATTTTGTCGAAAGCTTTCTCTGCATCTATTGAGATGATCATATGGTTTTTTTCCTTCAATTTGTTGATATGGTGTATCGCAGTGATTGATTTGCGTATATTGAAGAATCCTTGCATTCCTGGAATAAACCCCACTTGATCATGTTGTATGGTCCTTTTAATGTGCTGTTGGATTCTGTTTGCTAGTATTTTGTTGAGGATTTTTGCATCTATATTCATCAGTGATATTGGCCTGTAGTTTTCTTTGTTTGTTACAACCTTGTCTGGTTTTGGTATCAAGGTGATGGTGGCTTCATAGAATGAGTTTGGGAGTGTTCCTCCCTCTGCTGTATTTTGGAAGAGTTTGAGAAGGATAGGTGTTAGCTCTTCTCTAAATGTTTGATAGAATTCGCCTGTGAAGGCATCTTGTCCTGGGCTTTTGTTTGTTGGAAGATTTTTAATCGCAGTTTCAATTTCAGTGCTTGTGATTGGTCTGTTCATATTTTCTATTTCTTCCTGATTCAGTCTTGGCAGGCTGTGTATTTCTAAGAATTTGTCCATTTCTTCCAGGTTGTCCATTTCATTGGCATAGAGTTGCTTGTAGTAATCTCTCATGATCTCTTTTATTTCTGCAGTGTCAGTTGTTACTTCTCCTTTTTCATTTCTAATTCTATTGATTTGAGTCTTCTCCCTTTTTTCCTGATGAGTCTGACTAATGGTTTATCACTTTTGTTTATCTTCTCAAAGAACCAGTTTTTAGTTTTATTGATCTTTGCTATCATTTCCTTCATTCCTTTATCATTTATTTCTGATTTGATCTTTATGCTTTCTTTCCTTTTGCTGACTTCGGGATTTTTTTTGTTCTTCTTTCTCTAATTGCTTTAGGTGCAAGGTTAGGTTGTTTATTCGAGATGTTTCCTGTTTCTTAAGGTAGGATTGTATTGCTAAATACTTCCCTTGTAGAACTGCTTTTGCTGCATCCCATAGGTTTTGGGTCATCGTGTCTCCATTATCATTTGTTTCTAGGTATTTTTTCATTTCCTCTTTTATTTCTTCAGTGATCACTTCGTTAGTAAGTAGTGTATTGTTTAGCCTCCATGTGTTTGTATTTTTTACAGATCTTTTCCTGTAATTGATATCTAGTCTCATAGCATGTGATCAGAAAAGATACTTTATACGATTTCAATTTTCTTAAATTTACCAAGGCTTGATTTGTGACACAAGAGATGATCTATCCTTTAGAATGTTCCATGAGTACTTGAGAAAAATGTGTATTCTGTTGTTTTGGATGGAATGTCCTATAAATATCAATTAAGTCCATCTTGTTTAATGTATCATATAAAGCTTGTGTTTCCTTATTTATTTTCATTTTGGATGATCTGTCCATTGGTGTAAGTGGGGTGTTTATGTCCCCTACTATGAATGTGTTACTGTCGATTTCCCCTTTTATTGCTGTTAGTATTTTCCTTATGTATTGAGGTACTCCTATTTTGGGTGCATAAATATTTACAATTGTTATATCTTCTTCTTGGATCGATTCCTTGATCATTATGTAGTGTCCTACTTTGTCTCTTCTAATAGTCTTTATTTTAAAGTCTATTTTGTCTGATATGAGAACTGCTACTCCAGCTTTCTTTTTGTTTCCATTTGCTTGGAATAACTTTTTCCATCCCCTTACTTTCAGTCTGTATGTGTGTCTAGGTCTGAAGTGGGTGTCTTGTAGACAGTATATATATGGGTCTTGTGTTTGTATCAATTCAGCCAATCTGTTTCTGTGATGGGAGCATTTAGTCAATTTACATTTAAGGTAATTATGGATACGGATGTTCCTATTCCCATTTTCTTAATTGTTTTGTGTTTGTTATTGTAGGTCTTTTCCTTCTCTTCTGTTTCTTGCCTAGATAAGTTCCTTTAGTATTTGTTGAAAAGCTGGTTTGGTGGTGCTGAACTCTTTCAGCTTTTGCTTGTCTGTAAAGGTTGTAATTTCTCCACCAAATCTGAATGAGATCCTTGCTGGGTAGAGCAGTCTTGGTTGCAGGTTTTTCTCCTTCATCACTTTAAATATATCCTGCCAGTCCCTTTTGGCTTGCAGAGTTTCTGCTGAAAGGTCAGCAGTTAACCTTACGGGGATTCCCTTGTGTGTTATTTGTTGTTTTTCCCTTGCTGCTTTTAATATGTTTTCTTTGTATTTAATTTTTGACAGTTTGACTAATATGTGTCTTGGCATATTTCTCCTTGGATTTATCCTGTATAGCACTCTCTGTGCTTCCTGGACTTGATTAACTATTTCCTTTCCCATTTTAGGGAAGTTTTCAACTATAATCTCTTCAAATATTTTCTCAGTCCCTTTCCTTTTCTCTTAATCTGGAACCCCTATAATTCGAGTGTTGGTGTGTTTAATGTTGCCCCAGAGGTCTCTGAGACTGTCCTCAGTTCTTTTCATTCTTTTATCTTTATTCTGCTCTGCAGTAGTTATTGCCATTATTTTATCTTCCACATCACTTTCCCGTTCTTCTGCCTCAGTTATTCTGCTATTGATCCCATCTAAAGTATTTTTAATTTCATTTATTGTGTTGTTCATCATTGCTTGTTTCATCTTTAGTTCTTCTAGGTCCTTGTTAAATGTTTCTTGCCTTTTGTCTATTGTATTTCCAATATTTTGGATCATCTTTACTATCATTATTCTGAATTCTTTTTCAGGTAGACTGCCTATTTACTCTTCATTTGTTAGGTCTGGTGGGTTTTTATCTTTTTCCTTCAACTGCTGTGTGTTTTTCTGTCTTCTCATTTTGCTTTTCTTACTGTGTTTGGGGTCTCCTTTTTGCAGGCTGCAGGTTCGTAGTTCCCATTGTTTTTAGTGTCTTCCCCCAGTGTCTAAAGTTGGTTCTGTTGGTTGTGTAGGCTTCGTGGTGGAGGGGACTAGTGCCTGTGTTCTGGTGAATGAGGCTCTATCTTGTCTTTCTGGTGGGAAGATCCACGTGTGGTGGTGTGTTTTGGGGTGTCTGTGGACTTATTATGATTTTAGGCAGCCTCTCTGCTAACAGTTAGGGTTGTATTCCTGTCTTGCTAGTTGTTTGGCATAGGGTGTCCAGCACTGTAGCTTGCTGGTTGTTGAGTGAAGCTGGCTGCTGGTGTTGAGATGGATATCTCTGGGAGATTTTCGCTGTTTGATATTATGTGGAGCTGGGAGGTGTCTTGTGGACCAGTGTCCTGAAGTTGGCTTGCGCACCTCAGAGGCACAGCAGTGACTCTTGGCTGCAGCAACAAGAGCCTTACATCCACACTTCTCAGAATAAAAGGGAGAAAAAGTAGAAAGAAAGAATTAGTAGAAGAAGAATGAAAGAAAGAAAGAAAGAAAGAAAGAAAGAAAGAAAGAAAGAAAGAAAGAAAGAAAAAGATAGAAAGAAAGAAAGAAAGAAAGGAGGGAGGGAGGGAGGGAGGGAGGAGGGAAGGAAGGGAAAAAAGAAAGAAAGAAGACAAAGTAAAATAAAATAAAGTAAGGTAAAATAAAGTTATTAAAATAATTATTAAGAAAAATAATAAATGGACGGATAGAACCCTAGGACAAATGGTGTAAGCAAAGCTATACAGACAAAATCTCACACAGAAGCATACACATACACATTCACAAAAAGAGGAAAAGGGGAAAATATCATAAATCTTGCTCTCAACGTCCACCTCCTCAATTTGGGATGATTCGTTGTCTATTCATGTATTCCACAGATGCAGGGTACATCAAGTTGATTGTGGAGCTTTAATCCGCTGCTTCTGAGGCTGCTGGGAGAGATTTCCTTTTCTGTTCTTTGCTCTCACAACACCCGGGGCTCAACTTTGGATTTGGCCCCGCCTCTGCATGTAGGTCGCCAGAGGGCGTCTGTTCTTTGCTCAGACAGGATGGGGTTAAAGGAGCCCTGCTTCAGGGACTCTGCCTCACTCAGGCCGGCGGGGGCGGGTTAGGGAGGGGCACGGAATGCCGGGCGAGCCTGCGCTGCCGCCGGTGTGACATTGCACCAGCCTGAGGCGCACTGTGCATTCTCCCAGGGAAGTTGTCCCTGGATCCTGGGATCCTGGCAGTGGCGGGCTGCACAGGCTCCCTGGAAAGGGGGTGTGGATAGTGACCTGGGCTCACACACAGGCTTCTTGGTGGTGGCAGCAACAGCTTTAGCACCTTATGCCCGTCTCTGGGGTCCCCGTTTTTAGCCGTGGCTCACGCCTGTCTCTGGAGCTCCTTTAAGCAGCACTCTTAATCCCCTCTCCTCACGCACCAGGAAACAAAGAGGGAAGAAAAAGTCTCTTGCCTCTTCGGCAGGTCCAGACTTTTCCCCAGACTCCCTCCTGGCTAGCTGTGGTGAACTAACCCCCTGCAGGCTGTGTTCACGGCGCCAACACCAGTCCTCTCCCGGAGCTCCGACCGAAGCTCGAGCCTCAGCTCCCAGTCGTGCCCACTGGGGCGGGTGGGCAGACAAGCCTCTCGGGCTGCTGAGTGCCAGTCGGCACCAATCCTTTGTGCGGGAATATCCCCACTTTGCCCTCTGCATCCCTGTGGCTGTGCTCTCCTCCGCGGCTCCAAAACTTTCCCCCTCCACCACCCATAGTCTCCGCCCACGAAGGGGCTTCCTAGTGTGTGGAAACGTTTCCTCCTTCACAGCTCCCTCACACTGGTGCAGGTCCGGTCCCTATCCTTTTGTCTCTGTTTATTCTTTTTTCTTTTGCCCTATCCAGGTGCGTGGGGGTTTCTTGTGTTTGGGGAGGTCGGAGGCCTTTTGCCAACATTCAGTAGGTGTTCTGTGGGAGTTGTTCCATGTGTAGATGTATTTCTGGTGTATCTGTGGGGAGGAAGGTGATCTCCACATTTTATTCTTTCGCCATCTTCCTGGAAGCCTCCCTCGTTGTAGTTTTGATTTGCATTTTTCTAATAATTAGCAATGCTAAGTATCTTTTCATGTGCTTTTTGCCCACCTGTATGTCTTCTTTGGAGAAATGTCTATTTAGATTTTCAGCCCATTTTTCGATTGGGTTTTTTTGTTTTTTTGATATTGAGCTTCATGAACTATTTGTATAGTTTGGAGATTAACCCCTTGTGGGTTGCTTCATTTGGAAATATTTTCTCCCACTCTGTGGATTCTCTTTTTGTTTTGTTTATGGCTTCCTTCATTGTGCAAAAGTTTTTAAGTTTAATTAGATCCCATTTGTTTACTTTTGTTTTCACTTTCACTATGCTAGGAGGTGGACTGAAAAACAGTTTGCTGTGCTTCATATCAAAGAGTATTCTACCTATGTTTTATTCTAAGAGTTTTATAGTTTTTGGCCTTACATTTAGGTCTTTAATCCATTTTGAGTTTATTTTTGAGTATGGTGTTAGGGAGTGTTCTAACTTCATTCTTTTACATGTAGCTCTCCAGTTTTCCCAGCACCACTTTTTGAAGAGACTGTTTTTTCTACATTGTATATTCTTGCCTCATTAGTCATAGATTACATGACCATAGGTGTGTGGGTTTATCTCTGGGCTTTCTATCCTGTTCCATTGATCTATATTTCTATTTTGTGCTGGTACCATACTGTCTTGATGACTGTAGCTTTGTAGTATAGTCTGAAATCAGGAAGCCTGATTCCTCTAGCTCTGTTTTTCTGTCTCAGGATTCCTGTAACTATTCATGGTCTTTTCTGTTTCCATACAAATTGTAAAATTTTTTGTTCTACTTCCTTGAAAAATGCCATTGGTGATTTGTTAAGGATTGCATTGTATCTGTAGATTACTTTGGGTAGTATAGTCATTTTCTCAATATTGATTCTTCCAATCTAAGACTATGGTATATCTCCAGCTGTTTGTGTCATCTTTGTTTTCTTTCATCGACATCTTGTAGTTTCCTGAGTACAGGTCTTTTGCCTCCTTTGGTATGTTTATTCCTAGCTATTTTATTGTTTTTGATGTGATGGTAAATGGGATTGTTTCCTTAATTTCTCTTTCTGATCTTTTATTGTTAGTGTATAGGAATGCAAGAGACTTCTGTGTATTTTGTATCCTGCAACTTTTCCAAATTCACTGATTAGCTTTACTAGTTTAATGGTAGAATCTTTAGGATATTTTATGTATATATCATGTCATCTGCAAACAGTGACAGCTTTACTTCTTCTTTTCTGGTATGGATTCTTTTCATTTCTTTTTTCTTCTGTGATTGCTGTGGCTGAAACTCCCAAAACTATGTTGAATAACAGTGGTGAGAGTGGGGAACCCTGTCTTCTTCCTGATCTTAGTGGAAATGGTTTGTTTTTCACTATTGAGAATGATGTTTCCTGTGGGTTTGCCATATATCACCTTTATTATGGTGAGGTAAGTTCCCTCTATGCCTACTTTCTGGAGATTTTTTATCATAAATGGGTGTTGAAATTCGTCAAAAGCTTTTTCTGTATCTATTGAGATTATCATATGTTTTTTATCCTTCAATTTGTTAATACGGTGTATCACATTGATTGATTTGCCTATACTGAAGAATCCTTGTATTCCTGATATAAACCTCACTTGATGATGGTGTATGATCCTTTTAAGGTGCTGTTGGATTCTGTTTGCTAGTATTTTGTTGAGGATTTTTGCATCTATGTTCATCACTAATATTGGCCTGTAGTTTTCTTTCTCTGTGAACTCTTTGTCTGGTTTTGGTATCAGGGTGATGGTGGCCTTGTAGAATGAGTTTGGGAGTTTTCCACCGTCTGATATATTTTGGAAGAGTTTGAGAAGGATAGGTGTTAGCTCTTCGGTAAATGTTTGAAAGAATTCACCTGTGAAGCCATCTGGTGCTGGGCTTCTGTTCATTGGAAGATTTTTTTTTTTCTGTACGTGGGCCTCTCACTGTTGTGGCCTCTCACATTGTGGAGCACAGGCTCTGGATGCGCAGGCTCAGCGTCCATGGCTCACGGGCCCAGCCACTCTGTGGCATGTAGGATTTTCCCGGACTGGGGCACGAACCTGTGTCCCCTGCATTGGAAGGTGGTCTCCCAATCACTGCACCACCAGGGAAGCCCTGTTGGAAGATTTTTAATCACAGTTTCAATTTCAGTGCTTGTGATTGGTCTGTTTATATTTTCTGTTTCTTCCTGGTTCAATCTGGGAAGATTGTGCTTTTCTAAGAATTTGTCCATTTCTTCCACGTTGTCCTTTTTATTGGCATACACTTGCTTCTAGTAATCTCTTATGATCCTTTGTATTTCTGCAATGTCAGTTGTTACTTCTCCTTTTTCATTTCTAATTCTGTTGATTTGAGTCTTCTACTTTTTTTTCTTCATGAGTCCAGCTAATGGTTAACAATTTTGTTTATCTTCTCATACAAGCAGCTTTTAGTTTCATTGATCTTTGCTATCGTTTCCTTCATTTCTTTTTCATTTATTTCTGATCTGATCTTTATGATTTCTTTCCTTCTGCTAACTGTGGGGTTATTTTATTCTTTCTCTAATTGCTTTAGGTGTAAGGTTAGGTTGTTTATTTGAGGTGTTTTTTGTTTCTTGAGGTAGGATTTTATTGCTATAAACTTCCCATTTAGAAGTGCTTTTGCTGCATCCCATGAGTTTTGGGTCGTCATGTTTTCATTATCATTTGTTTTTAGGTATTTTTTGATTTCCTCTTTGATTTCTTCAGTGATCTCTTGGTTATTTAGTAGTGTATTGTTTAGCCTCCATGTATTGGTATTTTTTACAGATTTTTTCCTGTAATTGACATCTAGTTTCATAGTGTTGTGGTCAGAAAACATATTTCATATGATTTCAGTTTTCTTAAATTAACCAAGGCTTGATTTGTGACCAAAGATATGGCCTATCTTGCAGAATGTTCCATGATCACTTGCGAAGAAAGTGTATTCTGTTGTTTTTGGACAGAATGTCCTATAAATATCAATTAAGTCCATCTTGTTTAATGTATCATATAAAGCTTGTGTTTCCTTATTTATTTTCATTTTGGATGATCTGTCCATTGGTGAAAGTGGGGTGTTAATGTCTCCTACTATTATTGTGTTACTGTCAATTTCCCATCTTATGGCTGTTAGCATTTGCCTTAAGTGTTGAGGTGCTCCTATGCTGGGTGCATAAACATTTACAATTGTTATATCTTCTTCTTGGATTGATCCCTTGATCATTATGTAGTGTCCTTCCTTGTCTCTTATAACAGTCTTTATTTTAAAGTCTATTATGTCTGATACGAGAATTTCTACTCCAGCTTTCTTTTGATTTCCATTTGCACAGAATATCTTTTTCCATTCCCTTACTTTCAGTCTGTATGTGTCCCTAGGTCTGAAGTGGGCCTCTTGTAGACAGCATGTATATGGGTCTTGTTTTTGTATCCATTCAGCCAGTCTATGTCTTTTGGTTGGAGCATTTAATCCATTTATATTTAAGTTAGTTATCGATATGTATGTTCCTATTACCATTTTCTAAATTGTTTTGGGTTTGTTATTGTAGGTCTTTTCCTTCTCTTGTGTTTCCTGCCTAGAGAAGTTCCTTTAGCGTTTGTTGTAAAGCTGGTTTGGTGGTGCTGAATTCTCTTAGCTTTTTCTTGTCTCTGAATGTTTTAATTTCTCTTTCGAATCTGAATGAGATCTTTGCTGGGTCAAGTAATCTTGGTTGTAGATTTTTCCCTTTCATCACTTTAAGTATGTCCTTCCAGTCCCTTCTGGCTTGCAGAGTTTCTGCTGAAAGATCAGCTGTTAGCCTTATGGGGATTCCCTTGTATGTTATTTGTTGCTTTTCCCTTGCTGCTTTTAATATTTTTTCTTTGTATTTAATTTTTGATAGTTTGAATACTGTGTGTCTTGGCATGTTTCTCCTTGGATATTTTCTGTATGGGACTCTCTGCGCTTCCTGGACTTGATTGTTTCCTTTCCCATATTAGGGAAGTTTTCAACTATAATCTCTACAAATATTTTCTCAGTCCATTTCTTTTTCTCTTCTTCTGCGACCCCTATAATTCGCATGTTGGTGTGTTTAATGTCCCTGAGGTCTCTGAGACTGTCCTCTATTCTTTTCATTCCTTTTTCTTTTTTCTGCTCTGTGGTTGTTATTTCCATTATTTTATCTTCCAGGTCACTTATCCATTCTTCTGCCTCAGTTATTCTGCTGTTAATTCTTCTAGAGAATTTTTAATTTCATTTATTGTGTTGTTCATCATTGTTTGCTTGCTCTTTCGTTCTTCTAGGTCCTTGTTGAATGTTTCTTGTATTTTCTCCATTGTACTTGCAAGATTTTGGATCATCTTCACTATCATTACTCTGAATTCTTTTTCAGGTAGACTGCCTATTTCCTCTTCATTTGTTTGGTCTGGTGGGTTTTTACCTTGCTCCTTCATCTGCTTTGTGTTTCTCTGTCTTCTCATTTTGCTTAACCGGATGTGTTTGGGGTCTCCTTTTTGCAGGCTGCAGGTTCATAGTTCCCTTTGTTTTTGGTGTCTGCCCCCAGTGGGTAAGGTTGGTTCAATGGGTTGTGTAGGCTTCCTGGTGGAGGGGACTGGTGCTGTGTTCTAGTGGCTGAGGCTAGATCTTTTCTTTCTGGTGGGAAGGACTATGTCCAGTGGTGTGTTTTGGGGTGTGTGTGAACTTTTTATGATTTTAGGCAGCTTCTCTGCTAGTGGGTGGTGCTGTGTTCCTGTCTTACTGGTTGTTTTGCATGGGGTGTCCAGCACTGGAGCTTCCTGGTCATTGACAGAAACTTTGTCTTAGCATTGAGATGGAAATCAGTGGGAGAACTCTTGCTGATTGATCTTATGAGGAGCTCTTAGGTCTCTGGTGGACCATTGTCCTGAACTCGGCTCTCCCAACTCAGAAGCTCAGGTCTGACACCCGGCCAGAGAACCAAGACCCTGTCAGCCACACAGCTCAGAAGAAAAGTGAGAAAAGAAAAAAGAAAAAAAAACCCTAAAGTTATTAAAGTAAAAAAAAAATTTTTAAATATTATTATAATAAAATTAAGTAATTAATAAAAAGAAGGAAGACAGCAACTAAACCAATAAACTAATCCACCAATTATAAGAAGTGCTAGAAACTATAGTAAAAAACAACAGACTGACAGAACCCTAGGAGAAATGGTAAAAGCAAACCTATACAGACAAAATCACACAAAGGAGCATATACATACACACTCACAAAAATGGAAAAGGGAAAAAACAAACAAACAAAATACATATATATATATAAGGAAGAGAGAAACCAAATCAATAAACGAATCTACCAATGGTAATAAGCTCTAAATACTAAACTAAGATAAACATAATACTAGAAACAAATTAGACGTAGAAAGAAAACCCCAATTCTATAGTTGCTCCCAAAGTCCACTACCTCAGTTTTGGGAGGATTCATTGTCTATTCAGGTGTTCCACTGATGCAGGGTACATCAAGTTGATTGTGGAGATTTAATCCGCTGCTCCTGAGGCTGCTGGGAGAAATTTCCCTTTCTCTTCTTTGTTCACAGAGCTCCTGGGATTCTGCTTTGGAGTTGGCCCCACCTCTGCATGTAGGTCACCCTCTGGCATCTGTTGTTTGCCCAGGCAGGGTGGGCTTAAAGGATCAGGTGATTAGGGGGCTCTGGCTCACTCAGGCCAGGGAGTGGGAGGGGTACAGAATGCAGGGCGAGCCTGTGGTGGCAGAGGCCCGCAGTGACATTGCCACAGCCTGAGGTGTGCTGTGTGTTCTCTTGAGGAAGTTGTCCCTGGATCACAGGACCCTAGCAGTGGCGGGCTGCACAGCCTCCTGGGATGGGTGGTGTAGATAGTGACTTGTGCTTGCACACAGGATTCTTGGTGCCTGCAGCAGCAGTGTTAGCGTTTCATGCCCGTCTGTGATGTATGCACTGATAACTGAGGCTCACACCAGTCTCTGAAGCTCGTTTAGGCAGTGCTCTGAATCCTCTCTCCTCACACACCCTTTTGGGAAGTCTGAGGTCTTCTGCCAGTGTTCAGTAGGTGTTGTGTAGGAGTTGTTTCACATGTAGATGTATTTTTGATGTATTTGTGGGGAGGAAGGTGTTCTCCACGTTTTACTCCTCTGCCCTCTTAAAGGTCCTCTGCCTCTAGTGTATTTTTATTTTCATTATTGTGTTGTTCAGCTCTGTTTGTTCTTTAGTTTTTCTAGGTGTTTGTTAAACTTTTCTTGTATCTTCTCGATCCATGCCTCCATTCTTTTTCTGTGATCTTGGATCATCTTTACTATCATTACTTTGAATACTTTTTTAGACAGATTGCTTATCTCCTCTTCATCTAGTTGTTCTTGTAGGTTTTTTTCTTGTTCTTTTGCCTGCAACATATTTCTTTGTCATCTCATTTTGTCAGACTTATTCTGTTTGTGGTCTCCTTTTCACAGGCTGCAGGATTGTACTTCCTCTTGCTTCTGTTGTCTGCCGCCTGGTGGGTGAGGTTGGTCCATTGGCTTTTGCTGTTATCCCGTTGGTAAGCTGTTTGATTGGTGTTGTGGTGATCAGAGCCTGCCCTGGATATTGAGAGGACCTCCCCTTTGCTCCCAGTGGCTGTTGCTGCCCTGTGAGGGGTGGGGTCTTCTCTATTTGTTGGAGTAGAGGTCCCTAGATCTTTTTCTTTGCTGTGATTCTGATCTGCGGTGTGATGTGAAGTATGTGGGATTGGAGGACTCCCACTGAGAGAGAAGCTAATGAGTGTTCCTCCTCTGGAGGTGTTCACTGTGAATGTGCTCTGTTGTGTCCCCTTTCATCCGTTGTGTGGACTCACAAAGTACACTGTTGTTGGCACTGCTCTTGGTCCCACCTTAACTGTGGGTATGCCAGCAATTGGCCCTGGTGACTCTCAGGCATTCTTTTCACCCAGTCACTGGCACAGATCCACTGAGGTCAGTTCCTAGGACTGCAGCATTCATTCACCTGGACCTGCCATGGGAGCTATGGAGGCTGCTCAGACTCTGGTCTGGCACATTCCCCATGTGTACATGCCCACAAATCCCACAGCTACTAGTGCCATATCCATCCAAGTGCAGGAGTTCTTGTTGTCCTTTTGGATGTTTCACAGGTGCTGAATTTAGGAAGCCATCAGCAGAGGTGTAACTCCACAGTTCGTTCAGCTCCGAGGAGAGATTTCAGCTCTTCTTCCTTAGTCACACAACCCCTGGCTCTCAGTGGTGGTTTCAGCCCCTACTCTGGGTGGATTTCCTAGTGGTGGGAGCTATCCCTCTCCTTCTGGGACAGTGGGGCAGGTCCGGACACCCACTGTCAGATTTCCCTGTAGCGAGAGCTATCCACATGCTCCCTGGATAGTGGGGCAGGTCCTGGCACCCGCTGATGAATTTCCTAGTAGTGAGAGGTTTCTGTGTGCTCCTGGGACAGCGGGTGAAGTCCTAGCACACGCTGACAGTCCCAGCACCCACTGGTGGATTTCCTTGTAGTGAGAGCTATCAGGGCACTCCTGAGACAGTCAGATGGGTTCCAGTGTCTGCCTGTGGGTCTGGAAGAGGTGGCCAGTGCCTGCCTCTGGAGACCAAGATGGAGGTGGTGACTCACGCCTACCCTGAGAACTCCTCTAGGCAGTGTCCTGTTGACTGGGAGCACTCATAGGGAAAGAAGCTTGTGGTCACATCCCTCTCCTCATGCACCTCCCAATAATGGTGCCTTGTTTCTCTGGTTGGCCAAGGCTTCTTCATGGTATACCTTCAGTTGCCACTGCCTGACCTCTTCAGGCTGCTTCCACACCTAACCCTGGTCCTCTCCCTGGGACCGAACTTCAGAGTCTGAGCTTAAGCACCCAACTCCCACCCTCACCAACAGAGGAGTGTTTCAGATTGGAGAGTGCAGGGTGGCAGTTCCAGCCCTCTGTGCAGGTTACTCTCCATTTTGCCTTACACGAACTGGTTGTTTGCTCTCCCCTCTTAGGCTCCGAAACTCCCCCTTCATCCAGTCTGATCTCTCCACTGGTGAGCAGACTTTCCAAGGTGCGGGAATCTTTCTTCTTTCCCAGTTCCCTCCCTGTCCTGATTCCTTTTTTTTTTCCTTTTGTCTTATCAGGTTATGTGGAGGTTTTCTTGTCTTTTCGGAAGTTTGAGGTCTTCTGTCAGCTCTGTTTTGTAGTTTGTGTCTCTCGAGGAATTGGTGCATGTCATCTAAGTTATCAAGTTTTCTTGGCATAAAATTGTCATAATACTCCTTTATTATGTTTTCAAGACAAAGTATCTCCTTTAAAATTTTAAAAATTGAGATATAATTAACTTATAACATTATTTTAGTTTTGGATGTACAAAATAATGATTCACTATGTGTATACTGCTAAATGATCACCACAATAAGTCTAGTTAACACCCGTCACCATCCATAATTACAAATTTTTTTCTTGTGATGAGAACGTTTTAAGATCTAATCTTTTAGCAACTTTCAATTATCCAATACAGTATTATTAACTATAGTCACCACACTGTTCATTACATCCCCAGGACTTATTTATTTTATAACTGGAAGTTTGTACTTTTTGATCACTCTCACCCATTTTGCCCACTCTCACCCCCCACCTCTAGCAACCATCAATATATTCTCTTTATCTATGAGTTCATTTGTTTTAGATTCCATGTATAAGTGAGAGAATATGGTATTTGTCTTTCTCTCTCTGACTTATTTCACTTTGTTTAATGCACTCAAGGTCCGTCCATGCTGTCATAAATGGTAGGATTTCCTTCATTTTTGGCTGAATAATATTCTAGTGTGGGGCGGGGTGGTGGTGGGATGAATTGGGAGATTGGGATTGACATATATACACTAATATGTATAAAATAGATAACTAACAAGAACCAGCTGTATTTTTTAAAAATAAACATAAAATTTTTAAAAAACTAAAAAGAATATTCCAGTATGTGTGTAAATATATGTATATATATTATACATTTATTATATATATAATATTTTATTTATCCATTCTAATATTGATGGACACTTACATTGATTCCATGTCTTGACTATTGTAAATAATGCCACAGTGAACATGAGGGTGTAGATATATTATAGTGTTTTCATTTCCTCTTGATAAATACCCAGAAGTGACATTGCTGGATCATATGCTAGTTCTATTTTTAATTTTTTAAGGACTCTCCATACTGTTTTCCATAGTGGCTGCACCAGTTTGCATTTGCACCAACAGTGCACAAGTGTTCCCTTTTCTCCACATCTTGCCAACACTTGCTATTTCTTGTCTTATTGATAATAGCCGTTCTAAGACATGTGTGAGGTGATAGCTTCTCTTTCTTAATATCAGTTAATTGTGTGCTCTTTCTTTGCTAACTAGTCTGCTTAGAACTATATCAATTTTAGTGATATTTTAAATGTTCTTTCATTATTGTTTTTATCTATTTTATTGGCTTATTGGGTATATTACTTTCTTATAATTGGTATAAGTTTCAAAGTATTCCTTTTTATCTTATCACAGTCTATCTTCAAATAATATACCTCATCACATGTAGCATACAAACTTTATGGTAGTATACTTCCATTTCCCTTTCATGATTTTTTGCTATTTTTTTCATTTATATGTACTTTTTTTAGTCCAAATTTTTTTATTGAGGTATAGTTGATCTACAATATTAAATAAGTTTTAAGTACACTATGTAGTGATTCACAATTTTAAAGTATATTCTATTTTTAGTTACTATAAAGTATTGGCTATATTCTCTGTTTTGTACAATATATCCTTACAGCTTATTTCATTTTATTTTTTTAACATCTTTAATGGAATATAATTGCTTTACAATGGTGTGTTAGTTTCTGCTGTATAACAAAGTGAATCAGCTATACATAAACATATATCTCTATATCTCCTCCCTCTTGCATCTCCCTCCTATCCTCCCTATCCCACCCCTCTAGGTGGATACAAAGCACCAAGCTGATCTCCCTGTGCTATGTGGCTGCTTCCTACTAGCTATCTATTTTACATTTGGTAGTGTATATATGTCCATGCCACTCTCTCACTTCGTCTCAGCTGACCCTTCCCCCTTCCCGTGTCCTCAAGTCCATTCTCTACCTCTGCATCTTTATTCCTGTTCTGCTCCTAGGTTCTTCAGTACAATTTTTTTTTAGATTCCATATATATGTGTTAGCATACGGTATTTGTTTTCCTCTTTCTGACTTACTTTGTATGACAGACTCTACGTCCATCCACCTCACTACAAATAACTCAATTTCGTTTCTTTTTATGGCTGAGTAATATCCCATTGAATATACATGCCACATCTTCTTTATCCATTCATCTGTCGATGGACACTTAGGTTGCTTCCATGTCCTGGCTATTGTAAACAGAGCTGCAATGAACATTGTGATACATGACTCTTTTTGAATTATGGTTTTCTTGGTGTATATGCCCAGTAGTGGGATTGCTGGGTCGTATGGTAGCTCTATTTTTAGTTTTTAAGGAACCTCCATACTTTTCTTCATAGTGGCTGTATCAATTTACATTCCCAACAACAGTGCAAGAGTGTTCCCTTTTCTCCACACCCTCTCCAGCATTTATTGTTTGTAGATTATTTTGATGATGGCCATTCTGACTGGTGTGAGGTGATACCTCATTGTAGTTTTGATTTGCATTTCTCTAATGATTAGTGACGTTGAGCATCCTTTCATGTGTTTGTTGGCAATCATCTGTATATCTTTGGAGAAATGTCTATTTAGGTCTTCTGCCCATTTTTGGATTGGGTTGTTTGTTTTTTGAAATTGAGCTGCATGAGCTGCTTTTAAATATTGGAGATTAATCCTTTGTCAGTTGCTTCATTAGCAAATATTTTCTCCCATTCTGAGGGTTGTCTTTTGGTGTTATGTTTTCCTTTGCTGTGCAAAAGCTTTGAAGTTTCATTAGGTCCCATTTGTTTATTTTTGTTTTTATTTCCATTTCTCTAGGTGGTGGGTCAAAAAAGATCTTGCTGTGATGTATGGCATAGAATGTTCTGCCTATGTTTTCCTCTAAGAATTTTATAGTGTCTGGCCTTACTTTAGGTCTTTAATCCATTTTGAGTTTATTGTTGTGTATGGTGTTAAGGAGTGTTCTAATTTCATTCTTTTACATGTACTGTCCAGTTTTCCCAGCACCACTTATTGAAGAGGCTGTCTTTTCTCCATTGTATATTATTGCCTCCTTTATCAATGATAAGGCCACATATGTGTGGGTTCATATCTGGGCTTTCTATCTTGTTCCATTGATCTATCTTTCTGTTTTTGTGCCAGTACCATACTGTCTTGATGACTGTAGCTTTGTAGTATAGTCTGAAGTCAGGGAGCCTGATTCGTCCAGCTCCATTTTTCTGTCTCAAGATTCCTTTGGCTATTTGGGATCTTTTGTGTTTCAATACAAATTGTGAAATATTTTGTTCTAGTTCTGTGAAAAATGCCATTGGTAATTTTTCTCACTACTAAGGTGATAGTCTTTTGTAGTATTTGCCTGATGCCCTCTGGTATTAGGAGGTCTTTCCATTCTGGTTAGTGGAACACAGATTGGAGTTCCCTTTACTATGTGAACTCCAGGAATTTGAAGAGTGCTCTTTTTCAGTGCTTCTTTCCCTAGCCTCAGTAGCTTTTTCACAAGCCTATACTGATCAGTGCTCACCAAAGGACTTGTGGGGGAACTCTCTACAGATCCCATGACCTCTCTCCAACTATGTAGCTCTCTCCTGTCTGGTATTCTGCTCCACATATTCTGACTCCAGGCCATGAGCTAGGCACTTGTAGTGCTCATGTCATTTGCTTCCCTTCTCTGGGATCACTGTATTGTGCAGCCAGTGGTCCATTATTGCCAGAAGCAAAAGTACTTCCCTCTTACTCTCTTGAAAATAGCCGTAGTAAATCTTTGTACCACTGAGAGGTGATTTTCTTTTTAGAAAGAGTTAAAAGTCATTCAAAGCCAAATTAATTAAATAAGGAGGATCAAACTAGGAGTGACTAAAAAGTAATGAGAGTTATTTTCTTGTCCAGCTTGTAAACTAACTTTTTTTTTCTATATAGGTACAGGTCACAATATCCTATCTTAGGCCTCCTGTATGATGACTATGAATATTTACCACCAGGTAGTGACACACAGACTATTGTGATTGAGAAAATAGAAGACAAATGGACTTGTGTAAGTTCACTTGGGCATTTTTCGAGTATATAATTAGGGAGAAAAAAATCCTAAGGCCATTGTGTTGTGTTAGCAGAGTTTCTCAACCTCAGCACTATTAACATTTTGGGCTGGATAATTTGATGTGGGGGGACTTCCCTGCACATTGTAGGACATTCTAAAATGATGTAGAATCTCACTTTTAACACTATGATAATGACAGTCTTTGTCTTGTTATGTTAAAAACTTCTTAGGTACTGAAAGCAGGTAAAACTAATCCATGGTTATTAAAGTCAGGAAGTGGTTGGTTATCCTCAAGGTCGGGTACTGATTGGAAGGAAACAAAAGGAGGACTACTGGGGTACTAATAATATGCTGTTTCTTGATCTGAGTGATAGTTGCATATACATGTTCAGTTTGGGAAAATTCATTTAGTTGTACACCTATATGTGCACTTTTCCTATGTTTATTATACTTCAATAAAAGTCTTAAAATGCTTAAGTATATCATGATGAGCAATAGATAAATGTATGTCAATCAATTATTCTGTACAACCTTTTGAGGAAATTTTTAAATGTAGATTTATCATTAATAAAATACTACAGATGTATAACTAATAAATTACTACAGATGTAGTTAATAAAATTAAATATCTGTTAAATAACTCACTTTAAAAAAATTATCTTTTGGTTGAACAAGCTCAAATATTTGAATAAACCAAAAAATTCAGAAAGTTGATAGCTCTGAAGCACTTCTCTGACTACAATAAAGCCATCAATCTTGTATACATGATTATCTATCATCACTGAAAGCAACCAACACTTAGTAATCCTAAGATAAAAATTTAAGCTTTGAAATATATTGTGCTTCTTAGGTCATTAATTAGTTGAGAATTATTACTAATTATTAATTGACAAAGGGTGCTTTGTGGCCCAAGAACCAGTTAAGCAACAAGAGAAAGTCAGCATAGGATTTAAAATTTGTCACTCAAAGTTTATTTGATTCTGAAATTTAATACTGAGAAGCAATTGCTGCTACTAACCACATGTGTCTCAGAGGTGGCATCAATGTGAAGACCTACCAAATAAAGGGTCTACAGAATAATAGTCATTACTTCTCCTTTCATTAACAGCATACAGCAATGAACATCAAACTCAATATCTGAAGGAACTAGATACTGATAGCAAATTCAAAATATATTTAAGTAAATTCACAGATGATAGATCTGTACTTATTAACAGAGACTTTTGGACATATTTAACTTCTAACTATGACACCAAGGAGTAAATCTACTCACATCTCCCTCCCTTGTGCTTAAAATCATTTGAAACATATACTTTGGCTAAAGTCAGACAAACCATTGTTTCATTGAATATACATATAAAAACTGCCCAAACTGTGCCATACATTTCCCTTGGTATTATTCATATCAATTTAAATCATTTTTACAACTGTGTGCATACAATTACAATGTTTTAAATTAATTATAACCCATTCTAAACTGACTTTTTTTTTCTTTTCTAGCCGTGAATGAATCTCCAACTCAAAGGAAATTTTTTTGTCTTCATTAGTACTTTGTTATTTTTCCATAACTAAAGCCAATCAATATTTTGAACCAAGCTACTACCCAGGAAGTCTAATGGAATTAATTAGATATACAGATGAGAGTTTCTCCGACCATTTATAAGGCCTGAATCCTTTCTATCACATTTTTGTATTCAGTATAGCAACACACCACTTTTTTTTTAACATCTTTATTGGAGTATAATTGCTTTACAAGGGACACCACTTTTAAAACTCAATTACAGGCACTGTAGGACTTAATCCACTATTTTTCAATAGGGTGCTTCCTAGACACTGAATTAACTTTGTTGGGGTAGAGATTTTACAAGTTATTCCATTAGAAGATTTTTCTATGATATTAGATGTGCAATTTAGCTACAAGAGTAAATACTGTGTTTTAACAACAACAAAAAGCAATACTATTGAATTAAAAACAACAGTTTAGTGCATGGTATATACAGCATATATTTGCTTTTCTCACATTAGACTTTGTGAATAAAAGAGGTGATTTATTACATGCTATTCATACCTCTTGGAGACAGAACTAAATCAAAGGTGATGATTAATTTCATTTAGCAGGGAAGTGGGAAGCATATTTTTTAAAATACCTAAATCCACTAAATTGTACATTATGCTATTATGGTTCTAAGTACATATCAGTAGCTTGGCAAATCTGTTCTTTTGAAGCATATCATCCCCAAATGAGCCCACCCACTTCCTTAAAAACCTGTAACACTGGGCTTCCCTGGTGGTGCAGTGGTTGAGAGTCCGCCTGCCAATACAGGGGACACGGGTTCATGCCCTGGTCCGGGAAGATCCCACATGCCGCAGAGCGGCTGGGCCCATGAGCCATGGCCGTTGAGCCTGCGCATCCAGAGCCTGTGCTCCGCAACAGGAGAGGCCAGAACAGTGAGAGGCCCACATACCGCAAAAAAGACAGACAAAAACAAACAAAAAACCTGTAACACTACTATTATAGTAACTGGTGGAAGGAAGGTGGGCTTTTTTTTTTTATAGCAGTAGACAAAACAACATTGAAATACTGTGTAAAAGCTTAAGGAATAAAAATAACGAAAACAAATACTTGATATGTGTATTCTACTTGGGAGAGACTTTATAGTAGAATATTTAATGTACTTAGAAGTTGGTTGATTAATTGGGTTCTAATGACCTTACTAAAAGTGAACTAAAGTATTTTCTAAATACAGTAGTAGATAAGAATAAATTTTTAAAATGTCAAGGCCTTTGGTTAAAGTTAAGAATTAGCAAAAATTAAACTGTTTGCATTTGACAAAGTATAGATTAAGATAACAAATAAATTTGGGTTTACATGTGAATGAGATTTTGCACTGAAATGTCTCTGCAAGTAACTATATAGAATTCTGTCATTCCTTATAATTATATTCTAATAATTATCCATTATATTAAGAAACTGTTAAGATAGCAACATATAAGGCACTACATGAAATCAAACCACAAATGAAGAGAGAAAATGCTTTTAATACTTATGTAAATATCCAAATAAGTTTTGATATGAAGCTAAAAGCCTTATTTTATTTTAATACCTCAACTAAAATGTTAAGCTTGAGAACATCCTGGCGGTCCAGTGGTTAAGACTCTGCCCTTCCACTGCAGGGGGCAAGGGTTTGATCCCTGGTTGGGGAACTAATATCTTCCATGCCGTGCAGTGTGGCCAAAAAAAGAAAATATATTAAAAAATATTAAATGTTAAGCTCTATAATGTGGATTGATACAATTCCAGTCTTATTAGTTATTTTGTGATAGAAAATGTTAATATTCTTTATGAGCTATGTAGTCCTTACATTTTTTCCCTTGGTGTAAGAACAGGGTAGTTTCTCCTCTGCTAACTACTCATATGTGTAACTGTAATTATGCCATGTTATCTACCCATTGCATATAAGTGAAAGTTTTTAGTAGCTTGATAGAAAAGTGCCACCATAACTGTCTGAAAATTAGAACAAGTGTGATTTTCCTAAAATACTCTTAAATAAAAATAAGTGTCCAAAATTTGGGATAGTTAAGAAGTCAGCACTTCATTGGCTCACTTGATCTATGCATAGTGAGAAATGGGGGTCATAACAAGGTGCTTATTATACTTAACAAAGTTAAATGTATGTATTTCTTTTCCAATTTTTGATTAAGCTCAATAGAAATACTAGTGATTTTTTCCTCTCACAAGTTTCGCACAGCTTATCTCTGAAAATTGCAAAGATATTGTTGGATGAGGAATGCCTGTTTATCTAATTTCTATTCCCAGCATATTTTGCTTTAGATGTTGAATAAAATGGAGACTGTGCAATGACATGCAAAGTAATTTGTTTAAGTGTGTAAATAAAATATATATCTGTATGGTCTTTGTGGAAGTCCTAGTAGGAAACATGCGGAATGGAGTTTTAGCTTAGCTGTATACTTTTGTCAGGAAGTTATTATCATGTGAATGTTTATGTTAGAGCTAACAAGCACCACTATAAAAATAATCCTGATGTGGACTACTAGAGACAGCAGTTTAACATAGTTGGACCTCTGGTTGATGCAGGTTTCTGCTTTAAATGAGAATTTATTTGCTTACAAACCTAGTCTTCTAAGTTCTGTAATTCTCTAAGTTCATAACTAGATGCCATAAAGCATTCTTCCTATCTTTGTAATGGGGCTTTAACTGTTATACTTTGTCTTTACACAAACAGTACAAAAGGAAAAAAATAAAGCTCAAAAAATTGCATGTCACCACCCAATTTAGATCACTTTTAACAAAAAGCCATTCTCACTTCTTTCCTGTTATAATCTACAAAGATAACATGTAGACATAATTCCCTCGAAAGTAAATAATAAGCCATGAAAAGACTTCCCTACAAGGTCTCTCTCTCCCACCACACACCATTACTGAATTTATTGGATTTCCATAGTACTTTTTTGTCCAATAAAAAAGTGCAACGTATTTCAAGACCAACCTAGGATAAATAAAATATATTTTTTAAAAACAAAGAATGGAATAAACAACTACATCTGTCTTATAAAACCATTAATCTTTAGTGACAAAATAAGACATACTGCTTTTGAGTCTACAAAGGAAGACTGGAATCGTTGTATGACATAATTATAATACATGATAGCCAGGCAGTCTTGGTAATCTTGGGTTGGTCTCTTGTAGATGAGATGTTAAGTCCAGTTCTTAATCTCTGCTGTTTTCCTTCAAAAATTCTTAAAAAGCTGTCTGGGATTTACTTCAAATTAAGCCAGTGAGAGAAGGGGGCATCAAAATAAACCAATGAGAGGCAGGTTGGTGAAAGCAGGAGTGAGGAAGAGTAAAAGTGAAACAAAATTGGCCATAAGGTGATGATTGCTGAAGCTGGGTAATGGCTGTATGGGGATTCATTATATTGTATGTGGTTGAAGATATTTTACAATAAAAGTTATCTGTCATACTACATCTATCATACATATCTTTAAGGGAAGGCCAAGGTTCAAACTGGTGGTTGTCCTGTATGAGACGTGAATTGGAGAGGTCTACCTGAATAATTCTAAATATTTTCCTGTCCATCATGGTATAGGCCGCATAGAAGTGACAATCAGACAAATTCATCTGCACATAATGACCCTAATGACCCTGGACTGTCCTGGAAAAGTGCCTTTTTTTTTCTTTTGTTTGTAACATGGGCTGAATTCTCATGTGTTCTATCTTGGCTGTTTTTTTCTTTTGTTTGTAACATGGGCTGAATTCTTATGTGTCCATCTTGGCTGTTTTCTAGGCCCAATTTATAAGAAAGAAAATCCATTTGCTTTTCTCCAGCACCACTGTGACCACGAACAACTGGAATAACCTCTTCACATGGCTGCCTGCTTCCTCTGGTCCCTGTACAATACATTCCTCACACAGCCTCTACAGTGATCTTCAAAACGTAAATCACATCATATCACTCCTTTCCTTAAAACCCTCCAATGACTTCCCATTTCAAATTCTCACAGGTGTCATCCCTTATCAGTCTCCCTTCACCATGATCCAGCCAAAGCTGGTACCATTTCAGGTTGTTCGCATTTGCATGTGTGTTTCTCTGCCTTGAATGCTCTTGCACTTGCACAAGATTTTCATGACTGGTTCTTTCCTGCCACTCATGTCTCAGCTCAAATGCCAAGTCTTCAGTATGGATCTCCTCTATGTACTCACCCATAGATATTTGTTTAAGCAAAGTTGGCAAAGTGTACGGGAATTACACTGGGGGCTTTGTCTAACACCTTACTGTTTCTATGGTGGTAACACATTGGGGGCTTGCTAGAAATGCAGAATTGTAGGCCCCGGCCTGCACCTATGGAATTAGTATATTTTAACAAGATCCCTAGATGAACTCTATAGAATTAAAGCTTAAAGCACCGGTCTAACATGTAATGGCTAACAGATTCCTTCTTTTTCTCTTAGTGATCATTAAAGAATAACCCAATTGACAAAGAGTCTTAGCAATAGTGCTATATATTCTATCCAGGTACATGGATTCTACTGAATGCTGACTAGTTTGAATACAGCACGTTATTTTTACGCTCATTTGCAGAAATATTTCCCAAATACTTGATTTAATACTTTTCCTTTTGAATGTATATTGGTCTATTGGGAATATAATTAGATTCATTTTTCAGGATTGTGTTACTTAAGCAGGTTAAGAATTTTTAGTTTCCTCTGTAATACTAAGTCTCAAGTCTTAAGATGGGCAACTTTAAAGCATTCCATCACGGTTTTAGCAAAAACACAAAATTTTGAGGAATAATCATGCCATAGTCATCATAATTGTTTAAATTCCTAGCTCATGTTGTTAATGCACAAAATCCTACAAGACGCTAAACTGCAGACAAAATTGCCTAAGAGCAATTTTAAGTGAAGTCTTTTAATGAGGGACACTGCAACACAACTTTAAATAAACTCATAAAACCCTGAAGTGCAATAAATGCTTTTTATTGTATGCTCATTTCAATGAGTAACATTTAGAAATAATAATCCCACATAACAGTGACAATCTTATTTTACAGCGTGTACATCATTTACAATCACATGACACACAATTTTAGATTTCCAAATTTAATATTCTGAAGTTAAGAAAGATAAAAAATTTATTCTCAAGGAACTGATTCCTATCTGGTGCAAAAACAGAAAGGTGAACATTATTTAAAACACAAAGCCACAATATAGCATGAAGTAAAATTACATTTTAGTTATGTTTAACAGATGAGTGTAAACATGAAGCAACTAAAACTTTAAAATACACATCATATGCATTACATTTATGAACAGGATTTTCATTAAATTTCCCTAAACCTGCTTTTTATTTTAAGCGCCATGTTGATTTGCAGCATGCTAACATGAAGCATTGTTAAAGGGATGCATATTTTAAATTTATACACTGTAAACTGAATATCCACCTCCAAGTTCTATTGGCAGCATAGTGTTTTGTTAAATACCGCATAAATACTGCCTCATATTGAAAATTCATGTTAATAATATGGTATATAGATTTTAAAAATCAAAATTTTCAATAATGGCATAAAATTGCACCTTTAAACATTAGAGCAAGTAAGACTAGAACAATCATACTTGCTATGACTGTCCTAAAAAAACCTCTAAACATAATATTTAAGAAAACTGTGTTCTCTCAATGTAATCTTTAGATCATTAAGAAATATAGTGCTAACTTTGCAACATTACTGTTGCATCCATTTTAGAAAGCCACATTTGACTCAAATATACTTCTGTCATATATGCCACACTGAACAACAATCAACTTGAACATCAGAAAAAGGGGAACTTTAATCTTTAGACTTCAGTACAGAATGCTATATTTTAAACATCCTATCCTGTGTTAAAATCTTAGCAGCTCTGAAATTCTTTTAAATAGTATTGAATTAATCTAACCTGTTTTCCAGTGAAATTTCTTTTGATGAATACACAAAACTTTTGCCATTTCTGGAATTCAATTTCCAGGTACCATATAAAGGCTCAATGACTAAGTGACTAATGGATGACTGCATTTTATTTCCCCACTCCATTTCTAAAACGGCATAAAAGTGACGCTTGCGATAGCAAAGCATTGCTAAACTCCTCAATTAGATATGATCTTTTCAGAAACATCTGTCTCTAGTATGATCAGTCAAATAAAGTGGTTGTCTTTGCTCTTGCCCCCGTAGCTGAATTATGCTTATAATACTATTAAATAGACAATAAGGTTTTCTGCAACCATTCTATGGTGCTCCTTAAATTCTTTAATTTCAAAGGGCTATGAGATCCCCTCTCAATTCAAATATCTTAAGATCTTTAGTAAAAAGAATGTAAATTTATGATTTAATATCAAGCTTTGTAACCAGGTGAAACAGTTCATGAAATTATCTTTCCATGTAGCATGTCATATTTTCTAAATAGCTTCTTTCTTTATATTGATCTTATTACATAAGAGCCTCCTTGTGGTGCCTCATAATATGCTGATTTTTTTCTGATGGTCTTCGGAATCCCTTCTTGCAGAATTCACACCTGTGTGGATAGTCTTTTGTATGTATTGATATCACATGTCGTTTAAAGCCAGATGCATCTGTAGTGCTGTATTCACAATACTCACATTGGTAAATCTTCCTTCCAGTGTGAGTCTTCATATGCTTTTTGAGCTCATTTTGTTGTCTGAACCCTCTTTTGCACCTTTTACACTTCAGTGACTGATCCTTAGTATGAACTGAAAGGATATGACCACTAAGAATAAATGGATCTGATGTTTTAAAGTCACAGTGCCTACACTGATGAATCTTCCTACCCTTATGGATATCACTATGCTTTTTGAGCTCAGAAGGACGATGGAAACCTTTATCACAGACCTCACATTTGTGAGGAAAATCCTTAGTGTGGACAGATATGATGTGCCGCTTAAGGTCACTTGAGTTGGTGCTCTTATGGTCACAATGAGGACACTGGTGTGTCTTATGTCCTTGAAACAAATCCAGATGGCGTTGAAGTTCCCTCTCATCACCAAATGCTTGGGGACAATGCTCACATTTATATGGCAAATTGTTACCATGCTTAGACTTAATGTGAGTTTTCAAATTTGATTGATCTGCACACCTGAAGACACAATACTGACATTGATATGGCTTCTCACCAGTATGGGTTCTCATATGCTTCTTGAGTTCAGAAGGATGTCGAAAGCCCTTCCCACACTCAACACAAACATGAGGAAAATTCTTGCTGTGAACAGCCAGTAAATGTCGGTTTAACAGTCCTTGTTCTGCAGTTTCATAGTCGCAGTATTTGCACTTGTGCATCTTCGGCTCCTTGTCTCTTAATATAAGTTTATTTGAACTCAATGGACTAGCCTCTCTGTATCTTCGTGTGTATTCCGTAAATTCATGGGTTTTGTCAACTTTGTTTATAAGTTTATGGCTTTCTAAGTGGTTATGGAAACTCACTTTCTTGTTAGTTGTAAAGTCACAATCTGTACACTGATATTTTTTTCTCATCAAATGATCAGGATGATTCTTCATGTGTCTTTTCAAGAATCCCCTGGATTTA
Organism: Globicephala melas; assembly: GCF_963455315.2. NCBI lineage: Eukaryota > Metazoa > Chordata > Mammalia > Artiodactyla > Delphinidae > Globicephala > Globicephala melas. The sequence continues at coordinate 56,357,516 of NC_083335.1, forward strand.
AACTTTTTCGTGCAAATATGGCAAGGGTATACTGTCAGGGGCTGTCCATCAGGACCTATTATAACAGCTAGATTAAAAACAACAACAACAACAACAAAACAAAACAGGGAAGTTGTGAAATTTGGCCAGACTGTTTTAAAGTTTTACCACAAAGGCGGCAAAATTAGCTGACATTCACAATGTGAGAACTGTACTAGTAGAATAAGATCCCGTAAGATAAAATGCACATTGAAAGCAATTTATAATAAAGTAGCTCACTAAAAAGTAATGAGCAGCACTCTACTATAGACTATTCACCTGCCAAAATGCTATATCACATGCACTTTGTAAACTAGAAATAGGCACCCTTTATTGTTAAATCAACCTGAAAATTCTCTTTAAAAACATCATTTGGGTAAAAAGCAAACAAGCACAGTTTTATTAAATACCAGTAGAACATTTAAAAAACCCCAACTATTTAGATCAAACACAAGTAGGTACATGGGAGTAGGACTAACTACACTACAAACAACTGGCATATTCTTGGGTTACAAAAAATACTACTGCATTTCAAGTAATTATAATATTCATCGAGTAATGTATTAGTATTTTACCTGTTTGCCACTGCCTCATTTCTCCCCTTCTCCTCTTCTTAGCTTTTTGTTTAAGTACTTTATTTGTATTAATGCTATCACAAATTTGAAGGTATTGTGCTGCTGTACTACTTCTGTTTTCTAATGTTGAGTCCAAAGTATTTCCTGGAAAAAAAATCGATACACTATTAAACTACATATATTTATACTTTTTTGGTTTTAGTTAGAGGAATTAGAGAAGACATGGCATTCAGTTGCCATTGCAGTACTAAATTTCACAAAGTACACCCATCTTCTCCTTCTCTGTCTTTTATACTCTTACACACACGTGTATATGCAAATACTTTAAATACGATACCATGTGGAAGTAACTTTAAAATATCCCAATTTATTCATCCTAAAGGAACAAACTGATAAGGTGAATGAAACATAAGAAACTGAATTTTATGATCCTAAACAAAATCTTGACATCAGATCAATTTCTCATTGATGAAGGCTGATGAAATTAAAGAGATTTAGCAAAGAAATTTACACATGTCAGTTATCCAGTACAATCATGGTAACTGTAATACATGACAAACAACAGATTTCTTGTATTTATGCTTTAGAATAGTTTACTTAATGTTAAAAGTATTAAGATTGATTTTTTTTTAAGTGTTAAGATAAAAGTGGCAGGCAATCTACTGCAATTTCAGTGGGATCAGTGTATATGGAATAAAGTACTTAATAAAATCTCAGTTCTCACAGTCTCTTGTGTTATGCAATTTAGTTTAAAAATGTAGCCCTAAGAAACTGTTTAGCTTAAATGCTGTGATATATATGCCTCTCATTAATTCCCCTGAAATCTACAGTTAGAGAGTCAAATACCTCCTAAAGATAGAAACAAAATAGACACTTTATCATTAGAAAAAGTCTCCTTGTGTAAGAAAATAAAAAGAACTATCAACCATGGAATAAATAACACTATATGAAGTGTATCAAAACTAAAAAAGAAAAATTTACGCTGACACATGAGCTTTATGTAACAGCTATATAAATCTACTGGTTGCCATAGAAATTAAAAAAATAGTTCCATCCCAAGGAAGACATTAACAAGTGGTTGATATCATGGGCAACTTTTACTTTCATGTCAGAGTAATTTCTATTTTATAATTTTTTCCATAGTAACTTTTTTATGGCCCATGTAGTAAGTGGCCTGATATTTGTATCTTGAGGTAAATCTATTTTTTTAATTTTAATTTTTTATTTTTTGGCCATGCCATGTGGCATATGGGATCTTAGTTCCCCAACCAGGGATCAAACCCGTGCCCCCCTGCAGTGGAAGGGTAGAGTCTTAACCACTGGACCACCAGGGAAATCACGAGGTAAATCTAAAATGAACTGCATTCACAGAATAACACACGCTATGTCTCTATATAAATTAATCAATTTCCCAAGGAGGTAAACTCTTCTAACTAACTAGATATGACCAGGCAAGTAAGAGTCTAACAAATGGGTCTGTACACACAAACTAATAACTCTGTATCTACCAAGCAGTACACAAAACCAGCTACTTAACTTACATCTCACATATAATGCTCTCTCACCTGATGACTGACAATCTTCATACCTTCGAGAAACTCTTCTTTCATCTCCTTAAAAAAAAAAAGGCTAATTAAAAACTGATAGACTGAGTATAATGATTACTAGTAGATCACATCTTAATCTACAAAATCTTACTTTGATCACCGTTCCTTGGATTAAACTTTTTTGTTGTTGAGTTCTTCCACTCCCATAGATTAGATAATATCACACACTGAAAATAAGGGCTGCTGTCAGCATACTTTGAACTACTAACATCTAGGACAACCTTACTTTTCAAATAAAACCTGGGTAGATATTTCCGCAGAATACCCTCAAAATTGAAGATGCTCAATAAATGACTGTTGAATGAATGAATCTTTGGAAAAACCAAGTAAAGATAAATTAATGCATTTGAACAACAAAATTTTTCAAAGTAAAGAGTATACCTGGACCATCTTGTAAATTAAGTAAGAATGAGATAAAATAGAAAGGGAAAAAATAACTTGATAAATTTACCTTTCATTACGTACTTCCTAGAAGAGCACACTTGGATTTCTGTTCCTTTTCAAAACCCCAATATCTTATTATTTGTGGTGTTAAAACATAAAATAAGTTTTTCCAAAAGGGGAAGGATCAATTTTCAAAGGATATTCCTATTTTAGAAAAATAAAACTTTTTATGGCACTCACTTATACATGTAGGATTTAAAATAAATCCTACTGAAAAACAAAATGCATTAAGCAAGGTTCATTGTAAATAACACAAGATATGTGGTACAAAAATTATGTAAGTAACTAGAGATGAATCAGTCCACAGCAAAACATTTTATAGTATTAGCCAACTCATGGGGGCATTAGCACAGCATATTTAATGACCTAAAGGCTGATCAAATAGATATGTTATGTACTTATCAGGTGAAAAAATGCCAGTGTCCTACCATATGTCGCAGCCCAGACAACAGGGACAATTGTTTTATTAACATCAGAGTCCTCAAGCTGAGTCTCAGGGAGAGAAGTTCCTTCCTCTTCCCCTACAATGACTTCCATGTAAACTTCATCTGCTATTTCAGCGCAACCTAAATTTTAGAAATAATTGCTTGTTTATAACCCCAAGTATTTAATAAATGGGTAAAAATTTCCAAACGATTATCTTTCAACTTTCAAGATTTCAATTTGGTTAATTTAAAAATTACATTAGGCACTTTGCAGGCTGGTGCCACTAGGAAACAGTAATTTATCAAAGTTCTTATCCTCCTCTTAAAACCTAGTCCTACGAAAATGACTTCTAGATTATATAAAACGTGCGCTTGAAATATATTGACTGATTTCACAGTCCATTGGGCATTAGGAATTTATAAGAAAAGCTGTATTCCATAATTCTGCCTGACAGTTCTTCAGAACTCAGAAGGCATTTCCCATAGAATCAGTACTAAAAAGCGGTCCATGCTATCCCACATGTAAATTAAATGCAGTACTGTATGTGCAGTGAAAAATTGTCAAAAATATTAGTAATTGAAAAAGAATTAAAAATGAAAGTAAAACCATAATATATGGTTATAATATAAAATGCTGGTGGCTCAAGGCTATGTGGACACCCATTAAGAGGCAGGATTTTCAGAGACCCTACTGAAGACAAAAGCGTTAAGTGAGACATTTAAAAAAACATAGTATTAGTGTAAAAGAATTTAAACCTAGAAGGTCAGTAAGTATATTTTATGTGAAATAATCCATTTGGATTTGAAGTGTTAAGTAGAAAATTGGCTTGAATTTATGCTTTTCCTTTGATTCACATACTGGGATTTTCTACTAAATTTTTTTTTCTTTTTTTGGCCGCGCCGCGAGGTGCGGCATGCGGAACTTCCCCAACCAGGGCTCAAACCCATGCCCCCTGCAGTGGACGCATGGAGTCTTAACCACTGGACCACTAGGGAATTCCCTACTCACTACTGAAAAAATGTGGAAAAAATGTGGGGAAAAAGTATCCCTTTTCTCCTAGGTTTCCCTTCTTTCAATTAACCAGAAGGAAACATTGGTCTAAGTTTTGCACATCCTTATGGAATTCTGGCATCAGCTAACCTAACCTTCAGTCTCCTGACCAATGAGCAAAACAGAAAAGAAATAATCTAGAGACCAAATAGAAATTAATTCTTTTTCTCTCTAACCAAATCCTCTAGACTCATTTGTTTTGACATTTTCAGCTGTGGTATATTATTCATGTTTGTTTGGGATTGGAATTCAGCTCCCTATGACTTCTAGGGGAGGAAATTTGAGGAGTGGGGATCATAGTGCAGTATAGGTAAAGCTAACTATTATCAAGGTAATGCACTGAAGTGGAGGCTCTTGCTCTTCTAGGGCAAAACAAAGTCATTTTTGTCTCAGCATGGCAAGAAGACAGAAAAAGCCTTAAGGAAGGGCTGCATTCCTACACTGAGGTGAGGAGAAAGTAGGAAGAAAGTAAAACATCATAAGGAAATGTGTACCATGGCAGGAAAGGAAATGTGAGGAGCTTTTTACTCCCTGTGGTACTCAGCCGCAAGAAACCTTAAACAGCAACTACTTGGAGACCATCAACGGCATAATAAGTAAAAATCCTGGTGGCTTGACTTGGAAGAATACTTACTCAGCTAATCTCTCAGTGGCAGAAGGAAAACAAACAGCTAGCCCTTCTACTGCTAAATTCAGAGAGAGTTCAACAGTGCTCACTGCCATGTACAAAGATTACTGACAGCAGAGTTAGGCAGACATGAGTTCAAATCCTATCTTCCTCATTTAATACTGGAATGGCCTTGGGCAACTGCTTAATTTCCCTGAGCACTTTCTCCTTCCATAAAACAGGGCTAATACCACCTACCTCAGAGATGAATTATGAGAATTAAATGAGATAATACATATGCAACATATTCAATAACACACACAAAGTAGATTCTCAGTAATTCCCTACATATTTGTGGGCTATCCTAAAGTCAGGAACCATATTTAGCTGATCTCTGTATCCCTAGTATCTCAGACACAGTATTTTACGTTTGCTCATTTGAACAATACATGCATGCACGGATTGTCAAAAGGACCCTTTTCCTTTAAATTAATTATAGAGAAGGGTCAGATTTATTTTATTGAATTTTGTTCCTATGTAGTGCTTGAATATGAGATTGTTTTTTTTTAAGAATGCATGATGACTACTGATAAGTCACTACAGTGCCTTTTTTCCTTACTGATATCATCTTCTTCTTGAGAAGAATCTTTAACTGCCATGTAAACCATCTTCTCCCGCTGCATTCGGCTCTGGTCAAGCACTCCAGCTACAGAATGCCCATTGGTGTACTCACTCTCTGTGACAATTTCCGTTCCACCTTAAAAGTTAAAACATGTATCAAAATCAGTAAGTATCATGGAATAATTCCCTAAATTAATAAGAAGGATACATAAAAATATTTTCCTTTAGAAAAATATTCCCCCTCAAATATTCAAACATAAAGTTCTAAGTGTCAAGAGAATTTTCTTATAAATTGCACTTTAAATTTTCAGTCATCACTAAGAAATAACAACAAATGTTAACACTTACATTACACTTGTATATGCCAAGCACTATTTAAGTCTTTTACATGTATTTACCCATTTAATCCTCACAATAGCATTATAAGGTAGTTACTACCATTATGGCCATTTTATGGATGAGGAAACTGAGGCAGAAGAAGGTTAAGTAATTCACCAAAGACCACTCAGCTAAATGGAAGAACTAGGATTAAAATCCAAAGCACCCTGCCTCTAGCCTGCCCTTAAATACTCATAATTTCCTTCTCTAAACCAAATCCCCTCCACTCATATGTTTTGAAATTTCAACTGGAATCTTCTACTCAAGTTTAAAAATATCTAAGATGACTTGTTCTCTATCCGTGATTTATATTTATATATAATTTTTAAATATTCCATCCCCAAAGAAACCTTTTATAAGAGTTGCACTTTGAAGGCAATATTAGAACTTAGTCTCCAGAAAAGAGAAGTTCTAATTCTTAACCATTATAGCAATAAATTAAAATTATTATTTGTACCTATTTCAACGTCATCTTCAGCCTCAGCTTTAAATATATACACTTTTATTACTTCTGAACCAAATCCATCTTCTTTAACATCTTCTTGTGAACCATCACTGCTGATTTTTAATGGTGTGTTCCCCATATGCTCTAATTTTTCCCCAACATCATCCACTGTAAAATATAAACGGGAAACTGTTTCAGTCAAAAAGTACCATTGACATTTAGTCGGTGTTAAGTATTAGTGCAATGTGAAATAATGTGTTAACCACCTACCCACTATATTCAATTAATGACCTATTATGCAACCATTAAGAGTGGTATATTTCATGAAAAAATGTATACAAGACAGATATACTACATGATCGTAATTATATAAAAGACATAATCACAGATTTCAATTTATGTATATGAAATACTCTTAACCATACAGCTTTAATTAAAGTGGTTTGGGAAAAGATTAAATAATCTTCCATTGCATTCAACATTTTAAGCTAAATCCTAACACCAAAATTAATAACAAAAATTACAACATAAAATATATAGTACTCATGAAATAAGCTGACATAAACAATTCCCAAATTAAATAGCAGTATATCTAAAACCAATTAACATATAAAATCTAGTATTTAAAAAAGAGAAAATAGAAAACACTTGAATTATTTTATAAAAAGGGCTTTTCAGAAATCATGAAAATAAAATCTTAGTAAATACTTTTAATTCTTGTTGAGTCAATGGAAGGCTACTTCAAATCAGAAATTTTGTATATTTCCAGGTTTACCATTGTATGATTTGCTTCAAATCATATATAAAATAAAGCAACAATAATTACTTACATTTTAAGTATACTTAAAAATTTGATTCTTTAAGAATAGCATTTAGTTTCAAGTGAATACTGTGCATAAACTATGCAATGAATACATTATATTCATAAAGTTTGCTCTTTGAACATAAATATTAAACAATATACTCCCCCAAAGATTATATGCCTACCATTTTTTATTTCAATGCTTGTCCTGTCCCCATAAAAACTGAAATGTAACCTAAACTGAAAATCTGCTCCTCCCTACTATATGTATCATAGTATCATATATGAAACAAAATCATGAAGACTTGACTATATCTAAACAATTCCAGAGCTACTGAAAACAGAATAAAGTGACATTAAAAAGTTTTTAACTCAGTACTCTTAAAATATGAATTTCAGTAAGATCTAAATGGGTCAAAGTCTAGATTTTCTCTACCTCAGTTTCAAATTTGATACATGCAAATTCAAAAATATTCCTTTGGCCTTTCAAAATGGTGAAAACACCAGAATTTCAGAAATTCTTCTTACAATGTAAAACTACTTTAACTTTGTGGTTAAATATAAATGATTCCACATTATTTAAGAGTTCAAATAGTTTATTGTCTATGAAAGAGAGTACCTAAATGATCAAAATAAACAGAAAAAAATATTTTCATTCCATCATAAACCTAATTCTGTTAGTACTTTTTTGGCAAATATTTTTTTCACAATGGGACAGATTAAAATGAAAGAAAAAAGGATGAGGAAGAATCTGATATTACTGGTTTTTAACAGCCTCTCTTTTAAAATACGTTGAATAAAACAATGAGATCATTAAAAAAATTAAGAGGCAAGTTAAGTCTTCAGAAAAAAAGTACTTTCTCATTCTTGGAAATAAAGACATAGGATATAAAACACTCAAAAAGTGTCCAAAATATGAATTTCTTAGGTTGGACTAACAGTAAATTAATGAAAAAAATACTCTCATCTGATAAATACTACTTTATTACACTTCAATGGTTAAAAGTAATCAGAGTTCCTCCTGGGATAAACTGAATTAAAACTGTAATTCACAAAACTAAAGCTCATGAAATGAAATAGACATTTGTTTGGTCATTTCTCAAAAGTTTTGTACCATAATTTTTGCTTTAAGTATTGAAATTACTGGTGCTATTCTGATTCCATTTACACCTTTCCTCGAGGTCCACAGTTTAATGCATCCATTATTTTCTACTTAATTAGATTCCTCAGAATGAACAATTTTGAAATGTATTGAGTAATTAAACTTGTTCTGTATTTTAAGTTCATAGAAGATGATAAAGTTATTAAATATGTTAGTGTACAGTTTTAAGAGATAAACCATCAACTTCACCAAGATTTATTCTATACCCTTTGTTATAGAAAGTACAAAGTTAACAAAGATTTAACAGGCAATCAACAGATTTTAGAAATAGATCCTCAAAGACTCTTCTTTACACAGATAATACTCAAAATACCCAAAATTCAAGCTTAACCTTTTTGTTATAAGGCTTACAACATTCAAGTCCCACGGTGTTGTTTCCCAACCCACATGACATCCCAGCCAGTGATAAGTGGGTAATAGTATATAAAACGCAGAATTCTACTGGTGCTAAATATAACATTAAAACAGGAAGGTGCGGGGTGGGATGAATTGGGAGATTGGGATTGACATATATACACTACTGTGTATAAAATAGATAACTAATGAGAACCTACTGTATAGCACAGGGAACTCTACTCAGTGCTCTGTGGTGATCTAAATGGGAAGGAAATCTAAAAAAGAGGGGATATAGGTATACGTATAACTGATTCACTCTACTGTACAGCAGAAACTAACACAACATTGTAAAGCAACTATACTCCAATAAAAATTTTTAAAAAAAAACAGTAAGGTGCATTATTTGCCAACCCTACAAAGTTTGCTATCGTTCAATATTCTTCTATAGCCCATTGGTACAATTTGATTAAAATTTCATTTTAGCAAAATGTACAGTATAATATTTCTTTTAAACACTAAGTAGGCTTTTTACTGTACCCCTTTCATGTTACATCTACCAAAATTATATGGTGAATATGACATCAGTAAAGACTACTGCTGACCCTTGAACAATGCAGGGCTTAGGGGCACTGACTCTCCACATAGTCGAAAATCCATGTATACCTTTACAGTTGCCCCTCCGTATCCGTAGTTCCGCATCTGCAGACTCAATTAACCTCAGATTATGTGACACTGTAGTATATATTTATTGAAAAATATCTTTATATTAGTGGACCCACACAGTTCAAACCTGTGTTGTTCAAGGGTCAACTCTGTATTGATGTACCACAGGGATGGGGTGAGGCAATGTGTAATGGATCCGTATTATGCAATGATGAAACAAACAAAAACTAGTAATATTTAAATTACAAAGGTATTCCATTCCCAGCTGTATATATCCAAGACATCTGAAAACCTATGTGCACAAAAACTTGTACATGAATGTTCAGAGCAGCATTATTCATAACAGCCAAAAAGTGGAAACAACCTAAATGTCCATCGACTGATGAACTGATAAATAAACTGTATATCCATATAATGAAATATTACTCATTAATAAAAAGGAATGAAGGACTGATGCATGCTACAACATGGATGATCCTTGAAAGCATTATACTAAGAGAAAGAAGCCAGACACAAAAGGCCATATATTATATGATTCCATTTACATGAAATGTTGAGAACCGGCAAATTATAGAGAAAGAATTTCGATTAGTGGTTGCCTGAGGGGTGAATGGAGTGGCAGGGGTGATTGCTCAAGGGTATGGGGGTTTCTTTTGGGGGGAAGAAAAATTCTAGAACTGATTATGGTGATGGTGATACAATTCTGTGAATATATGAAAAACCACTGAATTGCACACCTTTAATGAATGAATTGTATGGCATGTGAATTATATCTCAATAAAGCTATTATACTAAAAAAAAATACAAAGGTGTTAACTTTTCTCTTTTACCCCTGAAATTGGTGAGGTTTCATGACCGCTCCCATAATGACCCTACCAATATGTTTTGCTTTATACAAAATTATTTTCCTGGAAGAAATAAAAACTGATTTTATAGGTAAAAAAAATAATTTGAATGCATTATATTGGTTCATTATTTAAAGGAACCTCCCTTCTCCGGTGAAGCTTTTCATAAAGCAAATCATCACCCAGAAATGTTTTGAGGGTGTTAGGTATTTTTAAAGAAAAGCACACCTGGGATAACTTTAGACAGATACAGTTATCCTATATTAATTTCCAAGTTACTTAGCACAAGTGGAAGAGCCTAACCAACTGCTAAGATAAAGAAATTGTGACATTTGGTCTGAAAGTGGAAAAATCTCAGATGCACCTCAGAGACTGAGAGAAGACAAACTCAGCTGCTGATAAGATTTCCTTACAGGAATAGTTAGGGATTTAGGAATAAGATAACAGTCTGTTTTAAGTCTTCAATTTTATCCCTTGAGTAGTTTGAAGATATCTTGGGGAAAAAACAGAGGACTTTTAAAATTACCATTGAGACATTTCAAGGCAATTTATTCTCTAACTCCTGAAAGATTCAATGGTCAACAGAAACCAAGAGGTAAAAAAATGAATTAAAGATTAAGTGATGAAGAAAAAAAGGGAAAAACTAAATAAAATAAAATAAATGAAAATGGTTAAAAAGAGTAACTAGTCTCAATTTGAATATTCTAACCATTATAAAAAGTTAGGGATCTGGGTGGCAAGAGAATGAATGATATAAAAAATATTTAATTTTTGTATATTCTATTTTCTAAAATAAAAAATTATTTAAGTTTTAAAGGGATTTTTTAAATAAAGGAATGCCTTCAAATTTTATAAAGAATAGACCCACTTCTTCCTCAAGCTCCATCAATAACTTATCGTGAGATTTTTATTATTGTTGCTGTTCAGGCAAACTTACCACTTAAAATGAGAATAAGATATTTCTATCTTCCTCATTCAGATAGAATGTCTTAAGGACATCGTAAAGCAGTCTGAAATAAATATGTTTAAAGTATTTTTGCATGGACTATAAAGACACATATATAGACAACAGAAAACAAACATAGGCAGAACTGTAGAACACAATCTGAGTTGATTATTTACTTTTCAAGTATTTAATTCAAAAAACTAATCACACATTTCTTAACATACTATGCTTAAACTCCTAAGCAAAACTGAACTGACATCTCCAGTACCTGTCATATTAAAAAGAAAGCAGTGGTTGCATGAAATAAACTTCCCATTTTGAAATATATATATTTACCATTAAAATATTGCGTCACTTAATGTTCTTTTTGAACCTTCCAAATCTGTATTTTTGTTCTAAGATATTAATAAATTGCATTATTTTACTCCATTGTGGGTATAAATTTTCATAAATTAAAAACATGAACAAATTCAAAAAAGCATCTCAACAACACAGCTTTGAAAAAATTATTTTTCAAAAAGATCACCCCCATGACTTTTATTGAATAGATCCCCATCTTAGAAAACCTGTCGGTGTTATACATAAATCAGTTTCTACCAAGTAATTATGGACTTTAAGTTTCACTTACAAGATATCATTAAGTAGTCTTCAGAAGTGCTCTTGACATCGACATCATCATCATCATCATCATCATCATCATCATCATCATCATCTTCAGTTTTAATAGTAACTGTAGAACCAGGAACACCGCCAGCTGCTTGAATCACAGTTTCTGTATCTGAATTAGTTACAAGAACCTCCTCTGATACCATTGTGGGAGAGTCAACTCCTGAGACACAATCTTGGACCACATGTTCTAAGTGTCCATCAGGACCAGTAACAAGGTCAGCCACAAAAACCTGCTCAGGTACTCTAACAGTTTCTGTAATTAGCTCAGACGTCAAGATGTGATCACTGTCATCTTCCTCTAAATCTTCTTCAATAGCAACATCAGCCTCAAGTACGGCTTCAGGAACAATTACACCTTCTGTTACTACATCAGTCTCGGTGATGATATCAGGCCCATGGACAACTTCAGCTGCGAGACCATGATCAAGAGTTATCCCATCGTCTGTGACAACATCAGAAACTAATACAGCCTCAGGAACTGAAACAACAATATGGTCTCCATCGATATGCGCAGTACCAGCCATTCCAGCCACTACAATACAAACAATTATCCAAAAAAAGTAAAGTTATTTTATTAATTAAAAGTACTGTATGTATATATCAGATGACATAAAATAGTTTTTAAATATGAAACAGTCCTGGGCAAACTATCATTTTAAAGAACCACTGACAATTTAACTGTAATAAAAATCATCACCAACCAGGAACTGGGGTGGAGATGGGTGAAAACAATATTAGTAAAATCTAAATTAAGACCTTAAAAATAATGTACTTTATTTTCAAGTAAAAAAAAAGCTACAATGAGATATCACTACACACCAATTAGAATAACTAAAATAAAAAACAATAACACCACAGGTTGGTGAGGATGCAGAGAAACTGGATCTCTCATACGTGATGGCAGCAGCCACTCTGGAAAATAATTTGCCCAGTTTCTTATAAAAACATGTGCTTACCAATACAACCTAACAACTGTACTCTGTGGCATTTCTCCCACAGATATTAAAATATGTTTACACAAAAAGCTATACATAAATATCCATAACAGTGCATAGTAGCTATTATTTCTAGTAGCAAAAAACAAAAATACAACAACTCAAATGTCCTTTAGCAGGTAAATGGTTGGTTAAGCCAACTCTGGCACATCCTTACTATGCAATACTACTCAGCAATAAAGAAAGGGACAAAACTATTGATACATTCAACAACCTGAATCAACTGCTAGAAAATTATGCTGCATGAAAAAAGTCAATTACCAAAGGTTACTGTACTGTATAATGTATAAATGGAATCATCTATATAACATTCTCAAAATTCTAAAACTATAGAGATGGAGAACAGATTAGCAGTTGCCAAGGGTTGGGGTGTGTGTGACTATTTTGGCATAGCATATATATGGAGATGGAGCCATTCTGTATCTTCATTGTGGTGGTGTCTACACAAATCTATATATGAAATAAAACTGCATAGAACTATATACACTCTCACACACACAAATGGCGAAAACTGAATGAGATCTGTAGTCCCATTAACAATAATGTACCAATGTTAATTTCCTGCTTTTGATACTGTACTACAGTCATTATAAAGATGTCACCATTGGAGGAAGATGAGTAAAGGGTATACAGGACCCTATATACTATTTTTTCTACTTCCTGTGAGTTTAACATTTCAAAAAATTAAAATTAAAATAAAAAGAGCACACAAACATAAAAGGTTGCTAATATGTTAAATTGAGTTAATAAAATATGACAAGCTTAATACATTAGAAATACATATTATAAACATAAAAGTCCCTGAACTTCTTTATTGTACAAGAATTACTATATTCAAAAATGGAAAGCATCCTTTAACATCTGATTTGAGGAGAAAAAGAACCAACTCATTTTAGGCAAAGATTTGGTTTATTTAAAAAACATACATACAAACTCTAAATTGCATTAAATTCTAAATTAGTAAATCTGCAGGAATAAAGTTTTAAATAACGTTTTTCTTGAGCAGCACGGTAAACACCAACTCCTACCCCCCTTGTAAATACTGTAAGAGTGTAAAATTCCTTCATAAGTAATTCTGTTACATTCTCCCTGAGGTGGTATAGTAAACAAATTAACAGAGTTTGTGGACCAGGTTACAACAAAATTACCTACATGAAATAATCCAGTACAAAGCCTTTTCTTCATAATGATCACTTTCTATACAGTAATACCTGAAAGAGTACCATTTGTTATACACTGTTCACTATTATTAACCAATTCATTATGGAAGTTTGTTAGCAAGTTAGGATGGAGACCAGTAAACACTACTAATACCCTAACACATCAAAAAATAAGGTGAGAAGGGAAAAGCTGCCTTTCAGGATTATATTCCTTTCAACCCTTCTGTAGCCTTCTCACTATTCTCAAACTCTCACCTAAACCACCATATTACCCAAAAGGACACAGCCTCAACCTTGAAAATCTGGTAGACAAAGGGAGTACGTACAGAACAAGTACTTTCTATTCACTTGTTACTCCACTGGCCATTTTTGGAGACAGGGAGAAGGTGAGGGTTCAAATTTAGTATTCAGCCAGACTGGAAATATGGTTTTTACCAGGGAAAAGTTAAATGTTAACCCTATAAAATTCACAGGATTGCAATTCTATGTATATGAACAATGAAATTAGTATTTTATAAAATCTTTTCATAAGTTAGACTTAAAATATGGGAAATCTCATTTATTTTAGAACATTGCTGGAGAGTAGTTTGGTTTCTGAGAATAGACACTAGGGAAGGATGGAAGGATAGAATAATGCTAGTGCTGGCTTGGGTTCAGATTAATCTGTTTGGGAGGGTTCTAAGAAGAAGGAATAAGTGTTTTTTAGTTTACCTAGTCTTTAACTCTAGCAGGAAATTACAGGTCAAAATAAATCAGATCTAAACCAAAAAAAATCCAAACATCCTTGTTTGCCCTGAACTAAATAATTTAAGGATCTTAGACCAAGAATTAATGGGTTCCTCACAGGGTATTGGCACATTACTCAGACCAAGATCCAAGATGTCTTTTATTAAATTTTGCACTTTCCTCTTATCAACTCATCTGTTAGATTTCACTGACTTTCTAAACAAAGTCACTTATTTTAGCTATACTCTAGCTATATTTATTGAGTACTATGCACCAAGCAACCTAATACTTTTACATATATTATCTCATTTAAGCCTCAGAACTCTGTAATAAGGTGAGTGTTATTATCCCCATTTTAAATATGAACAAACTATGGTTTAGAGAGATTAAATAACCTTGCCCAGACAGGAATAAAGACGCAGACCTACTAGAGAATGGACTTGAGGATACGGGGAGGGGGAAGGGTAAGCTGGGACAAAGTGAGAGAGTGGCATGGAAATACATACACTATCAAACGTAAAATAGATAGCTGTGGGAAGCAGCCGCATAGCACAGACAGGGAGATCAGCTCCGTGCTTTGTGACCACCTAGAGGGGTGGGAGAGGGAGGGTGGGAGTGAGGGAGACGCAAGAGGGAAGAGATATGGAGGTATATGTATATGTATAACTGATTCACTTTGTTATAAAGCAGAAACTAACACACCATTGTAAAGCAATTATACTCCAATAAAGATGTTAATAAATAAATAAATGAATAAATAAATAAATAAATAAATAACCTTGCCCAAGGTTCAAGCTGGGAACTGAACTCATTGTTTTACTCCAGACTGGCTTTTTTTTTAAACTTGCCTAAATGAGGAGAATAGAATTTACTTATTCTAGAGACTATTTTTTAAGGAATTTATAGGGCTAATCAAGTGAGTAACTACTAAAGGAAGAGTTTGAAAGAGAAAGAATAAGAAGACCTACCATAGAGTCACTCGTTTAAAATTTAAGGCATTTAGTAAGCAACATTAAAGGGCATTAAAATTTATCTCACTAGGTAGCAAATTATAAATGATATGAAGAACTTTTAAAAAGTGTGAAATCAATTAGATAACCAGATAACAGTAAGAAACAAGTCATTATTTCAAGCATTTCCTTTTTTACTAAAGTTATTTAATTTAAACGTGAATACCTGGAATTTCACCAGGACAGCATAAAATTTGGTATTTGTTGGGTCCATCTTGGGCCACCATCTAAGGTTTTCTGCTACTTAAGTCCCAAAGCAATATGGACTCTTTTCAGCAATAAAAACTTAAACAACAATTAAATTCAATGGCACAGACTCCAAGGGCAACTATTACACTGAGACACGCACAAGTTATTACATAAATCATACTACTGTAAAATTTAAACTCTAAAGTATCCTTCAAAAGAAACTGGTCCAATAAACTTCTCAATTAAATTAATAGTTCAGATTCTTTTTCTTTTTTTTACATCTTTATTGGAGTATAATTGCTTTACAATGGTGTGTTAGTTTCTGCTTTATAACAAAGTGAATCAGTTATACATATACATATGTTCCCATATCTCTTCCCTCTTGCGTCTCCCTCCCTCCCACTCTCCCTATCCCACCCCTCTAGGTGGTCACAAAGCACCGAGATGATCTCCCTGTGCTATGTGGCTGCTTCCCACTAGCTATCTATTTTACGTTTGGTAGTGTATATATGCCCATGCCACTCTCTCACTTTGTCACAGCTTACCCTTCCCCCTCCCCATATCCTCAAATCCATTCTCTAGTAGGTCTGTGTCTTTATTCCCATCTTACCCCTAGGTTCTTCATGACATTTTTTTTTCTTAGATTCCATATATATGTGTTAGCATACGGTATTTGTTTTTCTCTTTCTGACTTACTTCACTCTGTATGATAGACTCTAGGTCCATCCACCTCACTACAAATAACTCAATTTCATTTCTTGTTATGGCTGAGTAATATTCCATTGTATATATGTGCCACATCTTCTTTATCCATTTATCCGATGATGGACACTTAGGTTGCTTCCATCTCCTGGCTATTGTAAATAGAGCTGCAATGAACATTTTGGTACATGACTCTCTTTGAACTATGGTTTTCTCAGGGTATATGCCCAACAGTGGGATTGCTGGGTCATATAGTAGTTCTATTTGTAGTTTTTTAAGGAACCTCCATACCGTTCTCCATAGTGGCTGTACTAATTCACATTCCCACCAGCAGTGCAAGAGTGTTCCCTTTTCTCCACACCCTCTCCGGCATTTATTGTTTCTAGATTCTTAATATAGTAGCCATTTCATATTAACCAAAAACCTTACAGAATTTAGAGATCCTGAGCCACACAATGTGTTTACTTGGCTAGGTCTACCTATGTATGCTAAACTCTTATGTTTCACAAGTATAATTAATTTATGGCATTGCAGATATCTAAGTTTTGATGTTAGCAAAAATTTAAAGAGAATGTATCTAATTTCTAATCAATTTTTAGAATTTGGGAAGCTTAGTATTAGATAAATAAGGGATTAATTAAACCTCAAGACATTGAGGAGGAACAGTGGAAAGAAAGGTAAGAGGAACACCAAGCAAATATTCACCAGCACCAATCAGACATTTTTTTCACTCTTTGAAATGAATCAAGTTTTACTTGCCAATGGGCAACTTCTTCAGGAGTGAGGGTGGTTCTGGCACTTTACCAGATACTACAGGGTAGGTAATATTTTGTATTAAATGGAGAAAATACTGCCTTTCTTCCATTTAAAAATATCTTACTTTTAAAAGGTAAAAAATTAAAGTTGAAATTTCA
This sequence comes from Globicephala melas, assembly GCF_963455315.2. NCBI lineage: Eukaryota > Metazoa > Chordata > Mammalia > Artiodactyla > Delphinidae > Globicephala > Globicephala melas. Next base: position 56,374,806 of record NC_083335.1, read on the forward strand.
ACCAAAACTTAATTTATCACACTGAATTTCAAGTGTTCCAGAATTTGAAAAACTATCTCTAGTAAAGAATTCACAAAATTATTTGTGAAATCTCTTATGCTTCAGCCTTTTGTCCTTCTTCTAGAGTTTATTCCTATACTTTTTTTTCACATAAAATCACTTCTAAGTCATCAATAATCAACACAACTCACTTCTGACTCTTTCAGCAGAATAAATCCATAATTCCTTTCTATTTCATGAACTACACAGTCATCTCGATTCCCACCATATTAAATCTTAATCTACGCATTGCACCTTTACCATCAGACAGAAAGGTCAAGGAATCAGAGAACTGGGGAGGACATTAAATGTTTTCTAGTCCAACCCCTTCATAAAAGTGAAATATGTAATTTGCCCATTTACACAGATAATTTAATAGGCCTGCCAAGACTAGAATCTAGTTCTTCTGGCTCTCATTACTGTGGGCTTTACAACAGAGGACAAAATAACATATTCAACCATATTATCTGAAAACAGTAGGAGCATTTTCTTAACTGAGTAAAGTATCACTTGTTGTAATCCCCCATTCCTAATTTCATCTTTAACAATTCCACAGTATCTCATGTTTCTGTTTACTTTTGGTCCCAATTTACCATTTATCTTTTTTACTCTCATTCTGATCTTTTCTTTAATTCTTACCACTCTATGCCCGCCTCTTACACTTCAGATACCTCTCTCTTCTATCATTCAGACTGAACCTGTCCAAATTCAGTTTCTTTGTTGACTGTCAAGCGAGTCTTATCATCTTCATCAAAATGACTACTGTTAAGAGGCTACTGAAAAACTTGGCCACAAAAGTAGGGAATTTTTTTTTCAAAAAAAATAAAAAGGTAATGCTATTAGTAACAACTTTCTGAGGATATGGCATCAGAATATAATTAATCACTTAATGCAAGATATTCCTCTATCACTATATAAGCATCTAACTAACTTCTTTGAAATGACTGAAGTACTTCCTTTTTCAGCTTTATTAACAATGCAACTTAAAATGTATTTTATATTTTAATATTTCCTACACATGAGAACTGATGCAGGTATTTATGCAAACTGAGTTTTTCATTTCCAATGACATATTACCACTATATTCCAAGTTTCCTTACCTCAACCTTCCCACAAAATTATAAGAATGATTTTATCTAGACTACTGACAAATCGCCTTACTTTAAGAAAATAAGCCCTACAAATGTATTTTCCTGGCAAAAGAACAATTTTTCATTGTAATTTCTCCCCTTCCCCAATACAGTTTTGATATTTAGTATGTTCTGACTTTTAAAAAAGAAAGAAAAAATATAACAAAGAAAATGCTTTACCAAAATCCTGCATAATCATGGTATGTGCCATTCTAGAGTCTGATGTGTGCAATCCAAGACTTCCACCACCTGAATCCATACTTAGCAAAGTTCATTCACAAATCTCTGTAAAAGAAACGGTTTTAAAAATAGTTTAAATACATTTAGGCCAAAGTCAGTTGCTTTGAGAAAATGATGCAATTGAAAATGTGCCTCTCAACCAGGTGTGCAAATCTTATTACAAAGGAAAACAAAACAAGCAAAAACCTTGATTAGATGCTTTACGTGACAACCATAAATAAAAGAAGGGTCAAATGGAAGTAAACCAAAGATAATGGAGAATAAGCACAGTAAGGGTGATGAGCCATAGGGAAGTGAAAGAAGCAAGCAAAAGAACAAAACTGTAGCACTGAGGTTCCACTTAAAATGTTATTAAATAAGAAGAAAAAAGAGAACAAGATGACAACAGGCAATAGTTGGGATATTTATACATTACTAGAGGACTCAGGTGTCTAGTATTAGTGAATTTCATCCAGTGGCTCTCATCCATTTCTTCCAGACCCAGCTCAGCTCTGCAGCGTAGTTCTGCAGATAAACGTGTGTTTCACCTCTGGCTCCCGGGGTTCTACTTATAATGTAAAATGTTCTATCCCAGTTTCCCTGGAGTTCTTTGAGCCAGTAAGGACGTCTGGCCTTATTTTACTACATTCTCTTGTCTCACAGTTTTGAGGACTCATGAAACATGACTGCTTCCTAAATATAGTGGAGATAAGATCAATCACATACAAACATTTAGTAAATTGGTTCTTTCAGAATATCTTTTACTTGTAATTGTATGACTAATTTTTTTCATTAATGATTAATAAAGTCACACTAGCCTCATGCTAGTTTTGAAAGCAAGGGCTCAACCTATTTTATTTCAAATGACTTATCCTATATTTAAGATCACCAGATCGTATGGAACCTAAAGTCAGGTTCTGTAACTCAACGTATTTCTTACAACTACATGTATACTTTGCTTTCAAACATAAGATTCTAAGTAAATCAACCAAAAAGTCTGTCAATTTTATACAACATTTCCTCATTTTTAGTTAGGAATGTTTAATAAATTGGGCTATACCACACAAAAGATGAGGTTGCATCATTAAGTTTTAGAAACTTTTAGAAAGCTGCCATGTAAGACAACTTAATCTATCCTTAAGTACCAGAGATCACTAAGATTTTTTCCCTTGTCTCAAAATTTGATAGGTGTAAAAGAGGCAAGAAAGGCTCACAGAGTAATCTTTATTAACATTTGAGTCATGTATATCAAAATTCTACAGCAGTAGGTTATTTATCTGTATATTAAAATGATTCTAACAAAATTACTTCATGTGTGAGCAAAATTACAAATTTTTAGAAACTCTTAGCTATATTTCTCTATATTTTTTCAAATACCACATTATTTTCTGCCTTCAAAATGAAGTCAAGAGGGGCCAAGAGAGTTCACAATAAACTACCTGGGGTTTCAGAGAGATAAATTAAAATGCCATAAGGACTTATTTTTAACATTTAAAACAGTGTACTATTCCAAATTTAATTAGAGTAATTGCTTTCTTTATCACATAACTAATAGAACAATTATAGATGTCTTTAAAATGTTTTAACACTTAATTTTAATTATTAAAGATAAAACATTAAGTAATTTGTTAATCACCTTAATATGAGTATCCTGAAGAAACTGTTGATTTTCTTACATATTGTAAAATAAAATCTGCAGCACTTTCTTTTTGTTATTTTTCCTTCTGAACTACATTACTTTCTTTGGAAAAACGTTCTTTTTACCTATTGTAAAAATACATTCACAATTAGATATTTTAAAACATTTTAAACCAAATCTCTTACACAACTTAAGAATTTTTCTTTACACTTTAATGTTCAGGGTGAGATTAGGAAGGGTTCATATGCTCAAAACTGCTAATCCAAAAAGCAACCGAAGGGATTGCAACAGAAACAACTACCTAAAACGACATAAGCAACGTTATTTCACTTAGAATTCGACCACCTGATTAAACCAAAATCTTCCCTAAAGCATATTTTAATAATCACTAGCAATACCTTATTTTGGAAAGTAAAAGAGAACCAACCAAGGGCAAGCCTTACCCTTGCCAAATTCATAGAGAAAAATCTGCACTAGTGCTCAATGAAGTGTAAAAATTTTAACACACAGTGCAACTATTACGGGAAGTATCACACTGCAAGAATACCAAATAAATAAATTGGAGCACCTTTTTCCCATATAGGAAGTTTCAATAAGATCAATAATGAATGAGGTATGAGAACAGCAGTGTGTTAAGGATTCAACAGCCAATAGATAGCTAGGCTTCTCAGTCTTCTCAAGAGTGTATCTCCCATCCTTACTGAATGGAGGTACCCACCAAGCACTCTTCAAGTAAACATCTTTCCATAAATATGTGGGGAGCAGAAATCACAAAACAAAAATCAAAACAAGACAACCCCACCCCCACATTTTACTCTCATTTGTCTCCTCGTCTCCTCTAAACATAGTTCACTCAGGACCTAGCTTCTCAATAATGTAAATAGGGTGAAGGACAGGAGAGAAATCCTAAGGCGGCAGAGCAAGAGAATGTGAAAGTAGTATTAGCAGAGATAGGAGACAAAGGAGCCCTGGCAAGTAGCAGTATTGCAGCTTTGGACGCAGCCCTCTTCCCGCAGAAGTCTCCCTTTCTCATGATCATGCCAAGTTTCAATCATTTTGAGCAGAATGCACACATGTGCCCTCCCATATATTACCCATCTGCCTGGATCTTCAACCAAACAAGAGAACCTTCGCAGTGGAAAGTCAAGAGAGCGAAGAAACAAGAATACCCTTACCCCTCCTCCCGCACTTGGTGCAGCGGTCGCCACCGCTGCTACCCACGCCGTGCTGCCCAACCCCTCATCCTCCTCCTGCTACCTCTGCCCCGCTACACGGGAGACGGCGGCTGGGAACCAAAATGGTGGTGTTTTAACGGAGGCGACAGTTGCCGCACACGGCCCCCCACCCCCACCCCAGGCTCTGACGGCTCCCTAGCCCCTAAAATGCCCGATTCGGTGCCACCTTCTCGCAAACGCCGCCATCCCTCGCGCGTTCCAAGGTTACCATTCGCGGCAGGCGGGGGGCGGGGGCGAGGTAGGGGCAGTGCAACCGAGAGGAATATTGCGGGGCGGGGGTCGCCGAGAGAAAATGCCAGGGGGCCGCCGCATTCTTCACTTCACTGTTTTGTTTTCCGCCATTTTCCCGTCACCCTAAACCACCGACGGCCTCCACGACGGCTCTCGCCCCCGGGGGCTCTGGCCTTGGGGAAGAACGGATCGGCTGAGGGGGAAGTAATTCTCTCAATTCCTCCAGCCACCCGCTGCTGCTGAGGAGAAACACTGTCTGCCCGAGGGGGAGGGAACGCTTAGGGACTAGACGCCACTTCCATTGTTCCCTTCGTCCTACACTACACGCTGGGTGGGAGCCTCTCCTCAACTCACGCTAACGACACTGAGCGCAGCGGACCCGAGTCCCTCTACTTTCTCCTCAGGAGTCTCCTTACCTGCAGCCGCTACCGCCAGTTGGCTTCTGACCGCGCTCCGGATTTCTGCGGGGGGCGGCAGCTGTGGATCCGTAAGCTCCTCACATTCGGGTTTCCGAGGTTCCGCAGCTCGAGCCAATCACAAGCTACTCTGCGTCTGGGAGGCGCGCCGCCTAGTCCTCCTTTATATAGCGGCTGACTTGCTGAGGTTGCATTACGTCACGCTCCCCTTGCTGCAGGGTAGGGGGCCGAGGGAGGAGCGCGCACGCGCGCGCGGTCGATCCAGAAGCCCGCGCTGGGTTTCTGCCCGGAGACCCCGCGGACTTGCAAGCCGGGGCTGTGCCACCGGCCGAGACCCAGTGCGCAAGCCTCGATCTTGGCGCGACCCTGAGGAGTTTCCGTGGGAAGATTTTCTATTTTCCAGGTTTCTCAAAGGAGAGGAAGAGGGGGAGGGGGAGAATTAATATCTGAATGGCCACTCACTGAACCTCTCATAGATGTTGGATACCGTTAAGAAAAAATCGGCCCTACCCTCGAGGATTTGACCAATTAGGCTGACCAGAGTGATAAGAGGTTTACCTCCCCAAATGAAACCCTTGTGTGTTTTGCAGTTTCCCTCCTTCATTTCTTTTATATTTCGTAATGGTAGACAATTCGATGAAGAAAGTAAAGTGAAGAAAAGCATAGAAGGGAAAGGTGGACAAAGGACCTAAATGAAGTGAATATTAAATATCTTGAATGTGTCACTTTCAGCTTGTGTCTGAACAAAATGGGAGAACAGTGAGAAATTCAGTGGTGAAAGGTGGGGAAAAGAGTGATGCGATGTGACTAAAAGGTTGCATTTGCAAAGGGCCTTATGTTCTGGAAATTTAGCTTTAGTACTATGAGCATTTGGAATGAATAGCAGAGTTTAAGGAGGGAAAGGGTATGATCCTTAAAAAAAAGAAAAAGAAAAAGTAACATTACCTTTGCCTAAATAATTTGAATATTTTACAAATAAAACGTTATTTTTCTCCATCAGCTAGATATTTTCTCCATGTCTCTATAACCTAATATACCACTAAAGGTTTTGAGAAAAGTAAGAGACACGGTGTGAAAGCCCTGGAACAGTATCTGGCTTATAGAAGACCGGGAGTCTGCAAACTGTCTACGTACAGAGCCAAGTAGTAAATATTTTAGGCTTTGAGGGCTATAGGGTCTCTGTCACAACTATTCAATCTGCAGCTGTAGCCCCAGTGCAGCCATAAACAGTATGTACACAAATGAGCATGGCTGTGCTCCGTAGAACTTTATTTATGGGCACTGACATTTGAATTTTGTCATTTTAAAGTGTCTTGAAAAATTATTTTTCTTTGAATGTTTAAAAATTATTTAAAAATGTAAAAAAATTCTTAGTCTCAGGCCATTAAAAATACAGGCAGCCGTCCAGATTTGGCCTGTGCACAATAGTTTGCTGACCCCTGTAGGTATTACTTGTTTACACTTTTATTTTCCCTCCTAGATGAAGAAAGGTATTTTTATGAGTATATTCCCATCCATGCTGTGTTTCTGCATTGGATACCCTGGCAAATACTATTTGAAAGGTCTTCTCCCAGTGACAATTCCAATAGGCGACATGGAAAAATCTGAGAAAGATGTGGGGTTTCTACATTAAAAACCTTTGTGAACAGTACATTGTGGTAGATAATTTTTAAAACCTGAAGATCATCCTTGCTCTTCTCTCTTTCTCCAAACACCTCTTCCATCAAATTGTCCTGAGACTTCTACTTCCTTAATATCTGTGTAATTCATCCAATTTTTTCCATTCCTAATATCATTACCCTATTTGGGTTCATATCCCTTCTTACCTGGATTACTGCAACACCTTCCTAACTTGTTCATCTGGTCCATTTGCCATCAAATCCTGAAATCAAAAATCACCAGATCAGAAAAATATCTCAAATAAAGCTTCCTGACTTCAATTTCATTTCAGTTGAGGTCCTCAGCAAATAGGTCTGTGCAATAGCCTCCTAACTCATTTCTCGGCTACAAGTCTCTCTTTACTCCACTTGATATCTTTTACTGTGTAGAGTCTACACCACCACAAAGATCACTTTGCATAACAAACCAAACAAAACTGATACCTCATTCCCCTGCTTAAACATTACTGTCAATTCCCACTGGAAGTCAAGGATGATATTCAGGCAAGGAATGAAGGAGACTTGTAAGACTCCCAGCTGGGCAACCATGTGGAAGACGATCCAACATACATCTTTTAGATATTTGGTCAATATTTATTTGAAGGGTAAATTAACTACTATGTTAAGGATGGCTGTTTGTGCTATTATTTTAATTAGTAAGTGTTGCTTTTATAGTCATGCTTCAGCGTTTTTAATGGCCTGAGACTAAGAATGTTTTTTACATTTTTAAATAGTTTTTAAACATTCAAAGAAAAATAATTTTTCAAGACACTTTAAAATGACAAAATTCAAATGTCAGTGCCCATAAATAAAGTTCTACGGAGCACAGCCATGCTCATTTGTGTACATACTGTTTATGGCTGCACTGGGGCTACAGCTGCAGATTGAATAGTTGTGACAGAGACCCTATAGCCCCAAGACCAATATTAGTTAGGTGCTATAAACTCTTTGTAGTTTGTAGCTTGCTTTGTTTTGTAGCTTGCTCACTTCACTCCCTCTACTTCCCTTGATAGTCTTGGCTAACTAATAGTGTTTTGCTATGGTACATTTAGAAACCACATGTTGCTGTCCCTCCTTCCTCATGTACTTCCGAAGTCACAGTTTGTCATCAGATATATTCCCTTTAACTTCAACCTGTTCTCTGAAAACTCTTAGACTTCTTGCTTTAACCAGCACCTGGCCATCTCCCAAGGAAATAATCTAAAATAAATTAACACAAGCATATTCAGAATCATCTGGAAGACTGCTTTGTAACTGAACACTGTCATACATTAGCAACACTCACATTTGTTTTTGTATTTACAAGCACATCAACACCAGAGAGTACCACTTTAATTATTTTAGGTTGATATGAAATGAAGGAGTCAGACTTTGTAAATTGTATGGTCTGGTCATATACCAGGTGTGCTGTACATAGTATAATTTCTTGGTAGTTGGAATAAAGTGGTGGGGCAAGTGAGTCATCCCATAGTATACAATAAGATAAGCTTTGCTCAATATGCTATTGTGGAGTCATATTCATGTTATGAAATGTAATTTACTTTCAGGAAAACAATATAATGCATAGCATTAATGCTGTTAATTTATTAGTTTTGTTGTTTATTGTTTTGGTTTTCTAATTGTATAAGCACGATAAGCCTATGATATTTATTTATACATAGCTCTACTGTTATTTATGTTTAAGTAACATTATAATAAAGATAGCTTAAATCAACATTGACTACAAATATTTTTCCTTTAGTCTATGATAAAAATACACAAAATGATGCACAAAAAGTTCTCTAAATACTATTCCACAGAAAAAGTATGAGGACTTACTGGGGGTAATAGCTAATTCCAGGTTTGAGATAGGAAATAAACAAGATGAAATTGTGTTATATTGTTGTGTCAATGAGCAAAACAACCATCAAAGACAGTGAGATCATGTCAAAAGTACACAAGAGCAAGAGGGGCTGGAAAAAGTTGCTGCTGAAGGCGGCCCAGCTTTAGGAAGACCAGCTTTAACTACATGTTGAAAATTTTACCCCATAAGACAAAAACCTAGGTCAGAGAGGGCTAATGGCAGACTCTGGGAGGGCTCACGCCAAGAGTACATCCCAGAAATTCTGCTGCCAATGTCCTTGTCCCCATGGTAAGCCACAGCCACCCCCCGCCTCTGCAGGAGACCCTCCAACACTAGCAGCCGTGTGGCTGACAAAGTCTTGGTGCTCCGGCCAGGTGTCAGGTCTGTGCCTCTGAGGTGGGAGAGCCGAGTTCAGGAAACTGGTCCACCAGAGACCTCCCTGCTCCACATAATATCAAATGGCGAAACTTTCCCAGAGATCTCCATCTCAACGCTAAGACCCAGCTCCACTCAGTGACCAGCAAGCTACAGTGCTGGACACCTTATGCCAAACAACTAGTAAGACAAGAACACAACCTCACTCATTAGCAAAGAGGCTGCCTAAAATCATAATAAGGTCACAGACACCCCAAAACATACCACCGGATGTGGTCCTGCCCACCAGAGAGACAAGATCCAACCTCATCTCCCAGAACACAGGCACTAGTCCCCTCCACCAGGAAGCCTACACAACCCACTGAACCAACCTTAGCCACTGGGGGCAGACATCAAAAACAACAGGAACTACGAACCTGCAACCTGCAAAAAGGAGACCCCAAACACAATAAGTTAAGCAAAATGAGAAGACAGAGAAAAACACAGCAGATGAAGGAGCAAGGTAAAAACACACCAGACCAAACAAATGAAGAGGAAATAGGCAGTCTATCTGAAAAAGAATTCAGAGTAATGATAGTAAAGATGATCCAAAATCTTGTGCATACAATGGAGAAAATACAAGAAACGTTTAACAAGGACCTAGAAGAATTAAAGAGCAAACAAACAATGATAAAGAACAAAATAAATGAAATTGAAAATTCTCTGGAAGGAATCAATAGCACAATAACTGAGGCAGAAGAATGGGTAAGTGACCTGGAAGATAAAATAGTGGAAATAACCACCACAGAGCAGAATAAAGAAAAAAGAATGAAAAGAATTGAGGATGGTCTCAGAGACTTCTGGGACAACATTAAGTGCATAAACATGAGAATTATAGGGATCCCAGCAGAAGAGAGAAAGAAAGGGACTGAGAAAATATTTGAAGGGATTATAGTTGAAAACTTCTCTAACATGGAAAAGGAAATAGTCAAGTCCAGGAAGCACAGAGACTCCCATACAGGATAAATCCAAGGAGAAACACACGAAGACACATATTAATCACACTATCAAAAATTAAATACAAAGAAAAATATTAAAAGCACCAAGGGAAGAACAACAAATAACATACAAGGGAACCCCATAAGGTTAACAGCTGATCTTTCATCAGAAACTCTGCAAGCCAGAAGGGAGTGGCAGAACATATTTAAAGGGATGAAAGGGAAAAATCTACAACCAAGACTCTTCTACCCAGAAAGGATCTCATTCAGATTCGACGGAGAAATCAAAACCTTTACAGACAAGCAAAAGCTAAGAGAATTCAGCACCAGCAAACCAGCTTTACAACAAATGCTAAAGGAACTTCTCTAGGCAGGAAACACAAGAGAAGGAAAAGACCTACAATAACAAACCCAAAACAATTTAGAAAATGTTAATAGGAACATACATATCGATAACTAATTTAAATGTAAGTGGATTAAATGCTCCAACCAAAAGACATAGACTGGCTGAATGGATACAAAAACAAGACCTGTATATATGCTGTCTAAAAGAGACCCACTTCAGACCTAGGGACACATACAGCATGAAATTGAGAGGATGGAAAAAGACACTCCATGCCAATGGAAATCAAAAGAAAACTGGAGTAGCAATTCTCATATCAGACAACATAGACTTTAAAATAAAGATTATTACAAGAAACAAAGAAGGACACTGCATAATGATCAAGGGATCAACCGAAGAAGAAGGTACAACAATTGTAAATGTTTATGCAGCCAACATAGGAGCACCTCAATACTTAATGCAAATGCTAACAGCCATAATAGGGGAAATCGACAGTAACACAATCAAGTAGGGAACTTTAACACTCCACTTTCACCAATGGACAGATCATCCAAAATGAAAATAAATAAGGAAACACAAGATTTAAATGACACATTCAACAAGATGAAATTAATTGATATTTATCAGACACTCCACCCAAAAACAAGAGAATAAACTTTCTTCTCAAGTGCCCATGGCACATTTTCCAGGATAGATCATATCTTGGGTCACAAATCAAGCCTTGGTAAATTTAAGAATATTGAAATCACATCAAGTATCTTTTCTGACCACAACACTGTGAGACTAGATATCAACTACAGGAAAAAAATATGTAAAAAATAAAAGTACATGGAGGCTAAACAGTACACTACTAAATAACCAAGAAGTCACTGAAGAAATGAAAGAGGAAATCAAAAAATACCTAGAAACAAATGACAATGAAAACACGACAACCCAAATCCTATGGGATGCAGCAAAAACAGTTCTAAGAGGGAAGTTTATAGCAATAAAATCCTTCCTCAAGACACAATAAGCATCTCAAATAAACAACCTAATCTTACACCTAAAGCAATTAGAGAAAGAAGAACAAAAAATCCCCAAAGTTAGCAGAAGGAAAGAAATAAAAAAATTCAGATCAGAAATAAAAGAAAAAGAAATGAAGGAAACAATAGCAAAGATCAATAAAACTAAAAGCTGGTTCTTTGAGATAAAAGAAATTGATAAGCCATTAGCCATACTCATCAAGAAAAAAAGGGAGAAACTCAAATCAATACAGTTAGGAGCGAAAAAGGAGAAGTAAAAACTGACACTTCAGAAATACAAAGGATCATGAGAGATTACTACAAGCAACTACATGCCAGTAAAATGGACAACCTGGAAGGAATGGACAAATTCTTAGAAATGCACAACCTTCCGAGACTAACCAGGAAGAAAGAGAAAATATAAACACACTAATCACAAGTACTGAAATTGGGACTGTGATTAAAAATCTTCCAAAAAACAAAAGCCCAGGGCGAGATGGCTTCACAGGAGAATTCTATTAAATATTTAGAGAAGAGCTAACACCTATCCTTCTCAAACTCTTCCAAAATATAGCAGAGGGAGGAACACTCCCAAACTCATTCTACGAGGCCACCATCACCCTGATACCAAAACAAGGTAAAGATGTCACAAAGAAAGAATACTAAAGGCCAATATCACTGAGGAACACAGATGAAAAACTCCTCACAAAATACTAGCAAACAGAATCCAGCATCACATTAAAAGGATCATACACCATGATCAAGTGTGGCTTATCCCAGGAATGCAAGGATTCTTCAATATACACAAATCAATCAATGTGATACACCATATTAACAAATTGAAGGATAAAAACCATATGATCATCTCAATAGATGTAGAAAAAACTTCCAACAAACTTCAACATCATTTATGATAAAAAATCCTGAAGAAAGTAAGCATAGAGAGAACTTACCTCAACCTAATAAAGGCCATATATGACAAACCCACAGCCAACATCATTCTCAATGTTTAAAAACTGAAACCATTTCCCCTAAGATCAGGGACAAGACAAGGTTGTCCATTCTCACCACTATTATTCAACATAGTTTTGGAAGTTTTAGCCACAGAAATCAGAGAAGAAAAAGAAATAAAAGGAATCCAAATCGGAAAAGAAGTAAAGCTGTCACTGTTTACAGATGACATGATACTGTACATAGAGAATCCTAAAGATTCTACCAGAAACCTACTAGAGCTAATCAATGAATTTGGTAAAGTAGCAGGATACAAAATTAATGCACAGAAATCTCTGGCATTCCTATACACTAATGATGAAAAATCTGAAAGTGAAATTAAGAAAATACTCCTATTTACCATTGTAAGAAAAAAAAATATCTACGAATAAACCTACCTAAGGAGATAAAACACCTGTGTGCAGAAAATTATAAGACACTGATGAAAGAAATTAAAGATGATCCAAATAGATGGAGAGATGTACCATATTCTTGGATGGGAAGAATCAACATTTTGTAAATGACTATACTACCCAAAGCAATCTACATATTCAAGGTAATCCCTAGCAAACTACCAATGGCATTTTCCACAGAACTAGAACAAAAAAATTCATAATTTGTATGGAAACACAAAATACCCCGAATAGCCAAAGCAATACTGAGAAAGAAAAATGGAGCTGGAGGAATCAGGCTCCTGGTCTTCAGATTATACTACAAGGTACAGTCATCAAGACAGTATGGTACTGGCACAAAAACAGAAATATAGATCAGTGGAACAGGATAGAAAGCCTGGAGATAAACTCACGCACATATGGCCACCTTGTTTTTGATAAAGGGGGCAAGAATATACACTGGAGAAAAGACAGCCTCTTCAATAAGTGGTGCTGGGAAAACTGGACAGTTACGCGTAAAAGAGTGAAATTAGAACACTCCCTAATAACATATATAAAAATAAACTCAAAATGGATTAAATACCTAAATGTAAGGCCAGACACTATCAAACTCTTAGCGAAAAACATAGGCTGAACACTCTATGACATACATCACAGCAAGATCTTTTTTGTCCCACCTCCTAGAGAAATGGGAATAAAAACAAAAATAAACTAATGGGACTTACTGAAACTTAAAAGCTTTTGCACAGCAGAGGAAAGCGTAAAGAAGACGAAAAGACAACCCTCAGAATGGGAGAAAATATTTTCAAATGAAGCAACTGACAAAGATTAATCTCCAAAACTTACAAGCAGCTCATGCAGCACAATATCAAGAAAAGAGAAAACCCAATACAAAAATGGGCAGAAGACCTAAATAGACATTTCTCCAAAGAAGATATACAGATTGCCAACAAACACATGAAAAGATGCTCAACGTCACTAATCATCTGAGAAATGCAAATCAAAATTACAATGAGTGTTCACCTTACACCGGTCAGAATGGCCATCATAAAAATTTCTTCAAACAATAAATGCTGGAGAGGGTGTGGAGAAAAGGGAACCCTTTTGCACTTTTGGTGGGAATGTAAATTGATACAGCCACTATGGAAAACAGTATGAAGGTTCCTTAAAAAACTAAAAATAGAGCTACCATACAACCCAGCAATCCCACTACTGGGCATATACCAGAGAGAAACATAATTCAAGAAGAGTCATGTACCACAATGTTCATTGCAGCTCTATTTACAATAGCCAGGACATGGAAGCAACCTAAGTGTCCATCGACAGATGAATGGATAAAGAGAATGTGGCACGTGTATACAATGGAATATTACTCAGCCATAAAAAGAAACAAAATTGATTTATTTGTAGTGAGGTGGATGGACCTAGAGTCTGTCATACAGAGTGAAGTATGTCAGAAAGAGAAAAACAAATACTGTATGCTAACACATATATATGGAATCTAAAAAAAATTTTTTTTTCTGAAGAACCTAGGCGCAGGACAGGAATAAAGACGCAGAGATGGAGAATGGACTTGTGGACACGGGGAGGGGGAAGGATAAGCTGGGAAGAAGTGAGAGAGTGGCATGGACATATATACACTATTAAATGTAAAATAGATAGCTAGTGGGAAGCAGCCACATAGCAAAGGGTGATCAGCTCTTTGCTTTGTGACCACCAAGAGGGGTGGGATAGGGAAGGTGGGAGGCAGGTGCAAGAGGGAGGTGATATAGGGATATATGTACACATATAGCTGATTCACTTTGTTATAAAGCAGAAACTAACACACCATTGTTAAACAATTATACTCCAATAAAGATGTTAAAAAAATATACAGGAGCATCAAAAAATAATAGTAACTGCATGATTATTAAGTGATTGAAACACATTGAATATGTAAAAAAATCATGAGTTTATTAAGGATACTGGAAGAGAAATAGAGGTCACCCCCCTATGCCCACCAAAGATAAACCTCATTGGATACCATTTGAAATAAAGAAAACATCAACTCCTTTCTCTGACAATTAACAATTAAAAGAAAATAACTCAGTATTTTATTCTGCTTTTCCTGTACACACTATTTTATTACAACCAAATAAATCTAGGTTGATGAGGGAAAGTTCTTTTTTCACAAGAAATATAGTAACTATGGAATAAACATAGAAATAAATATAGAAATTCATCATTTTACAACCTTTAATGAAGTAACAGATCCAGGCAGTAATCATCAGTGGGTGAAACATTAGATGAAGTGCTGATGGAAAACTTTATAAAGGAGTTCAGGCTGTCATAACCTGGACCCTCTAATCAGTTTCTCCCCATCCTTGCCGGCAGTTGGTATTATCACTATTTTTTATTTCAACTGGTCTATTATATGTGTAGTGATACCTCATTGTGGTGTTAATTTGCCTTTGTGTGGTAGCTAATATTGTTAAACATCTTTCGTATGCTCATTTGTCATAATCTCTTCAGTGAAGTGTCTTTTCAAGTTTTTTGCCCATCTTTTAATGTGATTGTTTCCTTATTGCTGAGTTTCATAGTTTTAAATATATATATTGTGAAAACAAGTCCTTTATAAGGTTTGTGATTTGCAGATATTTTCTCTCCATTGTCACCTGGTCTTTTTGTTTTCTCAAAGTGTCTTTGGCAGAGCAAAAGTTCTTAAGTTTGATGAAGTCCAATTTATCAACTTTTTCTTGTATAGATTGCACTTTGGTGTGAATTCTAAGAATTCTTTTCCAGTTTCAGCTCACAACCATGTTCTCCTATGTGTTTTCCCAGAAGTTTTATTGTTTGGGCCTTACATTTATATCTATGATCTATTTTGGGTTAGTTTTTGCATAAAGTGTGAGATTTAAGTTGTGGTTCATTTTTACATATATCGATGAGTAAAGAGTCCAACAACATTTGTTAAAAAGTCTATCCTTTCTCCAAAGAAATTATACACATTTGTAAATAATCAAATGGCCATATTTATGTAGGTATATATCTGTCTTATTTATTAGGTTCCATAGATCTGTGTATATCTAACCCTTCACAACACAGACCTGATTACTTTAGCTTTTTTAGTATGTCCTAAAGTTGGGTAGTGTAATTTTTCCAACTTTTTCTTTTTCAAAATGGTATTAACTATTCTCCTTTATTTTAATATCACCATGTCTATATCTATAAAAAAACCTGCTGGGATTTTGATTGATATTTGTGAATCTGTAGATCTCTGAGGAAAATAGACATCTTTACTTTGTCAATTCTTCTAATTCATATAACACAGTATGTTTGTTTCTTTAGATCTTCTTGGGTTATTTCATTAGCATTTTGTATTTTTCAGAATTCAGCTTCTGTACATGTTTTGTTAGATACACACTTAAATATTTCATTTTGGGGTAACTGTTGCTTCTTTTTTAAATTTGGTTTCCAATTGTTAGTTGTGTTTAGCTTTAAGCACTTTGATTATAATGTGACTGGGCTTGGATTTCTTTGGGTTTGTCCTGTTTGGAGTCCACTCAGCTTTGGGACATTTTCAGCCATTATTTCTTTGAATACTCTTTCAGCACCATCAACTTTTTCTAGTCCTTTGAGACTTGGATTATATAAAGTTTAGACACTTTGTTGTTATCCCACAGGTCCCTAAGGCTTTGTTCATTTCTTTCAATCTTTTTTCTTTTTGTTGTTAAGACTGGATAATTTCTACTGGTCTAACATCAAGTTCACTGATTCCTTCCCCTGTCATCTCTATTCTGCTATTGAATCCAGAAACTGAGTTTTTCGTGGGTTTGTAATTGTTTTGGTTATTGTGTTCTTCAGTTCTAAAATTTCCATTTGATTCTCCTTTGTATATTCTATTTCTTTGATGATACTTTATTTTAATATTGGATTCAGGAGTGTTATGATTGCTTATTTGAACATTTTTGTCAAAGACACTTTCAAGTCCTTGTTAGATAATTCCAACATCTTCTTCATCTCATCATTAGCACATGTTGATTGTCTTTTCCCAGGTACATTGAGATTTTCATGGATCTTCATATGCTGAATAATTTGGTTTGTGTCCTGTATATTTTGAGTAATGCATTGAGACTCTGGGTCTTGTTTATATCCTATGGAGTATGTTGACATTTTTGTTTTAACAAAGACTTGTTTTGGTTAGGTCAATGAAGAATGAAGAAAATGAGAGAGAGAAAAAAACAAATGGTGTTTTACCTTACTCTCTTTGAGCTTTAAGAATTCTCTTTTTCTCTCTCAAGCTAGAGCTAGTGGATTTCTCATGGCTCTCTATCTCTGCACTCCCAGTTCTCACTTTTGGGTTTCAAGTTATATCAACTTCAGGCCAGGGAATACTGGACGGGGTAAAAAAGGGTAAACTTAATCACTGGTTCACTGGTACTTTGATTTCTGATTTTCTTCCCTGATCCTCTTGTTGTTGTTTACTTTTCAGAGCTCTCAAACAGCTTTCTGTGCAGTCTGTCCACGTTTTATATTTTAATTCAGTAGGAGATAAAGGGAAGCATGTGTTTACTCCATCTTACCTGGGAGAAGAAGCTTGAAAGTAAACTTTTCAATTGTTTGAAATTTATTCAAAAATAATTTTAAAAAATTTTACCAAAAATGCAAGGAATGATCAACTGTATCAATATCAAATGCTCTTGACAGACACTTGGAGTATGATAACAGCTAATATTTGATGATTGGATTGAGCAATATGAAAGTTATTGGTGATCTCAACCAAACGTCTTTTGGAGAGTGGTGAGAACAAAAGCCTAGTTAGAATGGGTTCAAGAGAGAATTAGATAAGAAAAAGTAAATATAATGACTAAGGACAACTCTTGGATTACTAAGTTAAGGCTTTATCAACCTGAGGCATAGAGGCTTAGTATTAGTCATTCATTCAGTCAAGCAGTTATTCACGCATTCATTCACCTATTTATTCAGTAAAGATTTAGTACCAGGCACTTCTAGACACTGGCAATAGAGATATGAACAAGAAAGTCTCTGCCTTCATGGAGCTTACATGCTCCTAAAGATCTAATATTTAAGCCAAAGAAGGAGTGAACTCATATGAACCACTTACCATTTTAGAGACTAAGGACAAAATTTTAAAACTCTGTGCCTCATTTGTAAACTGCGGATTTAAACAGTACTTTACCTCATAGGGTTGTGAGAATTGATGTGAGAACTGAAAGAGGGAATCCTTATAAATGCAGTCCAATGCTTGGTACACAGTAAAAGCTCAATAAATATTACTGTTTTTATTAATCTTGTTATCATCTTTACTAACAGAACAATTTGAATATGTCCCTTTCCTACATTCTCTGGGAATCTGAAATGATTTATTCAAGGCTAAATATCTGTGAGTGGCCATATACTTGCTTAAGCTTTGTCTTTGTGCTTTAGAATAGTCCAGTGGTATTCTGGTAAACAGTCTGAGGGAAGATGGGAACCTTGAATTATAGTATTTCTTGATTTCCATGGTGTAAATACTCCCACCATGGGTAATTTTAAACTACTAATGTGACATTACTGAATGTGGCCTTGAAAGAGATGTACTAAAAATGGCTTCAGTGAGTCAATACATACAGCTCTAGCACACCATTGAAATACTCCTGTTATTTCCTGAATTCCTATATAGGAATCCATCTCACTTCAAACCAGGTAAAACTTAGGCAACTTGTGACCACTGAATTACTATTTTCCATAACGTTACCACCACTTTGGAAAACACTTTGGCAGTATCTACTAAAGCTGAACATATGCATACCCTGATACCTAATAATTCCCCTCCTAGGTATATACCTATCAAAAGTGCATACATAAGCACAACAATAACAACAAAAATATGTCCAAGAACATTTATAGCAGCATTATTCGAAATAGTCAAAAACTGGAAACAAACCAAATGTCATCAAGTCATTCATTCATTCATTCATTCATATTCTTTGAGTGCCTAATATGTGCCAGGCCCTTATCTAGTGTGTCTTTGCCTTTTGGAGCTTACATTCTAGCTGAGGGATACAGATAGTAAACAAAATAAACTAACAAGCAAATATATACAAATTGTGAAAGCTGCTATGAAGGAAAAGGAGTGAGTATTCAGGTAAATAAAGCCTCTCTGAGAAAGTGGTATTTAGGCTGAGACTTCAAGTTTGAGAACATTTTAGTCAGAAGAAGAGTTGGAGAAAGAGCAACACCCAGAGAGAACTGCATATGTGAAGACCTTGAGACCAGAAAAATCTTTATGCACTTAAGAAATTGAAAGAAGGCCAATGTGGCTGGATCATGGTAGGTGAGGGGGAGAGTAATGCAAGATGAAGTTGAAAGCATGCAGATCTCAGATCATTCAGGGCCCTGTAATGAGTTTGTATTTTATTTTATTCACAATGAGAAGTCATTGAAAGATCCTACTGATTCAACTTTCTAAGTATTTTTTATATTCCTCATCCATATTCCATGTTGTCATCATCCCTCACCTGGGTTACTGCAATAATTTCCTAACACATCTGCCCCCTTCCTTTAGTTTATCCTTTTCATGTCCATAAAAGAGATCTTTTAAAAATGCAAATCTAATCACTCTGCTATCCTATTTAAATCTTTCAATGATTCCCATGTATTCTACAAGATGAAGTTCAACTCCTTAACCAGGCCTATAAAACTTAGTGCAAGACCACATCATGACTTTCATGAGCCGTAGGCACTTCTGCCTTCCTCTGTAAGAATATACTAAAAATTACTTTTTTTGACTGAGTTGTTATAAAGACTAATATAATTCAGGCTGGATTCATTATTGTATGTTCATTATTATTCCTCTTTTTCTTCTGATTTTAAAATAAGGTTAAAACATTTTCACGACTTTTATAGGTATCATGGGCCCTAGGCATGGTGCCTATTTTACTTAATGAGTATGTCACCCCTGTTAGTGTGATATAGCTCCATCATAACTCTCTATATTCATTCATTGATTAATTCAAACAAATATTTTTTGAGTACCTACTGTATGCCAGACACTGTTCTAGGTACTGGGAGTACATCAGTGAACAAAAAAGACAAAAAGCCATGACTTCATATTGCTTTCATTCTATTGCGGAGGGAGAGGGGCAATAGGTAAAAAAATGACTAAATAAAATGAGTAGTGTGATAGGCAGTGATGAAACAGGGAACAAGGATGATGGTTTCGGGAATGGTTTGCAATTTAAAATAGGATATTCAGGGGAAACCTTACTGAGAATATATTATTTATGCAAACACCTGAAAGAGATGAGTGAGTGATCTAGGTGGCTATCTGGGATAAAAACATTCCAAGTGATGGAACAGCAAATGTAAATGTCCTGAGACAGAGAGTTGGCTAGTGTATCACTGAATAACTAGGAAGCCAGTGTGGTTGGAGTAAGAGAGAGAAAAATGGATCAGATCATGGGCCTTTTATCATTATAATTTTGACTTTTTCTCTGGGGGAAATGGGAACCTAATGAAGGGTTTTGACTGTGGAAGTGACATGATTTAATATATGGTTTATCATCCTGGCTGCTGTGTTGGGAGTAGACTATAGCAATGCAAAGGATGAAGCAAGGAAACCATTTAGGAAGGAATTACAATAATCCAGATGAGAGATAATGATGGCTTTGACCATGGTGACAGCTGTGGGTGGTGAGAAATGGTCAAATTCTAGATATATTTTTAAAGTAAACCTAATATGTTTCACTGATAGGTTGGGTATGGGGCTAAGAGAAAGAGAGAAGTCAAGGATGACTGCAAAATTTTCAGCCTGAATAACTGAAAGGATGGAGTTGCTACCAAGTGAAGTGGAGACACTGATAGAAGGGAAGAATGCTTTTAGGGAGTCCAGTTGTAGACTGGTTAAGTTTGTGATGCCCGTTAAATATCCAAATGTAGTGTGGATTTTAGGGGAAAAGTCCAGGACAGAAATATAAAATTTAGAGATGATCAAGAAAGAGTATAGATACAAAAGAGAAGGAATGAAATCTAGAGAAATGAATTGTTTAGAAATCAGAAAAGTGAGAATGAATCAGCAAAGGAGACTGAGAAGAAGAAAGAGGAGCAAGGAAGAAGAAAACCAGTAGAGTATGTTGTTTTGGCTGCCAGGTGAAGAAACTGTTTTGAGAAGGGAGTGATAAACTGCATCAAATGCTACTGAGAGTTCAAGTAAGGTGGGGACTGAGAATTGACCACTGGATTTAACAACATTGGGATTATTAGTGGCTTTCACAAGAGAAGTTCCAGTGGTGTGGTAGGAGCAAAAGCCTGGTTAGAATGGACTCCAGAGAGAATAGGATAGGAGGAGTTGGAAACTATGAATGTAGAAAACTCTTTTGAGGGGTTTTACTCTAAATGCGGCAGAAAAATGTGGCAATAGCTGGAGGGGTATACAGGGTGCCTAAAGAGGACTTTTTTCTTTAAAGTAAGAAATTATAGCATGTTTATATGCTGATTGGGGCTGATCCAGTAGGGAGGGGAAATTAATAACGCAGGTGAGATAAAGGAGAATTACTGGAATGACATCTTTGAATAGCTGAGAGGGATGGGCCCTTTGTACACTTTGAATAGTGTACAAATGAAGTGGTCTGCCTTACCATGAGGTGTGGATAATGGCAAGAGGGAAGCAAAATATGTGTGTACTGTTGCCGGTAAGTCAGCAGGAAGTTCTCTTCTGATTGCTTGTGGAAAATCTCTCTTTTAAAATATTCTTCATTTTGGAAAAGTTCAAACATATACTGAAGTAAAGAGAATGGGATAATGAACCTCTTGTTGTCATCACCCAGATTTAGCAATTATCTCTTCATCACCTATCTTGCTTTTCCTGTTGGCCCACCTATACTCTCTCCATTCCCCAGATTACTTTGAAGGAAATCCCATATGGCATATTATTACCATAAATGTTTCCATAATAAGTACCATAAGGACCTTAAATATTTATGATTTATGAACAATAAATATTTCATTATATGTCTCTAAAAGACAGTTCTTTTAAAAATTTAACCACATTACCACAATTAAAAGATTTATGATAATTCCTTAGTAGCATTAAGTATCCATTCAGTGGTCAAAATACCCCAATTGACCTTTAGCAATGTTTTCTTGAAACAGGATCCAAACAAGGTCCATGAAATGCAATTGGCCAATGTGTGTCTTAAGTCCCTTTTAATCTATAGATTCTCTTTCCATCTATTTTCCTTAATTTGCTTGTTGAAAAACTGAATTATTTGTCTTACAGAATCTCCCACAGTCTAGATTTTTCTTTTTGCGTCCTCATGGTGACTTTTAACATGTCTTTCTGTTCTCTGTAATTTGCATTCTAGAGGCTTAATGAGATATGGGTTCAAGTTTTTGCAAGAATATTTCATAGATGACATTGTATACTACCATCAGGAGGCACATAATGTCCAGATGTCTCTCTTGTTAAGATGGTAGCAGCAATTGATGATTTTTGCTTAGATCTATGAATTCATTAGGGGTTGCTGGAATTAGCTGGAATATTTCTAAAATAAGAAACTTCCCCTCATTCCTGATAAGGTTACACTAGTATACAGTTGGAAGTTTTATTTTGATTGATTCAATTTTCTCAGTTAAATAGGAAGGAATGTCATCAACTAGAGCGAGGAGAGAGAGGAGATACTGGAGATTTGATGAGGAGAAGGTATTAGTTAGACATCTAGGAGAGTGGGAACACGATTGGACTAAGGAAATTTAATATGATTGCCAGGTAATACTAAGAGCACAGATGAGGTTCATGATCAAGAATTTGACATGAGACCAGTAAGTGTAGTTGTGCGCTTTTCTCAAGAAAACTTCAGCTGCATGGGTGCAGGTAAAAGTAGGTAAAGAACTGGATTTAACCAGGATTGGGTTTTGGAAGATCAGTACAAGCAAGAAAAAGACAAGAATATTGAGGATATGTGCAAGGGAATGATTGTAATGATGAACCATGGAATTTGAATTAGGTAAAGGGGGAAGTGAGGGCATGAGAATGATGAGGAACAGCGAAAAGTGGATAGGGTCAAAGGAGTGCATATCCTATAATGGCTGAATAATTAAAGAAGTCAAGAAGCTAAAAAAAAAAAGAGTGTGCTACAGGGATAGGTGGTTTTGATCAGATAATGTAAGACTAAAAATTGAGTTATGAAGAGAGCAATGAATGACTAAGCCTAGGGAAAGACTACGGGAGTAAGTGGCTGAGGTGGAGTGAGGGACAAGATCACTGGAAGAGAGGAGATCAAGGGAAAAGAGGCCAAAGGATTGGAAAATTCATTAATATAGATATTGACATTATTAAGTATAATGACGGCTAGTGGGCCAGAAGCTAAACTCCTCAAGGGATGAGTGTTATAACTCAATAAGGAAGGGTAGTAAAATATAAACTCCATATGGGCAGGGATTTTTCTCTATATTTTTTATCACTGTATCCTCAGGTCTTAGGATAATACCTGGCATATAGTAAGGTGCTCAATAAGTTATTATATGAATTAATAAGTGAATGAATGAATGACTTGAAATTCAAAGCTGAAGAGTGTTTAGGTAAGAGAGAGAGAGTAAATGAGTTGTAAGTAGAACATTTAACCCACCTCTAGGACCATTGATTTGAGGGGTATGGGAAAGGAAACAGCTGCCACTTGATAGGACTTCAGGGGAAGCAATGTCTTCATGGGAGAGCCAGAGTTCCTAGATCAAGAAGGCGAAAGGAATGTTCAGAAAAGAGGTTGAGGATATAGGAAATTTTTCTGGTGAAGGATTGTAAGTTCCAGTAGACATTGTAGAAGAAATTCAGGAGGGTGCGAGGGGTGGGGGAAAAGGACCAAAAGAGAATTTGTGACGTTGTATGCAGATTAGGGATTTGGGATTTCTGGACTTCTCTTGGTGACTGAAGTAAGCTGAGATAAAGGGTGAAATGAGATGATTCTAATGATTTCAAAGCAGATAATGGTTGTGAGGCTGTGAGTGTTGGGGGTGAGGGAGAGAGAGATGGGGATCTCTGCAATACAGAGAGATATGAGGCCAATTCTTAATTTATGTAATGAAAAGGTGGAGACCAGGGAAGGAGGTATGTCTTTCTCCTAACTCTTGGAGAACAAGGAATGCTAGGGTTCTCTTTCAAACTTTATGTATCATAGTGTTGAATTCCAGGGATTCCTTTTGACTACTACCAAAGGTGAACATTTCAGGAAAAGTGATATCTCATGCATAAGCTCTTTATGCTTCAGCCATACTTCACTTACTTGCAGCTCACTCAGTCTGGCATGCTGTCTCAGGTTTCTTTGCCTTCTAGTCTCTCTTCCTGGAGTATCCCCTATATACATTCCCCATCTACCTGGAGTGCTCCTACTCATTTTTCAAGACTCAGTTTAGGCATCTATTTCAATACAAAGTCTTCCCTTTTCCTCACATCCAAGGCAGATTTAAGCACTTCCTCCTGTTGTATTCCTTAGCACTCTATAAATATACCATCATGACATTAACTTTTTTATTAGGATAGTGTAGATTCACATGTAGTTGTAAGACATAACACATAAATAATCAATATACCCTTTACCCAGTGTTCCCCAATGGTAACATCTTGCAAAACTATAGTACAATATAGCAACCAGGACACTAACATTAGTAGAGTTCATCGGTCTTATTCAGATTTCCCCAGTTTTATTTGTATTCATGTGTGTGTGTGTATGTGAATTTAATTCTATGCACTGTTATCATATGTGTAGGTTCCTGTATCCACCACCACAATCAAGGTACAGAATAATTCCTTCACCACAAGGATCCCTCTTGTTGCTCTTTTCTAATCACAGCAAACTCTATTCTACCTCCTGCAACCCAACCCCTGACAACCATGAACATTCTCTCTATTTCTAAAATGTAGTCATTTCAAAAATGTTATAAAAATGGAATCATATAGTTTAGAAAATTTTGGGATTCACATTTTTCACACATAATTCTTTGGAGATTCATCCAGGTTGTTGCATGTATCAGTAGCTCATTCTTTTTATTGCTGAACAGTAGTACATCATATGGATGTATCATGGTTTATCCATTCACCAGTTGAAGGACATTCAGCTTCCCACCCCCCCCCCCCCAGTTTTGGCTACTACAAATAAAGCTTCTATTCATATATATGTTTTGTGTGAACGTAAGTTTTCCTTTCTCTTGGATAAATACTCATGAGTGGAATTGCTAGATGTAGTGGAAGGACCAGGGAAGTCCATCTCCTCTTATCAGGAAGGCAAAAACTTTCCCAGAACCCTATCCCCATCATACTCCCCCTTCAATTTCATTGGCCAGAAATAGCCGCAAGGGATGCTGGAAAAAACAGGGACAAACTTAGATGACCCAAACAAAACTGGGATTCTGTTAGCAAAGATGAAGAGGATATTGGTTATAAAATTTAAATGCCTGCTAAAAAGTCAATGTTTGAGAACAAAAGAAACTGAATAGGAGAACGTGTATCATAGTAGTTATAGTGGGCTAAATGGTGACTCTCCCAAAACTATATCCCTAACCCCTGGAACCTGTGAACATTACTTAAATGTCAAAATATGCGATTAAGTTAAGGATCTTGCTTGTCTGTTAAGAGACAGAAGAGGAGACAGAGACATACACAGAGGAGAAGGTAATGTGAATACTGAGGTGGAGATTGGCATGATGTGGTCACAAGCCAACAAAGCCATCAGAAGCTGGAATGGATACTTCCCTAGAACTTCTGGTGGGAGAGCAACAGTGCTGACACTTTGAATTCAGGGTTTTATATTCCATATCTGTGAGAGAATAAATACCTACTGTTTTAAGTTGCCCAATTTGTGGTAATTTGTTATAGCAGCCACAAGAAATTAATACAGTAGTTAAGAGCACTGACATTAGAGTTACATCTGAGTTCAAAGCCTTCCTTAGCTACTTAGGATTATGACATTGGAGAAGTGACTTAAATTTTCTATGTTTAAGTTTCCCCATTAATGAAGTGGTGACATAACATAAAAACATTGAGCACTGTGGCTGGCACACAGTAAGCACTTATTAGCTTTTAGCCATTAGTGTTATTCAGAGAGGTGAACCTACAGAGGAAAGCAAGAAAAACACTCACATTAATATATAATCCACCAATCTCAAACTCTGTCTCTCTCTCTTCCAGTGTTATCATTTCCATAAAGAATGCTTCAGGGTTTTCAAGATGGCAGAGGAGTAGGAGGGCATGGAGTTCATCTCTCTCCACAAATGCATCAATAATATATCTACAGATGGAACAATTCTCACAGAACACCAGCTGAACACTAGCAGAAGACCTTGGACACCGGAAAGGACAATAAAGATCCCCACATAACAGGGTAGGATGAAAGAAAGAAGGGAGAAAGAAGAAGAGAGGAAGCAGGATGGAACTTGCAGACCTCGAGGGGAGCTGAAGCAGAGGAGAGGTTCCCGCATTCACGGAAACCCCATCACCAAGAGGGAAATCAGTTGGGACAGAAGGGAAGCATCTGAGGCTGTCAGAGGAGGGTGAAATTGCCTGTCTGTGGCAGACTGGACAGAGTGAGAACTACATAGACAGCCCGTACCACGGCTCTGTGTGCCTCAGACTGGGACATGTATCCACTGGTGTGCATGTCCACTGCTGGCTGAGAGCTGTAGTGTGGGAATTGGAGAGCAAACCTGGGGGGAGAACTTCTGTTGGCTGCGAGGAGACAGACTGAAGGGATAGGGGGGAGGAAATCTGCAACAAGGAATGCTTGTGGAGGAAACCCGGTCTGCCATGGAAGCAAGGTGCCACTGTTGAGTGACGCACAGGGTGTGGAGCCATCATTGTGGCCTCTCTCTCAACACGTGCTGACCCCTGCCCCCCAAGGCACCAGGAAAGGGCCCCACCAAGGCTGGCCCTTGCACACCTGCCACCAGGCACCAGAAAAGACTCCCACTAGGGCTGGATCACTCATGCCCATGGCCGCTGGCTTACCCATGCACCTGTCACCCCTGGGCCTCCTGCGACCCAGGCAGCAGCGCCACCTCCATGACCTGTCCTCAATGGGGCAGACCTGAGTGCTCTAGGGCAAGCTTGGGAGCAGACTCCTGTGGGTGGCCCACATGCAGAGGTGGGGTTAAAACTACAGCTGAGCCCCAGTGGCGGGGTGACTAAGGAAGAGTAATGAAAATCTTCCCCTCAGCTGCACAAGCCACATTAAATGCCTGCAATCTGCTTGATAGACACTGCATCTATGGAATATCTGAATGGAAGAGTGTTCCCACAAAAGAAGCCAGTCTAGCTCCGACAGCTGTGGATTTTGGGGGAAAGCACACATAAGAGTTGGGCCTGATCAGAGTCTGAGCTGTCCCCACAGGGCCCACAGTAGATCCAGAGACCCACCTAGAGGCACTGGAGGGCCTCCGGGGGAGGCAGAGGTGGGCTGTGGCTCACAACAGCGGCAAGGACAGTAACAGCTGAGACTCCAGGGAAATACTATTATTACTATTATTTTTATTATGTTTTGATTCATTCAGCTGTTGGCATTGTTTTGTTTTCTTAAATTATTTTTATTTTTTATTTTTATTTAGTTTTCTGGGTTTTTTTTTGGTTTGTTCGCTTTTTTCTTTTTGTTTTCTCTTTTAAATTAAATTCTTTTTTAATATATTGTTATTGTTTTATATTTCTATTTTTACTTTGCTTTTTCATTCTGCTTTTTTCCTTTTTCTTTTCTTTGTTCTGTTTTGTTTTTATCTTTTATTAAATCATTTTTATGTGTTTGTTTTGTTTTCTTTGCTTTATTCTTCAGTTTGCATTCCACTTTAGTTTTGTGGTTTCCTTTGTGTTTTTGTTAGTTTTGTTTTTAACTGTTTGATTTCATTTTGGGTTCTTTTGTTTGTCTGGTTGTTCTCTTGTTTTTTGTTTACTTTGTTTTTGTTTCTTTTTTTGGTGTTTGTGTGTGTTTCTTTGCTTTTTTGTTTGGCTTTGCTTTTACCATTTGTCTGTGGTTTTGTTTGTCTTTTTTTTTATTGCTGTTTGTTTGCTTCTGTCTTTGCTATTTATCTTTAATTTTGTTTCTCTGTTTGTTTTCATTTGTTTTCTCCATCCCAATATTTTTCCGTTTATTGCCATGATGTGTGGCTTGCAGGGTCTTGGTTCCCCAGCCTGGGGTTGAGCCTGAGCTTCTGGGGTGGGGTTGCAAAGTCCAGGACGCTGGACCATCAGATAATTTCTGGCCCCAGGGAACATTAATCAGACAGAGTTCTCCCAGAGGTCTCCATCTCCAATCCAAGACCTGGCTCCACCCAACTGCCTGCAGTTCCAGTACTGGACACCTCATGACAAACAACAAGCAAGACAGGAACACAAAACCACCCAACAGACAGGCTGCCTAAAGTTGTACCAAGCTCACAGACACCCCAAAACACACCACCAGACATGACCCTACCCATCAGAGGGACAAGATCCAGCTCCACCCACCAGAGTTCAGGCAACAGTCCCTCCCACCAGGAAGCCTACACAAGCCAGTGGACCAACCTCACCCACTGGGGGCAGACACCAGAAGCGAGAGGAGTTATGACCCTACAGCCTGTGGAAAGGAGAGCTTGAACACAGCAAGTTAGAGAAAATTAGAAGACGGAGAAATATGTTGCAGATGAAGGAGCAAGGTAAAAACCCACAAAACCAAATAAATGAAAAGGAAATAGGCAATCTACCTGAAAAAGAATTCAGAATAATTATAGTAAAGGTGATGCCAAATCTCTGAAATAGAATGGAGGCACAGATTGAGAAAATACAAGAAATGTTTAACAAGAACCTAGAAGAACTAAAAAACAAATGAAGAGTGATGAACAACACAATAACTGAAATTAAAAACACACTAGAAGGAATCAAAAGCAGAATAACTGAGGCAGAAGAATGGATAAGCCACCTGGAAAATAGAATGGTGGAAATAACTGCCATGGAGCAGAATAAAGAAAAATGAATGAAAAGAAATGAGGACAGTCTCAGAGACCTCTAAGACAATATTAAATGCACCAACATTCAAATTATAGGGGTCCCAGAAGAAGAAAAGGGCCTGAGAAAATATTTCAAGAGATGAGAGTAGACTACTTCCCTAACATGGGAAAATAATAGTCAATCAAGTCCAGGAAGGGCAGAGAGTCCCATACCAGATAAACCCAAGAAGAAACATGCCAAGACATATATTAATCAAACTGAAAAAATTAAACACAAAGAAAAAATATTAAAAGCAGCAAGGGAAAAGCAACAAGTGACATACAAGAGAATCCCCATAAGGTTATCAGCTGAGTTTTCAGCACAACCTCTGCAGGTTGTGTGAAGGAAGGGGCAGGATATGTTAAAAGTGATGAAAGGGAAAAACCTACAACCAAGATTACTCTACCCAGCCAGGATCTCATTCAGATTCGAGAGCAAAATCAAGAGCTTTCCAGACAAGCAAAATATAAGAGAATTCAGCACCACCAATCCAACTTTACAACAAATGCTAAAGGAACTTCTGTAGACAGGAAACACAGGAGAAGAAAAAGACCTACAAGAACAAACCCACAACAATTAAGAAAATGGCAATAGGAACATAAATATCAATAATTAGCCTAAATGTAAATGGATTAAGTGCTCCAGACAAAAGATACAGACTGGCTGAATGGATACAAAAACAAGTACCATATATATGCTGTCTAAAAGAGACCCACTTCAGACCTAAGGACACATACAGACTGAAAGTGTGGGGATGGAAAAAGATATTCCATGCAAATGGAAAAAAAAAAAAAACAGGAGTAGCAATTCTCATATCAGAGAAAATAGACTTTATAATAAAGACCATTACAAGAGACAAAGAAGGACACTACATAATGTTCAAGGGAACAATCCTAGAAGAAGATATAACAATTGTAAATATTTATGCATCCAACATAGAAGCACCTCAATACATAAGGCAAATACTAACAGCCATAAAAGAGGAAATCAACAGTAACACAATAATAGAGGGAGACTTTAACACCCCACTTACACCAATGGACAGGTCATCCAGACAAGAAATTAGTAAGGAAACAAGGCTTAAATGACACATTAGACAACATAGACTTAATTGATGTTTACAGGACATTCCATCCAAAAGTAGCAGAATACACTTTCTTCTCAAGTGCACATGGAACATTCTTCAGGATAGATCACATCTTAGGTCACAAATCAAGCCTTGGTAAATTTAAGAAAATTGAAATCGTATCAAGCATCTTACCTGTCCACAGCGCTATGAAATTAGAAATCAATTACAGGAAAAAAAAATGTAAAAAGACACAAAACTTGGAGGTTAAACAATATGCTACTAAATAACCAAGAGATCACTGAAGAAATCAAAGGGGAATTCAAAAAATACCTAGAAACAAATCACAATGAAAACATGATGACCCAAAACCTATGGGATGCAGCAAAAGCAGGTCTAAGTGGGAAGATTATAGCAATAAAAACATACTTCAAGAAACAATAAAAATATCAGATAAACAACCTAACCTTACACCTAAAGTAACCAGAGAAAGGAGAACAAAAAAACCCCCAAAGTTAGTGGAGGGAAAGAAATCATAAAGCTCAGACAAAGGTATCACAAAAAAGAAAATTACAGTCCAATAACACTGATGAACATAGATGCAAAAATTCTCAACAAAATACTAGCAAACTGAATCCAACAACACATCAAAAGGGTCATACACCATGATCAGGTGGGATTTATCCCAGGGATGCAAGGATTCTTCAACATACACCAAACAATCAATGTGATACACCATATTAAAAATTGAAGGATAAAAAACATATGAAATTCTCAATAGATGCAGAAAAAGCTTTTGACAAAATTCAATACCAATTTATGATAAAAAATAACTCTCCAGAAAGAGGGCTTAGAAGGAACCTACCTCAATATAATAAAGACCATACATGATACACCCACAGCAAACATCATTCTCAGTGGTGAAAAACTGAAAGCATTTCCTCTAAGATCCAGAGGAAGACAAGGTTGCCCAACCTTGCCACTATTATTCAACATAGATTTGGGAGTCCTAACCACTGCACTCAGAGAAGAAAAAGAAATAAAAGGAATCTAAATCAGAAAAGAAGAAGTAAAGCTGTCACTGTTGGCAGATGACATGATACTATACATAGAGAATCCTAAAGATGCTACCAGAAAACTACTAGAGCTAATCAATGAATGTGGTAAAGTAGCAGTATACAAAATTAATGCACATAAATCCCTTGCATTCTTATACACTAATGATGAAAAATGTGAAAGAGAAATTAAGGAAACTCTCCTATTTACCATTGCAACAAAAAGAATAAGATACCTAGGGATAAACCTACTGAAGGAGACAAAAGACCTGTATGCAGAAAACTATAAGATACTGATGAAAGAAATCAAAGATGACACAAACAGATGGAGAGATATACCATGTTCTTGGATTGGAAGAATCAAGTTTGTGAAAATGACTATACGACCCAAAGTAATCTACAAATTCAATGCAATCCCTAGCAAACTATCAATGGCATTTTCCACAGAACTAGAACAAAATTTTCACAATTTGTATGGAAACACAGAAGACCCTGAATAGCCAAAGCAATTGAGAACGAACAATGGAACTGGAGGAATCATGCTCTCTGACTTCAGACTATACTACAAAGCTACAGTCATCAAGACAGTATAGTACTGGCACAAAAACAAAAATATAGATCAATGGAACAGGATAGTAAGCCCAGAGATAAACCCGTGCACATATAGTCACCTTATTTTTTTTTTGTCACCTTATTTTTGATAAAGGAGGCAAGAATATACAATGGAGAAAATACAGCCTCTTCAATAAGTGGTGCTTGGAAAAGTGGACTGCTACATGTAAAAAAATGAAATTAGACCACTCCATAACACCATATACAAAAATGAACTCAAAGTGGATTAAAGACCTAAATGTAAGGCCAGATACTATAAACTCTTAGCGGAAAACATAGGCAGAATACTTCTTGACATAAATCGCAGCAAGATCTTTTTTGACCAACCTCCTAGAGTAATGAAAATACAAACAAAAATAAACAAATGGGACCTAATGAAACTTAAAAGCTTTTGCACAGCAAAGGAAACCATAAACAACATGAAAAGACAGCCCTCAGTATGGGAGAAATATTTACAAAAGAAACAACTGACAAAGATTAATCTCCAAAATGTGCAAACAGCTCATGCAGCTCAATATCAAAAGGATAAACAACCCAATCTAAAAATGGACAGAAGAGCTAAATAGACATTTCTGCAAAGAAGACATACAGATGGTCAAGAGGTACATGAAAAGCTGCTCAACATCACTAATTATTAGAGAAATGCAAATCAAAACTGCAATGAGGAATCAGCTCACACCAGTCAGAATGGCCATCATCAAAAAATCTACCAACAATAAAGGCTGGAGAGGGTGTGGAGAAAAGGGAACCCTCTTGCACTGTTGGTGGGAATGTAAATTGAGACTACCACTATGGAGAACGGTATAGAGTTTCCTTAAAAAACTAAAAATAGAACTACAATATGACCCAACAACCCACTCCTGGGCATATACCCAGAGAAAACCATAATTCAAAAAGACACATGCACCCCCATATTCACTGCAGCACTATTTACAATAGCCAGGACTCGGAAGCAACCTAAATGTCCATCAACAGAGGAATGGATAAAGAAGATGTGGTACATATATACATGGAATATTACTCAGCCATAAAAGGAAATGAAACTGGGTCATTTGTAGAGTTGTGGATGGACCTAGAGACTGTCATACAGAATGAAGTAAGTCAGAAAGCGAAAAACAAATATCATATATTAATGCATATATGTGAATTCTAAAAAAATGTTATAGATGAACTTATTTGCAAAGAAGAAATAGAGACACAGATATAGAGAATAAACGTATGGATACCAAGGGGGAAGGGAGCATGGGATTAATTAGGAGATTGTTATTGACATATACACATTACCATATGTAAAATAGGTAACTAATGTGAACCTACTGTATAGCACAGGGAACTCTACTCAGTGATCTGCGGTGACCTAAATGGGAAGGAAATCCAAAAAAGAGGGGATATATGTATACATATAGCTGATTCACTTTGCTGTACAGTAGAAACTAACAGAACATTGTAAAGCAGCTATACTCCATTAAAAATTAAAGAAAAGGAATGAGTCATTTTCATTTTGTAATCTGAAAACATTAGGCAGTATACTCCCAACTATGATTCATGCCTGCATTTATCCTCTATTCCCAGAGACATAAAAGTGTACAGTGCCTTCTTCATTCCTATACTTAAGAATATATTATTTTACTCTCAGTCTAAATACCTAGTTTTGAATGTTGACAGAGAAAATATCCTAAGGTTAATATAGTGACAGATCTGATTATCTGTTCAGCTAAGGCTCTGGGCATTGAAATACTATCCTACAAATACTACATCTACCAAGGGAGCTCCTCAATATCAGTAATGAATTCACCAGTGAGAATTAGTTTTGTTTCAAGGAGCCTTAGGCAAGAAAGTAATTTAATATATAGTATAATGCTTCATTTTAATTATGTCATTCAAAAACAGATAACATACATGTGTTATAGCTGATTTCAAGTGGATGTACCTAATCAGATACTAAACTGTTAAAATTTGGGGTTCCCGTCAGAAAGCTGAACATATTCTCCAGTCCTGTGTTTGGAAAGTAAATACGCTATTGCCAGATGTCGGCTTTCTTAAAAGGAAAACGATTCTGTGAATTGCAGGCTTCTAACACACATTTTGACTCTCATTTGGGGACCATAACTGGACCTTTATCTTACCTAACACAGAAAGGAAATCCTGGCAAGCTTATCAGGACTTCAGAGTTTCAAGAAATTTTTGAAAAGACGAAACATGCTCTGATTTCATTACTAATGTTGAAAGTTCCAGTCTTTTCAAATCCATTCATAATGGCCTACTACAAAATTGGATGCAGCTTTGTTTTAGGAACATGAAAATATAAAGCATCTTGTAATATATTTCAATAGAATGTTATTGCTAAACGAAAGAAAATTGTTTTCTTTCTAGAAATATAATCTAGAAATTTTGCAGGACATATTTTTTTTTTTTTTTTCGGTACGTGGGCCTCTCACTGTTGTGGCCTCTTCCGTTGCGGAGCACAGGCTCTGGACGCGCAGGCTCAGTGGCCTTGGCTCACGGGCCCAGCTGCTCCGCGGCATGTGGGATCTTCTCGGACCAGGGCACAAACCCGTGTCCCCTGCATCGGTAGGCAGACTCTCAACCACTGCGCCACCAGGGAAGCCCCAATAGGTGTTTTGTAGGAGTTGTTCCACATGTAGATGTATTTCTGATGTATTTGTGGGGAAGAAGGTGATTTCCACGTCTTACTATTCCGCCATCTTGAAGGTCTCCTCTCTCAATTTTTTTTTTTTACTTGGTTTATTATCATCTAAAGGTCCTTCCTCTGCAGGAATGCTGTTCTTCACTTCACTGCGTGGGAGAAGAGGGAGCAATATTGAAGGCTTTAAGCAGAGAAGTAACATTAGATTTGTATTTTTTATTGAAATATAAATGAAGTAAAATATGTTGATTTCAGGTGTATTACATAATGACTTCATGTTTGCATACATCATGAAATGGTCACCATGGTAAGTCTTTGTATTTGTCCCCATATAAAGTTTTTACAATATTTTTGACAATATTACTTATGCTGCATATTACAGCATAATGTGACCTATTTATTATATGACTGGAGGTTTGTACCTCTTAATCCCCTTCATCTATTTTGCCTACTCCCCATCCCCCACCCTTCTGGCAACCACCCATTTGTTCTCTGTATCTATTAGTCTATTTTCACTTTGTTTTGTTTTTTAAATTCCACGTATTCAGTGGATCATGGGGTATTTGTCTTTGTCTGACTTATCTCACTTAGCATAATACCATCCAGATGCATCCACATTTTTGCAAATGGCAAGATTTCATTTTATATTTGGCTGAGTAATATTCAATTGTGCATATATATATGTATATATATACACACACACATACATACAATATCACATTTCTTTATCCATTCCTCTATCATTGGATACTTAGGTTGATTCCATATCTTGGCTATTGTAAATAATGCTGTAATGAATATTTGAGTTCATATGTCTTTTCAAATTATTGTTTTTGTTTTATTGTTATAAATACCCAGAAGTGAAATTGCTGGATCACGTAGCAGTTCTATTTTTATTTTTTTGAGGAAACTCCATACTGTTTTCCATAATGGCTGCACTAATTTTCAATCCCACCAACAGCGCATGAGGATTCCCTTTTTCCACAGCCTCGCCAACACTTGTTATTTGTTGTCTTTTTGATGATAGGCATTCTGACAGATGTGATGTGGTATTTCATTGTAGTTTTGATTTGCATTTCTCTAATATCAATTTCTCTTTCTGATAGTTCATTGTTAGTGTATAGAAATGCAACAAATTTCTTTACATTAATTTTGTATCCTGTAACTTTACTGAATTCATTTATTAGTTCTAATAGTTTTTTCGTGGTATTTTTAGGATTTTCTATATATGGTATCATGTCATCTGCAGAGTGACAGTTTTCCTTCTTCCTTTCCAGTTTGGATTCTTTTTATTTCTTTTTTCTTGTCTGGTTGCTGTGGCTAGGACTACCAATGCAATGTTGGATAAAAGTGGCAAGAGTGGGCATCCTTGCCCTCTTCCTGATGTTAGAGGAAATGCTTTCAGCTTTTTACCCTTGAGTATGTTAACTATGGGATTGTCATATATGGCCTTTATTATATTGAAGTATGTGCCCCCTATAACCACTTTGTTGAGAGTTTTTTTTTTTTACCATAGATGGATGTTGAATTTTGTGAGATGCTTCTCCTGCATCTATTGAGATGATCATATGATTTTTTTAACATCTTTATTGGAGTATAATTGCTTTACAATGATGTGTTAGTTTCTGCTTTATAACAAAGTGAATCAGTTATACATATACATATGCCCCCATATCTCTTCCCTCTTGCATCTCCCTCCCTCCCACCCTCCCTATCCCACCCCTCTAGGTGGTCACAAAGCACCGAGCTGATCTCCCTGTACTATGCGGCTGCTTCCCACTAGCTATCTATTTTACATTTGGTAGTGTATATATATCCATGCCACTCTCTCACTTTGTCCCAGCTTACCCTTCCCCCTCCCCATACCCTCAAGTTCATTCTCTAGTAGGTCTGCATCTTTATTCCCATCTTGCCCTTAGGTTCTTCATGAAGATCATATGATTTTTATTATTCAATTTGTTAATGTGGTGTATCACACTGATTTATTTGCAGATATTGAACTATCCTTGCATCCCTGGGATAAATCCCACTTAATTATGGTTTGTGATCCTTTTAATGTATTGTTGAATTTGGTTTACTAATATTTTGTTGAAGATTTTTGCATCTATATTCATCCATGATATTGGACTATAATTTTCTTCTTTTGTAGTTTCTTTGTGATGTATCTTAAATTCGGGGGGGGGGTACAATTGCTCTCTTACCATAATGTTAGTTTTAGTGGAGAAATTGATTTTAGGCACTCTAAAGAAGAACTAGCCTCACTCTAACTTAGACTAGAAGACCTCTACATTCTCTTCCTCCCACTACATCCACAGGCTCTGAACAGCTTCTACATTCAACACTAGAGATCATGGAATTTGCAAAACTTTCCCAACTTTGGAACAATCATATGAATCCCTTCTCTCCAGTTGTTGGATAACAATTTAGCTGGAGAAACAGCTAAGCCAATCCCCCATCAACCCATCTCCATCTGCCTTTCTGTGAGGGAAAAATGGTGCTGCATGGGTTAGAGTTATATTGGAGGAATGTGGCAGACACTTCTGGATGCCATTCCAACACCCATTTTCTCCTTTCCTCTTGCCAACAAAACCCTTATTGTGATCAAAGTCTTGAATGATACAATAGTAAGAATAATGCCCTTCCCCCAAAGATGCCCATGTCATAATCCATAGAACTTGCGGATTTTACCTTAAATGGTAAAGGGGAATTTAAGTTGCAGATGTACCAAATGTTGCTAATCATCTAATGTCAAGATAGGGAGATTACCCTGGATTTATCTGGGTGGATCCAATGTAATTCTTAAAAGTGGAAGAGGAAGGCAGAAGAGGTATTTGGAGTGATGCAATGTGAGAAGGACTCAACCCACCATTGCTCGCTTTGATGGGGACCATAAGCAAAGAGATGTGAGCAGTTTAGAAGCTGGAAAAGGCAAGGGAACAGATTCTCCCCTAGAGCAGGAGCAATACAGCCATGTCCATACCTTAATTTTAGCCCAGTGAGAGTCATGTTCAGACTTTGACCTACAGAACTGTAAGACAGTAAATTAGTGTTATAAACCAACTAAGTTCTTGATGATTTGTTACAGTGGCCATAGGAAACTAATATGAGCAACTAGATAGATGAGCTCACTTTTAGAAATATTGAGTTTTCAATGCTTTTGAGATATCCAAGTTTACAGTGACATTAATCTGCCTCTATCCTCCCAGCTCTTTTGTTCTCTTACCCCTCTCCCAGTCTGCTCATTAACTTGTTGATCTGTTAACAACCTACCTCATTGAATAGTCCCAACATCCTTTCAATCATAATAACTTCTTCCTCCCATCTGTGACATCTCATGAGTCTCCATGTCCTGTCAGTTTACTTAGAATTTGCTTCAATCTGCCTTTCTTCTCAATCTATTTCTCTCACTGCTACAGTGATAGGATTCCTCATCTCTACCTTCTAACTGGTCGCTCTGCCTCTCATCTTGTCTCCTTTATTTTTTAAAAAAACATTTATTTATTTATTTGGCAGTGCCGGGTCTTAGTTGTAGCATTCAAGATCTTCATTGCGGCATGCAGGATCTTTAGTTACATCATGCAGGATCTAGTTCCCTAACCAGTGATCAAACCTGGGCCCCCTGCATTGGGAACACCGAGTCTTAACCACAGGACCACCAGGGAAGTCCCTCATCTCCTTTAAATCCATCCTCCACTTAGCCATCAAAGTGATCAATCTAAACATAAAATCTGATTATGATTATTTAAAACCCTTCAAAGGATCCCCATAACCAATAAAATTTAGTCTAAACTCATTAACAAGACATATGAGATCCTCCATGACCTAGTTTTTGGCTACCACCTCAGCCTCATCTTTTATCTTATGCCCTTGCTCACTTTTACATGCCAGCAGTACTTGAAGTTCCCTGCATACTCCATGTTGTTTTTCATTTCTCCACTTTTTGCTTTCCCTCTGTCTCAAAAACTCTCTCCCAACCTCACTTCATAAAGCTAACTCCCACTCACCTTTTATGACAGCTTAGGCATCACCTTCTTTTATGGCCTTCTTCCTTCACCATTATCATCATGCTTCTCCCTAGGCTTGGTTAATTGTTCTTTGAACTCCTACTTCCTTGTATACATTTTTATCATTGTATTGATAACATTGGATAATAAGTGTTTTTTGTTTCTGTCTCTTCTACCAGTCTGAGCTCCAGGGACTATCTCAGATTCATCTTCATACCTTTGCAACTAACCAGTGCTTGGCACATAGTTGGTGTGAAATAAGTGCCTTTTAAAGAAAGGAGGGATGAAGGAAGAGAAGTAGGAATAAGGGAAGAAAGGAAAAGGGGAAGGAGCAACCCAGATCTTGGGATCATTCCACAACACCACTCAGTTACAGAAATCATTTAGCAATTCTTAGTTTATTTTAAGGAATTAATTTATAATCAAATCACACATTTCAAATAAAATTCATTATTTATATGCCAATGCTTTGGTGCAATTCCATAGATTTATCCAGTAACTAAAAAGTATTCAATATGCTCTATAAGCAATTTGCAACCAACCTTCTATGCATTTCACTGAGTACTTCATAAAGATACATGTCATAAATCAGTAAGCAAGTGTTATGCTGAATTTTGGAGATAACAAGTATTTGCCATTCCTGCTGGTTAAAGAAGTTGGATATTGGAAGTGAAAGTTTCGCTCTGTGGTCATAGAAGGAAGGGTTGGGGGAAGGAAAAGTTAAACATATAAAGAGATAACAATTGATGGCATTAATACAGAAAGAAAGGTAAAGTATAATTTATAGCATAGGTAACTCATACTCATAGTTCTCTAAAAATATTCCAAGTATGCTTTGAAAATGATCAAATTATATTGTATATATAATATATATAAATTATATATATATACAGATTTTTTTCTGCCGGAAACGTTTAATAGTTGGGTTTTGTCTGCACATGTCCTATCTTATAAGGGATTTCTGGCTCTTCAGAAATTGGGTATCCAATTTGTTGTCTCTCTCTTTGAGTGTAGCTTGACTTTGGAACTCCTGGTGTGGCCAAACTCTGCAAGGAAGTTAAAAATATCAAACATAATTAAATGATATTTAATAAAATTTCTATTCTTGTTTAGATATGTTGTGTATTAGAAAATTGTGCATATAATATCTGAATCATTTTAGAAATTTGTTTAATCACCATTATACATTTTAGTTATTTAAAAACACACACATACAGAATTTTTTTTTAGCAACTGAATTGTTGGCTGCTTTTAAATAACCTTTAAATCCTGTACTCATAGTACAGTTTCCCTAGACAAGTTTAGATATTGTCCAATCCAGAATCTCTGTACTAAAGTAAGAACCTAACATTACAGGAGCAAATTTATGGAAGAAAAACAGATACCTCTTTTTTCTGAAATTACAGTACCAAAGTCCACACTCTAATCTTGCAGTGATGAATGTTAGTACTATATAACTGCACAATTACATTTGTTGCTTTTATGAAGTATCTCACTTTTCTTTTGTTGTATGATCTTATTCACAAACTACATTACTAGTGTTTCCACATCATATGTTATTATAACAACATTGTTTATGTTATAGTAGCCCAGACTTCTGTTACCACTATAATATTGTTTTATGATAGGGGTTCATGCTAAAACCTCATTTTCTCAGCATAACATGTTACTTTTTGACAATTAATCTCTACTCACAGATGCACTTTTCTATTGCAAAGACCCTCAGAAACATGTTCATGAGCATTTAAAAATAGCATTTTAAAACAGATCTGAGAAAGAAATGAAGGCCTTTATTTTGAGAATTCTCTATTTTTATTGGAAAATATTGCACTGATCACTTTCCTCAGTTGTAAGAGAATGGTTCAAAGATAAACACACATATGTGCACATATACACATATGTTGACCACCACTCTGTGGCAGGCATTGTACTTGGCACTAAGGATACAATAATGAATAAGTGAGGGTTCTTGATCTGGATGAATTAAAAATCAAGTGGAAGACACATACCAATAGTCAGGTAGATAAATAATTATAACATAATATCTTAGTATAAGAATGAAGGCAATAATAGTGCTGCTGGGAGGGCAGAGGATAGAGCACTACCTCTGCTTAAAGGTTTGGGAAAGGCTTCATGAATGTGATATTCAAAGTACATATTAGGATGACTAGGAGTTTTCCAGGCATGGAACCATAAATGCTTTGGAACCATATACTTGAGAAACCATACATGTGGTATGGCTGGAACATAGAGTGCAAACCTAAGATCAGCCAGAGATGAAGCTGTAGAGCTGGAGAGATCAGGGGAGCTAAAATCCTTCACATTATGCTTACTTGAGGAATTTTGACTTTGACCTATTTGTAATAAGGATCAAGTATGGTCTTTTAAGCTAGATAACAATAAGATCATATTTGGTTTTAAGATAATAACTTTGGCAGCTGTGTGACAGTTAAGCCTGAAATAGAGACACAGGTGGCAGAGGAATTAGTTGGTAATAATTTAGAAGGGACATGCTGAAGACCTGAATTTAGTCCGTGGCAGAGAGATTGAGTTTTCCCAGAACTGAGGGGGTTCCTGGAATGTGGGACTTTCACTTTTAAAACCAAGACTGTCCCAAGCAAATTGTGGTGAGATGGTCACCCTAGATTTAAGGGAAAACATTAATAACACATGACTTTGTGCATGATTAGATTTAGAGAGAGCAGTAAAGGAGAGAAAAGAGCCTCCTAGTGCTCACAGACTTCAGTTTTAGATGATTGGGTAGATGGCACCATTCACTTTAATACAGAATACAGGAGAGGAGCAGGGTGGAGTGAAGAGATAATGACATAGGTCTTTAAGGGGCCTGCTAGACATACAAATGTACAGATATCCTGTAGATTACTAGAATCACTGGTCTAGATCTAGAGAAACTTCTATGAGTTGAAATTAGATTTGAAATTCACAAACAAGATGGAACCCTGAAAAAACAGCACCATTTAAGTTGTGGACAGAGTTGGAAGTGTTTCAGAAGGAGTTTGAGGAATAATAATCAGAGAAGTATGCAGACAACCAGGGCAGTGGTACCCTGGCAGTCAAATGAAGAGTCAGGAAGCAGTGAGTGTCAAATGCCAACAGAGACGTCAAGTAAGGTAAAGTCTTAAAATAAGCTTTTAGGTTTGCTTATCAGGGGCTTACAGGTATATGTAATGAGAGCAATCTTAATAATATGGTTTAATAAAATGCTGAGCTTGGTCTCTTGTGTCCTTTAAATGATAGTACAATGAAAGATTTCTTGAGAAAAAGATAAGTTGAAGTTGTTAAAAGAAACTCAGATGAAAATTTCCCTAGGTATTAAGTAAGGAGCTCTTGGCATAT
The DNA here is from genome assembly GCF_963455315.2 of Globicephala melas. Lineage (NCBI taxonomy): Eukaryota > Metazoa > Chordata > Mammalia > Artiodactyla > Delphinidae > Globicephala > Globicephala melas. The sequence continues at coordinate 56,416,014 of NC_083335.1, forward strand.
TGTTTTCTTGTTTGGTGCACTACCTTCTACCCTTATCAATATCAACTTCACTTCAACTTTTTCTCTTACCTTGCCTCCTCCACTTCCAACCTTGCCCCTACTTAGAAATTGCTACTACTTTTTGACTGAGGTAGCCACAAAAGGGAGCTACAGCCCACTTCTTCCCTTTTAAGTCTCTTGTCCAACTCTTGTATATTACTGCTTTTCTTTTAGTGACTGTAATTAAGGGTAAAATTGATATGCGCACTGCATTGAAAGTGACTGCACCAACTTCGTTATTTTCTCTCACTACCCTCTGAGCTATTTCCTCATAGCACTTATCACAGTTAGTAATCCTATATGTGTTTATTTGCTTAATATATTTCCCCCACTATATTACAGCTCCATGGAGCAGGAACTTTTCTTTCATCATTCTTTAACTACCACAACAGTGCTTGGCATGTAATGGGCAACAAATTAGTTGAGTGAATGAAAAATGTCATGTTACTCTGTTAACTTCACTCAGTTTTAAAAGATTAATCTATCTGTCCCAAGATTTCTATAATTCTATAATCTTTAAGGGTCACTATTTTTTTCCTGTTCACCTAGTCTTCCAGTAAAATGCTGTTTTAGTACCATTTTAGTCCACTTTAAGTGGTAACCTGCTATTTATCTGGACACACCCTAAAGAATGACCCTCCAATGAGTCATGTCCCCTGTGTAACCCCCTACCCTTGAGTGTGAGCAGAACCTGTGATTCGCTTTTAGCCAATAGAATATGGAGAAAATAATAGGAAATGTCAATGGAATAGTTATTCCCTTGAATAGATTTTCTTATATGACTCCATCTTAGGAGAATGGAGCTGAAGCTTCTTCTGCTGGCCTTGAAGAAAGCTGTAATGTTGTGAGAGAGTCTGTCAGAAGGCCAAGTGGCAACTGTAGGTAGCCTCTACAGACCGACAGTGACCCCCTAGTTGTCAGCCAGCAAGGAAAGATATGGGGCAGGGTGGGCGGAATCACCTAAGTGATTCCTAAGGAACTGGATTCTACCAACAACCATGTGAACGTAGAAGAGGACCCAAACTCCAGATGAGAATACAGCCTGCCTGACACCTTGATTGCAGCTTGGTGCAACCCTGAGCAGAGCACCCAGAAAAGCCATATCCAGACTCCTGACCCACGTAAATTGTGACACAATAAATGTATAATTCTTTAAACTGCAGAGTCTATGGTAATTTGTTATGCAGCAACAGAGAACTAATACATAGATCAAAACTAATATGATGTCACCTGCATTCAAACCCAGAGAGTTTACCTGCTATATTCTCAATATTAGTCTTTCCTCTTTCATTATTTAGATTGTATTTTCTCTTGGATTTCCACGTGTATTGACCCACAATGAGTTCAGTACCATTCTCTATTTCCTTCTCTTTCTGATTTAATATGTCACTTAAAAATTCCCAGTTTCTTCCCAGTTCTATCTTCCAGAATCACTGGTCCACATACATGGTACCATTTATCTAACGTGTGAAAAATCAGTTTTTATTCCATCACACATCCAGCATTTTGCCTTTCTCTTGTACGTCACTAAAACTCCACATTTGTATTTCCTTTCTTTACCTCTCTGAGGTCACTCATCAATTCACAGTGTTTTTTTCTCCCAATTTTAATGAGAAACAATTAACATGCATCACTGTATAAGATTAAGGGGTACAGCACGATGGTTTGATTTACATATATCGTGAAATAATTACAACAGGTTTAGTTAACATCCATCATCTCATATAGCTACAATAAGAGGGAAAAAATTTTTTTTCCTTGTGATGAGAATACTTAGGATCTACTCTCTTAACAACTTTCCTATGTATCATACATCAGTGTTAACTATAGTTATCATGTGGTACATTACATCCCTAGTAGTTATTTATCTTATAATTGGAAATTTATACCTTTTGACCACCTTCCTCCAATTCCCCTCCCTTCACCCCCACTTCTGGTAACCACAAATCTGATTTCTTTTTCTATGAGTTTGGTGGTTTTTCATTTGTTTGTTTTACATTCCACTTCAAGGACCATCCATGTTGTTGCAAATGGTAGGATTTCCTCATTTTTATCTTGCTGAATAATATTCCATTGTGTGTGGTATATATATATACACATACCACAACTTCTTCATCCATTCATCCATTGATGGATGTTTAGGTTGTTTCCATGTCTTGGCCATTGTAAATAATGCTGCTATGGGCATGAGGGTGCAGATCTCTTTTTGAATTAATGTTTTCATTTCTTTTGGATATATTCCCAGAAATGAAATTGCTGGATCATATGGTAGCTCTGTTTTTAAGTTTTTGAAAAATCTTATACCAATTTACAATCCCACCAACAGTGCACCAGGGTTCTCTTTTCTCCACATCCACATCAGCATTTGTTATCACTTGTCTTTTTAATGATAGCCATTCTAACAGGTGTGAGGCGATATCTTATTGTGGTTTTAATTTGCTTTTCCCTAATGAATAGTGATGTTGAGCATTATTTTCATGTAAACATTGGCCATTAATATATCTTCCTTGGAAAAATGTCTATTCAGGTCCTTTGACTATTTTAAATTTAATTATTATTTTCCTGTTAAGTTGGATTAGTTCTTTATATATTTTGGATATTAACCTCTTATCAGATATATGGTTTGCAAATATTTTCCCCATTCTATAGGTTGTCTTTTTACTCTGTTGATGGTTTCTTTTGCTGTACAGAAGCTTTTTAGTTTGATGTTATCCCACTTGTTTATTTTTTATTTTGTTGTTTGTGCTTTAGGTGTGAGTTTCCAAAATATAATTACTGAGACTTGTGTCAAGAAGATTTGTTCCTATGCTTTCTCTTAGAATTTTCATGGTTTCAGGTCTTACATTTAAGTTTTTAACACATTTTGAGTTAATTTTTGTAAGTGGTATAAGAGAGGGGTCAAGTTTCATTCTATTACATGTGAATATCCAATTTTCCCAGCACCATTTATTGAAAAGACTCTCTTTTCTCCATTGAGTATTCTTGGATCTTTCACGTCATTGGTTAAATTTATTCCTAAGTAGTTTACTGTTTTTGATACTATTGTAAATAGCTCAGTTAGTTCTTTTTCTATTACTTAAGGCATAGAGTTAGGTTGTTTATTTGGGATCTTTCTTGCTTCATAATGTAGTCATTTATTGCTATGAAATTCCCTCTTAGAACTGCTTTTGCTGCATCCCATAAGTTCTCATATGTTGTGCTTCCATTTTCGTTTGTCTCAAGAAATTTTTAATTTCTCTTTTAATGTATTTTTTGATCCAGTGGTTGTTCAGGAGAGTGTTGTTTAATTTCTATGTGTTTGTGAATTTACCAATTTTCTCTTGTTATTGATTTCTAGTTTCATGCCATTGTGGTCAGAAAAGGTAATTGGTATGATTTCAGTCTTCTTCAAGTCACTAAGACTTGTTTTGTGGCCTAATGTATGGTCTATTCTAAATAATGTTCCATGTGCAATTGATAAGAATGTATATTCCGATGTTGTTTGATAGAATGTTCTGTAAGGTCAATTGGACTATAGCATTGTTCAAATCCAAATCCACTGTTTCTTTATTAATTCTCTGGCTGATCTATCAATTGTTGAGAATAGGGTATTAAAGTCCCCAAATGTTATTGTATTACTGTTTATTTCTCCTTTTAATGTGTTATTGTTTGTTTTATATATTTAGTTGCTCCAATGTTGGGTGCATAAATATTTGCAATTGTTATATCTTCTTGATGGATTGACTACTTTATCATTATATTATGACCTTCTTTGTCTCTTTTTACCAATTTTAGTTTAAAGTCCATTTTTTTCTCATATAAGAATAGCTACTTCTGCTTTTGTTTTTGGTCACCATTTGTTTGAAATGTCTTTTTCTATCCCTTCACTCTCAGTCTATTCATCTAAGGCTAAAGTAAGTCTCTCGTAGGCAACCAATCATTGGATCTTGTTTTTTTTTTTTTAAATCCATTCAGTTATTTCATGTCTTTTGATTGGAGAATTTAATCTATTTCAGTTTAAGGTAATTATTGATAAATAAGGACTTACTATTACCAATTTGTTAATTTTTTTCTGGTTGTTTTGTAGAGCCATTGTTTCTTGTTTCTTATCCTGCTCTCTTTTTTTGTGTTTTGATGCTTTTGGTATCAGTAAGCTTTGACATCTTTATCCTATTCTTTTGTGTAATTGCAGCAGATTTTTTCCCTTATGGTTATCATGAGGCTTACATAAAATATATATAACAGCTTAACTTCAATGAAATTCCTAAACTTTACACTTTTCCTTCTCTTCCCTCTTACATTTTATGTTACTGCTGTTATAATTTACATATATTATGTTGTGTAACTAATAACAGGTTATTGTAGTTATGGTTATCTTTATGACATTCATTTTCTTAAACATTTAAACTAGAGTTGTAAGTGAATTATGCACCACCATTACCATATTATAGAATCTAACTTTGAGTATATATTTACCATTAACAGTGAGTTTTTGCTACCTTTTTAATGTTTTTATGATGTTAATTAATGTGCTTTTACTTCCACTCAGAGAACTCCCTTTAGCATTTCTTGTAAGGTAGGTCACATGGTAATAAACTCCTTTAGCCTTTTTATTTTTTCAGGAAAGTCATTATCCCTCCTTCAGTTCTGAAGGACAGCTTCACTGGGTATACAATTATTGGTTGACAGGTTTTTTTTTTTCAATATTTTGAATGTCATCCCATTCTCTCCTGGCCTGAAAAGTTTCTTTTGAGAAATCTGCTGATAATCTCATGGGGGTTCCCTTTTATGTAACTTCTCTCTTTAGTCTTGCTGCTTTTAAAATTCTTCATTGCCTTTGACTTTTGACAATTTAAATAATGTCTCAGTGTAGCCCTATTTGGGTTCAACCAATTTGGGGTCCTTTGGGCCTCATGGATCTGGATGTCAATTTCTCTCCCCAGGTTCAGGAAGTTTTCAGCCATTATTGCTATAAATATACTTTCTGTTTCTTTCTCTTTCTTTTCTCCTTCTGGAATTCCAATCATGCAAATATTGTTTCTTTTCATTGTGTCCCATAAGTCCCATAGTCTTTCTTCACTCTTTTGCATTCTTCTTTCCTTTGCTTCTCTGACTGGATAATTTTAAATGTCCAGTCTTCCAGGTTGCTGATTGTTTCTTCTGCATGGTCGAGTCTGCTTTTGAAACTCTATTGGATTCTTCAGTTCAGTTTTCATATTTTCCAACTCTAGGATTTCTGGTTGGGTTGTTCTGATGGTTTCTATTTCTTTGCTGAACTTGTCATTTTGTTCATGTACTGTTTTTGTAATTTCAGTTTTTTGTTATCTATTCCTTGTTTTTAATTACAGGGTAACACAGTAAACTCCAACACAAAGGTAGGGATGGGGGAGTGCAAAAGGAATAAAGAAAATAGAACCAGTATTTCACAAAAGCATCAAGCCAGTGATGAAGTAGCAGTTAATGCTTTGCAGAGTCTTGAGGGTATAATTTGCTCAGGGTGCTCTGAGGGATTCTCTTCAGCATTTCTTTGGAGAAGGTTTGAAGCAGCTGCCAGCCAATGTTCAAAGTCTCATAGACAGGGCGATTTTCACAAGGACTCTGAGCAATAAAGTTCTTCTCAAACTTCTGCAGAAATTCCAAGTAAAGAAGATCATCTGAGGTAAGGGCTTTGTCTCCAACTACAGCTTTCATGGCTTGTGCATCCTTACCAATAGCATAGCATGCATACAACTGGTTAGATACATTGGCATGATCCTTTCTGGTTATACCTTCTTCAATAGTAGACTTCATTAACTGTGATAATGAGGGCAGCACATTAATAGGTGGGGAAATCTGTCCGTGTGTAGATCTGCCACTCTGTAATATATCCAGTCAAGTCAGGGATTCAGTGAGTGATATCATTGTTACGCATGGTGAGAATAGGAATTTGAGTAATAGAGTCATTTCTACCTTCCACTCGACCAGCACATTAATGTATTGTGGGTAAATCTGTATACATATAATTTTGGAAGCCTCGTTGACCAGGAACCTCCTTCCTGGGCTGCTGAAACCTCTCAAAGTGCTTCAGCATAAGAACTCATGTCTGTTAGGGTAACCAATACATGTTTTTCACACTGATCTTCACTACTCAGCTGTGGTTAGAGCCAAGTGAGGAGTGATAATTTGCTCAATAGCTGGGTCTTTAGCCAAGTTAAAAAAGAGGCAGGCATTGCCCCTTGAGCCGTTTTCTTCAAAGTCAGATTTGAAGAACCGGGCAGTTTCCATGTTTACACCCATAGCAGCAAACACAATCACAAAATTTTCCTCATTGTAGTCCACTACATCTTTGGATTTTTTTTTACCATACCAGGCTGGCAATAGATTAGAGCTGCAATCTAATTGTGTGGTAAGCCATCTTCAGAGAAGACAGGAATTTTCATGCCATCTATGGGCAAAATACCAGTCTGAATCATCTCCTCTGAATAGCTTCAACACTGAGGATTGATTGCCTGGCCCATGATGTCAATGAACTCTTCAGCCAGTACAACAGGACCTCTGTTGATTGTTTTTTCTAATCCATTGAATACCCCACCAAGCACCTCCTTAGACACTGGTGTTTGGAGAATATCCTCAGTAAATTCACGGGACATTTTCTTGACATCTATACCTGAAGTCCCTTCAAATACCTGAACGACTGCTTTGGAACCACTGACTTCTAGAACTTGCCCACTCCGCTTCATGCCATCAGGTAATGTCAAGTGCACAATCTCAGCATATCTGGGAAACTTAACATGAACTAAGATCACTAGTGGACCATTGACTCCTGATACTGTCTTGTATGCCCTAAAACAATTTCTTCATTGTTCTCATTTTAAAAGCATGCAAACATTGTTTTTCAAAGACTTTCTAAAATCAACTGTCTGGCTCATCACTTGTTCTTTAACTCTATGCTGCTGCTCAAATTCTAAAACTGAACTGTTCATTTTTTTGTGGTCTGGGACACTCTGTATCATTACTGAAAAACAACCTTTCTCCAATGGAGTGTAGCCACTGGAGAAGTTCTTCGGTCACTGGCTAAGCACACACAGAATGTTGAGAAATCATAGTCATCTCCCTTAAGGGTTTACAACCTTAGTCATGGAGTACTCTTTAAACTATGTTATTGTTTCAGTTGATACTCTCTGAATTGAGATTGAGTGAATAATTATATGGAAAAATGACAGCTGCCCCTTATAATCTTTTCCTAGAAGCTGCCCCTCCTAGGGGCAAAACATATAAATGAAATTCATAAAAGAGTATTTATAATTGTCAGGTATAAATTTATTGTCATAAGAATGCAACATGTGTCAGTTACTTGACACATCTACTTCAGCTCACATAAACTCCCCAAAGGCATTCTCTAATGCAAATAATTCCCATTATAAAAAGCACATCTGGGAGAGGAGGGATAAATTAGGAGTTTGGGATTAAAATATACACACTACTGTTTATAAAATAGATCACCAACAGGGACCTAGTGTATAGCACAGGGAACTATACTCAATATCTTGTAATAACCTATAAGGGAAAAGAGTCTTAAAAAGAGCATATATACTGAATCACTTTGCTGTACACCTGAAACTAACACAATATTCTAAATCAACTATATTTCAATAAAAAAAATTTTTGTAAAAGCACATCTCCTCAAACCATAGAATCAAGTCTTTTCCTTCTTCCTTACACTGCAGTGCTGTCACATGACCCAGTGACTGATCAGGACAGGATTAGTCAGGCAGGAGAGCGCCCAGACTGATACCCTTCATCTGAAATTCTTTTTAACCAATGAGCCACAAACAGGCACTCTGGCAATTAACCAGTGCAAACATAGTCTTACAACCTGGGGAAACAACAGGTGCTTTCCTAAGTTTTAAAGAGTCTACTTCCAGGGCTCATCCCCAGTTCCTAAGGAAGCTATGAAGAGGTCTGATGCTACACAATTGTATTGTTTAGTAATCAAGAACCATTTCTTTCAGAACTGCTGAGCAGTCCACTTAAGCCTGGTTTATTAAGGTCTTTTTACAATCACAACACTTAAACATATCAGTGCATATGCTTTGGATATATGCTATATAATATGGGCAAAGCTGCTTGTCTTCCCCAAAGAGAGCCTTGAGCTGAAAAAAGTTAATGGTAGAAAAAGGTCAAACAAGACTTAAGAAACCTGGAATTTTCCTGCTCTGCCAATAATCAGGTGTCTAAATCCTGGCAAGCCCTGTCCCTCCCATAACCTTAGGCTTCTCACTGTAAAATGAGAGGGTTAGACTATATGACCTGCAGGGTACTTTTCAGCTCTGGCCTTCTCTGATATCTAGGTGTCCTCCTGCAGAGCAGCCTCTCCACTGAACAACACCTCCCTCTGGCTGCAGGCCTGACCTCCATCCATGAAAGCAGTTTTCCTAATTTCATTTAGTTTTTTTTTGTGTGTGTTCTTGTATTTTGCTAGATTTCCTTAAGAGAATTATTCTGAATTATTTGTCTGACAGTTCATAGATCTCCATTTTGTTAGCGTCAGTTCTTGGAGCTTTATTAGTTTCCTTTGTTGGTGTCATATTTTCTTGGTTTTTCATTATCCTTGATTCCTTACATTGGTATCTGCACATTTGAGTAACTGGCGTCCTCATACAGACTTTACAGGTTTGCCTTGGCAGAGACGGATCTTCACCAGTCAGCTCAGTTTGGATCTCTAGGCATATTTGTTGGTAATATACTTAGGCAAGTGGGGCCTACTGTTATGCTGGGGGTGGAGGGAGGCAACTGTTCAAGCTCTGAGGTTGGGGATGGGATGGTGTGCCACTGGCTGAGAACAGTTGGATAGGACTGCTGGCTTGGTTCCCTACCCAAGTAAGGCTGTTAGATGGTGCTGTACTTTCCTGGATTCTCTGGTCAGGCTTACTAGATGGTTGGGACTGGGTACTATATTCAGTAGTAGATGGGACTATGAATTAGCTTCACTCCCTGGTAGGGTAGCAAGGACCTGTATGGGCTTATTGTTTGGGAACCCAGATCAGGCAACTGTGTGCACTGAATTCCCTGATCAGGTGAGACCACCAGTTTTTTTCTGCAAATGGGGAAAGACATGGCTTGTGCTCTCTGTTCAAGTGCCACTCTAGTCTGGGCTGTTGGATGGGCTATGCAGCTTCCTGTGTGCTCTGATTAGGTTCCCTGGTTAGGTAGGCTAGAGGCTGTATTCAGCAATGAGCAGGGCTATGAATTAATTTTCCTGCCTGGGTGCAGTGAGAGAAGCAACATAAAGCCAGTAAAGCTCTTTGTTGTCTTAACTAAAGCCAACCTGCACTCCAAGTTCTCTGGCCGAACAGGTTCATTGGCTTTGCTCTGCAAACTATCAGCTCTGCCTGCCTGCCTCTTGCCTTGAGTGCTGCTAGGCTGCACAGCTTCCAGTTTTTTTGCCAGCCTTTCTGATCAGATGGGGTGAGAGATACTGTCCACAGTGAGTGGGAATATGTCTCAGTTCCCTTGCCTGGGCAGGCCCGCATCTTGGCTCAAGCATTGCTGGTTACACAGCTTCTAGGGGTTCTTGCCAGCTCTTGTGGTCAGATGGAGCTCTGGAGCCACAATGGGTGGGGCTATGTTTCAGGTCACTTGCTTGAGTGGGACAGTGAAGGGTCACTCCAGGCAACTCCCATTTTTCTCCAAGCAGGCTTTCTAGTCTCGAGGGGTTGGGAGCTACCCTCAGCCTTGGCTATGAGTTAATCCCCCTGCCTGGGCTTAGCAAGAGAACCCTCCATGCCCAGTATTGGCTTTACTCTGGGGGCAATCAGCTCTGCATGTCTCTCAGCTGGAGTGTTGCTAGGCTACACAACTTCCCGGTGCTCTCACTAGCTACTCATCAGATGGGGCTGGGAGACACTCTTCCTAGTGGATGGATCTATGACTCAGCTCCTTGCCTCAGACTCCTTGGTCCAGGCTCTACGGCCAGAAAAACTCCTCATTTGAGTACCCAAATCAGTCAGATCTGCATCCTAATGGGTTCCCTAGCCAAAGTGCACCACTGACTTGGTTCTGCATATGGGCAAAGCCATTAATTAGGATTACTACTTGGGCACTGCAGGTATGAACTTGGTCTGCCAAGATCTTTGTTGCAAGCCCCTTCTCTCTTCTCCATAACAGTCAGATTCCCAGTGGTTGAGCCCTGCAGATTTCCCTGCAGTCTCCATGTAGCGAGACCAGAATAGGGGCTCCCACATGAGTAGGGGCTCCAAGAAACTTAGGAGGTTTGTTGTCCCCCTCGCCTCTCCTTTCCCACTGGAGGAACCAGAGACTCAGGGAAGACTTCTCTGTGTGTTGCTACACTGGCAATGGGAGGGACAATGCAGTCATTGTGTAGCAGCTTCTCTTATCCTTCCGAAGCAGTATCTTTTGCTCTCTGTGGTGCAGGGGGTGCTTTAGTCTCACCCTTATTTCTAGAATTCTTTCAGGAGTGCCACGTACTTGAATAGATATTAGTTCTTCTTCTGAGGGGGAGTGAAGTCAGGAACGACATATGTTGCCATCTTGGTGATATCACTCTCTCCACTGTGGGTTTTTTGGGGAAGGTTATTTTGTCAGTGGTCACTCAACTAAAAATGACCCTTCCCCCCAAAAAACACAAAAATTCAATATGTCAACAAACATAAGGTATTCATTTTTGGTGAATTATTTTCATTTTTCTATAATTCATTGCATTTGTCAAGAACATTCATAAAGATAACTTTCGGGTGATGATCTATTTCACTTTTTTTTCTGATTTCTGGTTTTAAACACTTATACAGAGAAACACAGTTTGTACTTCATGATAATTGTTAATATGTCTTGTAATTAGAGATCAGCAATTAGCCAGTATTCAGCATTAGCTTGAGCAATGTACTATTTAATGTATTAAGTACACTAAAACACAAAATAGCAGTTGCCTTGTTAAATTATGATAATTTAATGATTATCATAAGACCAGTCTCACAGAATTTAACCAGTCTTCCTTTGATCTCAAATCTCCTTTCTAAAGATTGCAAATTTAAGTTACATACATAGTATATTTATACATATGAAGTATTATATATACTATACCTTTGACTCATATTTCCTAATCCCATTTAACAAAGTGAAATAGTAGTGATAGTGAGTCTTATAAGCTAAACTTTCCATATCTTTATCTCAAATGATTCTGTCATATCATTTTGCTATAGCAAAGTCTTAGTATTCATTATATTACCTTTACTAGAACTACAGTGATGATAACTATATATAGAAATGGAAATGCATGATACATACGAAAAGTGGCTTCATATGCATGGCTGAAGAATACTTGTCCCCATAATTTGCTTCAGGTCTAGCTGTTCCCAGAGAGCCATTCCAAATAAAAGATGGATGGATGTAAGGATTGTCCTCTTTGGGCTCATGAGTCATAATGCTATTTTAAATGAAAAAACAAACATGAAATATCTCAGGATATTTTAAAAATATCAAACACACATAGATTCTTATCACTATATTCTCTAGGAAGCAAATAAATGAAACCATCCAGAAGGCACATTAGATCGATATAGCAGATATACTAAAATAATGGCATCTTCATAAAACAAAGAAAATGATTCTGCTTTTATTCTATTCCTCACTAAAACTAGGGTTTTTGTTAGGGAATATTTCCTATGGTCTAAGAATGTCTGAGAAATTACTATGATACTTAGATAAGTGAAGGAAATATAATTTTAAAAATCTTACAGATTAATCTAGGTCAGTGCTTTTTTCCTCAGGAAATGTGTTATCTTCTGGCATAAACACAATTATGTATATATTCATAGTTAGAAACACTGTTATCTCTGACTATGCCTCTCCTTCTCTGCAACCCCACCTCCTACTGAAAAATAAATACATAAAACTTTCTGCTAAAATTCTTTCCAAATAATATCCTGCTTTCTTTCTTTTTCAGTATTTACAAGCTTTAAATTTCCTTTTAAGGGATTGCTTACTTGTAATTTCTTCCAGAGAACTGTTGTGGTGGAGATACAGGACTTCTAGGAAGGATGCTCTGAAGGGATGAACTCCAGGGATTCTGCAGGTAGATTTTGTTTTTTGTTTAAGGGAGAGAGGAAAGGTTTAGCCATGATTTTAAGGAAATTTGAAATACAATGGCTCATATTGATACCACATGCTAAATATCTAAATGTCAAGATACCTCCAGGCCTGCTCCTAAAAAATGACAAATAAGCAACGGTATTATTAAAAGGCAAATGTTTACATATTATAGTGGTAATTTAGCAGGTCTTTGTCTATTTCTATCTATTATCTGTTTATATTTATCTATCTTTCTCTCTATGATGTAGAATGGCTTACTGAAGGGGAAATACAAATGGAAGATTCATTTCAGCTGGTACTCTAAGCAATACGTGAAGCTTCCAGTCAAAAGAATTAAATATAAATCCCCCTTCCTATTGTCATAGTGTGAAAAACGCTAATCCCCAGACAAAACAGAGTTGACAAAAAGTAACTTAGAGAATACTGAAGCTGAATATAGAGAGCTGCAACATTAAACAGTTACAGCATACAGCAGAGTTTTGGAGGGAAACAAATACAAATCAATTGATAAAGAGTTGGTTCTTAAAGACCATACTTTAAGTACATAAGCAAAGAGTAAATTGTAGCAATACGGACTTTGAAATAAGAAATTGGCATTTTAACACAGACATGAGGCATATAAGTGGATCCAGACCAGATCTACACAGAGCCTATTCTTACAGCCATACTGGTTATGTGTGGGTACATAACATTGTGACATAGCCATTTTGATGGAGCCATATTGAAATCAAGGATATTTTTATATAGGTACTTTGATAGAGATATTTTGACATGGGGGAATTTGATGCAGATTATAAAATAATCCATTGAACTTTCTGATTAAAATAAGATTAAATTGGATGTGAAATATATACCATGACTCATCCTTAAGTTTAAGCTCATGTCCATCCACAACCACCCCTGGAGGAGGGAGTGGTGAGGAACCTTGGATTGATAATAATGTTGGAGATGAGATAAAGGTTAAGTATCATCTGGGGGAAAAAAAACTGATACAAACAGGAAGAATGAGACAGACCCAATATTTTTCCTCTATTGTTTAAATATTTGTCTTTGGGCTTTCCTTTTCTGCTTTGTTTTGGCAATCTTCTTTAAAATAAAATTTTAAAAACCCACAAAACTAAAAAAGAAAACCATGACTCTTGAAAGTGTGATTTCAGTGAAGCTTGGCAAGAAAGCTTCACTTGTGTCTATAGCCAGTCCCTCTTTTCTTGGCTCCCTGATGTCATAGTAGACAGAATCATGGGTTCCTGAGCATTCTGTACATCAGTTCTTAAAGGGGCTACCTTTCCTTCCATGGACTTAATTTCATTGGTCCAGGCCTTTTTCTCCAGCAGGCAAGAGAGAATAGCATATCTGATGCAATGAAAAGAGAGCTATCTAAAATTTGGATTTGCGGACCAGAGACCAGATTTTCTAGCTGAAGCAGTATGGATATATTTGGGGAGAAGGATCCCATAGGAAGTAGTAGGTGAGTCTCGGCTACTATATAGAGGGATGCTGCATACTTCCCACTTGTCCATTTTGGGCCTAATTTAAACTCATTAAGCCAGACCTGGGCCTTGATACAGCTAGATAGATGTAGAAAAGTGTTTCAGGCAGAACCTAAGGAGTATAAACTTATAGAATAGAAGGCAGGGTCAGATTGACATGGTGACTTATTTATTTATTTATTTCTTGAGATCAGGTCCTAGGGGTGGTGATGGTCATGTGATCATAGTGTGACACCCCACTCTTTTTTTTTAACATCTTTATTGAAGTGTAATTGCTTTACAATGGTGTGTTATTTTCTGTTTCATAACAAAGTGAATCAGTTATACATATACATATGTCCCCATATCTCTTCCCTCTTGCACCTCCCTCCCTCCCACCCTCCCTATCCCACCCCTCTAGGTGGTCACAAAGCACAGAGTTGATCTCCCTGTGCTATGCGGCTGCTTCCCACTAGCTATCTATTTTATGTTTGGTAGTGTATATATGTCCATGCCACTTTCTCACTTTGTCACAGCTTACCCTTCCCCCTCCCCATATCCTCAAGTCCATTCTCTAGTAGGTCTGTGTCTTTATTCCTGTCTTGCCCCTCAGTTCTTCATGAACTTTTTTTTTCTTAGATTCCATATATGTGTTAGCATACAGTATTTGTTTTTCTCTTTCTGATTTACTTCACTCTGTATGACAGACTCTAGGTCCATCCATCTCACTACAAATAACTCAATTTCGTTTCTTTTTATGGCTGAGTAATATTCCATTGTATATATGTGCCACATCTTCTTTATCCATTCATCTGTTGATGGACACTTAGGTTGCTTCCAAGTCCTGGCTATTGTAAATAGAGCTGTAATTAACATTTTTGTACATGACTCTTTTTGAATTATGGTTTTCTCAGGGTATATGCCCAGTAGTGGGATTGCTGGGTCATATGGGAGTTCTATTTTTAGTGTTTTAAGGAACCTCCATACTGTTCTCCATAGTGGCTGTATCAATCTACATTCCCACCAACAGTGCAAGATGGTTCCCTTTTCTCCACACCCTCTCCAGCATTTATTGTTTGTAGATTTTTTGATGATGGCCATTCTGACTGGTGTGAGATGATATCTCATTGTAGTTTTGATTTGCATTTCTCTAATGATTAATGATGTTGAGCATTCTTTCATGTGTTTGTTGGCAATCTGTATATCTTCTTTGGAGAAATGTCTATTTAGGTCTTCTGCCCATTTTTGGATTAGGTTGTTTGTTTTCTTGATATTGAGCTGCATGAGCTGCTTGTAAACTTTGGAGATTAATCCTTTGTCAGTTGCTTCATTTGCAAATATTTTCTCCCATTCTGAGGGTTGTCTTTTGGTCTTGTTTATGGTTTCCTTTACTGTGCAAAAGCTTTGAAGTTTCTTTAGGTCCCATTTGTTTATTTTTTTTTTTATTTCCATTTCTCTAGGAGGTGGGTCAAAAAGTATCGTGCTGTGATTTACGTCATAGAGTGTTCTGTCTATGTTTTCCTCTAATAGTTTGATAGTGACATCCTACTCTTATGAGCCCATAGGGGTTCAGAAAGAGTAGCAGCTAGCTATGAAGACATTTTTCTCCACAATCAATGACTGTATAAGCCTCTTGAAGTAGAATGACTATATAATTTATTGCCCAAACCAGAACACTTATGAAAGTGACAGGGGTAACTGTTCATGTTTACATTGGAACAACCAACAGAAAGTGGGGCTATCCTGATCACCCTACATTGAAATCACTGCTGTTGTACCCAAAAGCTGAGCCTCCACCTGTTTTTCAGAAATACAGTCAATACGGCTTCCACTTTCTCCATCAAAAGAAATTTCTCTTCTATATCTTACTTCAGAAAACCTTGAAATACCCTATTTGGTATTACATAGGCACCATCATTAATTCCATTGTTCAGCACCCACAAGTAGGTTGACCCTGTGAGTGTGTGAGACAGATGTGTTCAGTAAAGCATTAAGCCATGGTCCACCTTGACAATTTCAAAGGAGAATGAAAAAGCCATGTGGAGGGAAAAAATTAGCATATGATAAGTGTAGAAAAGTCAGCAGATTCTGATTTAAATCTATGATCAAAGAGCAAAACATCATGTGAGAGTTGGGAAAATTAAAGAAATCAAGAGAAGTCTCTGGAACTCTGTGATGACATTCCAAAGAGCAAAATTTGTATGTAGGAAGACACACAGGTCATTCTAATCTATCTGGGACAGCCTGACTAGGTGCCCCATGTATTGAGAGTCAGAGGCAAATTACTTGTCCTATTCATTCTCTTCTCCAATGCCAGTGAAGTTTTTCTAATTGTTACAGATCAAGGCTCTTTCTAGGGCATCAATACCTGGAACCAGGAGTAGACTGCGCCAATGGAGGACTGGATTTTAGTTTCTCAGATGAATTTCATATTTTAAAATGTATGATTAAAAATCTCCAAAAGGCCAAACAGCACTGTCTAGCAATCCTACAATTTCCTAATTTATTTTCCTATTCTCTGAGACAACTATTTCACCATTCCATCTCTCCACAAATCTTCAACTTCTCCTCTATGTTCTTTATTCCCAGTTAATGACCTCACATCTTATTTCACTAAGAAAATAGGAACAGTCAGAAGAGAATTATTTCATTTTCCAACCAGCAAATTTACCAACCGACCTGAATCTGTATCCACACACTCTATTATGGATAAAATGTCTCTTCTTGTATCAAAGACCAACTCTTCCAAATGTTCTCAGGATCCCTCTTTTTGCCCTCCCATGGCTTTTCTTCATGCAATTATTAGCATTCTATCCCATAGTGTCACATTTTTCCCTCTCAACTGGATCATTCCTATTAATATATAGATTTGCATTACACAAAACTCTCTTAACTCCACATAATTTCGCAGCTGCTGCCTCATTTTTCTGCTTCTTACGTTAAAACATCACAAAAAAATGTTGTCACCCTCATTGTAACCATTTCCTCACCTCTCTTTCACTTTTTAGTCCGTGTCAGTCTTGCTTCTGTCCCCACCACTCTGCTGAAACAGCTCTTGTGAAGGTTGCCAGCCATCTCATTTTACCAAATCTAATATTATTTCTCAGTCTTCACCTGACTTTATCTCTCAGTATCATTTAATATAGTGGATCATTCCCTAATTCTTGAAATACTTTCTTTTCTCTCTTTGCTTCCTTGAGACTACACTCTCCTAGTTTTTCTCCTATTGCTCTATATGATCTATCCCAGATCCTTTTTCTGGCCCAGCTTCTCCTTTGCTACATGATCTCTAAATGTTGGAACACCTGAGGGCTTGTTACCAACTTCTCTTTTCCTCTATATTTATACTCTGTCTATAAGTCCAGTAACATGACTTTAATTAGCACTCATATCCTGATGACTATCAAATTTATATCTCCAGTTTGTACTTGTCCCTGAGATCTAAATTCATATATCCAACTGCCAACTCAAGGCCTCCACTTGGAAGTCTAATAGACATACCCAACTAACCATGAAAATACCAAAAAATTTGACCCCTCTTCCATCTAAAAACACTCTGCTTTTCCTCCAGTATTCCTCATACATCCGGTTGCTCAAATCAAAATCCTTGAAGTCATCCTTTGTTCCTCTCTTTTCCTCATGCTTCATATACACTCTGTCAGTAAGTTTTCAGCATTCAGAATCATTCCCATGGAGAAAGTCCTCCAGTGTGACTTTCCACTGAACTAATAACAAAATCAAATCCTACATACCTTACCATATCCTACAAAACCCAGTATAATCTGCTGACCTCACCAGCAATTCAGTCATGTTGAATTTCTTTTTTTGAGCACATCAAGCCTGTTTTTTCCCTTAGGGTTTTTGTATTCTTTCTGCTTAGAAAGTTCTTTCCCTGACTTTTTGTATGGAAGTGTTTTTTACAACTTTCAGGCTCAATTTAAATATCACATTTTCAAAAAGTCATCTCTAACTTTCTCATCTAACGTTTCCCCACTCCAAGTCACTATTATATCACTGTTTATTGTACTTATAGAATTTATCACAATCTGAAATTATCTTATTTATTTACTTGCTTATTTGTTTATTGTCTGCCTCCTCTCCCTTCTCTAATGTAAGATCAATGAGGACAAGACTTAATCTGAAATACCACTGTATCCTCAGAGTATAGAACAGTTCCAAGAACATAGTAGGCATTTGGTAAATTTTTTGTTCAATGGATAAATGAATAATGATATCTAATGAACACAACTGAGTGCATTTTTATGTTAAGAACCAAAGTGAAACATTGGTTCCTTCTTGTTTGGAGTCTGCAATCCCTTTGCTGTGACCTTCTACTTTAATGGCCTCATAATATACCTATCTTGAAAGAACATCAAGCACAGATGAGGAATAATCTGCACAATAATAAGGCATAGTGGGCTCTCAATCAGAACTAGTGTACTGATTATCTAGGATATTTTACTTCTCTATCCTTCTTACTGCCTGCCTGTTGGTACCTTTGTGCCCTCCTAAGGTGAATAAGAATGATAAAATAAAATTTGATACTCAAACTTATCAATTTGGTTTCCATTAGCAACTTTAATCAAAAGTTGGTAGAAGAAAAATTATTCTGAAAGGAAATTTGATTAATTTTCTGTTTAGAGATTTAGTATATCCACATTTCCTCTTGTCTCACCTCTTGGTCAGGACTAAAGATAATTAAGCATTGGGAATTTAAGATCTGGTGAATAGTGGTCACCTATCCAGGGAAAAAGTGAGTCAAAGAAATGGAAGAAAGTGAAAGAGGTAAGTACTCTTTAAACCCCACTCTAAGATTACTCCATCAGAAAGGAACTCTTTCTTTTCCTGCTTCTGCCTCAAATAATAGTCTTGTCCACCAAAAACAGTGACTCTAGACCCTGCTAGAGTTCTTTTGGATCAGTTGTGAAGTGAGTTTTTAACTTGCTAGACTGGCCTGTGAAACTCAGAGAAAAGTTTCACACCCATGACAAACAAAACAAAACAAAACAAAAACAACACATCCATAAGTATATATAAAGTATGTATAAACAGAGTTAAAACAACTTATTGAGAGTACAACTTAAAAAAGATCAAGTCTATATTAACACATGATACAGTCTTTAAAATGGGCCTTGAAACTAGCATAATAGAGCCTTAATCTCCTTTAAAAATTCATGTTAATTAGCAACATCCTAGGCTGTGTTTAAATTCTCTCTAGCCAGAAGCACCAAAGTCTAATGAAATTAAGTATTTTAAAGTTTCGAGTAAAATTTTTCTTACTTTTGATCTAAGAAACACATACACATACATGCACACAAAAACATACACACAAACACACATTTATGTGAGTGTGTTGGAAGCTACATTAAAATGCAGTCACCTCTTTGGGTTCTATTTAGTACCACAAAACAGTATCCTGAGGTATTGTAGACCAGAAAGAGTGAATGCATTTGCCAAAGGTATACATTTTACAACGGTTGTAATTTAAATCCTGAGACAGTATGACTCATGTTACTCACAGTTTCCTCCATTAGCACTACACCTAATAGAGCAACCATATGTCTTACCTTTTTATAGGGACAACACTGACTTCATGTAACTTTTTTTCAATAATGGAAATTTGCTAAATGTATTATAATGCCAGGGACTTCCCTGGTGGCATAGTGGTTAAGAATCCACCTGCCAATGCAGGGGACACAGGTTCAGTCCCTGGTCCGGGAAGATCCTACATGCCATGGAGCAACTAAGCCCGTGCACCACAACTACTGAGCTTGCACACCACAACTACTGAAGCCTGATCGCTTAGAGTCTGTGCTCTGCAACAAGAGAAGCCACCGCAATGAGAAGCCTGTGCACCGCAACAAATAGTAGTCCCCGCAACTAGAAAAAGCCCACGCACAGCAACGAAGACCCAACGCAGTCAAAAATAAATAAAATTAATGAAAAAATAAGCATGATGCCATACCTCTGCAAGAACTAGCATTGACATATATACACTACCAAATGTAAAATAGATAGCTTGTGGGAAGCAGCTACATCGCACGGGGTGATCAGCTCAGTGCTTTGTGACCTCCTAGAGGGGTGGGATAGGGCGGGTGGAAGGGAGAGCAAAAGGGAGGGGATATGGGGATATATGTGTACAAATAGCTGATTCACTTTGTTATACAGCAGAAAATAACACAACACATTGTAAAGCAATTATACTCCAATAAAGATGTTAAAAAAAAGATTAGATGAGGTGACTATTTACCTCCCAATAAAAGAAATATACATTGCAAATAAAAAATAAATAAATAAATACACAGGGTAAACAAAGAATGTTGCCTGCCCTTCCAGTTCTACAAGGATTAAGTTGCAGCGCACTGCAGTGTGGCCTGAGGGGAATTCAGGATGGAAAAACAGGAAGCATTCTGTGTTTTGGATATACGGGGCCCCTCAATAGTTAAGATGCACATCTAAGGAAGAATTTCAGTGACCCTAGATTCTTGCATCTTCCCATACATAGAAAAGCACTAAAATCATTAACTTCAGATTTTTTCTTTAGCTTATGAGAACTGGCTTCATTATTTTATAGTAGAATTTTGAACTTGTGTCTCTTTTGAACGAATGACAGGGTCTAGTGATAAGACAATAAAGTACAACTGCTAACTGAATAAGTTCCATTTCATTATTAATTTTATTAAATAGCAGAGTTATTTGTTTTAACATCTAGTATATCTTTTAGTGGGTATTACCTAAGATATCCTGTCATTAATGTTCATAGTTCTCTTATAGCACATTTCCTAGTGATTAGCCTTAACCCAATTATCATGCCTATTAGGAGAATAATACAAACTGGATTGGGCTCCTTGAAAAATAAGACCATCACCTTTATCCAGCTGGGTTAGACACCAACAGGTGTGGATTAACCATCTGTAGATAATCATGAGTTTTTAGTATTATTACTATTATTAATTTATTTTTATATCAGATGACTCTATCTTATTCAAACAGGACAGACACTATTGGATATGGACATTGGTTATTAGAATAGAATTTTCCTGGTGAGAGAAAAAGTCCTTTATTTTTGTTATTTCTAAATTTTATTTCTGCTATTTCTAATTTTATGTATCTATATTACAGGCTAGACTATTTTGTCCTTAGCTCATGATGACAAATAGAGGCACACTATTGGCCAAGTGTAGTTGTTTTATAACCATAATTTCAGAATAAATATGTTTCAAAATAATTGTATTAAGACCATTCTGCAATAACTGTAAAGGTTACAACTGGACATTATATTTACTTGTAATTCAGTAAAAGAACATTTTTAAGCATGAATACATAAATGCTCATATTTTTAAGTCTTTTCATTTCTAAAAAAGAGTTTGACAATCATACTTTTCAGTTTAGTAATAGATTGGTATGGGAATAAATCAGCAAGGAAATGATTAAAAAAGAGATAAAAGGTTACTTTCTGTGAGCATTCACTTATTGAATGCCGCTATTAACTATTCTGACCATGCTGTATAGTTAGCGGCTGTCTGGCTCCAACTGTGCAACATCCATATTAGAGCGCTACATGACAATTGAATATTAAATCTTGCCAAGTAGCATTCATAGTCTCATGTTACAGATATCTTGCTGTGCCTGATGTCTGAAAGCTCCATGTATGATTCAAGTGGTTATTAGCATTAATTTCATAGAGAACTTTTATCTGAGATTTTGAAGCAACAGTTACACAAAGTTGCTCCCTTTTTGGGTGCTATGCAGCTATCAGGAAATCTGTGATTACATTTAAGCCTTGGACTGTGGGGAAAACAAAAACTGTTCCACACTTATTCAGAATTCAGCAAGTTGAAATGCTGGAACCTGGATGAAGACCTTTTGATACAA
The DNA here is from genome assembly GCF_963455315.2 of Globicephala melas. Taxonomy (NCBI): domain Eukaryota; kingdom Metazoa; phylum Chordata; class Mammalia; order Artiodactyla; family Delphinidae; genus Globicephala; species Globicephala melas. The sequence continues at coordinate 56,437,463 of NC_083335.1, forward strand.
CAAAATGTCACATCAAAATTTTGTTTGCTTCCAAAAAAGACCCCCTTAGCAGCAAGTTTTCTGAGATATCATGCCCATAGAACGAGAGATAGAAACTTTCAAAGAAAGAACATTTTAGCAAAGCTAACAGAAATGAAGCTTCACAGTTTCTGTGTTTGGCCGATATGACTAAAATCACTGGAGCTTGAAAGAATTTGGTATGGTCATTTTGATAAGCCTAATGGTTAAATTATATTGCTGCTTGGGTGAGCTAATTAACTGCATGATCAACAATTTGTTCTATACACTGAAATAAAAAATCCAAAAATATTGTGAACAATTTGGCAAACATTGATATAAATAATGCTTTGCTTTAATACGTATGAGAGTTAGAAGTGAGAAGTAAAAGGTGGCACTGTTTACTAAATATCTGTTCTTCATCATCATTAAATAAAATTAATTGAGCATTCATGTGGTACATAGCACTCATATAAGCATACAGGAATATCAAGAATTTTGTCACATCCTATTTATTAAGAAATTTGCAATCCAAGTGGAAAAGTAATGAAGATATTTCCTCCCAATATTTTATAATATCTCCATTTTGAAATATACTATTTTGCATGTACAAACACGTTTGAGAAACCTATCTCTGCATGAAAAGGCTGTGGCTAATTTATATTAACAATTATTTTCATTTAGATATTCCGTTTTATAATTTTAACTATTTTTACTTCTTACAATAAAAGACACACACACACACACACACACACACACACACACACACACCTCTTCCCAAACGTCTCCTTAAATCTTTCCACTTCCCCACATGTCACCCAACTCATAGACATGTAAAACTATCTTCAAACCCACACCAGCCTGGAAATTTTAAATTTAATTATTTTATGGAAAGTATGAAAAAGAGAGCACCATATACCCACTGCATTAAAGCATATTTATTTTGCATTTTCACGTGTGTGTTATGGCCAAATATCTTACTTATTTTTTAACATCATTATTGGAATATAATTGTTTTACATTATTGTAAAACTTATTATTTGTAAAAATAATTTGTAATTATTTGTAATAATTTGTAATAATTTATTTGTAAAAAACTTACTTTTTAATATCATTATTGGAATATAATTGTTTTACATTATTGTGTTAGTTGCTGCTGTATAACAAAGTGAATCAGGTATACATAAACATATATCACCATATCTCCTCCCTCTTGCATATCCCTCCCACCTTCCATATCCCACCCCTCTAGGTGGACACAAAGCACCGATCTGATCTCCCTGTGCTATGTGGCTGCTTCCCACTAGCAATCTATTTTACATTTGGTAATGTATGTATGTCTATGTCACTGCCTCACTTCGTCCCAGCTTACCCTTCCCCCACCCCGTGTCCCCAGATCCATTCTCTACGTCTGTGTCTTTATTTCTGCCCTGCCCCTAGGTTCTTCAGAACCTTTGTTTTGTTTTTGTTTTTTTTTAGTTTCCATATATATGTGTTAGCATACAGTATTTGGTTTCTCTTTCTGACTTACTTAAATCTGTATGACAGACTCTATGTCCATCCACCTCACTGCAAATAACTCAATTTCATTTCTTTTTATGTGTGCCACACCTTCTTTATCCATTCTTTTGTCGATGGACACTTAGGTTGCTTCCATGTCCTGGCTATTGTAAATAGAGCTGCAATAAACATTGTGGCACATGACTCTTTTTGAATTACGGTTTTCTCAGGGTATATGCCTAACAGTGGGATTGCTGGGTAATATGGTAGTTCTATTTTTAGTTTTTTAAGGAACCTCCATACTGTTCTCCATAGTGGCTGTATCAACTTACATTCCCACCAAGAGTGCAAGAGGTTAACTTTCCTCTACACCCCCTCCGGCATTTATTGTTCACAGATTTTTTTGATGATGGCCATTCTGACCGGTGTGAGGTGATACCTCATTGTAGCTTTGATTTGCATTTCTCTAATGATTAGTGATGTTGAGAATCCTTTCATGTGTTTGTTGGCAATCTGTATATCTTCTTTGGAGAAATGTCTATTTAGATCTTCTGCCCATTTTTGGATTGGGTTGTTTGTTTTTTGATATTGAGCTGTATGAGCTGCCTGTATATTTTGGAGATTAATCCTTTGTCAGTTGCTGCACTTGCAAATACTTTCTCCCATTCTGAGGGTTGTCTTTCGTCTTGTTTATGGTTTCCTTTGCTGTGCACAAGCTTTTAAGTTTCATTAGGTCCCATTTGTTTATTTTTGTTTTTATTTCCATTTCTCTAGCAGGTGGGTCAAAAAGGGTCTTGCTACGATGTATGTCATAGAGTGTTCTGCCTATGTTTTCCTCTAAGAGTTTAGTACTGTCTGACCTTACATTTAGGTCGTTAATCCAGTTTGAGTCTATTTCTGTGTATGGTGTTAGGGAGTGTTTTAATTTCATTCTTTTCCATGTAGCTATCCAGTTTTCCCAGCACCACTTATTGAAGAGGCTGTCTTTCCTCCATTTTATATTCTTGTCTCCATTATCAAAGATAAGCTGACCATATTTGTGTGAGTTTATCTCTGTATTTTCTATCCTGTTCCATTGATCTATATTTCTGTTCTTGTGACAGTACCATAATGTCTTGATGACAGTAGCTTTGTAGTATAGTCTGAAGTCAGGAAGCATGATGCCGCCAGTGCTCTTGTTCTCTCTCAAGATTGCTTTGGCTATTCAGGGTCTTTTGTATTACCATAAAAATTGGAGAATTTTTTTGTTCTAGTTCTGTGAAAAATACCATTGGTAATTTGATAGGGATTGCATTGAATCTGTAGATTGCTTTAGGTAGTATAGTCATTTTCACAGTGCTGATTCATCCAATCCAAGAACATGGTATATCTCTCCATCTGCTTGTATCATCTTTAATTTCTTTCATCAGTGTCTTATAGTTTTCAGCATACAGGTCTTTCATATCCTAAGGTAGGTTTATTCCTAGGTATTTTTTTGTTGTTGTTGTTGCAATGGTAAATGGGAGTATTTCCTTAATTTCTCTTTCAGATTTTTCATCATTAGTGTATAGGAATGCAAGAGATTTCTATGCATTAATTTTGTATGCTGCTACTTTATGAAATTCATTGATTAGCTCTAGTAGTTTTCTGTAAGTGTCTCTGATATACTCTATATACTGTATCATGTCATATGCAAACAGTAGCAGATTTACTTCTTCTTTTCCGATTTGGATTCCTTTCATTTCCTTTTCTTCTCTGATTGCTGTGGCTAAAACTTTCAAAACTATGTTGAAAAATAGTGGTGAGAGTGGGAAAACTTGTATTGTTCCTGATCTTAGTGGAAATGATTTCAGTTTTTCACCGTTGAGAATGATGTTGCCTGTGGGTTGTCATATGTGGCCTTTATTATGCTGAGGTAAGTTCCCTCTATGCCTACTTTTTGCAGGGTTTTTATCATAAATATGTGATGAATTTTGTTGAAAGCTTTTTCTGCATCTATTGAGATGATCATATGGTTTTTATCCTTCAATTTTTTAATATGGTGTATCACATTGATTGATTTGTGTATATTGAAGAATCCTTGCATTCCTGGGATAAACCCCACCTGATCATGGTGTATGATCCTTTAAATGTGCTGTTGGATTCTGTTTGCTAGTATTTTGTTGAGGATTTTTGCATCTATGTTCATCAGTGATATTGGCCAGTAGTTTTCTTTGTTTGTGACATCTTTGCCTTGTTTCGGTATCAAGGTGATGGTGGCCTCATAGAATGAGTTTGGGAGTGTTCCTCCCTCTGTTATATTTTGGAAGAGTTTGAGAAAGACAGGTGTTAGCTCTTCTCTAAATGTTTGATAGAATTTGCCTGTGAAGCCATCTGGTCCTGGGCTTTTGTTTGTTGGAAGATTTTTAATCACAGTCTCAATTTCTGTGCTTGTGATTGGTGTGTTTATATTTTCTATTTCTTCCTGGTTCATTCTCAGAAGGTTGTGATTTTTTAAGAATTTGTCCATTTCTTCCAGGTTGTCCATTTTATTGGCATATATTTGCTTGTAGTAATCTCTCACAATCCTTTGTATTTCTGCAGTGTCAGTTGTTACTTCTCCTTTTCCATTTCTAATTCTGTTGACTTGTGTCTTTTCCATTCTTTTCTTGATGAGTTTGGCTAATGGTTTTTCAGTTTTGTTTATCTTCTCCAAGAACCAGCTTTTAGTTTTATTGATCTTTGTTATTGTTTCCTTCATTTATTTTTCATTTATTTCTGGTCTAATTTTTATGATTTCTTACCTTCTGCTAACATTTGGGTCTTTTGTTCTTCTTTCTCTAATTACTTTAGTTGTAAGGTTAGGTTGTTTATTTGAGTTGTTTCTTGTTTCTTGAGGTAGGACTGTATTGCTATTAAATTCCCTCTTAGAACTGCTCTTGCTGCATCCCATAGCTTTTATGTCGTTGTGTTTTCATTGTCATTTGTTTCTAGGTATTTCTTGATTTCCTCTTTGATTTCTTCAGTGATCTCTTGGTTATTTAGTAGTGTATTGTTTAGCCTCCATGTCTTTGTGTTTTTTACAGATTTTTTCCTGTAATTGATATCTAGTCTCATAGCATTTTGGTCGGAAAAGATACTTGATACGATTTCAATTTTCTTAAATTTACCAAGGCTTGATTTGTGACCCATGATATGATCTATCCTGGAGAATGTTCCATGAGCACTTGAGAAGAAAGTGTATTCTGTTGTTTTTGGATGGAATGCCCTATAAATCAATGAAGTCCATCTTGTTTAATGTATCATTTAAAGCTTGTGCTCCCTTATTTATTTTCATTTTGCATTATCTTTCTATTGGTAAAAGTGGGGTGTTAAAGTACCCTACTATGACTGTGTTACTGTTGATTTCCTCTTTTATGGCTGTTAATATTTCCTTAAGTATTGAGGTCCTCCTTTGTTAGGTGCATAAATATTTAAAATTGTTATATCTTCTTCTTGGATTGATCCCTTGATCATTATGTAGTGTCCTTCATTGTCTCTTATAATAATCTTTATTTTAAAGTCTATTTTATCTGATATGACAATTGCTACTCCAGCTTTCTTTTCTTTTCCATTTGCATGGAATAACGTTTTCCATCCACTCACTCTCAGTCTGTATGTGTCCCTAGGTCTGAAGTGTGTCCCTTGTAGACTGCATGTATACAGGTCTTGTTTATGTATCCATTCAGCTATTCTATGTCTTTTGGTTGCAGCATTTAATCCATTTACATTTAAGGTAGTTATCGATATGTGTGTTCCTATTACCATTTTCTAAATTGTTTTGGGTTTGTTATTTTAGGTCTTTTCCTTCTCTTGTGTTTCCTGCCTAGAGAGTTTCCTTTAGCATTTGTTGTGATGCTGGTTTTGTGGTGCTGAATTCTCTTAGCTTTTGCTTGTCTGTAAAGTTTTTAATTTCCCTGTCGAATCTGAATGAGATCCTTGCTGGGTAGAGAAATCTTGGTTGTAGGTTTTTCTCTTTCATCACTTTAAATTTGTCCTGCCACTCCCTTCTGGCCTGCAGAGTTTCTGCTGAAGGATCAGCTGTTATCGTTATGGGGATTCTCTTGTGTGATATTTGTTGCTTTTCCCTGGCTGCTTTTAGTATTTTTTCTTTGTATTTAATTTTTGATAGTTTGATTAATATGTGTCTTAGCATGTTTTTTCTTGGATTTATCCTGTATGGGACTCTCTGTGCTTCCTGGACTTGATTGACTATTTCCTTTCCCATATTAGGGAACCTTTCAACTATATTCTCTTTGAATAGTTTCTCAGTCTCTTCTTTTTCTCTTCTTCTTTTGGGAACCCTATAATTTGCATGTTGGTGTGTTTAATGTTGTCCCAGAAGTCTCTGAGACTGTCCTCAATTCTTTTCATTATTTTTTCTTTATTGTGTGCTGTGGTAGCTCTTGCCACTATTTTATCTTCCAGTTCACTTACCCGTTCTTCTGCCTCAGTTATTCTGCTATTGATTCCTTCTAGATAATTTTAATTTCCTTTATTGTGTTGTTCATCATTGTTTGTTTGCTCTTTCGTTCTTCTAGGTCCTTGTTAAAAGTTTCTTGTATTTTCTCATTCTATTTCCAAGATTTTGGATCACCTTTACTATCATTCGTCTGAATTCTTTTTCAGGTAGACTCTATTTCCTCTTCATTTGTTTGGTCTGGTGGTTTTTACCTTGCTCCTTCATCTGCTTTGTGTTTCTCTGTCTTCTCATTTTGCTTATCTTACTGTGTTTTAGGTCTCCTTTCTGCAGGCTGCAGGTTCATGTTTCCCATTGTTTTTGGTGTCTGTCCCCAGTGGCTAATGTTGGTTCAGTGTGTTGTGTAGGCTTCCTGGTGGAGGGGACTGGTGCCTGTGTTCTGGAGGATGAGGCTGGATCTTGTCTTTCTGGTGGACAGGACTGCATCCGGTGGTGTGTTTCGGGGTGTCTGTGAAATTATTATGATTTTAGGCAGCTTCTCTACTAATGGGTGGGGTTGTGTTCCTGTCTTGCCAGTTGTTTGGCATAGTGTGTCCTGCACTGTAGCTTGCTTGTCATTGAGTGGAGCTGGGTCCTAGAGTCAAGATGGGGATCTCTGAAAGAGCTTTTGCCATTGGATATTATGTGGGGCTGGGAGGCCTCTGTTGGACCAGTGTCCTGAACTCAGCTCTCCCACCTTAGAGGCTCAGACCTGAGACCCGGCTGGAGCACCAAGACTCTGTCAGCCACAGGGCTCAGAAGAAAAGGGAGGGAGAGAAAGAAAGAAAGAAAGAAAGAAAGAAAGAAAGAAAGAAAGAAAGAAAGAAAGAAAGAAAGAAAGAAAGAAAGAAAGAAAGAAAGAAAGAAAGAAAGAAAGAAAGAAAGAAAGAAAGAAAGAAAGAAAGAAAGAAAGAAAGAAAGAAAGAAAGGAGAAAGAAAGAAAAGAAGGAAAGAAAGAAGGAAAGAAAAATAAAAGTTATTAATTTAAAAATAAAAATATTATTAAAAATAAAACAGTAATAGAAATAAAAAAGAATGAAAGAGAGCAACCAAACCAAAAATCAAATCCACCAATGATAAAAAGTGCTAAAAAATATAGTACAAAAAAACCCAGAGACACAGAACCCTAGGACAAATGGTAAAAGCAAAGTTATACAGAGAAGATCACACAAAGATGCATAGACATACACACTCATAAAAGGAGAAAAAGGGAAAAAAAATATATATAAAAAGGAAGAGAGCAACCAAATCAGTAAACAAATCAACCAATGATAATAAGCTCTAAAGACTAAACTAAGATAAACTTAAAACCAGAAACACATTAGATGCAGAAAGCAAACCCCAAGTCAACAATTGCTCCCAAAATCCACTGCCTCAATTTTGGTAAGATTCATTGTCTATTTGGGTATTCCAGAGATGCAGGGCACATCAAGTTGATTGTGGAGATTTAATCCCCTGCTCCTGAGGCTGCTGGGAGAAATTTCCCTTTCTCTTCTTTCTTCACACAGTTCCTGGGGTTCAACTTTGTATTTGGCCCTGCCTCTGCGTGTAGGTCTCCTGAGGGCGTCTGTTCCCTGCCCAGACAGGACAGGGTTAAAGGAGCAGCTGATTAGGGAGCTCTGTCACTCAGGCCAAGGGGAGGGAAGGGTACAGTTGTGAGGCAAGCCTGCAGCAGCAAAGGCCAGCATGACGTTGCAACAGCCTGAGGCGTACCGTGTGTTCTCCTGGGGAAGTTGTCCCTGGATCATGGGACCCTGGGAATGCGGGGCTGCAAAAGCTCCCTGGAGGGGAGGTACGGATAGTGACCTGTGCTTGCACACAGGTTTCTTGGTGCCTGCAGCAGCAGCCTTAGCATTTCATGCCCATCTCTGGTGTCTGTGCTGATAGCCGCAGCTCGTGCCCATCTCTGGAGCTCATTTAGGCAGTGCCCTGAATCTCCTCTCATCGTGCACCCCAAAACAATGGTCTCTTGCCTCTTAGGCTGGTCCAGACTTTTTCCCAGACTCCCTCCTGGCTAGCTGTGGCATACTAGCCCCCTTCAGGCTGTGCTCACGCAGCCACCCCCAGTCCTCTGCTTGGGATCTGACCTCCAAAGCCCAAGCCTCAGCTCTCAGCCACCACCTGCCCCGGTGGGTGAGCAGACAAGCCTCTCAGGCTGGTGAGAGCTGGTCGGCACCAATCCTCTGTGCAGGAATCTCTCTGCTTTGCCCTCTACACCCCTGTTGCTGCGCTCTTCACCGTGGCCCCAAAGCTTCCCCCCCACCCACCCACCGTCATCACCAGTGAAGGGGCTTCCAGTGTGTGGAAGCTTTTCCTCCTTCACAGCTCCCTCCCAGAGGTGCAGGTCCTGTCCCTATTCTTTTGTCTCTGTTTTTTCTTTTGCCCTACACAGGTACGTGGGGAATTTCTTGCCTTTTGGAAGTCTGAGGTCTTCTGCCAGCGTTCAGTAGGTGTTCTGTAGGAATTGTTCCACATGTGGATGTATTTTTGATGTATTTGTGGGGAGGAAGGTGATCTCCATGTCTTACTCCTCCGCCATCTTGAAACTCTGCCCCAAATATCTTTTTACATACTACATTTTTTACATTCAAGAAAGGTAAAAAATTATTTCCAAAGAGATATTAAATGGTAGAATATGCTTAAAACATACCAGAGACCATTCGCAGAGTCATAGTATTTTTTAAATGAACAAATTAGAAACTACTAGAATTCTGTGGTAGTCTGTTTTCTCTTTACAATTATAGAGTAAGGGTTAGAAATTTCCAGAAATTTAAAAGGTCTAGAACTTTTAAAAAATGAAGCCTTGTTTTATTTTGAGAAGTATGCATTTTAAATGTACCAAAAAACCCAGAAAAAATGTACAGTCACTTAACCTATCTTATTGTTGATTTCCTCGTTATTAAAAATAGGATTAATAAGACTATGCAGGGGCAGTCATGAAGATTAAAATAGATATCCTATGTTACAGACATTCTGTGATTTAAAAATGCCTTGTGTATGGGACGTGTTCAATAAATGTTAGTTCTTCTCTACTCCATTACCTTACTTATATCCCAGAGTACCTCAATCACAGTAAAGTCTTAATGATACTGAACGGACGGTTGATTGGGGAAAAAAAATCATTTGAACTGCTTGATTACCACGATTCAACAGATTCAGACTGTATAAATTCTATATGTAAAAAGATCACAGAACTATTTCTCAGGCTCTGATCATATGATTCCAAGCTCAGATATTTTTACACCATAACCCAAAGAGGGAAATGAGAGAACAGACAAAAAAGCTAGTTTTAGAATTAACAATAAGATTAGTGAAGACACTACATGAATTATTTTCATTGGTTTTTACTGAGGGAAATTAAGAATAAAGCTTTCCTGAAAGTGTTTAGTAAATCAAAGGGAACTTCCCTGCTGGTCCAGTCGTTAAGAATCTGCCTTCCAATGCAGGGGACGGGAGTTTGATCCCTGGTCGGGGAACTAAGATCCCACATGCCACAGGGCAACTACGCCTATGTGCTGCAACTACTGAGCCCGTGTGCTCTGGAGTCCACATGCCACAACTAGAGAGAAGCTGGCATGCTGCAACAAAGAGTCCACTCACCGCAACTTAAGATCCAATGCAGCCAAATAAATACATTAAAAAAATGTAGATTAAAAAGAATCAAAGGTGTCAGAGAAAAGTTACTTTAAATGTGTAGGGTGGTCATACCTGTTCTATCCAATATGGTAGCCACTAGTCAGATTTGGTTATTTAAATTTAAATTAATTAAAATAAAATAAACCCACTCCTTAGTCATACTAGCCGAATTTCAAGTCCACTATAGCCATATGTGGCTAGTGGCTGACACATTGGACAGCACAGATTTATAGAACAGTTTTTTCATTGCAGAAAGATTTATTCAGAATCACTTGTCAAGTCTTAGTCAAAATACTAGGTGTAGGAGAATCATAAGGGCTGGAGAGCATCTCTTGAACAGTTTGAAGAAAGTCAAAATTGAAATTGTGGAATATATGACCATGAAGTGTTACATTTTGTTATAAATGGCCAATATGCTGACTCCAATCCATAAGAATCCTGAGAACTATAGACCAATAATTCTTATTCTTACATTGTGGGTGAGGTGGAAGATTAACAGCAATATCATCAGATGCTTAAGAAAACATAACTTATTATGTAAAAGCAATCATGATTTCTATAAAGGAAAATTATGACTGACAAAATCAACTAGGGTTTTTTGAGCATTTTGAGTAAGGGAGTTGAAATGGTTATAACTTATTTAAACTTTCAAAAAACTTTTACAAGTTTCCACACCAAAGGCCGTTAAAGTGTCTGTCATTGAATAGATGGTCTCTAAAATTTCTTCCATACTAACATCTGATGCTGACCTTCCTGAAAATGAACTGCCAAGCTGACAAGGAAAATCTGCGTGGAGATCTCGCAAGACTGAGTGAGTGGGTAGAACTCAGCAGATAAGCTTCAATGAGCTAAATATTACTTATTAGAAAATGAGCTTCAAACAATAACCTTGGCATTTAACATACTGAAAACACAGAGTTGAAGGATAGCAATAAACAAAAGCTCCTTTGATTCTTCAAATATGAAGGAAGCTGAAGCAAATTTAAAGGGTGATATGCCAGAAAGGATACAGAACCTTAGCAGTGACTATCATAGAATCTTATCTGTTATCTAGTCTATTCTTCCACCTGAAGATGTCACTCCTGTCTCATCCTACCCTTTTTTGGAATATTTTCAGTTTTGAGTGCTCCCCTCACGGGACCAATCTGTTTAATTATTTGATTGCTCCAACTGTTAGAAAATAGATATATTACATCGAATTGAAGTTTGCCTACCATAATCTCCACCATTGGTTTTGGTTCTGAATTTCGGAACTAGGCAAAAGAAAAATAATCTTTCTTCCACTTACATTCCCTACACATGCTTTAAGACACCTATCATGTACAATATGTACATACATTTTCCTGCTCCTAGTGGGGAAGAAGATATTAAAAAAAAATCACCCAAACCAGAATATAGTTGCAAAATAAGATATGTTACTAAGGAAGAAACATCTTCCTGCAAGAGGGTATAGCATGATTTCCCTGGTGGTGCAGTGGTTAAGAATCTGCCTGCCAATGCAGGGGACGTGGGTTCGAACCCTGGACTGGGAAGATACCCCATGCTGCAGAGCAACTAAGCCTGTGTGCCACAACTACTGAGCCTGCGCTCTATAGCCCGCAAGCCACAACTACTGAGCCCAGGTGCCACAACTACTGAAGCCCGTGCGCCTAGATCCCGTGCTCCTCAACAAGAGAAGCCACTGCCATGAGAAGCCTGCACACCACAACGAAGAGTAGCCCCCGTTCACCGCAACTAGAGAAAGCCCGCATGCAGCAACGAAGACCCAACACAGCAAAAAATAAATAAATAAAATAAATAAATTTATTAAAAAAATAAAAAGAGGGTATAGCAAAGGAACCTGACCTAGACTTGTCCATTGTTTCATGGATCTTTATCATATCCCTGGACACCAGGCATAATGATGTTCATCTGTCTTCCTACACATTCCAGCAGGACTTTGGACCAAAGAGGTTTTCAACCAGTTTATTTTTAAAAACGTTTTATTTTGAAATGACTTTAGACTTACAGACAAGTTGCAAAAATTGCACAGTGTGTTCCTATATTACCTTGACTCTGCTTCCTCTAAAGTTTACATCTTATATAGCTATAGTACATTATCAAAATCAGGAAAATAATAATGGCACAATATTACTAACAGCTGTAACTAATTAACTAACTAAAGTTTTATTTTTTCCATTATTAAAAGCAAAATACTCTGAAAATTTTTGAATGAGTAATAATTTAAACAATGAATTTCTTTTTCTCACCCCTGACCTCCAACCATTCAGTCTCCACACGCAACCCCCTAAGCAGTAATCATTTTTATAGTTGCTTGTGTATTAATCCAAAGTTTTTTAATATAAATATAAGCAACATGAATATATATTCTTACTTCCTCCTCTTTCTTATACAGAACGAAGCACACCATACACACTTTTTTGCACCATTTTTTGTTTTTCACTATAACTGTCTTGGAGATCTTTTCATATCAGTACAGAGATAATCCACTTCGTCTTTTGTAAAGTCCCATAGCGTTCCATTGTATGGATGTACTATAGATTATTTAACTAGCCTCTCTTGATAGGCATTTGTGTGGTTTCCAATCCTTTCCTATTGTAATCCATGCAGCAATAAAAATATTATAAACATATCAGTCTGCACTTATGGGAATATATCTGCAGGATATTCACTCCCCCAAGTGATATTGCTAGGTCAAATGATATATGCATTTGTAATTGCCAAACTGCCTTTCCACCAGCCATTTTCCTCAGAGCCTTTCTAATAGAACATATTAACAAACTTTTGGATCTTTACTAAAATGATAGGCAAAAAATGGTATTTCAGTATAATTACAGTCACGTTTTATAATAATGAAGGAAGGTTAACATATTTTTATATGTTTAAGAGCTATTCGAATTTCCTTTTCAATGAACTGTCAGTTCATCTAATTTGTCCATTCTTTTATTGAATTGTTGATCTTTTACTTCACGATTATGAAGAATTTTTATATATTAAGGAAAATTAACCTATAGTTTCCCACCTAAAGAAAAGTATTGTTAATATTTTGGCATACGTATTTCCATCATATATGTATACTTTAGAAAAAGGATAGTTGTGATCCTTCACCATTACAGTTTTCTATTTTCCTATTTTCCACTTGATTGATGCTTGCTTTACAATGCTGTTAGTGTGACACAAATCAGTTAAGATTTTATCAGAATCGCCATAATTTGATACTGATGGTAAGTCCTCTCAATGATTTGGCCCTGAGTGCTTAACTACAGGTTTTCTGCTTTTGAATTTTTACAGAGGAGGCTCTTCCTCAGCAAACCAGAACGGCCTAGGAAGATACACTTAATGGTTGATCACTGCCATCTGTTGGTAAATATGGAGAATTTCATCCAGTGACTTTCCCCTGTGGCGTGGATATTTTATTGTTTTTGAAAACATATCTTAAAAATTCCAGAAAATTTGGGTGCATGATAATCTTAAATAAAATGACAAAAATAGGAACAAAGATTAAGGAAGCTTAGGAGTTTAGTCAGAACATATTTTTCTTCGAAACACTGATTCAAAAAGGTGCATACACCTCAATGTTCATAGCAACATTATTTACAATAACCAAAACAAGGAAACAACCGAAGTGTCCATCAACAGATGAATGGATGAAGAAGATGTGGTATAGATATACAATGGAATACTACTCAGACATAAAAAAGAATGAAGTTTTGCCATTTGCAGCAGCATGGATGCACTTGGAGGTTATTATGCTTAGTGAAATAAGTCAGGGAAAGATAAATACTGTATGATATCACTTATATGTGGAATCTAAAAAGTACAACAAACTAGTGAATATAACATAAAAGAAGCAGACTCACAGATATAGAGAATACAACTAGTGATTACCAGTCGGGGGAGAGGGAGAGGGAAGGGCACTATAGGGGCAGGGGAGTGGGAGGTACAAACTATTGGGTTTCAGATAGGCTCAAGGATATATTGTACAACACAAGGAATATAGCCAATATTTTGCAACAACTGTAAATGGAAAGTAACCTTTAAAAATTGTATAAAAATAAAAAGTAAAAAAAATAAAATAAAGGTTAAAAAAGCTGCAAAATAATATTCCCCTCCAATTGCTAAGATTCCTTTAGTGTTTCTAACCAATTAATATTATTTTCCTAAGCAGAATATTGGACTGTTGGAAAAAACTAATCTCAGTAAAAGATATTATTTCTACCTTGCTGATTTCCAGTTCACTTTACATAACTGGTTGTCATGGACAAATTAATTTAATGAATTGGATAAGTGACACAACATAAGGTTTTAACTATGCAAATATTCATAAAACTGTGACTAATTGTTTACTGATAAGGTAGAATAATGTACATATCCAAAGATAATGCAGACTGAAAATGTAGCAACGGTCTGGAGATTATCACAATTTGCACAGTGCCATCTGTAGTGGAGTGCTTGATAACGTTTAACTGTTTGAAGATGATATTAACAACTTCTAGTGAGAAATTACTTAAATAATATAATATTCTCAGGTATCAGTAAAGAATACTTTAATTATTGGATATTATTTTCATTTATTATCTAGGAAGAATAATCTCCTGGATTTGGTAAATTGATCATTTAAAGCTTAGCACATTATCTCCTCCTGCTTTCAATTCATTCTATTTGAAAACACAGTAAATCCAGCAATTTGGTAAGTTTGTGATTATAATGCCAAATTTAGAAGATCTTATTTTTAGTCAAAGTATTCTTCCTTTTCAGTGAGCACATCTCAATATTTGTTGCCTCCACTATATGGTTTATTATATGCTCTTTAAGTCATACCAGTATTTATTTCTTTGCTCTTCAGACTATGCCAGTTACCTGGGTCTCTATCAAATGTAGGGGTGTTTTTTTTTCCCCTCTGGACATAGCTGTCATATATTTTCACCAGGTGAAAGTAGCTAAAGCATGTTATATCCTGTGGCTGAATGTGGCTGAATCATTACCTGGCATGATAAACTTAAAGGCAGATAAACTTAAAAAAACATATTTATGATCAGAACAATAACTAAAAATAAACAACAATAGCAATGGTGAATTCTCACAGGACTAAACTATGCAGCACACCTTCCTGCCAGAGATTCACAGAATATATTGGGACTTCTAATTATATGCTCATGCTAGGATTGTAACAGCTTTGAAAGCCACAAGCTATTCTGTGCTAAAAGTAAAAGTGGGTGGAGGTGAAGAAGAGGTAGCAAATACGTAGTCTTACCTCCACCCACTCAAATCTAATTGTTAAGTCAATTAGAAAAGATTAACGTTGACAATTCAAGAATGAACTCAGGCTCTGCTTATTAATTCCTGGTTCTCTGCGTGTGAGTTAGCTGAATAAAGAAAATAGTGATGAATTTGCATGAAAAAGCATTATTCACGTCTGTGGAAACCTGATCTGGGCCTTAGCTTCTGAAAAGTCATCACACGCCAAAGTCAATATTTTAAATGTACACTCAGAGCACAGTGCATCTGGACACCCTTCTAAAAAGTTTAACTCAGTTGAAAAGTTTCCTAGTCCTCTATTAAATTGTTAACCTGCAGTCCACTTCTACTTCCTAATGCCCTAGACTCTGGGAAACCCTCAAGAAGAGAAGAATATGGTAGATTGAGACCAGGCATGGTGGTTCACTTGTGCCGTCCTCAGTAAAGGGAAATTTAGGAAATGTTCACAGCAATGAAGAGAAAGTGTCTACAGTGGAAGTATTCAGATAGATGTAACAGGAACGGAGCAGACATTTAGCCATAGGAAGTCTGAGACCAGGAAAAGGGAGAGTAACATTTATTGAATATAGCCTAAACGATGTGCATTGTATTGGTCCTCCTCCTGAATTTTATCCGCTATTAGAGCTTGTATAGCATTAAGTAAAAAAGGGATGATGAAAGGAGAGAAGGAGATTTGAAAAATAGGTGGGTAGCCAAAGTAACTACAGAGGCTAAGAATAAGTGAATACTTAGAAGAGGAAAAACACCATCTCCCTGCTTGCTTTTCTAACTCATAGGATTCATCTACAAAATAATTGGTCACTTCAGGAGAACAACTGACAACTAAAACAATCTGACAGCCCTAGAGTTAGCCTTTCATAACATCAACATTATTCACCATAGTATATTCATCCAGAGTACCTTAAACTTCGTTTTTGAAAAATGTTTTAGATAGACAGATAGACACAGATATATTCAGAAACACATAAATCCTATCCTCATTCTCTAAGTTCCAATATTTAACTGTTCTGACTTCTAATAGAAAATATATGACCACTATCATTCACTCATCCACCGTTTATCAACTTTTTATCTTAACCTTTTCATGAGTTTTAATTTTAACTGGCCTTGATACTATTGAGAAGGTACCATATCAGGAATATATGTAGAATTATACTGAGGCTTGTGTTCTTTAGTCTCAAAGTAGGTCTTCCTTAAAATATAGAGATCATAATTGGGCATATTCTAGGACTAAAATACCATAACAAAAAGATGATGCTGCAGTGTCTTACTAGCGATTTGTTTGATTTAAAACAATAAAAGCATTGCTGCTGCTTCTGATACTTGTGGTTGGGTATGACATCCAGACCTCTTACTTCAGAGCTATTCCTAAGGTACACTGAATTGAAGAGATCCACACAAGTCTTCTGTTTCAGAGGATCTGTGCTACTGAGAACATATTGTTAGATAAGAAGAGATTTTCAGCTAATTCAAAAAAAAAAAAGCCACATAGCTCTAATCCGTGTCCTGTTACGCATATCTTTCTAGTCCTCTTTTAGTGGCTTCCTTTTCCCCTTTGATATGTGTTTTAACTTTCCCCAAGGCTGCCTTTGATATATGTTTTAACTTGATTTTACCTGGAAAGAAATGCTGGAGAAAAGAAGGAGAGAGCACTCCCAGTGTAATTTGCCCCAGGCCTGGCCTGTACTCTACTGATAAATAACTTGTCATCAACAAGCCCATATTTGTACAATTTGATCTTCTGATCACACTTCATTTTGTTGTCTCTGACTACTTCTTTAATCTCCCAAAGTTCTTTTTGTTTCTCTAAGGCATTTCTCTCTTTGGTGTCTTCTGTAAGCTTAGTTTACCTTACAAATGAATTTCAGTGTTTACCTGGCCTTGATCAGGTTGAGAAGGTCTCATAGCAGTATCAAAAGCATGTGCAGAATTATGCCGAGGTTGGAGTCCTGATAAACTCCTCTGTTCTCTGGCACAGTAAATTAAAAAAAAAAATATATATATATATATATATAGTTAGGATAGAGAAGTAGCTTAATTGGTTATAAATCACTTTTTAAAATAAACTCATTTTTGACAACACAGAATGAATGTTCCCATCTTAAGACTCCATTATTATATGTACCCGAGAGAATGCAATAATATTGGCTACCATTTGTTGAGTATTTTCCATGCTCAAAGTGTTTTACTTTACATTATCTGATTTTTCCCAACATTTTATTAGGAAAATTTTCAAACACACACCAAAATTGAATTTTATAGTGAATGCCCATGTATCTACCACCTCGATTTAATCATTAACACTTTACTATACTTGCTTTTGCATATATCTATCCATCTATCCATCCTTCTATCCACCCATTAATCCATTATATTTTTAATGCAATTGAAAGTAAATTTCACACATCAGTTTATTTCACAAAAATTACATTATCTTACTTGAGTAAGGCTTGCAAGATAAGTATTATTAACTCCATTTTACAGATGAGAAACCTGAGGCTGAGAAATTTTAAGGAAATTCCCCAAGGCCACACAGTCAGTGATTTATAGGACAGGGATTTGAATCCCAGTCTGTCTTGCTCTATGTCCATACATTTTCCACTACACTAAGGAATCTTCCAGAGTATATATAGAAACACTCTGTCAATTCACAATTGAGGGAATGGCAGAAGGGAAAAAAAGGAGCTCAAACTAAATTATATTTTAACTGAAGAAAAATAAGGCAGATTAATTCTTTACCCAAAAAACCTATAAATAAGTCTAAATGCTTATAAACACTATTACTATTCTAATCTATAATCAAGCTTTTTGTTTTGCTTTTGCTTCTCAATGCAGTTTTCCATTAATTATTTCATTTGATTCTCACAACTATAGAGAAAAAGGATATGTATACCCAACTCTTCATTTATAAAGGAGGAAACAGGGGCTAAGTGATCCTCTCAAAGTCATAGACAATTAGTAGAAGAGAGAGGATTGGAA
The DNA here is from genome assembly GCF_963455315.2 of Globicephala melas. Taxonomy (NCBI): domain Eukaryota; kingdom Metazoa; phylum Chordata; class Mammalia; order Artiodactyla; family Delphinidae; genus Globicephala; species Globicephala melas. The sequence goes on from NC_083335.1 coordinate 56,455,290, forward strand.
TACAAATCCAGTGTTCTAGAAAGCTTTGGAGTAGGAAAACTATGGAGAATACTTAAAAGGTGACTTGTTTATGGGTATGATTTCTAATTAAAATGATTCTTTAAAATCTCAGGAGGTTTCCAACCTAATTCTATTCTTAGAAGTGTGAGGCTGACAGTACAAGCCACTTCCAATTTTAAAGTAATATTTCAAACTATCTTCATACTGCATAGAGGGTAACACTATCTTGTCACTGGAGAATGATACTTTAAAGTAGATGCTAATTTGAATTAACTGATATAAAATTGGTGAGATTTTACCCTACTGGTATTTACCTTTCATATTTCTATCATTTAGAGGCAGTGCAAAATATAAAGGATACTATTTGCTTTTAAGCAAAAAAACAAAAGGAATGCAACAGGGCTTTACAGCTTTCAGAGCACTGTTTTATCTCATTAGAGTCCATTAGTGTAGCATGGGGATTAAGAGTTTAACCCTGGGAGTCAGATTGCCTGGGTATAGACTTAGCCCTGTAACCTCAGCCAAGTTATTTGATCTCTCTGTGCCTTAGTAATCTCATCTGTACTTTATAGGGTTCTTGTGAGGATTACATGGGCTGATAGGTATGAAACATTTATAATTCAGCCTGATACATATAATAAGCTGTCTGTAAATGATTGTTGTTTTCAGTATCAATCTCACCATCTCTGTAAGATGTGTAGGTCAGATTATAGCAATCTCTACAGCTGAGAAAATTGAAGCCCAGTGAAGTGACGAGATTTGCCCAAGACAGAGTCAGAATACAGTCAAGCCTATTGGATGCTGGGGGTTGGGGTAAATAGGAGATACTGGTACAGCTGTCCCCCTTCCCCCGCCTCAACTCTTAGGACAGTATGTGTGGTGCATACAAATAGCACGTTGGTGGAAGGAAGGCAATGAAGTAGGACAATTCTTTAGTGAATTACACTTTGGCTCACTTGGTTTTTATCTGAGGAAGGGGCTTTACAGTTTTTGTTGTATCCAAATCCTGAACAAAATTTATTTAGTTATCCTGACTTTTGTTCTAATTTAATTAAATGTTGATGAATATGGAAGAGAATATATCAGCTGTATGCATGATAAATGATATCCATTATTTCTTGAATCATTTAGTGATCTCACAAGCGATTTCCCATCATTCTCAGATGTATTTAGAAATTTCTTACCGGTGATCATTTGTATTCCTTGACTTCTTTTTACAGTAGTGGATAGTCTGGATTGTTACACCAACTAGTATAGCCAGTCCTATTCCAGGCAATGCTGCTACTAAAATCAGGTCCAGAGTATTCCAGAGCTGGTCACATTTGGTCCCCATGTACCAATAATTTCCCCACCGGCCTCTGAAATTTGGACATCTTGATAGAGATAATAAAAATAGAAAAAGCTCACAAATTAGAGAAATAAAAACAAATTGTTTCCCCTGAAAGAATCCAATCTTTCATTGTTACTAAACCATAAGTTTTCCCTTTAAGGCCCTCAAGAGATTTCTATTGTACTATTTTTCCACTTGAGCAAACATGCTAAAATGTACAGGTTTGAACACATTGAATTAGCATGCAGAAGGTGGTCAGGATTTCCCAACCATTGGCTAATGAAGATGTGGTACTTAGAAGTGAAAAAAAAGTCTCACCCAGAATGGCTGTCTCAACACTGCTTTTAAAACTATCCACATTTTGTCCATTGCTCATGCCTCTATTCACTCTGGCTACTTCAGTTCTATGACTGCTATGAAAAGAGTTTGAAGTGGTCTAATCTACTAGTTCTGTAACTGCAGCTGGGTGTTCCCTTGACCAACTCCTACAGTGATGAATGCAGGTTAACAGCCTGACTATGCCACTCGACAGCAAATACAAGAAGAAACATGAGAAGGTGAGAATAGACTGTCTGCCAGCAAAATCTGCCTGTTTCCATCTTTCCCATGACTCCAGATCTTCCTCCTCTATTTTAAAGAAATAAATGACTCATACATAAACTTCTTGTGTTTTTATAAAGCCTGACACTTTGCCAGATAACCTGAGTGTGGTTCTCTGGTGCCTAGATTGAACTGGCATAGCACACACCCACATAGAAATGTCTATGGGTTTGTGGAAAGGAAAAATGTGACTTCTCACCATCCTCAATTAGAGTGACTAATGGTGAGGTTAGTTCATGTAGTGTCTTTAGAGATTACTTCATTATCTCCTGTAGAATTGATAAAGGATTACCCAGTTTAACAGTGAATATCAGATCTTAAGTAAACTAAACCTGGTTTGTATTGTTCCAATACATTGGGTACTGTCATGGATGACATGAAGGGATTGATTAGATGATTACTGTAATCTTTTATAGCTCTGATACTCTAGGCTTCTATAATAAAGTGCAGCTACCAGCTTCAAATAGGTAGTAATCTACTCAATGGGACATGGCTTCTAATATGTAATATAATGTAATTCATTTAAGCAAGTTAAAATATGTTTGAAAAATATGTCTTATAAACTCTCACGGATTTCTTCCTAGAAAAAAAGACTTTTTCAAGAGTGTATTTCTTGTTTAATTTAGGACTGAGTCACAAAAGGAATTATATATAAAACAGTAACAGTTCATTCATTTATTCAACAACATTTATTGGGTTCGTACCATGTACCAAGTACTGTGCCAGGCATTTGAGATAGACCAGTAAATAAAACAAAGATCCATGTTCTCAAGCATCTTAAAATGTAGGAAAGGAAGACAGACAACAAAAATAAGCATCATTAGTAAATTATCTAGAATGTTTAAAGGTGATAAGTGCTAAGGAATAAAGAAAAAGTAGAGCAGGGTAAGGGGGATTAGCAATTTGGGGGGGCAGGATAGTAGGACAGGTTGCAGTGATATAATAGGTTAGTAAAGGGCAGGCCTTATTGAGAAGATAATATTTGAAGAAAGACTGAAGGAGGTGAGGGCGTTAGACACAGGTTTATTTGGGGAGAAGAGCATTCCAAGAAGCAGGAACAGCAAGTACAAAGGTTCTAAAGCAGGATGGAATGTGCCTACATGTCTGAGGATCACAGGAAAATCAGTGTGGTTGAAGCAGCGTAAGGGAGTAGGGTAGAAGATAAGGCCAAAGAAAGAAGGAGACCAGATCACAAAAGTCCTTATAGGTCATTGTAAGGACTTTAACTTTTATACTGAGTGAAATGAGGAATAGTTACAGGATTTTGAGGAGTGACATGATCTAGGTTGTTTTACAAGGATCACTCTGTTTTCTACAGTATTGAAAAACAGACTATAGGGGACAAAGGTAGAAGCAGGGAGAAAGGTCACAAAGCTGTTCAGTAATCTAGGTAAGAGATGACCAGAGTAATTTAGACCAGAATGATAACAGTGGGGGTGAGGATAAAAGATGGTTGATTTCTGCTTATCTTTTTAAAGGTAGAACCAGCAGGATTTCCTGATAGACAAGGAGGAGAGTGTGCAAGAAAAAGAGGACTGAAGGATGACTTTAAGTTTTTTGGCATAAGCAAATGAAAGGATGGAGTTGTCATCAACTGAGATGGGAAAGACTGTGTAGAAAGAACATTTTGGGGTGGGAGTGATGGGAGTTGGGGAGTTCAGTTTTGTACTTGCTGATTTTGAAAGGAGTATTAGATATCCAAGTAGAAATGTTGAGTAGGCAGTTGTACCTCTAAGTCTGGAGGTATGAATTTTCCCAGTTGGATGGTATTTAAAGACATGAGACTGGATGAGATCACCAAGGGAGGAGGTACAGATAAAGAAGATGAAGGACTAAATCCTCGGACACTCCAACATTAAGTAGGTGGGGACAAGAGAAGAGATTAGCAAAAGTAATTCAGAAGTGGGCAGTGAAGCAGAAGAAAAAAATAAAAACAGGAGAGAGGGATATCCTGGAAGCTAAGTGAAAATTCAAGGAAGAGAGATTTATCAACTGTGTTAATTGCTGCTGTTAGGTAAAGTAAGATGAAGAATGAGAATTGACCATTGAGCTTAACATCATAGTGGCTAGGGAGAAGAAATGAACTGACTTTGCGGGAGCACATTTCTGAACCAGTTACTTTACGAGGAATTTTAAGTATTTTATCTTACTTAATTCTCATAGCAATCCTGGGAGGTACGTAATTTTTTTCTATCATAAATGGAAAATAAAGCCGTTATATAAAAATACACTTAAAATATAGTTTAGATTCTTTTTCCTCAGAAACCAGTAAGTATGTGAGAAATGTGAATATTGGTTGAGAGATACATTAACTGTTCCAAGTAAAAATAGTCAAACGCATAGAAGCAGAGAATAGAATAGTGGTTTTCAGGGGCTGGGGGTGGAAATAGGGAATTATTTCTCAATGGGTATGAAGTTTCAGTTGTGCATGATGAGTAAGTTCTAGAGTCTGTTGTACAACATAGTACATATAGTTTATAATACGGAATTGTGCACTTTAAAATATGTTAAGAGGATAGGGGATTGGAGACAAGGTGGTGGAGAAGAAGGACCTTGAGCTCACCTCCTCTCACAAACACACCAAAATCACAACTAACTGCTGAACAATCATCGATTAAAAAGATTGGAACCTACCAAAAAAGATATTCTGTTAATACATCCAAAGACATAAAGAAGACCACAACAAGATAGTAGGAAGGGTGCACTTGGGATATAATCAAATCCCATACAACCTGGGTTGGCAACTCACAAACTGGAGAATAATGATATTGCAGAAGTTCTTCCACAGGAGTGAGAGCTCTGAGCACCACATCAGGCTCCCCAGCTTAGGGGTCCAGCATCAGGAGGAACAGCCCCCAGAGCATTTAGCTTTGAAGGTTAGTGGGGCTTCATTGCAGGAGCTCCACAGGACTGGGGGAAACAAAGACTCCGCTCTTAGAGGGTGCACACAAGGTCTATCACACACTGAGACCCAGGCAAAAGCACTGACTTCATAGGAGCCTTGGCCTGACCTACCTGCTGGTCTTGGAGGGTCTCCTGGGGAGGTTAGGGGCAGCGGTGGCTCTCTCTGGGGTCATAAGAAGTGGTGGACATATCGAGGACTGTTCATCTATATGAACTCTTGCTGGGGGTTGACAGCAAGACCCTTGCTCGAGTCATTAGCACCAAGACCTGGCCCCACCTAACAGCTTGTAGGCTCCAGCTGGGACACCTCAGGCCAAACAACCAACAGGGTGGGAACAAAGACCCGCTTGTCAGCAGAGAGGCAGCCCAAAGACTTCCTCACCCCACAACTACCTCTAGACACTTCCCTTGACACAGCCCTGCCCACCAGAGGGTCAAGACCCAGATCCACCCACCAGGGGGCAGACACCAGAAGCAAGAAAACTGTCATATCAGAGCCTGTGGAACTGAGTCTGCAAACATGGGTCAGAACTTATCCTGGGACCAGCTGGTCCCTGACCCTTGGGTGACAAGAGGAGAGTGTACTGCTTGGACACATAGGACATCCCCTACAGAGGGCCAATTCTCCAAGATCGAGAAACGTAACTAACTTACTACATACATAAAAACACAAATAGAATTTATAAAAAATGAGACAGCAAAGGAATATGTTCCAGATGAAGGAACAAGATAAAACCCCAGAAGAACAACTAAGTGACATGGAGATAGGCAATGTACACAAGAAAGAGTTCAGAGTAATGATTGTAAAGATGATCCAAGAACTCAAGAAAAGAATGGATACACAGAGTGAGAAGTTACAAGATGTTTTTAAGAAAGAGTTAAAATATTTTAAGAGGATAGATCTCGTGTTGTGTTCTTATTAAACAAAGAAAAAAAAAGGTGGGGTGGGGGGGAAGCAAGCAAGGAAGAAAGTAAAGATACCACAAAAGAACACAAGAAAATTTTTGGAGTTGATGGATATGTTTAGTGCCTTGGTTGTGATGATGATATCACTGGTGTATGCATACGGTCAAACTCATCCAGATATAAACATTAAATGTGTGCAATTTTTGTAGAGCAATTATATCTCAATAAAACAGCAATACCAAAAAAAGATTTGCATCCTGTTTAAATATACTGAGGTACTGATTCTCATTTTGATGAGTGATGGACATAGGGGGTCAGAGTTAATTGAATTTTTTTTTTTTTTTTTGCGGTAGGCGGGCCTCTCACTGTTGTGGCCTCTCCTGTTGCGGAGCACAGGCTCCGGATGCGCAGGCTCAGCGGCCATGGCTCACGGGCCCAGCCACTCCGCGGCATGTGGGATCTTCCCGGACCAGGGCACGAACCCGTGTCCCCTGAATTGGCAGGCGGACTCTCAACCACTGTGCCACCGGGAAGCCCATAATTGAATTTTTTAAAAATATAAAATGATCTTAAATAAGCTTTATTCTATTTGTATCAATGTAAAATGTAGTTCTTTTAAACAAAACATGACTGAAAAATTAAAAAGCGTGTATCATGCATGTGTTCTTAATTTGGCCAATTTTCTTAAATTGTTTATCTTTAAACATATTTTAAATTTGGCTTTTGTTCATTCATTATTTGAATGAAATATTTGGAACATCTGTGCATGTACGTGTGTGTGTGACAGAGATCTGCCTGGAGGGGTGTGGGTGGTGGTGATGGTATATATATCCTGACAATTTCAGCAATGCCATTAAAATGTTTTAAGAACTTAAAAATAATGATCATACCATTTAATTTGATATGTTCAATTATAATTTGTTAGTGCCTAACTCTTATTAACAATGTCAAAATAACTGACTCAAACTGTGTGGTGCTAATATATTTAGTAATAAAAATGATCCCTTGTCATTAGGTAGACATTCAAAGAACCTGACAGATACATATATACACAGGCACACCAAGTCCAGAGCAGTTATGCTCCACATTGAGATCTACCAGTAAAATAGGTTGAAGTAATTTGTTTGAATCAACTTGGTGGAGAAAAACTTTAAAATAGGCATAATGTCAATGTGATGTGGCAATTAACAATTGTAAAGACTTGTAAAAGAAATGAGGTACATAATTATAATAAGGATTAGGAAGACAGGTAAAAGGTAATTAGCTTTTAGCCAAAATTTTGATTACATGCCTCCAGAATTCCTCCAACTAAGAGTTTACAAATAACATTAAAATTGTCAGATGACTTATATATGTTTCTTCATTGCCGTATTACATTTACTTCCTACTCCTTGGATGTAATTTTGCAATCTGGTTTGTATTCTCATCTCAGTCTTGGAATATTCTCAAAGATTATAACCAACAACTCCTAAATGCTAAATCCAATGGATTTTTAAAATCACTTTTTATCTTTTTCAATATTTTTCCAATATTTTGCACTATTGAATTACTGATTCATTCAACAAACCCTTGCAGAACGTCTTCTATACGACAAGCATTGTGCTAGGTGCTGGAGATAAATAAAACTAAATTTTTGTCCTTGTGGTGCTTTCAAAAAGGAAACATACACCCTACATTCATAGGCAGAACACTCTATGACAAAAGGAACACAGCAAGATCCTTTTTGACCCACCTCCTACAGAAATGGAAATAAAAACAAAAATAAACAAATGGGACCTAATGAAACTTAAAAGCTTTTGCACAGCAAAGGAAACCATAAACAAGACGAAAAGACAACCCCCAGAATGGGAGAAAATATTTGCAAGTGAAGCAACTGACAAAGGATTAATCTCCAAAATATACAAGTAGCTCATGCAGCTAAATATCAAAAAACAAAAAACCCAATTCAAAAATGGGCAGAAGACCTAAATAGACATTTCTCCAAAGAAGATATACAGATTGCCAACAAACACATGAAAGGATGCTCAACATCACTTATCATTAGAGAAGTGCAAATCAAAAGCACAATGAGGTTTCACCTCACACCGGTCAGAATGACCATCATCAAAAAATCTACAAACAGGGCTTCACTGGTGGTGCAGTGGTTGGGAGCCCGCCTGCCGATGCAGGGGACACGGGTTTTTTCCCCGTTCCGGGAGGACCCCACATGCCGTGGAGCAGCTGGGCCCATGAGCCATGGCCGCTGAGCCTGCACATCCGCAGAGTGTGCTCCGTAAAGGGAGAGGCCACAACAGTGAGAGGCCCGTGTACTGAAAAAAAAAAAAATCTACAAACAATAAATGCTGGAGAGGGTGTGGAGAAAAGGGAACCCTCTTACACTGTTGGTGGGAATGTAAATTGTTACAGCCACTAAGGAGAACCGTATGGAGGTTCTTTAAAAAACTAAAAATAGAACTACCATATGACCCAGCAATCCCACTACTGGGCATAGACCCTGAGAAAACCATAACTCAAAAAGAGTCATGTACCCCAATGTTTGTTGCAGCACTATTTAAAATAGCCAGGACATGGAAGCAACCTAAGTGTCCATCGACAGATGAATGGATAAAGAAGATGTGGCACATATATATATATATATATATATAATGGAATATTACTCAGCCATAAAAAGGAATGAAATTGAGTTATTTGTAGGGAGGTGGATGGACCTAGAGTCTGTCATACAGAGTGAAGTAAGTCAGAAAGAGAAAAACAAATACCATATGCTAACACATATATATGGAATCTTAAAAAAAAAAAGGTTCTGATGAACCTAGGGGCAGGACAGGAATAAAGACACAGACGTAGAGAATGGACTTGAGGACATGGGAAGGGGGAAGGGTAAGCTGGGACAAAGCGAGAGAGTGGCATGGACATATATACATGACCAAATGTAAAATAGATAGCTAGTGGGAAGCAACCACATAGCACAGGGAGGTCAGCTGGGTGCTTTGTGATGACCTAGAGGGGTGGGATAGGGAGGGTGGGAGGGAGGCGCAAGAGGGAGGGGATATGGGGATATATGTGTACATATAGCTGATTCACTTTGTTATACAGCAGAAACTAACACAACAATGTAAAGCAATTATACTCCAATAAAGATGTTTTAAAAAAATAAAATAAAATTGAGAGGAAAGACACCCAGAAATTGCAGTAGAGTAGTTTAAGTGCTATGTTAGAAATATGATGGAGCTTACTCTTGAAGGTTAAGTAGGAATTCACCAGGGGAAGAAGAGCTGTGATGAGAGGAGGGAGGGTGAATGAACAGTAATAGGGAGAAGTTGTAGTATATGTCAACATCCAAAGGTGAGAGAGAAAATAGTGCACTTGAAGAACTGCAAATACTGTTATTCAGTATATCTAGAGCATGGTGTGCAAACTAGTCACATTTCTCCAAACACAAAATTCTCTCAAACCTCAGGTCCCTTTGCCTACCCCTGGTTTTCTTACTATCAGTTTAAGAGGCAGGGACCCAGGAAAACCTTTCACTATTGCCCCGTCCCCACCTATCCTCTCTTTCTCTCACTTATGAATGCTTTCTTATTCTTGTGTTATGTTTTTTCCTAGGTCTCCTTCTATTTTTTGCTCAAATACTCTCATATTTTTGATTAGAGCAAAGTAGAAAATCTGCCTAAATTCATATCAAAGAATACACACTTTTATAAAAAGCAAACCTGGAAACAAAGGAGGGAACCACAGTACATTTAAGATATTTCTTGATTTACAAAAAAACTTTATTTACACATAACATGTCAGGATTATTGCTATTGCATAACATGAGGCACACCTTAAGTTCTTCTTCTTTAGAACAGCAAAATAGTTTATTCATGAGTATATATAACTAATCTATTAAAAGTCTGTCTGAGGAAAGCTCTTTTGAATGATGCTAATCTCTTAAAGTTAATAAAATTGTCTCAGTTAATCTTTTAAATTTTATTATATTGTTTTTAGAACAGTAGATTAAACTGTTTTAGGGAATCTACAATAACTGTGTTATATGTGTAGGGGTTATTTCTGATTAAAATATTTTAAAAGAAGTGTTGCATTGTTGAATATAACAAACAAAAACAAAGTGCATTATTACTTACAGTATATTGTACTTTGCTTTTACAACACACATAACCACTTACTTGCAAAAAGGCTCTCCATCTTTGCATGCACAAACAATATTCTCTGGACAGAAATGTATTATATTCCCTGGACAATCATCAAAGTCAGTCACAGATGTACAATTGGCTGTAAATAACAACATTCAAAAATCCCTCAACAATATAGAACAAATGTTTCAAACTTAGCTAATACACATGTGAAAAGTTCTACATGTTAGAAAAACTACATGTTAAAGAATCTTAAAACATAAAAATGAAGATAACTTTGTTGTACTTCGAAAATGTTCAAATACCATACTTTCAAGTACCAGTCTCCAAAAATCAAGATGAACAACACAAGTGATTTCATTCTGTTATTTTGTACCTGATGGATTTTTACAACATGGCTTTAAAAACAGTCACTACATGCCATTATAGCTTAAAGGCTATCTAACATTTGAAATAAAGTTCTTTTGTACTAAATTTGAGAATCATCTCTGGCTAAGGGAAGACATAACAATATATCCAAAGATAGGATCAACATACATCCTGGTTTGCAAGGACAGTTTCAGTTTATGCCTTTTGTCCTGGAATAAATATTAATACTTCTCTCTTCACTTTCAAAGTGTTCTGGTTGAGACAGGTAGATTAATTACCCTACTAGTAGGTCACTGGGGGTGGCAGACACCTCAGCCCCAATCCTTGATGATTTTCTGATATTTCTAAGGTTACCCTGGAGAGTCATTCTGTCAATGATATGGCTGCAGTACCCCTTCCAGAAATCTGGACTCAGAAAAGGTTTTCTAGAGTCTGAAAATCAGTGAGTGGGAACATTTATCTGGAGTCACAGGACCTATAAACATGCACAGAAACTGTAATTTCAAGAAAGGGAAAACTATTTTGACCCTCCACCAGCCTAAACACAAAGAAGAGATTCTATAAGCATGAGACTTCAGATTGCCCAAGTCCCAAGGTTAGAGGTGACAGGAAAGAAGGGAAAACAGCTCCAATAAGATCAGGTCTATAGAATCCAAAAGAAAACTGTTTGCCCTTTGGAGAGCATATTTTTTCCTAATGTAAAATATGACACATTGATTTTGCTACATAAACATATTTTTTTAAATAAATGAAAGGGTGACATCAGAAAAATACAGTACTTTAAAACAGTTTCTTCGAATCTGGAAACCATTTCAATTGACCAAAATGCACAACTGACCATCTAAGTACCAACTAACATTGCAAAACTCCCTCACCAGAATTAGTGAGTCAAATGGTACTGCTTGGAGAAATTTCAACAGGCAATATTTTGAAAAAGAATTGTACTTCTGGTCTCAGCAAAGATGTTAGGCCATTTTACAGACCAATATGATTATATAATTTATTTCTTTGGATATCTCTTTCCTTTTATAGGGATTCACATGGTTTATATTATGTCAAGTAAGTACCTGTTTGTATTGGACATGTTAACAGAGCGAAATTTTTCTGAAAAATAAAGTATAACCTTATATATTCTAAGAAACAAGGTGTTAAATATAAATAGCCTAAAACAATCACTAATATTGATGCAAGTAAACATTTTAGTTGGTAGTCCATAGAATTTTTCATATTTATCTTAGATACCAGAGACAAACATGTCAGCTTCAAGATAAAACAATTATTTATCCCTTCTAAGAATAAATATCTTTTAAAAGAACCAGATACTTTCAGGTTTGTGAATTTTTAACAATAGAACCTTTGCTTAGAGTTCTGTTTAGTCCCTTAGGCTACCTACTGCAGCCTTGATTCCTCCTCTGATTAATATCTAATGAATTCTTTACATCTTCAACCTATGGAAATAAAGCAATTAAAAAATTTCTTACGTTGTGCACAATGTACAGTCAGAACACAGCAGGAAATGAAGAAAATTCGAGTCAATATGAACATGCAATCCACCATCGTGAGAGTAAGACAGAAATACAAACAGTCCTCACAGCAGCACTTGGTTACTGCAATTATGAGAAAAGATCAGCAAACAGAGACTGTGAGTGGTTAATATAGGAGATAAGTGAGCATGGATTTTGAACTTTCTCCTCCACCCTGTGTAAATTACTAGATAACTTTTTCATTGTACACTTGTTGGTTCCTCACATCTATAGTTCCTATATATAGAACACACATGACTTGTTTGTGAGTTGTATACTGCTTGTGTTTAGTCACAGGAATTTGTTACTTGTAAAAGTTATTTGTTCATCTTTGTACTAGGTTTCATCATGTTTTATTATTTGCCAAAAAATCCCCCACATCTTATGCATGAAATATACTGCTATGAATGCAGTTTTCAACCCTGTGCAAATCAGAGATCTCTGACCTTATAGCCACCAGGACTGCTAAACAATAATCTGAGGATATCATTGAGTATCATTGGCAAGGAGAAGAGATGAAGAAAAAGTAAGGAAAAAAAAGCAAGTGGAAAAAGACAGAAAGAGTGAAACAGAGGTAAGGAGAGTTGCCAGGAAGAGAAAATAAGGAGGAGACAGGGAAGGAAGTATTAGGCAGGGCAACAGACACAGATGTAATCCAGCTGGGACACCAGACTTTCGTTAAGATTCATTCTCTCTCACTCTCTCTCTCTCCCTCTCCCTCTGTCTTTCTTTCTCTCTCCCTCAAGTCTACATTTGCCAGGATGTCACTTCACATTCTGCTAATATTCCCTACCATATATTTTCCATTTAGGTCATTTTGATAAGTTGTTAACCTTCTACCCACTGTGTATCTGAAATTCTACTACTTCCCTTACTTATTGGCAAATATATTTTATGTACTATTTCCTGCTTGGAATATGTGCATTTTGTACTTTATTCTCCACTCCTTCTTCCTGGAAACCAATAAAATGGAAGTTTCATGAGAATGAGAATTCCAGGGTGATTCATGCCACCTGTTAATGCAAATAATTTTTTATCTACCTGGCCACCTTGACCTACTATAATTTATTTGTTTCCAGTAACTATATCTCATTTGAAAAATAATCTCCTTGTTTTAGAATACTTAGAGCAGTAAAATAGGTACTTCATGGTATTAGTACAATATTATGAGACTATATATACCAATCTTTGAAAAATGAGAATTTTTAATTTATTTCTATTATCATGAGAACCAAGTCCTTATTTGAGTGTTTAGTAAGAAATAAGATACAAAGGGTTATGAACCACAGAGGGTAGTAGAATCTAACTCTATGTAACCTCTATCAGAATTCCCTTCACAAAATTACACTGGCCTTTGAGATGAATCTCAGCTTCTCTTGGTTCAGAATTTATAGATTACTATTGCCCCTAAAGTGCTCTGCTTAAACATTCGGGTGACAGGTAACTCAGACGCTCTGGAAGCAGCCAGCTCTGTCAGAAGTATTAGTCCTATTAAACCAAAGTCTACTCTCCTGAAACTTCCAGTCAATACGGAGCAAATTCACCATGGACCACTGAAAGACCTGTCATATGGTGAGACTTCAGAAGCACAGTGGCAGACAAGTTGTGGGAAGAGAATATTTCAGCTAACTTATTTACTACGGTGTAGTTAATGTCCCCCTTTTCATCTCTATCCTTTCTAAGACATTAAGATTTTTTTGTACTGAAAGGAATAATGAGTGACAGTAACACTTTTAATGATAATGATAACAACTCATACGTTGGTTCTCAACTTCTCTTACCTACTTAAGGACTCTGCTCAGCAATGCTTCCCTCTCTCTTCTGCATTAGAATTTTTGGTTCTCCATTGTATCATTCCCATCAATAAACGTGCTCTCATGCCAAGCATCTCAAAAACAAACAAAAATCCCTTGACCTTACATCTTCCTCCAGGTATGTTCCTTTACTCCCATTAACAGCAAAATTCCTCAAAGGAGATGTCTAGACTTGTTATCTCCATTTTTTCTTCCACTTTGTCTTGAACCCACTTCAGTCAAACTTTCTTCTCACTATTCCACTAAAACTTCTCCTAGCATGCTCACCAGTGATTACCATGATGCTAAATACAATGGCCAATTCTCAACTTACATGACTTATTTTGGTGACCATGTGTTCCAGTTTGCCCAGGATAGTCATGGTTTTAGCCGGTTCTACCCATATGATTATTAATACTGTTATCTGTCACTCTCATAAGTGTCCCATTTTGATCACCCCACCATACCTATTTGACACAGTTGCTTACTCTTTATTTCTTGAAAAACTTTCTTTACTTGGGTTCCAGGACATCCCTCTCTTTTGCTTTTCTTCTTAGTTTTCTGGCCATTCCTTCGGAGTTGTCTCTGTTGGCTTGTTAATTTCTTAACCCAGGTCTATAGCTAAACCTCTTCTCTTTTCTATCTCACTTCATAGGAGATATCATCTCACCCCAGGCAAATGACTCCTGCATTTCTATCTCTACCCCAAACCACTCAGAACTCCAGACTCAAATATCCAACAACCTACCTGACATTTCCACTTTGTTGTGTAATAGGTGTCTCAAACTTATTTCCAAAAGCCCCTTCTGATCTTTCCCCTTAAACCAACCCCTCAAAGTCTTACAATAGACTAAGATTGTACATACTCTAACCATATATCCTTCTAATTGCTTCCTTATTTACTGAGCTTCAAACTACTACACTGGCCTCCTTACTGTTATTCCAAAATGTTAGGCACTCTCCTTCTCTGGGAGTATGTACTTGTTCCCTCAGCCTGGAATGCTCCAACTCCAAATATCCAAAAATTTCATTCTTTCATTCTTTCAAGTTTCTGCTAAATGTCAACTTTTAAGTGAGGCCTTCCCTGGCCACCCTAATTTAATTTTGCATCACCTCCACAACACCAGCTCTTCCAAATCTCCTTCCCTGTTTTATGTTTTTTCATAACAGTTATAACCATCTGACATTCTATACATTTTGCTAGCTGATTATTTCTGTCTCCCTCAATTAAAAGGTAAGATTTATGAAGGCAAGGATGATATTTAAGCAGAGACTTAAAGGAATTAATGGAGGAGTCACGTGGTTTTCTACCTGAAGGGCATTCTGGGCAAAGGGAACAGGATGACATCATGTTACCGAACCAAACTTGGGTTCACTTGCTTGCGTGCAGTAAAGCCAATCTACTGACATCGGGTTGTGGTGAAGGAAAGTGCAGTATTTATTGCAGGGTGCCAAGCAAGGAGTCTAGGGCAGCTAGTGCTTAAAAGACCCAAACTTTCTGAAGGTTTTCAGGGAAAGGTTTATAAAGACAGGGTGAGGGAGTGGGGTTGTGGGGTGTGTGATGGGCTCATGGACAGTCTTCTGATAGGTTGGTGGTGAGGTAATCAGGAGTCAACATCATCAACCTTCTGGTTCCAACCGGTCTGGGGCAGCATACGGTTAACTTCTTCTACCTGGTGGGGCTTTCAGTATCTGCAAAACAGCTCAAAAGACATGGCTCAGAATACTATCTATAGTAGGGGTCCCCAACCCCCGGGCCACGGCCTGTTAGGAACCAGGCCACACAGCAGGAGGTGAGCAGCAGGTGAGCAAGCAAAGTTTCATCTGCTGCTCCCCATCTCTCCCCATCGCTCGCATTACCGCCTGAACCATATCCCGCATCCCCATCCATGGAAAAACTGTCTTCCACGGAACTGGTCCCTGGTGCCTAAAAGGTTGAGGAGCACTGATCTATAGCCCTTGAGGAGGAACTAAATATCCTTGACTTTGTTTAATGGCTAAACTATTATTATTTTGTCTTGCTTGACTGTTTTCCTTTCTTTCTGCATTTTCTCACTTCTCTGATTAAATGTACTCTTTGGAACTCGAGGAAGCTTAGGAGGCTACAGTTTTTCTACAGACAAGAGGCAGGTGGAGGACATGGAGGGGTACTGTTCTGAGAAGGCTCCATCGGGTCCTGCTCAGTTACAATTATATGACTTAAGTTTTTAAAAGCATCACATTGGCTACTGATAAAATACTTTAAGGGTAAAGGGTAGAAGCAGGGGGACAGTAGAAAGCTATCATGGCCTTCTGGTTTCAGTTCCCATACATGAAGAGCTTGTAAGTCGTCACTCCCATCCTTACAGCAAGGAAAAGGCTGAACAAACTGAAGATCAGTGATTTTCGTAGACCCATCAGAGAATTGAGGTCACAGGCCAAGTCATTGCCCCCAAAACTAGAGTGACAGGTGAACATAGAAAATAAAAGTCCAGATTGTCTTATCTGGAATAGAAGCCACTGGAGCCAGTAACTGGTAGAAACACTTAAATGCTAATTGAAGAATTGCTGGAGGCTGAGCATCGACCAGCTGGAGAGTTAAAAAACTCCTGGGGCCCGGTCTAGGGGGTGGGCACACTTTCATTAATTTTAACTCCAGGAGTCCCACCAGATTCTCATGGTGAAGATCAGATGAAAATTTCTCATATTTTGGGCAGGTGGAGGGGAAAAGTAACCACACTGAAATATGACCAGAGGAAAATAACCACTTTGAAATGTCCATAGAGTTCTTTTCTCTGTAACAAAGCTCTGCCCTCAAGGGAAACTACTTTACCAGAGCCTTATCTGACTTAAGGGAAGGGCATTTAGGCAACTCCAGCCCACTATAGTTTTCCTTTTTCAGATACAAGAGGTGAAAAAAAACTAAGAAATACTTCTGAAAGTCACAGCCCAAGGACTCAGGTCCACTAACAAAGTGAGATCTAATCACAAGACTGTAGAATGCTTCCCCTCCCCAATACCTTACTGCCACATCAACAGGGTTGCAGTATAATAACAGTGGATTACAACTGAGAGAGCTACAAGTCACAGACTTTATTTAAGGAGTCTCTAGGAAAATCCAAAGACAATAGGAGGCAAAAACAAGGACAGTAGAGGACATTTTAGCCACTGACACCACAACTATAGCAAACAGTAAGTACAGCCTAACTCCAGCTAAACATAATACCTCACACTAAATGTCGACCTACATTAGCTCCTTCTACCTCATACATTATATCCATTTTTCAAAAAAAAAAAATTTAGCATGCTAAAAAACATGCTAGAAAGCAGGGAAACGAAAGTCTGAAAAGCAAACCAAACCAAGTATCAGAACCAGACTCAGATATGGCAGAGATTTCAGAATTATCAAATTGGAGATTTAAAATTATCATGATTCATATGCTAAACCTTCTAATGGAAAAAGTGGACAGCATGGAGGAATAGATGGGTAAGGTAAGCAGAAAAATAGATGCTGTAAGACAGTGTCAAATGAAATGCTGCAAAGCAAAACACTGTAACAGAAATGAAGGACACGTTTAATGGGCTTATTATTAGACTGGACATGGCTGGGGAAAGAATCTGAGCTAGAAAATATGTCAATAGAGAAAGAGAGAGAGGGAGAGACCTCCATCAAGCTCATTGCCCCTTCAGTTATCACTATTTCTTTCTTCATAGTACACCTAGTTGGAAGAGTCACACTAATTCATTGCTTCTACTCCTTCACTTCTTATCCATTCCTCAGCCTATTGCAGTTTGATTCCACTTCCTTCATTTTACTGAAATCGAAACTGTACTCAATAAGTTTATATACAACCTAATTGTTGGTAAATCCAGTGGGTACTTTACAATCTTTATCTCCTGTGAACATTTACAGCATCTGACACTGGTGACCACTCCCTTCTGGAAACTCTCTGCTCCCTTGGCCTCTGTGACGTCACTATCTTTCTGACTTTCCCCATACCTTTATGGCAATTCTTTTCAATCTTCTTCAGGTGCTTCTCTTCTTCCATTTAGTTTATATACATTGGTACTCCTTAGGACTCTATCATTGGGGTTTTAATCTTCTCACCTTCTATACTGTTTATTGAGTAACCTCGCTGTGATTGTGTCCTCAAATACCATGTCTTTGAAAGTAGGTCTAAATCTATCTCCAGCCCAGATGTTGAACTGCTAACTGAATATCTTTGCTTGGAAATTTCAAAGATAACTCAAGTTTGATTATGGCTGAACCCATAATTTTGCTTCCTTGCCTGCTCCTTTCCCTTCCTATTTGCCATGTTTCATTAAACTGTACTCTTATCCATCTACTCACTAAAGCCCCAAACTAGGGATCTTCCTATGACCTACCATCTCCCTCATCCTCACATGTAGTCAGTCGCCAAGTCTTCTCACTTCTATCTTCTAAAGAATTCTTGAATGTGTCCCTTTCCCCCCATCTCCACAGCTTTACTTCAGAACCTCATTTTTTTTTCCTTAAATCTAGATTAAAGTAACAAACTCTCAACTGGTTTTGGCTCTTTCCTCTTTTCATTAGATTTATCTCTAAAACACAAAACTTGTCACTGTTTTGCTTAAGTTTCTTCGATGGCTTTCAGTCACTTCTGGATAAAGCCAAACTCCTTAGCAAAGTCATACCAAGTTCTTTCAAGATCTGGCTCCCCCGATCTCTTCAACTTCATGTATTGCTACTCCTCCTTCCCTCACACTCTAATCATTGAACAAGTTGCAGATTTCTGGAATCTTTCTTGCTTTTTGTTATCTCCAGACTTTCATAAAGGCTTCTTTTACTACCTGGAATACACCCCCTCTCCTTTAATATGAATAAGCCCTATTTCTCAACTGTAACTTAGCTCAGAATGTCACTTCCTCCAAAAAGCTTTACTTGACCCTTCAGTTTGAAACAGATGTTCTTTTCATCTGCTCCTTTGCCAGCCTCTGCATATCTCTAGCACAGCACTTACACCGACTTTTTATCTATCTATCTATCATCTATCTATCTCTCCAAGAATACTGAAAACTTTGAGAGCAGAGATTTATCTTATTCATCTTTGCCTCCTCAGAGCCTAATGTAATATCTGTCTGACATAAAGTAGATGATCAATAAAGTTTTATGAATAAATGCTTAACTGAATGAATGCTTTTCCCCTTTATTCAATCTAATCTCCAAATTTCTACATTCTCCTTCACTCATTTCTTCCCTTTCTTATAAGCCAAACATTTCTCTTTTTTGATTTAATGTCTTAAAGACTTCTGTCTTGAAGTGTTCCACTGGGAGAAAACTTTGTGTGTTTGTGTGTGTGTGTATATACATATACACATATATATTCAAAGTACTTTTATGTTGTTATTACTGAAACAGAATACTCATTCATTAGAGTTCATATACTTTTTGAGTTTTAATTCTGAGCACGGAAGAAATATTTGCTCCTGGTACAAGCTTATTTTATTTACTTCAAGAGCTCCCTAAAATATCTATTTCTTCAGTTTATTTTTGTGTAATGCAAGGAGATTAATTTACTCTTTTCCATATAAGGTAATATACATACAGCATTTGCTTCATCATCATTTATAATTATAGAAAACAGGAGGAATTAAAATAATTTATTCATGCAAAAGAGTTATGTAACTACTAAATGGCAATGCAAGACAATGATATAAAATGGCATGGGTTGAAAAAATTCAGTAACAATTCAGTTTTTTTTTTTGTTTGTTTTTTAGTATCAGTTTTTCTGTTATTTGCCAACAGGATATGGAGGAAATTAAGATCATTAGATCACAAAATGTTAAAACTGTAAGCTGCTTTGTTTTACAAATGGTGAGAATGAGGTTCAGGGAAGTTAATGCCTTCAATCTAATCCCACAGTTTAGATTAGGGGCTAATGTGAACTAACATTTCTGTTTTCAGACCTGATACTATGAATAATAATAATAAAACCTACAGTTGTATAGTGTTTTAAAGTGTTTTTTTTTTTTTTTTTTTTTTTGGCGGTACTTGGACCTCTCACTGTTGTGGCCTCTCCCGTTGCAGAGCACAGGCTCCAGATGCGCAGGCTCAGGGGCCATGGCTCACGGGCCCAGCCGCTCCGCAGCATGTGGGATCTTCCCGGACCGGGGCATGAACCCGTTTCCCTTGCATCGGCAGGCGGACTCTCAACCACTGCGCCACCAGGGAAGCCCTGCTTTAAAGTTTAAAAAGTACTTTCAGATGCATTATCCTCTTTGATCCTCAAAACCATCTTTAAGGTAAGGCAAATATTATCCCCAATTTATAGATGAGAAAGCAGGTGGTGGTGGAGGAAGGGCTTAAAGAGATTAAATAACCTCTCAAATTTATATAACTAGTAAAGATGTAGAGCTGGGACTAGGATTCAAGTCCTTTAGCTCTAAATCACAGAATAAATCACAATAAACTAAATAGGAATCTGAATCAGCAAGTTAGTAACAAAAATTAATTTGCTTTTTAATTTAATTTTATCTTCTCCTTTTGGTAAAATACCTCACTAAAGAATTATAAAATGTCAGACTTTGAGGAAGTTGAGTTGATAAATTAAAATACTCCCTGAGTCCGTTTTCCAAAGTTTCACAGTAATTTTGAACCTTGATTCATGAGTCATTTTAACTATGGTGAATACTTTCCTATAATGGTATATATCAGCTTAAAATAATCAGCAGGGTGAAATTTGTAATGAGAGGAATAAAGGTCATCATTGGATATTTCAACCTCTGGAGGTTTGCTCAAGTCTTGGGCAACTTATTAGGTACCTAGCCCTGTCCTAGGCCCTGAAGAGATTTTTTAGACCAGGAGCAACACAGGATTACAATGAGTGAAGCATACTTAAATCGCTTAAACTACATCATGGGTCAAGCAATTCTTTCCCTTCAGAGTTCACTAAGAACCTTGAGCAGGCAGTTCACAATTTTTGAAAAAAATCACACATACAAATTTAAGGCATTGCTCAGCAATGGATCACATATTCGGTGAGGTCTTCAATGGAATAATTCAAGAATGAATTGACTGGAATGTGGAAGGACAGTTTTAGTATTGCAAGTTTCACGGCATTGATACATTGCAAAGAAAACTTACAGTTTGCTAGTAAAAAGACTTGAAAAGTACTTGAGCATTCAAACACGGTTTTGGGTTTTTTTTCCTACAAGATATATAGATATAGATATAGATATAGATAGATATAGATATACATATGGTTTTTCATCTGAAATCTGTACATTGCCTGTTATGTTACTGTAGATGTTTGGTTAAGCAAATTCCTATGGGCTCATTACAGATTGACTTTGAGATAAGTTCTCAAGTGTGCAGAGTTCAGAAATGTTATCTACCATTTACATAAGCCAGTGGGCAATTCTCCATTCTTTTTTCTCTTCCTACACACAGGCACACAAACTTTCCTGTTTTTCTACCTTCAAATGGAAGGAAGAAAAATCATGCTTCAGATTAATGCAATACAGGGGTCTTTTTGCTTTTGCCTTCATTTTTGCCTGGCCAACTCTTAATCAGTTTCTTCCCAAGGAAGATACCTACTTTTCCACGTTAAAAGAAAACCCAACAAATTATTGGGTTACCCTGTGCTGCTCTCTCATAGCACCCTTTGATTCTTCTTCACAGTATGTATCACACCTTTTTCTCTAGGCAGATAGATATAATTTAATGTCTGTGTCCCCCAGGGACCATGCTGGCTTTGTGCACCAGTGTATTCCCAGTGCATAAAGTGATGTCTGCCACATAGGTGCTCAGTACATATTTGTTTAATGAACAAAGTGGAGAAGAAAGTTGGCATTTATTGAACACCTTGTCCTATGCTAGACACTTTCACATAACTCACATTTATTCTTTATAACAGTTTTGTGAGGAAGGTACTATTAGCACATTTATAAGAGGATGAAAGTCAGAGAGACTAAACAATTTTTCTAACATCACAGCATTATTAACTGGCCGTGTCAGGATTCAAACTGAGGATCCTCTGACTTGAAAGCTAGTGCTCTCACTCTACCATATTGCTTCTTTTTTTATTTTAAATTGAGATGTAATTGACATACAACATTGTGTAAATTATATATCACAACATGATCACTACAGGAGTGTTAGCTAACACCTCTATCATGTCACATAATTATCCTTTCATTTTTTTGTTGAGAACAGTTAAGATCTAGTCTCTTAGCAACTTTAAAATTTATAATAGAGTTTTGTTGTCTATAATCACTATGCTGTGCATTAGATTTCCAGAACTTATTTACCTATTAGTTGCAAGTTTTTACCCTTAAACAACATCTCCCCACGTCCCCCATCTCCAAGCCTTTACTACATTGCTTCAGTGTCTGTCTAGTGTGACTTCTCCATTGACTCAGTGACGTAAAGGATGTACTAGCAAGCCATATTTAAAAGAAACAGAAGGAAGGAATAAGGTAAATATTTGAAGCTAAATACTTTCACTTTCATTCCCAAATATCTAAATATCACAGAGAAAGTTGGATTACAAACAACTATCCAAATACATTTTTGTAGAGTAGCATATTGATAAATTATGGCATCAGTAACACAGCCCTGAACTTTTAAAAACATATTTTATTTTGGGTGTTTTTTAAATTTAAAAGGTAATATGTCTACAAATAAGAAATGCTGTAGGGTGTGTGGAGAAAAGGGAACCCTCCTACACTGTTGGTGAGAATGTAAATTAGTGTAGCCACTATGGAGAACAGTATGGAGGTTCCTTAAAAAACTAAAAATAGAGCTACCATATGATCCAGCAATCCCACTTGTGGGCATATATTCAGAGAAAAACATAATTCGAAAAGATACATGCAACCCAATATTCATAGCAGTGCTATTTACAATAGCCAAGACATGGAAGCAGCCTAAGTTTCCATCAACAGATGAATGGATAAAGATGTGGTACATATATACAATAGAATATTACTCAGCCATAAAAAGGAACGAAATAGTGCCATTTGCAGCAACACAGATGGACCTAGAGATTATCATACTAAGTGAAGTAAATCAGACAAAGAAAGACAAATATTATATGCTATTGCTTATATGTGGAATCTAAAAAATACAAATGAACTTATTTACAAAGCAGAAAGAGACTCACAGACATAGAAAACAAACTTATGGTTACCAAAGGGGATGGGGGATAAATTAGGAGTATGGGGTTAACAGATATGTACTACTATATATAAAACAGATAAACAACAAGGATTTACTGTATAGCACAGGGAACTGTATTCAATATTTTGTAATAACCTATAACGGAAAAAATATGAAAAACAATATGTATATATGTATATGTATAACTGAATCACTTTGCTGTACACCTGAAACTAATGCAATATTGCAAGTCAACTATACTCCAATAAAAAGGTAATATATACTCCTAATTTTAAAAAGTCAAACAATACAGAAGTGTATACAGTAAAACCCCAAATCCCTTACCTTCTCTCCCAATCCTACTCTTGGGCAGTAACCAGATTTGACAGTTTGATGTGTTGTGAACATGCCTTTTTTGTTTCTGAAAAATCATCTACACTTTCCATTAAAAACTGTTATGAAACTCATAATTGACAGTAATTACGACAGTGAGTCCAGATGTTGGTAAATGTTTTGCATTTAGTGTGCTTGTTCTTAGAGCACATCTTTGTAATAATTGAGATGCAGGGTTCAAAGGGCCATGCAAAGTTCATATAGTTCTTCCTACTTTAGGAAACCTGTTCTTTCACCTTCTTTTCTTTCTTTCATATAGTCATTCATTTATTTATTTACTCCAATATGTATTGAGTGCCTACTATATGTCTGGCACTGGGAATACAATCGTGAGCAAGACAGACGTGGTCCCTGCTCTCGTTACAGGTTAGAGGGAAGAGACAAATATACTATTTTAACTCAGGGTGATGAATAGTATGAGAGAATGTGCTTCTTAAACTTTAGTGCACAGCAGAATCACTTGGGATTCTGGCTAAATTGCAGGCTGGTCCTACACCAGACCCACTAATCTGGAGGGTGGATACTAAAAATTTGCATTTTAATAAGCTCCCAGGTGGTTCCAATGGGAGTGTTTTCTTTCTGCGACATATAGAGGAAGAAGGAGTGCAATAGGGAGTGAGTGGGGGGCAAGTTTGTTTAAAGGGAGTCAGGGAAGACCTCTGCAAACAGTATGTCTAAATTGAGACTTGAATGGTGAGTCAATATTAACTAGGCAATTGGAAGTTGGGGGTTGGGAAGTGGGTAAGTGCATAAGAACAGAGACTTGCCTGAATCTGAGAGGGAGCGGGCCTATACTCAGGAAATGAAAGAAGTTCAATATGGCTAAAGAACACAGTTTGAGGTGGATAGGTAAATGGCAGGTGGGTAGCTGGGTAAGAACCCCCATGGAAAGGGTAGCTTGAGGTGATAACCAAGGTTGGTACCACAGGGATTGTTAACATTTAGAGGAAGTGTGGAGGAGGAAGAGGTCAAGAAGACTAACAAGGGCCATTCAATTATTTTCTGTCATATCCTTGGTCAATTAACTATCTCTTTTTTTCCATTTATACATATATCATTTTCTCTCTAAATATAAAAATAATCCCTTACATTTGTACCTTCTTATACATTTTTTTTCTTTTGAGTGGACCCTCACAACAAATCTGTGAGGTAGTTTGGGCAGGAATTATTATTTCCATTCTACATATGAGAAAACTACGGCTCATAGAAGTTAAATTTCTTAAGGCCTCAAAGTTGCTAAGAAACACAGAATTGATTCTTGAACTAGGATTTTTTATGTTTGTTATGATTTGTTTTGGTGTTTGTTGATGCCAAGTTCAATGTTCTTGTACTCTCTATTTCCCTATTTGAGGGTATTATGAATTCTGACTTTATCTTCCAAAATTCTATACATTCTAGCCAACTGAAAGCCATTACAAAGTTGAGCATATCATCACCAAACTAGTGATGATGGCACAGGGCCCAGGGCCAACTTAAGCAGGACCTATTCATTTTCATCCCTCTTTGTGACGGATAACTCTAAATTTTTTGTAACAGATAGGCTTGTAGAAGAAAAAAGAGTGTGTCTTAGAGTATATGTTGCAAAATCACCAGCATCTTTTGAGTACTTAACTAAGCACAATATTCATGGTAATAACCTTTTCTGTAACAGCCCAGGATATTACAGAAGATAGTTTACTGCTATGATTTTCAAAGTTCAAATGAAGCAGAGCTCTCTCATCAAACACCATTGACATAAACTCAGTTTCTGGAAATGTGCTTCCTTTAACTTTGCTTCCTTCTGTTTTGCATATTTCCTAATAACTCCAAAGAGAACTGAATTATCAATTTCATCAACTTTCTTATCCTTTTTGGTCTGCTTTCACCCCAGAATTATGTTCTTCTTAAGAGCTTCTAATTTTACCTTTCATTTTCTCCAAGAATATTACTTCTACACTAGAGGTAGAGAAAGACTGTCATTATTCCTGTTTTAGAGTTGGGATTTCCTTTTAAACTGGAGACATTTCAGGAAGACAATAACTAAGTGGTTAAAAGTTAGTAAGATTAGTGGGTACAATTAAGGGGAAGAGAAAATAAAATTTCTTTGGGGACATAGCTACAGTATCAGTCCACTGCCTCCACCATACACTGGAGGGAGAGGCTTTCCCAGAGAACTAGTTCAGGAGCAGGTATATTTGAAGAGACTAGAAAAGTAAGATTATAATAATATTTAATTGGGTTACTAGGCAGTTTAAAAGGAGTCTTTGAAGGGGAAAAAGCAGGATTTAAATTACATTAAATTTCTTAATAAGAATTAAAGCAAGGATAAGTTATTTCATAAATATTTCTTGAATTATTTTATTCTATTGAATTTTTTTTATTTTTAGTCTTTTTTTCATTGAAGTATAGTGGTTCAGTTTCATATATATATATATATATATATATATATATATATATATATACTTTTTCAGATTCTTTTCCATTATAGGTTATTACAAGATATTGAATATAGCTCCCTGTACTATATAGTATGTCCTTCTTGTTTATCTATTTTATATATGGTAGTGTGTATCTGTTAATCCCAAGCTCCTATATTATCCCTCCCCTGCTTTCCCCTTTGGTAACCATAAATTTGTTTTCTATGTCTGTGAGTCTCTTTCTGCTTTGTAAATAAGTTCATTTGTATCATTTGTAAAGATTCCACATATAAATGATATCAAATGATATTTTTCTTTGTCTGACTTACTTCACTTAGTATGATCATCTCTTGGTCCATCCATGTTACTGCAAATGGTATTATTTCATTCTTTTTATGGCTGAGTAGTATTACATTGTGTATATATATATCATATCTTCTTTATCCATTCATTTGTTGATGGCATTTAGGTTGCTTCCATGTCTTAGCTATTGTAAATAATGCGGCTATGAACACTGGGGTGCATGTATCTTTTCTAATTAGAGTTTTTGTCTTTTCCTGATATATGCCCAGGAGTAGGATTGCAGGATCATATGGTAGCTCTATTTTTAGTTTTTAAAGGAAATACCATACTATTTTCCATAGTGGCTGCACCAGTTTACTTGGATTTTTCCTTTTAGTCTTTTTAAAACTTGAAGTGTAGTTGAGTTACAATATTGTATTAGATTCAAGTGTACAGCATAGTGATGCAGTATTTTTGCAGATTATACTCCATTATGTTATTACAAGATCCTTTTAGTTTTTTATTCATTTAATTTAAAAATAAATTTATCCTGATTTTACTCTTTGTTATTAAAATAAAATGGAAAAACCCAGAAATTTTAGATATCATTAATTGCTACTAATGGTATCAAAACACTCTTTTTAAGGATAGCTTTACTCCACCAATTTCCTCTGATTCTCGTTAAGATATTTGAGGAATTAGAATTTACAAAAAAAAATTATCTTGAAAAGAAAGTTCTAACTTGACACTCCCTGGATATTTGCTGAAACTTGTATACTGAGGAAGATCATTTGCCTGAGAGTCCTATATATCAAATTCCAGGTATTTAAGCATCTTAAATAGAGCTTTTGTCTGGGCTTCATCTACTGCTATTTTTCAAAAAAATTTCTGGTTTTTTCCGGATTTTTTTTTTTTTTTTTTTTTTTTTTTTTTGCGGTACGCGGGCCTCTCACTGTTGTGGCCTCTCCCGTTGCGGACCACAGGCTCCGGACGCGCAGGTTCAGCAGCCATGGCTCACGGGCCTAGCCGCTCCACGGCATGTGGGATCTTCCCGGATCGGGGCACGAAGCCGTGTCCCCTGCATCGGCAGGCAGACTCTCAACCACTGCGCCACCAGGGAAGCCCTTTCCGGAATATTTAAAGTGAAATTTATTTTAAAAATTTATTGCACAAATATGTTCACTGGAAAGTTGTTTGATACCACAAAACTGGAAACAATTAAAATGCACATCAAATATGAGGTTGATTAAATAAAAGAAAGCATATACATGAAGAGTAAAGTGACTATGCATCTGGTTTAGAGCAGTGGGCTCAGGAGGTCACACTAGTCCTGAGTTTGAATCTTGACTCAACCATTCCCAAGTTGTGCGATATCAGGCAGGTTAACTTCTCTAAGCCTCAATTTCCTTTTCTATGAAACTGGGATCATTGTGCCTACCTCACTGTGAGGATTAAATGGGATTATGTATATAAAACATGTGCCATAGTACCTGACACTTGATAAATGCAGGGCTCAAACAATTTGGCACATGGTTGGTGTTTAATAAAGATTTGTTGAATGATAACAAATTTTAAAAAATGTTATATGTTATGCTATAGCAGCTGGGGAAGACTAATAATACATTGTTAAGTAAAGAAAGACAGTTACTATGATGTCAATTTTATTTAAAATATTATATATATATATATATATAGAGAGAGAGAGAGAGAGAAATATATAGAGAGAGACAAAAGATAGTTTTGAATCATTGAAATGTAAAAAATGGTTATGTACAGATAGGACTCTGAGAGGTTTTTAATTTCTATTTTATGCATTTCTTAGGTAACCCAAATGTCTCCCAGTCTTCTGGAACCATTTATTCCTGTAATAACCAAATGTCTTGAGTTCCTACCCTAGGTAACGGCAGGGTCTAGCTCGCTACCCACCCCTCTTCCTCTAGGGTAACCTTCTTCTTAGATACCTGTTCATGAATTAGTCCAAGCTTCAGTTTTCCCAGTCCCTGGGTTCAACTCCTGCAGCTGCTGTCTTCTTTCAGCACCTCTGTCAGGCATGTAGCCTTCATCTCTCCATTTTCATGGCCCCAAACCACCAAGGCTAGTCTACTGACTTTCACTAAATTACTGGTAAGTGTTTTTCCATACAGCATCTAATAGGAAACAATTTAAAACTGAATACTGATATCTTAAAGAGAACATTTAGTGGCTATCTTGTGCCCTAGACCTTAGCCTACCACCATTTGGCCAGGTACTGCTCCTCAAGCCAAGAATTCTTCATTTCCATTTAATCTCTCTTTTCCTAGTTCCTGAAACACCCAGCCTCTTTCTCCAGATTGCTCCCTGGAAAAAAATCCAAGTTCTTCTTTTTATATGCAAAGAAATCTAATTCTCAGTCCTCATCCCAGACTAGGCTCTGGCTGGACTCATCTTGCCTTTCACATAAGGTTACTGTTGGGGAACTTTTCTAAACAAAAAAGCCATGCACCCATGATCTACACCCTCAGCTAAGCAAAGAGACAGCATAAGCAAAGTCATGATTTTCCCTTAATTGGAAATTTGCTGATAATATCTGGAAAGGAAGAAAATTCATATTCTTGGATGTGCTCAATTTTAACCAGTGCAAAATCTAGAGGTAATTTTTTGTCTGTCTGTTACAGATATTTTCCAAATGTTTTACAATGAGCATGTATTCTTAATAAAATAAAATACAGCAAATATTATAAAATATTAATCTTTTAATTGATGAATGTCTTAAGTTTTCATTTCAGAAAATATCCACATATGTTAGTTCTGTTCTCCTTGCCTTAAGTGCTTCCTCACCCCACTCCCCACCTCCTGCTTTTTCTTTTTCTTTCTTTTTGTTTGTTTGCATCTTACAGGGGTAAAAATAAAAAGCTTGTGAACTTAAAAGGGACAGGAAAAAGATGGGCTCTGAGGTACAGGGAGATTCCAACAAATTTGTCTGCTTGCTATAGATGAAAATTATATAAATGTCTTTCTCAATTGTGAATATTCATTTAGATGAAACCAAGCTGGGGTCAGAATTCCGAATGCTGGATTTTACATAGCATCTTCAGAAAAGGGGGTCTAATGTATTGTAGCAATTAGAGTTTAAGTGCATAAACATATCCATGTTTTTACACCTATGGGAGATGGCTTATACATCATACTAAATTAAAAACATTTTGGTAGAGCAGACCATGAACACACATTTTGAATTCTTAGAATTTGGCACGTATTGGCTTACAAAATTTACCACCTAGACTAGATCTGTAATAAAAGATCTGTATGTTAAGACTAAGATTATATTTTAGAAAATTTCTGATAATATCTGGAAATGATAAAAACCTGAAATTTAAATAATATGTACACCTTTATTAAATATAAACAAGGTTACAATGTTTATCATTTAGACTTTGTTTCTAAACTGGATTACATTTCTACCTTGTGGCAAAGACTTATTATTGATGCTTTTGTTTAAATATTGCAAAAAACTATTTTTTCCCTGATAATATACCAGTTATAGTGTGGAGATAATTTGCATGGCTGATGGAGACAGTCTCCTTCTGTTTCTAAGATGGAACAAGTTGTGTTAATAAGTAACTGTGAGCAAGAATATGCATTTTTGTGTGTCCCCTTAAAATCACCATTGTATAATGATAAAAAAAACATTAAAAATTAAAAACAAACTAGCACCTAAATCACCTTCAAGTGATGGAAAGTTCATGAGCCAAAGTACAAAAGAAACTTGTTAACAACTCTAGATCACTAAACTATAATTTCTAATTTTACCCCTTTAAGGCATCAGCCAGAAACCTAACACGTCTCCTCCTCTTATAAAGCAAAAAAGCAACGTCATTCATCCCCACAATAAATTATGAAAGTGATTTGATTTTGTAAAGCAAACAGCAAAATTCCTTCACCTCTTTTCTGGCATTTCAGAAAAGCCAAAATGAGAACTGGGTTTTCCTTATTTTGTCTGGAGTTTCAGTTGTGTGACTTAAATCAAGTTACCTAACCTCTCTGAATCTCAGTTCCTTTACTTGAAAAATGAACATAATAATATAATCTACCTCACTGGATTATTGTGAGCATTAAGTGAGCTAATATAAGTAAATTGCTCCTTAGACCCATGCCTAACACCACAGGAAGCATTCATAAAATTTTAGCTCTCATTGTTATTACAGGTCAATCAAGATCAGGAATGTATCTACATCTAATTTGTGTTGGGTTTGGCATAGTTCTGCAATGTGACTTAATTTGTCTGTCATGCTAAGAAGGTGGGCTCTCTAGTTTTCATTTATAGCTAGTATAGGCAAAATGGTGATTGTACTCTTTAGTTCTATTCGAACCTTCCATCTATGGGATGGGCTTTGGACTCTCCCCATTCTGGCATGTATTAGATTTTGGAAAATTAATCTTTCTAAGTTCCAGTTTCTTTATTGATAAAAATGGGGAACAAGAGTATATATCTCACAGGGTTGCTTTGATGATTAAATAAGTTATGCATACCTAAAGACCTTTTCGCAAAGTGTGAGACTTCACAGCTTCAACCAATGTTTTCTGGTATGTTTAGAAAATAAAAGACACTCCATCTACAACATTAGCACCAGTTATATAATATACATTGTTGAGGAAGTGAGCCAACAGATAAAAAGATGGGAGAAGGAATTCTGCGAGGGGGGATGGGGTGAATGGACAATATACCTGATCTTACAGATGTGGGGGGTGGAGAATAAGCATAGCATGTGTAAGGAGCAGGATAGTGTGATGGTAAAAACCCTGGAGTTGGAATCAGATAGACGTGGGTCTGAATTCAGGCTCTTTGCCAACTGTTCATGTCTTGGTTAGGTTGCCAAATCTTATGAATCAGTTTCCTTAGAACTGGGGATAATAGGGTTGCTGTGGGATTGAATGACAAAATGCAAAGTGCCTCCCACTGAACCTAGGTCATAAAATAACTCAATAAATAGTAGCCATAGTTATTCTTAATTATTTGTAAACAAATATTTTCTTCATTAGGGACTTGAGCACCTCAATAGGAGAACGCTTTTAAGCATTCCACTTTCTATGGTGTGGGGAAAAGGTAATAAGTGGAAGTCAGAACAGAAATAGGAAGTGAATTATTTCAGGGCTGGGGCATGGGGAAAACAGAATGGGTTAGGACAAATATCCTTACATTTGTTGGTTAAAACAGTGGACACTATTAGGGTGTCAAGCATATGCTCTGAGATTCCTCCCAGCTTTCTGCTTCAGCCTCTTAAGCTCTTGGGAGGAGGAAATAAAATGGTGTAGCGACCCCTGCCTCGCCCCTCCCCCACCACGTGGGGGAGCACTCACACACGTAAATAAGGGCACTATGACTTCATCACTGTGATGCAGTGATGGTGCAAGGTGGTGAAGCAGTAATACTCTCCCAGGTTCATTTTCTTCTTCCCCTCACTACCAGCCTGTTGGCAGGGAAAGGCCAGATGATAACCTGAAACCCAGCCAAGCCTACAGCTGTGATAGCTGGTAAGGTCAACTCCAGCAAATCGGAGGCATCAGTAATCTTCTTTAGGTAGCACTCCTTTATTTTTCCCATTCTCATCTTGATAGAAGGGTATCTCAAAGAACGAATCAAGTTGAGAAAAAAATAGAAACATCCTACAGCCTCCCACCACAGCACTGTAGTTAAGGGCTCCTGTTACATGAAGGCACTTAGTCATTGGCCAACCAGTTGTCTGCCAACCCATCATCCACCAACTAGTTCTAAACCAAATAGCCCTCAGCCAACCAGACACGAATCAACTGGGTATGAATCAATCAAGCTTACCAGACATGAACCAGCCAGGCACGATCTTACGTGGTATGAACCAATTGGACATGAACCAACCAAGTATAAGCCAACCTGACATTAACCGACTGGATCAACCAGGCATGAGGCAACTAGGCCTGTGCCAAATAAGCATGAGGCAACCTGGCACATGCATGCAGGCTTGAGTCAACTTGGCATGAGGCAAATAGTCATGAGCCAATCAAGCACGACCCAATCAGGCACAAGTCAGCCAGGCCTGAGTCAATCAGGCATGAGTCAACTGCAACCAGACCCAAGCAAATCCAGCATGAGTGAACCAGGTATAAGGCAAACATGCCCAAGCCAATCAATCATGAATCAGCCAGGCATGAGGAAACCATGCCTGAGCCAATCCAGTACAAGTCAACCAGGCCCGAGCCAATCAGGCACAAGACAAAGAGCCATGAGCCAAACAGGCAGGAGACAATCAAGCATGAGGCAACCAAGCATGAATTCTTTCTAAGTAAGACCTGCGGAGGCTCGAGACTGCCTATGTTTTCCTCTATGAGTTTTATAGTGTCTGGCCTTTAATCCATTTTGAGTTTATTTTTATGTATGATGTTAGGGAGTGTTCTAATTTCATTCTTTTACATGTACCTATTCAATTTTCGCAGCACCACTTATAGAAGAGGCTGTCTTTTCTCCATTGTATATTTTTGCCTTCTTTGTCATAGATTAGGTGACCATAGGTACGTGGGTTTATCTCTGGGCTTTCTGTCCTGTTCCATTGATCTATATTTCTGTTTTAGTGCCAGTACCATACTGTCTTGATTCCTGTCGCTTTGTAGTATAGTCTGAAGTCAGGAAGCCTGATTCCTCCAACTCTGTTTTTCTTTCTCAAAATTGCTTTGGCTATTCAGGGTCTTTTGTGTTTCCATACAAATTTTAAAATGTTTTGTTCTAGTTCTGTGAAGAATGCCATTGGTAATTTGATAGGGATTGCATTGAATCTGTAGATTGCTTTGGGTAGTATAATCATTTTCATAATCATTTTCACAAAATTGATTCTTCCAATCCAAGAACATGGTATATCTCTCCATCTGTTTGTGTTATCTTTGATTTCGTTCATCAGTATCATAATTTTCTGAGTACAGGTCTTTTGCCTCCTTAGGTAGCCCTAGGTATTTTATTCTTTTTGTTGCAATGGTAAATGGGAATGTTTCCTTAATTTCTCTTTCCAATCTTTCATTGTTTGTGTATAGGAATGCAAGAGATTTCTGTATATTAATTTTGCATCCTGTAACTTTACTGAATTCATTGATTAGCTCTAGTAGTTTTCTAGTAGCATCTTTAGAATTTTCTATGTATAGTATCATGTCATCTGCAAACAGTGACAATTTTTGTTCTTCTTTTCCAAATTAGATTCATTTTATTTCTTTTTCTTCTCTGATTGCCATGGCTAGGACTTCCTAAACTGTGTTGAATAATAGTGGTGAGAGTGGACATCCTTGTCCTGTTCCTGATCTTAGAGGAAATGCTTTCAGTTTTTCACCATTGAGAATGATGTTTGCTGTGGGTTTGCCGTCTACTGTATATGGGCTTTATTACGTTGAGGTAGGTTCCATCTATGCCCACTTTCTGGAGAGTTTTTTTTTTTATCATAAATGTGTGTTGAATTTTGTCAAAAGCTTTTTCTGCATCTATTGAGATGATCATGTGGTTTTTATTCTTCAATTTTTTAATATGGTATATCACATTGATCAATTTGCATATACTGAAGAATCCTTGCATCCCTGGGATAAACCCCACTTGTTCAAGGTGTATGATCCCATTAATGTGTTGTTGGATTCTGTTTGCTAGTATTTTGTTGAGGATTTTTGTGTCTATGTTCATCAGTGATATTGGCCTCTAATTTTCTTTCTTTGTGACATCTTTGTCTGGTTTTAGTATCAGGGTGATAGTGGCCTCGTAGAATGAGTTTGGGAGTGTTCCTCCCTCTGCTAAATTTTGGAAGAGTTTGAGAAGGATAAGTATTAGCTCTTCTCTAAATGTTTGATAAAATTTGCCTGTGAAGCCGTCTGGTCCTGGACTTTTGTTTGCTGGAAGATAATTAATCATAATTTCAATTTCAGTACTTGTGATTAGTCTGTTCATCATATTTTCTGTTACTTCCTGGTTCAGTCTTGGAAGGTTGTACTTTTCTAAGAACTTGTCCATTTCTTCCAGGTTATCCATTTTATTGGCATATAGTTGCTTGTAGTAGTCTCTTATGATCCTTTGTATTTCTGTGGTGTCCATTGTAAATTCTTCTTTTCCATTTCTAATTTCATTGATTTGAGTCCTCTCCCTTTTTTTCTTGATGAGTCTGGGTAAAGGTTTATCAATTTTGTTTATCTTCTCAAAGAACAAGCTTTTAGTTTTATTGATCTTTGCTATTGTTTTCTTCATTTCTATTTCATTTATTTCTACTGTAATCTTTATGATTTCTTTCCTTCTACTAACTTCGAGGGTTTTTTGTTGTTGTTGTTGTTGTTCTTTCTCTAGTTGCATTAGGTGTAATATTCAGTTGTTTATTTGAGATATTTCTTTTTTCTTGTTTCTTGTGGTAGGATTGTATTGCAATAAACTTCCCTCTTAGAACTGCTTTTGCTGCATCCCATAGGTTTTGGGCCATCGTGTGTTTTTGTCATTTTTTTTCTGGGTATGATTTGATTTCCTCTTTGATTTCTTCAGTGATCTCTTGGTTATTTAGTAGCATATTGTTTAGCCTCCATATATTTGTACTTTTTACAGTTTTTGTTTTTCCTGTAATTGATTTCTAATCTCATAACATTGTGGTCAGAAAAGATGCTTGAAACAATTTCAATTTTCTTAAATTTACAGAGGTTTGATTGCTGACCCAAGATGTGATCTATCCTGGAGAATGTTCCATGAGCACTTGAGAAGACCGTGTATTCTGCCACTTTTAGGTGGAATGTCCTATAAATATCAATTAAGTCTATTTGGTCTATTGTGTCATTTAAAACTTGTGTTTCCTTTTTTATTTTCTGTCCAGATGATCTGTTAATCGGTGTAAGTGGGGTGTTAATGTCTCCGACTATTATTGTGTTACTGTAGATTTCCCATTTTATGGCTGTTAGCATTTGCTTTATGTATTGAGGTGCTCCTGTGTTGGTTGCATAAATATTTACAATTATCTTCCTCTTGGGTTGATCCCTTGATCATTATGTAGTGTCCTTCCTTGTCTCTTGTAATAGTCTTTATTTTAAAGTCTATTTTGTCTGATATGAGTATTGCTACTCCAGCTTTCTTTTCATTCCAATTTGCTTGGAGTATCTTTTTCCATCCCCTCACTTTCAGTCTGTGTGTGTCCCTAGGTCTGAAGTGGGTCTCTTGGAGACAGCATATATATGGGTATTTTTTTGGATCCATTCAGCTAGTCTGTGTCTTTTGGTTGGAGTATTTAATCCATTTACATTTAAGGTAATTATCAATATGTATGTTCCTGTTACCATTTTCTTAATTGTCATGGGTTTTTTCTTGTAGGTCTTTTCCTTCTCTTGTGTTTCCTGCCTGGAGAAGTTCCTTTAGCATTTGTTGTAAAGCTGGATTGGTGGTGATCAATTGTCTTAGCTTTTGCTTGTCTGTAAAGCTTTTGGTTTCTCCTTCAAATCTGAATGAGAGTGTTGCTGGGTAAAGTATTCTTGGTTTTAGATTTTTTCCTTTCGTCAATTTGAATATATCATGTCACTCCCTTCTGGCCTGCAGTGTTTCTGCTGAGAAATCACCTGACGACTGTATTAGAGTTCTTTTGTACATTATTTGTTGCTATTCCCTTGTTGCTTTCAATATTTTTCTTTATCTTTAATTTTTGTCAATTTGATTACTATGTGTCTCGGTGTGTTCCTCCTTAGGTTTATCTTGCCTGGGACTCTCTGCCTTTCCTGGACTTGGGTGACTGTTTCCTTTCCCATGTAAGGGAAGTTTTCAGCTATTATCTCTTCAAGTACTTTCTCAGGTTCTTTCTCTTCTCCCTCTGGTACCCCTATAATGCGAACGCTGGTTGTTTAATGTTGTCCCACAGGTCTCTTAGACTGTACTCATTACCTTTCATTCTTTTTTCTTTATTCTGCTCCTCAACAGTTATTTCCACCATTCTATCTTCCAGCTTACTTAGTGGTTCTTCTGCCTCAGTTATTCTGCTGTTGATTCCTTCTAGTGTATTTTTCATTTCAGTTATTGTGTTGTTCATCACTCATTGTTTGTTCTTCAGTTCTTCTAGGTCCTTGTTAAACATTTCTTCTGTCTTCTCGATCCATGCTTCCATTCTATTTCTGAGATCTTGGAACGTCTTTACTGTCATTACTCTGAATTCTTTTTCAGGTAGATTGCCCATTTCCTCTTTGTTTATTTGGCCTTATGGGATTTACCTTGCTCCTTTGTCTGCAACATATTTCTCTGTTGTTTCATTTTGTCTAACCTATTGTGTTTATGGTCTCCTGCAGGCTGTAGGGTCATAGTTCCTCTTGCTTCTGTTGTCTGCCCTCTGGTGAGTGAGGTTGCTCCAGGGGCTTGTATAGGCTTCCTGGTGTGAGGGACTGGTACCTGCACTCTGGTGGGTGGAGCTGAGTCTTTTCCCTCTCAAGGGCAGGGCCGTGTCAGGTGGTGTGTTTTGGAGTGTCTGTGAGCTCAGTACGACTTCAGGCAGCCTGCCTGCTGATGGCTAGGGCTGTGTTCCTGTCTTGCTGGTTGTTTGGTGTGAGTTTTCTTGTGCTGGAGCCTGCAGGCAGTTGTGTGGGGTTGGGTCTTGATGTTAATATGGACTCCTCCAGAAGTGTGCATGCTGAATAATATTCCCTGGGGCCAGGAATTCTCTGGCAGTCCAGTGTCCTGGACTTGGTGCTCCACTCTGGAGGCTCAGACCCAACCACTGGCCAAGGAACGAAGAGCCTGCAAGCTGCACGGTGTGGCCAGAGTAAAAGGAAAGAAAAGAAAAGAAAACCAACAGACAAACAAAACCCAAGACAAATAGCAAAAACAATGGCAAACAAATAGCAGCAATAACAACACTACACACACACACACACACTGAAAAAATAAAATAAAATAAAATAAACCAAGAGAATAAGCATACAAAAGAATTTAAAAATGAGAATAGTCAATAAGGACTAAATGAACAAGAACAAAAAATGAAAAAGAAAACAAAATCAGAAAGCAAACACAGGCGCTTCCCTGGTGGCGCAGTGGTTGAGAGTCTGCCTGCTGATGCAGGGAACATGGGTTCATGCCCCGGTCCGGGAAGAGCCCACATGCCGCGGAGCAGCTGGGCCCATGAGCCATGGCTGCTGAGCTTGTGTGTCCGGAGCCTGTGCTCCACAGTGGGAGAGGCCACAACAGTGAGAAGCCGTGTACTGCCAAAAAAAAAAAAAAAAAAAAAAGCAAACACAAAACAAATACATAAAAATGATCAAAAAATATAAAGAACAAAAATAAACACAAAACAAAAGAAAAGTAAAGTAAAAATAGGAAAATCAAAAAATATATTAAATTTTTTATAGAATAAATAATAAAAAATAATAAATAATAACAACCACAACTGAACAAAATGAAAGAAACAAAAAAAGAATAATAGTAATAATAATATTTTCCTAGGCTGTCTGCTGTCAGTGTTCTCACTCCCACAGTGAGCTAGAGCCAAACCCTGCCTCCCCAGGAGGCCCTCCAATACCTCTATTTAGGTCTCTGGACCCACTGTGGGTACTGTGGGGGCAGCTCAGACTCTGGGCTGGCCCAACTCCTGTGTGTACTTTCCCCCAAAGCCCACTGCTGCTAAAGGTAGAACAGACTCAGTTGTGATAGCACTTTTTGTCCATTCACATACTCCACAGATGCAGGGTTTACCAAGCTGATCTCTGGGATTTATTCCTTAGCTTTTGCAGCTGCATGGAGAGATTTCCATTCCTCTTCCTTAGTTGCACCACCCTTGGTGCTCAGCTTTGGTTTTGGCCCCACCTCTGTGTGTGCACCACCCTCAGGTGCCTGTTTCTTTCCCCAGTGAGAGGGAGTGAAAGCAGTGGCTGATTGGGGCACACTTACTCACTTAGGCCAGGGAGGGGCATGGCGGCCACAACTGGGGTGTGTGTGAATTGCCTGCAGCTGCATAGACAGTTGCAACAGACTGGGGTGTGCTCGCTCTTGTGGGAGTCCCTCCCAGTGCCTGCTGAGGCAGGGGCTGGCATGTGGAGGCAGTGGTTGCCCTGCCCCCTTGCATGCCACTCAACAATGGAGCCTTGTTTCCAAGGTAGACCATGCTTCCTCTAGGGGCATTCCACCTGTGGAGCCCCTCACCCCCATCCCCTTTGTTATATATGCACAGCCAACATTGGTCCTGTCCCTGGATCTGCTTTCTTAACCCCATGCTTTAGCACTCAGCCCCCATCAGCTTTGGTGGATTCCCATTTCAGGCAGGGGTGACCAGGGCTGATTCCCAAGGAGGCTTTGGGATGGGCGGCACTCGGGTCCCCAGAGCCTACGCGGGTGGAGGAGACCTTGGCTTGAGGGGCGGGCAAGGCTGCTCAGATGGGTGACCCTCCCAGTGGCTGTGGAGGCTGAAGAAGCCAGCAGGTGGGGAAAAGGGTTGTAATTGTGGCTCCACCCCTTGCATGCCACTCAGCAATGATGCCTTGCTTCTATGGTGTCCCGGGCTTTTTCTGAAGACTTTCCTGGCTGTGGAGCTCCTTACTCCTGTCCCTTCAGGCTGTCTTTTCACAGCCAACAGCTGTCCCCTCCCTGGGTCCATGCTCCAAACCTCACTTTCCAACACCGAGCCCCCTTATGCAACAGGTGACTTACGACTCAGGCTGGAATGTGCAGAGCTGCTGTGTAGGCCATGTGTGCAGTTCTTACTTTGTCCTGCCTTCCACAGACCATCCACTGCATTCTCCTTTGATCCCCTGAATGTCCTTTTCTGTCCCAGCTGCTTTCCCCACCGTGAGGGAGTTTATCTGAGCGTGGGGACCTTCCCTCACTTTCAGCTTCCCGCCAGGGCTGCTGGTCCCTGTTTTGATTCCTCTTTCCTTTTTTTCTTCTTTCTTTCATCCTACCCAGTTTTGAGGGGATTTTTTTGTCCTTTTAGGTGTCCAAAGTCTTCCACTAATGTTCAGCAGGTGCTCTATGAGAACTGTTCCATTTGTAGATGTATTCTTGATGTACTTGTGAGGAACAATGAATTTCATGTCCTCCTATTCTGCCATCTTGACTTCTCTTCAATTTTAACTTTAAAAGAGGATCTTTGATAAAAGGAATGCTTAACTCAAATGAATGACCTGTCAGTGATAGAATTTCAGGTATTAATGGCTAAGATTTTAGGGTAGGGCCTCTTGCTTTGAAGACCACACCTACATGTAGAAGCTAATGATTGACTGCCCAGAAAACAATATTTATCCACAACAAATTTTCCGTATAATTTCAGACTGTTCTTTGACTCCTGAAGCCCATCCACAGATAGCCTCCCAGAAGTCCAAGGAGCAGGGTTAAGTTTCTGATTTAAAATTCATTTTAATGATTTTCCTGGAAATCATCCCAGTGCAGTAAAGGTGACAAACTATTAGCCATACTTCAGCTACTGTGCTGAAGTTCTGTGGCACTCAAGGCAATCATGTATGTAATACACAACCTAAACAATTCCATATAAAAGCCCATATAAAAGCAGTAGCCTAGATTTTTAAAAAGAGTAAATTTGTGGCTGGAACAAGGCACAGGTTATAGGTAAGGAAAACTTGTAAAAGAGTTTTGTAATGGAACTGTTTCCATATATATATATATATGTATATGTATATAATTTAAATTAGGCCAAGTTTCTGTTCCCTTTGATCAGAGCATGTATTTTAATGGACAAAATAAAATACCAGAAGTTTTCTAGTGAAATCTATCTGCTGAAATGATGCTAGGCCTGGTTACAGATCTGTAAGAACTGGGTTATCTATCTTCCCATGCCTTCCATTCTATTCTATCCCCAAAAGTTCCCACATCATTTCTCTAACTGGCATTAATCCGCATGACTAGGTCATCAATCAAAATACTATGCCCAACATGTTAATTATTCTAGAAGCACATTTTTCCAGGTAGAAAATAATTTTAAAGGTTTTTTTTTCTTAGCTTAGTATCTGACGCCCAGTTGGCAATTAATAAATTTATTATTGAATGACAGTGAATCTTTCTATCCAGAAAACTTACCTTCCTTATCTTTCCAAACAGTGCCCATTGTTATCACCAAGGGAAAAATACATCACTAGATTCTCCGACTTCAGTGAACCTGTATCTGTGAAGTTCCTAACCACATTTACTTTTGAATTTGCCTCATGTACCTGAATATACACTAGATGTTTCTTGGAAATAATTCTAATGACTATTCAGTGTAGAAAAATAATAGAAAAGCTAAATTACTCTGCATCACAGACATTAATATAATGATTAATTAGGTTTGGGATGTTATTCTCTGATACGTACATGTCCATTCACCCTAACTCCTGTTCACTGATAAGTTTTCAAAGCATTCTCTCTTTGCTTTGCAAGGGATTTACGAGAGTTTGCCATCTACAAACTGTTTCGATCTACATATATATGTGTACATCTACAAACTGTTTCCATCTACATATATATGTGTAATATATACATATACATATATATATTACACACACACACACACACACACACACACACACACATATATGTCACATATATAAATACTCATTCCTTAACTGAGTATTTTTCAGGTTTTACTTACTGCCCTGCCACTAAAATTCTTCCAACCATCCTTTGTATGAATCTGTTTTATCTTATTCTTAATCAAATAATACCACAGCATTATTTGGGGATCTAGTCACTTTATGTCTAGGAAGCTATAACTTCTTGCTTACCAGACTTTCCATTTAATGCCTTTTATTATGGTGGTTCTCAAACTGTGGTTTTTGGACCATTGATGATCCATACGAAGGACTGTGTATTATTAATATCTGATTTTTGTTCCTTATGCAAACACTGAGTGCATACTAGGGGAAGGCCACATGCTAAGTACTATAAAGGATATCAGATTATTAAATTATAGTCCCGGCCCTCAAAGAGCTTACAGCGTCTTAGGGAAGGTGCTCAAAACAGCAGCCAAGAGGCTCAAATTCCATTGGGCTCTGGTTGTACTGAGAATAAAATCCAAATTTCTTAGCAATGATGTACATAATCTGGCCCTTGCTGTCTTCCTTATATATTTTATACATTTTTTCCATTATAAATTTAATGGAATTCCAGTCAAAATCCCCAAATTTTCACGTGGAAGAATAAACATGTGACTGTTTCTAGAAAAATATCAAAAAGAAGAGTGATGAGGGGAGAAGATCCCTATCAGATATTATAAAACTGTAAGTAATTAAAATACTATGGTAATCTATTACCATAGATGCAGAGATAGATCATTGGAACAGAATGGAGAGTCCAGAAATTCTGTTAAGTATATATGAGAATGTAGTACATGATAAAATGGAAACTTCAAGACAGTTAATAAAAGATACGTTATTAAATAAACAGTGTTGGGATAACTGGGAGAAAAAGATAAAGGTGAAATTCCACCGTCTTACATAAACACACACAAACAAAACCAAATTAATCAATTTAATATAAGGAATTTAAAACAGATTGGTGGAGGAAGAGGAAGATGGTGGAAGAGTAAGACGTGGAGATCACCTTCCTCCCCACAGATACACCAGAAATACATCTACACGTGGAACAACTCCTACAGAACACTTACTGAACACTGGCAGAAGACCTCAGACCTCCCAAAAGGCAAGAAATTCCCCACGTACCTGGGTAGGGCAAAAGAAAAAAGAATAAACAGAGACAAAAGGATAGGGACGGGACCTGCACCAGTGGGAGGGAGCCGTGAAGGAGGAAAGGTTTCCACACGCTAGGAAGCCCCTTTGCCAGTGGAGACTGTGGGTGGTGGAGGGGGAAGCTTCGGAGCCGCGGAGAGCACAGCAACAGGGGTGTGGAGGACAAAGCAGAGAGATTCCCGCACAGAGGATAGGTGCCGACCGGCACTCACCAGCCTGAGAGGCTTGTCTGCTCACCTGCTGGGGCGGGAGGGGCTGGGAGCTGAGGCTTGGGCTTCGGTCGGAGTTCAGGGAGAGGACTGCGGTTGGCAACGTGAACACAGCCTGCAGGGGGTTAGTGCACCACGGCTAGCAGGGAGGGAGTCCGGGGAAAGGTCTGGAACTGCCAAAGAGGCAAGAGAATTTTTCTTCCCTCTTTGTTTCCTGGTGCGCGAGGAGAGGGGATTAAGAGCACTGCTTAAAGGAGCTCAAGAGACCCGCGTGAGCAGCGGCTAAAAGCGCGGACCCCACAGACGAGCATGAGACACTAAAGCTGCTGCTGCCACCACCAAGAAGCCTGTGTGCGAGCACAGGTCACTATCCACACCCCCCTTCCAGGGAGCCTGTGCAGTCCGCCACGGCCCGGGTCCCGGGATCCAGGGACAACTTGCCCGGGAGAACGCACGGCGTGCCTCAGGCTGGTGCAACGTCATGCTGGCCTCTGCTACCGCAGGCTCCCCCAACACTCTGTACCACTCCCTCCCCCCAGCCTGAGTGAGCCAGAGTCCCCGAAGCAGCTGCTCCTTTAACCCTGTCCTATCTGAGCAAAGAACAGACGCCCTCCGGCGACCTACACTCAGAGGCAGGGCCAAAGGCAAAGCTGAGCCTCCGGAGCTGTGAGAACAAAGAAGAGAAAGGGAAATCCCTCCCAGCAGCCTCAGAAGCAGCGGAGTAAAGCTCCACA
This sequence comes from Globicephala melas, assembly GCF_963455315.2. Lineage (NCBI taxonomy): Eukaryota > Metazoa > Chordata > Mammalia > Artiodactyla > Delphinidae > Globicephala > Globicephala melas. The sequence continues at coordinate 56,497,637 of NC_083335.1, forward strand.
ATAAACTTGATGTACCCTGCATGTGTGGAATACATGAATAGACAACAAATCATTCCAAATTGAGGAGGTGGACTTTGAGAGCAAGATTTATGATTTTTCCCCTTTTTCCACTTTTTGTGAGTGTATACGTGTATGCTTCTGTGTGAGATTTTGTCTGTATAGATTTGCTTCCACCATTTGTCCTAGGGTTCTCTCCATCTGATTTTTTTCTTAATAATTATTTTTTTATTTTAACAACTTTATTTTATTTTATCTTACTTTATTTTATCTTATTCCTTTCTTTCTTTATTTCTTTTGTTCTTTCCTTCCTTCTCTCCTTCCTTCCTTCCTCCCTCCCTCCCTCCCTGCCTCCCTTCTTTCTTTCTTTCTTTCCTTCCTTTCTTCCCTCCTTCCCTCCCTTCTTCCTTCCTTCCTTCCTCCCTCTCTCTCATCTTCCCTCCCTACTTTCTTTCCTTCTTTCTTTCTTTCTTTTCTTTCTACTTTTTCTCCCTTTTATTCTGAGTGATGTGGATGAAAGGCTCTTGGTGTACCAGCCAAGAGTCAGTGCTGTGCCTCTGAGGTGGGAGAGTCAACTTCAGGACACTGGTCAACAAGAGACCACCCAGCACCACATAATATCAAATGGCGAAAATTTCCCAGAGATCTCCATCTCAACACCAGCACCCAGCTTCACTCAACGACCAGCAAGTTACAGTGCTGGACACCCTATGCCAAACAACTAGGAAGACAGGAACACAACTCCACCCATTGGCAGAGAGGCTGCCTAAAATTATAATAAGTCCACAGACACCCCAAAACACACCACCAGACATGGACCTGCCCACCACAAAGACAAGATCCAGCCTCATCCACCAGAACACAGGCACTAGTCCCCTCCACCAGGAAACCTACACAACCCACTGAACCAACTTTAGCCACTGGGGACAGACATCAAAAACAACGGGAGCTACAAACCTGCAGCCTGCAAAAAGGAGATCCCAAACACAGTAAGATAAGCAAAATGAGAAGACACAAAAACAAACAGCAGATGAAGGAGCAAGATAAAAACGCACCAGACCTAAAAAATGAAAAGGAAATAGGCAGTCTATCTGAAAAGAATTCAGAATAATGACAGTAAAGATGATCCAAAATCTTGGAAATAGATTAGACAAAATGCAAGAAACATTTAACAAGGATCTAGAAGAACTAAAGATGAAACAAGCAATGATCAACAACACAATAAATGAAACTGAAAATACTCTAGATGAGATCAATAGCAGAATAACTGAGGCAGAAGAATGGATAAGTGCCCTGGAAGATAAAATAGTGGAAATAACTATTGCAGAACATAATAAAGAAAAAAGAATGAAAAGAAGTGAGGACTGCCTCAGAGACTTCTGGGACAACATTAAACTCACCAACATTCGAATTATAGGGGTTCCAGAAGAATAAGAGAAAAAGAAAGGGACTGAGAAAATATTTGAAGGTATTATACATGAAAACGTCCCTAATATGTGAAAGGAAATAGGTAATCAAGTCCAGGAAGCACAGAGAGTCCCATATAGGATAAATCCAAGGATAAATATGCCAAGACACATATTAACCAAATTGTCAAAAATTAAATACAAAGAAAACATATTAAAAGCAGCAAGGGAAAAACAACAAAAAAACACACAAGGGAATCCCCATAAGGTTAACAGCTGATCTTTCAGCAGACACTCTGCAAGCCAGAAGGGACTGGCAGGACATATTTAAAGGGATGAAGGAGAAAAACCTGCAACCAAGATTACTCTACCCAGCAAGGATCTCATTCAGATTTGATGGAGAAATTGAAACCTTTACAGATAAGCAAAAGCTGAGAGAGTTCAGCACCACCAAACCAGCTTTACAACAAATGCTAAAGGAACTTCTCTAGACAAGAAACACAAGAGAAGGAAAAGACCTATAATAACGAACCCAAAACAATTTAGAAAATGGGTATAGGAACATACATATCGATAATTACCTTAAATGTAAATGGACTAAATGCTCCCACCAAAAGACACAGATTGGCTGAAAGGATACAAAAACAAGACCCATATATATGCTGTCTACAAGAGACCCACTTCAAACCTAGAGACACATACAGACTGAAAGTGAGGGGATGGAAAAAGATATTCCATGCAAATGGAAACCAAAAGAAAGCTGGAGTAGCAATTTTCATATCAGACAAAATAGACTTTACAATAAAGAATAGTAGAAGAGACAAAGAAGGACACTACATAATGATCAAGGGATGAAACCAAGAGGAAGGTATAACAATTGTAAATATTTATGCACCAAACATAGGAAAACCTCAATACAAAAGGCAAATACTAACAGCCATAAAAGGGGAAATCGACAGTAACTCATTCATAGTAGGGGACTTTAACACTCCACTTTCACCCATGGACAGATCATGCAAAATGAAAATAAATAAGGAAACACAAGCTTTAAATGATACATTAAACAAGATGGACTTAAATGATATTTATAGGACATTCCATCCCAAAACAACAGAATACACATTTTCCTCAAGTGCTCATGGAACATTCTGCAGGACAGATCATATCTTGGGTCACAAATCAAGATATGAAAATTGAAAACACCTGAAATTGTATCAAGTATCTTTTCCGACCACAAAGCTATGAGACAAGATATCAATTAAAGGTAGAGATCTGTAAAAAATACAAACACATGGAGGCTAAACAATACAATACTTAATAACAAAGTGATCACTGAAGAAATCAAAGAGGAAATAAAAAATACCTAGAAACAAGTGACAGTGGAGTCACGACGACCCAAAACTTATGGGATGCAGCAAAAGCAGTTCAAAGAGGGAAGTTTATAGCAATATAATCTTACCTTAAGAAACAGAAAACATCTCGAATAAACAACCTAAACTTGCACCTAAAGGAATTAGAGAAAGAAGAACAAAAAATCCCAAAGTTAGCAGAAAGAAAGAAATCATAAAGATCAGATCAGAAATAAATGAAAAAGAAATGAAGGAAACGATAGCAAAGATCAATAAAACTAAAAGTTTGTTCTTTGAGAAGATAAACAAAAGTGATAAACCATTAGCTAGACTCATCAAGAAAAAAAGGGAGAAGACTCAAATCAATAGAATTAGAAATGAAAAAGGACAATAACAACTTACACTGCAGACATACAAAAGATCATGAGAGATTACTACAAGCACCTCTACGCCAATAAAATGGACAACCTGGAAGAAATGGACAAATGTTTAGAAATGCACAACCTGTAAAGACTGGATCAGGAAGAAATAGAAAATATGAACAGACCAATCACAAGCACTGAAACTGAAACTGTGATTAAAAATCTTCCAACAAACAAAAGCCCAGGACAAGATGGCTTCACAGGCGAATTCTATCACACATTTAGAGAAGAGCTAAAACCTATCCTTCTCAAACTCTTCCAAAATACAGCAGAGGGAGGAACACTCCCAAGCTCATTCTACGTGGCCACCATCACCCTGATACCAAAACCAGACAAAGATGTCACAAAGAAAGAAAACTACAGGTCAATATCACTGATGAACAGAGATGCAAAAATCCTCAACAAAATACTAGCAAACAGAATCCAACAGCACATTAAAAGGATCATACACCATGATCAAGTGGGGTTTATTCCAGGAATGCAAGGATTCTTCAATATACGCAAATCAATCAACGTGATACACCATATTAACAAATTGAAGGAGAAAAACCATATGATCATTTCAATGGATGCAGAGAAAGCTTTTGAAAAATTCAACACCCATTTATGATAAAAACCCTGCAGAAAGTAGGCATAGAGGGAACTTTCCTCAACATAATAAAGGCCATATATGACAAACCCACAGCAAATATCGCCTTCAATGGTGAAATACTAAAAGCATTTCCAGTAAGATCAGGAACAAGACAAGGTTGCCCACTCTCACCACTCTTCCTCAACATAGTTTTGGAAGTTTTAGCCACAGCAATCAGAGAAGAAAAGGAAATAAAAGGAATCCAAATCGGAAAAGAAGAAGTAAAGCTGTCACTCTTTGCAGAGGTCATGATACTATACATAGAGAATCCTAAACATGCTACCAGAAAACTACTAGAGCTATTCAATGAATTTGGTAAAGTAGCAGGATACAAAATTAATGCAAAGAAATCTCTGGCATTCCTATACACTAATGCTGAAAAATCTGAAAGTGAAATCAAGAAAACACTCCCACTAACCATTGCAACAAAAATAATAAAATATCTAGGAATAAACCTACCTAAGGAGACAAAAGACCTGTATGCAGAAAATTGTAAGACACTGATGAAAGAAATTAAAGATGATACAAATAGATGGAGAGATATACCATGTTCTTGGATTGGAAGAATCAACATTGTGAAAATGACTCTACTGCCCAAAGCAATCTACACATTCAATGCAATCCCTATGAAACTACCACTGGCATTTTTTACAGAATTAGCACAAAAAATTTCACAATTTGTATGGAAACACAAAAGACCCCGAATAGCCAAAGCAATCTTTACAACGAAAAACAGAGCTAGAGGAATCAGGATCCCTGTCTTCATACTATACTACAAAGCTACAGTAATCAAGACAGTACGGTACTGGCACAAACACAGAAAGATAGATCAATGGAACAGGATAGAAAGCCCAGAGGTAAACCCATGCACATATGGTCACGTTATCTTTGATAAAGGAGGCAGGAATGTACAGTTCAGAAAGGACAGCTTCTTCAATAAGTGGTACTGGGAAAACTGGACAGGTACATGTAAAAGTATGAGATTAGAACACTCCCTAACACCATACACAAAAATAAGCTCAAAATGGATTAAAGACCTAAATGTAAGGCCAGAAACTATCAAGCTCTTAGAGGAAAGCATAGGCAGAGCACTCCATGACATAAATCACAGCAAGATCCTTTTTGACCCACCTTTTAGAGAAATGGAAATAAAAACAAAAATAAACAAATGGGACCTAATGAAACTTCAAAGCTTTTGCACAGCATAGGAAACTATAAACAAGACCAAAAGACAACCCTCAGAATGGGAGAAAATATTTGCAAATGAAGCAACTGACAAAGGATTAATCTCCAAAATTTATAAGCAACTCATGCAGCTCAATAACAAAAAAACAAACAACCGAATCCAAAAATGTGCAGAAGACGTAAATAGACATTTCTCCAAATAAGATATAAAGACTGCCAACAAACACATGAAAGAATGCTCAACATCCTTAATCATTAGAGAAATGCAAATCAAAACTACAATGTAGGGCTTCCCTGGTGGTGCAGTGGTTGAGAATCTGCCTGCTAATGCAGGGGACACGGGTTCGAGCCCTGGTCCGGGAGGATCTCACATGCCGTGGAGTAACTGGGCCCGTGAGCCACAAGTACTGAGCCTGCGCGTCTGGAGCCTGTGCTCCGCAACAATAGAGGCCGTCCATGATAGTGAGAGGCCCGCTCACCGCGATGAAGAGTGGCCCCCACTTGCCACAACTAGAGAAAGCCCTCGCACAGAAACGAAGACCCAACACAGCAAAAATTAATAAACTCCTACCCCCAACATCTTCTTTATAAAAAAACAACAAAAAAACTACAATGTGATATCATCTCACACCAGTCAGAATGGTCATCATCAAAAAATCTAGAAATAATAAATGCTGGAGAGGGTGTGGAGAAAAGGGAACACTCTTTCACTGCTGGCCAGAATGTGAATTGGTTCAGCCACTATGGAGAACAGTATAGAGGTTCCTTAGAAAACTACAAATACAACTACCATATGGCCCAGCAATCTGACTACTGGGCATATACCCTAAGAAAACCATAATTCAAAAGGAGTCATGTACCAAAATGTTCATTGGAGCTCTATTTACAATAGCCTGGATATGGAAACAACCTAAGTGTCCATCATAGGATGAATGGATAAAGAAGATGTGGCACATATATACAATGGAATATTACTCAGCCATAAAAATAAACGAAATTGAGCTATTTTTAATGAGGTGGATAGACTTAGAGTCTGTCATACAGAGTGAAGTAAGTCAGAAAGTGAAAGAGAAATACCGTATGCTAACACATATATATGGAATTTAAGAAAAAAATATATGAAGAACCTAGGGGTAAGACAGGAATAAAGACACAGACCTACTAGAGAATGGACTTGAGGATATGGGGAGGGGGAAGGGTAAGCTGTGAGAAAGCGAGAGAGTGGCATGGACATATATACACTACCAAACCTAAAATAGATAGCTAGTGGGAAGCAGTCGCATAGCACCGGGAGATCAGCTCGGTGTTTTGGGACCACCTAGAGGGGTGGGATAGGGAGGGTGGGAGGGAGGGAGACGCAAGAGGGAAGAGATATGGGAACATATGTATATGTATAACTGATTCACTTTGTTATAAAGCAGAAACTAACTCACCATTGTAAAGTAATTATACTCCAATAAAGATGTAAAAAAAAACCAGATTGGTGGTTGTTAGAGGGGGGAGGTAGGGGTGGGGGCAATGGGTGATGTTAGTTAAAAGTTAAAGGTTTCCAGGTATAAGATAAATAAGCTCTGGGGATGTCATGTACAGTATGGTGACTATAGTTAACAAAACCATAGTGTATATCTAAAAGTTATTAAGAGAGTACATCTTAAAAGTTCTCATCACAAGAAATAAATTGTAACTATGTGAGATTATTGATGTTAACTAACCTTATCGTGGTAATCATTTCACAACATATACATACATCAAATCATTATATTGCCCACCTTGGACTAATACAATGTTATATGTCAGTTATATCTTAATAAAACTGGAAAAAATAAAAAAAAAATTAAGAAGGGAACAAAAGTGACTATTTTTATAATCCAAAAGTGGGGATTTCCCTTCCAAGCTTGAGATCCAAACTATGAGGAATTGACTTGAATGTGTAGAATTATTTTAAAAAGACAAATAAACAAAGTCTAAAGTTAAATTGGGAAGAACACCTCACAAGCAATCACAACAGACTTCTCCGTAAAGTCTATGAGCTTTATAATTCATAGACTTTGTGATATCTACCTTGAATGCTCAGAAAAACTTTTGGCTTTACTTCCTGATTTCTGGTTGTATCCAAGGCTAGTTACCTAGACAGTTGACCTTCACAGGAATGATGTATCGACATAGTTAATCTTCTCTCTATATATTGTCTTGTTGCATATGCTGTTTTGGATTTTAAGTTTCTAGATGACTGGAGTTAAGTCTGACTCACTTTTAATACTACCCAGGACGTCGTACATTAATAAATACTCAATAAAATCTTCATGCTTATCATCTTTAGAATTTGTTACTAGGAATTCTCTGGCGGTCCACTGGTTAGGACTTGGCACTTTCACTGCTGTGGCCCAGTTTCAATCCCTGGTCAGGGAACTAAGATCTCACAAGGTGCTCAGTACAGCCAAAAAATTTAAAAAAGTAATTTGAAAAGTAATTTAAAAAATTTGTTACTAAACCATAAACTGAATGTTTTCTCTACTTTGACAGGAATTGGCTGCCTGTGAAAACATGCTAGATGCAATGAAGTTAACAGCAAAGGGTAAGATGTTTTATGGTATTTTCAGAGCTAGAAAAAGAAGCATGGCATAATGTATGCACAAAGCACTACTTGTACCTAAATATGTGGACACTGTTGTCCTTGGTACACAAAGAAGTTGTCATTAATAGTATTTAGATATACAGGGCAAAAGTTTGTATAAAAAGCTATTGTTTAATAGCTTTGTCAGTGCACCACTATTTTATATTTTCCTCATTTTTAAAGTATGAAATTGATAGTTAAGAGCTTTTACATCTTTACAGTGTCAATAAATTTCAACTAATTTTGGAAATGTAAAATGAGAAGTGTAGTTGGTCAAAGACAATATAATTTAATGCCCAATGTTAGTAGTAGCTTGATAGGATGAAATGGATAAAAGCAAAATGACTTAAAACTATTTTCAAGATATTTACTACATTTTGAGAGCCAGCAATATTAATAGCCAATGCTAGTGTTTTATGATGAATTGCAACATTTTAGGCAGGAAATGTGAACACTGAGAGAAGAGATGATTAAAGTGTACAGACAGTCCCTGACTTACTTACGGTATGACATTGAACAATTTTTCAACTTTATAAAGCAATACGCATTCAGTAGAAACTGTACCTCAAATTTTGAATTTTGTCTTTTTCCTGGGCTAGCTATATGCAATAGGATACTCTCTTATGATGCTGGGCAGCAGCAGTGAGCCACAGCTCCTAGTCAGCCATGTGATCATGAGGGTAAATAACTGATACACTTACAACCATTCTGTACCCATATAACCATTCTATTTTCACTTAGTATTCAATAAATTACATGAGATATTTGACACTTTATTATAAAATAGGATTTGTGTTAGATGATTTTGCCCAACTCTAGGCTAATGCAAGTGCTCTGAGCAGGTTTAAGGTAGGTCAGGCTAAGCTATGATGTTTGATAGGTTAGGTGTATTAAATGCATTTTCGACTTTTATGACATTTTCACCTTATGATGGGTTTATCAGGATGTAACCCTATTGTAGGTCAAGAAAAGTCTGTATAAAATTATACACTTGGAATTCTAAATGAATTTGAGGATCAGCTTTACCACTCCTGTAAAAAAGGATGTTAGAATTTTGATAGGGACGACATTGAATCTTTAGATCACTTTGGGTACTATTGACATCTTAACAATGTTAAGTCTTATCTATGAACACGGGATATCTTTTAATTTATTTAGGTCTTTAACTTCTTTCAGCAGTGTTTTATAGTTTTTAGTATGCAAGTATTTCACCTCCTTGCATAGATTCGTTCCTAGGTATTTAATTATTTTAGAGGCGATTGTAAATGGAATTGCTTTTTAAATTTACTTTTTGGTTTGTTCTTTGCTGGTGTATAGAAATAAAACTGATTTTTTGGTTGATCTTGTAGCCTGCAACTTTAATGAATTAATTTATTAGTGTTAGTAGCTTTCTTTTGGATTCTTTGGGATTGTCAATCAGTAGGATCATGTCATCTGCAAATAGAGATAATTTTACCTCTTCCTTTCTAATTTGGATGGCTCTTATTTCTTTTTCTTGTCTAATTGTCTAACTTCCAGTACAATGTTGAATAGCAGTGGTGAGAGTGGCCATCCTTGCCTTGTTCCTAATCTTAGGGGGAATGCTTTCAGTCACTCACCATTAAAGTTAACTTTTTAAAAAAATAGGTACCCATTATCATGTTAGGAATTTCCCTCTATTCCTAGTTTTCTAAGGGCTTTCATCATAAAAGGGTGTTGGATTTTGTTAATTGCCTTTTCTACACCAGTTGAGATGGTCTTGTGTTTTTTTCCCCCTTTGATTGATTTCCTTATGTTGAACCATCCTTTCGTTCCTAGGATCAATCACACGGTCATAGTGAATGATCCTTTTAATATGCTGTTGAGTTCAATTTGCTATTTTGTTGAGTACTTTTGCATCTGTATTGATAAGAAATATTTATTTGCCTTTTTTTCTGCTAGATTTGAGCTTAGTTTACTCCTTTTTCTAGTTTCTAATGTGTAAGATTAGGTCACGACTTGAGATCTTTCTTCCTCCCTCCCTCCCTTCCTTCCCTTTCTTCCCTTCTTTCTTTCTTTCTTTTTTTCTTTCTTTCTTTCCTTCCTTTTTCTTTCCTTTATTTCTTCCTTTCCTTTCCTTCCTTCCTTTCCTCCCTCCCTCCCTTCTACTTCCTTCCTTCCTTCCTTCTTTCCTTTCTTTCTTTCTTTCCCTCCCTCCCTCCCTTCCTTTTTAAATGTTGGAATTTACAACTATAAGTTCCCTTCTGAGCACTTATTTCACTGAATCCCATAAGTTTTTTATATTGCTTTCATTCTCATTTATCTCTGTTTTCTAATTCCTCTTGTTATTTCTACTTTGAGCCAAAGTTGTTTGAGTGCATTGTTTAATTTCCACATATTTGTGAATTTCCTAGTTTCCTTCTATCAGTTTCTAGTTTCAATCCATTGTGACTGGAGAAGGTACTTTGTATGGTTTCAATCCTTCAAAATGTATTAAGACTTGCTTTTTGGCCTAACATATGACATATCCTAGAGAAAGTTCAAGAAAAATTGTGTATTATGTTGTTGGGTGGGATGCACAGTATATTTCTGTTAGGTCCAATTGATCTATAGTTTTGTTCAAATAATCTATTAACATATTTATCATTGGTCTGTTTTTTAAGTACATTATTGAAATTGATGTAATGAAGGTTTCGAATATTATTTTAGAGCTCTTTCTGTCTTCAATTCTGTCAATATTTGCTTCATATATTTTGGAGCTCTGATGTTTGGTGCATATATGTTTATAAATGTTATATCTTCTTGGTAAACTGAACCTTCTATCACTATATAATATCCTTCTCTTCAGTAAGAGTTTTTTACTTAAAGTCTATTTTGTCTTATAGTAGTACAGCCATCCCAGCTTTCTTTTGATTACTATTTTCATGAAATGTCTTTTTCCATCATTTCACTATCAACCTTCTTGTGTTTTTTTTTTTAATCTAAAGTAAGTGTCTTACAGACAGCATATAGTTGGATCATTTTTAGAAGTTCATTCTGCTAATCTCTCTTTTGATTAGAGCATTTAATCCATTTACATTTAAAGTAATTACTGATAAGGAGGGACTTCTGACATTTTCCTATTTGTTTTCTATATAGTTTTTTGTCCTTCACTTCCAACATTTCTACCTTCGTTTGTATTTAGCTGATTTTTGTAGTAAAATGTTTTGATTCCCTTCTCATTTCCTTATGTATATATTCTATAGACATTTTCTTTGTTGTTATTGTGGGGATTACATTTAACATCTTAAAGTTATAACAATAAAATTTGAATTTATACTAGCTTGATTTCAATAGCATACAAAAACTCTTCTCCTGTACATGTCAATTCCCCTTTTATGTTATTGATGTCACAGATTACATCTTTATACATTGTGTGCCCAAGAACACACACTAATGACTAATTTTATGCACTTGTCTTTTAAATCATGTAGAAAATAAAAAGAACTACAAACAAATTTAAAATAACACTAGTTCTTTATAATTGCCCATGTATTTACCTTTAACTAGGCACCACTACCTTTATCTTTATTTCTTCATATGGCTTTGAGTTACTACCTATTTTCCTTCCATTTCAACCTGAAGGACTCCTTTTAGCATTTTATGCAGGGCAGGTCTAGAGATAACAAACTTCCTCAGGTTCTTTGTTTAGGGGGGGATGAGTCTGGGGATATCTTAATTTCTCCTTTTTTTTTTTTTTTTTCTTTTTGCAGTATGTGGGCCTCTCACTATTGTGGCCTCTCCTGTTGTGGAGCACAGGCTCCGGACGCGCAGGCTCAGTGGCCATGGCTCATGGGCCCAGCTGCTCTGTGGCATGTGGTATCCTCCCGGACCGGGGCATGAACCCATGTCCCCTGCATCAACAGGTGGACTCTCAACCACTGCACCACCAGGGAAGCCCCCTCTCCTTCATTTTTGAAGGACAGTTTTGGTGGATATAGAATTCTTGGTTGACAAGTTTCTGCACTTCTCCCCTCCTTCCCTGTCCCCAGTACTTTGAGTATATCAATCCACTGCCTTCTGGCTTCCAAGGTTTCTGATGAGAAAGCAGATGATAATCCCATTGAAGATCCACTGTATGTGACAAGTTACTTCTGCCTTGCTGCTTTCAAGATTTTCTCTTTGTCTTTCAACAGTTTGATTACATGTCTTGGTGTTGACTTTTTGGGGTTTATACCACTTGGAGTTTATTGAACTCGGATTTGTAGATTGATGTATTGCATCAAATCTGGGAAGTTTTCAGTTGTTATTCAAATATTTTTTCCTTTCTCTCTCTTCTTCTGAGAGTCCCATAATTTGTATCTTGGTCCATTTGATGGTGTTCCACAGATACCTTAGGCTCTTTGCTTTTCTTCATCTTTTTTGTTCCTCAGACTTGATAATTTCAGTTGTCCTATCTTCAAGTTAACTCATTCTTTCTTCTGCTTGCTTAGAAATTCTGATTTTGAACCCCTAGAGTGCACTTCTCATTTATTATACTTTTCAGCTTCAGAGTTTTTTGATGGGGATTCTTTTTTTAATAATTTCTATTTATTGATATTCCTATTTTGTTTATACATCTTTTTCTTGTCTTTGTGCATGTCACCCTTTAGCTCTTTTAGCACCTTTAAGACAGTTGTTTTAAAGTCTTTGTTTAGTAAGTCTGACATCTGGGGTTCCTCAGGTATGTTTTCTGTTAATTTACTTGGTTCCTTTGAATGGGCTATACTTTCCAGTTTCTTTGTATGCACTGTGATTTTTTGTTGTTGAAAACTGGACATTTTAATCTTATAATGTGTCAACTCTTGAAATCAAATTCTCTTGCTTCCCCAGGGTTGGCTGTTTTTTTATTGTTATAGGGTGCCTGTGTCAGAGATCAATCTGAGTTAAATGTTTTAAGGTATTTTAAGGTCTTTTCTAAGTCTGTATCTTTCCCTGATCATGCATGGTGGCTTTCTAGATTCTCCTGTATACATGGCTGTTTTTGAATGTCTAACAAAACTGGTGTGGCTCCTTTAAATCTCCTAGAAGCTGCTTTAGTTGGTGGAGGTTAGAAAAATAGCGGCCAACCTCTAAGTCCTCACCTCAGCATTGAGAGTAGCAATCCACTCCAGCAATTCAGGAGTCTCAGCAGTCCCTACAACTGCCTGCCGTGAGATGAGGTAGGACATGATGGAGTTGGGGGGTGTGTGCTTGGAAGCCACCACTGGGCTGATGGCTGAATTTTGCCAAAATTAACTGCAGTTTACCAGCTAAGCTGTCCTCTGGAAGTTGTAAGTATTCAAATAAACTCTACTGTTCCAAAATATTCACTTCAGGCAGTTTATGCCAGTACAGTTGTTGTATAGGTGAAGAAAGGAATTCTGGTGCTGCCAACTCCACCATCTTCCTTCTCTCTACTGTAAATTTTCTAACATATTTTATGTGAATTGATATTTCAGATGTACTCAGGGGTGGCATTGGGGATCATCCCCTTTTCTACTGCTTGATTGCAGAAGTACACAATCATCAAAAACCATTAGGTAAAATAAACCTTCCTTTTTCAATTTAATCTAGAGTATATTTTCTCTATCCTGAAAACAAAGTACAGTTTGATAGCATATAATTACTATTAAGCAGAGGAGAAGAGCAAAAGTACATAAACTGAGTCTTGTTTTTAAGAGAAAATGTATGGTATGTACTTATGTTTGTAAATGCATAGAAAAAAGATTTTAGGAAGAATATACTCCACACTGTTAAAAGATGGGTTATCTCTTAAAGGTTGTATTATAAAGGACTTAAACCTTCTACCTTATACATTTCTGAAATTTTGTCCAGCAAGCTTTTATTACTTTAATAGTTATTTTGGAGGAAAGAACATTACAAGATTCAAAGTATTAACCTCTTTATACCCTCTCTTTCCTCTTCCTAGGCAAAGTGACTGTTGGATTTGCCATGTACTACTTTACATATGACCCCTGGATTGGCAAGTTACTTTACCTAGAGGACTTTTATGTCATACAAGCTTACCGAGGTCAAGTAACACTTACAGTATTACTTATACTTTAAAAAGGTATATTTTAATTTAAGGAGAGTTAGTATAAATGTGTTTAAGTTAGTTTATGTAACTTATTTCTATTTCATGAGCCTGATCACTATCCTAGTTATCCTTGCTTATGGTGAAGACTCAATCACAGATTAGAAAAAGATTTATTAGTTCCCATCAAGGCTTGAATAAGCCAAGTTATGAAAGCTATACTTTCATGTTTAAAACGTGCTTTTACATTTTGTGTTGGTTTGTCTAAAATGAATAAGAAATATATTCTGTGATAAGATGATAGTGATAGGGACACATTTCCTCTTCACTGATCTTTAAAGTAAATCCAAAATCTTTTCCATTACCTTTGGAACCACATGCCAATTAGGAAAAAGAGATATGAAAAACATTCATGAGTTGAATTTCAACACAAGCTATTACTAGTATGTAACAACCAGATACAGGGTTTAAAGTAAAGCAAATAACTTTTTAAATGGAGTTTTTCAACTTATGTTTTTTTCATTTTGCATTATCTATTTAAAAGGTCTAGGTATTGGAGCTGAAATGCTGAAGAGGCTAGGTCAGGTATATATTACAGTTAGTATTCTTATTCTATATGCTATCCTTTTCTTCATCAAATGTTATTACTTAACATGGCATAAATTAGATAATTTATCTTAACATCTGAACATAATCTCAAAATATGTTTAATTTTTTAATTCTAATTACACTGGATCTTCAAATCAGATATTCATACAGGTCATAATTGAGTTATGTTTAATTAAGAGTTGTGTTCTATATAACACACAACCACATTATATACCTCTGTGCTACAAAGCAGAAGTAAGCAAAAGGGAGATTAGAAGGCAATTTTACCCATAAAATAGGTCTACAGTATGAATATGAGAACAGTATAAAAAGATTCTTTTATATTTTGGAAATACACATGAGAATTTTAGGTAAACTTTTTCTATAGAATAAAGAAAAAAATAGTGAAGTAGATTTATATAAAACCAATGAGTAGACTTTGCAAATGTGTTTTGGACTTCTAAAGAAAGTATTTTAAAACTTGATGGGAATTTTTTTCTTTTTACAGATTTAGAGAAGTCCAAGAGATAACTATTGTATTATTTTTTGGGAGTATTTTACACACACACAGTGCCTTGCATACAGACCTTTAATAAAATAAATGTACTAATGAAGATTATACTTTCAAGTAACAGTAATATCCATTTGTTTTTAAACAGATAGCCATCAGAAGCCAGTGTAACTGCATGAAGTTTCTGGTTGTCATTTGGAACCAGGCTTCTACTGACTACTATACTTGTCGAGGGGCTTTAGACCTTTCCTCCGAGGAGGGCAGGCATCTGTTCAGGTTTAACAGAGAAGAACTAATGGACATGGCAGGGGAAGAGTTAAAGATGACTCATCACAAATTGTCCCAATACAGGCTCCAATATTTAAATGTCACCTGAGTCCAACAGCAGTTTGATTTTGAGTGTTGTACAATACAACAAGTGAACAAACTCGTTTCAGCAGATCTTTTACTCTGAAAGAGATTTTACCAGTCAACTTTCCATTATCCAAACTAATATACTAATGGCTAGTAGCAGAGCTGATGATCCAAAATAGCAGATAATTCAAAAATAACTTACACTTGCCTTTAGGATATTTTTTATCCTCTATATCTTATTATATTTCAAATGCTTATATTTTTACACACTAACAGACCTGAAATCAGGGTAAGTATTATCATTAACTGGCAGCACTTTTTATTTTTTACCATCTTTATTGGAGTATAACTGCTTTACAATGGTGTGTTAGTTTCTGCTTTATAACAAAGTGAATCAGTTATACATATACATATGTTCCCATATCTCTTCCCTCTTGCATCTCCCTCCCTCCCACCCTCCCTATCCCACCCCTCTAGGTGGTCACAAAGCACCGAGCTGATCTCCCTGTGCTATGGGGCTGCTTCCCACTAGCTACCTATTTTATGTTTGGTAGTGTATATATGTCCATGCCACTCTCTCACTTTGTCACAGCTTACCCTTCCCCCTCCCCACATCCTCAAGTCCATTCTCTAGTAGGTCTGTGTCTTTATTCCCATCTTGCCCCTAGGTTCTTCATGACTTTTCTTTTTCTTAGATTCCATATATATGTGTTAGCATATGGTATTTGTTTTTCTCTCCCTGCCTTACTTCACTCTGTATGACAGACTCTAGGTCCATCCACCTCACTACAAATAACTCAATTTCGTTTCGTTTTATGGCTGAGTAATATTCCGTTGTATATATGTGCCACATCTTCTTTATCCATTCATCTGTTGATGGACACTTAGGTTGCTTCCATGTCCTGGCTATTGTAAATAGAGCTGCAATGAACAATTTGGTACATGACTTTTTGAATTATGGTTTTCTCAGGGTATATGCCCAGTAGTGGGATTGCTGGGTCATATGGTAGTTCCAGTTTTAGTTTCTTAAGGAACGTTCATACTGTTCTCCATAGTGGCTGTATCAATTTACATTCCTACCAACAGTGCAAGAGGGTTCCCTTTTCTCCACACCCTCTCCAGCATTTGTTTCTAGATTTTTTAATGATGGCCATTCTGACCGGTGTGAGATGATATCTCATTGTAGTTTTGATTAGCATTTCTCTAATGATTAATGATGTTGAGCATTCTCTCATGTGTTTATTGGCAATCTGTATATCTTCTTTGGAGAAATGTCTATTTAGGTCTTCTGCCCATTTTTGGATTGGGTTGTTTCGTTTTTTGATATTGAGCTGCATGAGTTGCTTGTATGTTTTGGAGATTAATCCTTTGTCAGTTGCTTCATTTGCAAATATTTTCTCCCATTTTGACAGTTGTCTTTTGGTCTTGTTTATGGTTTCCTTTGCTGTGCAAAAGCTTTGAAGTTTCATTAGGTCCCATTTGTTTATTTTTGTTTTTATTTCCATTTCTCTAGGAGGTGTGTCAAAAAGGGCTTCCCTGATGGCGCAGTGGTTGAGAGTCTGCCTGCCAATGCAGGGGACACAGGTTCGTGCCCTGGTCCGGGAAGATCCCACATGCCACGGAGCAGCTAAGCCCGTGAGCCATGGCCCCTGAGCCTGCGTGTCCGGAGCCTGTGCTCTGCAACGGGAGAGGCCACAACAGTGAGAGGCCCGCGAACCGCAAAAAAAAAAACAAAAAAAGGATCTTGCTGTGATTTATGTCACAGAGTGTTCTGCCTATGTTTTCCTCTAAGAGTTTGATAGTGTCTAGCCTTACATTTAGATCTTTAATCCATTTTGGGTTTATTGTTTTGTATGGTGTCAGAGAGTGTTCTAATTTCATACTTTTACATGTACCTGTCCAGTTTTCCCAGCACCACTTATTGAAGAGGCTGTCTTTTCTCCAATGTATATTCTTGCCTCCTTTATCAAAGATAAGGTGACCTGGCAGCACTTTTTTCTTGGATTTGATGAAATATCGGTGCATTTGTTTATAAACAGATCTGAGGTAAAAAAATTTATTTAAAATGCTGAAGCTTAATTTTGAAAAGCTTACCTATAAAAAACTAGCAAGTGAACTGCTTCCCCACCTTGAGCAGATCAAGGACCACTGCCTCCTTAACTTCATCTCAGAACTACGTTCCATCTCTGAGCATCCATAGTTCTTTTGTAGTACCTATCTTAGGGAAGATACTACATAGAACACTGTATTTGTGTATGTTTCTATCCTTTCTAGTAGAATGTAAGCCTTTTGATAGGGTGCAAAATAATTATAATTCTGTGTTACAACCAGCATGGTAGAACATGTGAGTTTCTACTACATACCAGGTATTCATGGGCATAAAAGCTACACAAATATATGATTCAGTCATACCCACAAGGAGCCTTGTAAGTGAAAAAATACTAACCTAGTTTTAGTTTTATAATAAAATGTATGTGCTATCACAGCTATAAATACCAAATGTAAGGGAATGTACAGGAGAGCGCATCTATATCCTACCTTGGAAAACTGAGAAAGGATAGGTTTGAAGGATGAGTAGGAAGCTGGAATGAAGCAGGATGAGACAGAAAAAATCCTAAGAGGAAACACCAACATAGGCAGAGAAAAAGAGACATAAAATAGCAAAGCATGTTCAAGAGGCAAGTGGTAAGTTATAGATAATATATAACATACATTGGCAGTACGGTGGGTGGAGAGAAGGAAGGAAGGATTAAAGTTTAGTTGGGATCATATATTAAGGGCTTTGTATGTCATACTAAGGGGTCTTGATTTGATTCTGTAGGCAATGATTAGCCACTGAGGACTTCAGGAACACAACTACCCAAAACAGTTGTTAGAAACATAACTATGTCATAATAATATGACAGATGGGTTAGAAGAACAAGGTGGCAGACACTGTGTGTTAGCTTAAACTCAACACCCATTCCAAATCCCTTACCCCTTGCCTTTCTCTCCATAGACAAAAATGTGACTTGCCAATCTTCCTTGAGCTAAATGTGGCTTACATGACAAATTCTGGTCAAGATATAGACATAAGTCTTTTGAGGAAGCACTTACTTCTCTGATAAAAGGGGGTCAGAAGCATCTGGTACAGTTTCTGTAACCCTTCTTCCTACTCTGAGTGTGTATGTGTTCCCCAGAGGTATAGGAGCCATTTTGTGATCATGAGGTGACAAATCAACATGCTAAAGAGCAGAGTAGAAAGAGAAAATGTCTAGATCCTTGATGATACCAATGAGCCACTATACCAACCCTGTACTGACCAATTCCCAGACTTTAAATAGACTCTCACTTATTTAAGCTACAGTTAACTGGTTTACTGTTACCTATAAGGAGAATGCATTGTTAAATGACAAAAAGCAAGATTGATATCAGGCAGATTAACCAGGGGCTACTATAATAATCCACGAAAGTGATGAAGAAGACTTGAATGACAGCAAGGATTAGAGAAGGTAGAAAAGATTTGAGAAAAACAGAAATGAGAGAGATGTAGAGACAATTTAGTTTTAAGTCTATTGACATTGAGGATATCTATGGGATATTAGGTGGATATGACTAACAAATAATTAGAAAGATAGCTATACACTTCTGGAGAAATATAGGAGCTGGAAATATAAATAATAATGACATATAAATGGTAGCTGAAGTCAGTAAAGTATGTTGAATGGAAATGAGAGAGCACAGAATGAGAAAAGACTAGAAATGCAACCTGAGGAGCCTCAGAATTTAAGGGATTCAGAGCAAGAGAAGAATGAAGAATAACAAGAGGAGCAGCAATGACACCAAAGGGAGAACTGAATTTTAGGAGGGAGTGGTCAAGAGTCAAACATTACAGAATATTCAAGTAGGTATAGAGGCCAAGGTGTCACAACTTAGAGAGGAATTGAAAGTGAGGAAGTAAGAAAGTGACATTAATTACTGTTTTATGAAGTCTGAAAATCATAGGAAAGAGAAAGAAAAGATAGCTCAAGAGGAAGAGGTAGAGTTGGGGAAAGGTTTTTGTTACTGTTGTCTTTGGATAAAGAAGATCTGAAGCTATTTAGAGATTGAGAAAACAAAATGAATGAAAAGAGAAACCAAAGACTGAAGATTAAATGGGATGGAATATGGTACTGGAAAAGATAGGAAAGGAGGAGATCAGGAACACAAATAGAAGCATTAGCTTTAGAAAAGGGGGATGCATGGCTGAAAAGAGGTAAGTCTTGAAGGTAGATGTGAAGAAGTTGGGAAAAACTATGTGTAATAACTTATTTTTTTCTCTATGTAATAGGAGACAGTCATCATTGGCAGGTATAGGAGGTTTGAGAATAAAAGGTCTGTAATGCCTCTCCTGGAAAACAGAATAGGAAACCACCCAGGAACCAGTAGAAGGAATGCTAAGCAGCATTGGGGGTCCCATGTAGCATATGTTCCTCTCAAATAGTTAGAGGTATTTTGGGACATTTAAGAGGAGTTAACATTAATAAAACAGAGACAAAGCCAAGCCCAAGTGTCATAAAATATGGATATTTTATTCCAGCTCTGGGAAATGAAAAACAGAGGGGGAGGGAACACATCCTTCCACACACAATTCTAATTTGGCTGACATTAATTCATAAAAGTTAAACAAACATATATGTGCATATATATACATAATTATATACACACATACATATTTTTTTCAGATTTTAGTCTCATCAGTGTTCATATATTTACTTTTATTTTTTTATAAATACCCTTAAAAATCACCAAATGCATCCTAATACTTTTACCTCTGCCTCCTCATCGATCATTTAGTATTGTTCGGATTGTATTCAATTTGAGTTTTAATCACTTATGTGATTTGTCTAACTGTACATTAGAAGATGTAAGGGAAAAACTTGGTTTAAATTATACTCCATGCATCACAGTTACCCATTACATGATTTTTTTCACTGTTATTCGCAACTTCACACATCTTGTAGTTCTCTATGCAGACTATTTCAGCTTCTAGTGCTGTACATATCTACATCTTCTGGATGGGACTGCCCGTGATCCATGAGCTTGGGGTCAGCCATAAACTGTGTAGCACCTGATAAAGTATTAAAATGAAAAATATTAGTCATTCATTTAACAAATTTCCTGTTGATATGGGGCACACATCAGCGAACAAAACAGATAAAAATGTCTGCCAACATGGACCTAACATTCAAGTTGGGTGAGAGAGACAATAAACTAAATGACATACCAGAAGGTGGTAAGTGCTACGCAAAAAAAAAATTAAATAAATCAGGAAGGAGGGGCATATGGAGTGCTTGGGTGGTTTGCAGTTTTAAATAGGGTGGCCAGGGAAAGCCTTCTATATTTGAGCAAAGAACTGAAGGAGGTGAAGGTGTGAGCCCTGTAGATATCTGAGGGAAATGCCTTACAGGAAGAGCAGGCAGCAAGTGTAATAGAACTTAGGCATGTCTGAGGAGCCATAAAATGGCCAGTATGGCTAGAACAGAGTTGGCAAGATATGCTGATGGTGGGTACAATGAGAGTGGTAGGAGGTATGATCAGAAAACAATGGAAGGTCAGGCCACATAGGGCCATGGCAAAGTTTTTCTCCTTATTCTAAGAGATGAGAAGTCTCTGGACAGTTTTGAGCAGAGGAGTGACATGATGTTATGTTTTTTAAAAGATTACTCTTGGCTATGGGGAGAAGAGAGTATAGGGAAACAAGCATGGAAGTAGGGAGAGCAGTTACGAAGCTATTGCAGTACCCCAGGAGGGAGATGCTGATGGCTTTTATTAGGGCAGTAGCAGTGGAGGTGGTGAAAAGGTACTGGATTCTGGATAACTTCTTAAGGTAGAATGGACAAGATTTCCTAAATGGACTCAATATGTTGTGTGAGTGAGACTCTTTAACTTGAGAAACTAGAAGAGTGGAGTTGACATTTACTGAGATAGGGGAAAGTGTAGAACCATGTTTGGGAGAAGGCAAACGAAGTGTTAAGTTTTGGATGTGCTATATTTGAATTGCTAACTAGACATCTGAATACAAATATTGAGTAAGCAGTTAGAAATGTGAATCTAGAGTTCAGCACAGGAGTAGCCTGTGCTGGTTTATAAATTTTATGCTCCTAGCCTATATATGGCATTTAAAACTATGAGACCATATGAAGTCTTCCAGAACATCAGAAAAGAGGTCCAAGAAATGAGCCCTTTGGATACTGCAACTTTTTGAGGTTAAGAACATTAGGAGAGGAGAGTCAAGATGGTGGTGGAGTAGATGGATATGGAGTTCATCTCTCTCCATGGGTGCAGCAGGACTACATCTATAGATGCAACAATTCTCATGGAACACCAGCTGAAAACTAGCAGAAGACCTTGGACGAAAGGACTATACAGATCCCTTCATAACTGGGTAGGACAGAAAAAAGAAGAGAGGAGGCAGGATGGGAAGAGCACCCTGGGGTTGGGGAGCTGAAGCAGAGAGATTCCTGAATTTGAGGAAACCCCCTCTCTGACAGGGAAATCAATTTGGACAGAAGGGAAGCATTTGAGGCTGTCGGAAGAGGGTGACACAGCCGATCTGTGGCAAACAGGACAGAGTAAGAAATACAGATGGTCCATACCACAGCCCTACGTACCCCAGACTGGGACATGTGTTCACAGGTGTGCAAGGGGGCTGGGAGTTGGTGCGTGGGGATTGGAGAACAGGCCCAGAGCGAGAACTGCTGTTGGCTGTGCGACGGACTGAGGAGACAGGAGGGAGAAAATCCACAGCAGTGAATGCCTATGGAGGAAGACCAGACTACCATGGAAGCAGGGCACTATTGCTGAGTCACACGTAAGTGGAGGAGCCACTATTGAGCCTCTTCCCACATGCCAGCGCCTGACAATGACAATAAAAGAAGCCTGCTCAGGGATGGCTCCTGTGCACTGGCTGCTGAGCAATAAAAAAAGCCCCCTTAGAGCTGGCCCTCACGCACTGGCTGCGGGGTAATAAAAATAAAAGCCCTCTCAGGGCTGGCCCTCACACACCTGCTGCCGGGTGCCAGAAAAACCCCGGCCAGGGCTGGCCCTCATACATATTACGCTGGGTGCCAGAAAAGGCCCTCACTAGGGCCATATCTCTTTTGCCTGTAGCTGCTGGCTTCTCTGCACATTTGGTGCCACCAGGGCTCCTGCGATCCAAGCAGTCATACCACCTCTGTGCCTGGTCCTCCCGGGGCTGACCCAAGAGCTCCAAGGCAGCCTCAGGACCAGACACCTGTGGGTGGACCACACGTAGAGATGGGGATAAAACCAAAGCTGAAACTCAGGGATGGGGGGGACTAAGGAAGAAGACTGAAAATCTTTCCATTAGCTGCACAAGCTGCAGATTAAATCCCTGCAATCAGCTAGGTAGACCCTGCATCTATGGAATATCTGAGTAGACAGTGAGTGTTCCCACAAATGAAAATGGTCTAGCTCTGGCAGCTGTGGAATTTGGGGGCAAGTGCACACAGGTAGTGGGCCAGATCAGAGTCAGAGTGGTACCCACAGGGCCCACAGCAGGTCCGGAGACCAGCCCAGAGGCAGAGGAGAGCCTCTTGGGCTGTGGTTCACAGCGTGTGCAAGGACAATTACCGTGGAGACCCCAGGGAAACATAATTATTACTATTAATTTTATTATGTTTTGATTCCTTCTGTTGTTTGTTCTAGATTATTTTTTGGTTTCTTTTTCTGTTTTTGTTTGTTGTTGTTTCTTTTTTTTAGTCTTTTGGGATCTCTGTGTTTTATAACGTATTTCTATTTTTTAATATATTTCTATTTATACTTTGCTTTTCTGTTGTGTTCTTTTCCCTTCTTTTCCTCTTTTTCTTTAATGTGTTTTTCTTTTTTAATATATTTCTATTTCTACTTTGCTTTTCTGTTGTCCTGTTTTTTTCCCTTTTTATTTTATTATTATTATTTTTTAAAAATCACTTTTATAGGTTTGTTCTGTTTCCTTGCTTTATTCTTCAGTTGGCTGGCATGGCACACGCTCTGGTTTTGGTTTTAGGTTATGTGTTTTTGTTAGTTTTAATCCTAATTGTTTGATTTCATTTTTGAGTTCTTCTATTTGTCTGGCTGTTCTCTTGCTTTTTGTTGTATTTGGCTCTGGTTTTGTTTGTTCCTTTTTTTTCTTTAATATATTTTTTCTTTTATTTTTTTATATTTGTTTCTACATTGCTTTTCTGTTGTTCTGTCTTGTTTTGTTTCTTTGCTTTATCTTTCAGTTGGCACTCTGCTTTGGTTTTGTTTTTTGGTTTTGAGTTTTTGTCAGCTTTCTTCTTAATTCTTTGATTTTGTTCTTGGGTTCTTTGGTTTGTCTGGTCTCTTGCTATTTGATTTATCTGGTTCTGTTTTCTGTTTTGTGTGTGTGTGTTTGTGTGTGTTTCCTTGTTTCTGTTTGTTTGATTTTACTCTTTACCATTTGTCTGGGGTTTTGTTAGTGTTTTTTTTTTTTTTAATCCCCTTTATCGCTGGGACGAGCAACTTGTGGGGTCTTGGTCCCTCGACCAGAAGTCAGGCCTGAGGCTCCGGAGTGGGAGCACCAAGTCGAGGATGCTGGACCACTAAAGAATTCCCAGCCCCAGGGAAGATTAATCACCTAGCGCTCTCATGGAGGCCTCTATCTGAATCTAAGACCCAGCTCCACCCAACTGCCAGCAGCTCCCAGTGCTGGATGCCTCACACCAAACAACAAACAAGATAGGAACACAAACCCACCTGTCAGCACACAGAAAACCTAAAGTCATACTAAGCTCACAGACACCCCAAAACACACCATCTGACACGGCCCTGCTCATCAGAGGGAAAAGACCCAGCTCCACCACCAGAATGCAGGCACCAGTCCCTCCCATCAGGAAGCCTACACAAGACACTGGACCAACCCCACCACCAGTGGCAGAGAACAGAAGCAAGAGGAACTACAATCCTGCAGCCTAGCGAAAGGAGACCTCAAATACTGTAAATTAGACAAAATGAGAAGACAGAGAAATATCTTACAGGCAAAAGAGCAAGATAAAAACCCACAAGACCAAATAAATGAAGAGGAAATAGGCAAACTACCTGAAAAAGAATTCAGAGTAATGATAGTAAAGATGATCCAAAATCTTGGAAATAGAATAAAGACAAGAATGTTTAACAAGGACCTAGAAGAACTAAACAGCAAACAAACAGTGATGAACAACACAATAACTGTAATTAAAAATACTCTAGAAGGAATCAATAGCAGAATAACTGAGGCAGAAGAACGGATAAGTGAGTTGGAAGATAGAATGGTGGAAATAACTGCTGAGGAGCAGAATAAAGAAAAAAGAATGAAAATAATGGAGGCCAGTCTCAGAGACCTCTGGGACAACATTAAGCACACCAACATTCGAATTATAGGTGTCCCGGAAGAAGAAGAAAAAAAGAAAAGGTCTGAGAAAATATCTGAAGAGATTATAGTTGTTTCCCCAACATGGGAAGGGAAATAGTCAATCAAGTCCAGGGAGCACAGAGAGTCCCATACAGGATAAACCCAAGGAGAAACACACCAAGACACATATTAATCAAACTAGCAAAAATTAAACACAAAGAAAAAATATTAAAAGCAGGAATGGAAAAACAACAAATAACATACAAGGGAATCCCCAGAAGGTTAAAAGCTGATCTTTCAGCAGAAACTCTACAGGCCAGAAGGGAGTGGTGGGACATATTTAAAGTGATGAAAGGGAAAAACCGACAACCAAGATTACTCTATCCAGCAAGGATCTCATTCAGGTTTGACAGAGAAATCAAAAGAGAATTCAGCACCACCAAACCAGCTTTACAACAAATGCTAAAGGAACTTCTCTAGGCTGGAAACACAAGAGAAGGAAAAGACCTACAATAACAAACCCAAAACAATTAAGAAAATGGGAATAGGAACATACATATCAATAATTACCTTAAATGTAAATCGATTAAATGCTCCACCCAAAAGACACAGACTGGCTGAATCGATACAAAAACAAGACCCATATATATGCTGTCTACAAGAGACCCACTTCAGACTTAGGGGCACACACCGACTGAAAGTGAGGGAATGGAAAAAGATATTCCATACAAAGGGAAATCAAAAGAAAGCTGGAGTAGCAATTCTCATATCAGACAAAATAGACTTTAAAATAAAGACTATTACAAGAGACAAAGAAGTACACTACATAATGATCAAGGGATCAATCCAAAAAGAAGATATAACAATTGGAAATATCTATGCACCCAACATAGGAGCACCTCAATACATAAGGCAAATGCTAACAACCATAAAATGGGAAATCAACAGTAACACAATAATAGTAGGCAACTTTAACGTCCAACCTACACCAATGGACAGACATCATCCAAACCCAAAATAAAGGAAACACAAGCTTTAAATGACACAACAGACCAGATGGACTTAATTGATATTTATAGGACATTCCATCCAAAAACAACAGAATATACTTTCTTCTCAAGTGCACATGGAACATTCTCCAGGATAGATTACATCCTTGGTCACAAATCAAGCCTTGGTAAATTTAAGAAAATTGAAATTGTATCAAGCATCTTTTCTGACCACAACGCTATAAGACTAGATATCAATTACAGGAAAAAATACTGTAAAAAATACAAATGGAGGGTAAACAATATGCTACTAAACAACCAAGAGATCACTGAAGAAATCAAAGAGGAAATAAAAAATTACCTAGAAATAAATGACAATGAAAACATGATGACCCAAAACCTACGGGATGCAGCAAAAGCAGTTCTAAGACAGAAGATTATAACAATACAATCCTACCTCAAGAAACAAGAAAAATCTGAAATAAACACAACCCTGGCTCTTCTGTAAAATGGGGCTTAGAGCAGTAACAATGTTAATTATTTATTTTTAGTATTCAACATAATGCACACAAAGTGGTACATACAATACCCTATGCATGGTAAGTAGGTAAGAACAATTTTTATATTTACTTTGTGACATAAGACTAAAAATATGTTTTTCACAAACTTGTTTTTATTTTAAATGTTTTTCAAACTCTGATTCATTTTGAAATGATTTCTTTTTTACATTTGGAAGACACACCTTTTTTCCATAGAGGAAATTAATTTCCAGTTTTATGATGAAACTGAAGGGGAAAAATTTACATACAGTTATTTATTTTACACCTACCTTTTCATAAACAGTTTCTGCTTTATGAACTGGGATAGACCTATATGTAATTTCACCACTAAGTATATTTTAAAAACAGCCAGATCTTAAATAATCACTATCTATGACATTAATACAGTTCTCCACAGACAGATTTTTAAACTGGGATCCCTTTGGGGGAGGGAGGTCTGTGGATAGAATTCATGTGATCTATGAAGTTGAAGGGGAAAATCTGTCTTTATTTTCATTAACCTTTGACTGAAGATGAACGTTTTCTTCGATAATGAATGCAGGCAACAAACCACAATACTATTCATGGTACCTTAGACTTTGTCACTAATAGAAATCACAGAGAATCATGCTGCAGCTGCAGATATCTTGAAATATTTACACTTACTACTACTTCAAAATTATAGCCTTAATCAGATATGTTGTTAGATACTGTTGATTAACACAATTAAGGAAGCTCATACATTACTATGCATTTTAGTTTATGCATTTAAAACATTCTGAGAAGGGGTCTGTAGCACACAGAAAAGGTTAAGCTTAGTGGTTCTGTCTGCTTCTTTCCCAAATGCATCTTTACTGCCACCTGGTGGAAGCCTTTGCTCAGTACAAGTGAAAAGTATACTATGAAATAGTTTAATCAATGTTTTTTTTAATCAAACAGACATACTATAGTAAGCATTGACAAATAGTTATTTTATGTAAGTCTGAATGTGTCTAATTTTATTAACAATTTCAACCAATTGACTAAGTTCTCTAACACTTCTACTCACTACCTTAATTTATATTCTTGTCCAAAATATGGTCAAAGGGTCCGATCACCTAAATTTGAAAGGCTCCTTTGCCTTTAGAGCTACACCTCTCAAAATTTGTTGAAAGGCTTCAAATTTTTAGTTTATCCATAGCTTATGTCAGATATTATTAACTAGAGGAATATGCATAGAGAATTCCCTGAGGAGCTTTTCCTACAATCCACCTGCTTGGAGGCCTCACCTCTGGAGATTCTGATTTATAATTCTTGTTAGAGTGAATTTTAGAAAAAAAAAAAACTCAAGAAATTGTGATGTGGATCCCTCTGGTTTAGAACCATTCAACCTAGGTCATTTGATTTCTGTCTTTTTTTTTAAAGGGTCATCTCATGCTTTTCTGAGTAATTAAGGATTATATCTTTCCTCTTAGAAATTTCTTCATCCCTTTTGATCCAGGGATCTCTGTCCTCCCAAAGAATTACCAATCATAAAAACTCTTCTTGAATCTCAATCCCCTAATCATTGTAATGATTTTCTTTGTACTTTATCATATTTAAATCTCTAATGAAAAACAATTTATGCTTAGTTTTTTTTAGTAGACTTTAAAAAAAGCTGGTGTTATACAAACAGGAAAGGAATAAAGATATTTAAAGTTATAAAACAGCAATGAATTATTATCTCAAATAGCCATTAGGTGTTATCTGTTCACTGATAATTTAGTTCACGTCTTATCTCATTTATATTTTAAGCAAGTTAGGTACAAAAAAAATAGGACAGATCACTAATAAATTGCTGAGTGAAGTTACGAATGTTAGAAATTCTATTTTTGTTTCTTTTGTATAAAATTGGGATGATATTCAGTATTCAGCTTTTCAGTAACTGAAACACTAAAAGATATTAGTCATTGCAAAGTAGTTTCACATGCTGTTCTATTCTTTCCAATCTTTTTTCTCTCTGTACTTCAGTTTGGCTATTTTTTTATTGTTCTGTATTTGAGTTCATTATTTCTGTCCTCTTTTTATATATGATCTGCTATTAAACCTATCCAATGAGTTCATAATTTCATGTACTGTATTTTTCACATCTAGAATATCCACTTGATTTTTTAATAGATTTCAACTTTCTGTGAAATTCTCCATCTTTTTATCCATTTTGTTCATCATGTTTTCCATTTGACATATTAGTAATAGTTAAAGTGCTTTTCTGCTAACTTCAGTATTTAGATCACCTGTGGGTCTGCTGTTATTTTTTTTCTCTTTTGTTAGTCACATCTTCCTGCCTCTTTGCATGATTAGTATTTTATTTGTATGGTGGACACCGTGTAAAAAAGAACTGAAGAAGCTCCAGATGATATCATCGGCCAGAGGGGGGACCCTTTTCCTCTTTTAGGAAGGGTGAAGTACTTATCATCTCACTCCAATCAGGCACTGAGCTGAGCTGCAGTTATAGTAAGAGTCAGTCAACCTCTGGTTCCTCCCTCCTCCTCAGGTATGATACTCTCTAGCTTCTGATTGACAGCCTGAGTTTCTGTCTCCCTCACACTAAAAGACTGTAGGAAATTTGGTTTTGCCCTTCAGGGTTCTGAGTTTGACTATTTAGTGTTATGACTTATAAAATAATCTGGGAAATATCAAAAGGGGAAGATGAGTCATGTATATATGGCATACATCATCCCTCTAATACAGAAATCAGCAAACTTTGCACAGGGCCAAAGTAAACATTTTCAACTTTGTAAACCATAAGGTCTCCATCACAACCACTCAACTCTGCCATTTTAGGGTGAAAGCAGCCACAGACAAGACAATACACAATGAGTGTGGCTGTGTTCCAATAAAACTTTATTTATTTATGGACACTGGAATTTGAATTTCATACAATTTTAACTTGTCATGAAATATTTTTATTTTTATTTTTAAACTATTTTAATCACATAGGAACCATTTGTGAAATGTACAAAAATAGTCCGTGAGCCAGATTTGGCACAGGGTCCATAGTTTGCCAACCTCTGAGAGGGACATTAATCTTGTGAGACTGTGAGAGATTTCATTCTGCTTTCATCAGATTTTGAAGAGGTCCATGTCACCAAATTTCCAAATTTGTGATTCCCAAAATAAGTTATTGGCATAAATGTATATGGATGATAGAGAACAACCAAACTCATATTCAGAGCCATGATATATAGTTGGACAGTACACCCAATCTATTCTGTATGGTGAGAAGTGGTGGCCATGGCTAGGTTCCCTAGCTAAGTAATGTGCTCCCAAAGTGTGCTCAATGACAATAAATTTGTTTATCGGCAAAATGGCTAATTACTCTAGGCCAATGATAATGATATCTTCTAACACGTACTGAGAACTTAGTATGTGCTTGACGTTGTACTTTTTGCTTTACATGCAATATCTCATTTAATCCTCACAACAAGCATGTCAGAAAAACACTATTATTGTCCTCCTTTTACAGATGAGGAGACCAAGGCTTGAGGTATTAGATAACTTGCCCCAGGCAATAAAACTAGTAAATGTTGGATTTAGGATTCAGATCCAGGTTCTATTCTAAAACCTGTACTCATAATCACTACTGTTTTCTGTGTCTTGGACCTTTGGGATTGCATATGAAATGTGGAAATAGTCTCAAGGGTCTCAAGTATAATCAAATCTGAATACTATATAAGGATGAATAGTACTGGGTATTTCTCTCTTCTACATGTCTCCTTAGAATGCTTTTCATTTACCACATTACCCATGACAGGCAGGCAAAATGTTCCAGAATCCAGATATGTGAAGAAAAGACATTGGCTGGGGATGGTTTGGTCCCATTGTGAAGCTGCAACATCTCCACAAAGATCTCTGGAGTTGACAGGCATTTAGAGAAATGACCAGATATATTATATGCCTGTGGGAATACGATCAACTGGGGATTACTCAGAGAGAGTCTAAACACTGTATAACTTATCTTGATTAGAAAGGAGACGTGACAGGAAATAGTAAAACTCAAATCAGGTTTACTCAGTGACAGCTTTTATAAAGATTAAGTAAGAGAGGAGGAGGCTGAAATTAGAGACTAAACTCTGGCTTTAAATTAGATAATCTATATGCAATGGAAAGTGCTGGAACTTTGGTGTCAGTAATATCTGGACTATAAACACAACTCTATTCATAAACTATAATTTTGGGCAAGTTACTTAAGCTCCCTGAGTCTCAGTCTCTTTATCATAAAACAATTATAATTACATATATACCAGAGTTTTTTTGTTTTGCTTTTTGGGAGAGGATTGAATAACATAACATACTAACAGTTCTTTGCACCACAGTAGTTGCTCGGTAAAGGGGAGATATTTTCATTATTCCCTAATTCTCTACCTCTGAGTTGGTCCTATTTGTAATAAGACAACTTAATGCATAGTACCATTTACTTGGTATAGATAAACCTACATAAACCAGTGACTGGTGAGTTTATGTGAATACACTACTGAAATGGTACTAAACACTCTGTTACTTTCTTTTTGATCACAGTAAAACCATGGTAGTATTTACCTAGGAAGTATAATTGTCACTATTTGGTCCCACAAAGTATTAATTGCCTGTATCTAATACTAGCAAAAATATTAATATTATATAACTTGTGTTATTTTTACTATTTGATGCTGAAAGTTCTTAGTATCTAAACTAAATAAAACTGATGGTAGAAGAGAAGATTGATAGGGGTAGATAGCACAAGAAATGGAAGCCTGATATTTCTTCTATGTAGATGTGACTCGTCATAGCCTGTAAACTGGTAGAATCCAGAAAGACACATTTTCCCCCACCTGATTAAAAATCTCACATCTATAAATTGATTAAATGCTTCACTCACCCAACCAGCCAGTGCTATTATTCTCTACTCCCATATGCCAAGAACTATGTTATGAGCTATGTGGCAATTAGAAAAAGTTCCACATATCTGAGTACCTCATAACCTAAAAAGATACACAGACTACAGATATGAGAAAAACAAAACATTTATGAGGAAAACACATAAATAAGTTCAAACTACTAATTATAATACTATAAAATTATTTAAGAAAAGAATGAAAACAAAATTGAATTATTCCAAACAAACCTGAGGTGGATTCTGATTTGGTCTTTGTTTCAGAGCTGAGTTCTGTTGACAAAGGCACTGAATGTTTCAGGTTGTGAGTTGTTTTTGCAGGTATTTCTATTTCATCAGAGCTTCCTAGCTGTTTACCAAAAAGGATTTTTCTTTCATAAGTAAATCATTTTACTAAAAGAATAAAATATCTTAAAAAATTATAGCATGTGTCTTTATTCCTGTCTTACCCCTAGGTTCTTCATGACACTTTTTTCCTTAAATTCCATATATATGTGTTAGCATACGGTATTTGTCTTTCTCTTTCTGACTTACTTCACTCTGTATGACAGACTCTAGGTCTATCCACCTCACTACAAATAGCTCAAGACCTACTAGAGAATGGACTTGAGGATATGGGGAGGGGGAGGGGTAAGCTGTGACAAAGCGAGAGAGAGGCATGGACATATATACACTACCAAACGTAAGGTAGATAGCTAGTGGGAAGCAGCCGCATAGCACAGGGAGATCAGCTCAGTGCTTTGTGACCACCTGGAGGGGTGGGATAGGGAGGGTGGGAAGGAGGGAGACGCAAGAGGGAAGAGATATGGGAACATATGTATATGTATAACTGATTCATTTTGTTATAAAGCAGAAACTAACACACCATTGTAAAGCAATTATACTCCAATAAAGATGTAAAAAAAAAAGATTTTATAAAACCTTCCTCAAAATAGAAATAGCCATAAGGAAAGTTGTAGCATGCTAATGATACAGTACTGTAAATCAAAATGCAATTGGTAATAAGGCCATAAATAACTTAGTTACAAACTGACTTTCTTTTGCTAATTGATTTTATGTCAATCTTGAGTTTAAATGCTATGTATCAGGGACTGAAAATTAATACGAATGCTATCTTTACAATGTATGTGCTATAATAGTTCTTGCTGCCCTATTCCTAATACAAAGCATGAAATGTTCTCAAGTTTGAGAGTACTGGTGTCATAGGAAACATGATTAAAACTAATCAATAAGGAACTATGAAATAATCTTCTATATAAGTTCAAACAGTCTGTTTTTGGTTGATTGTTAAGAATATAATTCTGTCTTGAAGCAATAACATGTAATATGTGATTTCCACATTTTTATAAGAAAACAAACTCTTTGTTGCTTAACTCATCAAAATTCTAGTTGTGAAAATTGATTTAATGGCATAATTCCTAAAGGAATTTACTTTTATAGATATCCAAAATTTCATCTTAAAATCAAACCAGAACACGAAAAATCTAGACCTCATTGCTTAGTCCATAATTAATATTAATATTGCTTCCAGTGAAATGGGCTTTATGTTATGTTGTTGACTAAAATGGAAGATGTTATGATTCAGGACTCTATTCATATATTGTTGCCAAGAATACCATACACACTTTACAAAGACCTAACAGCAACATATGTCTTAGGACTTAACTCTAGGAAAAACTGTTTCTCTTCTAAGCAGTCATTTTTAGTTTTTTTCATATTACTATATACAAAATTAAGAAAATTATTATTTTTTTCATTTACTATGTATTAGGCACTATTATTTGTACTAGGTATGTAATAATACATTGAATTTTCACAGAAAAATAAAGAAAATTATAGCATGCAAAGGTAGTATATTCCTTCATCTCTTTTCAATCCATCCTTGACTTCTGTCTAGGACTCTCATTACAAGCTAAAACCCACCCAAACAAAACTCAAAATCTACCTTTTTGGTCCATTTAAACTCTACCTTAGTTTTTTCTTTAGGTTCAGGAAGTGACTCTTTTTTGTTGTTTTTTGTCCACAATGATTTAACTGCTTCATAAATCTGCTGGCTTGTAGCATATGCCTTTTTCCCAGTTACCTAATTAAAACAAAAAGTGAGTCAAATAATATACACTTCTAAAAGTTAAAATAACAAATACTAAAAAATTTACATCTGGTATTTTATAAGAACACCCAGGTCAGAATCAATAATAAAGATATAAATCTCTAGATCATGAGAACACAAAGCCTCATTTTCTATATCTTATATGAAAAATTATTTGCCTCATGTAAAAGGCTAAAATATATATATTTAGTACACCACCAAGAGTGAATCCTAATGTAAACTGTGGACTTTTGGTGATAATGATGTGTCAGTGTAGGCTCATCAATTGTAAAAAATTTAGGAGACTCATTAGCGCAGTAGGTAGTGCACAGCCTCATAATTGTAAAAAATGTATCCCTCTGGTGAAGATGTTGATAACGGAGGAGGCTATGCATGTGTGGGTGCAGGGGGTGTACCAGAAATCTCTGTACTTTCTCCTTAATTTTGTCGTGAATCTGAAAGTACTCTAAAAAATCAATAAAGTCTTAAAAATGTATAGTTTGCATTCACACTGTAACGTGAATTTAAAACTCTGTTTAACAGGAGTTTGGGAAAGACAGTTTGAGATAACAAACAGCTGACTGAGAAAAAGATTTTAAGATGCTAAAAAGTTAATGCTTTTGCTTAAATTTTTATGTTGCTTTCTCCAATCACAAAGAAAAATAATTAATGTATTTCTCTAGAGAATGATACGTTTTTGGTAGAAACGTGAAATAAACAATGAACTACAAACACACTAAAGCAGAGGCTAGGATGCTAACTGAATTCCTGAAGCTGCTATTATTTTCATTCATATCTCTTTTCCTTTGGAAGAAATCTCTTTCTGATTCCTCCTTTCTATTCTTTTCCCATCCTTTTTTTTTCTTATCGTTAAAGTAATGTTAATAGCTATTGATTTCTCAAACTTTAAAGAGGTTTTGAGGCGCTTTCTAGTTTTACACTTTCTATAAACATAAATTTTTAAAAACTATGTTTTTCTTCCTTAAATAGAAATATTTTTATTATTTTTGCTAAGTATATATCTATACTTAAGAAAAATCAGTCAATCCACTAGTAACGAAAGTCCTCTTCCTCCTCTCAGTGTAATCTTTGTTAACAACTGTACGGATATTCTTCTTGAATTTTTACTCTTTTATCTTCATTATATATGCACACACATAGCATTTTAAAACAAACAGAATGTTGATACATATACATCTACCAAAGGGATGATGTAGATCTATATGCACTGACATGGATAGAAATCCATGATGAACCACTGAATTGCAAAAAAGAGAAGAAAGAATAGATTACCAACTACAATCTCAATTATGTTTTAAATTAACATTTAAAATAAACTGCCCACACATACACTTTTTTTCCTTTTAAAACACAAATGGAATCACGTGATACATATTGAGGTGTGATTTTTTAAAAGCTTAACAATATGTCACAGAGATGTTTCCATATCAGTTTATATGCCAGTAGATCTGCTTCTAACAGCCACACAGCTAGTATTCTATATGGATACATCACAATTCGTTTAACAAATCCCCTATTGATGGGCATTATGACTTGTTTAACAAATCCCTTGTTGATGGGCATATGGAATACTTCCCTTTTTATACTGGCAATTATAAGCCTGCTGTAATTAGCACCCTTACACAAATAACTGGGACCATATACTGTTGTGGTATTTCCTTGGAAAAATTTCTAGATGTGAAATATCTGGATTAAAGATTATATACATTTTAATTTTTGATAATATTGCCACATTGTCTCTAGAAAGTCAGTGCTATACTGTAGCAATTTACACTCCCACCAAGAGTATATATGTTTTCCAGTCCCATTTACCAGCAGAAGTGTTATGATTTTTTTAAATCTTTGTCAAATGGAAAGGCTAAAAAACAGTATATAAATGATTATTTAAATTTTCATTTATTTGATTGCTGATGAAGTTAAGCATCTTTCATATATTAGGCCATTTATGTTTCTTATTTTGTGGAATGCTTGTTCATATACTTAATTTTCATAGAGGGCATTCATTCTTTTCCTACTGATTTATAGAAGTGTTTAATATATGGAAGGATATTATTTAATCCTTTGTTAATATGTTGCAAATAGGTCTTCCAGTTTTTCATTTATCCATTTACTTTGTATACGGTATACTGTAGTCAACAGAAATGTATCACTTTGATGTAGTAAAATATATTCATTTTTCTTCTTCGATCACTTCTGGATTGTGTTTTGCTTAAGAAAGCCTTTCCTATCCCAAGATTACACAAAAATTCCTCTTTTCTCTTCTAACATTTTATAGCATTATATTTTATCATTAGATCTTTATTCCACCTGCAATTTATTTTTGCATGATATTTAGTAAAGGTCTAAGTATTTTTCCAAAAAACCAATTATTCCAACACATTTCTTGAAGAGTCCATCTTTTCTTTTTTTTTCTTTCTGATTCCCAGTTAAGTTTACTATCTTTTTTCTTTTTAATATCTTTATTGGAGTATAATTGCTTTACAATAGTGTGTTAGTTTCTGCTTTATAACAAAGTGAATCAGCTATACATACACATATGTTCCCATATCTCTTCCCTCTTGCGTCTCCCTCCCTCCCACCCTCCCTATCCCACCCCACTAGCTAAACCACCGAGCTGATCTACCTGTGCTATGCAGATGCTTCCCACTAGCTATCTATTTTATGTTTCGTAGTGGATATATGTCCATGCCATTCTCACACTTTGTCACAGCTTACCCTTCACCCTCCCCATATCTTCAAGTCCATTCTCTAGTAACTCTGTGCCTTTATTCCCATCTTACCCCTAGGTACCTCATCACCTTTTTTTTTTCCCCCTCAGATTCCATATATATGTGTTAGCATACGGTATTTGTTTTTCTCTTTCTGACTTACTTCACTCTGTATGATGGTCTCTAGGTCCATTCACGTAACTACAAATAACCCAGTTTCATTCCTTTTTATGGCTGAATAATATTCCACTGTAAACATGTGCCACACCTTCTTTATCCATTCATCTGTTGATGGACACTTAGGTTGCTTCCATGTCCTGGCTATTGTAAATAGAGCTGTAATGAACATTTTGGTACATGACTCTTTGAATTATGGTTTTCTCAGGGTATATGCCCAATAGTGGAATTGCTGGGTCGTATGGTAGTTCAATATTTAGTTTTTTAAGGAAACTGCATACTGTTCTCCATAGTGCCTGTATCAATTTACACTCCCATCAACAGTGCAAGAGGGTTCCCTTTATCCACACCCTCTCCAGCATTTATTGTATCTAGATTTTCTGATGACGGCCATTCTGACCGGTGTAAAAAGATATATCACTGTAGTTTTGATTTGCATTTCTCTAATGGTTAATGATGTTGAGCATTCTCTCATGTGTTTATTGGCAATCTGTATATCTTCTTTGGAGAAATGTCTATTTAGGTCTTCTGCCCATTTCTGGATTGGGTTGCTTGCCTTTTTGTTATTGAGCTGCATGAGCTGCTTGTAAATTTTGGAGATTAATCCTTGGTCAGTTGCTTCATTTGCAAATATTTTCTCCCATTCTGACGGTTGTCTTTTGGTCTTGTTTATGGTTTCCTTTGCTATGCAAAAGCTTTTAAGTTTCATTAGTTCACATTTGTTTATTTTTGTTTTTATTTCCATTTCTCTAGGAGGTGGATCAAAAAGGATCTTGCTGTGATTTATGTCATAGAGTGTTCGGCATATGTTTTCCTATAAGAGTTTGATAGTGTCTGGCCTTATATTTAGGTCTTTAACCCATTTTGAGTTTATTTTTGTGTAAGGTGTTAGGGAATGTTCTAATTTCATACTTCTTTTTTTTTTTTTTTTTTTTTTGCGGTACTGCGGCCGCTCACTGTTGTGGCCTCTCCCGCTGTGGAGCACAGGCTCCGGACGTGCAGGCTCAGCAGGCATGACTCATGGACCCAGCAGTTCCACGGCTTGTGGGATCTTCCCGGACTCGGGCACAAATCCGTGTCCCTTGGATCAGCAGGCAGACGCTCAACCACTGTGCCACCAGGGAAGCCCTAATTTCATACTTTTACATGTACCTGTCCAGTTTTCCCAGCACCACTTATTAAAGAGGCTGTCCTTTCTCCACTATACATTCCTGCCTCCTTTATCAAAGATAAGGTGACCATATGTGCATGGATTATCTCTGGGCTTTCTATCCTGTTCCATTGATCTATCTTTCTGTTTCTATGCCAGTACCATACTGTCTTGATTACAGTAGCTTTGTAGTATAGTCTAAAGTCTGGTAGCCTGATTCTTCCAGCTCTGTTTTTTGTTCTCAACATTGTTTTGGCTATTCGGGGTCCTTTGTGTTTCCATACAAACTGTGAAATTTTTTGTTCTAGTTCTGTGAAATGTGCCAGTGGTAGTTTGATAGGGATTGCGTTGAATCTGTAGATTGCTTTGGGTAGTAGAGTCATTTTCACAATGTTGATTCTTCCAATCCAAGAACATGGTATATCTCTCCATCTGTTTGTATCACCTTTAGTTTCTTTCATCAGTGTCATAATTTTCTGCATACAGGTCTTTCATCTCCGTAGGTAGGTTTATTCCTAGATATTTTATTCTTTTTGTTGCAATGGTAAATGGGAGTGTCTTCTTGATTTCACTTTCAGATTTTTTCATCATTACTGTATAGGAATGCCAGAGATTTCTGTGCATTAATTTTGTATCCTGCTACTTTACCAAATTCATTAATTAGCTCTAGTAGCTTTCTGGTAGCATCTTTAGGATTCTCAATGTATAGTATCATGTCACCTGCAAACAGTGACAGCTTTACTTCTTTTCTTTTTTTTATAGCTTTTTTTTTAAACATCTTTATTGGGGTATAATTGCTTTACAATGGTGTGTTAGTTTCTGCTTTATAACAAAGTGAATCAGTTATACATATGTTCCCATATGTCTTCCCTCTTGCGTCTCCCTCCCTCTCACCCTCCCTATCCCACCCCTCCAGGCTGTCACAAAGCACCGAGCCAGTATTCCTGTGCCATGTTGCTGCTTCCCACTAGCTATCTACCTTACTACGTTTGTTAGTGTGTATATATCCATGACTCTCTCTCGCCCTGTCACAGCTCACCCTTCCCCCTCCCCATATCCTCAAGTCCATTCTCCAGGAGGTCTGCGTCTTTATTCCTGTCTTACGCCTAGGTTCTTCATGATATTTTTTTTCATTAAATTCCATATATATGTGTTAGCATACGGTATTTGTCTTTTTCTTTCTGACATACTTCACTCTGTATGACAGACTCTAGGCCTATCCACCTCGCAACAAATAGCTCAATTTCGTTTCTTTTTATGGCTGAGTAATATTCCATTGTATATATGTGCCACATCTTCTTTATCCTTTCATCCGATGATGGGCACTTAGGTTGTTTCCATCTCCGGGCTATTGTAAATAGAGCTGCAATGAACATTTTGGTACATGACCCTTTTTGAATTATGGTTTTCTCAGGGTATATGCCCAGTAGTGGGATTGCTGGGTCATATGGTAGTTCTATTTGTACTTTTTAAGGAACCTCCATACTGTTCTCCATAGTGGCTGTACCAATTCACATTCCCACCAGCAGTGCAAGAGTGTTCCCTTTTCTCCACACCCTCTCCAGCATTTATTGTTTCTAGATTTTCTGATGACAGCCATTCTGACCGGTGGGAAAAGATATATCACTGTAGTTTTGATTTGCATTTCTCTAATGGTTAATGATGTTGAGCATTCTTTCATGTGCTTGTTGGCAATCTGTATATCTTCTTTGGAGAAATGTCTATTTAGGTCTTCTGCCCATTTCTGGATAGGGTTGCTTGCTTTTTTGTTATTGAGCTGCATGAGCTGCTTGTAAATTTTGGAGATTAATCCTTGGTCAGTTGCTTCATTTGCAAATATTTTCTCCCATTCTGAGGGTTGTCTTTTGGTCTTGTTTATGGTTTCCTTTGCTGTGCAAAAGCTTTGAAGTTTCATTAGGTCCCATTTGTCTATTTTTGTTTTTATTTCCATTACTCTAGGAGGTGGGACAGAAAGGATCTTGCTGTGATTTATGTCATAGAGTGTTCTGCCTATGTTTTTCTCTAAGAGTTTGATAGTTTCTGGCCTTACATTTAGGTCTTTAATCCATTTTGAGCTTATTTTTGTGTATGGGGCTAGGGAGTGATCTTATCTCATACTTTTACATGTACCTGTCCAGTTTTCCCAGCACCACTTATTGAAGAGGCTGTCCTTGCTCCACTGTACATTCCTGCCACCTTTATCAAAGATAAGGTGTCCATATGTGTGTGGGTTTATCTCTGGGCTTTCTATCCTGTTCCATTGATCTATCTTTCTGTTTTTGTGCCAGTACCGTACTGTCTTGATTACTGTAGTTTTGT
This sequence comes from Globicephala melas, assembly GCF_963455315.2. Classification (NCBI taxonomy): domain Eukaryota; kingdom Metazoa; phylum Chordata; class Mammalia; order Artiodactyla; family Delphinidae; genus Globicephala; species Globicephala melas. The sequence goes on from NC_083335.1 coordinate 56,536,942, forward strand.
AGTATAGTCTGAAGTCAGGGAGCCTGACTCCTCCAGCTCCTTTTCTCGTTCTCAAGATTGCTTTGGCTATTCGGGGTCTTTTGTGTTTCCATACAAATTGCAAAATTTTTTGTTCTAGTTCTGTGAAAAGTGCCAGTGGTAGTTTGATAGGAATTGCATTGAATCTATAGATTGCTTTGGGTAGTAGAGTCATTTTCACAATGTTGATTCTTCCAATCCAAGAACATGGTATATCTCTCCATCTATTTGTATCATCTTTAATTTCTTTCATCAGTGCCTTATAATTTTCTGCATACAGGTCTTTTGTCTCCTTAGGTAGGTTTATTCCTAGATATTTTATTCTTTTTGTTGCAATGGTAAATGGGAGTGTTTTCTTGATTTCACTTTCAGATTTTTCATCATTAGTATATAGGAATGCCAGAGATTTCTGTGCATTAATTTTGTATCCTGCCACTTTACCAAATTCATTGATTAGCTCTAGTAGTTTTCTGGTAGCATGTTTAGGATTCTCTATGTATAGCATCATGTCATCTGCAAACAGTGACAGCTTTACTTCTTCTTTTCCGATTTGGATTCCTTTTATTTCCTTTTCTTCTCTGATTGCTGTGGCTAAAACTTCCAAAACAATGTTGAATAAGAGTGGTGAGAGTGGGCAACCTTGTCTTGTTCCTGATCTTACTGGAAATGCTTTCAGTTTTTCACCATTGAGGATGATGTTTGCTGTGGGCTTGTCATATATGGCATTTATTATGTTGAGGAAAGTTCCCTCTATGCCTACTTTCTGCAGGGTTTTTTATCATAAATGGGTGTTGAATTTTGTCAAAAGCTTTCTCTGCATCTATTGAGATGATCATATGGTTTTTCTCCTTCAATTTGTTAATATGGTTTATCACATTGATAGATTTGCGTATATTGAAGAATCCTTGCATTCCTGGAATAAACCCCACTTGATCATGGTGTATGATCCTTTTAATGTGCTGTTGGATTCTGTTTGCTAATATTTTGTTGAGGATTTTTGCATCTATGTTCATCAGTGATATTGGCCTGTAGTTTTCTTTCTTTGTGACATCCTTGTCTGGTTTTGGTAAGGGTGATTGTGGCCTCGTAGAATGAGTTTGGGAGTGTTCCTCCCTCTGCTATATTTTGGAAGAGTTTGAGAAGGATAGGTGTTAACTGCTCTCTAAATGTTTGACAAAATTCACCTTTGAAGCCGTCTGCGCCTTGGCTTTTGTTTGTTAGAAGACTTTTAATCACAGTTTCAATTTCAGTGTTTGTGATTGGTCTGTTCATATTTTCTATTTTTTCCTTGTTCAGTCTCAGTAGGTTGTGCATTTCTAAGAATTTGTCCATTTCTTCCAGGTTTCCATTTCACTGGCATAGAGTTGCTTGTAGTAATCTCTCATGATCCTTTCTATTTCTGCAGTGTCAGTTGTTACTTCTTTTTAATTTCTAATTCTATTGATCTCAGTCTTCTTCCTTTTTTTCTTGATGAGTCTGGCTAATGGTTTATCAATTTTGTTTATCTTGTAAAGGAACCAGCTTTTAGTTTTACTGATATTTGCTATCATTTCCTTCATTTTTTTCATTTATTTTTGATCTGATGTTTATGATTTCTTTCCATCTGCTAACTTTGGGTTTTGTTTGTTCTTTTTTCTCTAATTGCCTTAAGTGCAAGGTTAGGTTGTTTATTTGAGATTTTTCCTGTTTGTTAAGGTAGCATTGTGTTGCTATAAACTTCCCTCTTAGAACTGCTTTTGCTGTATCCCATAAGTTTTGGGTCATTGCGTCTCCATTGTCATTTGTTCCCAGGTACTTTTTAATTTCCTCTTTGATTTCGTCAGTGATCACTTGGTTATTAAGTAGTGTACTGTTTAGCCTCAATGCATTTGTATTTTTTACAGATCTTTTCCTGTAATTGATATCTAGTCTCATAGCGTTGTGGTCGGAAGAGTTACTTGATATGATTTCAATATTCTTTAATTTACCAAGGCTTGATTTGTGACCCAAGATATGCTCTATCCTGGAGAATGTTTCATGAGCTCTTGAGAAAATTGTGTATTCTGTTGTTTCTGGATGGAATGCCCTATAAATATCAATTAAGTCCATCTTGTTTAATGTATCATTTAAAGCTTGTGTTCCTTTTTCATTTTCATTTTGGATGATCTGTCCATTGGTGAAAGTGGGGTGTTAAAGTCCCCTACTATGAAAGTGTTACTGTCAATTTCCCCTTTTATGGGTGTTAGTATTTGCCTTATGTATTGAGGTGCTCCTATGTTCGGTGCATAAATATTTTAAATTGTTATATTTTCTTCTTGGATCTATCCTTAGATCATTATGTTGTGTCCTTCTTTGTCTCTTGTAATAGTATTTATTTTAAAGTCTATTTTGTCTGATATGAGAATTGCTACTCCAGCTTTCTTTTGATTTCCATTCGCATGGAATATCTTTTTCCATCCCTTCACTTTCATTCTGTATGTGTCCCTGTGTCTGAACTGGGTCTCTTGTAGATAGCATATATACCAGTCTTGTTTTTGTATCCATTCAGCCAGTCTCTGTCTTTTGGTGGGAGCATTTAATCCATTTACATTTAAGGTAATTACCGATATGTATGTTCCTATACCCATTTTCTTAATTGTTTTGGGTTTGTTATTGTAGGTCTTTTCCTTCTCTTGTGTTTCCTGCCTAGAGGAGTTCCTTTAGCTTTTGTTGTAAAGCTGGTTTGGTGGTGCTGAAATCTCTCAGCTTTTGCTTGTCTGTAAAGGTTTTAATTTCTCCATCAAATCTGAATGAGATCCTTCTTGGTAGAGTAATCTTGGTTGCAGGTTTTTCTCCTTCATCACTTTAAATATGTCCTGCCACTCCCTTCTGGCTTGCAGAGTGTCTGCTGAAAGATCAGCTGTTAACCTTGTGGAGATTCCCTTGTGTGCTATTTATTGTTTTTTCCCTTGCTGCTGTTAATATGTCTTGTTTGTATTCAATTTTTGACAGTTTGATTAATATGTGTCTTGGTGTGTTTCTCCTTGGATTTATCCTGTATGGGACTCTCTATGCTTCCTGGACTTGATTAAATATTTCCTTTCCCATATGAGGGAAGTTTTCAACTATAATCTCTTCAAATATTTTCTCAGTCCCTTTCTTTTTCTCTTCTTCTTCTGGGACCCCTATAATTCAAATGTTCGTGCATTTAATGTTCTCCCAGAGGTCTCTGAGACTGTCCTCAGTTCTTTTCATTCTTTTTTCTTTATTCTGCTCTGCAGCAGTTATTTGCACTATTTTATCTTCCAGGTCACTTATCCGTTCTTCTGCCACAGTTATTCTGCTATTGATCCCTTCTAGAGTATTTTTAATTTCACTTATTGTGTTGTTCATCATTGCTTTTTTCCTCTTTAGTTCTTCTAGGTCCTTGTTAAAAGTTTCTTGTACTTTCTCTATTCTATTTCCAAGATTTTGGATAATCTTTACTATCATTTGTCTGAATTCTATTTCAGGTTGACTGCCTATTTCCCCTTCATTTGTTAGGTTTGGTGGGTTTTTACCTTGCTCCTTCATTTGCTGTGTGTTTTTCTATCTTCTCATTTTGCTTATCTTACTGTGTTTGGGGTCTCCTTTTCGCAGGCTGCAGGTTCATAGTTCCGTTGTTTTTGGTGTCTTTCTCCAGTGGCTAAGGTTGGTTCAGTGGGTTGTGTAGGCCTCTTGGTGGAGGAGACTAGTGCCTGTGTTCTGGTGGATGAGGTTGGATCTTGTCTTTCTGGTGGGCAGGTCCATGTCTGGTGCTGTGTTTTGGGGTGTCTGTGTCCTTATTATATTTTTAGGCAGCCTCTCTGCTAATGGATGGGGCAGTGTTCCTGTCTTGCTAGTTGTTTGGCATATGGTGTGCAGCACTATAGCTTGCTGGTCGTTGAATGATGCTGGGTCTTGGTGTTGATATGGAGATCTCTGGGAGATTTTCACCATTTGATATTACATGGAGCTGGGAGGTCTCTGATGGACCACTGTCCTGAAGTTGGCTCTCCCACCTCAGAGGCACAGCACTGACTCTTGGCTGGGACACCAAGAGCCTTTCATACACATGGCTCAGCATAAAAGGGAGGTAAAATAGAAAAAAAGAAAGAGGATAAAATAAAATAAAGTAAGATAAAATAAAGTTATTAAAATAAAAAATAATTATTAAGAAAAAAAATTTTTAAAGTAAAAAAGGATGGACAGAACCCTAGGACAAATAGGGAAAGCAAAGATATACAGACAAAATCTCTCACAGAAGCATACACATATACATTCACAAAAAGAGGAAAAGGGGAAAAAATAATATGTTTTGCTCCCAAAGTCCACCTCCTCAATTTGGGATGATTCATTGTGTATTCAGGTATTCCACAGATGCTGGGTACATGAGGTTGATTGTGGAGATTTAATCCGCTGCTTCTGAGGCTGCTGGGAGAAATTTCCTTTTCTCTTCTTTGTTTGCACAGCTCCCGGGGTCCAGGTTTGGATTTGGCCCCACCTTTGCATGTAGGTCACCTGAGGGCGTCTGTTCTTTGCTCAGACAGGGTGTGGTTAAAGGAGCAGCTGATTTGGCGGCTCTGGCTCACTCAGGTCAGGGGGGAGGGAGGGGTACAGTGTGCAGGGCGAGACTGCGGCGGCAGAGGCCAGTGTGTCGTTGCACCAGCCTGATGTGAGCCGTGTGTTCTGCTGGGGAAGTTGTCCCTGGATCATGGGACCCTGGTAGTGGCGGGCTGCACAGGCTCCTGGGAGGGGAGGTGTGGATAGTGACCTGTTCTTGCACACAGGCTGCAGCAGTAGCCTTAGCGTCCCAGGCCCGTCTCTGAGGTCTGCGCTGATAGCCGTGGCTTGTGCCCCTCTCTGGAGCTCCTTTAAGCAGCGCTCTTAATCCCCTCACCTCGCACACCATGAAACAAAGAGGGAGGAAAATGTCTCTTGCCTCTTCGGCAGTACAGACTTTTCCCCGGACTCCCTCCTGGCTAGCTGTGGCACACTAGACCCCTTCAGTCTGTGTTCATGCAGCCAACCCCTGTCCTCTCCCTGCGATCCGAACGAAGCCCGAGCCTCAGCTCGCAGCCCCCGCCCACCCCAGCAGGTGAGCAGACAAGCCTCTCGGGCTGGTGAGTGCTGGTTGGCACTGATCCTCTGTGTGGGAGCCTGTCCTCTTTGCCCTCTGCACCCGTTTCTGTGCTCTCGTCCACGGCTCCGAAGCTTCCCACTCCACCACCCGCAGTCTCTGCACGTGAAGGGGCTTCCTAGTATATGGAAACCTTTCCTCCTTCACAGCTCCCTCCCACTGGTGCAGGTCCCGTCCCTATTCTTTTGTCTCTGTTATTTCTTTTTTCTTTTGCCCTACCCAGGTACGTGGGGAGTTTCTTGCCTTTTGGGAGGTCTGAGGTCTTCTGCCAGCATTCAGTGTGTGTTCTATACGAGCAGTTCCACGTGTAGATGTATTTCTGATGTATCTGTGGGGAGTAAGGTGATCTCTGCATCTTACTCTTCCACCATCTTCCTCTGCTTCCGTCCACCTTTTCTTTACACACTGATCTGAAATGCCACTTCTACCATACCCTCCCCCTCCCTCCACCACGTATACGAAGATATACTCTACAAATCTGTTTTTGGACATTTTCTTTTGTTCTCTTGGTATATTTTATTATGTATGCTATAGCTTAGTATCAATCCCAATACATGGTACATGGACAACAAACTCTGGTTGAATGAATGTCATGTTTCCTCCAAATGCAGGAATTTTGTAAGAACCGAATTAAATATATAAATTTGAGAACATCTGCCATTTTCCAATATTGAGTCCTTTCATCCAGACAAGACATACCACTAAACCTATTGAATTAAAAAAAACGCTGTTCAGTAAAGTTTAACAGTTTTTGAAATATGTTTTAAAACATTATTTGATAAGTTTATTCCTAGATATTTTATAGTTTTCAAATACAGATTTTTTGTTACTCTTTACATAAGTTAATAATGAAAATCTTGTGAGAAAAAAATATAAAAAGCAAAGAGTAATTCCATTTTGAAGTGTATTTCCAAAATAGTGAATAACTGGAGTGTGACTTTTATTTTTCAAAGAACCTTCTGGACTACCATTTTGTAACCTTTTTTACACCATAGACAATCTTGGACAATCTCTTGAAATGTATGAGCCATTTCCTTCTGAAAAATACACATATACCTTACATTGTTTTAAGAGACTTGTCTGATTAACTAAAGCTGTTTTAAAAATGTATAATAGGAGGAGCTTCAAGATGGCAGAAAAGTAAGACGCAGAGATCACCTTCCTCTCCACAAATACATCAGAAATACCTCTAAATGTGGAACAACTCCTACAGAACACCTACGGAACACTGGCAGAAGACCTCAGACCTCCCAAAAGACAAGAGACTCCCCACGCACCTGGGTAGGGTGAAAAAGAAAAACAGACACGAAGAATAGGGACGGGACCTGCACCAGTGGGAGGGAGCCGTGAAGGAGGAAAGGTTTCCACACACTAGAAGTCCCTTCGTGGGTGGAGACTGCGGGTGGGGGAGGGGGCAGCTTCGGAGCCATGGAGGAGAGCGCAGCAACAGGGATGTGGAGGGCAAAGTGGAGAGATTCCTGCACAGAGGATCGGTGCCGACCAGCACTCACCAGCTGGAGAGGCTTGTCTGCTCATCCGCCAGAGCGGGCAGGCGCTGGGAGCTGAGTTTCGGGCTTCAGAGGTCGGATCCCAGGGAGAGGACTGGGGTTGGCTGCGTGAACACAGCCTGAAGGGGGCTAGTGAGCCACAGCTAGCCGGGAGGGAGTCTGGAAAGAAGTCTGGAGCTGCCGAAGAGGCAAGATCCCTTTTCTTGCCACTTTGTTTTCTGGTGTGTGAGGAGAGGGGATTAAGAGCACTGCTTAAAGGAGCTCAAGAGATGGGCATTAGCTGCGACTATCAGCACAGACCCCAGAGAAGGGCATGAGACGTTAAACCTGCTGCTGCCACCACGAAGAAGCCTGTGTGCAAGCACAGGTCACTCTCCACACCTCTCCTCCCGGGAGCCTGTGCAGGCCGCCACTGCCAGGGTCCCATGATTTAGAGACAACTTCCCCGGGAGAACACACGGCAGGCCTAAGGCTGGTGCAATGTTACGTTGGCCTCTGCTGCCGCAGGCTCACCCGGCATCCGTACCCCTGCCTCCCCCGGGCCTGAGCGAGCCAGAGCCCCCGAATCAGCTGCTCCTTTAACCCAGTCTTGTCTGAGCAAAGAACAGATGCCCTCAGGCGACCTACATGGAGGGGCAGGTCCAAACCCAAAGCTGAACCCTGGGAGCTGTGGGAACAAAGAAGAGAAAGGGAAATCTCTCCCAGCAGCCTCAGAAGCAGCGGATTAAATCTCCACAATCAACTTGATGTACCCTGCACCTGTGGAATATCTGAATAGACAATGAATCATCCCAAATTGAGGAGGTGGACTTTGGGAACAATGATATATATATTTTCCCTTTTTCTCTTTTTGTGAGTGTGTATGTGTATGCTTCTGTGGGTGATTTTGCCTGTATAGTTTTGCTTTTACCATTTGTCCTAGGATTCTGTCTGTTCGTTTTTTTTTTCTTTTTTACTTTGAAAAATTTGTTTTTGTTAATTAGTTTTTACTGTTAATTTTAATAACTTTATTTTATTTTATCTTAATTTATCTTCTTCTTTCTTTCTATTTTTTCTTCCTTTTATTCTGAGCCGTGTGTAGGACAGGCTCTTGGTACTCCAACAAGGCGTCAGGGCTGTGCCACTGAGGTGGGAGAGCCAAGTTCAGGACACTGGTCCACAAGAGACCTCCCAGCTCTACGTAATATCAAATAGCAAAAATCTCCCAGAGATCTCCATCTCAATGGCAAGACTCAGCTCCACTCAACGACCAGCAAGCTACAGTGCAGGATACCCTATGCCAAACGACTAGCAAGACAGGAACTAAACCCATCCATTAGCAGAGAGGCTGCCTAAAGTAATAATAAAGCCACAGACACCCCAAAACACACGACCAGATGTGGACCTGCACACCGGAAGGACATGATCCAGCCTCATCAACCAGAACACAGGTACTAGTCCCCTCCACCAGGAAGCCTACACAACACACTGAACCAACCTTGACCACTGGGGACAGACACCAAAAACAACAGGAAGAACGAAGTTGCAGCCTGCAAAAAGGAGACCACAAACACAGAATGTTAAGCAAAATGAGAAGACAGAGAAACACACAGCAGATGAAGGAGCAAGACAAAAACCCACCAGAGCAAAGAAATGAAGAGGAAATAAGCAGTCTACCTGAAAAAGAATTCAGAAAAATGATAGTAAAGATGATCCAAAACCTTGGATATAGAACAGAGAAAATATAAGGAACGTTTAACAAGGACCTACAAGAACTAAAGAGCAAACAGTGATGAACAACACAATAAATGAAATTAAAAATTCTCTAGAAGGGATCAATATTAGCATAACTGAGGTGGAAGAACGGATAAGTGACCTGGAAGATAAAATAGTGGAAATAACTACTGCAGAGCAGAATAAAGAAAAAAGAATGAAAACAACTGAGGACAGTCTCAGAGACCTCTAGGAAAACATTAAATGCACGAATATTTGAATTATAGGGGTCTCAGAAGAAGAAGAGAAAAAGAAAGGGACTGAGAAAACACCTAAAGAGATTTTAGATGAAAACTTCCCTAATATGGGAAAGGAAATAGTTAATCAAGTCCAGGAAGCACAGAGAGTCCCATACAGGATAAACCCAAGTAGAAACATGCGAAGACACATATTACTCAAACTATCAAAAATTAAATAAAGAGAAAAAATATTAAAAGCAGCAAGGGATAAATAAAAAATAACAGATAAGAGTATCCCCATAAGGTTAACAGCTGATCTTTCAGCAGAAACTCTGCAAGTCAGAAGGGAGTGGCAGGACATATTTAAAGTGATGAAGGAGAAAAACCTACAAACAAGATTGCTCTACCCAGCAAGGATCTCATTCAGATTTGATGGAGAAATTAAAAGTTGTAAAGATAGGCAAAAGCTAAGAGAATTCACCACCAAACCAGCTTTACAACAAATGCTAAAGGAACTCCTCTAGGCAGGAAACACAAGAGAAGGAAAAGACCTACAATAATAAACCCAAGACAGTTAAGAAAATGGTAATAGTAACATGCATATCGATAATTACGTTAAATGTAAATTGATTAAATGCTCCAATCAAAAGACACAGAATGGCTGAATGGATACAAAAACAAGACCCATATATATGCAGTCTACAAGAGACCCATTTCAGACCTAGAGACACATACAGACTGAAAGTGAGGGGATAGAAAAAGATATTCCATGCAAGTGGAAATCAAAAGAAAGCTGGAGCAGCAATTCTCACAGACAAAATAGACATTAAAACAAAGACTATTACAAGAGACAATGATGGACCCTACATAATGATCAAGGCCAAGAAGATGTAACAATTGTAAATACTTATGCACCCAAGATAGGAGCACCTCAATATATAAGGCAAATACTAACAGCCATAAAAGGGGAAATCGACAGTTAAACAGTCATAGTAGGCGACTTTAACACCCCACTTTCACCAATGGACAGATCACCCAAAATGAAATTAAATAAGGAAACACAAGCTTTAATGATACATTAAACATGATGAACTTAATTGATATTTATAGGACATTCCATCCAAAAGCAACAGAATACACATTCTTCTCAAGTGCTCATGGAACACTCTCCAGGATAGATCATATCTTTGGTCACAAATCAAGCCTTGGTAAATTTAAGAAATTTGAAATCGTATAAACTATCTTTTCCAACCACAATGATATGAGACTAGACATCAATTACAGGAAAAAATCTGTAAGAAATACAAACACATGGAGGCTAAACAACACACTACTTAATAACGAAGTGATCACTGAGGAAATCAAAGAGGAAATCAAAACTATCTAGAAACAAATGACAATGGAGACATGATGACCCAAAACTTATGGGATTCAGCAAAAGCAGTTCTAAGAGGGAAGTTTATAGCTATACAAGCCTACCTTAAGAAACAAGAAATATCTCAAATAAACAGCCTAACTTTACACCTAAAGGAATTAGAGAAAGAAGAACAGAAAAAACCAAAGTTAGCAGAAAGAAAGAAATCATAAAAACAGACCAGAAATAAATGAAAAAGAAATGAAGGAAACAATAGCAAGTATCAATAAAACTAAAAGCTGGTTCTTTGAGAAGATAAACAAAATTGATAAACCATTACAGACTCATCAAGAAAAAAGGGAGAAGACTCACATCAATAGAATTAGAAGTGAAAAGGGAGAAGTAACAACTGACACTGCAGAAATACAAAGGATCATGAGAGACTACTACAAGCAACTGTATGCCAATAAAATGGACAATCTGCAAGAAATGGACAAATTCTTAGAAATGCACAACCTTCCGAGAATGAACGAGGAAGAAACAGAAAATATGAACAGACCAATGACAAGCACTGAAATTGAAACTGTGATTAAAAATCTTCCAACAAACATAAGCCCAGGACCAGATGGCTTCACAGGCGAATTCTATCAAACATTTAGAGGAGAGCTAACACCCATCCTTCTCAAACTCTTCCAAAATATAGCAGAGGGAGGAACACTCCCAAACTCTTTCTACGAGGGCACCGTCACTCTGATACCAAAACCAGACAAAGATGTCACAAAGAAAGAAAACTGCAGGCCAATATCACAGATGAACATTGATGCAAAAATTCTCAACAGAATACTAGTAAACATAATCCAAAAGCACATTGAAAGGATCATACACCATGATCAAGAGGGGTTTATTCAAGGAATTCAAGGATTCTTCAGTATACGCAAATCAATGTGATACACAATATTAATAAATTGAAGGAGAAAAACCACAGGATCATTTCAATAGGTGCAGAGACAGCTTTCGACAGAATTCAACACCCATTTATGATAAAAACCCTCCAGAAAGTAGGCATAGAGGGAACTTTCCTTAACATAATCAAGGTCATATAGGACAAACCCACAGCCAACATTGTCCTCAATGGTGAAAAACTGAAACCATTTCCAGTAAGATCAGGAACAAGACAAGGTTGCCCACTCTCACCAGTATTATTCAACGTAGTTTTGGAAGTTTTAGCCACAGCAATCAGAGAAGAAAAGGAAATAAAAGGAATCCAAATTGGAAAAGAAGAAGTAAAGCTGTCACTGTTTGCAGATGACATGATACTATACACAGAGAATCCTAAAGATGCTACCAGAAAACTACTAGAGCTAATTATTGAATTTGGTAAAGTAGCAGGATACAAAATTAATGCACAGAAATCTCTTGCATTCCTACACACTAATGATGAAAAATCTGAAAGTGAAACTAAGAAAACACTCCCATTTACCATTGCAACAAAAGGAATAAAATATCTAGGAATAAACCTACCTAAGGAGACAAAGGACCTGTATGCAGAAAATTATAAGACTCTGATGAAAGAAATTAAAGATGATACAAATAGAGGGAGAGATATACTATGTTGTTGGATTGGATGAATCAATGTTTTGAAAATGACTATTCTACAGAAAGCAATCTACAGATTCAACGCAATGCCTATCAAATAATTACTGGCATTTTTCACAGAACTAGAACAAAAAATTTCACAATATGTCTGGAAACACAAAAGCCCCCGTATAGCCAAAGCAATCTTGAGAAAGAAAAATGGAGCTGGAGGAATCCAGCTCCCTGACTTCAGACTGTACTACAAAGCTACAGTCATGAAGACAGTATGGTACTGGCACAAAAACAGAAAGATAGATCAATGGAACAGGATAGAAAGCTCAGAGATAAACACACGCACATATGGTCACCTTATTTTTGGTAAAGGAGGCAAGAATATACAGTGGAGAAAAGACAGCCTCTTCAATAAGTGGTGCTGGGAAAACTGGACAGCTACATGTAAAAGAATGAAATTAGAACACTCCCTAACACCATACACAAAAATAAACTAAAAATGGATTAAAGACCTATCTGTAAGGCCAAGCACCATCAAACTCTTAGAGGAAAACGCACACAAAACACTCTATGACATAAATCTCAGCAAGATCCTTTTTTACCTACCTCCTAGAGAAATGGAAATAAAAACAAAAATAAACAAATGGGACCTAATGAAACTTCAAAGCTTTTTCACAGCAAAGGAAACCATAAACAAGACAAAAAGAAAACCCTCAGAATGGGAGAAAATATTTGCAAATGAAGCAACTGATAAAGGATTAATCTCCAAAACATACAAGCAACTCATGCAGCTCAATATCAAAAAACCAAACAACCCAATCCAAAAATGGGCAGGAGACCTAAATAGAGATTTTTTCAAAGAATATATACAGATTGCCAACAAACATCTGAAAGAATGCTCAACATCATTAACCATTAGAGACATGCAAATCAAAGCTACAATGAGATATCATCTCACACTGGTCAGAATGGCCATCATCAAAAAATCTAGAAACAATAAATGCTGGAGAGGGTGTGGAGAAAAGGGAACCCTCTTGCACTGTTGGTGGGAATGTAAATTGATACAGGCACTGTGGAGAACAGTATGGAGGTTCCTTGAAAAACTAAAAATAGAACTATCATATGACCCAGCAATCCCACTACTGGGCATATATCCTGAGAAAACCATAATTCAAAAAGAGTCATGTACCACAATGTTCATTGCAGCTCTATTTACAATAGCCAGGACATGGAAGCAACCTAAGTGTCCATCAACAGATGAATCGATAAAGAAGATTTGGCACATATATACCATGGCATATTACTCAGCCATAAAAAGGAATGAAACTGAGTTATTTGTTGTGAGGTGGATGGACACAGAGACTGTCATACAGAGTGAAGTAAGTCAGGAAGAGAAAAACAAATAGCGTGTACTAACACATATATACGGAATCTAAAAAAGGAAAGGAATAAAAAGTTCAGAAGAACCTATGGGCAAGATTGGAATACAGATGCAGACCTACTTGAGAATGGACTTGAGGATATGGGGAGGGGGATGGTAAGCTCGGACAAAGTGAGAGATTGGCATGGACATATATACACTACCAAACGTAAAATTGATAAGTAGAGGGGGGCAGCCACATGGCACAGGGTGATCAGCTCGTTGCTTTGTGACCACCTGGAGGGATGGGATGGGGAGTGTGGGAGGGAGGGAGATGCAAGAGGGCAGAGATATGGGGACATGTGTGTATGTGTAACTGATTGACTTTGTTGTAGAGCAGAAACTGACACACCATTGTAAAGTAGGTATACTCTAATAAACATATTAAAAAGAGTTATAATAAATGATGGTCATAGAATGCTGAACATTCATCATTAGTAGGTACTCTACAATATACGCAACTACTGTCTTTCACAAGTGATTTGTATGCTTATCAAGATTAAGTTGTATTTGTTTCCAGATCTCTAATCAGCTTTACTATAATTAAACAGTTTAAATGTAACATAACAGGATGAAATATAAGTGTAAAGAGAATTGTTCTGTTTACAAAAATTAAGTATTTTGTAAAGACTCAAAAGTGAATTAGTAAAAAAAAAACAAACTACTGTCAAATTAGAGGTGCTCAAGATAACTGTAAAAGGCTAGGAGAAATAAAAAATTAAACAGGATTCTGCACTCATATTATTTAAAAAATGTTTTTAAGTGTTGATTTGATGTTTGGGACTTCCCTGGCAGTCCAGTGGTTAAGACTCCTTGCTTCCACTGCAGGCGGTGCAAGTTAGATCCCTGGTCAGTGCAACTAAATCCCGCGTGCTGCGTGGGTGTGGCCCCCCCAGCCAAAAAAAGGCGTTCATCAGATTTTAAAGAAACCTCTAAACTGCAAACAGTAGAAGACATATTACAGATATGGATAATTATAAGAAAGATGTTATGGACCTTTAACTAGGAGACTCATACTCATAGAAAAGTCCTACTTCAAAAGACAGAAAAATGAACACACATTATGTTTTAAATTGAAATAAAATATTTAAGATACATATTTATGATTTTTAAAAAACTTCTTGCTTTAACATTTTCAATTAATTGTTAACTACTGGTCCTGATAATATCAAATTAGAAGGCTCCTATTGTATACCTACAAGTTTTTATATAGTTTTGGGCAGGGGAGTCACAGATTCTCTTAAGTCTATCATGGATCTCAGGATAAGAACCCATGTTTTCTCTCTCTCTCTCTCTCTCTCTATATATATATATATATACATACACACATATGTATATATATTACAATTCACCAGATATTACATGTGATGCTGTTATATGACAGTCAAAGAAAAGCAAAGGTCTCAACTCTAGGAATTTAAGTAAAAATCATTATTTAACTACAGAAGAACTTTTAGGAACTCACATTAATATCTTTTACCATAGAATTTTTTATTTGGAGTCCTGCAATTCTTTTGTTTTTATTTTCCTTCTGTTAAAGTAAAATTAAACTTCATACTTTATTTTTAAAATTAAAAATAAGATGCATACTATACTATGATCCTGTTCTTACGAAACTGTATCTATTCATCCATCTATCTTTCTATGTCTATGTATGCATGAAGAAATGTCTAGAATAGCATTCTATCAAATTTTAACACATATTTTTCTGGATGAAAAATTTCAGGTGGTTAGTTGGTTTTTTTCTTATTCTGTTTTGTAATGCTTAAATTATTTAAGAATAAGTAGGTACCAATTTTATTTAAAAAAAACCCCCACAAAGTCATTATTCTAAACAAACAAAAACAATCAGTGGCAGCATCATGCACTGGGAAGAGAAATGGACAGGGAAGCAAGATGTCTGAAGCTGAATAGAACCCTGGACAAATCAGTCACTGGAACTTCTCTGGGCCACAGTTTCCAAATTGGCAAATGAGAAAATGAGGAAGTTGAACCTAATGATCTCAAAGGTTTCTTTTAGTACTAACATTATATGAACTTAAGTGGCTAATTCCTATGTAAATTCTTAGAAAATATTAAAAAAAATAAGTTTATCATTTTACCCATCAATTACCTCAAGTTTAACTAGATTTAATGAATAATGCTCTCTTCCTTTGCTGTAAGCTTTTATAGCTTGATCATATTAGAAACTACATAGGGCACTATATCCTTGACATTCTCAAAATACTAAATAGGCAGCTTTATCGACATCAATAATTAAAGAGATGAAGTAATGAGAATACAAGTACAGAAAGTCCTGGTAACACCACACAATACTTCAAATGTGAGGGGGAAATGTTAAATGTTGGTAATTAAAGTAGAAGGAATGGAAGAAAAAAACTATATCCCAAAGTTCTCCTTCTCAATCCAAATATGTATTAAAAAATAAAATAACAATACTGACACAAACTCTTCAAATCATTAGGAGAATCTTTGGATTTGTAGGGTAAACTCACAAGAAAATGACAAAACAACTATAATATGGATTTCAAAATTGAGTGTGCATATGTGTGTGTATTTTTTTTAATCCTCAGAAGCCTCTGTTTTCTATCAGTTGGTTATTTCTTGCATTATTTTAAATTGCTGAACTGACAACTGCCAGCAGGTATAATTTTCTGTTAATTAAAAACTGAATTTTACACAGCTCAACAATGGAGCAGTATTTCTCCCCATAAATTCTAATTCATTGTCTCTGAACTTAACCCTCAAATCAACATTTACTTCCTTGAATAATATTTAAACAAATTCATCCTATTTATTTGTGATAATCATGTAATCAACCATGGCATTTACCACGCTGAGATGCTGATGTGATTTTGCCAACATAAGAGAATACCAACTATATTTCTCTGAAAATTAAATGTTGCAGGTGCTGTATGACATTTAAACATTGTCACACTGAGAGTTTAAACAAGTACTGAAATGAAGCTATTGCTTAAAAAGAACTTACCTTTGCAATTATTACTGATTGAACAGGGTAGCAAACAGTTGCTCCTAAAGTGGCCAGTCCCAGTGGATAAGCAATTCTCTTAAACCTAGAACCTATGACATTCAAACAAACTATTAAACTCCAAACAGATGCTACCAGAGACTTGATGCTTTTATAACTTTCATGCTTTCTTTGTTCCCCTTTAAGCCGTCACCCTATGTTAAATTTTCTTTAGGTAATAATACCAATCAAGATGATAGGTAAAATGTCTTTAAGTATTACAGTTCAATTAATACCCCTTAGTTGTCATGTCTAATTTAAGAAAAGTATTCTCAATCTAACATAATTACCTACACAAAGGGGGTTGATGATTTTCTTCTTTTAAAAAACTAGGTATTTTTTCATGTCCTAAGAAACCCACAGTTGTAACCACATTTTTTCAAGTATCTAATAAAACATGACAATATAGAGAATTAATCAACTACCATTTTTGTGACACCATGTTAAACTGAAATGGACTCTCAGAGATCCTTTTTTGATTAAGTCCTTAGATAGCTAAAGGATCCAACTAACTGGTCAGCTAAGGATTTTAAAAGGGACATAATTCCTTCGTGTCACTGATTTTGAATACTAAAGTAATAATTTAATAGAGAAGAAGAAATATCATATGATGCCGCTTATATGCAGAATCTTTAAAAAATGTGACAAATGAGCTTATTTACAAAACAGAAACAGACTCACAGACTTGGAGAACAAACTTATGGTTACCGGGGGGGATGGGTAGTGGGGAGAGATAGGGAGTTTGGGATTGACTTGTACACATCACTACTATATTTAAAATGGATAACCAACAAGGACTTACTGTATAGCAGAAGGAACTCTGCTCAATATTCTGTAACAACCTAATTGAGAAAAGAAATTGAAAAAGAATAGATACATGTATATGTAAAACTGAATCACTTTGTTGTACACCTGAAACTAACACAACATTGTTAATCAACTGTACTCCAATATAAAATAATAAAAAAAAAAGTTAAAAAAATTGCAAGTAACTTGCAATAATTCATTCATTTCCAAAAGTGCCTTAACTAAGCATCTGAGTCATTTTCAAACTTTTTTTTTTAAATAGCAAAATCCTTTAAAAAAGTCTTTTGAATAGAATCTCACCTGGAACTTCATATATAAAACTTACAGACTTGAAGCTACTCTGGTTAGCCTGAGGGAGTGAAGCTCATTATCAAGCCCTATCTACACCGCTTTTTCCTTATCCCTATACAACCCCTAAACACTTCCATGGAACCCTAGGTTCTATTGAATAGTGTGAAACCCACCACTCTAAGCCATAGCTTAGTTCCAACAGACTGTTGGTTGAAAACAATATGTACTTTAAATGCTTGTCTGGGTACCCTGGACTGTAAATGTGATCTGGACAATTAGATGATGGGGTTTCTAATTAGGGTAAGTACTTTTATTTTCTGAAACAGCTCTTACAACCCTTAATTTAAAAATGAGACACCCTATCTGGTATATCAGTAAAGACTATGATGAAAAATACCTGGCAATGTTTGCAGGCAACTTTATAGTTTAGGGTAGGTAAAAACAAGATGTATTTCTCTGTCCAGTTTATTAGTAAGGAGGCCTTCTACAGTCATGTCTACAACAGACAGAGCATTGAGGGAGGTGGGTAGTAGGCTGCTTCAACCTTTACTGTAGCTTTCCTTTAAATATTGACAGGTTTTTGTGATACTGGGAAAGAGGGTCTAGCTATATTAAAATATGTCTTGCTCACTATTATTCTAGTATCTGTAGTTTGGTTGTTGATTTTACTGACCTAGCATCCTTTAATGTAGGTTTCCTTGACTCAGTCAAATTCCCCTAATTGTGCTGCTCCTAAACTTGGAAGGTGGCAGTTTTTCCTTGATGTGTCATCTTATTTTATTTTTTATTTACTTTTTTTGTAGTTGTTATACTTTTTTGAAACCTTTTAACACATTTTTGACCAGAGATATATTATGGACACAGGTGTCAGTTTCTGCAAAAATCCCCCAGTCAATAATGTGTTAAAATTGAAGTATAGTTAATTTACAATGCTGTGTTAGTTTCAGGTGTACAGCAAAGTGATTCAGTTATATATATTTTCTTTCACATTCTTTTTCATTATAGGTTATCCCAAGATATTGAATATAGTTCTCTGTGTTATATAGTAGGTCCTTATTGTTTATTTTACATATAGTAGTATCTGTTAATCCCAAACTCCTAATTTACCTCCCTACACCCCCACCTCCGCTATCCCCTTTGGTAACCGTAAGTTTGTTTTCTATGTCTGTAAGTCTGTTTCTGTTTTGTAAATAAGTTCATTTACATAATTTTTTTAGATTCCACATATAAGTGATATCACATGATATTTGTCTTTCTCCGTCTGACTTACTTCACTTAGTATGATAATCTCTAGGTCCATCCATGTTGCTGCAAATGGCATTATTTCATTCTTTTTTATGGCTGAGTAATATTCCATTGCATACATATATATACACACACACACACACACACAATGGAATATTTCTCACACATACATCTTTGTTATTATTTTCAATATTAAAAAGGCTTACATTCATCCTCTCTTTACTTGATATGAAAGGCCAGTTTACAAGAAAATAAATTTCACTTGGGTTCAATAGCCCTACTCCTGTAAGTAGAAAGGGACTCTAGACACAAGACACTAACTAGCTATGTAATATGTACTATGAAATCATTGAATGATTTCCTTTCTCTGGACCTCTAGCTGTAGCATTATAGGGTTAGACTAAACCAACATCTTTCGTACATTTTTGACCATGACTCATACTAAAGAACAAATTTTACATTATGACCTCTCTCTCTCTCTGTTTCTGTCTCTGACGTTTCTCTTTTTCACACACACACATACACACTCCACTGAAACAGAAGTTTCACAATATTTATCCATACTGAGTACAAAACACTCTGATATTTGCTATTGTCCTCTATTTTATTTTTTAATAAAATGCTTCCTGAGAGTCACCACATTTATTTCACTACCTACTTATAAACTGAGCTCTGTAATTTGAAAAATACTGGGTTAGATTATTCTAGCTCTGACACATGGAGTCATTGTGAATGACCTAAGGAACATTTTCTCTTACAAGTGGATTATGAGTTTCTCACTGAGAAATGAGTAATATGCTTTGGCCGGTTTCATTCAAAATTTAATTCTTTCTCTTATTGTTACATGTGGTGATCCTGATTTTCAATGTCTTTCCTAATGAATAATTTATAACATGTATTCAATTAGAAGTTGCATATAGTGTTAGAATAAAAAATATGATACAAGCTATGATTAATACTAGCTATAGGGAAGATCTATTGGGATAAGATATATGGGCTAGAGTTAGAATGCTGGAATGTTCTTATAATTCAGATGTTTTGTATCTGATTAGGTGTACTTGGGTTAAGGCTACTTTAAGGACTAAAGCTGAGCAAACCAACCATAACATATCTGATGTCAGATTCCAGGTTGGTTCAGAGCTGTGACTTGCAACAACATGTAATTTAATTTGCAGACAATGACTGGCACTGGGGACAGAGGATGAATGGAAGGTGCCCCAGATGGCTACTGACCAGAGAACTGCACCAGCTTAGTAAGGGCTTAGGTGAGGAGTGGAGGCAGTAATCCTACTGAGAGAGATTTCTATACCCAGAGATGGAAGATGGGCAAATACAAAATTCACCATGTGCTTATGAAAGAGTTATTTAGTGATGTGCAGAAAAGAGTTAACATATGCCCAAGACTGCCGTTGTTAGAAAGGCATGCTTACAGGACTGGCCATTGGCTGGCATCTGGGAACCTGACTGGTAAGCAGTTCACTACACTAATAGAAAATGTTCCCTGAATCAGAAGAGTGGTACAGTAAGTCTCCTACATACAAACGAGTTCCATTCCGAAAGCGTGTTTGTAAGTCCAATTTGTTTGTTAAGTCCAACAAAGTTAGTCCTAGGTACCCAACTAACACAATCAGCTACACAGTACTGTACTGTAATAGGTTTAAAATACTTTTCACACAAATAATACACAAAAAACAAACACAAAAAATAAAGAAAACATTTTTAATCTTACAGTACAGTACCTCAAGAAGTACAGCAATACAGTACAACAGCTGGCATACAGGGGCTGGCATCGAGTGAACAAGCAAGGAGAGTCACTGACTGGAGGAGCGAGAGGAAATGGGAGATGTAGAGCTGAAGGATCATCAGCAACAGGAGATAGAGGGCAAGCTGCAATTTCACTCATGCCTGACGTTGATGGCATAGGTTCTGGCTCCTTGCTGGATTCATTTCTATCTACCCTCTAAAAGAAACGATCCAGTGATGTCTGGGTAGTAGCTCTTTTCTTCTCGTCACAGATGACACTGTAGCACTGGATTGCATTCTGAACGGCTGCTGCAACCTTTGTGTACCATTCTACATTAGGGTCCTGTGCCTCAAAAACTAAGAAAATCCCCTTGCCATTTCCTGCGCCGTGAATCTCTTCAGTTCTTCAGTTACTTCTTCCTCTTGTCTCTCTTCATCCTTTCTCTGGGCCTCCAATTCCATCAGGTCTTCATTACTAAGCTCCTCATGTTGCACAGAAAGCAGTTCAATGAAGTCGTCCTCTTGCAGATCTAGCTCCAGCTTCTCGCTGAGGGTCACTAAGTTGCTGAAGACCTCTTTGGACTCCTCATCCACCTTTTCAAATCCACAAAAATTGTGAACAAACTGCGGGCAAAGGTTCTTCCAAACCCCATTCATGGTGATGGCCGTAACCTCACGCCAAGCAAAGTCAATGTTTTTTATGGTCTTGTAGATGTTATAGTCCTTCCAAAATTGTCGCAAGGTTGTTCCTGATTCGTCACTTGCCTTTACTTCCTGACGAAAAGTGTGACGTAAATAATATTTCTTGAAAGTGGCTATAACTCCCTGGTCCATAGGTTGGATGAGCGATGTAGTATTCGGTGGTAGATGCACTACTTTGACATTGGGATGAAAGTTGTCCATGAATGGGGGGGTGGCCTGGAGCACTGTCGAGCAGCAAAAGAATGTTGAATGGGACGTCCTTCTCCAAGCAATATTTCCCTACCTCGAGAATAAAGTGGTGGAAAAAGCAGTACTGGAAAATGGCCTCTGTAACCCAGGCTTTGGGGTTACTCTTCCACACAACAGGAAGAGAGCCCTTGGCTGTTTTAAAGGGCTCTTGGGTTCTCTGAATGATAAACTAAGCGAGGCTTCAGCTTCATCTTGCTGGAAGCACTGCCACCAAACAACAGAGTTAGCCTATCCTTTGCTGCTTTATAGCCTGGCATCAACTTTTCTTCCTTGATGATATAACTTCGGTCTGGCATCCTCTCCCAGTACAGTCCTGTCTCATCCACATTAAAAACCTGCTCGGGTAAATACACGTCTTCATCAATAATTTCCCGAAGCATTTTAGGAAATTCCCAGGCAGCTACCATATCTGCACTCACGGCCTCGTCACTTACTTTTACGTTGTAAATGTTGGCTCTAGCCTTGAACTGATGAAGCCAGCCATGCCTGGCATTAAAAGATGGGCCCTCTGATTCTTTGCTGTATTTCTTCTTCAAGTCTTTATACAGGCTTTTCCCTTCCCCTTGAACCAGCATTAAGCTAAGTGGGACTTAACGCTGATGCTGATCCTGCATCCACACACTGAGAAGTTTCACCATGTCCTCCATCACTTTTCCACGCTTCTTTGATATTATTGTCCACATCACTGGCACAATAGATTTCCCATGTTCCACGATCTTGTTCTTGTTCTTTACAATCTTGCCGATGGTTGAATGATTCATGTTATAAGAAAGAGTGACGTCTACCATCTTTTCGCCTCGCTCTACTCTCTCAATTATTTTCACTTTTGTTTCCATCGTTATCACTTGGTGCTTCTTAGCAACGCCAGACACGTGAACTAACTTACATGATTGGACATGCGAATGCCTGTTTGCATCTTTGAAAGTTTGCAACTTGAAGTTTCATATGTAGGGGACTTACTGTACACTGTGCTTAAACTGTTTGTATAAATAAATTCAGAAATTAATATAATGGCATTAAAAGAAAGATTATATATTTTTAACCCTACCTTTTCTCGCTGAAATGAAGCCTGCCAATCCTGAAACTGTAATCACTCCAATTTTCGGAAGAAAATCTCGAGGTGGATTCTTCAAATAGACATATGCATCTCAAGAAATCATTTGAAAAATAATATAAATAACTTACTATAATTGACATTCTATATAGGTATGATGAAGAAAAGTTAGAGATTTGCTAAGATAATAGCAGATGGTTTAAAACATTCTTCAAAAGAACTACACAAAATAATGATTTGACCAGCAACTTAAAAAGCCAGTTGTTAATAGTTACTTGTTACAAAATAAAATCTTCCTTCCACAGCTGATTTAATGGTATTTGTTTCCTTAATACAGGCGATTATTACACTTTAATGAAATATAATGCTAGAGTGTACACTAGCATTATATGGATTAAGATGAATTACTATAAAGCAAATTCCTCATTGTGTATGTATTATATTCTTATAATGGAAATGCTTCTGGCCTTATCTGTTCAAACATTGGTAGGATCTAGTAAGAACTGAAATAGATACTTTAGCAGGAAACTTTGAATAACAGCCTAAGGAAACATGCAGCTATCACTCTGCTTGCCACTACTCCCCAGTAAACTCAGAGAAGCCATTGCTCTTGGTTAAAACCAATGAGCAGAATGAGAAGTGAGTCTAGACAAAAAATAGATGGAAAGGGGGCAGAGGTCCAAATTTCTTGGCTTTTTGTATATTTAAATGGTTTCTGGTTCCATGCAATCCAAAAAACACACTCTTCTATCATAATTATTTATTTAATTATTAATTATTAATTTAATGGAATTTAATCATATTCTTCAAGGTTGATGAGGAATATAATTTGGACTTAATTGGAATTAATTCCTACACACATTAAATAATGATAATACATACACAGAGGCATTTCAACATCACAGAGGCATTTAAAATTTTAGGTGTTCTTTCTGTCCCCCAATACACATTTATTTTGACAACTGGCTTAGTCTAAAAAATGTTAGGGAGCTATACCTGCTGCCAAACAACATTATCAAACTAACGAGTCAAACACAATTGTTTTCCAACACTAGCTCAAATATTCTAGGGTGACTAATTGATATCGTGTTTCCTAGCAATCAATAGCAAAATACTATGTATTTTAACATCAAATAGTACTTATTTAAACTAATTAATAACAATGGAGATATATGTTTAATTTATGCTGTATGAGTATACAATATGCGTTTCGTACCTAAAACAGCCAGTTTGAGTCCAGGTGTTGCCACTTACTAGCTATGTGACCTTGGTAATCTACTTAACCCCTCTAAACCCCAGTTTCCTCATCTGTAGAATGGGAGTCATTATAATACCGACATCCAGAAATTTGCTACAAAATAAAATTAGATAAATTATGTAACATGCTCATCATAATGCCTCAACATATAATTGCTAAATAAATAACAGATACTATTGCTTTGTTATTATTATTATAAACTGCTATATAGAGTATCTTCTGAGTTGGTAAAACGTGATAATGGATAACATACCAAGTTTATTTTTCTCACATTTAAACCTTGCAAGTTAAAAAGACAATAGAACATTTCTAATTATAGACAGTTCACTCAACCTACCTTTTCCAAATTGTACTGTATCCATTATCCCATATTTCATGAAGACATAAACACCCTAAGTAAAAAGGGGGAAAAAAGGACATCTGCATTTTTGAAGATGTTGACAATTAGGTCAAATAGCCCACATCTTTGAGATTATATGAAATTGCACCAAAATCTAAATCTAGTTTTCCTGTTTATTCTCTATGTGGACACTTGTTGAACTTAGCTTCTCTTCACTTCTTGCTTTTCATTCTATTTAACATGGATAATACTTGTTTGCTATATTCCTCATATAAATGGGTAAAGTAATGCCAATAAAATAATCAGAGCAGCTCACAGAAAAGTTATTACAGAAGTACAGAGATTTATCATCTTATTTTATGATAGCGTAGAAAAATGAATGGAATTTTTTAGAAGCATGAAGAGAGGTATATTTCAGCTTAGAAGCAACATCTGATTAATAAAGATGAGGCAGCAACAACATAATGATTTGTGGAGAAAACAACAAAAAGCCTAAAGAAAAGTGCTTCATCTTCTCCCTTTTTCTTAGTGTTCATTAGAATGAGAAAAATAAATCTAAATAAGACATTTATCTTAGAATAGAAATCATCCCACACAGACTAGTGTCCATCTTGTTTTCAACAGGAACATAAATTATCTGCAAATCAAGATTATATTAGCCCACTGAAGGGATTAAAGCTTTAAATCAAAGATTCTTTTTACCTGTTTCTAACTATTTATTTTAATGCAAGAAATATTGTTACACACATTTTTTGATATGTACTATCTCAAGTACATCAGAAGAAAAATGAAGGCATGGAATAATTTACCCATAGTAATTGCCCATAGTCATGCTGTACTCTATTGATAAAACTAGAAAACACAGTCTAAATATGTGGTCTCCATCTCTGAACTAGTTGCTATGAAACCATGGGATAAAAACAAAAAAAGAGATTTTCAAAGCAAAGACAATAGATATTATTATATTAGATAGGAAAGAATTAAATTATTTCTATTGATATATCTTGGTATTAGTAACTTTGTCTCAGACAGATACTTTCATGATGATCAGATGCAGAAGTTCATCCTGTTCATCATGGTTTAAAGCTGTACAAACCAACACAGACCCTAACTGCCACTGAGCTACTTCTCCTTGGGGACTGTCTCTTGAGAAAATTTCACCTCAAAATTATAATGCTTACTGATCAGTTGATTGGGAATAATGTAACTGTTGAGGAAGAAAACTTTGGGGAAATTTTCCTTAGCTGTGTTTAGGAATTCACTTTTACCACTGGAGGTCGCTGCTACCTAAATTTCGAAACACTAAGGAGTAGGAATAGAAATTGAATTTGCCCTGTGATTCTAAGTTTAATGTAGAATGTAATTTGAGACGGAGGTAATTTTTAAAGAATAGATTACATTTTAAGGAGAACATTAGAGAGGAAATGTTTACATTGAAGATGAAATGCATTTGAAAGTGCCCTTCTTCAATCTATTCATTTCAGCATATTACCAGAGTAAAAAGTCCTTTTAGTCTTAAATTGGGTGATAGTAACAACAGCAATTTGAAGATCTCACAGGAACAATTAACCTCACTGAAAACAACTTTGAGAACACTAGGGAAAATTAGGTGTCAAGAGACTTCAGTCTGAATCATCCAGCTGCTGGCATACAGCCTCAGGGGCATGACTCAGACCCTAATTAGTTAAGCTATTTCCTGCTGAGACCAAACTGTTAATAGTGTGTAGTACAACTAGTCAAACTATTAAAAGTGTATTATTAGAATTATAAAAGTCTATTAGAATTGTCTGACAGGCACAAATTTAAAAAAAATAACACCATGTATTCATCAGACGTTTTAAATATCTGAAATGACCAGAGTTCACAGATTTGATATTTCATAAGACCATTAGAATTTTCTTTTTAAAAAGAATGGATTAGAAACAAAAAAAAGCACAAGGGTTCACAATTGGATAGGTTAGACTTGAGGAAAAGTTTTGTGGTTATTAGGTCAGAATGATGAAAACAATGGTACCACCATTATCATTATGACACTGACACTGCAGATGTTGATGTTAGCACACATCTATGTTGATGTGATGATTATGAAACAGCAGTATTGTACTAGCTTACTCCACCCCTCTGCTGCTGGATAATGATGATTGAAGGCTAAGTATTAAAATAAGGTGAATTCTATTTTGCCCAATAGCTGACTATAGTCAAAACGGTCTTATGAACTAAACCTAACAAGTGAATATTTTACTCAGCCAAATAACTAACAATGCAGAAGTAATCTCAGAACTTCATATAAAAGGTCAAGCAATGTTTTGTACATGCCACGTGACATAAATGCTTGCTGAACTACTTTAATCTATGCAGTAGTGGTAGAGTAGATTAAATATGGCCACAAATTCTTTGCTGCTACTCATATTGAGAGATGGTATCTAATTCCCCTCCCATAAAAACTGGGTTGGCCTTAATGACTTCATTTAACAACAGAATGCTGTAGAAGTAACCTTCCTGGACACCTGAAGACAGGTAAGAAGCTTGGCAAATTCTGACTAAGGCCTCTTGCAACATATTCTCTAGGAGCCCTGAACTGTCCATGTAAGTTATCTGACTACCTGAGGCCAGGTGTGGATGCTTCAGTCAACATTCCCAGCTGAGCCCAGCCTTCTAGCCATCTGTGACAAGGTGCCAGCGAAGAGAATGAAGCTGTCTTGGACCCTCTAAATCAGCCCATTCACCTGATGAATACCACTGGGTGGCCTCTGTCAACACCACATGCAACAGAAGAATCAGCTGTCTGAAGTCTGATTAAATTTCTGACTCACAAAATCATGAGATAGAACAGTTGCTGTTTTAAACCACTAAGTTTTGGGGTAGTTTGTTACACTTCAATGAATAACTGGAACAACTGTTATGTAATAAAATGAGAACCCTCTGATATGAAACCACTATCAGAATTCACTTACCTTGCACCAGCCAATATAACGACCAGTTGTAGTGCGAATGGACTCAAAGCCCATTTGTAAATGACCAGGCTGCTCATCAACATATTTAGACTGGAGAGGTGGTGCAGTATATATGGGGAGCTAGAAGGAAAAAAATTCATGTCAAAAATATAAAATAGCTGAACTTCCTTTTCCAGCAGTATGGCAGAATAAGAATCCTCATCAACATTCCTACTGAAAACAACTAAAAATGCTGATAAAATGTATTTTAAGCCAGCTTTTACCTTGATGTCATTTGCTGTAAAACAGATGGTTCATGGAGTATGGGATCAGGAAACAAAACCCAGAATGAGCTTGAGGTGGGCAATCTTACTGGAGAGCCTATGAAATTGGCATCTCAAGGTGCTGCATGCTCAATTTAAGGTTGAACTAGAAATAAACAGTTCACTCCAAGGAACTGTTAGGAAAACTGATTGTCTCAAAGATTGAGCACGGAGTAGAGAGGAAAGAAATATTTCCTAAGAATTGGCAAGCACAAGTGAGAACTCATAATGTGCAGCATAAAACTATCTTGATAATCTAAGAAATCTCAAATTAAGTATACATTTAAGGTGCTCCCAGGCTGGTATCCCCCACAGATGCTTGGCAGAAGCAAATGAACATCTCCTCTCTGAAGGAAGCTACCCAGACTTCAAAGATTTACAACAGATAAAGGTCAAAGAAATATGAGACCACAATTTTGAAAAATTAAAAAACACAAAGAAGCAAAATCAGAAAACACAAGGAAGCATCTGGACAAGAGCTAGCAGAAACAACAAAGAGCAGAATCAGAGCCACAAAAAATGTATATACTAGAACATATGGTATCAAATACATATATTTTTTATTTTTAGAGAAATAAAAGAGGAAATTTGAGTTAAGAGCAAGAGACTACAAAAATTACCAAAGCTAATGAAAATAAAGAGAAAGAGAACTTCTAGAACTGGAAATTAAAACAAATAAAGAACTCAACTGATAAGTTTTAATAGATTGGATACAGTTTACAGTTGCTGAGAGATTTTGTGAATTAGTAGACCTAAAGAAATTTTTATGCAAAGAAATGAAAAATAAGTATGAAAGAGATATGTATGATAGAGTGAGAAATATTAATATATGTCTAATCAGAGTTCCAGAGAAAAGGAGAAAGATGGGGCAGAAGTAATATTTGAAGAGAATAGTCAAGATTTTTCCAGAACTTATGAACACTTGACAGGTTCAGAAAACTAACATATCCCAAACAGGATAAATAAAAAGTACTCCACAATTAGACAAGTTATAGTAAAACTCTATAACACCAAGGACAAAGAGGGGATATTAAAAAAAAAAAGCCAGAGAGAAAAGACAGATTACCTTCAAAGGAATAAAAATTAGATAAACTTTGATTTCTCAAAAACAACACTGGAAGACACAATATAATATCTTCAATGCACTAAAAAAAAGTAACTTAACTGAGAATTATATACTCAGTAGAATATCTTTTTTTCAAAAATGAGGGGAGAAGGACACAGACAGACAAAACCCAAGATAATGTGTAACCAAATGACCCTCAGTGGGAAATTTTAAAACATGTACTTAAGGCAGAATAAAAATATTCCCATTGAGAAGGTTTGTGATGGAAGAAGGAATGATTAGCAAAGAAAGTGGTAAATATGTGGGTAAAACTAAAACAATGAATGTATAAAATAATAATTTTTAGGCATGTGTTTAAAAAATAGAACTACATCTCTGAGTATCAATATAGTATAAGTTAGGAAGGGATGTCAGAAATTAAAATGTTCTCGGTTCTTAATATGGTTTGGACAGAGGGTAAATATACTGATGAGACTTGAAATGAATGCAGGTTAAAATTTCTAGGGTGACCAATAAAAGAAAATAAAAAGAAGGCAGAATTAACAAACTATGTTATAGAAAAAAAAGAGAGAGAGAAAATAAAGCAAAGAAAGGAAATAAAAGAACAGAAGAGGTAAGAAAAACAAAAACCACAAAAACTTGGTAGAAATGATTCCAAAGATATTAAAAATTATAATAGATGCAAACGGATAAAATGATCTAGTTGAAAGACAAAGATGACGAGATTGCATTTACAAAATACAGCCAACATTTTGTTTATGAGACATTGTTAAAACAACTATTTAGAAAGGTTAGGGAAAAAAAGGAATAAAAAATACATATTGGGCAAATAGCCACCAAAAGAAAGCTACTATAAGCTATATTAATATTAGACAAAACAGACTTTGAGACAAAAATCATTACTAGAGATCAAGTGCCTATATTAAGACAAAAAGTTTAAATAATGAGAGAGTACATTCTTAAACTTGTATACATCTATTAATATATTCTCAAAATACATGAAACAAGGGGAAATAGACAAATTTGCCATCATAGAGGAAGTTTAACTTATTCTCCATGATGGCTGATCAAAAACCAGATTAAAAATAAAAACTAATAGTAACGAGCAGAAGTGGGCAAACTATAGCCCATGGACTAGTCACCAGTTTATGTAAATCAAGTTTTATAGGGTCACCAGCTATACTCATTCATTAACGTATTGTCTACGGCTGCTTTTGTGCTACAACAGCAGTTGAGACGATGTGACAGAGTTGCATATGTTTAAAATATTTACTATAGGGCATTTTAAGAAAAAAATCTATTGACTGCTGGTACAGAAAAATATATTCAACAAGCTTGATCTCACGGATATATATAGCACAGTGCATTGAACAACTGCAAACTACATAATATTTTCAAGCACAAATGGAAATGTATAAAAAACTGACTGCACCCTGGACCATTTCAGGAATTGAAAGTCTTAGGAAATTTCAAAGGACTAATATACAGAATATGTTCTCTTAACACAAAACTCCCACAGCTAGGTCATACTTACTAGTAACAGAATGAGTGTTTTCTTCTTTACATCAGAAACATACAAAATGCCACTCTCACCACTTCTGTTCAACATTTTACTGGACGTTCTAGTCAGTGCATTCAGAAAAGAAAAAGAAATAGAAGACACTAAGTTGGAAAGGAATAAATAAAACTATCTCAAATCGGGAAGATGGCGGAAGAGTAAGACATGGAGATCACCTTCATCCCCACAGATACACCAGAAATACATCTACACGTGGAACAACTCCTACAGAACACCTACTGAACGCTGGCAGAAGACCTCAGAACTCCCCAAAGGCAAGAAACTCCCCACATACCTGGGTAGGGCAAAAGAAAAAAGAATAAACAGAGACAAAAGAATAGGGACGGGACCTACACCAGAGGGAGGGAGTAGTGAAGGAGGAAAAGTTTCCACACACTAGGAAGCCCCTTCATGGGCGGAGACTGCAGGTGGCGGAGGGGGAAAGCTTCGGGGCCGCGGAGGAGAGCACAGCAACAGGGGTGTGGAGGGCAAAGTGGAGAGATTCCCTCAGAGAGGATCGGTGCCGACCGGCACTCAACAGCCCGAGAGTCTTGTCTGCTCAGGGCGGGCGGGGCTAGGAGCTGAGGCTCCGGCTTTGGTCGCAACGCAGGGAGAGGACTGGGGTTGGCGGCATGAACACAGCCTGCAGGGGGTTAGTGCACCACGGCGAGCAGGGAGGGAGTCTGGGGAAATGTGTGGACCTGCTGAAGAGGCAAGAGACTTTTTCTTCCCTCTTTGTTTCCTGGTGCGCAAGGAGAGGGGATTAAGAGCACTGCTTAAAGGAGCTCCAGAGAAGGGCCCAAGCCGCAGCTAACAGTGAGGACCCCAGAGACAGGCATGAGACGCTAAGGCTGCTGCTTCTGCCACCAAGAAGGCTGTGTGCGAGCACAGGTCACTCTCCACACCTCCCTTCCGGGGAGCCTGTGCAGCCTGCCACTGCCAGGGTCCAGGGATCCAGGGACAACTTGCCCGGGAGAACGCACGGCACGCCTCATGCTGGTGCAATGTCACGCTGGCCTCTGCTGCCGCAGGCTCACCAAGCATCCGTACCACTCCCAACCCCAGGCCTGAGTGAGCCAGAGCCCCCAAATCAGCGGCTCCTTTAACCCCGTCCAGTCTGAGCGAAGAACAGACGCCCTCTGGCGACCTACACTCAGAGGCGGGGCCAAATCCAAAGCTGAAACCCAGGAACTGTGAGAACAAAGAAGAGAAAGGGAAATCTCTCCCAGCAGCCTCGGGAACAGCGGATTAAATCTCCACAATCAACTTGATGTACCCTGCATCTGTAGAATACCTGAATAGACAATGAATCATCCCAAACTGAGGAGGTGTACTTTGAGAGCAAGATTTATGATTTTTTCCCCTTTTCCTCTTTTTGTGAGTGTGTATGTGTATGCTTCTGTGTGAGATTGTTTCTGTATAGCTTTGCTTTCACCATTTGTCCTAGGGTTCTATCCGACCGTTTTTTTCAAAAAATTTCTCTTAATAATTATTTCTTATTTTAATAAATTATTTTATCTTACTTAATTTTATTTTATCCACTTTCTTTCCTTTTCTTCCTTCCTCCCTCCCTCCCTTCCTCTCCGTCTCTCTCTCTCTCTCTCTCTCCTTCCTTCTACTTTTTCTCCCTTTTATTCTGAGCCGTGTGGATGAAAGGCTCTTGGTGCTGCAGCCAGGAGTCAGTGCTGTGCCTCTGAGGTGGGAGACACAACTTCAGGACACTGGTCCACAAGAGACGTCCCAGCTCCATATAATATCACACAGTGAAAATCTCTGAGATCTCCCTCTCAAAACCAGCACCCAGCTTCACTCAACGACCAGCAAGCTACAGTGCTGTACACGCTATGCCAAACAACTAGCAAGACAGGAACACAACACCACCCATTAGCAGAGAGGCTGCCTAAAATCATAATAAGTCCATAGACACTCCAAAACCCATGACCAGATGTGGACCTGCCCAACAGAAAGACAAGATCCAGCCTCATCAACCAGAACACAGGCACTAGTCCCCTCCACCAGGAAGTCTACACAATCCACTGAACCAACTTTAGCCACTGGGGGCAGACACCGAAAACAACGGGAACTATGACCATGCAGCCTGCAAAAAGGAGACCCCAAACACAGTAAGATAAGCAAAATGAGAAGACAGAAAAACATACAGCAGATGAAGGAGCAAGATAAAAACCCGCCAGACCTAACAAATGAAGAGGAAATAGGCAGTCTACCTGAAAAGAATTCAGAAAAATGATAGTAAAGATGATCCAAAATCTTGGAAACAGAATAGAGAAAATGCAAGAAACATTTAACACGGACATAGAAGAAATAAAGATGAAACAAGCAACGATGAACAACACAATAAATGAAATTAAAAATACTCTAGATGGGATCAAGAGCAGAATAACTGAGGCAAAAGAACGGATAAGTGCCCTGGAAGATAAAATACTGGAAATAACTACTGTAGAGCAGAATAAAGAAAAAAGAAAGAAAAGAACTGAGGACAGCCTCAGAGACCTCTGGGACAACATTAAATGCACCAAAATTCAAATTACAGGGGTTCCAGAAGAATAAGAGAAAAAGAAAAGGACAGAAAAAATATTTGAAGAGATTATACTTGAAAACTTCCCTAATATGGGAAAGGAAATAGTTAATCAAGTCCAGGAAGCATAGAGAGTCCCATACAGGATAAATCCAAGGAGAAACACGCCAAGACACATATTAATCAAACTGTCAAAAAATAAATACAAAGAAAGCATATTAAAAACAGCAAGGGAAAAACAACAAATAACACACAAGGGAATCCCCAAAAGGTTAACAGCTGATCTTTCAGCAGAAACTCTGCAAGCCAGAAGGGAGTGGCAGGACATATTTAAAGGGATGAAGGAGAAAATCCTACAACCAAGATTACTCTACCCAGCAAGGATCTCATTCAGATTTGATGGAGAAATTAAAACCTTTATAGACAAGCAAAAGCTGAGAGAGTTCAGCACCACCAAACCAGCTTTACAACAAATGCTAAAGGACCTTCTCTAGGGAAGAAACACAAGAGAAGGAAAAGACCTACAATAACAAACACAAAACAATTAAGAAAATGGGAATAGGAACATACATATTGATAATTACCTTAAATGTAAATGGATTAAATGCTCCCACCAAAGGACACAGACTGGCTGAATGGATACAAAAACAAAACCCATATATATGCTGTCTACAAGAGACCCAATTCAGACCTAGAGACACATACAGACTGAAAGTGAGGGGATGGAAAAAGATATTCCATGAAAATGGAAAGCAAAAGAAAGCTGAAGTAGCAATTCTCATATCAGACAAAACAGACTTTAAAACAATAATTATTAGAAGAGACAAAGAAGGACACTACATAATGATCAAGGGATCAATCCAAGAAGGTATAACAATTGTAAATATTTATGCACCCAACATAGGAGCACTTCAATAACTAAGGCAAATACTAACAGCCATAAAAGGGGAAATCGACAGTAACTCATTCATAGTAGGGGACTTTAACACCCCACTTTCACCAATAGACAGATGATCCAAAATGAAAATAAATAAGGAAACACAAGCTTTAAATGATACATTAAACAAGACGGAGTTAATTCATATTTATAGGATATTCCATCCAAAAACCACAGAATACACATTTTTCTCAGGTGCTCATGGCACATTCTCCAGGATAGATCATATCTTGGGTCACAAATCAAGCCTTGGTAAATTTAAGAAAATTGAAATTGTATCAAGTATCTTTTCCAACCACAACACCTTGAGACTAGATATCAATTACAGGAAAAGACCTGTAAAAAATACAAACACATGGAGGCTAAACAATAAACTACTTAATAACTAAGTGATCACTGAAGAAATCAAAGAGGAAATCAAAAAATACCTAGACACAAATGACAATGGAGACATGACGACCCAAGACATATGGGATGCTGCAAAAGCAGTTCTAAGAGGGAAGTTTATAGCAATACAATCCTACCTTAAGAAACAGGAAACATCTTGAATAAACAACCTAAACTTGTACCTAAAGCAATTAGAGAAAGAAGAACAAAAAAAACCCTTAGTTAGCAGAAGGAAAGAAATCATAAAGATCAGATCAGGAATAAATGAAAAAGAAATGAAGAAAACGATAGCAAAGATAAATAAAACTAAAAGCTGGTTCTTTGAGAAGATAAACAAAATTGATAAACCATTAGCCAGACTCATCAAGAAAAAAAGGAAGAAGACTCAAATTAATAGAATTAGAAATTAAAAAGGAGAAGTAACAACTGACACTGCAGAAATACAAAAGATCATGACAGATTAGTATAAGCAACTCTATGACAATAAAAGGGACAACCTGGAAGAAATGGACAAATTCGTAAAATAGCACAACCTGCCAAGACTGAATCAGGAAGAAACAGAAAATATGAAGAGACCAATCACAAGCACTGAAATTGAAACTGTGATTAAAAATCTTCCAACAAACAAAAGCCCAGGACCAGATGGCTTCACGGGCAAATTCTATCAAACATTTAGAGAAGAGCTAACACCTATCCTTCTCAAACTCTTCCAAAATACAGCAGAGGGAGGAACACTCCTAAACTCATTCTACGTGGCCATCAACACCCTAATACCAAAACCAGACAAGGATGTCAAAAAGAAAGAAAACTACAGGCCAATATCACTGATGAACATAGATGCAAAAATCCTCAACAAAATACTAGCAAACAGAATCCAACAGCACATTAAAAGGATCATACACCATGATCAAGTGGGGTTTATTCCAGGAATGCAAGGATTCTTCAATATACGCAAATCAATCAATGTGATACACCATATAAACAAACTGAAGGAGAAAAACCATATGATCATCTCAAGAGATGCAGAGAAAGCTATCGACAAAATGCAACACCAATTTTTCATAAAAACCCTGCAGAAAGTAGGCATAGAGGGAACTTTCCTCAACATAATAAAGGCCATATATGACAAACCCACAGCCAACATCGTCCTCAATGGTGAAAAACTGAAAGCATTTCCACTAAGATCAGGAACAAGACAAGGTTTCCCACTCTCACCACTCTTCCTCAACATAGTTTTGGAAGTTTTAGCCACAGCAATCAGAGAAGAAAAGGAAATAAAAGGAATCCAAATTGGAAAAGAAGAAGTAAAGCTGTCACTGTTTGCAGATGACATGATACTATACATAGAGAATCCTAAACATGCTACCAGAAAACTACTAGAGCTAATCAATGAATTTGGTAAAGTAGCAGGATACAAAATTAATGCACAGAAATCTCTGGCATTCCTATACACTAATGATGAAAACTCTGAAAGTGAAATCAAGAAAACACTCCCATTTACCATTGCAACAAAAAGAATAAAATATCTAGGAATAAACCTACCTAAGGAGACAAAAGACCTGTATGCAGAAAATTATAAGACACTGATGAAAGAAATTAAAGATGATACAAATAGATGAAGAGATACACCATGTTCTTGGATTGGAAGAATCAACATTGTGAAAATGACTCTACTACCCAAAGCAATCTACCGATTCATTGCAATCCTTATCAAACTACCACTGGCATTTTTCATAGAACAAGAACGAAAAGTTTCACAATTTGTATGGAAATACAAAAGACCCCGAATAGCCAAAGCAATCTTGAGAACGAAAAATGGAGTTGGAGGAATCAGGCTCACTGTCTTCAGACTATACTACAAAGCTACAGTAATCAAGACAGTACGGTACTAGCACAAAAACAGAAAGATAGATCAATGGAACAGGATAGAAAGCCCAGAGATAAACCCATGCACATATGGTCACCTTATGTTTGATAAGGAGGGAGGAATGTACAGTGGATAAAGGACAGCCTCTTCAATAAGTGGTGCTGGGAAAACTGGACAGCTACATGTAAAAGTATGAGATTAGATCACTCCCTAACGCCATACACAAAAATAAGCTCAAAATGGATTAAAGACCTAAATGTAAGGCCAGAAACTATCAAACTCTTAGAGGAAAACATAGGCAGAACACTCAATGACATAAATCACAGCAAGAGCCTTTTTGATCCACCTCCCAGAGAAATGGAAGTTAAAACAAAAATAAACAAATGGGACCTAATGAAACTTCAAAGCTTTTGTACAGCAAAGGAAACCATAAACAAGACCAAAAGACAACCCTCAGAATGGGAGAAAATATTTGCAAATGAAGCAACTGACAAAGGATTAATCTCCAAAATTTACAAGCAGCTCATGCAGCTCAATAACAACAAAAAAACCAACCCAATCCAAAAACGGGCAGAAGACATAAATAGACATTTCTCCAAAGAAGATATACAGGCTGCCAACAAACACATGAAAGAATGCTCAACATCATCAGAGAAATGCAAATCAAAACTACAATGAGATATCATCTCACACCAGTCAGAATGGCCATCATCAAAAAATCTAGAAGCAATAAATGCTGGAGAGGGTGTGGAGAAAAGGGAACACTCTTGCACTGTTGGTGGGAATGTGAATTGGTACAGCCACTATGGAGAACAGTATGGAGGTTCCTTGAAAAACTACAAATAAAACTACCATATGACCCAGCAATCCCACTACTGGGCATATACCCTGAGAAAACCATAATTCAAAAAGAGTCATATACCAAAATGTTCATTGCAGCTCTACTTACAATAGCCAGGAGATGGAAACAACCTAAGTGTCCATCATCGGATGAATGGATAAAGAATATGTGGCACATATATACAATGGAATATTACTCAGCCATAAAAAGAAACGAAATTGAGCTATTTGTACTGAGGTGGATGGACCTAGAGTCTGTCATACAGAGTGAAGTAAGTCACAAATAGAAAGACAAATACCATATGCTAATACATATATATGGAATTTAAGAAAAAAAATGTCATGAAGAACCTAGGGGGAAGACAGGAATAAAGACACACACCTACTAGAGAACGGACTTGACGATATGGGGAGGGGGAAGGGTAAGCTGTGACAAAGCGAGAGAGTGGCATGGACATATATACACTACCAAACATAAAATAGATAACTAGTGGGAACCAGCCGCATAGCACAGGCAGATCAGCTCGGTGCTTTGTGACTACCTAGAGCGGTGGGATAGGGAGGGTGGGAGGGAGGGAGACGCAAGATGGAAGAGATATGGGAGCATATGTATATGTATAACTGATTCACTTTGTTATAATGCAGAAACTAGCACACCATTGTAAAGCAATTATACTCCAATACAGATGTAAAAAACACGCAAGCAAACAAACAAACCAAAACTATCTCCATTCACAGATGGTATGATCTTGTATATAGAAAATCCTAAGGAACCCCCATAACCCCTACTACAACAAATAAACAAATTCTGTAAGGTTGCAGGGTAAAAGATCAATATACAAAAATCAATTGTATTTTTATACACTAGCAATAAATGATCCGAAAATGAAATTAAGAAAGCAATTCCATCTAAAAGAGCATCAAAAATAAAATACTTAGGAATAAATTCAACAAAGAAGTGTAAGACTTGTACACTTAAACCTACAAAAATGTTGAAAGCAAGAGAGAAGATGTAGATAAATGGAAATACATCACAGACATCCCATGTTCTTGGATTACAAGGCTAAATATTATTAGAATGGCAATATTTCCCAAATTGATCCATGGACTTGAAGGAACCGCTATGAAAATCCTGATTGTCTTTCTTTTCCCCATATAACGAAAATTTGATGCTAAAATTCATACAGGTGTGAAAGGCAAACAGAATAGCCAAAACAATCTTGAAAAAGAAGAACAAAATTGGAGGACACATACTCCTCAATTTCAAAACTTGTTACAAAATAATAGTATGGTATTGTTATAAGGATAGATATATAGATAAATGGAATAGAATTTTGAGTCTAGAAATGAACCCATGCATTTATGGTCAACTGATTTTTAACAAGGTAACAAAGAAAATTCAATGGAGAGACAATAGTATTTTCAACAAACAGTACATGGACAACTGGATATTCACATACAAAAGAAAGAAGTTGGACCCCTACCTCATGCCACATACAAAATATTAACTCAAAATGGATCTCAGAACTAAATATAAGAGCTAAAATTATACAACTCTTAGAAGAAAACATAAAGGTAAATCTTCATGACTTTGGGTTAAGCAATGATTTCTTATATACAACATCAGAAGCACTAGCAACAAAAGCAAAAAAAAAATAAATTGGACTTCATCAAAATTAAAAACTTGTGCTGCAAATGATACCATCAATATAGTAAAAGGACAACCTATGAACAATACTTACAAATCATGTATTTCATAAAGAACTTGTATCTGGAATATATAAAGAACACTTGCAATTCAACAGTAAAAAGGCGATTACCCAATTTAAAAATTGACCAAGAATTTGAATAGACATTTCTCCAAAGATGTACAAATTACCAGTAAGCACATGAAAATATGCTTGATATCATTACTTATTAGGGAAATGCAAATCAAAACTCCAATGAAGTATCATTTCACACCCACTAGGATTGCTATAATCAAAAAAGAGACAATAACAAGGGTTGGTAAATATGTGGAGAAACTGGAACCTTCATACACTGCTGGTGAGACTGTAAATGGTGTAGTTGCTTTGGAAAACATCCTGGCAGTTCCTCAAAGGTTTAAAGATACAGTTGCCATATGGACCAGAAGTTCCACTCCTAGGTCTATACCCAAGAGAAATGAAAACATATGTTGACACAAAACTTACACAACAAAGTTCATAGAAGTATCAGCCATAATAGCCCCAAAGTGGAAATAACCCTAATGTCCATCAATTGATACATGGATAAACACCTGCTGTATTTACAGAATGAACTATTATTCAGCAATAAAAGGAAATGACATACAAATACATTCTATAACATGGATGAAACTTGAAAACATTTTGGTAATTGAAAGAAGTCAGTCACAAAAGGCCACATATTATATGATTCCATTTATATGCAATGTCTAGCATAGGCATATCCACAGAGAAAGAAAGCAGATTAGTGGTTACCAGGGGCTTAGGAGAGACTGAAATTGAAGTGATGATAATGGGTATAGGCTTTCTTTCTTTCTTTTTTCTCTTGGAGGGGCTTTCTTTTTGTAGTGATGAATTTTTTCTAAAATTAGCAGTAATGGGCTTTCCAAGATGGCAGAAGAGTAAGAGGATGTGAAGTTCATCTCTACCCACAAACACATCAAGAATACATCTACAAATGGAACAATTCTCACAGAGCACCTGCTGAACACTAGCAGAGGACCTTGGACACATAAAAGGAGAAGAAAGATCCCACGCAACCAGGTAGGATGAAAGAAAGAAGAAAGGAAAAGGAAGAGGAGAGGAAGCAGATTATGACCTGCACCGCTGGCGGGGAGCTGAAGATGAGGAGAGGTTCTTGTGTCTGCGGAAGCCCCCTCACGAGCGAGGAGATAAGCTGGGACAGAAGGGGAGCTTCGGGAGCTTGGAGGGGAGCCCAGCAACTGGTTGGTGGCAGGCAAGACAGTGAGACCTACACAGGGGGTCCGTGCCAGAGCACTGCACACCCCAGCCTGAGACAGATGTCTGCTGGTGCACACAGGGGCTGCGTGCTGGAACATGGGATTTGGCGGGCAGACCAGGGGAGAGGGCTGCTGCTGGCTGTGAGGAGACAGCCTGAGGGGACAGGAGTGAGGAGCTCCGCAATCAGGAATGCTCATGGAGGAAGCCAGGACCACCACAGAAGCAATGTGTTCGTGTTGAGTGATGCGCAGTGGGTGGGGCCCCCATTGCAGCCTTTCTCCTCAAGTGCCAGCCCATGCCTCCATGAGCACTTGGGAGGGCTCCCACCGGAGCCGGCACATGTGCCCCTGCAATCGTCTCCCCTGCCCCCCCACCTCTCTGCCTGGGCAACCTGCTCGCCCCAGTCACTGCCTGATGGGCTCACGCGTTCCAATTGCTACTCCAGCGCCCTGCCACCAGGGTGGCCTGCTCGCCCCAATTGCTGCCTTGGCTCCTTCCTGCCTGATGGGCTCGTGTACTCTAGCAACCTCTGGAGAGACTCCAGTGAGAGGAACACATGCAGAGGTGGGGCTGAAACCATAGCTGCGCCCCAGGGGTCGTGGGACTAAGGAAGAAGAGCTGAAATCTCTCCTCGCGCTGTGTGAACCACGGAGTTACACCTCCACTGATGGCTTCCTAAATTCAGTGCCTGCGAAACATCCAAAAGGACAAGTGCTCCTGTAGCTGGGACAGGTCTGGCTTTAGCAGCTGTGGGCTTTGTGGGCACGTACACGTGGGGATTGGGCCAGGTCAGAGTCTGAGCTGCCTCCATAGCTCCTACAGCAGGTCCAGGTGCACAACTACTGCAGTCCTGGGACCTGACCTCAGTGGATCTGTGTGAGTGACCAGGTGAAACCAATGCTTGAGAGTCACTATGGCCAAGTGCTCGCATACCCACAGTTAAGGTGGGACCAACAGCAGTGCCAACAACAGTGTACTTTGTGAGCCCACACAATGGGCGAAAGGGGACACAACAGAGCACATTCACAGGCGAACAGCTCCAGAGAAGGAATACACATTGACTTCTCTCCCAGTGGGAGTGCTCCAATCCCACCCACTTCACACCGCAGATGAGAAACACAGCTAAAATCTGGAGACATCTACTCCAACAATTAGGGAGCAGACCCTGCCCCTGACAGCGCAGTGACAACCACAGAACAAAGGGGAGGCCCTCTCAATATCCAGGGCAGGCTCTGGTCACCACACCATCAGTCAAATCACCTATCAAGGGGATAAGACCACAAGCCTCGGGACCAAGCTCACCCACTAGGGGGCAGGCAATAGAAGCGACAGGAACTACAATCCTGCAGCCTGCAGAAAGGAGACCACAACACCGTAAGTTTGACAAAATGAGATGACAGATATGCTGCAGATAAAGGAGCAAGATAAAAACCTACAAGAACAACTAAATGGAGAGGTGATAGGCAATCTATCTAAAAAAGAATTCAGAGTAATGATACTAAAGATGATCCAAGATCTCAGAAAAAGAATGAAGGCACAGATTAAGAAGATATAAAAAATGTTTAAGAAAGACCTAGAAGAACTAAAGAACAAACAAACAGAAATGAAAAATACAATTACTGAAATGAAAAATACACTAGAAGGAATCAATAGCAGAATAACTGAGGCAAAAGAAGGGAAAGAGCACTGGAAGGCAGAATGGTGGAAATCACTACTGCAAAACAGAATAAAGAAAAAAGAACAAAAAGAAATGAGGACAGTCTCAGAGACTTCTGGGACAACATTAAACACACCAAAGTTCAAATTATAGGGGAAGAAGAAGAAGAAGAAGAAAGAAGAAGAAGAAGAAGAAAGAAGAAGGGGACGGGGAAGGGGAAGGGGAAGGGAAAGGGGGAGAAGGAGAAGGAGAAGGAGAAGGAGGAGAAGAAGGAGAAGAAGGAGAAGAAGGAGAAGAAGGAGAAGGAGAAGAAGGAGAAGAAGGAGAAGAAGAAGAAGAAGAAGAAGAAGAAGAAGAAGAAGAAGAAGAAGAAGAAGAAGAAGAAGGAGAAGGAGAAGGAGAAGGAGAAGGAGAAGGAGAAGGAGAAGAAGAAGAAGGAGGAGGAGGACGAGGAGGAGGAGGACGAGGAGGAGGAGGAGAAGGAGGAGGAGGAGGAGGAGGAGAAGGAGGAGGAGAAGGAGGAGAAGGAGAAGGAGGAGAAGGAGAAGGAGACGGAGGAGAAGGAGGAGAAGGAGGAGAAGAAGAAGAAGAAAGAAGAGGAGGGGGAGGAGGAGGAGGAGAAGAAGAAGGAGGAGAAGAAGGAGAAGGAGAAGAAGGAGAAGGAGAAGAAGGAGAAGGAGAAGGAAGAAGAAGAAAAGAAGAAAGAAGGAGGAGGAGGAGGAGGGGCAGGAGGAGGGGGAGGAGGAGGAGGGGGAGGAGGAGGAGGAGGAGGAGGAGGAGAAGGAGGAGGAGGAGGGGGAGGAGGGGAGGAGGGGAGGAGGGGGAGGAGGAGGAGGAGGAGGGGGAGGAGGGGGAGGAGGGGGAGGAGGGGGAGGAGGGGGAGGAGGAGGAGGAGGAGGAGGGGGAGGAGGAGGAGGAGGAGGAGGAGAAGGAGGAGGAGGAGGAGAAGGAGGAGGAGGAGGAGAAGGAGGAGGAGAAGGAGGAGGAGGAGAAGAAGAAGAAGAAGAAGAAGAAGAAAGGAGGAGAAGAGGAGGAGAAGAGGAGGAAGAGGAAGAGAAAGGAGAGGAAGGAGAGGAAGGAGGAGGGGGAGGGGGAGGGGGAGAAGAAGAAGAACCATAGAAAATACTTGGGAGAAGGCGGAAGATGGCGGAAGAGTAAGACGCGGAGATCACCTTCCTCCCCACAGATACAGCAGAAATACATCTACACGTGGAACAACTCCTACAGAACACCTACTGAAGGCTGGCAGAAGACCTCAGAGCTCCCAAAAGGCAAGAAACTCCCCACGTACCTGGGTAGGGCAAAAGAAAAAAGAATAAACAGAGACAAAAGGATAGGGACGGCACCTGCACCAGTGGGAGGGAGCTGTGAAGGAGGAAAAGTTTCCACACAGTAGGAAGCCCCTTCGCGGGCGGAGACTGCGGGAGGCGGAGGGGGGAGCTTCGAAGCCGCGGAGGAGTGCACAGCAACGGGTGCGGAGGGCAAAGCGGGGAGATACCCGCACAGAGGATCGGTGCCGACCGGCACTCACCAGCCCGAGAGGCTTGTCTGCTCACCCGCCGGGGCGGGCGGGGCTCCGAGCTGAGGCTCTGAGGCTCGGGTTTCGGTTTCGGACGGAGCGCAGGGAGAGGACTGGGGTTGGCGGCTTGAACATAGCCTGAAGGGGTTAGTGCACCACAGCTAGCCGGGAGGGAGTCCGGGGAAAAGTCTGCACCTGCTGAAGAGGCAGGTGGAGACTTTTCCTTCCCTCTTTGTTTCCTGGGGCGTGAGGAGAGGGGTTTAAGAACGCTGCTTAAAGGAACTCCAGAGACGGGTGCGAGCCGCGGCTAAAAGCGCGGACCCCAGAGGCGGGCGGGAGACGTTAAGGCTGCTGCTGCCGCCACCAAGGGGCCTGTGTGCGAGCACAGGTCACTCTCCACACCCCTCTTCCGCGGAGCCTGTGCAGCCCGCCACTGCCAGGTTCCCGGGATCCAGGGACAACTTCCCCGGGAGAACGCACAGCGCGCCTCAGGCTGGTGCAAAGTCACGCCGGCCTTTGCCGCTGCAGGCCCGCCCCGCACTCCGTGCCCCTCCCTCCCCGCCGGCCTGAGTGCGCCAGAGCCCCCGAATCAGCGGCTCTTTTAACCCCATCCTGTCTGAGCAAAAAACAGACGCCCTCCAGCGACCTACACGCAGAGGCAGGGCCAAATCCAAAGCTGAGCCCTGGGAGCTGTGAGCACAAAGAAGAGAAAGGGAAATCTCTCCCAACAGCCTCAGAAGCAGCGGATTAAAGCTCCACAATCAACTTGATATACTCTGCATCTGTGGAATACCTGAATAGACAACCAATCATCCCAAATTAAGGAAGTGGACTTTAGGAGCAAGATCTATGATTTTTTCCCTTTTCCTCTTTTTGTGAATGTGTATGTGTATGCTTCTATGTGAGATCTTGTCTGTATAGTCTTGCTTCCACCATTTGTCCTAGGGTTCTATCCGTCCATGTTTTTTTTTTTTTAATTTTTTTTCTTAATAATTAATTTTAATAACGTTATTACACTTTACCTTCGTTCTTTCTTTCTTTCTTTCTTTCCTTCCTTCCTTCCCTCCTTTCGACAACGAATCATCCAAAATTGAGGAGGTGGTCTCTGACAGCAAGATTTATGATTTTTCCCCATTTACCTCTTTTAGTGAGGGTGTATGTGTATGCTTCTGTGTAAGATTTTGTCAGTATAGCTTTGCTTCCAACATTTGTCCTAAGGTTCTATCCGTCCCTTTTTTTTTTCTAAATAAGAATTTTTTAATTCAATAACTTTATTATACTTTATTTTATTTTTACTGTATCTTCTTTCTTTCTGTCTTTTTTCCTTCTTTCCCTCCTTCCTTCCTTCCTCCCTCCCTCCCTCCTTTCTTTCCTTCTTGCCTTCTTTCCTTCTTTGCTTCTTTCTTTCTTTCTTCCTTCCTTCCTACCCTCCTTTCCCTGTTTCTTTCCTCATACTTCTACTAATTCCCTCTACTTTTTCTCCCTTTTATCCTGAGCCGTGTGGATGAAAAGCTCTTGGTACTCCAGCCAGGAGGCAGGGCTCTGCCTCTGAGGTAGGAGAGCCAAATTCAGGACACTGGTCAACAAGAGACCTCCCAGCTCCACATAATATCAAACGGCGAAAATCTCCCAGAGACCTCCATCTTAACACCAGCACCCAGCTTCACTCAACAACCAGCAAGCTACAGTGCTGGAAAACCTATGCCAAACAACTAGAAAAACAGGAACACAACCCCACCCATTAGCAGAGAGGCTGCCTAAAATCATAATAAGGCCACAGACACCCCAAAACACACCACCAGACGTGAACCTGCCCACTAGAGAGACAAGATCCAGCCTCATCCACCACAACACAGGCACTAGTCCCCTCCACCAGGAAGCCTACACAACCCACTGAACCAACCTTAGCCACTGGAGACAGACATCAAAAACAGGAGGAACTACGAACCTGAAGCCTGCAAAAAGGAGACCCCAAACACAGTAAGATAAGCAAAATGAGAAGACAGAAAAACACACAGCAGATAAAGGAGCAAGATAAAAATGCACCAGACCTAACAAATGAAGAGGAAATAGGCAGTCTACCTGAAAAAGAATTCAGAATAATGATAGTAAGGTTGATCCGAAATCTTGGAGATAGAATGGACAATAGAATGGACAAAATGCAAGAATCAGTTAACAAGGACCTAGAAGAACTAAAGATGAAACAAGCAACGATGAACAACACAATAAATGAAATTAAAAGTACTCTAGAGGGGATCAATAGCAGAATAACTGAGGCAGAAGAACGGATAAGTGACCTGGAAGATAAAATAGTGGCAATAACTACTGCAGAGCAGAATAAAGAAAAAAGAAGGAAAAGAACTGAGGACAGTCTCAGAGACCTCTGGGACAACATTAAACGCACCAACATTCGAATTATAGGGGTTCCAGAAGAAGACGAGAAAAAGAAAGGGACTGAGAAAATATTTGAAG
The DNA here is from genome assembly GCF_963455315.2 of Globicephala melas. NCBI lineage: Eukaryota > Metazoa > Chordata > Mammalia > Artiodactyla > Delphinidae > Globicephala > Globicephala melas. Next base: position 56,581,654 of record NC_083335.1, read on the forward strand.
AGATTAGAGTTGAAAACGTCCCTAATATGGGAAAGGAAATAGTTAATCAAGTCCAGGAAGCACAGAGAGTCCCATACAGGATAAATCGAAGGAGAAATACGCCAAGACACATATTAATCAAACTGTCAAAAATTAAATACAAAGAAAGCATATTAAAAGCAGCAAGGGAAAAACAACAAATAACACATAAGGGAATCCCCATAAGGTTAACAGCTGATCTCTCAGCAGAAACCCTACAAGCCAGAAGGGAGTGGCAGGACATACTGAAACTGATGAAGGAGAAAAACCTGCAGCCAAGACTACTCTACCCAGCAAGGATCTCATTCAGATTTGATGGAGAAATTAAAACCTTTACAGACAAGCAAAAGCTGAGAGAGTTCAGCACCACCAAACCAGCTTTACAACAAATGCTAAAGGATCTTCTCTAGGCAAGAAACACAAGAGAAGGAAAAGACCTATAATAACGAACCCAAAACAATTTAGAAAATGGGAATAGGAACATACATATCGATAATTACCTTAAATGTAAATGGACTAAATGCTCCCACCAAAAGACACAGATTAGCTGAATGGATCCAAAAACAAGACCCTTATATATGCTGTCTACAAGAGACTCACTTCAGACCTAGAGACACATACAGACTGAAAGTAAGGGGATGGAAAAAGATATTCCATGCAAATGGAAACCAAAAGAAAGCTGGAGTAGCAATTCTCATATCAGACAAAATAGACTTTAAAATAAGGACTATTAAAAGAGACAAAGAAGGACACTACATAATGATCAAGGGATCGATCCAAGAAGAAGATATAACAATTGTAAATATTTATGCACCCAACATAGGAGCACCTCAATACATAAGGCAAATACTAACAGCCATAAAAGGGGAAATCGATAGTAACACATTCATAGTAGGGGACTTAAACACCCCACTTTCACCCATGGACAGATCATCCAAAATGAAAATAAATAAGGAAACACAAGCTTTAAATGATACATTAAACAAGATGGACTTAATTGATATTTATAGGACACTCCATCCAAAAACAACAGAATACACATTTTTCTCAAGTGCTCATGGAACATTCTCCAGGATAGATCATATCTTAGGTCACAAATCAAGCCTTGGTAAATTTAAGAAAATTGAAATTGTATCAAGTATCTTTTCTGACCACAACGCCATGAGACTAGATATCAATTACAGGAAAAGATCTGTAAAAAATACAAACACATGGAGGCTAAACAATACACTACTTAATAATGAAGTGATCACTGAAGAAATCAAAGAGGAAATCAAAAAATACCTAGAAACAAATAACAATGGAGACACAACGACCCAAAACCTGTGGGATGCAGCAAAAGCAGTTCTAAGGGGGAAGTTTATAGCAATACAAGCCCACCTTAAGAAGCAGGAAACATCTCGAATAAACAACCTAACCTTGCACCTCAAGCAATTAGAGAAAGAAGAACAAAAAAACCCCAAAGCTAGCAGAAGGAAAGAAATCATAAAGATCAGATCAGAAATAAATGAAAAAGAAATGAAGGAAACAATAGCAAAGATCAATAAAACTAAAAGCTGGTTCTTTGAGAAGATAAACAAAATAGATAAACCACTACCCAGACTCATCAATAAAAAAAGGGAGAAGACTCAAATCAATAGAATTAGAAATGAAAAAGGAGAGGTAACAACTGACACTGCAGAAATAAAAGAGATCATGAGAGATTACTACAAGCAACTCTATGCCAATAAAATGGACAACCTGGAAGAAATGGGCAAATTCTTAGAAATGCACAACCTGCCAAGACTGAATCAGGAAGAAGAGAAAATATGAACAGACCAATCACAAACACTGAAATTGAAACTGTGATTAAAAATCTTCCAACAAAGAAAAGCCCAGGACCAGATGGCTTCACAGGCGAATTCTATCAAACATTTAGAGAAGAGCTAACACCTATCCTTCTCAAACTCTTCCAAAATATAGCAGAGGGAGGAACACACCCAAACTCCTTCTACGAGGCCACCATCACCTTGATACCAAAACCAGACAAGGATGTCACAAAGAAAGAAAACTACAGGCCAATATCACTGATGAACATAGATGCAAAAATCCTCAACAAAATACTAGCAAACAGAATCCAACAGCACATTAAAAGGATCATACACCATGATCAAGTGGAGTTTATTCCAGGAATGCAAGGATTCTTCAATATATGCAAATCTATCAATGTGATACACCATATTAACAAATTGAAGGAGAAAAACCATATGATCATCTCAATAGATGCAGAGAAAGCTTTTGACAAAATTCAACACCCATTTATGATAAAAACCCTGCAGAAAGTAGGCATAGAGGGAACTTTCCTCAACATAATAAAGGCCATATATGACAAGCCCACAGCCAACATCATCCTCAATGGTGAAAAACTGAAAGCATTTCCACTAAGATCAGGAACAAGACAAGGTTGCCCACTCTCACCACTCTTATTCAACATTGTTTTGGAAGTTTTAGCCACAGCAATCAGAGAAGAAAAGGAAATAAAAGGAATCCAAATTGGAAAAGAAGAAGTAAAGCTGTCACTGTTTACAGATGACATGATCCTATACATAGAGAACCCTAAAGAGGCTACCAGAAAACTACTAGAGCTAATCAATGAATTTGGTAAAGTGGCAGGATACAAAATTAATGCACAGAAATCTCTGGCATTCCTATATACTAATGATGAAAAATCTGAAAGTGAAATCAAGAAAACACTCCCATTTACCACTGCAACAAAAAGAATAAAATATCTAGGAATACACCTACCTAAGGAGACAAAAGACCTGTATGCAGAAAATTATAAGACACTGATGAAAGAAATTAAAGATGATACAAATAGATGGAGAGATATACCATGTTCTTGGATTGGAAGAATCAACATTGTGAAAATGACTCTACTATCCAAAGCAATCTATAGATTCAATGCAATCCCTATCAAACTACCACTGGCATTTTTCACAGAACTAGAACAAAAAATTTTACAATTTGTATGGAAACACAAAAGACCCCGAATAGCCAAAGCAATCTTGAGAACGAAAGAAGGAACTGGAGGAATCAGGCTCCCTGACTTCAGACTATACTACAAAGCTACAGTTATCAAGACGGTATGGTACTGGCACAAAAACAGAAAGATAGATCAATGGAACAGGATAGAAATCCCAGAGATAAACCCATGCACATATGGACACCTTATGTTTGATAAAGGTGGCAGTAATGTACAGGGGAGAAAGGACAGCCTCTTCAATAAGTGGTGCTGGGAAAACTGGACAGGTACATGTAAAAGTATGAGATTAGATCACTCCCTAACACCATACACAAAAATAAGCTCAAAATGGATTAAAGACCTAAATGTAAGGCCAGAAACTATCAAACTCTTAGAGGAAAACATAGGCAGAACACTCTATGACATAAATCACAGCAAGATCCTTTTTGACCCACCTCCTAGAGTAATGGAAATAAAAACAAAAATAAACAAATGGGACCTAATGAAACTTCAAAGCTTTTGCACAGCAAAGGAAACCATAAACAAGACCAAAAGACAACCCTCAGAATGGGAGAAAATATTTGCAAATGAAGCAACCGACAAAGGATTGATCTCTAAAATTTACAAGCAGCTCATGCAGCTCAATAACAAGAAAACAAACAACCCAATCCAAAAATGGGCAGAAGACCTAAATAGACATTTCTCCAAAGAAGATATACAGACTGCCAACAAACACATGAAAGAATGCTCAACATCATTAATCATTAGAGAAATGCAAATCAAAACTACAATGAGATATCATCTCACAGCAGTCAGAATGGCCATCATCAAAAAATCTAGAAACAATAAATGCTGGAGAGGGTGTGGAGAAAAGGGAACACTCTTGCACTGCTGGTGGGAATGTGAATTGGTTCAGCCACTATGGAGAACAGTATGGAGGTTCCTTAAAAAGTACAAATAGAACTACCATATGACCCAGCAATTCCACTACTGGGCATATACCCTGAGAAAACCAAAATTCAAAAAGAGTCATGTACCAAAATGTTCATTGCAGCTCTATTTACAATAGCCCAGAGATGGAAACAACCTAAGTGCCCATCATCGGATGAATGGATAAAGAAGATGTGGCACATATATACAATGGAATATTACTCAGCCATAAAAAGAAATGAAATTGAGCTATTTGTAATGAGGTGGATAGACCTAGAGTCTGTCATACAGAGTGAAGTAAGTCAGAAAGAAAAAGACAAATACCGTATGCTAACACATATATATGGAATTTAAGAAAAAAAAATGTCATGAAGAACCTAGGGGTAAAGCAGGAATAAAGACGCAGACCTCCTAGAGAACAGACTTGAGGTTATGGGGAGGGGGAAGGGTGAGCTGTGACAGGGCGAGAGAGAGTCATGGGCATATACACACTAACAAACGTAGTAAGGTAGATAGCTAGTGGGAAGCAGCCACATGGCACAGGGATATTGGCTCGGTGCTTTGTGACAGCCTGGAGGGGTGGGATAGGGAGGGTGGGAGGGAGGGAGACGCCAGAGGGAAGACATATGGGAACATATGTTTATGTATGACTGATTCACTTTGTTATAAAGCAGAAACTAACACACCATTGTAAAGCAATTATACCTCAATAAAGATGTTAAAATAAATAAATAAATAAATAAATAAATAAATAAATAAATAAATAAATAAATAAAAAAAAAAAAATGAAAATACTTGGAGAGATTATAGTCAAAAAGTTCCTTAACATGAGAAAGGAAATAGTCACCCAAGTCCAGGAATCGCAGAGTCCCATACCGGATTAAGCCAAGTAGGACCATAACAAGGCACATATTACTCAAACTAACAAAAATTAAATACAAAGAAAAAATATTAAAAGCAGCAAGGAAAAAGCAAAAAATAACACAAAGGGAATCCCCATAAGGTTATCAGCTGATTTTTCAGCAGAAACTCTGTAGGCCAGAAGAGAGGGGCAGGATATATTTCAAGTGATGAAAGGGAAAAACCTACAACCAAGAATACCCTACCCAGCAAGGCTCTTGGTCAGATTTGAAGGAGAAATCAAAAGCTTTACAGAGAAGCAAAAGCTAAGAGAGTTCAGCACCACCAAACCAGCTATACAACAAATGCAAAAGGAACTTCTCTAGGCAGAGGAAAAAAAAAAAGAGGCCACAACTAGAAACAGGGAAATTACAAACGGGAAAGCTCACTGGTAAAGGCAAACATACAGTAAAAGCAGGAAATCATCCTTACACAAATATGATATCAAAATGAGCAACTGTGAGAAGAGAATATAAATGCAGGAAATGGGAATTGTATTTGAAATTAAGAGGCCACCAACTTAAAACCACCTTCTCTATATAGGCTGCTTTATCAAAACCTCATGGGAAATGTAAACCAAAAAATGACAATAGATATACACACAAAAAAGTAACCCAAACACAACACTAAAGATGGTCATCAAACTGCAAAAGAAGAGAACAAAAGAGAAAGGGCAGATAAAAGACCAAAAAAAACAAACCCAAAACAATTACAAAAATGGCAGTAGGAACATACATATCGATAATTACCTTAAATGTAAATGGATTAAAAGCTTCAACCAAAAGACACAGACTGGCTGAATGGATACACAAACAAGACCCGTATATAGGCTGTTTACAAGACAGCCACTTCAAACCTAGGGACACATACAGACTGAAAGTGAGGGGATGGAAAAAGATATTCCATGCAAATGGAAATCAAAAGAAAGCTAGGGTAGCAATACTCATATCAGACAATACAGACTTTTAAAATAAAGACTATTACAAGGGACAAGGAAGGACACTACATAATGATCAAGAGATCAATCCAAGAAGACGATATAACAATTGTAAATATATATGCACCCAACATAGGAGCACCTCAATATATAGGACAAAGGATAACAGCCATAAAAGGGGAAATAAACAGTAAAACAATAATAGTGGGGGACTTTAGCACCCCACTTACATGAATGGACAAATCATCCAGACAGAAAATAAATAAGGAAACACAAGCCTTAAATGCCACATTAGACCAGATAGACTTAACTGATATTTATAAGACATTCCATCCAAAAGCAGCTGAATACACTTTCCTCCCAAGTGCACAGAAACGTTCTCCAGGATAGATCACATCATGGGTAACAAATCGAGCCTTGGTAAATTTAAGAAAACTGAAATCATATCAAGCATCTTTTCTGACCACAACACTATGAGATTAGAAATCAATTACAGGAAAAACTGTAAAAAACGCAAACATGTGGAGGCTAAACAATATGTTACTAAATAACCAATGGATGACTAAAGAAATCAAAGAGGAAATAAAAAATTACCTAGAAAAAAATGGCAGTGAAAAGATGATGACCCAAAACCTATGGGATGCAGCAAAAGCAGTTTTAAGAGGGAAGCTTATAGCAATACAATCTTATCTCAAGAAACAAGATAAACAAAAATCTCAAATAAACAATCTGTCCTTATACCTAAAGCAACTAAAGAAAAGAGAAGAAACAAAACCTGAAGTTAGTAGAAGGAAAGAAATCATAAAGATCAGAGGAGAAATAAATGAAATAGAGATGAAGAAAACAAAGATCAATGAAACTAAAGGCTTGTTCTTTGAAGAGATAAACAAAATTGATAAACATTTAGCCAGACTAATCAAGAAAAAATGAGAGAGGACTCAAATCAATAAAATTAGAAATGAAAAGAAGTTACAACTGATAGCACAGAAACACAGAGGACCATGAGACTACTACAAGCAACTATATGCCAATAAAATGGACAACCTAGAAGAAATGGACAAATTCTTAGAAAGGTACAACCTTCCAAGACTGAACAAGGAAGAAATAGAAAATATGAAAAGACCAATCAGAAACACTGAAACTGATTGAAGCTGTGATTAAGTATCTTCCAACAAACAAAAGTCCAGGAACTGATGGCTTCACAGGTGAATTCTATCAAACATCTAGAGAAGACTTAACACCTACTCCTCTGAAACTCTTCCAAAAAATTAGAGGAAGGAACATACCCAAGCTCATTCTACAAGGCCACCACCACCCTGATACCAAAACCAAAAACGGTATCACAAAAAAAGAAAATTACAGGCCAATATTACTGATGAACATAGATGCAAAAATCATCAAGAAAATACTACCAAACCAAATCCAACCACACATTAAAAAGATTATACACCATGATCAAGTGGGATTTATCCCAGGGATGCAAGGATTCTTCAACACATGCAAATCAATCAATGTGATGCACCCTATTAACAAATTGAAGAAGAAAAAACATGATCAACTCAATAGTAAAACTATCTCTGGAGATGATAGGATTTTATACATAGAAAACCCTAAAGATGCTACCAGAAAACTACTAGAGTTCATCAATGAATGTGGTAAAGTTGCAGGATACAAAATTAATATACAGAAATCTTTTGCATTCCTACACACTAACAATGAAAGTTCAGAAAGAGAAATTAAGGAAACAATCCCATTTACCATTGCATCAGAAAAAATAAAATACCTAGGAATATGGGCTTCCCTGGTGGCGCAGTGGTTGAGAGTCCGCCTGCCAATGCAGGGGACACGGGTTCGTGCCCCGGTCCGGGAGGATCCCACATGCTGTGGACCGGCTGAGCCTGCGAGCCATGGCCACTGGGCCCGTGTGTCCGGAGCCTGTGCTCCGCAACAGGAGAGGCCACAACAGTGAGAGGCTCGTATACCACACACACACACACACACAAAAACCTAGGAATAAACCTACCTAAGGAGGCAAAAGACCTGTACTTAGAAAACTATAAGATACTGATGAAAGTAATAAAAGATAACACAAACTGATGGAGAGATAGACCATGTTCCTGGAATGGAAGAATCAATATTGGGAAATGACTATACTACCCAGGGCAATCTACAGATTCAATGCAATCTCTATCAAATTACCAAGGGCATTTTTCACAGAACTAGAACAAAAAATTTTACAATTTGTATGGAAACACAAAAGACCCCGAATAGCCAAAGCAATCCTGAGGAAAACAGACGTAGCTGGAGGAATCAGGCTCCCTGACTTCGGACTATACTACAAAGCTACAGTAATCAAGACAGTATGGTATTGGCACAAAAACAGAAGTATAGCTCAGTGGAACAGGATAGAAAGCTGCGAGATAAACCCACACACCTATTGTCACCTAATCTATGACAAAGGAGGCAAGAATACACAATGAAGGAAAGACAGCCTCTTCAATAAGTGGTGCTGAGAAGACTGGACAGCTACATGTAAACAAATGAAATTAGAACACTCCCTAATACCATACACAAAAATAAACTCAAAATGTATTAAAGACCTAAATGTAAGGCCAGATACTATAAAACTCTTAGAGAAAAATGTAGGCAGAACACTGACATAAATCGCAGCAGTATCATTTTGGTTCCACCTCTTAGAGTAATGAAAATAAAAACAAAAGTAAACAAATGGGACCTAATGAAACTTAAAAGCTTTTGCATAGCAAAGGAAAGCATAAACAAAACAAAAAGGCAACCCTCAGAATGGGAGAAAATATTTGCAAATGAAGCAACCAACAAGGGATTAATCTCCAAAATATACAAACAGTTCATGGAGCTCAATATCAAAAAGACAAACACCCTAATCAAAAAATGGATGGAGGATATAGATATTTTTCCAAAGAAGACATACACATGGCTAAAAAGCACATGAAAAGATGCTCAACATCACTAATTATTAGAGAAATGGAAATCAAAACTACAATGAGGTATCACCTCACAGTGGTTAGAATGGCCATCATCAAAAAACCTACAAACAATAAATGCTGGAGAGTGTGCGGAGCAAAGGGAACCATCCTACACTATTCGTGGGAATGTAAATTGGTATAGCCACTCTGGGGAACAGTAGGGAGGTTCTTTAAAAAACTAAAATAGAGCTACCATATGATCCAGCGACCTCACTCCTGGGCATATATCTGAAGAAAAACATAATTTGAAATGATACCTGCACCCCAATGTTCATTGCAGCACTATTTACAATAGCCAGGACATGGAAGCAACCTAAATGTCCATCAACAGAGGAATGGATAAAGAAGATGTGGTACATATATACAATGGAATATTAGTCAGCCATTAAAAAGAACGAAATTTGCAACCACATTTGCAACAACATGGATGGACCTGGAGACTGTCATACTGAGTGAAGGAAGTCAGACAGAGAAAGACAAGTATCATATAATATCACTTATATGTGGAATCTAAAAAAAAGGTATAAATGAACTTATCTACAAAACAGAAATAGAGTTACAGATGTAGAAAACAAGTTTATGGTTACCAGCGGGCAAGGGGTGGGGGAGGGATAAGTTGGGAGATTGGGATTGACATATACACACTACTGTATATAAAATAGGTAACCAATCAGGACCTACTGTACAGCACAGAGAACTCTACTCAATAGTCTGTAATGGCCTATATGGGAAAGGAATCTAAAAAAGAGTGGATATGTGTATATGTATAACTGATTCACTTTGCTGTACACTTGAAAGTAACACAACATGGTAAATCAACCATACTCCAATAAAATTAAAAAAAAAATAAAATTAGCAGTAATGATTGCACAACTCTAAATATACTAAAACCCAACTAATTGTAAGAAAAGAAAAACAACTAAAACATGAATAAATGCTTGTGACTTTTCGTTAGGCAAAAATGTCTTAGACATGACAGCAAAATAATAATCCATAAATTCAAAAATGAATAAGTTGGAATTTATAAAATTAAAATTTTCTGTTCCTCAAAAGACACTTTTAAAAGGAGGTAATGTGTGCAGAACGATTCCCCACCCAAAGACATTTATGTCTTAATCTACAGAAGCCACGAATATGTTATGTTACAATGGCAAAGTGGAGTTAAGGTTGCATATGTAATTAACATTAATCAGGTGACCTTAAGATAGGAAGATTTTCTTGGATTATCTGGGTGGGTTCAAAGTAATCACAAGACATTAAAAGTAGAAGAGGGAGGTGGAATGGTAATGACAGAAGATGTGACTACAGAAGCATGGTCAGAGTTATGTGACATGAGAATGACTTACACTACTTTTCCTGGCTTTGAAAATGGAGGAATTGGACCACAAACCAAGGAAAGTGGGCCAGTCTCTACAAGATGATACAATGAAGAAATGGATTTTCTCAACGGCCTTCAGAAAGAAATGCAACCCTGCCAACATCTTGACTTTAGCCCAATGTACATGTGTTAGAATTCTAACTTAACAGAAACTATAATAAAATTTTGCTGTTTAAAATCACTAATTTCATGGTAGTTTGTTACAGAAACAATGAAAAAGTAATACAGAAGGAAGAGATAAGCCACAGTTTGGGAGAAAATATTTGCAAAACACATACCTATATACCTGATATAGGGATGAAAATCCAGAAATATATAAAAAACTTTCAAAGCTCAATAATAACAAAACAAACAACCTAATAAAAATGGGCCAAACATTTTAACATACTCTTCACCAAAGAAGAATGGCAAATAAACACATGAAAAGATGCTCAACATAATTAGTCATTAGAAAAATGCAAGTTAAATGTACAGTGCTATACCTGTACATAACCACTAAAATGACTAATATATAAAATGATGTTCAACTTCATTAATAACATGGAAATGCAAATGAAAACCACAATGAGATAGCATTTCAGCTCCAACTGTTTGGCAAACTAAAGTCTGACAATATCAAGTGTTGACATGAATGTGGAGCAACCTCAACATCTATATACTGCTTATGGGAATGTAAATTGGTACATATACTTTGAAAAACAATTTGGCATACTATAGCAAATGTGAAAATGATACATATTGTATGACTCAGTAGTTCCACTCCTAGGTATATTTAGAGAAACGATTGTAATTGTGTACCTAGAAATATGTACAATAATGTTCACAGCAACATTTTAATTGCAAAAATCTGGAAACACCTCAAATGTTTGTCAGCAGTAGAATGGATAATTAAACTGGGATATATCCACAAAATGAAATACTATAAATTAGGGGAAAATATATAAATTACAGGTACATGGAAAAATCTGGATGGATTTCAGGAATTTGAGCATAAAAAAGTATTTGTAGAGCAAAAAAGGTAAAATGTAGAAAATTATATGTAATATATTTCTATCAATATATAGCTCAAAAACATTGTTTAGTAATACAGACATATAAGGTGAAGTTAAAAAATTAAGAAAGGGAACAATAATCAAAATTCAGGGTAGGGTAGTGGTTATCTCTGAATGGATAGGGAATGGGATGAGAACCAGGGTATTTTATTTTGTTTTTCCTTTAAACTGGGTAGTAGGTAGGTATATGGTTGTTCATCATGTTATTATTTTTATACCTTTCATAAACTGATTAAACAGTCTTTTGGTTCTAATCCATATTTAATAAATACAAATATAAAACATAAAAGAATTATGAAAAATTTAATGAGGTAAGGACTTATTTCCTTCAAAAATACTTATTTTTTACTTTATGTTCAGGGTATAGCACCTTTCTATAAGGTTTGGTAAAGACATATTTGGGGAGAATCAAGTTTACAAATCAACAGCAAGGGAACTAGATTATTAATAGCTTCAGATTTGATCTTCTATCAGCAACAAACATGAAACAGTGTAGGTTTTGTAAAACTTTAACAGTAATGGGTCACAAAAGTCTTGTTTTTACCATTAGATAAATGAGCCTTTGCTACCTGTACCAGGATTAAAGTGTTTATCTTTCCAGACTAATACTTGAAATTTAAATTCACCACATTGGCAACTATGTATAGCTAGGAAGGTCAGAGGTGCAATTTTATATTAAAGGTGCACTACATGCATAAAAAGCACGCACACAGCAAGTAAGGAAGTTCCCCAACTCCTCAAGGAAGAATGCATGTGGATGCATGGGTGTTAAAGTAGATAACATTTGTCCATTATGTCCCCATCCTCTCTATTCTTTATGCTCCTCAATTCCAAACTTTATGAGTCATTAAGTGTTCTTGTTTTCTCTTCTATCCTAATCAAAACCTACTGATTCTTCATTTATACCCTAGTATAAATTAGCTTAACAGTTTAAAGAACAGGTTTGTTATTTGTGGTCTACTGTAAGCAAAATTTTGTATATGTACTTTTCTAGGAAGAGCATCCGAAGTTTTCGTCAGATTCTCAAACGGGTCAAAATGGTTAAGAACCAGTGCTGTAAAGTATTTTCCTTCTTAGATATGGGCATTCAAGCACACTTGAAAGGTTTATGATAAAAGTATTTATTGAAATGGTAAACAAAATTGACAAACTCTTAGCTAGACTAATAAAAAAAGAGTAGATTCAAATAAATAAAATTAGAAATGAAAGATAAGACGTTACAGTGGATGCCTCAGAAACAAAAAGGATAATAAAGGATTATTATGAATAGGTATATGCCAACAATTTGATAACTTAGAAGAAATTGATAACTTTCTAGAAACTAACAACTTACCAAGACTGAATCAAGAAGAAATAGAAAGCCTGAACAGACCAATAACCAATAAGGAGATTGAATCAGTAATCAAAAATCCCTCAACAAAGAAGAACCCAAGGTCAGATGGCTTCATGGGTGAAGAATGGTATTCGAAGAATACCAGTTCTTCTTAAACTCTCCCAAAAAATAGAAGAGGGAACACTTCCAAATTCATTTGATGGTATCACTCTGATATTAAAGCCAGACAAAGGCACTACAGGAAAAGAAAACTACAAGCCAATATCCCTAACAAACACAGATGCAAAAATCCTCAATAAAGTAACAGCAAACTAAATTCAACAGCATATTAACAGGATTATACAACAGGAACAAGTGGACTGTATCCCTCAGATGCAAGGATGATTCACCATATGTGTATCAATGTGACACACCACATTAACAGAATAAAGGATGAAAACCACATTTGTGATCACCTCAGTAGATACAGAAAAAGCATTTTACAAAATTCAAAATCCATTCATGAGAAAAAGCTCTCAACAAAATAGGTATAGAAAGAACTTAATTCAATAAACATCATATATGAAAAGCCCACAGCTAACATCAAAATCAATTGGGAAAAACTGAAAACTTATTCTCCAAATCCAGTACAAGTCAAGGGTGTCCACATCTGAAACTTCCATTTAACATAGTATTGGAAGTCCTAGCCAGAGCAACTAGACAAGAAAAAGAAATATAAGGAATTCAAATCAGAAAGGAAGAAGTTAAATATCTGCAGAAGACACAATCATATATGTAGAAAACTCTAACGACAACCACAAACTATTAGAATTAATAAACAAATTCACTAAAGCTGCAAGATACAAAATCGACATACAAAATATCAGTTGTGTTTCTATACACTAACAATGAACTATCCAAAAAAAATTAAGAAAACAATTCCATTTCCAATAGCAATAAAAAGAATGAAACAGTTAAGAATAAACTCAACCAGAGGTGAAAGACTTGTACACTGAAAATTATAAAAAAACTGATGAAGGAAATTAAAGACACAAAAATGGGCTTCCCTGGTGGCGCAGTGGTTGAGAGTCTGCCTGCCGATGCAGGGGACACGGGTTCGTGCCCTGGTCCGGGAAGATCCCACATGCCGTGGAGCAGCTGGGCCCGTGAGCCATGGCCGCTGAGCCTGCGCATCCGCAGCCTGTGCTCCACAACGGGAGAGGCCACAACAGTGAGAGGCCCGTGTACCACAAAAAATAAAAAAATGGAAAGACACCCCATGTTCATGGATTGGAAGAATTAATATTGTTAAAATGTCCATGCTACCCAAAGTGATCTACACATTAAATGCAATTCCTATTAAAATCCCAATAGCATTCTTTACAGAAAAAGAAGAAAAATCCTAAATTTTATATGGAAACAAAAAAGACCCTGAAAAGCAAGTCTTGAGCAAGAACAAAGCTGGAGGTATCACACATCCTGATTTCAAAATATATTACAAAGTTACAGTAATCCAAACAGTATTGTATTGGCATAAAAACACACATAGACCAATGTAACAGAACAGATTACAGAGAAATAAACCCATGCGTTTATGGCCAACTGATCTTTGACAAGGGTGCCAAAAACACAGTAGGGAAAGGATAGTCATTTCAATAAATGGTGCTGGGAGAACTGGGTATCTAGATGCAGAAGAATGAAATTGGATCCTAATTTCCCATCTCACACCATATAAAATATCAACTCAATATAGATTAAAGACTTAAATGTAAAAACTGAAATGTAAAACTACTAAAAGAAAGCACAGTGTAAAAACTTCTTGACATTGGTCTTAGCAATGACCCCAAAAGCACAGATAACAAAAGCAAAAATAAACAAGGGGGACAACATCAAACTAAAAAGCTTCTGTACAGCAAAGGAAACAACAGAGGCAACCTATAGAATGGTAGAAAATATTTGCAAACCATGTATCTGATAAGGGTTAACATCCAAAACATATAAGGAACTCATACAACTCAACAGCAAAAAAATAACTGACTAAAAAATGGGCAAAGAACAGTAATAGACATTTCTCAAAAGAAGACATAAAAATGGCCAACACGTATATGAAAAGTTGCTCAGCATCACTAGTCATCAGGGAAGTGCAAATTAAAACCACAATGATATATCACCTCACAACAGTTGAATGGCAAAAAGTCACGAGATAACAAGTGTTGGCAAGGATGTGGAGAAAAGAGAACCCTTAAACACTGTTGGTAGGAATGTAAATTGGTATAGCTATTATGGAAAACAGTATGGAGGTTCCTCAAAAACTCAAAAATAGAACTACCATATGATCCAGTAATCCCACTTCTGGGACTATATCCAAAGAAAATGAAATCTGGATCTTGAAGAGATACTTGCACCTCCCATGTTCATTGCAGCATTATTCAAATAGCCAAGATATGGAAACAACCTAAATGTCCATCAACAGATGAATGGATAAAGAAAATATCATGTGTGTATGTATGTGTGTATATGTGTGTGTGCGTGTTAATACTGAAGACTGCAAATTTCATGGTTTAAAAATGTATATACATATATGTGTGCATGTGTGTGTATACACACACATGCATACACATACGTACAATGGTATAAAGAGGATATCCTCCCATTTTTGACAACAAGGCTGAACCTGGAGGACATTATACTAAGTGAAATAAGGCAGACTCAGAAGAGAAATACTGTATGATCTCACTTACATGTATAATCTAAAATAGACTCAAAATCAGAGAGAAGAATACTGGTTACCGGTGTGGGGTAAGGTAGAGGGGAAAATGGGGAGGTGTTGGCCAAAGAGTACAAAGCTTCAGTTATGCAAGAAGAGTAAGTTCCAGAGATCTAATACATATCATGGTGACTATGGTTAATAATGTTGTATTGTATACTTAAAATTTGCTAAGAGGGTGGATCTTAAGTGTTCTCACCACATACACACACATACACAATAAAATGGTAATTATATGAGGTGACATATATGTTAATTAGCTTGATTGTGGTGATCATTTCACGATGTATACATATGTCAAAACATCAAGCTGTACACTTTAAATGAATATTCTGATCCTGGATTGGAGGCCCTGGCTTAAATGCCATTTATTGTATTGTATAAATACAACTTGTTTGTATTCAATTAGAAATTAAGATTAGATTTAGTAAACTATAAAACAACATTTAAATTAAATTGAACGAAAGTAACTAGAACTCTCAAATCAATATTTTTCTCTGTTATTTTTTGCCGAAAACAAGCAAATGACAAGCAAATAAGTCAAACTCATATTATAGAAATACTTTAAAAAGAAACAACTGGTAATGTCTATGGCTGACTGTATACACACAGCCCAACCTCCAGTCATTTTACAGTCTGAATACTGAGAATTTTATGGTTTAAGAAAAGGGTCACCCCACAACTCTGCAGAGTTTTCTAATAGAGAGATTTAATTACATTCATGACATCATAATTAATAAGGCAGGAGTATATTGATACAGTTGAAAAAGATGTTTAACAAGAGAGTTGAACTGAAAAAGGATCTTCTCATTAGCCACAAGTTTACCAGAAGAGTCAATTAACCAGAACACCTCATTCATAAAGCATTCTGGCTTAGTACAGATTTATTGTAAATAGATTTAAACAAAGGCATAACTCACTTTACACAATAAAAGTACCGGGGAATAGTTCATGCAAATCACATTTTCATTCCTTCAGCAATTCTAAGTTTCTCAAGGATTGAATCCTGATTATATGAATAGTCCCTAGCACTCAGCTGGCAACTTTATTTAATAAGTAATTCAATTGAATTCTATTTAAAATGTACTGGGGAATACAATAAATACCAAGAAATCTTGTTTATTCCATAATATAGTAAAGAGCAAAAATTTATTTTAAAATTCAGAAATATGTAAATTCAGCTATTAGGGACAAATGCTAGTTACTTATTATCCAATCTAGATTTTGAGCTTTCCAAACATAGGAGTATCAAGGTAGGCTTAAAAACATCATCTCTCTGAGATTAATAAAAAGGAGAAAAAATACTGAGAGTCAGCAAGTATATAGGAGAGTGAATCTATTCTAGACTGCTAATGAAAATTAATAAAACTTTACCCAGTGCTTCGTATATGACTCAAACATATATAAGAGAAGCTCAGGAAATATTTTTCTGTTTAATAAATGAATAAATACCACCTTTATGTATGTCAGTTTGGCAATACATTGATATTTTTCATGCCTTCTGACTTACAATTCCATTTCTAGAAATTTATTCTAAGGAAACAGTTATAGATGCACATAAAGATTTATGTACAAGGTGTTTCGACAAAGCATTGATTACATTAGCAAAATAATTGGAAATATGTTAAATTTCCAAAAATTTATGAAAATTGTACATTTGAAAATGGTATATTCATACACAGAATATTTATGCCACTGTTAAGAATTCTGTCCAATGCCATCCAACTACTCAGTGGTGGGGTCAGGATTCAGTTTCAGGCCTGTTTGACTCGAGTTTATATTTCTAAGCATATAGATAAATTCAAGAATAACTTGAGGCTAGAAAAGATGAAAAGTACAATGGTGAATAGAATCAGTTACTACAATGAGATACCAATAGGCTGGCATGATAGATTAGATCAACAAGATAAAAGTTAAAAAGACATAAATGTACCTGTAACTAAGTCCAAAAAGTCTATATGCTTAAGTACAGACTGAGAAAAGACATAGCTTACCAGTGGCCCATGTAAAAAAGTTTAATGAATTTTAGAGAACTGCACAATCACTATATCATGGTCAAAGGCTGATTATAAGCAAGGTTGATTGTGATGACTCAAAACAAAAATAAATATAAAAACAAATGTGATCTTAGGTAGTTTTAACAGAAATATATTATGTAGAACAAGAGAAGTCAGAGTCTTACTCTATCCTGCGGTAGTCAAAATACTTACACCCGAAGAAAACACTAACCATCCTGAACATGTTTGGCAGAGAATGATCATGAAAGTGAAGGAACTCAAAGCTATGACATATGAGGAATGGTTAAACTACTAATACACTTATCCAGGAAGCAAAACTACTTAAAGTGTAACTGACATCTGAAGAGTTGTTTTGTGGAAGAGAGATGAGAATTGTTCTGTATGGCACCAATGCAAGAGATACAGGGCCAATGGGTAGAACTTATAATTATGACACAGGTTTGTGTTTGACATAAGAAAGGACCTTAAGTTGAATGAGAGCTGCCAGAAAATGGAATGGACTGCCTTAGGTTCCTTAATCCAGAGTTTTATTCATGTAGAAGAAAACAGCCAGTTAGCGTACCTATTGTAGAGGGGAGTACGGTACCACAGTGAAGACTGAACTAGAAAACATTTAAAATTACTTTCAAAACTGAGATCTTAATGAATTTCTTAAACTCAGGCTTCCAAATATCAGGTGTACCTGTATAAACATTTTAAGAAAGAAAAGTCAGACTGCTTAGAAGAACTAAAACCCTGTACTACTCATTGATTATTCGTTAAGAAAAATCACCAATTGTTTTTCATTGGAGTTAGGATTTTAGATGTTTGGGTTAAATATAATAGTGTTTACTTTGAGATGCCTTGTAACTATTTCTCACAACTTAAAAAACGAGCCTAACAAATAGTTCAAAGACGTTTTTGATGACTAGAGCTAACAAACAAACCAACCTCACAGCTTTTACATCATATTTCTGTTATACAAAATTCAAACTTTTGTAGGCAAGTTACCTGCTCTGGTTTCACTAGATGCTTTCTGGACTCCTCTTCTTTGGCCGCATGCACACTTATAGATGCACATATTAGAGCTGCTGGCATGGTTGTCAGCTTTCCCATCTGAGAAAGAAATATCAAAAAGGTATTTTTAATTGAAAGCTTCCCACCCTCTATTTCCTGATAAAGTTTGGGGGGCATCTGAGGAACACTATTGGTTTCATTTAAATTTATTAAAAACTCAAGCACTCCAAATTATTCATACATTTTTAGGATATAATTCCTAAAATTCTTTTCTCATGGTAGAGTCTTATTTTTACCAATTTGTTAACTATCTACTTCATATGGAATATAGCAATATAATAATTACTAGTTACAAGTGAATATAAGCTTTGAGGGATGAAGTGAGATATAGATTATGATATTCACTCAGTCCACAAATATTTATTGAGCAATTACTATATGTCAGATCCATCAGGGAACAAAACAAAGATCCTTGCTCTCATGGAGCTGACATTCTAGTGGAGAAGAGGCAGGAGATGAACACAATACATATATTATATAGTATATTAAAATCGATAAATGCTATGGAAAAAGTAAAGGATAAGGGTGATCTGGAGTACTGGGTGATTCAGGTTGTATTTTGAAATAAAATATATAATTACATTATTTATAAAAAATAACAACCTACCATTACAAATCTTATGCCCCTAACTAACATATTCCTTTTTACCTATTTCATGCTTGATCTAAAGCCAAAAGTGACCTTAGTTTTAGATATAACTTGATTTGAATTAAGAATGCAGGAAAATTACTGGCTCTAAGAACAAAGTGTTCCAGTGTTTATCCAGGTACAGAATAATTCCTAAAGATTATTCATTCAACAAGGCCAAATGAAAAGCTTTCCAGGGAATGACTATTTTAAGAGCTTGATTCTTTAGACTCAGAAGGAGGCCTGCTGAAATTGACCAAAGACATCCAGAGGGAAGAGGTCTCTCTGGCTTACACATAAGTGGAATTGTTCAAGAACTGGAAGAAACACTGGCCAAAGGATTCCAAATCTTATTGAATAACAGTGATCGTGTCTGCACTTCATTTCTGACATATTTTTCAATATTTTCTGGACAGAATACGGGAAGCTGCAGGCACTAGTTAAGCAATTTCCTGTTTAAACTAGGCATGATTCTGATTTAGATTGAGACTCCAGAAATATAGGGTAAAAGGAAGACTCAACACTAATAAAAGAAATTGTGTTCACTGTTTTTCCCCTTCAAGCCTCCCTCTAGTACATAAGTCAGCATCACAGAACAATTTATCTAGGCCTGCCTTCCAAAAGGCATCACTTCTGATTTCTTACACACAGTTGGTGTTCACTAATGAAATAAGATTTCCACTCAGTATCTAATGTCGGGTATCAATAAAAAACATATTAAAATGGATGCCAGCAATGGATATTCTCCCATGTACCTGAAAAAACTTTTCAATAAAGCTCTGATTATTTGAAGCATGTCAATTCTTACAATATTTAAAACCTATTTTAAAAATACCGGATTAGACCTTACTCCCTAGATAGAACATTTGAAGTATGCTAATATCTGAAAAAATTTCAATACCCTATGTTCTTAGTATAGTTATTTTATTTCACATAATGGAAAAATAATAGCATGTAGACTATAAAATAAATTCTTAGGTATTACTTAATAACTATGATCGACTGCTCCAGAGTGTGGACTAATTGAACTAGTGGCCTAAAAAGTTAATACAGTATACCTTGAAAAATGCTTAAGTATCTTTGCTACATTTTCTACTCTATAGGGCAGGGTCCATCCACCTTGACTTTTATTAATAAGGCAGTGGGGCATAATGGTAAAAACGTAAGCTTAGGAGTTGCACAGACCTTGTTTTGAACTCAAGTTGTGGAACTTACTACCTAAATCTGGGCAAGTTACTTAAGCTCTTAAGAATTATGCTGCCCAATATGGTAATTACTAGATGCATATGGTTATTTAAATTTAAATTTATTAAAAATAAATAAAATTTAAAATTTAGTTCCTTAGTCACATTAGCCCCATTTCAAGTGCTCAACAGCATAATGTAGGGCACAGATATACAATATTTCCATCACTGAAGAAATTTCTACTGGACAGAGCTATCTTAAGAGTCTCAGGTTATATATCTGAAAAGAAATGGGAATGCCTTCCTTTTTATGATTACCTTGAGGATTAAAGAATTACATAAAAATGGCTTGCACTTGGTAAACGGGCAATTAATTCTAGCTCCCCATTCTTTCTGATTGCTGAATAAAGATGTTAAGTGGTGGTGCTTACTCCCCATTTTTCTTCTCACATGTATTTGATGTTAATCAGGCTCTAGTGAGGGCCATAATAACAATAAAAAACATAGCATACTTACTGCCTCTAAACAAAAAAGGCCAAGACTTTGATCAAAAGAAAAGAGGCAGGGCTCCCCTGGTGGTGTGGTGGTTGAGAGTCCGCCTGCCGATGCTAGGGGACACGGGTTCATGCCCCGGTCCGGGAAGATCCCACATGCCGCGGAGCGGCTAGGCCCATGAGCCATGACCGCTGAGCCTGCGCGTCTGGAGCCTTGCTCCGCAACGGGAGAGGCCAGAACAGTGAGAGGCCCGCATACCGCAAAAAAAGAAAAGAAAAGAAAAGAAAAGAGGCAGATTGGCACACTCAGGCCTTTTCAAAACACAGGTTATACTGATGAAAAAGGCATCACTATCCAGAGAGACAGCTGATTATATACCACACTGAAAAAATTAGAATATGGATTGGTAAACTACAGATCTGGGCTAAATCTGGTCTGGACTCTGAGCTAAAAATGCTTTTTCTTAAAACATATTTAAAAATTTATAAAAACAAAATAAACAAACAGAAAACAAAGAAGAATATGTGACCTTTTGTGTCCTACAAGTCTAACATATTTACTATCTGCCCCTTTATAGAAAAAACAATTGCCAATGCCTAATTTAGAAAATAAAATAAGGTATTTAAAGAACATCAGAGCTTGGGGGTATTATAAAATTTACAGGCTCATAAGGCTGTTAGTTAAATAGTATTAAAATTGGGCAGAGGCAATCCTAGTTTTCACAAGGTAAGACCTTGAGTTAAAATTATTTGTAACTTCAAAATAATGACCTGTCAATTCAAAATTATGTGTCTTGTTTAAAATCAATTATCTTCCTATTAAAGATAACAAACAGGCCCTAGAACAGAATTCTATCATATAGAGATTTACAAAGAGCAAGACTGAAGATGAGCATCAGTTAACTCCCCCATGAGACTCAACCCTTCCAATTACTTCTGTAATCAAAATATAGTTGATTTGCATTATTTGCAGTAGTTATATTCCATAAAGTAGCCCTGAACACTGATTTAGGGAATAATGAACACTACTCCTAGGGAAAATACAGGGTTAATTTCTTGTGAACCTCTGGTTACATTTTCATCAACTGATCAATACATAACCTTGTTTTATATGTGTTTCTGTTTAAAGACACCTTGTTTACTATATATTGTTGATTCAGTAACATTGAACTCACAGCCAACAGCACTCTAACTCATGCCACGATGAAGTTTATCCAACATACATATTTTCTCCCTAAGGCATATCACAGCTTTCTTGCACTTAAGAACACTAGATAGCACTTCTGCACTATGCATGGAGACATTTCAAATAGCAGCATTTCCAAAAAAAAAAAAGTGAAAACACTTAGCACTATTTACCACAAAAGGGACACTTGTTCACAGTATGAGAGCTGGAAAAATAAGGCAGAGAATTAACTGGTCCAACTTTACTTGGGAGTACAAACATATCTGTTTTCTCTTCTTTACTAACAGAATTGAAATTTAAACTTCTCTCCTATAAGAATTTTTGTTACTTATTTTGTAAGAAAGAGCATATAATTATTATAGGCTAATCTAAAATCAGTCCTAATCATTAATTCTGCTTTAGAGATATATTATCATGTAGTAAATGCTATTTTATTAAATCAAGAGTCCTGTGATAAGTATAAAACAAAACTGAAATTTAGAAAGGTAAGCCCTAAAAACTAAAAGGAAAATGAAATAAACAATGTTGAGGCAATGATCACACAGACAGGAACAATTCAAAATGAACTTACAACCAGTAATTGGGCTATATCCAAAGGACAAAGAGAACATCAACAAACAAACAAACAAACCTTAAAACTTAATAATCATATTGTTAGTGGCAGTTTTGATACTTTATTATGAACCTGCTCTGTGTGTTATACAAGGAGACATTTAAATATGCTGGCATTTTAAAGATTGGGATTTTCAGTGTGGGAGAAAGATGTAAGATTAATGAAGTTAAAGCAAGATCCTGTAGTTCTGAATTGGAATAAGATTTATCAGTTGATTATATTATCATGATACAGGAAATATAGAAGACGGAGAAATACATTAAAAGACACCATGGTGTACTGGAATATAGCTATGCAACAAAGTACCCCACGCAAACAGCCAGATAGACCTTCGAGTTGAGATTTGTAAGAAAATTCAATTGTGCTTGCAATATTGCAAGTGTAAACTGCTTTAAAATATTTGGCTCAAGAACTTGATGAGTCTATTTCCAGCACCCAATGAGTTGTGACAAGTTGACATTAGTCATCAAAGTTCAGTACAGCAGCTTAACAGAACTTTGTATGCTGTAGTGCCTTTTGAGTTGTTTACTTGTGAAGATCTGAGAGGAAGTAGTGATACAGTTGAAAGAACACCAGGCTGTGAATTGGAAAAGCTGTGTTCTAGTCTGTGCTCTGCTAATAATTCACTATGTCACCTTTTACAAGTTAATTCCCCCTCACTGTGTGTCAGATTGCCCATTTGTGAAAGGAAGCTGCACTACAAAATGTCTACACTTCCTTCTAATTTTGACAATGCATGATTCTAAAGTTCAGTGATAATTTCCAAGTATATAATTTACTACAGATAAGATATTGCCATTTTGTTTCTCTAAAAACCAGAAGGAAAGTCACCAACAAATAATTACCTTATATTGAAATAATACTCTAGATTATATAATCAGAATCACACTTTTACTCACACCGAACATCTTAAATGCAAAGACCACAGAGGGAATTTCAAGAATTTAAAAGTCATTTAAAAACATACACAACTAAAAATTACCTCTTACTTAAATAAATGAATTTAAAAACCTTCTTCCTAAAAAAATAAAAAATAAAAACTTCTTCCTAAAGACAGCATTTTTTTTTCTTAACATCTTTATTGGAGTATAATTGCTTTACAATGGTGTGTTAGTTTCTGCTTTATAACAAAGTGAATCAGTTATACATATACATATGTCCCCATATCTCTTCCCTCTTGCATCTCTCTCCCTCGCACCCTCCCTATCCCACCCCTCCAGGTGGTCACAAAGCACCGAGCTGAAAAAGACACCATTTTTTTAAAATGGAGATAATGTAAGTGTGTGTGAAGGAGAGGAAGCAGTAGAAAGGATAGGAAAAATGGGTAATTATTACTAAACACAATAAATGGAATAAAAGTAATAATTCCAATTTGATTAGCAACTTAAAACTTCAAAGTGATCTAGTAATACCACTGACTTGGCCATCAAGACACTTGTGTCTAGTCCCAGCTCTGTTCTTGAACAACTATGTAATCTCTAGTTAGTCATGTCATCTCTCTGGGCCAAAGCATCTTTATTTGTAAAATGAAAGACCTTGAGCAGATAATCTCTTAGGGCCTTAGAATTGCACTATCTAATAAGGTAGACAATATCCACATGTGTTATTTAAATTTATGTTTCAATTAATGAAAACTTAAAGACTAAAAATTCAGTTTTTCCAAAAAAAAAAAAAAGTGAAAACACTTAGCACTATTTACCACAAAAGGGACACTTGTTCACAGTATGAGAGCTGGAAAAATAAGGCCACTTCATTCCCTTAGCCACATTTCAAGGCCTCAGGAGATACATGTGACTCCAGTGGGTACCATACTGGACAGCACAGAAATAGAACATTTTCACCACTGAAGAAAGTTTTATTGGACAGCACTGCCTTAGAGCTCCAACCTTTAGGATTTTCTTATGATTCTATCAAAAAGAAGAGATTAAGATTTTGATGAGGGGACTTCCCTGGTGGTCCAGTGGTAAAGAATCTGCCTTCCAATGCAGGGGACGTGGGTTCAATCCCTGGTCAGGGAACTAAGATCCCACATGCCACAGGGCAACTAAGCCTGCAGGCCACAACTACTGAACTCGCGGACCTCAACTAGACAGCCCACATGCTGCAAACTACAGAGCCCACGCGCCACAACTAGAGAGAGAAAACCTGCACGCCACAACTAGAGAGAAGCCCACACGCCACAACAAAGATCTCCCATGCCTCAAAGAAGATCCTGCATGCCGCAATGAAGACCCAATGCAGCCAAAAATTTTAAAAAATTAATTAATTAATCAATTAAAAAAGATTTTGATGAGATATATACACTCTTATGTTTATCACAGCATTACTCACAACAGCCAAGATACGGAAAAAACCCAAAAACCCACCAATGGATGAATGGATAAAAAAGATGTGGTACACGTACCAAATGGAATATTATTCATCCATGAGAAAGGAGGATATCATGAGAAAGGAGGATATCATACCATTCGCAACAACATGGATGGACTTTGAGCACATTATACTAAGCCAGATAAGTCAGAGAAGCAAAAGTACTGGATGATGTCATTTATATGTGAAATCTAAAAAAGTCAAACCTGTAAAAACCAGAGAGTAAAATGATGGTTACTAAGGGAAGTGGGGGAGGGGAATAAGATTGATGGGTTTTAAGGGTACAAACTTATTAGTAAATAAGCCACAGAGATCTAATGCACAATAAAGACACTATTGTACTGTAATTATGTAATTTGATAAATATTATTATAACAGCAGTCATATTATAACATATAAATGTATAAAAGTAACACGCTGTACACCTTAAACTTACACAACATTACATGTCAAATTTATTCAATAAGAAAAGAAAATGATTTATATGATTTTTGCTTTCAAACTTACCAGTTTTAACTCTATATCCATCCATTCAGGGCATATATGCTAACCTGAAAACAGCAGAAGGAAGAACTGGATACTGTTTATACCACTGTAGAAGAATATAATGGCATTACATTTTCAAGAAAGTAAAAGGAAAATAGGAAAATAAGAAATTTTATCCTTTTATAGGAATGGTTCTAAAAGATGGTCTAAATCTATAAATCAGAAAATAGTCTCATAAAATCATGAAAACAAACCTATAATACTGTGTCTCCTGTACTACTTCCAAGGGCATTTTCCTTAAAGACAAGGACTAAATCTTAGCAGTTGTTGTAGCTACTTTACTCCAGCCTTGTATCAAGTACATGTTTTAGTATAAACTAACATGATAGTAAATCATCAGGTCAAAGTAACCTATCCTTGGACAAATGTAAGATGTAAGGTTTAAAATATGAAGTAATCATATCACCTTTATCCATTCTTTAGATTTTCATTTGGCCTACAGATCATTACCACTCTCCTGAAGTGTTAAAACTTAGAGATGGGGATAATAATTAGTATATCCAAGATAACCTCTCTGAAAGGGAACGCTTGTACACTGTTGGTAGAAATGTAGAGTGGTGCAGCCACTGTGGAAATCAGTACGGAGGCTTCTCAAAAAAACTAAAAACAGAAGTACCATATGACCCAACAATTCCACTCCTGGGTATATATCTGAAAAAGATAAAAACACTAATTTGAAATTTTACATGCACCCCAATGTTCATACAGCATCATTATTTACAATTGCCAAGATATGGGAGCAACCTAAGTGTCCATCAACAGATAGATCGATAAAGATGTATGTATACACACACACACACACACACACACACACACACAGACACACACACAATGGAATATTACTCAGCCATAAAAAAGAATGAAAATTTGCCATTTGCAGCAACATAGACTTGGAGGACATTATGCTAAGTGAAATAAGGCAGAGAGAGAAAGACAAATATCACTTACATGTGGAATCTAAAAAATATAACAAACTAGTGAATATAACAAAAAAGCAGCAGACTCACGGATATAGAGAACAAACCAGTGGTTACCAGTGGGGAGAGGGAGGGAAAGTGACTGTACAGGGGTAGGGGATTAAGAGGTACAAACTACTGCATATAAAATAAGCTACAAGGATATACTGTACAACACAGGGAATATAGCATTTTATAACTATAAATGGGACATGACCTTCAAAAGTTGTGAAACACTATACTGTTCACCTGTAATTTATATAATATTATACATCAACTATACTTCAATAAAAAATAAAAGAGGAGGGGGATGAGAGGAAGATGGTGGAAGAATAAGACGCGGAGATTATCTTCCTCCCCACAGATACACCAGAAATACATCTACACGAGGAACAATTCCTACAGAACACCTACTGAACACTGGCAGAAGACCTCAAAACTCCCAAAAGGCAAGAAACTCCCCACATACCTGGGTAGGGAAAAAGCAAAAAGAATAAACAGAGACAAAAGGATAGGGACGGGACCTGCACCAGTGGGAAGGAGTTGTGAAGAGGAAAGGTTTCCACACACTGGGAAGCCCCTTCGCAGGCGGAGACTGCGGGTGGCGGAGAAGAAAGCTTTGGAGCCGTGTAGTAGAGCACAGCAACAGGGGTGCGGAGGGCAAAGCGGTGAGATTCCTGCACAGAGGATCAGGCTGGTGAGTGCCAAGAGGCTGGTCTGCTTACCCGATGGGGTGGGGTGGGCTTGGAGCTGAGGCTTGGGGGGTTTCGGTCGGAGTGCAGGGAGAGGACTGGGGTTGGTGGCGAGAACACAGCCTGCAGGGGGTTAGTGCACCACGGCTAGCCGGGAGGGAGTCCAGGGAAATGTCTGGACCTGCCGAAGAGGCAAGAGATTTTTTTCTTCCCTCTTTGTTTCCTGGTGCGCGAGCAGAGGGTAATATTAAGAGCACTGCTTAAAGGAGCTCCAGAGACGGGCGCGAGGCGCGGCTAAAGGCGCAGACCTCACAGACGGGCATGAGACGCTAAGGCTGCTGTTGCCGCCACCAAGAAGCCTGTGTGCGAGCACAGGTCACTATTCACACCAACCTTCCGGGGAGCCTGTGCAGCCCACCACTGCCAGGGTCCCGGGATCCAGGGACAACTTCCCTGGGAGAACGCACGGTGTGCCTCACTCAGGCTGGTACAACGTCACGCTGGCCTCTTCCACTGCAGGCTCGCCCTGCACTCCGTGCCCCTCCCCCCCCCCACTCCCCGGCCTGAGTGAGCCAGAGTCCCCGAAGCAGCTGCTCCTTTAACCCCTTCCTGTCTGAGCTAAGAAAAGATGCCCTCTGGCGACCTACACGCAGAGGCAGGGCCAAATCCAAAGCTGAGCCCCTGGGAGCTGTGAGAACAAAGAAGAGAAAGAGAAATCTCTCCCAGCAGCCTCAGAAGCAGCGGATTAAAGGTCCACAATCAACTTGATGTACCCTGCATCTGTGGAATACATGAATAGACAACAAATCATCCCAAATTGAGGAGGTGGACTTTGAGAGCAAGATTTATGATTTTTTCCCCTTTTCCTCTTTTTGTGAGTGTGTATGTGTATGCTTCTGTGTGAGATTGTTTCTGTATAGCTTTGCTTCCACCATCTGTCCTAGGGTTCTATCTGTCCGTCTTTTTTTTCTTAATAATTATTTTTTATTTTAATCACTTCATTATATTTTATCTTACTTTATTTTACTTTATCTTCTTTCTTTCTTTCTTTTTTTCCTTCCTTCCCTCCTTCCTTCCGTCCTCCCTCCCTCCCTCCTTTCTTTCTTTCTTTCCTTCTTTCCTTCTTTCTTTATTTCTTTCATTCTTTCTACTTCTACTAATTTTTTCTTTCTACTTTTTTCTCCCTTTTATTCTGAGCCGTGTGGATGAAAGGCTCATGGTCCTGCAGCCAGGATTCAGTGCTGTGCCTCTGAGGTGGGAGAGGCAACTTCAGGACACTGGTCCACAAGAGCCCTCCCAGCTCCACATAGTATCAAACAGCGAAAATCTCCCAGAGATCTCCATCTCAACACCAGCACCCAGCTTCACTCAACAACGAGCAAGCTACAGTGCTGGACACCCTATGCCAAACAACTAGCAAGACAGGAACACAAGCCCACCCACTAGCAGAGAGTCTGCCTAAAATCATAATAAGTCCACAGACACCCCAAAACACACCACAAGACGTGGACATGCCCACCAGAAAGACAAGATCCAGCCTCATCCACCAGAACACAGGCACAAGTCCCCTCCACCAGGAAACCTAAACAACGTACTGAAGCAACATTAGCCACTGGGGACAGACACCAAAAACAGCGGGAACTACGAACCTGCAGCCTGCAAAAAGGAGACCCCAAACACAGTAAGATAAGCAAAATGAGAAGAGAGATAAACACACAGCAGATGAAGGAGCAAGATAAAAACCCAGCAGACCTAACAAATGAAGAGGAAATAGGCAGTCTACCTGAAAAAGAATTCAGAATAATGATAGTAAAGATGATCCAAAATCTTGGAAATACAATAGACAAAATGCAAGAAACATTTAACAAGGACCTAGAAGAACTAAAGATGAAACAAGCAATGATGAACAGCACAATAAATGAAATTAAAAATATTCTAGAAGGGATCAATAGCACAATAATTGAGGCAGAAGAACGGATAGTGACCTGGAAGATAAAATAGTGGAAATAACTACTGCAGAGCAGAATAAAGAAAACAAAAGGAAAAGAACTGAGGACAGTCTCAGAGACCTCTGGGACAACATTAAACACACGAATATTCGAATTAATGGGGTTCCAGAAGAAGAGAAAAAGAAAGTGACTGAGAAAAGATTTGAAGACATTATACTTGAAAACTTCCCTAATATGGGAAAGGAAATAGTTAATCAAGTCCAGGAAGCACAGAGAGCCCCATACAGGATTAATCCAAGGAGAAATACGCCAAGACACATATTAGTAAAACTGTCAAAAATTAAATACAAAGAAAACATATTACAAGCAGCAAGGGAAACAAAAACAAATAACACACAAAGGAATCCTCATAAGGTTAACAGCTCATTTTTCAGCAGAAACTCTGCAAGCCAGAAGGGACTGGCAGGACATATTTAGAGTGATGAAGGAGAAAAACCTACAACCAAGATTACACTACCCAGCAAGGATCTCATTCAGATTTGATGGAGAAATGAAAAGCTTTACAGACAAGGAAAAGCTGAGAGAGTTCAGAAACACCAAACCACCTTTACAAGAAATGCTAAAGGAACTGCTCTAGGCAAGAAACACAAGAGAAGGAAAAGACCTACAATAACGAACCCAAAACAATTAAGAAAACAGGAATAGGAACATACATATCGATAATTACCTTAAATGTAAATGGACTAAATGCTCCCACCAAAAGACACAGATTGGCTGAATGGATACAAAAAAAAGACCCATATATATGCAGTCTACAAGAGACCCACTTCAGTCCTAGAGATACATGCAGACTGAAAGTGAGGGGATGGAAAAAGATATTCCATGCAAATGGAAACCAAAAGAAAGCTGGAGGAGCAATTCTCATATCAGACAAAATAAACTTTAAAATGAAAACTATTAGAAGAGACAAAGAGGCACACTACATAATGATCAAGGGATTGATCCAAGAAGAAGATATAACAATTGTAAACACTTATGCACCCAACATACCAGCACCTCAATACATAAGGCAAATACTAACAGCCATAAAAGGGGAAATCAAGAGTAACAGAGTCATAGTAGGAGACTTTAACACCTCACTTTCACCCATGGACAGATCATCCAAAATGAAAATAAATAAGGAAACACAAGCTTTAAATGATACATTAAAAAAGATGGACTTAATTCATATTTATAGGACATTCCTTCCAAAAACAAGAGAATACACATTCTCCTAAAGTGCTCATGGAACATTCTCCAGGATAGATCATATCTTGGGTCACAAATCAAGCCTTGGTAAATTTAAGAAAACAGAAATTGTATCAAGTATCTTTTCCGAACACAACGCTATGAGACTAGATATCAATTACAGGAAAAGATCTGTAAAAAATACAAACAGATGGAGGCTAAACAATACACTACTTAATAACGAAATGATCACTGAAGAAATCAAAGAGGAAATCAAAAAGTACCTAGATACAAATGACAATGGAGACAGGATGACCCAAAACCTATGGGATGCAGCAAAAGCAGTTCTAAGAGGGAAGTTTATATCAATAAAATCCTACATTAAGAAACAGGAAACATCTCGAATAAACAACCTAACCTTGCACCTAAAGCTATTAGAGAAAGAAGAAAAAAACCCCAAAGTTAGCAGAGGGAAAGAAATCATAAAGATCAGATCAGAAATAAATGAAAAAGAAATGAAGGAAATGACAGCAAAGATCAATAAAACTAAAAGCTGGTTCTCTGAGAAGATAAAAAAAGGGACAAACCATTAGCCAGACACATCAAGAAAAAAAGGGAGAAGACTCAAATCAATAGAATTAGAAATGAAAAAGAAGTAACAACTGACACTGCAGAAATAAAAAAGATCATGAGAGATTACTACAAGCAACTCTATGCCAATAAAATGGACAACCTGGAAGAAATTCTTAGAAATGCACAACCTGCCAAGACTGAATCAGGAAGATATAGAAAATATGAACAGACCAATCATAAGCACTGAAATTGAAACTGTGATTAAAAATCTTCCAACAAACAAAAGCCCAGGACCAGATGGATTCACAGACTAATTCTATGAAACATTCAGAGAACAGCTAACACCTATCCTTCTCAAACTCTTCCAAAATATAAGAGAGGGAGGAACACTCCCAAACTCATTCTACGAGGCCACCATCACCCTGATACCAAAACCAGACAAGGATGTAACAAAGAAAGAAAACTACAGGCCAATAACACTGATGAACATAGATGCAAAAATCCTCAACAAAATACTAGCAAACAGAATCCAACAGCACATTAAACGGATCATACACCGTGAACAAGTGGGATTTATTCCAGGATTGCAAGAATTCTTCAATATACGCAAATCAATCAACCTGATATACCATATTAATAAATTGAAGGAAAATAACCATATGATCATCTCAATAGGTGCAGAGAAAACTTTCGACAAAATCCAACACCCATTTATGATAAAAACCCTGCAGAAAGTAGGCATAGAGGGAACATTCCCGAACATAATAAAGGCCATACATGACAAACCCACAGCCAACATCATCCTCAATGGTGAAAAACTGAAAGCATTTCCACTAAGATCAGGAACAAGACAAGGTTGACCACTCTCACCACTCTTATTCAACATAGCTTTGGAAGTTTTAGCCACAGCAATCAGAGAAAAAAGGAAAGAAAAGGAATCCAAATCGGAAAAGAAGTAAAGCTGTCACTGTTTGCAGATGACATGATACTATACATAGAGAATCCTAAAGATGCTACCAGAAAACTAGTAGAGCTAATCAATGAAATTGGTAAAGTAGCAGGGTACAAAATTAATGCACAGAAATCTCTGGCATTCCTATACACTAATGATGAAAACTCTGAAAGTGAAATCAAGAAAACACTCCCATTTACCATTGCAACAAAAAGAATAAAATATCTAGGAATAAACCTACCTAAGGAGACAAAAGACCTGTATGCAGAAAATTATAAGACACTGATGAAAGGAATTAAAAATGATATAAATAGATGGAGAGATATACCATGTTCTTGGGTTTGAAGAATCAACATTGTGAAAATGACTCTACTACCCAAAGCAATCTACAGATTCAATGCAATCCCTATCAAACTACCACTGGAATTTTTCACAGAACTAGAAGAAAAAATTTCACAATTTGTATGGAAACACAAAGACCCAGAACAGCCAAAGCAATCTTGAGAATGAAAAACGGAGCTGGAGGAATCAGGCTCTCTGACTTCATACTATACTACAAAGCTACAGTAATCAAGACAGTACGGTACTGGCACAAAAACAGAAAGACAGATCAATGGAACAGGATAGACAGCCTAGTGATAAACCCACACACATATGGTCACCTTATCTTTGATAAAGGAGGCAGGAATGTACAGGGGAGAAAGGACAGCCTCTTCAATAAGTGGTGCTGGGAAAACTGGAGAGATACATGTAAAAGCATGATATTAGATCACTCCCTAACACCATACACAAAAATAAGCTCAAAATGGATTAAAGACTTAAATGTAAGGCCAGAAACTATGAAGCTCTTAGAGAAAAACATAGGCAGAACACTCCATGACATAAATCACAGCAAGATCCTTTTTGACCCACCTCCTAGAGAAATGGAAATAAAAACAAAAATAAACAAATGGGACCTAATGAAACTTAAAACTTCTGCACAGCAAAGGAAACCATAAACAAGACCAAAAGACAACCCTCAGAATGGGAGAAAATATTTGCAAATGAAGAAACTGACAAAGGATTAATCTCCAAAATTTACAAGCAGCTCATGCAGCTCAATAACAAAAAAGCAAACAACCCAATCCAAAAATGGGCAGAAGACCTAAATAGACATTTCTCCAAGGAAGATATACAGACTGCCAACAAACAGCTGAAAGAATGCTCAATGTCACTAATGATTAGAGAAATGCAAATCAAAACTACAATGAGATATCATCTCACACCAGTCAGAATGGCCAACATCAAAAAATCTACAAAAAATAAATGCTGCAGAGGGTGTGGCGAAAAGAGAACACTCTTGCACTGTTGGTGGGAATGTAAATTGATACAGCCACTGTGGACAACAGTACGGAGGTTCTTTAAAACACTACAAATAGAACTACCATATGACACAGCAATCCCCCTACTGGGCATATACCCTGATAAAACCATAAGTCAAAAAGAGTCATGTACCAAAATGTTCATTGCAGGTCTGTTTACAATAGCCCAGAGATGGAGACAACCTAAGTGTCCATCATCGGATGAATGGATAAAGAAGATGTGGCACATATATTCAATGGAATATTACTCAGCCATAAAAAGAAATGAAATTGAGCTATTTGTAATGAGGTGGATAGACCTAGAGTCTGTCATACAGAGTGAAGTAAGTCAGAAACGGACAGAAAAATACCGTATGCTAACACGTATATATGGAATTTAAGAAAAAAAAATGTCAAGAACATAGGGGTAAGACAGGAATAAAGACACAGACCTACTAGAGAATGGAGTTGAGGATATGGGGAGGGGGAAGGGTAAGCTGTGACAAAGCAAGAGAGAGGCATGGACATATATACACTACCAAACGTAAGGTAGATAGCTAGTGGGAAGCAGCCGCATAGCACAGGGAGATCAGCTCGGTGCTTTGTGCTTGCCTGGCGGGGTGGGATAGGGAGGGTGGGAGTGAGAGAGATGCAACAGGGCAGAGATATGGGAACATATGTACATATATAACTGATTCATTTTGTTGTAAAGCAGAATCTAACACACCATTTTAGAGCAATTGTACTCCAATAAAGATGTTAAAAAAATACACAAGGTCATGAGAGATTACCAGAAGCAACTCTAGGCCAATAAAATGGACAACTTAGTAGAAATGCACAAATTCTTAAAAATGCACAACGTGCCAAGACTGAATCAGGAAGAAATACAAAATATGAACAGACCAATCACAAGCATTGAAATTGAAACTGTGATTAAAAATCTTCCAACAAACAAAAGCCCAGGACCAGATGGCTTCACAGGCGAATTCTAAAAAACATTTAGAGAAGAGCTAACACCTATCCTTTTCAAACCCTTCCAAAATATAGCAGAGGCAGGAACACTCCGAAATTCATTCTACGAGGCTAACATCACCCTGATACCAAAACCAGACAAGGATGTCACAAAGAAAGAAAACTACAGGCAAATATCACTGATGAACATAGATGCAAAAATCCTCAACAAAATACTAGCAAACAGAATCCAACAGCACATTAAAAGGATCATACACCATGATCAAATGGGGTTTATTCCAGGAATGCAAGGATTTTGCAATATATGCAAATAAATCAACGTGATACACCACATTAACAAATTGAAGGAGAAAAACCATATGATCATCTCAATAGATGCAGAGAAAACTTTCGACAAAATTCAACACCCATTTATGATAAAAACCCTGCAGAAAGTAGGCAAAGAGGGAACGTTCCTCAACACAATAAAGGCCATATATGACAAGCCCACAGCCAACATCATCCTCAATGGTGAAAAACTGAAAGCATTTCCACTAAGATCAGGAACAAGACAAGGTTTCCCACTCTCACCACTCTTCCTCAACACAGTTTTGGAAGTTTTAGCCACAGCAATCAGAGAAGAAAAGGAAATAAAAGGAATCCAAATCGGAAAAGAAGTAAAGCTGTCACTGTTTGCAGATTACATGATACTATACATAGAGAATCCTAAACATGCTACCAGAAAACTAGTAGAGCTAATCAATGAATTTGGTAAAGTAGCAGGATACAAAATTAATGCACAAAAATCTCTGGCATTCCTATACAGTAATGAAGAAAAATCTGAAAGTGAAATCAAGAAGACACTCCCATTTACCATTGCAACAAAAAGAATAAAATATCTAGGAATAAAACTACCTAAGGAGACAAAAGACCTGTATGCAGAAAATTATAAGACACTGATGAAAAAAATTAAAAATGATATAAATAGATGGAGAGATATACCATGTTCTTGGATTGGAAGAATCAACATTGTGAAAATGACTCTACTGCCCAAAGCAATCTACAGATTCAACGCAATCCCTATCAAACTACCACTGGAATTTTTCACAGAACTAGAAGAAAAAATTTCACAATTTGTATGGAAACACAAAAGACCCAGAATACGCAAAGCAATCTTCAGAATGAAAAATGGAGCAGGAGGAATCAGGCTCCCTGACTTCAGACTATACTACAAAGCTACAGTAATCAAGACAGTACAGTACTGGCACAAAAACAGAAAGATAGATCAATGGAACAGGATAGAAAGCCCAGGGATAAACCCACGCACATATGGTCACCTTATCTTTGATAAAGGACGCAGGAATGTACAGTGGAGAAAGGACAGCCTCTCAATAAGTGGTGCTGGCAAAACTAGACAGGTACATGTAAAAGTATGAGATTAGATCACTCCCTAACACCATACACAGAAATAAGTTCAAAATGGATTAAAGACCTTAATGTAAGGCCAGAAACTATCAAGCTCTTAGAGGAAAGCATAGGCAGAACACTCCATGACATAAATCACAGCAAGATCCTTTTTGACCCACCTCCTAGAGAAATGGAAATAAAACAAAAATAAACAAATAGGACCTAATGAAACTTAGAAGGTTTTGCACAGCAAAGGAGACCATAAACAAGACCAAAAGACAACCCTCAGAATGGGAGAAAATATTTGCAAATGAAGCAACTGACAAAGGATTAATTTCCAAAATTTACAAGCAGCTCATGCAGCTCAATAACAAAAAAGCAAACAACCCAATCCAAAAATGGGCAGAAGACCTAAATAGACATTTCTCCAAAGAAGATATACAGACTGCCAACAAACACATGAAAGAATTCTCAACATCATTAATCATTAGAGAAATGCAAATCAAAACTACAATGAGATATCATCTCACAGCAGTCAGAATGGCCATCATCAAAAAATCTAGAAACAATAAATGCTGGAGAGGGTGTGGAGAAAAGGGAACACTCTTGCACTGCTGGTGGGAATGTGAATTGGTACAGCCACTATGGAGAACAGTATGGAGGTTCCTTAAAAAACTACAAATAGAACTACCATATGACCCAGCAATCCCACTACTGGGCATATACCCTGAGAAAACCATAATTCAAAAAGAGTCATGTACCAAAATGTTCATTGCAGCTCTATTTACAATAGCCCAGAGATAGAAACTACATAAGTGTCCATCATCGGATGAATGGATAAAGAAGATGTGGCACATATATACAATGGAATATTACTCAGCCATAAAAAGCAATAAAATTGAGCTATTTGTAATGAGGTGGATAGATCTAGAGTCTGTCATACAGAGTGAAGTAAGTAAGAAGAGAAAGACAAATACCGTATGCTAACACATATATATGGAATTTAAGAAAAATAAAATGTCATGAAGAACCTAGTGGTAAGACAGGAATAAAGACACAGACCTACTAGAGAATGGAGTTGAGGATATGGGGAGGGGGAAGGGTAAGCTGTGACAAAGTGAGAGAGAGGCATGGACATACATACACTACCAAACTTAAGGTAGATAGCTAGTGGGACGCAGCCACATAGCACAGGGAGATCAGCTCGGTGCTTTGTGACCAACTGGAGGGGTGGGATAGAGAGGGTGGGAGGGAGGGAGACGCAAGAGGGAAGAGATATGGGAACATATGTATATGTATAACTGATTCACTTTGTTATAAAGCAGAAACTAACACACCATTGTAAAGCAATTATACTCCAATAAAGATGTAAAAATAAATAAATAAATAAAATAAAAGAGGATAACCTCTTTGTTTATACATTATTATATATTATTCCATAGGTTTAATCTTGGAATAAGCCAGATTTATGCCTCAAACAGGTCTCTCATCTGAAATTTGTTATGGTATGAAACACCAAGCTTATGAAATACGAACATGGTGTAATTTATTAATGGTCATGAAAAGTCTACAAATAAACCCAAAATCTATTAGAGAAACATTTGTTCGCTTATTTGACATAAAAACTGTCAAATCATGAAAGTTCTTATTTTTCCCTTAGCCGTGAACTGACATTTTTGCTAAAAACAAAACCAAAATGGTACCACCTGGGCAAAATTATGAAACCTGTTACTTGTACTATAAACACAAGGCTTCTTTCTATGATAGTTATCCACTATCACCCAGTGTTTTTCTAAAATAATATTTATAAAATATTTGAATAGCAGTTTTATTACTTCTAGTCTAACAACACTATGGGGACACATGATGATCAAATGCAATCCCAAACTGAAATAACGGGGTGCTCGGGAGACATTCTGCAAGAAAAGATATTTTTTTTCCCAATGACATCAAACTTACCTAATGTTAAGATGTAAAAATATACGTGGTACTATGGACTGAATGTTTATAGTATCCCCCCAGTTTCCTATGTTGATGTACTAACCCCTATTGTGGTGGTATTAGGAGGTGGGGCTTTTGCGAAGTGATTAAGTTCAGAAGATGTCACAAGGGTGGAGCCCCCCCA
The DNA here is from genome assembly GCF_963455315.2 of Globicephala melas. Taxonomy (NCBI): domain Eukaryota; kingdom Metazoa; phylum Chordata; class Mammalia; order Artiodactyla; family Delphinidae; genus Globicephala; species Globicephala melas. Next base: position 56,619,221 of record NC_083335.1, read on the forward strand.
TAATGAGATTAGTGTCTTTATACGAAAAGGAAGAGACATGCGAACTCTCCCCACCTCCCCTGCAGCATGCACAAAGAAGATGTCATGAGAGCACGCAGCTTGATGGTGGCAGTATGCAACCCAGGAAGAGAGCCCTCATCAACAACCAAATCTGCTGGCACCATGATCTTGGACTTCCCAGCCTCCAGAACTGTGAGAAATAAATACCTGTTGTTTAAACCAGCCAGTCTGGGGTATTTTGTTATAGCAGCTGGAGCTGACTAAGAAAAATGGTGTGACTCCAAAGTAAGATTAATTTTCCCGCAGCTTTTAGAAATCTGTCTCTTTCATAAACCATGCTTATTATTAGGTACAGTATGACCTTTGCTACCTAAAACTTTTAGGTACCTAGAGGAGTTCTAAAACGCGGGTAGGGGGGAAAGAAACAAGACCTCATGTTGTAGAATCTCTTGTGGCTAAGAAGCTGTCCCTGAACATCCAGTAACCGACAAAAGGGAAAAGAACCAAAGAGCTGAGTATTACAGGCAAGCGTATTCCAATTGGCTAGTTGTGTTTATAAAAGGCTAGATTTATTATACAAAAGCCAAAAAGTGGAAAAAGTAACAAGAAATGTAAGAGATAAGAAAGAATAAAAGCAGAATAAAAGATAGTAGCAGAGGCACACACCATGGCTGGGAAAGAAAGAGAATCAGCAATGAAGTTAAAAATGCAACAGCTCTACAACCTGGTAGTGGTACCTGTTCTATGCCTTAATATAATGTCCCTGAAAATATAAAGGATCCCTGAAGACAGGGTGTTCTGTGTTTATGGAGCACTTACTATGTGCCAGGTGCTTTACATCCACTGAGTTTTTTAATCTTTACAAAAATTCAATATTGGGGATTTAGGATGGTTTTGGCTAAAGTTTTCGAATCCCCAACTTAAACAGGCTTCAACAATGACAAACATTATTCTCTCATGTGATAGGAAGTCTAGAAGTAGACAGAACTTTAGGATTGATTTGGTGACTTATCAAAAACCCAGGTTCTTCCATCTCTCTGCTCTGTTGCCTATATTTAAAATGCCATTTGAAATGGTGCATAGGATCTGGTCTTTTCTTGGAAATTAAATATCAAGGAATACTAAGAGGAAGTAGTGACCTATAGCGCATCTGTAAAAGTGAAATTATCTGAAGATAAATGTGATGACAAAATAATACTTCTGCTCTAATACATTAGTAACAGGAAAGGGATAAATAATGTTTTCTGAATGCCTACTACTATGCATCAGAAAGTATCTTATGTTAATGGTGCAGGAAACATACAGAATATTTTCAATGGGGCAGACAAGGAAAAGGACACAAGTAACAGCAGTGACCTTTGGAGGGCAGAAAAACCCTTGGAAAAAGGCTGCCTTCAGTTTATTGAGCATGTGACACTGCCCACAAAGCTAAGAAGTTGCATATATTTTATTTCAAAAAAAGAAAATGACACCAGAAATGTTTTCAAGATAGCGTATCCTAAGGCTATTTCTGCGTTCAATACCATTCACTATCTATATAGCATCTTCATTAAGAATAACAGCTATAGCATATTAAAATCGGCAAAGTTAAACAATGAAGATACCGAATGATGATGAATAGGTTTAAGATGGATGGGAAGTACATGGTACACTTGAGCTCTAATCTTCATCAAAATTAAAGTTCTGGCACTTAAAAGGCCAATCTTAAATTAGACAGAATAAATAACTGCCCACCTCAGTGTGGCTTGGATAGGTATGGTTTTTACTGTATTATTAAATTATAGAACATTAATTAATGTTAAAGCATTTCAAGCACCTAGTACTTTAATTATGATGTATGAAAGAACAAAATTATTTTGGAATTTATGAACACTCAATAATTGTGATGTAATTGTTACTGAGTAACACTTGAAAGTGTCAAAAGTTTACCTTAGATACATAAAAATGTAAGTAGAAAATTAAAAATAAAAACAGGGAATGTAGCAGTTACGTAAACATTTTTTTAAAAATCCTCCAGAAATAGTAACACAGATTGGCATAATTCAACTTTAGTAAGTTTATGGTAATCAGGGTCAGACAAATACTAACTTATTGTCAAAATCAGTAACTAAATTTTAAAAAACACCTAACAGCTCCCTTTCACAATACATATTTACAAACGTGTGCTATCTATAGCAAAGAAATTAGGCTATATCTACCTTGTAGTGATGTGAGAAAGGAATATTGAGAGCATTCTATTTACTTGAGAAGATAGTAATACTCCAGTAAGAGATGATTTTCAAGATGTTGTCCATTTAGAATTCAGTTGCTGCTAAATTTCAAAATAGGATTAAGTAAACTATACAGGAAATGAAATGAATCTTTCTAAAATACGGCTTTATTCTCCTGGTTCAACAAACAAATAAACCATCTTAGTTTAACCTTCTCTATATACCCTCTGGGGTTAGCAGATATTTGGTGTTGTGCAAAACGTCCAAAAGACATGCCAAAAGGTCCTTGATATTTGGTCCTGTCCAAAACCATTTGGCACAAACCAAACATGTTCATGGACGTTTTAGATAGGACCAAATTTCAAGGACTTTTTGGTGTCGTCCAAATGTCTTATAAACCAAATGCCTTATGAACCAATGTCCTGTTAGGCTCTCTGGCTCTAGCCAAATTAATCTTCCTAGGCTGAAACATGTCAAGTACATTCCTTCCTCAGTGCCTTCACTCACTTCATTTTCCCTGCTAGAATGTCTTCACCTCTCCTGCACCTAACAGTGCCTGGCACGTAGCAGGTACTCAACAACTATTTGTTGAATGAATACACTGCCTAAACTCTGTCCTTCCTTGAAGGTTTAGCTCAAGTCCTACTAGATCACTCATAGTCATCTCTCTGAGTTCATAAAGTTCTTATTTGTATGAAACACTAATCTGGAATTAAACAAACATAATGTTACATTATTATTTACCCGTTGAAATATATATAGCCTATTCTTCTACTAAAATGCAGGTTCCTTGTGAGTAGTCTTATGCCTCTTTGTATTCAAAGGGCTTTGCAGGACTAAGGATCTCAAAAAAAGTAATAAAATCATTCACAGGTTTAAATAAGGCAGTGTACATAGGTAATCTAGCAAGTTTTTCTATGTAACATTTACTGACTACCTATGTGCCAAGTATTTGTGAAGGCAAATGATAACTAAAAGTCCTAAAGCTGATCTGAAATTGTAAGACTGATTTAATGATCTTAATTTTTTGAGAATCCAATGAAAACTATGAATTATGGTCCCCCAAAATGTAGTTATTCTCAAAATTTTGCATATGCTTGCAGGCTCCACCATACTCTCTGAAGCATTTGGGGACCCAATTAAATCCAGGCCCACCACAACTAAAATTTATCACAAATGCATCCTATCCTGATACAAGTATAAATGCAATAGAGAATATTTCTCTTCTTACAAAAAATTCTCACAAGAATGTTCTAAGAATCAAATACTATAATACATGAAAATTTTATAAACTGTTTAGTGCTAGATAAATGGAAGGTAGTATTCTTATAACACATTTCTTGACTAAATTTCAAACTTCTGAAGACTATAGCTAAGTGGACAACAGAGCAAGCCTGATTATTTCTTACTAGAAACAATATTCTACTTTCAATGTGCCATGACAAAACTTCTTGGCCAAATTAATGTGGTGATTATTATACTAAATCAAATAAATACCTTAAAATATAATACTTTCTATCTAAATTGATGCATTTTTAGCTAGAATGGTCAATAATACCTTGCTTAAAGAATCCCGTAGGAAAAATTATTCCTTTATACCATAATTGCTTAAATATAGTTTTAAAAAGGCTTCATTTTTTGGAGGTCAAAAGATTCAGAAATGGGGGGAGTTGGAAAGGTATGAAAAGAAGTATTCCTTTCAGTGTGGGGCTGGTGCCTGAGGAGCTGTTCACAACGAAAATCTCATCACCACAGGGCTGTTTATGATTTGAGACCACGAGACTTGGGTAGGGAAGAGAGGAAAGTTACAGTCTTCCATCCCTGGTAGAAGAAAAAGTAGCTTACCCATCTCCAATCATCTCCAATTGCTCCCACTTTTTGCTCTTTCTTGTCCTCACCTCTTTCCCCCACCCTTTTTTTTTTCAGCGACTATTTGTTCCAATTATTTTTCAATCCTTATTTTACCTCCATTTCCTACTTTTCTTTCTTTCTCCCTTTCCTTTGCTTAGCAGATCTGAAGGGCTAAGAGCTTGCCTTATCGGCAGGGGAGAGAAGACTGTGACTTACTGGGTGATTTCCTTTGTCCACCGAGCTAAAGTACAAATACTCCAGAGGAAACCAAACACAGGGGCATAACTATACAACTGATAAAGTTTAGCCTCTTCTGAAATATTAGGTAGGAGATGGGAAGAACAAAAATTGGCCTGAAAGATCAAGTACTGCTCCTGAGTAAACTAATGATTATTGAAACCAACATAAAATGGTAAAAGAGAGACTGGTTTCAAAATATAGTGCTGAGTTTCAGGCATACTACCTTCTTTGTACTAGAGTTTTAGTCTCAGAATGCAAAGGGACCTTAAAGGTCTTCTGGTCCAACCATTCCTCTGATGATAGAATCCCTTCTGTAACACACTATTAAGTGACCCTAAAGTTTATGTATGACCCCCTTTAGTAATGGGAAACTCCACTAATAGATCATTCCATCTTTTTACAGCTCTTTAAGAAAGTTCCTCCATAGACTGAACTGAAACACATATCCATATAATTTTCACGGCTCCTAGTTCCACTCCTTTGGGTCACGCAGCACAGGTCCAGCCACTCTTGCCAATGAAAGCATATTTTAATTCCCCATTATTAACTTCTGGAATGCACTCCTGTGTCTCCTTGTACTACTTCCAAGGGTAATAAATTTCTGACAATGGCAAGTGCTACTGAACTCATCTTCTGTTTTAACAGAGATATTACCATATCTTTTTTCTGAGTAAAACTGAAACAAGAAAAAGGTGCTAATGCTTCATTTTGTAGCTATCGTGTAACAGCTAATATTTCTCGACAGTAACATAAAACTCTTACACAAGGATGCCCTGTTTTAAAGTAATCACCAGTGAGTCACTAACAAGTCTGTATATATCATGGTGCTTATTTTCTTCAGAAAATGAGTGGGTGAATCATCTTTAAGAGAATAAACTATCATTAATCTACTGAGAACAGAGTCTATCAGCTACAGCATTATTTATTACACTGGTACATGAAAAGCAGATACCTTGCTGAAATAGGGAATTTGAAAACTCTGCCTGTATTTTTTCATAAAACTCTTGAAAAAGATAGTGGTACTGAAGAACAAATAATCAAACTATGAAAACGTATCTGTACAATTTGGGCCTTCCATGTCAGCATTTCAAACAGTCTATTTCAAAGGACTGAAATACTGAGATCAAAAATAAAGAACTTGTGAAAAAGCTATAGGGGTAAAACAGCCACAAACTATAAAGCCTTTAGCATCTCAATCCTTAAAGGTTTGAGACTCCAGTATGCCTTAATTTACACTCTTATCAGTTAGGCTTTTATAGATGATCAATGAAAATCTCATTCCCACTCTACTAGAATTTTACCAATGGAATCCTTAAATCTGGGTTATTCTTAAAAGAAACTTAAGTCATGTTTCACAGGATAGTTTTTTAGTAAACAATCTCTGCAACAATCTCTGCATTCAAATTACACATAAATGGTATGGTAACCAAATAAACACATTATATTTTATACTTTTAAAAATGATTTCTGTTATTAAAAACATCATGAATAACCATCAAGGGTCTGAAAGAAATCAAAATAAGTCTAAGAAGAAACAAGGCTGTAAATATATACTCATTTTAATAAAAATTGATAATATAACACAACAAATTCCTATTCTACTTGCTTGAGACTAGTGATGTTCACTGCCATGAGAAACAGGTTATCAGCCCACTGGCATGAAGGAGGTGTGATTTAAATTGGGAACTGAAGGTCAAAAGAAATGTAGCATTATACTAGGTGCTGGGAATATAAAGATCCTTTTAAATACTGATAAAAACAGCAGCTAGAAATTACTGGACATTTGCTATAGCCTGGGCATAGCATTGTGCACAGCATAGATTATCTTTTAATATTTCCTAGTATAAAATGCTACAGAATAAGGTTTAGACAGGTTAAGTGATTTGACCAAAGTCATACAGCAGGTAGAGCAGGGAAACTCTCACACGAGCCCAAGGAGACTTGCATATGATTGCTCATAACAGTCTTATTTGTAACAGAAAAATGTGGGGGGGAAGTCACCACAACATCCATTGAAAGAATAGAGAAGTAAATGTGGTATATTCTTAGAGCAGAATATTACGCACAATGGAAAGGAATGAACTAGAGCTACACATACAAACATGAATAAATATCACAAACAATGCTTTGATAAAAACAAGATGCAGGAGAACATAAGCAGCATAAATAAAATTCATATAACGCTTAAAAACAAGCATAGCAATGTTAAATACAAAAGTGAGGAGAGTGGCTATGGGGAGTTCAGGAAGCAAGGGGAATGCAATCAGAGTTGGAAGGATACACAGGAGGCTTCAACTGCACTTGCAGTGTTCACTAATACCTCTTTGTACATTGGTAATATTTTACATTAAATTTAAAAAATCATAAAGTATTTTGGATCTGTTTCAATGGCTTTTGCTGCCTTCAAAATAAAATTCCAAAATAAAATAAAATAAAATTCCAACTTATCCTAGCATTCAAACACTCCACCATTTTCCTATTTCTAATCCAATTGTATCTTCTATAAGTAAACCCAAATTAACCTTTCTGATTTAGTCAGCCTGTCTTAAGTTCCTAGAACATATAACAATGTTAACCCAAAGCCATTGCTGACAAGCTAACTTCTTCATTCTTAGTAAACTAAATGCTACCATTCAAGTTCTGAGGGGCCTTATACTATCATAATATATGTTGGTTACTTCTTGAATTGCTAAGGATTTTTATATATATTACATGTTTTATTATTTAAATATATGCTGTCTTATATTATCCATTGCATGTGGATATGTCTTCCGTCAACAAAACAGTAAGCTCCTTTAGATCAGAAATGATGTTGTAGAATTTGTGCACACCTGTACTGTACTTGGTGTGTAATCAATACTATTTCAGCAGTCGAACGGAACTTGAGGCATTTTGTAGAGCTAGAATCCTCAGATAATTTAGGTTTTAATACAATAAGAAATTCCTAAATACAAGTTCATAACAGAGGTTCAGGACAAATCAAACACCCCATCGTGGAATGATGTTAAAGATACAGTCCTAAAAAAAGTAACTACATACCTCTATTTGATAAGGAAGCTGAAGTGTGATTACCATGATATAAAATCTGGTATAGGGCACAAATAAATATTTCCTTTACCAGTATAAGGTGCAGATTTTGGAGTTGGGGGTTATTTTTGTTTTTAAAGATGAGAAACCTCAATTGTTCAAAAGAAAAGCAAGTAAGAAGTATAATTTAACAACTCTGAGTCACAGGCAAAATCACAAAGAATACTCTCCTTAAGAAATATTATTTAGTTTATGTACTTTCTGAGAAATATAATGTAATTCTCATCTCTTTTACTCCTTATGTAATGCGTCTTTCTTCTCTGGCTAGATTTTCTCTTTTTTTCAGAAGTATGGAAATGATGTGTACCAGGGAGTGGGATGTGTTTGTGTGTATGTGTGTGTGTGTGTGTGTTGTATTTATTTTACATGAGGTTTTTTCTGATTCTTAGATCTGTGATTTGATGTATGTCATTATTTTTGGAAAATTCTGTCATTATTTCTTCAAATATTTCTTCTGGACTGCAGAAATATTATCAAAAATATCAATAAAGGTTCAAACTTCAAATCACTAGAAGAGTCATTCTTTAAAGAAAATTTTTTCAAATGAAGTTTTGAAAACAATGCATGTTAACATTACCCTTTTAATCAATTATTTTAAAATCTATAGTTATGATAAATTTCCCTCTAAATATATTTAAATATAAGTACCTAAACATAAAAAATTTAATCTTATAATTGCTTATATGGGTGTCACAGAAAGCACTCATTCATTCATTCAACAACCATTCAAGTGTCTACCGTATACTCTATCTCAAGAGCCTGAGAGACTTGAGATACAAATATGAATAAAACATGGTCCCTGGTTTTAAGGAAACTCTCAACTTAATGTGGGAGAAAAACACAAAAATAAATGCAATACATGGTTTTAAGCAGTATAACAGAAGTGTGTACAGTGGGGACACAGAGAAGGAATTGATCTATTCTATTTAGGGGGCAGAGATAAGGAACATATCCTCATTTTCAAGTATTTCAAAGAGATGGAAAATTTTACCTATAAAGGACATAAACTGCCCAGTCTATGAAGGCCTGGGATAATTTAGGATTTAACCATGTACTATTACTTAATTAATATTTCTCCAACCAGGATACTTTGTTCTTAAGGGCAAGAAGTCTAAAAGTTATTCGAAGTTTTAACTCAGTCAACAAATACTTCCTGAAGAAACACTATGCTCCAGGCAGGTGCCCTCTTAGGCCATGAGGGGTATAAATATGCAAAGACATTGTTCTTGTCCTCAAGTATTGTATAATCTCTAGTGTGGGAGTCAGACAAATATATCACCAGTAAAGGATGATAAAAGTATATGATGGAGGACTTCCACTTATGGAAAGATGAAGTAGATATACTTTTTCCAATTCTATCTACTGAGTATAGCTCAAAAGCCTGGATATTATATAGAAAATAAGTACAGGAAGACTCTGGATGGTGCAGAGAAGATGGCAGACCAGTTAGAGATGACAGGACCTGAGGAATGACATGGCAGTGAGGTCCCTGGATTTTCTTTTTGCCTCATATGTCTTAGACTGGGTGCTGGAGAAGCTAGCAACACAGAAATGGCAACCAGTGAAGACAAAGACCCAAGAAAAGCCTGCTCTCTCTAGCCAAAACACCAGGAAAGGGGCAGCCTAGCAAGACACAAAACTTTTATACAACAGCCACTCTACTATAGCCAAACACCACAGACAAAACTGAGGCCATAACCCCACCCACACAAGCAAAGCCTGAGGGGAGAGCCTACACTTCCCCTCTAGCTCGGCTGAAGTAAGGTATTCTAACACTCCCCATCCCACCAAGGTAGTGTTAAAGAAGGTAGAACTTTCATCTCTGCCAGGTGGTAATGAGCCCTGGCCCCCAAGATATTAGTGGAGACCATATAGGGAACATGAATATCCATCACCACCTGATGTTAATGAGGCAGACCCTCCCCTTCCCTGCTAAGGTGGTATCTGAGAAGGCCTAGTGGAGAGTCAGGATTTTCATTATCATCAAATGGTAACAAGGTCACTCCCCCCCACTGCCCCAATAGTGGTCATTAGTGGGGAGCACTAATGAGGTACTCCTACCTCTCCCAGCCAGGGTTGTAAAAGCAGAAGCCTATGGGAGACCTAAACTCCCACTCTTCTCCAGGAATAGCAAAGGGGCCCTCCTCTCCTTGGGTGTCAAGAGACTGAGCAGGGAACCTTGACTTCTACCCTCCACCTGGTAGTAACAAAGCAGCACTGCCCTTTCCTTTGCCAGAGTAGTGTTAGAGGAAGCAACTGAAACAGAAGTTTTGAATAAGATTATATTATAATATCAAAACATACAGATATTAATTGAAAACTACTCATTATAACAAGAACCAGGAAAATCTCAACTTGAGTTTAAAAGGACAATAGACAAATACCAACAATGAGATGACAGGGATGCTAGAATTATCTGACAAATATTTTAAAGCAACCACCATAAAAATGCTTAACAAGCAATTATAAACATATTTGAAGCAAATTAAAAAATAGAAAGTCACAGCAAGGAAACAAAGTCTTGGCAGAGAAATACAAGCTATAAAGAAAAACCAAGTGGGTAATTTAGAACTGAACAATACAATGACTGAAATAAAAAACTCAATGGATGAACTCAAAGAACCCAAAGAAGTTCATACCAAGACACATCATAGTTGAAACTCTGAAAACTAAAGAAAAAGAGAAACTGTTGAAAACAATGAAAGAGAAACAACATCTAAAGTATAGGGGGAAAATGATTCAAATAACAGCAGATTTCTTATCAGAAATCACAGAGTCCAGAAGGAAATGGCACAACATTTCTCAAGTGATGAAAGAAATGGACTGTTAACCTGTACTTCTATATCCAGACAAGATTTCCATCAGGAATGAAGAGGAAAGAAAACTAAAAGAATTTTTCACCAGCAGACCAACCCTAAAAGAATGGTTAAAGTAAGTTCTCTAAAGAGAAAGAAAATGATAAAAGAAGGAACCTTGGGACATCAGGAAGGAAGAAATAACAGTGGAAAGAGTAAAATTATGGATAACTACAAATAAAATAGCTATTCCTAGAAAAATCACTAAAAGAGTTATACAGAAGATACAGCCAAAGTACTACAGATAAATCAAAATGGAGTTATAAAACAGGTACAAAAAACCCATAGAAAAACCCAGGGAAAAGAGAAAGCAGTAATCAAAAGAAAGCAGGCTATATTAATATCAGGTAAAGACCAACTCAGGACAAAGAAAATTACCAGTGTCAGAGACATTTAAAACGATAAGAGGACTGTGATAGACTGAATAATACCTTACCCTCCTGCAAAGATTTAGATGTCTGAATGCCCAGAAGTTGTGAATATGTTCCCTTAGATAGTAAAAGGAACTCTGCAGATGTGATTAAGTTATAGATTTTGAGATAAAGAGATTACGGTAGCTTATCAGGGTGGTCCCGATGTAATCATGACTGCCCTTATAAGGATGTTGAGGGATTTTTGACTATAGAAGAGGAGTATTGAAGTAATGCATCATGTGAAAGACTTGACCAGCCACTGATGGGTTTCAATATGGAAGAAGAGGTCATGAGATATGGAATGCAGGTGGTATCTAGAAACTAGAAAAGGCAAGGAAATGGATTCCCCCCTAGAACCCCCAGAAGAAATTCAGGCCTGTCAACACCTTGATTTTAGCCCAGTGAAATTGATTTTGGACTTCTGACCCCCAGAACTGTAGGGTAATAAATTTGAGTCTGTGGTAATTTGCTACATCAGCAATAGGAAACTAATACAGCAGTCAATCCACCAATAACCAGTTTTTCAAAAAACTAAACATAATTACCAAAGAACACAGAAATCACACTTTTGGGCATTTATTCCAGTGAAATGAAAATTTATATCCACACAAAATTGTGTACATGCTTCTTCATAGTAGCTTTATTTGTAACAGACCCAAACTGGAAACTTGCATTTGGTTCTTGTATGTAGTGTGAGGAGCTTGGTGAAACCTCTCCCTCAAAGAGACATCTTTTAAACTAGTCAAATTAGCAAATTCTCTGGATATGGATCAAAGGGCTTAAAACAAATTGAGATGCTTCTTTCCACAAAATCTACAGAACATGGTAAGAAGAGTGGGAGACAGTTGCACTCAACTTAGAGCCTGTAGCCCTCTCCCCTAACCAGTGCTGTGTTATAGAAGAGCTATTCTAGAAAGCTCTCCAGCAGAGTGGTAACTCCCATCTTCCTCTGAGCTAAAAAGAGGTATTCTAGGTGGATTTGGCAATTGGTGAAAACTGGCAGATACCATACATACTGATTCCCCATCCCCAGATCCTGCTCCATGGAGAGGATTCAGGAAAGCAGCTGGTGAAAATTCCAGTCCCCTATTCCCTCATATCTCTATGCTGCTAAAGAGCTGTTCTGATACTCACAGTACCTGACTGGCACAGCATAAAACATCCACTGAATACAAGAAAAGGCAGTAAAGAAGGAAGAGAAGAACAAAAAAGACATGAGACATAAAAAATGAAAGCAAAATGGCAAAAATAAATCCAATCACATTAATAATTACATTAAATCTGAATGAGTTAAACAATTCAATCAAAAGACAAAGATTGTCAGATTTTATTAAAAAAACAAAATCCTGTCCAAAGGAAACACATTTCAGATTTAAAGATATATTTAGGTTAAAAGTAAAAGCATGGAAAAAGATATACCAGGAAAACAGCCACCATAATTTGACTTTGAGACAAAAATTGTTAATAGAGTTAAAGAGACATATTGTAATGATAAGAGGGTAAATCTATCAGAAACATATAACAAGTATAAACATATATGCACCTAACAACAGAGCCACAAAATACTTGAAACAAAAACTGACAGAAAACACAGAAAGGAAAAGCAGAACAAACAGAAAACAAAGAACAAAGAAAACAGAGGGAAAAAATAGACAATGTAATAATAATAGTTAGAAAATTCAATACCTCATTTTAATAATGAATTCAACTAGGCAGAAAGTCAGCAATATAGAAGATTTGAACAACAATATAAACTAAGTAGACCTGACAGACTTCCACAGCACGCTTCCACCCAACAACAGCAGAATATACATTCTTATTAAGTGCATATGGAACATTCTTCAGGATAGACCATACAGTAGGACAGGTCTCAAAAGATTTAAAATTGTACAAACAAAGCATGGTCTCTGACCACAACAAAATTAAATTAGAAATTAACAATAAAAAGATCTGGAAAATTCACCAGTATGTGAAAAATAATTAAAATACAAAATACTCCTAAATACCAATAGGCCAAAGAAAAAAAGTCACAAGTAAAATTAGAAAATACTTTTGAGTCGAATGAAATGAAACAAAATAAAAACAAAAGACACCAAAACTTATGGTGTAGTGAAAGCAGGGCTGAAAGGGAAATTTATACATAGCTGTAAATGCTAAAAAAAAAAACCCCTCAAATTAATAATTTAATAATTTACCTTAGGAAAATAGAAAAGCAAACTTAACCCCAAAGCAAGCACAAGGAAGGAAAGAGTGAAGATTAGAGTGGAAATAAATGAAATACAGGAAAGAAAATCAACCCAGAAAATCAAAACAACCAAAAGTCATTTCTTTGAAATGATCAAGAAAATTGACAACCCTTTTGATAAGGTAACAAAGAAAAAATAGAAAAAAAAGGCTCAAATTATGAAAATTAGTAATGAAAGAGAGGATATCACATACTGACCTTACAGAAATAAAAAACATTTTAAGTTAATACTATGAACAACTATACAGCAAAAAATTAGATAACTTGGAAGAAATGAACAAATTCCTAGAAAGACACAAATTACCAAAAGGATGAAAGAAGAATGGAAAATCTGAATATGTAACCAGTAAAGAGATTTAATTAATAATCAAAAATCTTCCTATAAGGAAAGCCCAGGCACAGACTGCTTCATGGGTAAATTCCACCTAAAGTTTAAAGAAGAATTAAAACTAATCTTTCAAAAACTTTTTCCAAAAAATAGCAGAGGAGGCAACACTTCCCCTCTCATTCTATAAGGCTAGTACTGCCCTGGCACCAAAACCAAAGACGTCATAAGAAAACTACAGACCAATACTGTTTATAGATATAGATTAAAAATCCTCAATGAAATAATAGAAACTGAATAAAGACACATATAAAAATAACTATGTATTGACCAAGTGGGATATATTAACATATCAAGAATGCAAGGTTAGTCTAACATACGAAAATTAATCAATGTAATATACCATATTAATAAAATAATGGACAATACATACATGACCATATCAGTAGACATAGAAAAAGCATTTGACAAATACTAGTACTCTTCCATGTTTTAAAAAAAAAACTCTCAACAAACTAGGAATAGAAAAGAACTTCCTTAACCTGGTGAAGGGGGCCTACAAAAAATCCCACAGCTAACATATTTCATGATGAATAGCTGAAAGCTTTCCCCCTATGATCAGGAACAAGAACAGAATGTCCGTTGTCACTACTTCTATTCAACATTGTACTGGACGTTCCAGTCAGGGCAATTAGACAATAAAAAGAAATAAAAGGCATGCAGTTTAGAAAAGAAGTAAAACTACCTCTATTTACATATGACATGATCTTGTATGTAGAAAATCCTAAGGAATACACTCACTCACACACACGTACATGTGTGCACTCAACTATTCAAGCTAATAAACGAATTCAGCAATGTTGCAAGGTACACAGGATATAAATCAATATACCAAAATATATTTTATTCCTATTTGCCAGTAAGGAACACTCTGAAAATGAAATTACAAAAACAATTTCATTAACAAGAACATTAAGAAGAATAAAATAGGAATAAATGTAATGCAAGGCTAAATTTGCAAGTCTTGCAAGACTTGCAAAATAAGTGTAAGACTTTTAGACTGAAAACTACAAAATATTGTCGAACAACATCAAAGACCTAAATCAATTGAAAGACATCCCAAGTTCATGGATTGTTAGACTTAGCATTGTTTAGCATTGTCAAGATAGCAATACACCCCAAAGTGATCTACTGATTCAAGAGAGTTATTATCAAAATTCCAGATGCCCTTTTTTTAAATTGGCAAGCTGTTTCTAATATTCATATGGAAATGCAAGGAACCTAGAAAAGTCAAACATCTTGAGAAAAAAGATCAAAATTGGTATTCTCATCAAAGGAAAATTTTTTTTTCTATTTCTTTAATTTTGTATCTAAATGAGATGATAGGTGTTCACTAAACTTACTGTGATAATCATTTCATGATGTAAGTCAAATCATTCTGTACAACTTAAACTTATGCAGTGCTGTATGCCAATTATATCTCAATAAAACTGGAAGAAAAAATCCTGTCAAGGTCACTAATGAAAGACAAGAAAGAGTAAGGAAATATTCCAGATTAAGCAGATCAAAGAGATATGATAAGGAAACATAATGCATGATCCTAGACTTGGATCCTGGCCTAGAAAGGAAAAGGAGACATTGTGCAGTGGGTGAAATTTGAATGGCATCTGTGGATTGGATGATAGTGTTGTATCAGTGTTAACATCCTGATTGGGAGGCTTGCACAAAGGTTATAGAACCGTATACTTCTTTTTGAGGAAATACACAGTGAAATATTTAGGGGTGAAATAGCAACATGTCTGCAACTTGCTCTCAGACTGATCAGAAAAGGAATAATTATAATAGAGGAGAAAGGGAGAAAATGTCAAAAGTTAACAACTGTAGAATCTGATTTAAGGAGATGAGTTCTTTGTACTCTTCTTGCAACTTTTCTGTAAATGTGAAATTATTTCACAATAAATTATACTAAAAAAAGGACCAAGTTAGAGCACTCACATTTTCCCATTTCAAACTTAATAAAAAGCTACAGCAATGAAGACAGTGCAATACTGGCATAAAGATAGAAATATAGATCAATGGAATAGAATTAATTGAGAGTCCAAAAATAAACCTTACATTTAGGGTCAATTAGTTCTTGACAAATGTGCCAAGACAATTCAATGGGAGGATGAATTGTCCCTGCCAGTTACATGGCTCTGTGAATTTCTGTCACAAGAGCTCTATTGTGAATTTTGTCACAGGGGCCCAAAATTTCAGGTTTTGCTATAGGCAGAAATATAAGTATAAAAATACATCCCAAAGTTAAGTGCAAATATTGGTTTTCAATTATTTATGCTGTTCCTTTCCTTCCATTAGTCCAGATGAGTGAATGGATATAACGGTATTTTCTCTGCTTACAAAATTAAGTTCTGTTTAACTCTACTGGCTCTTTCATGATAAACAGAAGGACTTGTGTTTCAATTAGACTAAGGTAGAGTAAATATTTTGCTTTAACCATATTTTGATCAGTACCAAAATATGCCAAAAACAAATTATAAAATTATTTACCTAGTAAAGTAATACTAGTCATTCTTGAGGTAGAGGGAAAGAATAAGAAATCTAGGCAGGGGTGTATAATCCTCTCACAGGAAGAGAAAGCAAATATTTGAAATAAAAAATACAATCTACCACCACATGGCAAGTAGCAGTTCTTAACCCATGGTAGGTGCTTAATACATACTTGTTGAAGAACTAAATGAATGAACTAAAATGAACAAATA
Source organism: Globicephala melas (assembly GCF_963455315.2). Lineage (NCBI taxonomy): Eukaryota > Metazoa > Chordata > Mammalia > Artiodactyla > Delphinidae > Globicephala > Globicephala melas. The sequence continues at coordinate 56,635,206 of NC_083335.1, forward strand.
TTATGAAGCAGCCTTATGTTCTGTAGGCATTTAAACTACTTCTTCCTCTTTTCTCCCATAGTAACTTTTAGATACCTTTTATTTTGAATACAACTTGTGTTTACTTATCAGTTTCACCCACTAGAGTCCATTCCTTGAGGACAGTACTTTGGTCTTGTTCTTCTTTGCCCTCCCTCCTTTATAACTGATTGATTAATTCATTCATTTCCTTTAATTGCCAAATTTCACTCTAATTCATCCACCATAGGTAGCTATTTTCAAATATTTAATGATTATCTTTTTGTTTGAATTTTTACAAAATGCATATTGTATTAATGTGTACATGTATTTTTAATTTTGTTACACATCTCATTTTTTCTTACTGTTTTCACAAAATAAATGGTGTATTACAGTTGTTTTGTTTCTTATCCTATTTTCATAAAACATAGCCTTTTATATCCATCTGTGTTCCTATGTGTACATATAACCCATTTCTTCTAGCTGCTATATAGTACTACATGATGTACATCCACCACATTTCACCTAACCCTGTCAGTGATGGACACCTATATTGCCTCAAACTCCCCATCACCATAAAAAAACACTGCGATGAATATCCTCCTATAAGTGCCCTCATGAACTTGTATATCTTTGTGATATACACTCAAGAACAGAATTGCCATGCCATAGGACATGAGTATATATTTAATTTCACTAAATAATATCAGATTGATCTCCACAGTGGCTGTACCTGCCAATACTCCCACCAGCAGTCCATGGGGGCGCTTACATTCCAATATCCCTAACAACATTTGGACTTAACCAGCATTCTATTTTCCTCTAGCTTAATAAAATGTTATCTCATTGTTCTAATATGTAGTTATCTGTTAATTATTTTGAGCATCTCTTCATGTGCTTATTAGTTTTAGTGTTTTCTCTTCTATATACCTCTTGTTCTTATCTTGTTGATCTTTGTATCCCCAATGTTTATCACCATCTCCTGCACATTATAGGCATTAAGATTTTTTTGAAAGAATGTATAAAATAAGAAGAATGTATGAAAATATAAAGTATTCACAAGACTTGTTAACAGTATGGATGTAGACGATTCTTTAAAATGATGGAATACAGCAGAAAAATCAAATGTGGTAAAGATAAAGGAATTTTGCACATGTTGAATTTGATGCACCTAAAGATATCGAATAGGAATTTGGATGTATGAATGAATGAGGTGAACTATAGAGCCAGGCTGAGGGGATATGACAGTAGCAGTTAGCCTAGTGATATGAGAAGTCCCTATTAAGTTTCAGAATGACTGAGAGAAAAGATCCAAAAACAGCCAGGCCAAATCTACATTAAGTATGCAACTCATGCCTTAGCTTAGAGTACTAATATCCATCAAGTCTATATAACTCAGGAGAGATTACAGAAGTGGGTTACATTTTCCCTGAATATGTTCAAATTATACTAAGCAAATTTTATTATCCACCACAGATTGCTACTTACACTGGTTGTCTCAGTGTATTTTTATCCGTGGGCAACCAATTTCCCAATTTAAATTACAAGATCTTAATAAGTTAGCTTTTAATAACAACTCTAAATATATCCTACCATATTTTCAACAACTGTATCACTTCTGGAAAGTATTCAAAAGTAAATTGTACCAGACCATGAACCCCAAAAGTATCCATCCATTGCCTTGTCCCTTCTAAGAAGTCTTAGAGCATCTGACAACTATATTGCTCCCTTCTGTGATTTCTAACATAGGTCACTATGCTGTTAACTACAGGACTGATGCACTGGCCAAAATTGACTGGACCAGGGATTGGTATCTGAGCCAAAGGCAGCCAACAAGAGACTGCCTTACAAAGGGGCCCGATGTACAATTTCTGCCTAAGAAGGGTATTTTGCAGTGGTTAGTGACTAGCCAACCTGATCAGATCTTCTCTCTAGGGAAGTCTGGATATGAAACATATAGAGTTAGCAGAAGCAGAAGTCATGAGAATGGTAACTACCAGAGTTGCTATGGTATCCTGAACGGTTCTTCTTGAGATTTGTTTAGCTGCTGAGACAGTTTCCTAGGCTTTCTTCCTAACCTATGCAACTTTCCAATAAACTACCACTTAAGATGACTTGAACTTGCCTCTGTTCTTCATAACCTGAAAAGCCTAATACCCTTTCTTCTCTAACCTGTATAAAAGCCACAAATTCTCGCCTAAATCAGTGGTTCTCGAACCTAGCAACACATCAGAATCACTCGTGGGCTTTTAAAATATTAAAATGCCCCATCTGGGGCGGGGCTCAGGCAACAGTACCTTTTCTAAGCTGCCCAGATGATTCTAATGCACAGCTAAGATCAGGAAATACTGACTTACATGCACCCATTATGCAAACATTTTAGGGTCCATGTCAAGCAATTTTTAATTTCCATATTAAATGAGGTTCACAGAACACCTAACAGCCACCTGTGAGGATGGCATCACAGGGAATAGCTCAGTCATATAGGTGTGGTAGGAGGCAAGGCACAGATCATTTTCACTCCATGGCATAAAGCAACATCCTGGAACCTATACCAAGTATGGTTAAGGATTTCAAAGCATACTTTCAAAGTTGCACTGAAAATACAGATGCTCAACAATGCTGAGTGGAAAGTGAAAAACTGATTTTGCTGGAGATAACCAACCGTCTTCCCAAGAATGAACTTCATTTGTTAGGTTCCAACTAATTTCTGATATCAGTCACATGAAACAAAAGAGGAAAGAGACAAAGACTAAAGTTGACACGAAGGCTGGTATTATCAAGGATTTTGAAACCTTTAGGTCTATGGCATCCATGTTCCTTCCCATCCCCATCATCCTTGACTCAAGTCCCAAAACACAATCCAGAGTCATGTATCATCTCCTGTATTCTAATTTCTACAGTGATCTGTATTTTCTCTTCACTGACCAAAGTTCCTGCTACTCCACCAAACTCCAAAAGCCCTTCCATTGTGTCTACCCTCTTCTCTCCTTGCCTGAAATGAAACATGACTGTCCCCTGAGGTCACTGCTTCCCTTGTAACTCTCAAGTGGAGGCTATTCAAAGTGTCTCAGGTATAGGAGGTAGAGTTTGTCTTCTTCTGATTGCCAATGCTGCTTCTAAGCCATTACTTCCCCAGCCTTAGGTAAAAATATCTGTTCTTGTTAGTGAGAAAGTGGAACAACTGGAACCCTCATGAATGGGAATGTAAATTGGTACAACCACTTTGGAAAACTATTTGGCAGTAGCTACCAAAGCTGCATGCCCTATGACCTGGCGATCCCACTCCTAGGTATATACTCAACAGCAATGTGCACTTATGTGCGCCAAAAGACATATACAAGAATGTTGATGGGAGCATTATTTGTAATAGCTCAAAACTGAAAATAATTCAAATGTCCATTAACAGCAGAATGGATAAATAACTCATGATATATTCACCCTCTAGAATATCACAGAGCAATAAGAATGAATGAACTAGCATACATGTGTAACGGCTGAATCTCAAAAACAATGTTGGGTGAAAGAAGCCAGACATAACAGAGTAAATACTGCCTTATTCCATTTACATAAAGTTAAAAATAGGCTAATTAATTTATGGTGGAGAAGGAGCAAAGGGGAGGGCTTCGGGGCTGCTGATAATTTTTTTTTTTAATTTGGCTGCTGGGTGAACAAGTATGATCATTTTTGAAACTTTACCAAGCTGCTTATGATTTGTGTACTTAACTGTATGTATGCTATACTTCAACTGAAGAAAGTTTTCATAAAGGAAAGAAAAGTAATTCTCCTTTGAGACTTACACCACCCATCTATTCTTCCTTAGCACCTGCCTCCTGGTCACTTCATCGCATTGAAGATTTAGGATACTGGTTAATAGTCTTCTTCTATACTCTAAATCCTGCCATAACTCTGAGTGACTTTAACGTCCATATGGCTGAACCACTCAAAAGCCTCACCTCACTCTTCTTTGACCTCACCTTTTTAGACCTTCATATTCACTCCACTGCAGTTACCCACTCCATGAGTATACCCTGAATTTACCATTTCCCAGAACTTGTTAATAGCTAAAATCATAAACTCAACAAGCTTTTCTCTGACTACAACCTCCTATTTCAGCTTTGTTTTCCTTACTGCTTTACTCCTGTTCTTTAAGCCAATAAAACTATCTACCACAGAAAACTTTTTGAGAGAATTAAATGAAATAATGTGCATCAACAGCGTAATACAGTGTCTGACACATAGGAAATACTCAATACATGGTAGCCATATTTCAATATTAAGTATTCTATTAGAAACAAGTATCTTTTAGGATGAAAATTTTCCTCAAATTCACTCAATCTCTGGCATTAATGAAATCTAGCTTTTGACACTACATTCCTCCCAATCCTTTTAAATGAAAGCCAGTCATCCAGCCATTCTCTCTGATTCAGGAGGTCAGGAGGAGAGATCAGTACAGTACTTGTTCTCAAGGCTAATTCCACATCAGTGTTCCACCATCACATTTGCTCAAAAAGTTCTTATCTCTCAAAATGTATGTAAACTATTTTCAGAGTTATCTACCAACTTTCAGGACTCCTTTCTACCTTATTCCTTGTTATTAATCTCTGGGGCTTCAAAATTAACACAGATCAGCATTTTTGTACCTAGGCCTCACAGATGCTTCCTCAAGCTTAAGCCCCACGATTCGAACTCAGACCATAGCGATTTCAGATCCAGATCTACCACTTATGACTGAGTGACTGTGGGAAAGTTACTCAACCTTTCTAAGCTTCAGTTTCTTTACCTTTAAAATGCTGGTAATAACAGTACCTAGATATAGGGTCACTGTGAAGCATAAATGCGAAAATTCACATAACGTGCTTAGCAAAATGCCTAGCACAGTAAATATTCAATAGCATAATAGCTGTGATCACTATTATTAATTCTTACCAGTTCTTGGCATATTTCCACTTGTCTCCAAACCTGCTCAGGTCTCCTGAATTTTTTTTTTCACCAGTTTTATTGAGATTTAATTGGCATATAGTCTCCTACTTTTTTAAATGAAAAGAAACTTTCCTGGAATTTGCTACCCCCAACTCAAGATTTCTTCCGTACCTTTTGCTGCAACATTTCTCTAAAGAGTAATGTACACCTCCCTTCCAGAGGAGGCAAGGAGTAGTGGAAAGATCAGGGACTTTGAAGCCAAATATATCTGTGTTTGAACCTGGTTCTTCCACTTGGATAACCCGGAGCAAGCACTTTTTATAAACCTCAGTTTTTCCATATGTAAAATGGGGATACTACCCATTTCTTAGGGTCATCAAGAAGATTAAACTGAAATAATACATGTAAAGCAGGTGGTCAAAGAAGGTGCTAAATGAATGCCAGTTTCCCACCCCTTATCCTTTCCCTAACCCCTTACAATCTAGGTTCTCACTCTACCACTTTACCTCACTTCAGTTCTTATTAGCATTGTGACTTTGGGCAATTTAATTGAATTTTCTAAACCTTAGTTTTTCATTTGTAAAATGGTGATCATTATCATCTACAACATAAAGTTGTCTTGAGAATTAAGTGAAATAACATATGCAAAGTATTTTAGCATGGTGCCTGGCCTTGCAGTAAGCACTTAATAAATGGCAGCTACCAGTGACTTATTAATAGCCAAATCAAAAGACTGTTCAACTCGCTCCTTCTACTGTTCAACTCGCTCCTTCTCTAGGCTTCAGTGACAACACACTATTCAGGTCTTCTTTTTAACCACTGACCATTCCTTCTCTCTCTGCACTCCCTCCATAATGTCTTTCTTTATTCTCTTCAACCAAGTGTGAACTCTCTCTTCTGAACCCTCAGATCACTTTGTACTTCTCCTGAGAACAAGGCACTTCCTCTACTCTGAATGACAATCATTTGTTATATGATACATCTCCACTACTTAATTTAATATATTTTATGTCCATTGCCTGGCACTTATTTATTCATGTAGAATTTATTGAGTCCCTAATATAGCTCATATATGTGCTAGGTACTAAGGATACAAAAAATAACATATTATAATTACTGTCCTCAAGTAGCTTATAGTTTAGGAGGATAGAATACACAAGTAAATAGTCTACTATTTACAGTATGATAAGTCCTATGGTAAAAGTATGCCCAGAATCCTCTCGAGCACAAAGAGGAGTTATTTAATCAGACTGGGGAGATCTGGGACACTATCTTGGAAAAGGCATTTTGTATTTAGCATACGGGGAGGCAGTACACAAATCCCTGTTAAATGAACGAGTGAAATATGAATAGGAACTAACTAGATGAGGATGGGAAATGGCACTTCAGGCCCAGAGAAAGAGCAGGGAAAAAAGGCTTGGAGTACAGATATTAGGAGAGTTCCTGAGAGACAGGAAATGAAGCTGGAAAGCCAAAGCAGAGTCGGCTCTTCCAGACATAGGAGCCTGACCTGACCCTAGAGGGCAGATGATGGAGTGCCAATAAAGATTTTTAAGTAGTGGAAGGGCATAATCAGATTTACATTTTAGTACTCTGGCAGTGCAGGGGGAAATTAATTCCATGAGAGCCAGGCTAGAGGCAGCGAGTCCAGTTAGAAGGGTGTTGTGATAATTCAAATAAATTCTGAAAGCAGAAATGGAGTGAGAATGGCGAATCAAGACGGATACTGAGCCTGAATTATTCATATTTGTATCTCCTGCAAGCAGTGCATTTTACACTTAAAACCCGCTACAAATATCTACTCGTAGGTATTTGTCTACTCATAGATATTTGTCGACTACTGTTACTGAAACCTACTTAGGGAACTGCAGCTTAGCAGCCACATGTGTCACTTCCTGTACACAGATTCCTAAGTAAAGGCACCTTTTCCCATTACAGAACTCAAAAGAAACTTAGGTTTGTCATTCAAAGCTGTAAAGTAACAACAGTGAATACAAACCCAGGCACTGCAGAGAGACTTGAGACGTCTCTATCCTGGTCTATTTCACCCGAAATAATGTTTGAACAAAGTCCTTCAAAGGGTCGTGAGGCCCCACCCTGTGCACCCAGACAAATGCCCAGGATTCTTTTCTCTTTGTTTCATCTCAAGACCCAAGTCTGTTCGCTGCTCGTCGCCTGGCGGGCCATTTTCGCCCAGCTGTTTCCCAGTTTTCACCCTGCCGCTGTGTAAACAGTCAACAGCAGGGGATTGAGGAGAGAGAACCGTCCCAGGCTGAGGAAACTCTAAAGAGGAGAAGCAGGTGTCTTGAGGCTTCAAACGTTAAAGATTCCCTGACCTTGCCAATTCTCTCGCAACCCCATCTCCACCTCGCCTCTTGCTGTGGGACTCCCTTCTGAAGTTAGGAGGATCCCTTCTACAGTTATCAGAGGGCTACCAGCATCCAGAGAAACTAAGCAAAGTAATTTTTACTTACCCTAACGGCCGCCATAGCTGTAGCGCTCTCCGCCCAGGTCTTCGCACGGAGAGCGGAAAGGGACAAAATAGCTCAACTAGGCACCGCTCAAAGTAGCCCCACCCAGTTCCGCCCCTCGCCAGCTGGCTCCGCCCTTTCTCCGCCTTCCTAGTGCCGCTCTAGGAAGTTGCACAAGTTGGCCCTGTTTCTCCGGGGAAAACGGTTCAACCCTGTGGTGGACTGTCGCTATCCCTGATAACACCTTTCAGAATATTCTCCATAGTCTATTTGAAAGTTACTTTGCTGGGTGCAGAACTTTTCATTATGTTCGTTTTTTTCAGGCATATGTGATTTGTCTAGTTGAGGACTTAAAATCCAAGTCCGGCTGCCTTAATAAATAACTGTATAGTCACAAAAAGAACATGTTACCTCTGCAATACGTGGGCAAGTTCATACAGCCTAAGAGTATGTCACTAAGCGCCTGCTACGTGCCAGGCACTTGTTCAAAGTACAGACATAACGTAATGCCTTCCCTCACGGAGCTTGTGATTCTAGGAGGAAAAGAGAAACAAATAAATGTTACAAAGTGCCAAATGCTGTGAAGGAAAATAAAACAGTATGGGGATGGGGTGGGAATTTATTGATTTAGATAGATTAGGGAAAGGCTTTCTGATAAAGTGACATTTGAGAAAAGTCCTGAAGGAATTTAGGGAAGAACCTTCCATGCAGAAGGAACAGCAATGAAAAAGGCCGGTGTGTCAGAAGTGGCTACATCTGATGGCACTGACTAATTTAACGTGAGAGGAAAAGTATATGCAGCTTCTTAAATTTGCCCCTAGGCATATAATAAATCTCAGGGACCTCTGATGGCCATACTAAAGAAAGCCCCTTTACTTCTCATGGTCAAGAAAAGCTGAAATTTTTAAAAGCTAAACTCAAAGACTGATTCCCTTGGTTTCTAAAATTATTTCAGTTGAATTTATACCTAACCTTGATAGGTCACTTATTGAAAAATTTAGAACTTTGAGCAGGAGAGAGTGGTAGTCTGACATTTTAAGGGGGCTATCTGGGAGGATCTGGAGGGCTAAGAGTATTCAAAATCCCTACACCTTTCTCTCTGAACTACTCTTTATTCCTGATACCAATTCCTGTATTGGTCAGCATTCTTTGATTACAAGCAACAAAACCCGGGCCCCCTGCACTGGGAGCACGGAGTCTTAACCACTGCGCCACCAGGGAAGTCCCTCATTCAAGTTTTTATTTGCATTTCCCTGATGGCTAATGAAATTGATCACCATTACATATTTCAATTGGCCATTTTGATGTTATCTTTCATAAAGTGCTTATTCAAGTTTTTAGCCCACTTTTTCTATTCTGTTGTACATTTTTCTCATTTATTTGTAGGTGTTCTTCAGAAGACTGTATACATGCACTTTGCCAGTTTTATGTGTTGTTAATATCTTCTCTCACACTGTGGCTTGCCTTTTTTATCCCTTCAATGGTGTCCAGAAACCAACCCTGCTGGACCTGGATCTGGGACTTCCAGCCTCCAGAGCTTAGAAAATATATTTCTGTTGTTTAGGCCACCCAGTCTATAGTTTTTGGCTATGGCAGCCTAAGCAGACTAATACATTATTCTTCTCATATATTGCTTAATTCCATTTGCTAATATTTTCATTGGGATTTTTACATCTATGTCCATGATGGTTATTGGTTTGTAATTTTCTTTTAAGACTTTGGTATCAGTGTTTTATTAGCTTCATAAACAAATTGGGAATTGTTTCCTCTTTATTTTCAGGAAAAGTTTGTTTAAGATTGGCATTATTACTTCCTTAAATATCTGAAATATTTCACCAATGAAGCCATCCAGGCCTGGAGATTTCTTTGTAATAAGGTTTTTAATTATAAATCCAAACTATCTAACATGCTCTCAGATTTTCCATTCTTTCCTGTGGCTGCTTTGCTGAGTTGTGCACAGTCAGTTCTACAATAACACTTATTTAAAAACGTGAATTTGTTCCAAAATGGTGGATATATTAGGAAACAATTTGAAAATTACATAAATTTCATGTTCACTCATGCACTGTTTCGTCCATAAGAAACACGATGTGAATGCAGAAAACAGCACCCAGCACAATCAGACTGTGTAAGAATGCATAAAACACACACACAGACTCCTCAAACATCTACCAGATACCTTGGTTCACTCAGGTGTTACCTACAAAATTGTGTTTTGTTACTATTTTTTAATTGTGAATTTTTCTATGTAAGTAAACAATATCCTAAACGTGTCTAAGCACTCTGGCCCCAAAACACCAAGCACTGCATGAGAAAGGAAAGCTTTAAATATCAGGTGAAGTTTGAAGTAACCAAGAATTTTGAAAGAAGTGTGAGAATATGTGATATCTCCTGAGCAGTAGGTGTAAAGAAATATGCATTTTTGGACCTTCTGAGACAATACAGTGAAAATAAAGGAAACACCTATGTCTGGAAAAACTTCAAGAAATACAAAATCAGTAATGAGACCTAAAGTAATAGAAGAAATGAAAAGATTGATGAATCTATGGATTGAAGACTAGACAGTAAAAAAAATTAAGAACAACCTTTCTCACATGCAATGAGAAGGCACTATCTATACACAAAGACCTTTAACGAAAATTGTCAGATCCTGCAGAAGTGGCTCCTTCAATGATGGTTTGGTGATTTAAAACACTGTTGCAATTTCCAAAGCTTTCAGCCTTGGGTGAAGATGTGATTGCAGATTTAAAACTTGCAGAAGAATTTCTAGCAGTGAAACACATGATAATTGAAGAAGAAGGATTACATTGGATTACATTTTCAATTTTAATGAAACAGTTATCTATTATATATGCATCTCTTGAAGGGCCTACATTTGAAAGAAAGAATAATATGACCTAAGATTTAAGGCTGTGAAAGACTGCAAATTTTGATAACCCTGCTTAAAACTACTTCACAATGACGCACAAGCTGCAACCCTTCCTACATCCACTGCTATAAGGAAACTTCAGTTGACTTTCCTATGTATTGTATGTAGTATTTATATATTTCTTAAAAGTGTGCTACCATGTTTATTAAGTTCCTATCTTTTTGTAATGGGTCACTGATGAAGTGTTTGGGTGTTGCGCCTCTAATCTCATTTTCCCCATAAGATCTTCAGTTTTTATGCATGATTTCATGGTGCATTGATTTTTAGGGATTCATATGTTGAGTTATAGTAGTACTGACATCTCATTTCACCTTAGTTGTCAAATATGTTGGCACAAAATTATTCATAATCTGTTAACCTAAATGAGTGAAGTACAAGACATGTAAGAAATATATAGCTTTTTTTGGTCTACCTTTTATTTTCCCATTTTTGGAAAAAAGGATACAAAGAAAACAACACTAGTGCAATGATCAATGGCCCCTGGTACTCAGCCTCAGCATCAGGAAGACAATAGAAAGAGAGAGATATTCTGACAAACGTTACAGCAGTTCCTTCTACTCAGTTCCAAGTTTTCAAGACAAAATATTCTGATATTTAAATATTTAGACCACACTCATAGTCTGCAACCTAAATCCTGGACGTTATGAGTAGTAGGAAGTGGCAGGAAGTCCCAAGTCTTGTGCTCATTTTGTATTGTTGTTACCGACCAGGGTTCCTGGACTCTTTAATCAATAGAAATTGATATAAGGCCAGACAAGAAAATTCAGGCAATGTTTTATTGAGGTTCATGCTGCTGCATGGGGGAGTGAGAACAGGAAACATGTTCCCTTGCTCAATTCCTGAGGGGGGGCAAGCTGGTCCCTTAAATGGGGTGAGGGAGGGGGCAGACTCGTGGGTTAGGCAAGAGGGGTGGCTTAGGTGGTCTGCTCACCCCTTTGGTGGTGCTATCTGCAGGGATCTTGTGAAGTATCCTGCTTTTGCCCCGACACCTCAGAAGTGGCAGTTGGGTTTTGGTCTTTTTGTATCTTGTTGCTCATAATTTGCCTCAACTGCGCATGTGTGCAGTTATTTTTAGTCCCTTACAGTTTCCTTGTATTCTGTTGCTCGAGGAGATATTTGTCTAGGTGCAAGCACTGCAGCAAAGGGTCCCAGGTCCCAGCCTATCTCATTGCAATACCTTGAGGCACAATATGGCAAGGTTTCCACTCAGGTTAAGTGGCCTAACCAGGTGAGTCATCTCCACGCTATGGTGCTGGTATGAATTCTCCATTTAATAAGAGATTTTGAGCACTTGCACAGTGCCCTTCATAGCAACGCACTAGCTGCAGCACCTTCCAGACTATAGTTTATGGGACTCAAGGTTATGGCCAGGCATATGAACTTCAGGACACAGAGCCTATTCAATCTGTCTTTTGCCCCGCTCTTTCTACTCACTTTTTCTTTAGAATTTTATTCATAAAAGCTTTCATTCTAAAATGTCTCCCCCATAATAGGGCCTGATGATCATGAGAAAGAGCCTGATGTCCCCAGTCCTTCACAACACATTAACTTTTAATTTTTTACATCTTTTCCCAAAGTCCTTGGAAATAGAATTTTCCTTCACTGGAAGAGACGAATAAATACTCCACAATTTGTACAATTAGTGTCCCTCAATCTAGGATAGAAGAGAAGCTCATCATTCAAGCAGAAAACCAAATCCCATAACTATTATGCTCTGCAACAGTTGGGTTTCATGAGATGAAAAGAAGAAATGTGATCAACCTTGAGTAAATTTCTGTTTATTACAATAAAATGTGCCCAAGGACAGTTGTATAGTGGAGCAAAGGAGGATGTGAATTGATGATGAGTTCAGTTTTGGATGTGCCAAATATGAGATATTTGTGGGACATTCAGTTACATATTGGAGCTTGGATGAGAGGTCTGAACTCTCTACAAAGATTTTGGAATCTTGTATATAGGTGATCAACAGATGAGGTTGCTCAGGGTGAGCATAGAGTGGTCTTTCTCCCAGTTATCTCTTAAGGCTATTTGGAAGTTTTAGAGTAAAAATATGAGAAAATAATTTTGTTCACATATTCACCAATTTGAGATTTTAGATTAATATTTTTACAGAAATCTCTTTATAGTCTTAATAATAATTGTAGACTCAAAGGTTATGTGTGCACATCAAGGACATTTTATTTTATTTAATTTCTAGTTAATGGTTCGTTTTCTCTTGCTTAGTATATTTTCCAGTATTTGCATTTTATCTTTAGACTTGTTAAATTTGCATTTTATTGTTACTAATTAGGTTGCTTTAGGTCTTCAATTAACAAAAATTAATCATTGGTGGAAGAGTGTGTCAATAATATGTAAAAGAGTTGTTAAGATAGTCTAAGTACTACAATGAGTAACCTGAAAACCACAAGCCATAACAATATAAATATGGATAGTGAACATAACTTTTATGTTTTTCTCTATTTCTGTATCAGTTGAAATTTCTTCTGATGTATTACATGTATTACATATTTAATAAAAATAAAGATATAAAAAGGTGAAGAATTAGTGAAGAGTTAGAGAAAACAGTATAAACAACTCTTTTCCTATAGACAGAGGTAAGACATTATTAGTTAATTAATAATGAGACATTAATTATTAATAAGACTTCCTTATTATCTAGAAGGAAAAAATAGTAGTATATTTTTAGTATATTTTTTGAGCAAATATAGACTATTGGTCATTATGCACTTAGACACATAAATCTGGAAATGTGATAATTTTGCAAAAGTAGCATAAGTAGCTTTTTAAAAAAAGGAAAAAAGGTACCAGGAACTACAATGGTAAATATCTAAAAATTAGATTTCATTGGACCAGTGATGCATTCACTCCGAATCCTTAGGATGTTGTCCATTATGAGAATTATGAAAATAATGGATTGATTTTATTGATGCTTTTGTGCCATGCTCAGAGTACATTCAAAGTAAACTAACTGAGTTTTTCTAAAACAAGTACAAAGTAATTATTTATGAAATAAAATTGATGACTTTTTTCTCTAAAAGTTGGGAAGAGACCAAAACAAAGAAGCATCATTCAAAGATGTACTTATCATAGGAAACAGAGGAAAAGACTTCCTTTTGGTAAGAACTGTGTAAATCTAGCTGTAAGAACCGTGTAAAGCTAGCCACTAAGCATTTGTACAGAGAGAACAAACTGTTGGTAAAATTCCTCTATGAAACCATACTGTTACACATTGCATAATATCAAAGATATATACAAGACAGGAGAGAAATTATTATAAAGGATGTGCACAAGGCAAATCTTCATGACTGTGGGTTAGGTATTCTATATTTCCTGTATATAGTATTTCCCAGATATAATACCAAAAATGAAAACACAGAAAGAGAAGATTAAGTTGGACTTATCAAAGTTATAAACTTTTGTGCTTCAAAGGACACCATTGAGAAAGTGAAAAGAATATGTATATAAAATATGGAGAGAGAGAGGATGGGAGAGAAAATTTTTGCAAATCATATAGCTGAAAAAGGGACTTTTATCTAGAATATGTAAAGAACTCTTACAACTCAATAGACAACCTAGTTAAAAATGAGAAAAGAACCTGAAATGACATTTCTACAAAGGAGGTTTACAAATGGCCAACAAGTGCATAAAATATGTTCAACACCATTAGTCATCAGGGAAATGCAAATCCAAATTGCAATGAGACATCACTTCACACTCACTTTTTGATTAGCTATAATTAAAAAAATGGAGAATAACAATTGCTGGTGTGGATGTGGAGAGAACCCTCCTATACTGCTGATGGAGACATAAAATTGTATAGCCACTTCGGTAAATAGTTTGGCAGTTCCTTAAATTGTTAAACCTAGAAATAATTTATGACCCAGCAATTCCACCATTAGGTATCTAATCAAGAGAAATGAAAAGTATGTGCACACAAAAACTTGTGCACAAATGTTCACAGCAGCACTATTCATAGTAGCTAAAAAGTGGAAACAAGCCAAATGTCCACCAATTGATGAATGGATAAACAAAATATGGTATATACATTAAATAGAGTGTTATTTGACAATAAAAGGGAATAAAGTACTTATATACACTACAACATGGTTGAAACTTTAAAACTTTATGCTAAGTTAAATAAGCCAGTCACACTAACTGGAATAAAATAAGAAGTGAATTTTTGTGAAGTCTAATATTCTTGTATGTTTTCTAAATGATGATTTAAATTATTTGTGTAACAGGCAAGTTTTATATATATATATATATATGAATTATATATATGTAAAATATATGTAAACATGAATTTATAAAATTCATGTTATCTAGTAGCCATCCATATTTATCAGATAGGAAGAACTGCATACCATTCATTTTTAAATGTGTTACAAATAAATGCAGTTTTATAAGTATAGGGATGAATGTAATCACATTTCCCCTAACTGCTCATCTCATGATTATTCATACTTTTTTTCCTTTAAACACACAGCCTAATTCCAAAATAATTGGTCACAATTATCTTTCCTCCTCCATATGCCTGTGTATGATGAGGTCTTCAAAGGGAAATAACCATGTTAATAAAATGTTTATTGTCATTGTATTCTTATTATAGTCTTTCAATAAATATTTGTTGCCTAAATAAAATGATGATATCTTTTTAAAATAAAAGGGAAGCCAGTAGCAAAAGTCCACATATTGTATGATTCCACCTATACGAAATATCCAGAATAGGGAAATCTATAGAGACAGAAAGTACATTAGTGTTTTCCTAGGGCTGAAAAGTTGGGGGGAAATGGAAAGTGACTGCTAATGGGTAAGGGCTTTCCTTTGGGATTATGAAATGTTCTAAAACTAGATTGTGTCAATGGTTGCACAATTCTGTGAGTATACTAAAACAATTTTATAAGGGTGAATGTTTATATAACTTGTATCTTAATAAAACTGGTACAAAAGAGTATGTGCTAGCATATATTTTCTTTACAGTGGTGTGAAACCACACATATGCAGAACATGAACTATTTCTTGAAATAAGTCCAATTCTTATAAGAGAGAAATGTTCTACAACCTTGTTGGGTACATCACTGAAAGTGTATTACACAGAAGAGATCTTTTGATTAGTTAATTATATTGTGAGTTAATTATATATATAAACTTGAAAACAATCATAGAACTAGGACATTGGTGGCCATGTGAATCTAAATGTTTTCATATACACTCCAACAAAGGAGTAAAATCAGCTAGGGGTGTAAACAAAACCACACATGACCCATGTCTTAAGCATTACTAGGAGACCATACCACAAATCACATTGAGTGATTTGCATACGTTGATCATCCTTGCATCTTAAATAAAAATCCCATTTCATCATGGGGTTTAATCCTTTTAATTCACTGTTAAACTCATTTTGTTAGTATTTTATTGAAGATTTTTGCATCTATGTTCATTAGGAACATTGACTTGCAGTTTTCTTCTGGTGTCTTTGTCTGGCTTTGATATCAAGGTGATGCTGGTCTCACAAAATATATTTGAAAGTGTTCTGTCTTCTATTTTGGAAGAATTTAAGAAGAATTGATATTAATTCTTCTTTGAATGTTTGGTAGAATTCACCTGTGAAACTATCTGGTCCTAGACTTTCCTTTGTTGGGAGGTTTTCAATTACTGTTTTAATCTCCTTATTTGTTATTGGCCTGTTCTGGATTTCCAATTTGTTTTAGTCTTGGAGGCTTGTATATTTCTAGGAATTTATCCATTTCTTCTAGGTTATCCCATTTGTTGACATAAAATTCAAAATAGATTTTTATGATCCTTTTTGTTTCTGAGGCAGCCATTGTCATATGTCCTCTTTCATTTCGAATTTTATTTGAGTCTTCTCTTTATTTTTCCTTAGGTAATCTAGATAAGAGTTTATCTTTTCAGAAAACCAACTCTCAGTTTTATAGACTGTTTCTTATTGCTTTTCTAATCTTTATTTATTTCTACTCTAATCTTATTGTTTCCTTCCTTTTGCCAACTTTGGGCTTAATTTGTTCTTTTTCTAATTTCTTGAGATGTAAAGGTAGGTTTTTTATTTGAGATTTTTCTTCTTTTTTAATGTAGGTATTTATCACTATGAACTTCTCATTTAGCACTGCTTTTACTACCTTTCATAAGTTTTGGTATGTTGTGTTTTGTTTGTTTTTCTTACAATATTTTTAAAATTCCCTTTTGATTTCTCTTTGACCCAATGGTTGTTCAAGTGTGTATTGTGTATTATCCATGTATTTGTCAATTTTCCTGGTTTCCTTCTGTTATTAATTTCTGATTTCATTCTACTGTGCTCAGAAAAAGTACTTGGTATGATTTTAGTCTTCTAAATTAGTTAAAACTTGTTTTGTAACTTAATATGTGATCAATCCTGGAGAATATCCCATGTACTGCTGAGAATAAGGTGTTTTCTTCCACTCTTGAGTGAAAATTCTGTATATGTCTGTTAGGTTCACTTGGTCTATAATGTTATATAAGTCAGCTGTTTCTTTATTGATTTTCTGTCTAGATGTTCTATCCATTATTAAAAGTGGGGGTATTGAAGTGTCCCACTATTATTGTATTGCTATCAATTTCGCCTTTCAGATCTGTCAATATTTGCTTTATATATTTAGATGATGTAACGTTGGGTGCATATATATTTATAATTATTTCATCTCCCTGGTGAACTGACCCACTTCCCATTATAATGACTTTATTTCTAGAGACAGTTTTTTATTTTAAGAATTTTATTTTATTTTATTTTTAACATCTTTATTGGAGTATAGTTGCTTTACATTGTTGTGTTAGTTTATGCTGTAAAACAGAGTGAATCAGCTATATGTATACATATATCCCCATATCCCCTCCATCTTGTGTCTCCCTCCCAACCTCCCTATCCCACCCCTCTAGGTGGTCACAAAGCACCAAGCTGATCTCCCTGTGCTATGCAGCTGCTTCCAACTAGCTATCTATTTTACATTTGATAGTGTATATATGTCAATGCTACTCTCTCACTTCGTCCCAGCTTACCCTTCCCGCTCCCCGTGTCCTCAAGCCCATTCTCTACGTCTGCATCCTTATTCCTCTCCTGGCCCTAGGTTCTTCAGAACCATTTTTTTTAAAGATTCCTCATATATGTATTAGCATATGGTATTTGTTTTTCTCTTTCTGACTTACTTCACTCTGTATGACAGTCTCTGTGTCCATCCACCTCACTACAAATAATACAGACAGTTTTTGACCTAAAGTCTATTTTGTCTGATATAAGTATAGCTACCCCAGTTTTCTTGTTACCATTTGTGTGGACTATGTTTCCTACCCGTCCACTTTCAGTCTATGTGTGTCCTTGAATCTAAAGTGAGTTTCCTGTAGACAGCATAAAGTTGGATCTTATTTTTTATCTATTAAGCCACTGAATATCTTTCTTTTTTTTGATTGAGGATTTAATCCATTTGCATTTAAATAATAATAATTGTTGTGTTTACATCTTTATTGGAGTATAATTGCTTTACAATGGTGTGTTAGCTTCTGCTTTATAAAAAAGTGAATCAGCTATACATATACATATGTTCCCATATCTCTTCCCTCTTGCATCTCCCTCCTTCCCACCCTCCCTATCCCACCCCTCTAGGTGGTCACAAAGCACTGAGCTGATATCCCTGTGCTATGTGGCTGCTTCCCACTAGCTATCTATTTTACATTTCATAGAGTATATATGTCCATGCCACGCTCTCACTTTCTCACAGCTTACCCTTCCTCCTCCCCATATGCTCAAGTCTATTCTCTAGTAGATCTCTGTCTTTATTCCTGTCTTACCCCTAGGTTCTTCATGACATTTTTTTTCTTAAATTCCATATATATGTGTTAGCATACGGTATTTGTCTTTCTCTTTCTGACTTACTTCACTCTTTTTGACAGACTCTAGGTCCATCCACCTCATTACAAATAGCTCAATTTCGTTTCTTTTTATGGCTGAGTAATATTCCATTGTATATATGTGCCACATCTTCTTTATCCATTCATCCGATGATGGACACGTAGGTTGTTTCCATTTCCTGGCTAGTGTAAATAGAGCTGCAATGAACATTTTGGTACATAACTCTTTTTGAATTATGGTTTTGTCAGGGTATATGCCCAGTAGGGGGATTGCTGGGTCATATGGTAGTTCTATTTGCAGATTTTTAAGGAAACTCCATACTTTCCTCCATAGTGGCTGTACCAATTCACATTCCCACCAACAGTGCAAGAGTGTTCCTTTTCTCCTCACTCTCTCCAGCATTTATTGTTTCTAGATTTTTTGATAATGGCCATTCTGACTTGTGTGAGATGACATCTCATTGTAGTTTTGATTTGCATTTCTCTAATGATTAATGATGTTGAGCATTCTTTCATGTGTTTGTTGGCAGCCTGTATATCTTCTTTGGAGAAATGTCTATTTAGGTCTTCTGCCCATTTTTGGATTGGGTTGTTTGCTTTTTTGATATTTAGCTGCATGAGCTGCTTATAAATTGTGGAGCTTAATCCTTTGTCAGTTGCTTCACTTGCAAATATTTTCTCCCATTCTGAGGGTTGTCTTTTGGTCTTGTTTATGGTTTCCTTTGCTGTGCAAAAGCTTTGAAGTTTCATTAGGTCCTATTTGTATGTTTTTATTTCCATTACTCTGGGAGGTGGGTCAAAAAGGATCTTGCTGTGATTTATGTCATAGAGTGTTCTGCCTATGTTTTCCTGTAAGTGTTTGAGAGTTTCTGGCCTTACATTAAGGTGTTTAATCAATTTTGAGCTTATTTTTGTGTATGGTGTTAGGGAGTGATCTAATCTCATACTTTTACATGTACCTGTCTAGTTTTGCCAGCACCACTTATTGAAGAGGCTGTCCTTTCTCCACTGTACATTCCTGCCTCCTTTATCAAAAATAAGGTGACCAAATGTGCGTGGGTTTACCTCTGGGCTTCCTATCCTGTTCCATTGATCTATCTTTCTGTTTTTGTGCCAGTTCCATACTGTCTTGATTACTGTAGCTTTGTAGTATAGTCTGAACTCAGGGAGCCTGATTACTCCAGCTCCATTTTTTGCTTTCAAGATTGCTTTGGCTATTTGGGGTCTTTTGTGTTTCCATACAAATTGTGAAATTTTTTGTTCTAGTTCTGTGAAAAATGCCAGTGTTAGTTTGATAGGGATTACATTGAATCTGTAGATTGCTTTGGATAGTAGAGTCATTTTCACAATGTTGATTCTTCCAATCCAAGAAAATGGTATATCTCTCCATCTATTTGTATCATGTTTAATTTCTTTCATCAGTGTCTTATCATTTTCTGCATACAGGTCTTTAGTCTCCTTAGGTAGGTTTATTCCTAGATATTTTATTCTTTTTGTTGCAATGGTAGATGGGAGTGTTTTCTTGATTTCACTTTCAGACATTTCATCATTAGTTTATAGGAATGCCCGATATTTCTGTGCATTACTTTTTTATCCTGCTACTTTTCCAAATTTATTGATTAGCTCTAGTAGTTTTCTGGTAGCATCTTTATGATTCTCTATGTATAGTATCATGTAATCTGCAAAGAGTGACAGCTTTACTTCTTTTCCAATTTGGATTCCTTTTATTTCCTTTTCTTCTCTGACTGCTATGGCTAAAACTTCCAAAACCATTTTGAATAAGAGTGGTGAGAGCGGACAACCTAGTCCTGTTCCTGATCTTAGTGGAAATGCTTTCAGTTTTTCACCATTGAGGACAGTGTTGGCTGAGGGTTTGTCCTATATGGCCTTTATTATGTTGAGGAAAGTTCCCTCTATGCCTACTTTCTGCAGGGTTTTTATCATAAATGGGTGCTGCATTTTGTCAAAAGCTTTCTCTGCATCTTTTGAGATGATCATATGGTTTTTCTCCTTCAATTTGTTAATATGGTGTATCACATTGATTGGTTTGCGTATATTTAAGAATGCTTCCATTCCTGGGATAAACCTCCCTTGATCATGGTGTATGATCCTTTTAGTGTGCTGTTGGATTCTGTTTGCTAGTATTTTGTTGAGGATTTTTTCAGCTAAGTTCATCAGTGATATTGACCTGTAGTTTTCTTTCTTTGTGACATCCTTGTCTGGTTTTGGTATCACAGTGATGGTGGCCTGGTAGAATGAGTTTGGGAGTGTTCCTCCCTCTGCTATATTTTGGAAGAGTTTGAGAAGGATAGGTGTTAGCTCTTCTCTAAATGTTTCATAGAATTCGCCTGTGAAGCCAACAGGTCCTGGGCTTTTTTGTGTTGGAAGATTTTTAATCACAGTTTCAGTTTCAGTGCTTGTGATTGCTCTGTTCATATTTTCTATTTCTTGCTGATTCAGACTCAGTACATCGTGCGTTTCTAAGAATTTTTCCATTTCTTCCAGGTTGTCCATTTTATTGGCATAGAGTTACTTGTAGTAATCTCTTATGATCCTGTGCATTTCTGCAGTGTCAGTTGTTACTTTTCCTTTTGCATTTCTGTTTTTATTTGAGTCTTATCCCATTTTTTCTTGATGAGTCTGGCTAATGGTTTATCAATTTTGTTTATCTTCGCAAGCAACCAGCTTTTAGTTGTATGGATCTTTGCTATCATTTCCTTCATTTCTTTTTCATTTATTTCTGATCTGATCTTTATGATTTCTTTCCTTCTGATAACTTTGGGGTTTTTTGTTCTTCTTTCTCTAATTGCTTTAGGTGCAAAGTTGGTTGTTTATTTGAGATGTTTCCTGTTTCTTAATGTAGGATTGTATTGCTATAAACTTCCCTCTTAGAACTGCTTTTGCTGCAGTTTTAGGTCATCGTGTCTCCATTGTCATTTGTTTCTAGATATTTTTCGATTTCCTCTTTGATTTCTTCAGTGATCAGTTCTTTATTAAGTAGTGTATTGTTTAGCCTCCATGTGTTTGTAGTTTTTACAGATCTTTTCCTGTAATTTATATCTAGTCTCATAGCGTTGTGGTCAGAAAAGATACTTGATATGATTTCAATATTCTTAAATTTACCAAGGCTTGAATTGTGACCCAAGATATGATCTGTCCTGGAGAATGTTCCATGAGAAATTGAGAAAAATGTGTATTTTGTTGTTTTTGGATGGAGTGTCCTATAAATATCAATTAAGTCCATCTTGTTTAGTGTATCATTTAAAGCTTCTGTTTCCTTATTTATTTTCATTTTGGATAATCTGTCCATTGGTGAAAGTGGGGTGTGAAAGTCCCCTACTATGAATGTGTTACTGTCGATTTCTCCTTTTATGGCTGTTAGTATTTCCCTTACGTATTGAAGTGCTCCTATGTTGGGTGCATAAATATTTACAATTGATATATGTTCTTCTTGGATTGATCCCTTGATCATTATGTAGTGTCCTTCTTTGTCTCTTCTAATATTCTTTATTGTAAAGTCTATTTTGTCTGATATGAGAATTGCTACTCCAGCTTTCTTTTGGTTTCCATTTGATGGAATATCTTTTTCCATCCCCTTACTTTCAATCTGTATGTGTCTCTACGTCTGAAGTATGTCACTTGTAGACAGCTTATATATGGATCTTTTTTTGGTATACATTCAGCCAGTCTGTGTCTTTTGGTGGGAGCATTTAATCAATTTACATTTAAAGTAATTATCGATATGTATGTTCCTATTTCCATTTTCTTAATTGTTTTGGGTTTACTATTGTAGATCTTTTCCTTCTCTTGTGTTTCCTGCCTAGAGAATTTCCTTTAGCATTTGTTGTGAAGCTGGTTTGGTGGTGCTGAATTCTCTTAGTTTTGCTTGTTTGTAAAGTTTTTTATTTCTCCATCAAATCTGAATGAGATACTTGCTGTGTAGACTAATCTTGGTTGTAGATTTCTCTCCTTCATCCCTTTAAATATGTCCTGCCAGTCCCTTCTGGCTTGCAGAGTTTCTGCTGAAAGGTCAACAGTTAACCTTATGGGGATTCCCTTGTGTGTTATTTGTTGTTTTTCCCTTGCTGCTTTTAATATGTTTTCTTTGTATTTAATTTTTGACAGTTTGATTAATATGTGTCTTGGCATGTTTCTCCTTGGATTTATCCTGTATGGGACGCTCTGTGCTTCCTGGATTGATTAACTATTTCCTTTCCCATATTAGGGAAGTTTTCAAGTATAATCTCTTCAAATATTTTCTCAGTCCCTTTCTTTCCCTCTTCTTCTTCTGGAACCCCTATAATTCGAATGTTGGTGCTTTTAATGTTGTCTCAGAGGTCTCTGAAACTGTCCTCAGTTCTTTTCATTCTTTTTTCTTTATTCTGCTCTGCAGTAGTTGTTTCCCCTATTTTATCTTCCAGGTCACTTATCCGTTCTTCGGCCTCAGTTATTCTGCTATTGATCCCTTCTACAGTTTTTTTTAATTTCATTTATTGTGTTGTTCAGCATTGTTTGTCTCATCTTTAGTTCTTCTAGGTCCTTGTTAAATGTTTCTTCCATTTTCTCTATTCTATTTCCAAGATTTTGGATCATCGTTACTATCATTATTTTGAATTCTTTTTCAGGTAAACTACCTATTTCCTCTTCGTTTGTTAGGTCTGATGTGTTTTTATCTTGCTCCTTCATCTGCTGTGTGTTTTTCTGTCTTCTCATTTTACTTATCTTACTGTGTTTGGGGTTCCCTTTTTGCATGCTGCAGGTTCGTAGTTCCTGTTGTTTTTGGTGTCTGTCCCCAGTGGCTATGCTTGGTTCAGTGGGTTGTGTAGGCTTCCTGTTGGAGGGGACTAATGCTTGTGTTCTGGTGGATGAGGCTGGATCTTGTCTTTCTGGCAGGCAAGTCCACGTCTGGTGGTGTGTTTTGGGGTGTCTGTGGACTTATTATGATTTTAGGCACCCTCTCTGCTAATGGGTGGGGTTGTGTTCCTGTCTTGCTAGTTGTTTGGCATAGGGTGTCCAGCACTGTAGCTTGGTGATCGTTGAGTGAAGCTGGGTGTGGGTGTTGAGATGGAGATCTCTGGGAGATTGTTGCCATTTGATATTACGTGTAGCTGGGAGGCCTCTTGTGGACCAGTGCCCTGAAGTTGTCTCTCCCACCTCAGAAGCACAGCACTGACTGCTGGCTGCAGCAGCAAGAGCCTTTCATCCACACGGCTCAGAATAAAAGGGGGAGAAAGTAGAAAGAAAGAAAGAAGGAAAGAGGGTAAAATAAAATAAAGTTATTAAAATAAAAAAAAGATTATTAAGAGTAAAACTTTTTTAAAAAGTAAAAAAAGAAAAAAAATACGGACGGATAGAAACCTACGACAAATGGTGAAAGCAAAGCTATACAGACAAAATCTCACACAGAAGCATACACATACACACTCACAAATAGAGGAGAAGGGGAAAAAATAATAAGTCTTGCTCTCAAAGTTCACCTACTCAGTTTGGGATGATTCGTTGTCTATTCAGGTATTCCATAGATGCAGGGTACATCAGGTTGATTGTGGAGATTTAATCCGCTGCTCCTGAGGCTGCTGGGAGAGATTTCGCTTTCTCTTCTTTGTTCCCACAGCTCCTGGGTTTCAGCTTTGTATTTGGCCCCACCTTTGCGTGTAGGTCACCTGAGGGCGTCTGTTCTTCGCTCAGAGAGGACGGGGTTAAAGGAGGAGCTGATTCGGGGTCTCTGGCTCACTCAGGCCTGGAAGAGGGAGGGGTACAGATGCAGGGCGAGCCTGCGGCGGCAGAGACCGGCGTGACGTTGCACCAGCCTAAGCCGCGCCGTGCATTTTCCCGGGTAATTTGTCCCTGGATCCTGGGACCCTGGCAGTGGCAGGCTGCACAGGCTCCCCGGAAGGGAGGTGTGGAGGGTGAGCTGTGCTAGCACACAGGCTTCTTGGTGGCGGCAGCAGCAGCCTTAGCGTCTCATGCCCATCTCTGGGGTCCGCGCCTTTAGCCGTGGCTCGCGCCGGTCTCTGGAGTTCCTTTAACCAGTGCTCTTAATCCCCTCTCCTTGTGCACCAGGAAACAAAGAGGGAAGAAAAGTCTCTTGCCTCTTCGTCAGGTCCAGACTTTTTCCGGACTCCCTCCCTGCTAGCCGTGGTGCACTAACCACTTCTGGCTGTGTTCACGCCTCCAGTCCTCTCCCTGCGCTCCGAGCAAAGCCCGAGCCTCAGCTCCCAGCCCCGCCCGCCCCGGTGGGTGAGCAGACAAGCCTCTCGGGCTGGTGAGTGCTGGTCGGCACCGATCCTCTGTGCGGAAATCTCTCCGCTTTTCCCTCTGCACCCCTGTTGCTGCGCTCTCCTCCACGGCCCCGAAGCTCCTCCCCTCCGCCACCCGCAGTCTCTGCCGGCGAAGGGGCTTCCTAGTGTGTGGAAACCTTTCCTCCTTCACGGCTGCCTCCCACTGGTGCAGGTCCTGTTCCTATTCTTTTGTCTCTGTTTATTCTTTTTTCTTTTGCTGTACCCAGGTACGTGGGGGAGTTTCTTGCCTTTTGGGAGGTCTGAGGTCTTCTGCCAGCGTTCAGTAGGTGTTCTGTAGGAGTTGTTCCATGTGTAGATGTATTTCTGATGTATCTTGTCAGGGCAGGGGTGGCAGTGTGACCTGGGGGGCTGCTCATCGCCGACCAGTGTGGGGCGCGGCCTGGGGGATGGTGGTTGACCCTCAGCAGCCAACTTAAATAATTATTGATAGGGAACGATTTACTATTGCCAGTTTGTTAACTGTGTTCTCTTTGTGTTATAGGGGTTTTTTGTCCCTCTTTTTCTCTCTTGCTATTTTCTTTGCGTTTATTTCCTTTCCTTTCCTTTCCTTTTTGTATTGATAGGCTTTAATTCCTTTCTCTTTTTCTTTTGTGTAACTTCTATAGGTATTTATTGGGTAGTTATCATGGGGCTTACATAAAATATCATGTATTTATAACAGCTTTTTAAACTAATAACAAATTATCTTCACTTGCATACAAAAACTCTATGCGTCCAAACCACAGTCTTTGTTCTTAGTGGTCCCCAGGAGGCTAGAGTATGCTAAGTCCCATCAGAGCCCTGTGACAGATGAGATAGAAGCCAGTCCATTGAGTAGTAGCAAGAAAAGCTGGGGCACTAGATGTTTGGTCCAATTCCTTCTCTCCCCAGGAGAAGATAGGAGCTGGATTTTATCTTCCATTCCCTGTGCACTAAGCCACAGAGAGGAGTTGTTGCAGATGTCTGCACACTTGTTCAGACAACATGCTGTTTTAAACTGTTGCTTGGCTCTCCGTCATCCACAGGGACCTAGCTAATGCTGGACAGTATCAGCTCTCAGAGACTTGTGGACTAGAAGCCAGCCCTTTGGGTAGCAGCCAGAAAAGTTGGGGGACTAGAGGTACAGTCCAATTAACTCCTAACATGCTGGAGGCAAACTGCCTTCTACAGTGGCTGTATTATTTTGTATCCCACCATTAGTGAGTGAGAGCTCTTGTTGCTCCACATCATCCCCAGCAATTGGTGTTATCAATGTTTCAAATTTTGGCCATTCTAATATGTGTGCAGTGATATATCATCGTTGTTTTAATTTTCAGTTCCCTAATGACACATGATGCTGAGCATCTTTTCATATACCTACTTGTCACCTGTATATTTTCTTTGGTGAGGCATGTGTTCAGGTTTTTTGCTCATTTTTAAATCAAGTTGTTCATTTTCTTATTGATTTTCAACAATTATTTGTATATTTTTTATAATAGTCCTTTATCAGATGTGTCTTTTGCAAATATTTCCTGCCAGTGTGTGGCATGTCTTCTCATTCTCTTGTTCACTAATGATTTTTTTTACCAAGGTACAAAGTCAATTCTGTGGCAGAAGGAGAGCTTTGTTAACAAATGTTGCTGGGACAATGATGGGATATGCAGATGCGAAAAAAAAAGGAAAAAGAAAAAAGGAAGGAAGAAAGAATTTTAACTTTAATCCATTTCTTCCACCATATACAAAAATTAACTGAAATGGAGAATAGAAATAAATATAAATCCTAAAACTATAAACTTCCAGATGAAAAAGAGAGAAAAAATTTCTGTGACCTTAGGTTTGACAAAGATTTCTCAGATATGACACAAAAAGGAGTAGAGGTGACAGTGGTGGTGGTATGAAGTAAATATTTATGTATCTTAGCATAAAGTCAATAGATAATATCTAAAAATGTTTTTAAATAGTAGTATAAGCATATGATTTGAAATTAATTTTTGAATTTTACTTAAAGAAAAATGTTAAGTAATGATTATTAGAAGAAACAGCTAAAGTATTTAAAAAGTGGGTGCCTCTGAAGAACTGGACTGGTGATAGGAAGAACTATTACAAGAAAAGGTCAGTTTGGAGCATGACAGAGGTTTGGATGCTGTTCATCACTTTAAGGACAGCATTCCTTGTGGAAATGTCAGCAAGGCTATTTCAGTTAGTTTCCAGAGAGTAAAGTTTAGAATGCCCCAGAATCTTAATAATAGCTAAACGGTGGGTAAAAGTACTGTATCCAATAATTCCTGAACATACGGACTATTTAATATTTTATTTATGCTGGAAGTAAGGAAGTCACATGGTTTCTACAACATTCCCTCCGAAAGCATATCTACTATTAGTATAAATACTGGTAGATTTGTTCTTGGCTAAAGTGCAAGCTGGTGTAAGAGTGTATAATTTGGCAGGTTGGGCTGAAGCAGTTGTAGGCAGAGATGCTGCCTCAATAACATCAAACAGAGTTGGAATAGCATACACAGCACAAGATTTGCCATTATCACCTTTTAAATATGAACCATCAGTGAACCATGAGTGTTACTCAGAGGAATTTCCTATAGATCATCACGAGGAGTCAGGAGGTGATCCGTCAACATTAAGCAGTTGTGAGGATCTCCATTGGTGACAGAGGGGAGAAGAGTAGCAGGATTAAGGTTACTACAACATAAAAGAGTTATGTGAGGGATAGTTAACAAAAGGACATCATAGGAGGTGAGGTGGCTGGCTGAGAAATGTTGAGTGTGATAATAATTCAGGAGACCTTCTACCACATGAAGTACAAAAATGGTTAAAGGGGATCCCAGTAATTTTCTCAGTGACCTTAACCAAAAATGGCAGTGGCTATAATGGCTCTAAGACAAGAGGGGTATCCTTGTTCCACAGAGTCCAGTTGCTGGTTATAATACCCTAGGTGTGGATGGTTGTCCTCGTGTTTTTGGATGCATACCCCAAGGACATTGTCTTTCTTTTCATATACGAAAGGGAAAAAGAGAATCTGGGATGCTGAAGGGCAAGCAGGTTCATCAAACTCTCCTTTGAGGCCTTAAAAGCTATGTCATCTGATTCTTCCCATAAAGTTTTTGGGTTGGGCAAGTTATTCTTTAGTAAAACATACAGGAGTTTGGCCATAAAAGAGAAATTTGAAATTCAATTTCAGCAATAACCAACTAACCCAAGAAGACCTCCCAGCTGACATTTAATTTTGGGTTTTGGGAAACTTAGGACATCATGAAGTCTATCTGGATTTAGATGTAACCCTTGTTCTGATAGCTAATGCCCTAAATATCAAAACAGTTTGGGAAAACTGCAATTTTGGCGGGCAACCTTATGTCCCTTTAAGGCTGAAATCTTTAGCAAATGGATGTTGTCTTCTTCTGAGTCATCTTGAGAAAGAGAGCAAAGAAGCAAATCATCCAAATAGTGCAACAAAGTAGAACCTCTAGGGAATTTTATATCATCCAGATTAGCTTTCAGGATTTGTGAGAAATAAGAAGGACTCAGTAGAACCCTGAGGCATTACAGTTCAGGTGAATTGTTTTTCTTCAGAAATGAAGGCAAAAAGGTATTGGCTAGCTTCATCAACTGTAATACTAAAGAATGTATTGCATAAATCATTTACAATAAATAATATATTTCTGGTGGGAATAGATGTTAATAATATATGAGGGTTAGGAACAACAGGGTGTTGAGAGATAATGTTATATCGATATATTTTTAGGAGGTCCTAGACAAACTTCCACGCTTGGCCCTTATGTTTTCTCATCAGTAAAGTAGGAGCATTATGGGGACTGATACAAGGGATAATGAGGCCTTGAGTTTTGTAATCTTCTAGTATGGACTTTCTACCTTGAAGAGCTTCTTTACTTTCATGGTATTGATTAATTCTGTGAAGAGGTTTTGACCAGTATATTTGAATTTTGATGGATATGTGCTGTGAATTTTGCGAACATCAGTTGGAGATTTTGCCTATAAATAAAGTGGTACCTGATTCAATAGGGACAAATGATCAGTGTTTCCAGAATCCGCTCTAGTACTGTCAGAGACAGAACAAATAAAAGGTGACAAAGGGTCTTTTAATTAACCTGGTTGGTTACTTTGATGACTGCTGTTAAATTCTAGAATTATTTCTCCCTTTTGGGAGAAAGGAATTCTGTCATGATACTTCTTTAAGAAGTCTTGACCTAATAAATTGATGGGGAAAAGGAACTAAGGAGAAAAGAATGTGTGTCTCTCAAAGAGTCTAAACAAAAGGGAATAGGTTCAGAGACAGGAATCTCTTGAGGTTCATTAGGGATCCCCACTATTTGAACTATTTTAGTATTCTGAGGTAGGGGTTGCTTTATAGTAGTGGAGTTGAGCACCAAGAGTGTGGTTCTGGTGTCAATTAAGACTGGAAATGATTCATCCCCAATCTGGCAAAATGCTTCTCCAAGCTGATTAGAGGGAGGACTGGGAAGAACCCTTGTAGTTCCTCATAGCTCCATCATTGAGATTTGGGAGGACGTTGGAAAGGCTGGTTAGAAGGTTGAAAGTGCCTAAGACACTTAAATTTGTAGCTATTTCTGTTCCATTTTCTTGGCTCTTTGCAGTAATAGCAGAAACCAGGAGAATTTGGGTTTCATTTAGGGGCCTTCAACTGCTGTAGTTGAAGATTTTTTTAAATCATTTTTTAAATCATTTTTTTCTTTTTTATTTTTATGGAGCTGATGATTGAGAATTTTATTGGTCTTCGTTTTTACATCTAGAGTGTGAGAGAGCTGGTTTGCTAGATTAACTAAATCTGGAGTGGACATAATTTCCCATTCCATCCTTGTCTTTTTACTGGAAGGGAAAGGCCTCAGTTCAGCTCATTAATAAAACATAGAGTTAAAAGCTACCTGAGTGGAATCAACATTTGAAGGAAGAGCAGAATTTGCTTAAAAATTATCTGAAGTAAATTGTAATAGTCATGAACTGGTTCATCAGATTTTTGTGTGCAAGTCTGATTTTTTTCCCAATCAACAAGACTTGGAAAAGCCCTAGGAATTGCTTAATAAAGTTACCCAGTGATTGCCTGAACCTAATCATATAGTAAGTTAGTGGGCTGGTCTCCTGGTTGTCTCCTGTAGACGTTTCAAGATTTCCCAGTTGGTGGTTTTCATCCAGTGTTTGTCCTGGCCCTCACTAACAAGAATATGCACTAG
Source organism: Globicephala melas (assembly GCF_963455315.2). Lineage (NCBI taxonomy): Eukaryota > Metazoa > Chordata > Mammalia > Artiodactyla > Delphinidae > Globicephala > Globicephala melas. The sequence goes on from NC_083335.1 coordinate 56,664,883, forward strand.
CTAATATAAATCGGAGAAACAAGGTTGATAAGTTTAAATGACTATATTAAATTGCTCAGCAAATCTTTGAGGATCTTTGGTTATTTGGGGAAAGTCTTTGATTATGGCTTGCAGTTCAGCTTTAGCTCAGGGAATATAAGAAATTAAGGGCTTAGCCCTTGGATCCTCAGAAAGCTTAACTTTAAAGGGACGGTTTCTGGTAAGTTCAGAGAAAAGGGAGTGGGGAGAGTTTCAGAGAAAAAGGAAAGTTCAATGAGAGAATTAGTATGAGGGGACTCAGGATTTAAAGGAGATGTAGGGTGTATAGAAGGAGAGGAGGAAGATGGTGCCAGAGGTGGAGGCTGACCATTAGGAGCTGAGGAAGAAATGACAGTGTTGAACGTGGAACCTGAGACAAAGAAACCAAGGAAGAAGAGTCTGAGGTTTTGGGAGTCATTTTACCTTTCATTAATTTTTTGACTCAGTTAATCTTAAAATTTCATTTTGCAGAGAGGCAATTTAGGTTCTTGATAACATTTGGAAGCCTCAAAATACCCATCACAATAGACATAACATTTACTTATGGAAGTTTTTGAGCTATTGTAATCTAATTCAGTTTTAAGAAAATTAAGTTTGGGAATTTCAGGGGTTCCCCATAATGGCCACTGATATTCTAAATTGCCTTTGGTCAGGTCAGTCAATTTAATTAGAAATGTGCATGAGGAAGAACCACAGTATTTTTTTTTCTTTCTAAATTAATTATTTTTTTAACATCTTTATTGGAGTATAATTGCTTTACAATAGTGTGTTAGCTTCTGCTTTATAACAAAGTGAATCAGTTATACATATACATATGTTCGCATATCTCTTCCCTCTAGCATCTCCCTCCCTCCCACCCTCCCTATCCCACCGCTCTAGGTGGTCACAAAGCACAAAGCTGATCTCCCTGTGCTATGCGGCTGCTTCCCACTAGCTATCTATTTTATGTTTGGTAGTGTATATATGTCCATGCCACTCTCTCATTTTGTCACAGCTCACCCTTCCACCTCACCATATCTTCAAGTCCATTCTCTAGTAGGTCTGTGTCTTTATTCCCATCTTGCCCCTAGGTTCTTCATTACCTTTTTGTTTTTCTTAGATTCCATATATGTGTTGGCATACAGTATCTGTTTTTCTCTTTCTGACTTACTTCACTCTGTATGACAGACGCTAGGTCCATCCACCTCACTACAAACAACTCAATTTCATTTCTTTTTATGGCTGAGTAATATTCCATTGTATATATGTGCCACATCTTCTTTATCGATTCATTTGTTGATGGACACTTAGGTTGCTTCCATGTCCTGGCTATTGTAAATAGAGCTGCAATGAACATTTTGGTACATGACTCTTTTTGAATTACGGTTTTGTCAGGGTATATGCCCAGTAGTGGGATTGCTGGGTCATATGGTAGTTCTATTTTTAGTTTTTCAAGGAAACTCCATACTGTTCTCCACAGTGCCTGTATCAATTTACATTCCCACCAACAGTGCAAGAGGGTTCCCTTTTCTCCACACCCTCTCCAGCCCTTATAATTTCTAGATTTTTTGATGATGGCCATTCTGACCAGTGTGAGATGATATCTCATTGTAGTTTTGATTTGCATTTCTCTAATGATTAATGATGTTGAGCATTCTTTCATGTGTTTGTTGGTAATCTGTATATCTTCTTTGGAGAAATGTCTATTTAGGTCTTCTGCCCATTTTTGGATTGGGTTGTTTGATTTTTGATATTGAGCTGCATGAGCTGCTTATAAATTGTGGAGATTAATCCTTTGTCAGTTTCTTCATTTGCAAATATTTTCTCGCATTCTGAGGGTTGCTTTTCGGTCTTGTTTATGGTTTCCCTTGCTGCGCAAAAGCTTTTAAGTTTCATTAGGTCCCATTTGTTTTCATTTCCATTTCTCTAGGAGGTGGGTCAAAAAGGATCTTGTTGTGAATTATGTCATAGAGTGTTCTGCTTAGGTTTTCCACTAAGAGTTTAATGGTGTCTACCCTTACATTTAGGTCTTTAATCCATTTTGAGTTTATTTTTGTGTATGGTGCTAGGGAGTGTTCTAATTTTATACTTTTACATGTACCTGTCCAGTATTCCAAGAACCGCTTATTGAAGAGGCTGTCTTTTCTCCACTGTATATTCTTGCCTCCTTTATCAAAGTTAATGTGACCATATGTGCATGGGTTTATCTCTGGGCTTTCTATCCTGTTCCATTGATCAATATTTCTGTTTTTGTGCCAGTGCCATACTGTCTTGATTACTGTAGCTTTGTAGTATACTCTGAAGTCAGGGAGCCTGATTACTCCAGCTCCATTTTTCGCTTTCAAGATTGCTTTGGCTATTCGGGGTCTTTTCTGTTTCCATACAAATTGTGAAATTTTTTGTTCCAGTTCTGTGAAAAATGCCAGTGGTAGTTTGATAGGGATTATATTGAAACTGTAGATTTCTTTGGGGGAAGAGAGTCATTATCACAATGTTGATTCTTCCAGTCCAAGAAAATGGTATATCTCTCCATCTGTTTATATCATCTTTAATTTCTTTCATCAGTGTCTTATAATTTTCTGCATACAGGTCTTTAGCCTCCTTGGGTAGGTTTATTCCTAGATATTTTATTCTTTTCGTTACAGTGGTAAATGGGAGTGTTTCCTTGATTTCACTTTCAGATATTTCATCATTAGTGTATAGGAATGCCAGAGATTTCTGTGCATTAATTTTGTATCCTGCTACTTTACCAAATTCATTGATTAGCTCTAGTAGTTTTCTGGTAGCATCATTAGGATTCTCTATGTAGAGAATCACGTCATCTGTAAACAGTGACAGCTTTACTTCTACTTTTCCAATTTGGATTCCTGTTATTTCTTTTTCTTCTCTGATTGCAGTGGGTAAAACTTCCAAAACTCGGTTGAATATTAGTGGTGAGAGTGGGCAAACTTGTCTTGTTCCTGATCTTAGTGGAAATGCTTTCAGTTTTACACCACTGAGGATGATGTTGGCTGTGGGTTTATCATATATGGCCTTTATTATATTGCAGAAAGTTCCCTGTATGCCTACATTCTGCAGGGTTTTTATCATAAATGGGTGTTGAATTTTGTCAAAAGCTTTCTCTGCATCTATTGAGATGATCATATGGTTATTCTCCTTCAATTTGTTAATATGGTGTATCACTATGATTGATTTGCGTATATTGAAGAGTCCTTGCATTTCTGGAATAAAGACGACTTGATCATGGTGTATGATCCTTTTAATGTACTGTTGGATTCTGTTTGCTAGTATTTTGTTGAGGATTTTTGCATCTATGTTCATCAGTGATATTGGCCTGAAGTTTTTTTTTTTGTGACATCTTTGTCTGGTTTGTTTTCAGGGTGATGGTGGTCTCATAGAATGAGTTTGGGAGTGTTCCTTCCTCTGCTATGTTTTGGAAGAATTTGAAGAGTATAGGTTTTGGCTATTCTCTAAATGTTTGATAGAATTCGCCTGTGAAGCCATTTGCTCCTGGGCTTTTGTTTGTTGGAAGATTTTTAATCACAGTTTCAATTTTAGTGCTTATGTTTGGTCTGTTCATATTACCTATTTCTTCCAGGTTCAGTCTCGGAAGGTGGTGCATTTGTAAGAATTTCCCCATTTCTTTGCATTTGTAAGAATTTCTCCATTTTATTGGCATAGAGTGCTTTGTAGTAATCTACAGTTTATTGTCCAGTTTATTGGCATAGAGTGCTTTGTAGTAATCTCTCATGATCCTTTGTATTTCAGCAGTGTCAGTTGTTACTTCTCTGTTTTCATTTCTAATTCTATTGATGTGAGTCTTCTCCCTTTTTTTCTTGATGAGTCTGGCTAATGGTTTACCAATTTTGTTTATCTTCTCAAAGAACCAGCTTTTAGTTTTATTGATCTTTGCTTTCATTTCCTTCATTTCTTTTTCATTTATTTATGATCTAATCTTTATGATTTCTTTCCTTATGCCAACTTTGGGTTTTTTGGTTCTTTTTTCTCTAATTGCTTTAGGTGCAAGGTTATGCTGTTTATTTGAGATATTTCCTGTTTCTTAAGGTATGATTTTATTGCTATAAACTTCCCTCTTAGAACTGCTTTTGCTGCATCCAATAGCTATTGGATTGTTGTGTCCCCATTGTCATTTGTTTTTGATTTCCTCTTTGATTTCTTCAGTGATCACTTCGTTATAAAGCAGAGTATTGTTAAGCCTCCATGTGTTTGTAGTTTTTACAGATCTTTCCTGTAATTGATATCGAGTCTTACAGCATTGTGGTCGGAAAAGATACTTGATATGATTTCAATTTTCTTAAACTTACCGAGGCTTGATTTGTGACCCAAATTATGATCTATCCTGGAGAATGTTCCATGAGCACTTGAAGAAAATATGTATTCTGTTGTTTTTCGATGGAATGTCCTATAAATATCAATTAAGTCTACCGTGGTTAATGTACCATTTAAAGCTTGTGTTTCCTTATGTATTTTCATTTTGGATGATCTATCCATTGGTGAAAGTGGAGTGTTAAAGTCCCCTACTATGATTATGTAACTGTTGATTCCCCCTTTTATGGCTGTTAGTATTTGCCTTATGTATTGAGGTGCTCCTATGTTCGGTGCATAAATATTTACAATTGTTATATCTTCTTCTTGGATCAATCCCTTGATCATTATGTAGTGTCCTTCTTTGTCTCTTCTAATAGTCTTTATTTTAAAGTCTATTTTGTCTGATATTGGAATTGCTACTCCAGCTTTCTTTTGATTTCCATTTGCATGGAATATCTTTTTCCATCCCCTCACTTTCAGTCTATATGTGTCCCTAAGTCTGGAGTGGGTCTCTTGTACACAGCATATATAAGGGTCTTGTTTTTGTATCCATTCAGCGAGTCTGTGTATTTTGTTGGGAACATTTATTCCATTTACATTTAAGGTAATTATCGATATGTATATTCCTATTCCCATTTTCTTAATTGTTTTAGGTTTGTTATTGTAGGTCTTTTCCTTCTCTTGTGTTTCCTGCCTAGAGAAATTCCTTTAGCATTTGTTGTAAAGCTTGTTTGGTGGTACTGAATTCTCTCAGCTTTTGCTTGTCTGTAAAGGTTTTAATTTCTCAATCAAATCTGAATGAAATCCTTGCTGGGTAGATTAACCTTTGTTGTAGGTTTTTCTCCTTCATCTCTTTAAATATGTCCTGCCAGTCCCTTCTGGCTTGCAGAGTTTCTGCTGAAAGTTCAGCTGTTAATCTTATGGGGATTCCCTTGTGTGTTATATGTTGCTTTTCCCTTGCTGCTTTTAATATGTTTTCTTTGTATTTAATTTTTGATAGTTTGATTAATATGTGTCTTGTTGTGTTTCTCCTTGGATTTATCCTGTATGGGACTCTCTGTGCTTCCTGAACTTGATTAACTATTTCCTTTCCCATATTAGGGAAGTTTTCAACTATAATGTCTTCAAATATTTTCTCAGTCCCTTTATTTTTCTCTTCTTCTTCTGGGACCCCTCTAATTCGAAGGTCGGTGTGCTTAATGTTGTCCCAGAGGTCTCTGAGCCTGTCCTCAGTTCTTTTCATTCTTTTTTCTCTTCTGCTCTGCAGTAGTTATTTCCACTATTTTATCTTCCAGGTCACTTATCCATTCCTCTGTGTCAGTTATTCTGCTATTGATTCCTTCTAGAGAATTTTTAATTTCATTTATTGTGTTGTTCATCATTGTTTGTTTGATCTTTAGTTTCTAGCTCCTTGTTAAACGTTTCTTGTATTTTCTCTATTCTATTTCCAAGATTTTGGATCATCTTTACTATCATTATTCGGAATTCTTTTTCAGGTAGACTGCCTATTTCTTCTTCATTTGTTAGGTCTGTTGGGTTTTTACCTTGCTCCTTCATCTACTGTGTGTTTTCCTGTCTTGTCATTTTGCTTAACTTACTGTGTTTGGGGTCTCCTTTTTGCAGGCTGCAAGTTCATAGTTCCCATTGTTTTTGGTGTCTGTCCCCAGTGGCTATGGTTGGTTCAGTGAGTTGTGTAGGCTTCCTGGTGGAGGGGACTAGTGCCTGTTTTCTGGTGGATGAGGCTGGATCATGTCTTTCTGGTGGACAGGCCCACGTCTAGTGGTGTGTTTTGGCGTGTCTGTTGCCTTATTATGATTTTAGGCAGCCTCCCTGCTAATGGATCGGGGTGTGTTCCTGTCTTGCTTTGTTTGGCATAAGATGTGCAGCACTTTAGGTTGCTGGTCTTTGAGTGCAGCTGGGTCTTGTTGTTGAGATGGAGATCTCTGGGAGATTTTCGCCATTTGATATTACTTGGAGCTGGGAGGTCTCTTGTGGGCCAGTGTCCTGAAGTTGGCTCTCCCACCTTAGAGGCACAGCACTGACTTCTGGCTGGAGCATCAGGAGCCTTTCATTCACATGACTCAGAATAAAATGGAGAAAAAATAGAAAGAAAGAGGATAAACTAAAATAAAAGTAAATAAAGTGAAATTAAATAAAGTTATTAAAGTAAGAAATAAAAAATAATTATTAAGAAAAAAATTTTAAAAAGTAAAAAATCAAACAAACAAGCCAAAAGATGGATGGACAGATCCCTCAAACTAATGGTGAATGAAAAGCTGTACAGACAAGATCACACACGGAAGCATACACATACTCACAAAAAGAGAAAAAGTGGAAAAATAATATATCTTTGCTCCCAATGTCAACCTCCTCAATTTGGGATGATTCCTTGCCTATTGAGGTATTTCACAGATGCAGGGTATATCAAGTTGATTGCAGAGCTTTAATCCACTCTTCCTGAGGCTTCTGGGAGAAATTTCCCTTTCTCTCCTTTGTTCGCACAGCTCTCGGGGTTCAGCTTTGGATTTGGACATGCCTCTGTGTGTAGGTCACCTGAGGGCGTCTCTTCTTTGCTCAGACAGGGCGGGTTTAAAGAGTAGCTGATTCAGGGGCTCTGGCTCACTCAGGCTGGGGGTACGGAGGTGTACAGATGTGGGGTGAGCCTGCGACAGCAGAGGCCAGTGTGACATTGCACCAGCCTGAGATGTGCCATGCATTCTCCCCATGAAGTTGTCCCTGGATCATGGGATCCTGGCACTGGCAGTCTGCATAGGCTCCCGGGAGGGGTGGTGTGGATAGTGATCTGTGTTTGCTCACAGGCTTCTTGGTGGTTGCAGCAGCAGCCTTAGAATCTCATGCCTGTCTCTGGGGTCCGTGCTGATATCTGCAGCTCACGTCCACCCCTGGAGTTCCTTTAAGCAGTGTTCTTGATCTCCTCTCTTTGCACACCATGAAACAAAGAGGCAAGAAAAAGTCTCTTGACTATTTGATAGTTCCAGATCTTTTCCCAGACTCCCTCCCAGCTAGCCGTGGTGCACTTTCCCCCTTCAGGCTATGTTCACACAGCCAACCCCTGTCCTCTCCATGGGATCCGACTGAAGCCCTAGCCTCAGGTCCCAGCCCCTACCCATCCCGGTGAGTGAGCAGACCAGCCTCTTGTGCTGGTGAGTGCTGGTCGGCACTGATTCTCTGTGCAGGAATCTCTCCACTTTGCACTCGGCACCTGTGTTGCTGTGCTCTCTTCTGTGTCTCCAAAGCTTCCCCCCTCTGCCACTCACAGTCTCTGCCCATGAAGGGGTTTCCTAGTGTGTGGAAAGTTTTCCTCCTTCACGGCTCCCTCCCACTTGTGCAGGTCTTGTCCCTTTTCTTTGTCTCTCTTTTTTCCTTTTTTCTTTTGCCCTACCCAGGTACGTGTGGAGTTTCTTGCCTTTTGGGAGGTCTGATGTCTTCTTCCAGTGTTCAGTAGGTGTTCTATAGGAGCAGTTCCACATGTAGATGTATTTCTGATGTATCTGTGGGGAGCACGGTGATGTCTGCATCTTACTCTTCCGCCATCTTGAAGCTCTCCCCCGAGAACCACAGTTTTTAAACATAAAATCAGCCAGAGTCCCTGTGGGGGTAGTGTTACCCTCAAAATATTTGGATAACTTTGATCCCATTTCTCAGGGGTTTTCATGTAGAGTAAAAGGAAAATTTTTAAATGGCTTAAACAGTTTACAGCTCAAACAGATTCCAATGCAAACAGCCTGCAAGCCTAATACCAGCCAGTTCTAAGGAAACAGCTTGATTCCCAGAGGAGCAAGGCCAATGGCTATTCATAGAACAGCTATTATTCTAAAAGAATGGACCAAAGTCTGAAAAACCAGCACAGTTTCAGTAAAACAACACTTGTTCCCAAAATAATGGGATGAAGGCAAGACAGTTCCAGGAGAAACAGCCCCTGTTCTGAAAGGAGTGTGCCAAAGGCTAGTCAGTTTCAACTGAAGCAGTGTGATCTCAAGATCAGACCAAACTGCCAAGTGAATACTTGTATACAGAACAAGGCCTTAACCAGAAAGACAAAACCTTAAAATAGGTATTGAGTAGAGTCTGGAGTTTCAAACGCAAAGAGGGTATGAGCCTGGATCCAGGAGAAAGACATACCTTCCAACCCCAAGGTTGGTGAGAAAAGTGGCAAGCTTAATGGGTTCAATTGTGGGTAGCACCGCTATTTGCTCACGAGAGCCACTGGGGGATCTTCTCTTGTCCCCTTACAGGCCACCAAAATGTTGACATAAAACAAATAGACTGTTAGATATTTCTCTGGCAAAGATGTGTTTATTCAAGATGAGCAGAGAATTGCAGTTCAGGTTTTGCCACCATGGTATGCCACATGCAAGTCCCCTTACTCTACGAGAAGGAGAGCACTTTTTATAGAGGGGGAAGGATGTTGGGAGGGCTATAGTAAACAAAGAGTCTGCTGATTTTCATTGGCTGAATCCTTGCCATAATAGAAGAGGAGTCTTTCTTCTTTTGGTTGGGCTTTCCATCATTGCAGGGTCTGAAAGCCCTCCCTTCTAGTCTCCTGACTATACTTAATCGAGGTTTCTGTTTATTAATTTTTTACAAGGTCTTCTATACTTGAGAAGACTGGGATCTACTGTGATGGTATGGCTGAAGAGTTGATATCCCTGCTACTCTACATTCCGATACAAACTTGACTAAACTCGCATTACAGAAAGTATTGTATGCATTTACAACATTAGTGAGCCAAAACTATGAAGAAAATATTATAAAGAGTGGGATTTCAAGCAGCATGTCTTCCAACAGGCTGTAAAGTTAGATATGGTGTTATGGCTGGTAATGGGAGGTGGGCCTGAGAGGTTCTGGGTGTGAGAAGCAAGGTTATTTGTGGTAATGGATCTTACTTGTATTTCTGGTTATCTTTCAACTCTGCTCCAAGCCCCACCCCCTTTGAGATTAAAAGGCTTTTCTTATATGTGCTGTCCTATTCAGGAATGCTCTAGAAGTCACAGGAACAAAAAGAGAAACAACACAACCAGAGTTGGTTGGGCCTATTTGCCAGTAATAAAAACTTAATTTTCAACCAGATGGGGCAGCAATCTAAGAAGAGTGGTCTAATATATCTTTCTTTCGGCTTAAGGACTATATTGCCCCATACATTAATTGACCATCAGGACCCAAAGGTCATACTTTCACCAGAGAAGTTCCAGGCCTATAAAAGAGGCTCAGCTTAATTCAAACATATAGAGCAGGACATCTTTCCTCATACATTATATTCTGAAAAAGATCATTTAATAAACTGGAGACCTTTGAATGAAAGGGAAGCCAAGAAATACTAAAGTCTTCTAATGCCTCAAATATGATTTGTGATTTTATTTATAGCCTTTCACAAAGGAACCTGAGCCAGTATAAACATCCATGTGACTGAATACTGAGGGAATGAGAATTATCATGGTTTTTTTTAAACATCTTTATTTGAGTATAATTGCTTTACAATGGAGTGTTAGTTTCTGCTTTATAACAAAGTGAAACAGTTATACATATACATAAGTTCCCATATCTCTTCCCTCTTGTGTCTCCCTCCCTCCCACCCTCCCTATTCCACCCCTCTAGGTGGTCACAAAGCACCGAGATGATCTATCTGTGCTATGCTGCTGCTTCCCACTAGCCATCTATTTTACATTTGGTAGTGTATATATGTCCATGCCACTCTCTCACTTTGTCATAGCTTACCCTTCCCCCTCCCCATATCCTCAAGTCCATTCTCTAGTAGGTCTGTGTCTTTATTCCCATCTTACCCATAGGTTCTTCATGACTTTTTCCCCCCATAGATTCCATATATATGTGTTAGCATATGGTATTGGTTTTTCTCTTTCTGACTTACTTCACTCTGTATGACAGACTCGAGATCCATCCACCTCACTACAATTAACTCAATTTCGTTTCTTTTTATGGCTGAGTAATATTCCATTGTATATATGTGCCACATCTTCTTTATCCATTCATCTGTTGATGGACACTTAGGTTGTTTCCATCTGCTGGCTACTGTAAATAGAGCTGCAATGAACATATTGGTACATGACTCTTTTTGAATTATGGTTTTCTCAGGCTATATGCCCAGTAGTGGGATTGCTGGGTCGTATGGTAGTTCTATTTGTAGTTTTTAAGGAACCTCCATACTGTTCTCCATAGTGGCTGTATCAATTTACATTCCCACCAACAGTGGAAGAGGGTTCCCTTTTCTCCACACCCTCTCCAGCATTCATTGTTTCTAGATTTTTTGATGATGGCCAATCTGACCAGTGTGAGATGATATCTCATTTTAGTTTTGATTTGCATTTCTCTAATGATTAATGATATTGAGCATTCTTTCATGTGTTTGTTGGCAATGTGTATATCTTCTTTGGAGAAATGTCTAGTTAGGTCTTCTGACCATTTTTGGATTGGGTTGTTTGGTTTTTTGTTATTGAGCTTCATGTAAATTTTGGAGATAAATCCTTTGTCAGTTGCTTCATTTGCAAAAATTTTCTCCTGTTTTGATGGTTGTCTTTTGGTCTTGTTTATGGTTTCCTTTGCTGTGCAGAAGTTTTAAGTTTCATTAGGTCCCATTTGTTTATTTTTGGTTTTATTTCCATTTCTCTATGAGGTGGGTCAAAAAGCATCTTGCTGTGATTTATGTCAAAGAGTGTCCTGCCTATGTTTTCCTATATTTAGGTCTTTAATCCATTTTGAGCTTATTTTTGTGTATGGTGTTAGGAAGTGTTCTAATTTCATTCTTTTACACATAGTTCTCCAGTTTTCCCAGCACCACTTATTGAAGAGGCTGTCTTTTTTCCATTGTCTATTCTTGCCTCCTTTGTCAAAGATAAGGTGACCATATGTGCGTGGGTTTATCTCTGGGCTTTCTATCCTCTTCCATTGATCTATATTTCTGTTTTTCTGCCTTGATTACTGTAGCTTTGTAGTATAGTATGCAGACAGTGAGCCTGATTCCTCCGGCTCCGTTTTTCGTTCTCAAGATTGCTTTGGCTATTCAAGGTCTTTTGTGTTTCCATACAAATTGTGAAATTTTTTGTTCTAGTTCTGTGAAAAATGCCAGTGGTAGTTTGATAGGGACTGCATTGAATATGTAGATTGCTTTGGGTAGTAGAATCATTTTCACAATGTTCCTTCTTCCAATCCAAGAACATGATATATCTCTCCATCTATTTGTATCATCTTTAATTTCTTTCATCAGTGTCTTATAATTTTCTGCCTACAGTTCTTTTGTCTCCTTATGTAGGTTTATTCCTAGATATTTTATTCTTTTTGTTGCAATGGCAAATGGGAGTCTTTTCTTGATTTCACATTCAGATTGTTCATCATTAGTGTATAGGAATGCCAGAGATTTCTCTGCATTAAATTTGTATCCTGCTACTTTACCAAATTCATTGATTAGCTCTAGTAGTTTTCTGGTAGCATGTTTAGGATTCTCTATGTAGAGTATCATGTCATCTGCAAACAGTGACAGCTTTACTTCTTCTTTTCCTATTTGAATTCCTTTTATTTCTTTTTCTTCTCTGATTGCTGCGGCTAAAACTTCCAAAACTATATTGAATAATAGTGGTGAGACTGGGCAACTTTGTCTTTTTCCTGATCTTAGTGGAAATGGTTTCAGTTTTTCACCATTGAGGTCGATGTTGACTGTCGGTTTGTCATATATGGCCTTTATTATGTTGAGGAAAGTTCTCTCTATGCCTACTTTCTGTAGAGTTTTTATCATAAATGGGTGTTGAATTTTGTCAAAAGCTTTCTCTGCATCGCATGAGATGATTATATGGTTTTTCTCCTTCAATTTGTTAATATGGTGTATCATATTGATTGATTTGCATATATTGAAGAATCCTTACATTCCTGGAATAAATCTCACTTGACCATGGTGTATGATCCTTTTATTATTTTATTTATTTATTTATTTATTTTCTGATACACGAGCCTCTCACCATTGTGGCCTTTCCCATTGCCAAGCACAGGCTCCGTACGCGCAGGCTCAGCGGCCATGGCTCACGGGCCCAGCCACTCCACGGCATGTGGCATCATCCTGGACCGGGGCACAAACCCGTGTCCCCTGCATCAGCAGGTGGACTCTCAACCACTGCGTCACCAGGGAAGCCTTATGATCGTTTTAATGAGCTGTTGGATTCTGTTTGCTAGTATTTTGTTGAAGAATTTTGCATCTATATTCATCAGTGATATTGGCCTATAGTTTTCTTTCTTTGTGACATCTTTGTCTGGTTTTGGTGTCAGGGTGATGGTGGCCTCGTAGAATGAGTTTGGGAGTGTCCTTCCTCTGCTATATTTTGGAATAGTTTGAGAAGGATAGGTGTTAGCTCTTCTCTAAATGTTTGATAGAATTTGCCTGTGACGCCATCTGGTCCTGGGCTTTTGTTTGTTGGAAAATTTTTAATCACAGTTTCTATTTCAGTGCTTATGATTGGTCTGTTCATATTTTCTATTTCATCCAGGTTTAGTCTCTGTAGGTTGTGCATTTCTAGGAATTTGTCCATTTCTTCCAGGTTGTCCATTTTATTGGCATAGAGTTGCTAGTAGTAATCTCTCATGTTCCTGTGTTTTACTGCAGTGTCTGTTTTTACTTTTCCTTTTTCATTTCTAATTTTATTGATTTGAGTATGCTCCCTCTTTTTCTTTATGAGTCTGGCTAATGGGTTCTCTATTTTGATTATCTTCTCAAAGAACCAGCTTTTAGTTATATTGACCTTTGCTATTGTTTCCTTCATTTCTTTTTCATTTATTTCTGATCTGATTTTTATGATTTCTTTCCTTCTGCTAATTTTGGGGTATTTTTGTTCTTCTTTCTCTAATTGCTTTAGGTGCAAGGTTAAGTTGTGTATTCGAGTTGTTTCCTGTTTCTTAAGGTGGGATTGTAATGCTATAAACTTCCCTCTTAGAACTGCTTTTGCTGCATCCCAAAGGTTTTAGGTCACCGTGTCTCCATTGTCATTTGTTTCTAGATATTTTTTGATTTCCTGTTTGATTTCTTCAGTGATCACTTCGTTATTAAGTAGTGTATTGTTTAGCCTCTATGTGTTTGTGTTTTTTACAGGTCTTTTCCTGTAATTGATATCTAGTCTCATGGCGTTGTGGTCCGAAAAAATACTTGATACAATTTCAATTTTCTTAAATTTACCAAGGCATGTTTTGTAACCCAAGATATGATCCATCCTGGAGAATTTTCCAGGAGCACTTGAGATAAATGTTTATTCTGTTATTTTTGGATGTAATATCCTATAAATATCAGTTAAGTCTGTCGTGTTTAATGTATCATTGAAAGCTTGAGTTTCCTTATTTATTTTCATTTTGGATGATCTGTCCATTGGTGAAAGTGGGGTGTTAAAGTCCCCTACTATGAATGAGTTACTGTCAATTTCCCCTTTCATGGCTGTTAGTATTTGCCTTATATATTGAGCTGCTCCTATGTTGGGTGCATAAATATTTACAGTTCTTATATCTTCTTCTTGGATCAATCCCTTGATCATTATGTAGTGTCCTTCTTTATCTCTTGTAATAGTCTTTATTTTAAAGTCTATTTTGTCTGATATGAAAATTGCTACTCCAGTTTTCTTTTGGTTTCTATTTGCATGGAATATCTTTTTCCATCCCCTTACTTTCAATCTGTATGTGTCCCTAGGTCTTAAGTGGGTCTCTTGTAGACAGCATATACATGGGTCTTGTTTTTGTACCCATTCAGCCAGACTGTGTGTTTTGGTGGGAGCATTTAATCCATTTTCATTTAAAGTAATTATCGATATGTATGTTCCTATTCCCATTTTCTTATTTGTTTTGGGTTTTTTACTTTAGGTCTTTTCCTTCTCTTGTATTTCTAGCCTAGAGAAGTTCCTTTAGCATTTGTTGTGAAGGTGGTTCAGTGGTGCTGAACTCTCTCAGCTTTTGCTTGTCTGTAAAGTTTTTTATTTCTCCATCAAAACTAAATGAGATCCTTGCTGGGTAGAGTAATCTTGGTTTTAGGTTTTTCTCCTTCATCACTTTAAATATGTCCTACCACTCCCTTCTGACTTGCAGAGTTTCTGCTGAAAGATCAGCTGTTAACCTTATGGGGATTCCGTTGTGTGTTACTTGTTGTTTTACTGTTGCTGCTTTTAATATGTTTTCTTTGTATTTAATTTTGGATAGTTTTATTAATATGTGTCTTGGTGTGTTTCTCATTGGATTTATCCTGTATGGGACTCTCTATGCTTCCTGGACTTGATTAACTATTTCCTTTCCCATATTAGGGAAGTTTTCAACTTTAAACTCTTCAAATATTTTCTCAGTGCCTTTCTTTGTCTCTTCTTCTTCTGGGACCTCTATAATTCAAACGTTCATGTGTTTAATGTTTTCCTAGGTTCTCTGAGACTGTCCTCAGTTCTTTTCATTCTTTTTTCTTTATTCTGCTCTGCAGTAATTATTTCCACTATTTTATCTTCCAGGTCACTTATCTGTTCCTCTGCGTCAGCTATTCTGCTATTGATCCCTTCTAGATTATTTTTAGTTTCATTTATTGTGTTGTTTATCATTGCTTGTTTCCTCTTTAGTTTTTCTAGGTCCTTGTTAAATGTTTCATGCATTTTCTCTATTCTATTTCCAAGATTTTGGATCATCTTTACTATCATTATTTTGAATTCTTTTTCACGTAGACTGCCTATTTCCTCTTCATTTATTAGGTCTGTTGGGTTTTTACCTTGCTCCTTCATCTGCTGTGTGTTTTTTTGTCTTCTCATTTTGCTTATCTTACTGTGTTTGGGGTCTCCTTTTTGCAGGCTGCAGGTTCATAGTTCCTGTTGTTTTTTTTTGTCTGTCCCCAGTGGCTAAGGTTGGTTCAGTGGGTTGTGTAAGCTTCCTGGTGGAGGGGACTAGTGCCTGTATTCTGGTGGATCAGGCTGTATCTTGTCTTTCTGGTGGGCAGGCCCACGTCTAGTGGTGTGTTTTGGCGTGTCTGTTGCCTTATTATGATTTTAGGTAGCCTCTCTGCTAATAGATCAGGGTGAGTTCCTGTCTTGCTAGTTGTTTGGCATAGGATGTGCAGTACTGTAGCTTGCTGGTTGTTGAGTGAAGCTGGGTACTGGTGTTGAGATGGAGATCTCTGGGAGATTTTCGCTGTTTGATATTATGTGGAGCAGGGAGGTCTCTTGTGGACCAGTGTCCTGAAGTTGGCTCTCCCACCTTAGAGGCACAGCACTGACTCCTGGCTCTAGCTCCAAGAGGCTTTCATCCACACAGCTCAAATTAAAAGGGAGAGAAAGTACAAAGAAAGAAAGATGATTAAATAAAATAAATTTAGATAAAATAAATAAAATTATTAAAAATAAAAAATCATTATTAAGAAAAAAGTTTTTTTTAAAGTAAAAAAAAAAACAAATGACAAACAAGAAAAAATAGATGTACATAACCCTAGGACAAATGGTGAAAGTAAAGATATACAGACAAAATCTCACACAGAAGCATACACATACACACTCACAAAAAGAGGATAAGGGGAAAAAATAATATGTCTTGCTCTCAAAGTCCTCCTCCTCAATTTGGGATGATTCGTTGTCTAATCAGGTATTCCACAGACGTAGGGTACATCAAGTTGATTGTGGAGATTTAATCTGCTGCTCCTGGGGCTGCTGGGTGAAATTTCCCTTTCTCTTCTTTGTTAGTGCAGCTCCCAGTGTTCAGCTTTGGATTTGGCCCCGCCTGTGCGTGTAGGTCACCTGAGGGCGTCTGTTCTTCGCTCAGACAGGACGGGCTTAAAGGAGCACCTGATTCGGGGGCTCTGGCTCACTCAGGCCGGGGGGAAGGAAGGGTGCGGGTGCGGGGCGAGCCTGCAGCGGTAGAGGCCAGTGGGATATTGCAGCAGCCTGAGGTGCACCATGCGTTCTCCTGGGGAAGTTGTCTCTGGATCACGGGAACCTGGTAGTGGCGGGCAGCACAGGCTCCCCAGAAGGGTGGTGTGGATAGTGACTTGTGCTCGCACACAGGCGTCTTGGTGGCAGCAGCAGCAGCCTTAGCATCTCATGCCCGTCTCTGGGGTCCGCAATGATAGCTGCACCTCGTGCCCATCTCTGGAGTTCTTTTAAGTAGCGCTCTTAATCCCCTCCTCGCACACCAGGAAACAAAGAGGGAAGGAAAAGTCTCTTGCCTCTTCGGCATGTCCAGACTTTTTCCCGGACTCCCTCCCAGCTAGCAATGGTGCACTAAACCCTTCAGGCTGTGTTCATGCCGCCAGTCCTCTCCCTGCAATCCGATGGAAGCCAAAGCCTCAGCTCCCAGCCCCTGACCATTCTGGCGTGTGAGCATACAAGCCTCTCGGGCTGGTGAGTGCTGGTCAGCACCAATCCTCTGTGCGGGAATCTCTCCGCTTTCCCTCTGCACCCCTGTTGCTGCACTCTCCTCCATGGCTCTGAAGCATCCCCCCTCCGCCACCCGCAATCTCCGCCCCCGAAGAGGCTTCCTAGTGTGTGGAAACCTTTCCTCCTTCACAGCTCCCTCCCACTGGTGCAGGTCCCATCCTTATTGTTTTGTCTCTGTTTTTTCTTTTGCCCTCCCCAGTTACCTGGGGAGTTTCTTGCCTTTTAGGAGGTCTGAGGTCTTCTGCCAGCCTTCAGTGGGTGTTCTGTAGGAGTTGTTCCATGTGTAGATGTATTTCTGGTGTATCTGTGGGGAGGAAGGTGATCTACGCATCTAAGCTTCCGCCATCTTCCTCAACTCCCCAATTATCTTGTTTTTGACTGACCCTGATCTAACACTAATTCCTGAAGATTTCAAGTTTCATGACAATCTATAGGTTAGGAGGCAGATGCTGAAATGGAATTCAAAGTGTAAGAGGCCTACTGGGTAGGAGTAGTAATAAAGATTCCCTATCCATTGATTCTCATAATTTTACTGATCTAATGGTACCTGAATGCCTGTTGAAGCACAGAATCTCAGGCCCTTTTCAGATGTAATGAAGGGTCAGCCAACATAATGGGGTGTTAAGGAGCAAAGATTTCCTATTAGAGGAGTTCCACATTGGGCAGAAATGGCCAGGCCCTAGTACCTCTGCCATGCTCAGTCACTATCTGGGGTTACAAAGAAGAGGAGGGCCTCAGCTCAAAAACTGAAGTCGATCCTGAAGTTGCTAACTGTTGGAGGCTCTCTGCTAACTTAACTACTAAAGCTGAACAGCAAATTCTCTCTTGAAGGAAGATCTGAGTGGTGCATTTCCATGGCTGCCCAGAGGGTAATATACTTGATATTTTTGCCTCATGTTAATTTCAGTGGGTCCTCAAATTCATTCTGTATTTATCAGCTCAGTTCCTGAAACAGTAAGTGAAGCTAATATCTTTGGTAACTGGTAGAACCTTCTTTTAAGTTCTTTGACTCATTGAGTAAAGGTTAGCGTTAGAAAAACTGAGTGAAAACCAGGGACACACCACTTTTCTATCAAAAGACTAAATCAAAGATGATAGTACCACCTTGCTAGGGGAATTCCAGATATTAGAGTCACTATCAAAGATTTGTGTGACGTCTTCTATTCATTTTTCCAGTTCAGTCATTGCAAAAGTCCAATGGCCATTGACTACTAAGAACTTAACAAAATGATATTTCTGGTTATATTTTCTATTCTGGATTGGATTTCCTCTCTGAACAAAAAAAATTAACTTCCTTAATTTAATATGTAGATAGTAATCTATATAATGCCTTTTTTTCTGTTCCTATCTCCTAGGTGACTATCTGAAGCAATTCACCTTCACCCAAAAGTGTTTATATTATATCTTTACCATTCTACCCAAGGAATATATCATTTATTTTGCTATGTTACACAAATTAGTTTGTCAAAACATTGACTTAGTCTGCTAGAAACTTGATCATCTTACTCTCCTCCAAGGCATCATCTTATGCACCATAATTATTATGGTGTATAACTTTTATGGTGCACATAAAGATGCTATTGTCTTCATTGGTCCTGGTTAACTGGAATTTAGAAAAATGCTAAATATGGGTAAGCACTACTGGGAAATAAATACTGAAGAAAATATTATGATTTGTTCCCTCAGTAAGGGGGTTCTTTATTAGGAAAGTGCTGTGGTATGAGGCATGTGGGATTTCCCTGCAAAGTGAAAGATAAACTGTAGACTCTTGAGCTCCCTACCACTAAGAAGAAGGTACAACACCTGATGGGTGTCTTTGGATTTGGGAGCCAGCATGAACTTTGCATGCATGCCTTTTCCCACTCAGTTAATGTGCAATGGAGAAACTGTTACCTTTTCATGGGTCTGAAAACTCTCAAGCCAGTCCAGGATGAGGCACATGCTTCTCTACCCATTGATTCTCATAATTTTACTGATATAATGGTATTTGAATGTCTATTGAAGCCTGAGACAAAACCAAGTTTTAGGTTGGGGAAAGCTCAAAATGCAGTGGAGCCTCATGGGATTTTAGAGGAAGAACATGACCCTTGTGTATTTAGCTACTTCCCTTTTGAGATATAGCTTCCAGATTGCTACTTGATAATTATGGAGACCAAACTCTTAGTCAAGGAAAACCAGTGAACCATTTGTCTTGAGATGCTAGTCATACACAGAACAGTCTCATTTGCTTAGTCACAAGGTTTGATGTGCTCAACGATAGATGCTCATTAGGTTGAAATAGTTTGTTGAAGATAGCCCCCATAATCTTCAAAGACACAAGTAGGCAACATTAAATAGATTTACCTTAATCCCAGTGTGTATAAACTTGTTATGTTTCTATGCCTTCTCTTTCAAATAACATCTATAGCTTAATGAGGACTTCCCTACAGCCAATTGACCAATGATAAAAGCTTCTTCCTTGGTTTACAGATGGCTCTTTCTGATATGCTGGCACCTGCCAGAAATGGACTGTTGCAATGTTACAGCTTTTCAAGAGGTAGCCTTGAACGGTAATTGAGAAGGAATATTCTTCTGTTAGGTAGAACTTTGAACTGTACACTTTATATTCCACCAATCCTGGAGAAGCATTGTCTGAGGTCAGGGTTTGAATTAATTTGGGTTAAATGGATAACCACTCGGCCAGGTAGTTAAGGTTTTACTCTAATGTCATATATATAATGTGTATTAGTGGTGGTTTTATTTACTACTTAGAATGGTAGAATTGTGACAAATAACAACTGGGTGGAATCCTGACAAAACTGGAGTAGAAATGAGTACAAGAAATTGAATCACCTGGAGATCATGGAATATGAGAATGACAATCAGTGTTTGAAATAGTCTCACTGTTGACATCTGGCTGCAATAGTTAGATGTGAATTTAGTTTGTTCTCCATTAAGAAAATGATTAGTTCCTTTTGTGATGTATTCAGGAAACATTAGAAATCTCTCTGGATATATATGTGCAAAACGCTGGGTGTTGTGTGTTAGACAAGCAAAGAATAGAATATGTTAGATTGAAGTTCATAAGTCCAAACTTCTTGCAATGCTTATATCTGTTTTTTTTTTTTTGAGGAAATAAGCTCTAATAAATTCTTCCTGAAGTGTCTTAATGTGAAACTCTGGACTGTGGAAGTGCTTAAGATAAGTAAACTGAGTAGTAGAGTGACATTACTAAGGCCACACGGCTTTTGGTGTGACCTACAGATGCTCTGTTGAGTGCACTTCCCCTCTCCTTTCTCGCATCATTCACTCTCCTTCTGTGGAGCCCTCGAAATATACCCCTTTTAAATCTACTACTACAGGAAGTATAGTTGACCAAGGGCCCCAGCTGCAGCACTCTGAAATACACTGTTACATTTGCACTGAGACCATGCCTCCCGTGGACTGCTCTTGACATGTGACTGAACATGGCAGAGAAATTAAGGTAGGCACATTCTTGAGAGACGTAGGACTTCTCTGAAGGGTGATTTGGGTTTGTGAGCTTCAAAATGGTCTTGGTGAAACTTCCTTAGACTATAAAGTGGTCCAGAATGCTTCCACCCAACTTTCTTTCCCTCTTTCTTTTACTCAAGGCCTGATAGCTCTCCCAGTCTTTCCTAGCTCCCTTCCCATTTTCTCTTATGAGTATTTCCTTTAATAAAATCATTGTATGTTTATCCATATCTTGGCATCCAGTTCTCAGAGGACGTAGACTTAACACACCTTTCTTTCCCATTCCTTCCTTTCCATTTATTCCTGAACAATTCAGTCCTAAAGCCATTAGGTAAGAATCCGTGATGTCAGAGGTAGGGGACTAATGATCCACAGCAAGGTGTCATAGGCCAAGCATAACGAAGAAGATGTCTATAGGAGGAGCGGTGGCCCAGTGTGGGGAGTCAGAATGCAAACAGAGCAAGGAAGGCAACCTCACAGAGGGGTAGCCTGCTGTGGAGTATCACAGTCAAATCAGAGTAAAGAAGGCATCCCTGCATTAAAATAGCCTTGCAGAGGAGTAAGACCAAGCTGAGCAAGAAAAACATCCTTGCTAAAGGGCAGTCTGGTGAGGTGTGTCAGCCCAAGCAGGATGAGGAAGGTGTACACATGGAAAATAAGCCTGACATGGGTATTCAGAGCCTCAGCAAGGTGAGAAAAGCATCTCTTCAGAGAGATGGCCTGGCACAGGATGTCACAGCTTGAGTAAGATGAGGAAGGCATCCATGTGAGTGAAAGAGGACTATGTTTGACTCAGAATTGGGACTCAGAATGGGAACAGGGAGAAGACAGTATCTGCGAGGGGGAAGGATGTGGCTGTATAAATGGGATATTGCTTATTAATCAAGTAAGTAAGTATATTAAGTATAATTAAAGCCAGGTTTCTCACTGTCAGAGAAGGATATTGCAAATGCAGAAATGGAGAAAATTAGAATGAAAACTGTTCATTCTAATGGTTTTGGATTGGAATTGGAAGTATTGGTATTAGCTCATGGTTTTCAATATACGTTGATAGACATAGAAATAAATATAGATGTAAATATGTTTGCATCATTATCTATCTATCAGCAGTCATCTATCTATTATCTATTCCCTTGTTCTGTATACTAAAAGTAGCCACACATTTATATTAATGAGTTCACTTAACACCTAGATTTTGGCCTCTAAATACCAATCTCCAAAAAGAATGAGGGTTCCTTGGAGAAATGGCTGATTCCAGGATGGTGGCAGAAAAAATACTGGATGATTCTGGAACAACTTAGGCCAGAGATCCAGGAAGTACAAAAGAATGATGGGGACATGCTGAAAGGATGTCAGCTTTTAAGGGGATCTCACTGACTAAATGAAGGACATTTTGTGCATAAAATTAAATAATGATAATAATAGATTATAAATCATTCATTAAAACCAGAAACTATGTATCCTTATATAAATAAATAAGTGGAAAAAATTTTGATGGGAACAGAATACTTAAATGAGACAAATCAAATTTGTGTGCCATTTGATAGGATGCAATGATAAGTACCCAACATCCTGATATATCTGCTGGAGATGCATAACCTGAATCTAATTATGAGTAAAAATCAGATAAATCCACATTTAAAGACATAAAAAAAAACTCTTATAATTTTCAGAAGAGTCAAGGTCTTGAAATTCAAAGAAAGACTAAGGGACTGATCCTGGTTGAAGGAGACTAAAGTATCCTGGCATATAAATGCAACATGTGATTCTAAACTGGATCCTCTGCCATAAGGAACATTATTGAGACATTTGGAGGAACTTGAATAGGGTCCAGTAGTTCCCTGATTTTGATGGATGCATTGTGATTATAGGTGAATGTCCTTGTTTATAGGAAATACACACTAAATTATTGAAGGGTGGTGGTGCATCTGGTCAGTAACTTATTCTTTAATGTTCCAGAAATAAAAATGTTCTCTACTGTACTTATACTATTTTTCTAAGTATGTGATTGTTTCAAAATGGAAATATAGATTTCTTGTGCCCCATCCCTAGAAATTCTTATTTACTATCAGGGTCTGGCTTCAGAATTTGTCTTTTTAACTAGTTCTCTAGGAGATTTTGATGCACATCAAACCTGAGAGTTATTGCAATCAAGAAAATTGTCTTAGCAACGAGTTAGACAGAAGCAGCAAATGTGACTTGATTTCTTTGCTGTGATTGTATTAAATCATGATTGGATGCCATGCCTTAGGACTTTGCTGTATTTTAGAGAGAAAATATTCTTCCAGAATTCTTGTAGTAACAGGGATCACTCGATATTTGTCCAAAACTATTTTACATTGTAATAACACAATAAGGACCTAAGCAGATCTTTTTTTGTCTATGTGAATACTTCATTTATTGTTAGTTTTAAGAGTTATTTGTTATAAGAAATGGAGCAAAATGATTACCAGTTACTACCAGAGTGCCCTTTCATGACCACCTTAACCATTTACATTGTTTCTTCAACTAGATTGTAAGCTCTAGGCATGTATGAATGGGTTTCTTTTTCTCACCATTATATCCACTATTGCCTGGTACAGTACATGTCCCATGGTTGATGCTCAATTGTATGTTGAAGAAAATGAATGAATGCCATAGCTCCCTCAGGTTTTCTGCAGTAACTCTCTCTTTCTCAATGAAACATTGCCATCAGGATACTGATGTTTATTCATTCATTGGTTGGAATAATTTTATTCCATATAAAATGTTTAGCTTTTTAAATCATAAAGACAACCAAAACCATCAGATTAAAGTTGGAACTTAGGTAAGAACAATAGCTATTTTGGTTTGGTCTTATTCATGATTTTTTGTCTCACCAACATAATGTAGTTGGAATAAACTTTAATGTGTATAATATGTAAGTATATATACATATATTTTGACTTATATTCATTAAAAATATAAATATTTGCTCAATATCTGTTTAATGAAAAGTGATAAACAGTGCTCTTCTAGAGGTATGTTAACCATAGTGGGACCGCTGAAGTTCTTGGAGACCCCAAAAGAAGAAGTCAGCCCATCTACACCCAGAGAGCACCAATGAGATTATTTCGAGTTTGGTGAACTGGGAAGAGAGGCATTTAGCAAAGTTATAGCTGTGGACCCATGCATTACAGAATCCTGGGATGTAATGGAAGTTTGTGTTTCTCAGAAATCCTGAGGTCATTAAGCCTTGGTCACACACAACTAGATTGAAAAATCAATTCCTCAAGATTTGAAGTAATGCCATCAAACTTGCTTGACAATTTTTAAAATGACTGGACTATTTTGGGTGGGGTGTTATTGCTTAAGCTTTCAAACACTCAAAGAGTTAACTCTTATTATTTGCTTGCATTAAGGATACCTGAAGTAGGGATGTTTGAACACTAAGCAAAGGTTTTCTAAAAGAAATTTAAAAAGAAAACAACATTTGAATGCAGGTGACACCATTTATTGAAATGTGAATTTACAAATGAAGTTTGTAAAGCAAAAGACAAATTTGGATTCAGAAACAAATAGGTTCCTTTCACTACTGTGCCAAATATATATATTTTTTGCAAATTGATATGTTAGATAAAATTTTTTTATCATTTTTGCAATGCACCTTACACATCATTGTAATGTATTGGAAAATATATGCCTAATGAGGACAACATAGTGACATTTACCATCAACAAGTTTTATCAGACACAAAATATTAACAAGGTAATCTGGCAGGTATATGATAGGAAAAAATGGCATCAATTACAATCAGTATCACAATTTATTTGAAGAGAAACAATGAACACTTACAGCTTACATAACCTAGAGTATAAGTCTCAACATGGTACAAATACGAAATTGAAAAATTTAGGACAAACAGTATATTATTCAGGAGTTGAAATTTAGTTTTAAAGATACAAGAGAGGAATTAATTAATTCCTATTTCTATAGCATCAAACATTTCTAGTGTTCTAGTTTATAAGATTTCTAATCAAGTCTGTGTTTGAGAGAAGAGTTCACTTTCTAAAAATCTTTAATTTTGATGAGATTTTGTGTATAAATAAAACACTTGGAACACATAGAACCAACCACAATTTTCACTGGAGATTAACTGTCCTTTCTATTTTAATTCATAATTGATTAGGACACAAAAGTCAACATTTGGCATATCTATTCCCTGGCTTGCCACCTTAGCAAGACAAAGGTTAAGAACAACAAGTTTATATTATGAATGCAGATGAAGTTATATTGGAAGGAATTATTTGGGAGAAATTATTTTCTAGCAAAATATAAAATAATACTTTTAAGTTGGTTAAGAAAAAATACATTGCATTGTCAAAACTGTCAATGATTGAACATAAGTGCTAATAGTAGTGTATGTACATTTCTCTCCAGATCCCCTTGTCTCTCTGTCATTCACATGTGTGTGTGCACACACAAACCTACACATACATGCCCGCAGAAAAAGATCCAAAAATGAAAATGTTCACATTGACACTACTCTTGGACAAAAGGTCATGGAATAAGAGCAGCAGCTGCATCATCAGGTATAGAAATAATTTTGGTTTCGTCTGTTTTTGAAAATAGTCCTAATGAATGTTTGGTGCATTTTGCTACAGAAATAAGATTAATTTGGTAGTTTAGCTTTTAAATGGTCATAACGCTTTGTACTAGTCTTTATTAAAATTTTAAGTTAGTAAGGTATTAAAATACCTGTCGAGAGCTTCACAAGCTTAGGATAACCTCATAGACTGAGCAGCAGGAGTTCTGTAGTCCAGTGCTGTGATAGTTCAACCCCTGAATAAATAAATGCATCACATCAATCTACACCACACTTTATTTAAAGATACAATACAGTCCAAGATACACATATCACAAATACATTAAAATATCACCTTGAACGATACACTGTTTGAACATATCACAGTAGATACTTAATAAATGAGACAGCACGCAACAATGGCCAGCAATTAATAGCAATATACATTTTGAAAAATGTAATACAGCATCAATGTAAAATATTTCACAATACCAGTGTACTTTACTGTCTTCCTTTTCTCTGAAAATAAAACCAATTGAAATGCTTCATTTTCAAAAGGTGGAAAATTTTAATTCATAATGAATGCTAAAATCATAAGCATTGCATCAGTTCTCACTGATTTTCTTGGAGCTGAGCTGTTATTTTTTTCCCCAAGTTAAAACAGATTGTTCTCTAATCACTGGTAATAAATGTAGTGAAAGAGAAATATGGAGTTACTTACTTGAACATATTGGACATAGTCAAAACAAGCTGAACACTCAGTTTGAGAGCTTGATGGGTTTATAGGTTTGAGAAGGTGTAATGTGTAAAGGTGTTATTATCAAATTTTAACAATAATGGGTATTTCCAAATCAATTATGCTTTTTAGTTAGTTTTTCTTCTTCATAGACTTTTGAAACCCTCCAAGTACTTCACATGTATTAGCATTAACTCTTATTATACTGTACTGAAACGTTAGGTTTAAGGAATGAACTTTGAACATTATAATTCTGCAACTTTAAAATTATCAAATTTATGTGTATTTATTTTTAAATGACTAGATGCATTTCTGGAGGAATTATCAAAATTAGTTTATATCTTCAAGATTCTTGGGCTCTGCGGGACAAATTGGTAATATGATGTTTCTAACACTGTTTAGTATTATATTAGCTATAGTCTTGAATGTCACTGCATTTTTTAAAGTGAATTTTATTTTGAAGATGATCTTTTTTTTTTTTTTTTTTTTTTTTTTTAACATCTTTATTGGGGTATAATTGCTTTACAATGGTGTGTTAGTTTCTGCTTTATAACAAAGTGAATCAGTCATACATAAACATATGTTCCCATATGTCTTCCCTGTTGCGTCTCCCTCCCTCCCACCCTCCCCATCCCACCCCTCCAGGCTGTCACAAAGCACCGAGCCAATATCCCTGTGCCATGCGGCTGCTTCCCACTAGCTATCTACCTTACTGCGTTTGTTAGTGTGTATATGCCCATGACTCTCTCTCGCCCTGTCACAGCTCACCCTTCCCCTTCCCCATAACCTCAAGTCCGTTCTCTAAGAGGTCTGTGTCTTTATTCCTGCTTTACCCCTAGGTTCTTCATGACATTTTTTTCTTAAATTCCATATATATGTGTTAGCATACGGTATTTGTCTTTTTCTTTCTGACTTACTTCACTCTGTATGACAGACTCTAGGTCTATCCACCTCATTACAAATAGCTCAATTTCGTTTCTTTTTATGGCTGAGTAATATTCCATTGTATATATGTGCCACATCTTCTTTATCCATTCATCCGATGACGGGCACTTAGGTTGTTTCCATCTCCGGGCTATTGTAAATAGAGCTGCAATGAACATTTTGGTACATGACTCTTTTTGAATTTTGGTTTTCTCAGGGTATATGCCCAGTAGTGGGATTGCTGGGTCATATGGTAGTTCCATTTGTAGTTTTTTAAGGAACCTCCATACTGTTCTCCATAGTGGCTGAACCAATTCACATTCCCACCAGCAGTGCAAGAGTGTTCCCTTTTGTCCACACCCTCTCCAGCATTTATTGTTTCTAGATTTTTTGATGATGGCCATTCTGACTGGTGTGAGATGATATCTCATTGTAGTTTTGATTTGCATTTCTCTAATGATTAATGATGTTGAGCATTCTTTCATGTGTTTGTTGGCAGTCTGTATATCTTCTTTGGAGAAATGTCTATTTAGGTCTTCTGCCCATTTTTGGATTGGGTTGTTTGTTTTCCTGTTATTGAGCTGCATAAGCTGCTTGTAAATTTTGGAGATTAATCCTTTGTCGGTTGCTTCATTTGCAAATATTTTCTCCCATTCTGAGGGTTGTCTTTTGGTCTTGTTTACGGTTTCCTTTGCTGTGCAAAAGCTTTGAAGTTTCATTAGGTCCCATTTGTTTATTTTTGTTTTTATTTCCATTACTCTAGGAGGTGGGTCAGAAAGGATCTTGCTTTGATTTATGTCATAGAGTGTTCTGCCTATGTTTTCCTCTAAGAGTTTGATAGTTTCTGCCCTTACATTTAGGTCTTTAATCCATTTTGAGCTTATTTTTGTGTATGGTGTTAGGGAGTGATCTAATCTCATACTTTTACATGTACCTGTCCAGTTTTCCCAGCACCACTTATTGAAGAGGGTGTCCTTTCTCCATTGTACATTACTGCCACCTTTATCAAAGATAAGGTGTCCATATGTGCATGGGTTTATCTCTGGGCTTTCTATCCTGTTCCATTGATCTATCTTTCTGTTTTTGTGCCAGTACCATACCGTCTTGATGACTGTAGCTTTGTAGTATAGTCTGAAGTCAGGGAGCCTGATGCCTCCAGTTCCTTCTTTCGTTCTCAAGATTGCTTTGGCTATTCGGGGTCTTTTGTGTTTCCATACAAATTGTGAAAGTTTTTGTTCTAGTTCTGTGAAAAATGCCAGTGGTAGTTTGATAGGGATTGCATTGAATCTATAGATTGCTTTGGGTAGTAGAGTCATTTTCACAATGTTGATTCTTCCAATCCAAGAACATGGTATATCTCTCCATCTATTTATATCATCTTTAATTTCTTTCATCAGTGTCTTATAATTTTCTGCATACAGGTCTTTTGTCTCCTTAGGTAGGTTTATTCCTAGATATTTTATTCTTTTTGTTGCAATGGTAAATGGGAGTGTTTTCTTGATTTCACTTTCAGATTTTTCATCATTAGTATATAGGAATGCCAGAGATTTCTGTGCATTAATTTTGTATCCTGCCACTTTACCAAATTCATTGATTAGCTCTAGTAGTTTTCTGGTAGCATCTTTAGGGTTCTCTATGTATAGGATCATGTCATCTGCAAACAGTGACAGCTTTACTTCTTCTTTTCCAATTTGGATTCCTTTTATTTCCTTTTCTTCTCTGATTGCTGTGGCTAAAACTTCCAAAACAATGTTGAATAATAGTGGTGAGAGTGGGCAACCTTGTCTTGTTCCTGATCTTAGTGGAAATGCTTTCAGTTTTTCACCATTGAGGATGATGTTTGCTGTGGGCTTGTCATATATGGCCTTTATTATGTTGAGGAAAGTTCCCTCTATGCCTACTTTCTGCAGGGTTTTTATCATAAATGGGTGTTGAATTTTGTCAAAAGCTTTCTCTGCATCTATTGAGATGATCATATGGTTTTTCTCCTTCAATTTGTTAATATGGTTTATCACATTGATAGATTTGCGTATATTGAAGAATCCTTGCATTCCTGTAATAAACCCCACTTGATCATGGTGTATGATCCTTTTAATGTGCTGTTGGATTCTGTTTGCTAGTATTTTGTTGAGGATTTTTGCATCTATGTTCATCAGTGATATTGGCCTGTAGTTTTCTTTCTTTGTGACATCCTTGTCTGGTTTTGGTATCAAGGTGATGGTGGCCTCGTAGAAGGAGTTAGGGAGTGGTCCTCCCTCTGCTATATTTTGGAAGAGTTTGAGAAGGATAGGTGTTAGCTCTTCTCTAAATGTTTGATAGAATTCGCCTGTGAAGCCATCTGGTCCTGGGCTTTTCTTTGTTGGAAGATTTTTAATCACAGTTTCAATTTCAGTGCTTGTGATTGGTCTGTTCATATTTTCTATTTCTTCCTGATTCAGTCTTGGCAGGTTGTGCATTTCTAAGAATTTGTCCATTTCTTCCAGATTGTCCATTTTATTGGCATAGAGTTGCTTGTAGTAATCTCTCATGATCTCTTTTATCTCTGCAGTGTCAGTTGTTACCTCTCCTTTTTCATTTCTAATTCTATTGATTTGAGTCTTCTCCCTTTTTTTCTTGATGAGTCTGGCTAGTGGTTTATCTATTTTGTTTATCTTCTCAAAGAACCAGCTTTTAGTTTTATTGATCTTTGCTATTGTTTCCTTCATTTCTTTTTCATTTATTTCTGATCTGATTTTTATGATTTCTTTCCTTCTGCTAGCTTTGGGGTTTTTTTGTTCTTCTTTCTCTAATTGCTTGAGGTGCAAGGTTAGGTTGTTTATTCGAGATGTTTCCTGCTTCTTAAGGTGGGCTTGTATTGCTATAAACTTCCCCCTTAGAACTGCTTTTGCTGCATCCCACAGGTTTTGGGTCGTTGTGTCTCCATTGTCATTTGTTTCTAGGTATTTTTTGATTTCCTCTTTGATTTCTTCAGTGATCTCTTCATTATTAAGTAGTGTATTGTTTAGCCTCCATGTGTTTGTATTTTTTACAGATCTTTTCCTGTAATTGATATCTAGTCTCATGGCGTTGTGGTCAGAAAAGATACTTGATACAATTTCAATTTTCTTAAATTTACCAAGGCTTGATTTGTGACCTAAGATATGATCTATCCTGGAGAATGTTCCATGAGCACTTGAGAAAAATGTGTATTCTGTTGTTTTTGGATGGAGTGTCCTATAAATATCAATTAAGTCCATCTTGTTTAATGTATCATTTAAAGCTTGTGTTTCCTTATTTATTTTCATTTTGGATGATCTGTCCATGGGTGAAAGTGGGGTGTTTAAGTCCCCTACTATGAATGTGTTACTGTCGATTTCCCCTTTTATGGCTGTTAGTATTTGCCTTATGTATTGAGGTGCTCCTATGTTGGGTGCATAAATATTTACAATTGTTATATCTTCTTCTTGGATCGATCCCTTGATCATTATGTAGTGTCCTTCTTTGTCTCTTTTAATAGTCCTTATTTTAAAGTCTATTTTGTCTGATATGAGAATTGCTACTCCAGCTTTCTTTTGGCTTCCATTTGCATGGAATATCTTTTTCCATCCCCTTACTTTCAGTCTGTATGTGTCTCTAGGTCTGAAGTGGGTCTCTTGTACACAGCATATATAAGGGTTTTGTTTTTGTATCCATTCAGCTAATCTGTGTCTTTTGGTGGGAGCATTTAGTCCATTTACATTTAAGGTAATTATCGATATGTTTGTTCCTATTCCCATTTTCTAAATTGTTTTGGGTTCGTTATTATAGGTCTTTTCCTTCTCTTGTGTTTCTTGCCTAGAGAAGATCCTTTAGCATTTGTTGTAAAGCTGGTTTGGTGGTGCTGAACTCTCTCAGCTTTTGCTTGTCTGTAAAGGCTTTAATTTCTCCATCAAATCTGAATGAGATCCTTGCTGGGTAGAGTAGTCTTGGCTGCATGTTTTTCTCCTTCATCACTTTCAGTATGTCCTGCCACTCCCTTCTGGCTTGTAGGGTTTCTGCTGAGAGATCAGCTGTTAACCTTATGGGGATTCCCTTATGTGTTATTTGTTGTTTTTCCCTTGCTGCTTTTAATATGCTTTCTTTGTATTTAATTTTTGACAGTTTGATTAATATGTGTCTTGGCGTATTTCTCCTTGTATTTATCTTGTATGGGACTCTCTGTGCTTCCTGGACTTGATTAACTATTTCCTTTCCCATATTAGGGAAGTTTTCAACTATAATCTCTTCAAATATCTTCTCAGTCCCTTTCTTTTTCTCTTCTTCTTCTGGAACCCCTATAATTCGAATGTTGGTGCGTTTAATGTTGTCCCAGAGGTCTCTGAGACTGTCCTCAGTTCTTTTCATTCTTTTTTCTTTATTCTGCTCTGCAGTAGTTATTTCCACTATTTTATCTTCCAGGTCACTTATCCGTTCTTCTGCCTCAGTTATTCTGCTATTGATCCCATCTAGAGTACTTTTAATTTCATTTATTGTGTTGTTCATCGTTGCTTGTTTCATCTTTAGTTCTTCTAGGTCCTTGTTAACTGATTCTTGCATTTTGTCCAATCTATTGTCCATTCTATCTCCAAGATTTCGGATCAACCTTACTATCATTATTCTGAATTCTCTTTCAGGTAGACTGCCTATTTCCTCTTCATTTGTTAGGTCTGGTGCATTTTTATCTTGCTCCTTTATCTGCTGTGTGTTTTTCTGTCTTCTCATTTTGCTTATCTTACTGTGTTTGGGGTCTCCTTTTTGCAGGCTGCAGGTTTGTGGTTCCTCCTGTTTTTGATGTCTGTCTCTAGTGGCTAAGGTTGGTTCAGTGGGTTGTGTAGGCTTCCTGGTGGAGGGGGCTAGTGCCTGTGTTGTGGTGGATGAGGCTAGATCTTGTCTCTCTAGTGGGCAGGTTCACGTCTGGTGGTGTGTTTGGGGGTGTCTGTGGCCTTATTATGATTTTAGGCAGCCTCTCTGCTAATGGGTGGGGTTGTGTTCCTGTTTTGCTAGTTGTTTGGCATAGGTTTTCCAGCACTGTGGCTTGCTGGTCGTTGAGTGAAGCTGGGTGCTGGTGTTAAGATGGAGGTCTCTGGGAGATTTTCGCCGTTTGATATTATGTGGAGCTGGGAGGTCTCTTGTTGATCAGTGTCCTGCAGTTGGCTGTCCTACCTCAGAGGCAGAGCCCTGCCTCCTGGCTGGAGCACCAAAAGCTTTTCATCCACAGGCTCAGGATAAAAGTGAGAAAAAGTAGAGGGAATTAGTAGAAGTATGAGGAAAGAAAGAAGGAAAGGAGGGTAGGAAGGAAGGAAGAAAGAAAGAAAGAAGCAAAGAAGGAAAGAAGGCAAGAAGGAAAGAAAGGAGGGAGGGAGGGAGGGAGGAAGGAAGGAAGGAGGGAAAGAAGGAAAAAAGACAGAAAGAAAGAAGATACAGTAAAAATAAAATACAGTATAATAAAGTATTGAATTACAAACTTCTTATTTAGAAGAAAAAAAAAAAAGGGACGGAAAGAACCTAGGACAAATGTTGGAAGCAAAGCTATACAGACAAAATCTTACACAGAAGCATACACATACACCCTCACTAAAAGAGGTAAATGGGGAAAAATCCTAAATCTTGCTGTCAGATACCACCTCCTCAATTTGGGATGATTCGTTGTCTAAAGGAGGGAAGGAAGGACGGAAAGAAAGAAAGAAAGAACGAAGGTAAAGTATAATAAGGTTATTAAAATTAATTATTAAGAAAAAAATTAAAAAAAAAACATGGACGGATAGAACCCTAGGACAAATGGTGGAAGCAAGACTATACAGACAAGATCTCACACAGAAGCATACACATACACATTCACAAAAAGAGGAAAGAGGAAAAAAAATCATAGATCTTGCTCCTAAAGTCCACTTCCTTAATTTGGGACGATTGGTTGTCTATTCAGGTATTCCACAGATGCAGGGTACATCAAGTTGATTGTGGAGCTTTAATCCGCTGTTTCTGAGGCTGCTGGGAGGGATTTCCCTTTCTCTTCTTTGTTCTCAGAGCTCCCAGGGCTAAGCTTTGGATTTGGCCCTGCCACTGCGTGTAGATCGCTGGAGGGCGTCTGTTTTTTGCTCAGACAGGATGGGGTTAAAAGAGCCGCTGATTGGGGGCTCTGGCGCACTCAGGCCGGCGGGGACGGAGGGGCACAGAGTGCGGGGCGGGCCTGCGGTGGCAAAGGCCGGCGTGACTTTGCACCAGCCTGAGGCGCGCTGTGCGCTCTCCCGGGGAAGTTGTCCCTGGATCCCGGGAACCCGGCAGTGGCGGGCTGCACAGGCTCCGCGGAAGAGGGGTGTGGAGAGTGACCTGTGCTCGCACACAGGCCCCTTGGTGGCGGCAGCAGCAGCCTTAACGTCTCCCGCCCGCCTCTGGGGTCCGCGCTTTTAGCCGCGGCTTGCGCCCGTCTCTGGAGTCCGCGCCCTCAGCCGCGGCTCGCGCCCGTCTCTGGATTCCGCGCTTTCAGCCGCGGCTCGCGCCCGTCTCTGGATTCCGCGCTTTCAGCCGCGGCTCGCGCCCGTCTCTGGGGTTCGCGCTTTTAGCCGCGGCTCGCGCCCGTCTCTGGAGTTCCTTTAAGCAGCGTTCTTAAACCCCTCTCCTCACGCCCCAGGAAACAAAGAGGGAAGGAAAAGTCTCCTGCCTCTTCTGCTGGTGCAGGCTTTTCCCCGGACTCCCTCCCGGCTAGCTGTGGCGCACTAACCCCTTCAGGCTATGTTCAAGCCGCCAACCCCAGTCCTCTCCCTGCGCTCCGGCCTCAGCTCTCAGCCCCGCCCGCCCCGGCGGGTGAGCAGACAAGCCTCTCGGGCTGGTGAGTGCCGGTCGGCACCGATCCTCTGTGCGGGAATCTCCCCGCTTTGCCCTCCGCACCCGTTGCTGTGCACTCCGCAGCTTCGAAGCTCCCCCCTCCGCCTCCCGCAGTCTCCGCCCGCGAAGGGGCTTCCTAGAGTGTGGAAACTTCTCCTCCTTCACAGCTCCCTCCCACTGGTGCAGGTGCCGTCCCTATTCTTTTGTCTCTGTTTTTTTCTTTTGCCCTACCCAGGTACGTGGGGAGTTTCTTGCCTTTTGGGAGGTCTGAGGTCTTCTGCCAGCCTTCAGTAGGTGTTCTGTAGGAGTTGTTCCACGTGTAGATGTATTTCTGGTGTATCTGTCGGGAGGAAGGTGATCTCCGCGTCTTACTCTTCCGCCATCTTCCGCCTTCTGAAGATGATCTTTTAATTTTATTATATGTATAAGAATAGAGAACTTGGTTTCTAGATGGATACTAATTGCATAAGATAATGAAATTTACTAGAGGTGAATCAGCTGTAAAAATAAACGTTCAAAATATTACTTTTTAATAGCAAAAATATGCTCTAGGTAAATTCACAAAGTGCATATTTTATCTTTTTTTCATTAACTTATCTTACAACTAAAATTAAGAAATTGGTGAAGTACAATATATCTGTTCATTTATCCAAAGATCCTAAAATGAGTACTTGTTTTAAGTGAAAGGTAGTTTATAATATATGAAAAAAGGAAAAAAAAAAACTTCAAGTCTTTTGAAAGTCATTTAAAAATAAAACAGACAAGGGCTTGAAATGTTGTTTATATGGTTTTATAATCTTTGAAAGTCTGATATAAACCAGTCTATTTTCCATATTAAGGATGTCTTTGGGGGTACATGGTATTCAGGTCCCTACATTTTGACAAAATCATTTTGACTTAGCTGCTTTGATATCGTGGATGTCATAATTTGGGATATCTTGACATAATCTGGAAAAAAATCCAACTTTGGGATTTTAATTTAATAAATCAATAAAGGTATGAAATAAATATCTTTAATTCATTCATGATGCTCATATTAGTCTTTATTCTGTCCTTATCTCTGAAGGTCAAGATTGAGGAAGAGTTTAAGATTAGTGTTAGGGTGGAATCGAAGGGTCTATGATAGGGTGATGCTTGGGATGGGTGAGGTCAAAGGTGGAGTTAGGGTTGGGATGAGGCTCAGGAATAGGCTAAGGGAAAGAATGATGATAGGAAATGGGGTGCAGTACATAATAGAGTAGAGATCAGGGACAGGGTGTGAACTTGGAATGGTATGGGAGGAGAAAAATAAGTGGGGAAAGAGATGGGGAAAAATATCCAGAATGAGGTAGGGTTGGGTAAGGACAAGGGAGAAATGAAGTGGGAATGAGGTGTGGAAGGTATGGAGAAGAGGTCAAGCATAAGGTAAAGAGAGGGGTGGGACAAGGTGAAGGATGGATTGGAATAAGGTTTGGGATGAAGAACATGTACAAGGAGTGAAAATTTGGGAATCAGGGAATAGTATAACATTTAGAGATATAAATGATAAAATTGAATTATTTTAAGACTTATTTGTTCATATTAATAAGAAAATAACTTTCAAAAGAGCAAAAAAAGCAAACAAAATTACCTTCAAAATAATATTTTTAAGAAGATATCATTTACCTTAAAAGCTACAATTTTATTCTAATTTTTATTTTTCTCTTCTTTCTTCCTTTCACTTTCCACTCGATTGTCACTCACGTCAGTGAGTATCTCTAGTCTTGAGATATGTAAAAGGCACATGTACTTTACACCCTATGACCTATTAAAAGCACTTTGCTATATTTTGAATTTTCACTTCTAAAGCACACTTAAAATATAATCATTAGATGGAAAATGTCACATGCAATTAATTAAACTTTCTTCCTAGTTAATGGATTTTAGAATAAATAATGCATACTGCCTATATTTACTTCATCTTTAAATAGAGATATCATTGTACATTAATTTACTATTATATTAATCATCAAAAACAATTACCCTTGTTTGGTTTTTCTTTTGGTTAAATTTTTTTCTATAGTTGTATGTTTTAATATTATAATTGCTCTTGATACTGTGGTTTTCTGAAATAAATTTTCACTCCATGTATAAATCCTCAATTCTCTATTTTACTATTTAATTATGGACATAATTTGGCCTCAATTTAGAATTCAAGATCATTTTTCATTGTTAGTCAAAATTCAGTTTTCTTAGGTTGTTCTTAATATAAAAGTTATTTTATTTATAAGCTCATTTTTTTTCACCAGGTGGTCACAGTGACTTGTTAGTTGGACAGTAGTAATTGTCTTATATACTATGTCTCACTTCTGGTAAATTTCAACTTTAAATAACAGAAGAAGCTCAAATCAATATAAAAATGAATAATTTTATTTTATATGATTTTTAAACTTATTGTTACTATCCCATACAAAGGAGATTAAGGGTATTAAAACTTCTAATAATAGATCGATTCAAAGATTTATGAAAAAAGATATTTTATAAACTGTTGAAGTCCCTATGGTCCAAGGTACCAATTATGCTTATGGATGAATGATTTCTCTACTCAGAATCCTTCAAAAATATTGTGAATTCAATTAAATGCCTTGCAAATATTTTTGTAACACCATGCTGGTTAAAATGAAGGTGGCAGTTATGTGATTTGAATACCATACTTTTGTTGGTTCTTAGAGGGGTGTTTTTGTGAAAATTTTCCCTTTGCTCCATTTTAGTAACTGTTGAAAACATGCTTTCATTTGGTTAATTTTTAAAAACTTAAGCAGAGATAAATGAAACTTTATTTGGTAAGGAAAACTTTTTTATTTTTCAAATCAGAATTGCTAGGTAACTAATTTGTGAATTAAAAATCACTTGGATTTGTCTGAATGTACATTGCTCAGTTTAATTTAAAAATGAAAATCAATTTGATATAATTCCCTAACTAGTGGATTGGATGTTAAAAAAAATCTGTAAAGTTAGAAAAATTAATCTGCTATTCACACTGAGAAGAGCACACTTCACACTTTTCTAGAACCTTGGAAGGAAATGATATGGCTAATTAGGGATGTTAAGCTAACTATATATTACTGTTTTTTAATCAACTCTTATTTCTTGTACAGAACAATATGCAGGAAAATTTTAGAGTTATTTCCCCTACTTTATGCCATCATCAATTTTAGCATGTAATTTTCTTCTTATTTTACAGGGGATATATTAAAATATAGAAGTATACATGTAAATTTAACCTATCTTCTATTTGGTAAGAGCGAGAGAGCTACAAATGGCTTATTTTCTTTCTTCAACAGTATGCATTTAGATTTACAATTTTAACTTTTTTTCATGAAAACCTCAAATTCAATTGGTGAAATTTGTGACAAAGTTTTCTTATTCAATATATCGCATACTCTTTACTCTCTTTTTGTTGACTTATGATGATTACTGAGTGACTTTAGATAACTTACTTGATATGTATAACCCTAAGACATGGCACAACCTTTGAATGTAGATAACAACGTGTCACTGAAACTTTTGCATTGCTCAGTTTTGAACTAACAACATTTAGCAGAATAAAACCAATGCTATAAGTAACTTTCTCTACCAATTTGATAATTATTTTCTTAGACCGTCTTCAAATTTGACTCTTTACCTAACTTAGTTTCATTCAATTTCTTAAAATTTTACAAAGAAGAAGCTGCTGGCTATTTACATATAATTTTTATATTTAAATTTTAAGTCACTAAACATAATACCCAAAATTATATGAACATAAGCATGAGGAATAACACTCACATAGCAGGTATATTTTTTGTTGTTCTTGATGGTAGTGTGGTGGTGTTTTGTTTTGTTTCAGTGACCATGTTTAATTGTGTATCAGTGTTATATATAGTTGAGTGTAATGGGGTTTTTTTTTGTTGCCTTTCTTTTCACTTGCTGTTAGGTAAATGTTAGTTCTCAGTAAGTCATCTCTCAGTTTCCACCTTACTCTTTTTGCACTCACAAGGTGGGTTCCCTTTGAAGGCTGAAATGCAATAGTTCTGTTTCACAAAATCAGTGTTACAAGAGAGCATATAGAGTAGACTTCTGGTTAAACAAGGTGAACTGTCAGTTTGGTTTTTTCTCAGTCAGAGGTTGGCAGTCGCTGAAGTATGGCAGCCTGTATTCTTCCATTACTTCTGTAGTTTTGCCACCCCATTCAAGATTCAGGTTACTCAAGTAACCTGAATGGTACCCCTGACTGTGGGCTCTAAGAAGTAGGAGAAAGAAATCTCACTACTTTTCCTTTTCTTCTGAGGACTGTGTTCTGGTTCAGTAACCACGCTGAACCAGCAGAGAGTGAAAGAGGGAGGCTAGCCAGCCTCTTTACCTCTTTCCTCAAAGGCCAAATGGAACTTGTGAGTAGGCAAGAGTTTTCCTTCAGACCACATATTGCCACCCCTTCCACTATGTGGTAAGGCATACAATAAGGGGTTAGGTGGTACCCATAATTAAATTGCCCTTGATTTTGTAAAAACAACATCTATCTTTATTCAGGAAAGTTGAAAATTTAAATGTACAAATTGAGTAGTGGCCCATATGCCCTAAAACTTTGGACAAAATTTATATTATGTATGAATATAAAGTAATTAGATTATTTTCCCCATGTAGTTTATGGAGTGAGTCTCATTACCTTATACACCTTATCTTAAGAGAGTTATGAAATAAATGTTTTAGAAAATCAAATTTTATAGATAACTATGGTTGTGTGACTTGAATACTATACTGATCATATGTGACAATTAAAAGTGGTCCTCTTTTTTCTGAGAAAGGCATCCTATTCAGTAATTTAGTAAAATATTTCACTAATTTCTCACTTCTGTCTTGCATTTTTTATGCCAAACTAATTTAGTAGCTGGGAAGAATAAGCAAAATTAATTTCCTAAAAAAAATACTGTTTTAACATGCAATAGTTTAGGCATCCTGTCATGCTGTTAGTGTTGTCTTACCCATATTATTTACATCTCAACCATGTATACTATTTACACTTCTACAGTTTTGCCTCCTTGTATTTTTAAGGCTTCCAGTAAATATTTACAATTTTGTCAAATATGTGTCACAAAAATAAATATGCATGTTTAAGCATTCTTGTTAGTGAGCTTTCTTCATAGGTTCTATCAGAAATGCATTGTATTCAAGAATCTTCTGCCAAATCTTCCGGTTCCTTAATGTTCAGTCAATAAACTTCTTGGACATTAAGCTGGACTCATCCAGATAACTTGATAACTATGAGATCACTTTCATTTGTCCATCAAAATATCCAAGAAAACCTGAAGTTTGGGGAACTATGAGATGTAAAATATTATTTGGAGGTTAGTTGTTATTTTGTTTCGTGATAAAGACACTGTATCTCTTTACTAAATAGAAACCTAGGCTTGATGAAGTAAGTGTTTTACTTCTCCACAACTCATCCCCTCCAGCCATATTATTCCACTGGTTAAGAGAGGGTTGCCATTCAGAATAAACTAGTAAGTACACTCCAATCTAATTCCAAAATTTCTGATAAAAGACATCCATAATAAATGTATTAATATGATTATTTATACATTCTGAATTTAGATTTTTCTTTTATTATTTTGGATTGTAAGATTTGATACAGCTATGTTTTGATGTTTATTGTCTTGGTGTGTTCCTTTAACTATTAGAACCACTTTGTAAGGTGTTAATTTTTATAATCTGTGTTCACCTATCTTTGAGAGCTCAGCAAGTGGAGAGGATACAATACGTCTGGAAGTTCCAAGATTATTCCTGAGAGTTTCAACATTACCAATGGGAATTCCAACACTACTTCTCCTGGGAAGTCCACCATTGCCTCTAGGAACTTCAAAATTACCAATGGGGACACAATCTCTGCCTCTGGGAATTCCAGAATTATCCAAAGGAACAGTAGTGTTATCCATGGGGATCCTAACATTATTCATGGAAGCCCCAATATTACTCATGGGGACTCCACCCTTGCTCCTGGGAATCCAAGCATTATCCATGGAAACCCCAACATTGCCCATGGGAACTCCAACATTAACCTTGGGGATGATGACATTATTCCTGGGAACTCTAACATTGCCCCTGGGAAGTCTGGTATTATCTCCAGGAATTCCAATTTTATCCCTCATTGCAGAAGAATTCTCAAAACTTGGATCGATAGGAAGATGTTCTCCAGAAGGTGACAAAATGGCCTTTTGCCAAGCTGCTTTGATGCTGTCACTTTCCTTTGCGTTTTCTAAAACAGAAAATCAAAAGTTTTTTTTAATGATCGAAGATTGACTTTCGTTTCAAGAAAAAAATTCTATGAGTAA
Organism: Globicephala melas; assembly: GCF_963455315.2. Classification (NCBI taxonomy): domain Eukaryota; kingdom Metazoa; phylum Chordata; class Mammalia; order Artiodactyla; family Delphinidae; genus Globicephala; species Globicephala melas. The sequence goes on from NC_083335.1 coordinate 56,704,423, forward strand.
GAATGAGAGACTAATAATTCCAAATTTTATCTCAGTCTAATTGTTTTAACAATTTAAAATTACACGGCAATAGTATCACAGTATGTAACATTTTGTTTAGCAAAATATCTTGATAAGCTGTTTTGGGTGTAAAAGATGGACAGAAAAAAATAAAAATCTGGCTAAATAGTCCCACACAATGACCAGGAATCGGGTAATGGAAAATATAAGAGGGAGTGGAAGGAGAGGAAGAGAGAGGCTAAGTAACATTGTGATGGGAGGTGGACTACAGAAGGATGTTAGCCAATGAGAAATTACAGTGGTAGGTAGCTGAAAGGCTTTTAGGAACAAAGACATTTAGTATTCAATTTTATTTCTTTTGCAGTATGAGAAATTAATGAGATTAAGAATTCAGTAGTAACATGAAATCAGAGAGGGGTAACCATGAGGATGGAAGCACATAAGTATTTGCAGGAATCTTGAGGAGGGGATTGGATGTGAGATTGAGATTGATCCAATTTTAAGATGAAGTGATCCAAGCTGATTTGGGGTTATACTTGGATTTCAGTTGTTGTTAAAGAATCTCTCAGAGTCCTAAATATGTGTAGAAAAAGAAACAAATTATATAATGGTCAGATTATGATTTCCAGACAAAGTTTAGGCTAGATTCCAGATACTGGAACTACCTTCGATAGTTTGGTGGGGCTACTTCAACGAGAGGTTTCTAACTGATGACACCATTTTCAGGAAATTATGTGGGTAGGCTACTAACATGAGTTAAATTAAAAATTCCTAATACTATATGGTATCTATAGTAGCATTGTTTATATGTTTAAATAGTTGTAATGATAAAAACAAAAATGTTACCTTATATTTAATAGCAAAGATCAATCTAGGATTTTAAAATACATTATAAATACACATAAAATACATTCTAAATACTTCTATTAATATTACTTTTAAGCAGGCACAGGCTATAATATTAATCATTCATTTGTCAATTAATATTTTCTAGCCACTGGGGTGCACACATGCAGGAGGAAATGGAGAGATTCTCATCCTCCTCCTCCCTCTCTTCTGCTGCTCCCCTTCTTCCTCTTCATCCTTCTCCTCCTCCTCTTCCTCCTCCCCATCCTTCTTCTTCTTTTTTTTTTCTTCTTCTTTAAACAGCAGGATCAGGTCCATTATCCTATTAATTTTCTAATCTAAGCCCCTATTATTTAGTTACTGGGTGATAGGTGTGCAGGGTAAAATGTTCTATTCTATTGGTTAAAAACCATGATACAATGTAATTCTCTGAAGATTACCCACCTAACTGGAAGTTGTTTTTAGAAGAGAATATTTTATTAAAATTTCTAAAGTTATAACCAGTCTGTATATTTAAGAGTTTACTTTCATATGGTTAATACTGGTATCTGATTGAATTTATACAACTTAATGTCAGACTGTAAACACCAAATATAAGGCTTAAATTATAAGATGGTATCCATTTTTTTTTTAGAATAAGCTAATGTTTTATCGAAAGAAATAGATTTCCAGGTGTTGAGTTTGAAAATAAATTCACTGATGAAAATCTATTTGTCTGGAAAATTATATGTGATTTATAAAAACAGTCACAGCAAGTTCAAAAATCTTACCTCTTGTAAGCAAATTATGATCACTTGGGAAGAAGAAGCATGTCTCCTCTGGGTTTAATGTTAACTGAGGTGCATTGACTTTTTGGCTTCTGCCATCACTGTATGGTGGCAAGCTGTGGCTGTGCTGCTTCTGGAGCTTAGGACGCTGGGGAAGCAATGGGAAAGGTCCTTGCAAAGCATGGAGATGGTGACCCCTGAGTGAGGTGGTTGTTCGATTCTCCTCTGGTGGCAGCTGGAGGTAGCAATTTCTCTTTCGTCTGTAGTAGTAGTTTGGAGTATGTGGAGTCTTTCACTGTTCAGTGGTGCCTCTAAGAGCTCTTCCCAGGAACGCTGGAAGATGGGTCTTTCTCTAAAAGGATACATGCTTCTTGCTACCTCCAGGTCATCACTTCCTGGGGACTCTGCATTTTCTGAAGATTCCAGCCACAGATTTCTTGGGCGACTGTTTTCTGAGGATGGTGAACATTTATTTATTAAAGCCTACAGGTGTATAAGCCCAGTGAATTTCAAAGTTGGAATTTCTGTATCATCTAGCTCCTCATTTCCAGGCACACCAGCAACAAGTATTGTGGTGACTTTCTCCCTTTTCTCTGGACTGGCAATTCCTGTAACTTCTAAAAGTTGAGATTCTGGTACCCTTGGAGATTTAACTGACATTTTCTCTAGGCGAAGAAGCCCTGAAGGTTTTGGTATTATAAGGATAATGCTCTCTAACTCTTTATTTACTGGGGTGGGGGAGGTGGTCAACATCACCACCTGATTTATAATCCCCAAGTCCCTCTGATGGGTACCTTCTCTGGTGTGTTGATGGGAGGCCATCGTTGATTTCTGTTGTTTTTGTCTTCTGGCCTCTTCCCAAACTCCTGGATCAATAGGACGAAAATAGATGAACTCATCAGAAACGTCTTGAGCACGTCTGTATTGGAAGGTTGGACTCGCAGAAACAATCTGAAAGAAAATTCAAGTTCAAAACATTACATAATACAATAAAAGTCCATGTGATTAAACCATTAATTTAAAAAATCAGACTATGAACTTTTTTTGCTATCCAGAAATAAATACAGTTCATTGCATTACATTAACACATTTACTACCCTTGTCTTATTTTTGACACATACTATCCTAGATCTGTAAGTCTAGACACTGTAAACATACTCAGATTACTCCAAATCTTTGAGAAATATAAGGAATCCCCTAAAGATTTTTTTTCCTTCAAGGGATACATTATTCTAGTCTAGTGTTTCCCAAAGTGTTTCCTAGCACCTTAGTCTCATCAATGGCTCCAACACACACACACACACACACACACACACACACACACACACACAGAGGATTCCATGGATAATAATAATTTAGAAAACAGTATATATTCTGTCTTACAACTTCATAATGTAGAGGAGCCTATTAAAGGCTGAGAAGTTTGTTTTATTAATATATAACTCACTGTATTAACCATGTCTTATATTTTCTGTATTCTGATGCTTTGATATCTGGGGCCTTGCTGACTCTGGAGGGACTGCCCCTTACAGGGTTAGTCAATTCCTAGAAATAGTATACAACTCATCCATAAACAAGCCTTTCATACAAAAACCAAACAATTTAGATCCCACACTCAACCACCTCTTTTATCAGGCTCTCACACTCTGGGCCACTATCTACCTACCTTAATCACCCCAGGGCCAGGTATCATATAACTAGGGACAACTCCTAGGTCCCAGAGCCTGCTAAAATTATACAAATTAGCCAATTCTAAACCTGCATACCCTGGCTTGCTTGTTTCTTCCTGTGGAAACCACAGTGAAGCCCCCATTACAAGGGTGCCCTTCTTGGAATCTGTAAGTATAACAAACTATCTTTTCAATGGCAATTATCTCCTGATCTGTTGGCCTTATCATACCTAAATAATAAACTTTCCTCCAATAAACTTTCTTTTTTCTCTTGATGACTTCCCTGTCCCACACTCCCTTCTATAAAAGCCTTCCACTTTGTACAACCCCTTTGAGTATCTGCTTGCTAGATGAGATGCTGCCTGATTCATGAATTGTTTAATACAGCCAATTAAATGTTCAAATTATTCAGTTTATTTTGTTTTTTAACAGATTTGTGGTAGCCAATTAATTAAAACAGTTGACACAGTGATCAGAGTGGTTTGGCCTCATACTGGAATGATATGTCATTAGACTCTTCTTGACTTACTGACTGGTTCTATCAGACTGCCTGGGACAGTGACTCTGCTTGCTAGCATGTTCTTGTGCTATGGCTCTGATTTCTATTCCATTTATTGGGTGTTGCCATGAGTTTCCAACCTAAATTTGGAATTCAAAAGCTGAGTCATCCCCAAGTCCTGGGCTGAGCTTAGTCAATTGCCTAGATACCTGGACAGTGCTCCTGAGGGAACTCTCTTATATAGTTTAGCTAAGCTTATGAAAGGCTCCTCTGAGGTATAACATCCCTCCAAGTATTGTGAGATGGGCCTGATTAGTCGACCAGGCAACAATGACAAGTAGTAGAGCAAATTAGTTGCTATTTTCCTATATGTTTCAGCCTGACCTGCTGGGTGGAAGGAAAGTGCTCTTCAGAGGTGCTTGTGTGTTGTGAGGGACACACAGAGTCAGTGTGAGGACATTCACCTCAGGGACCATGACATGGCACCCCAAAAAGGTGTCATTCTGGAAGTAAACTCTTGTGTTGCTGCATGCCTTGCTGCTGTTGCAATTTGTCCTCTGACCAGTAAGGCACAAGGATACTTGTCACCCTTGGATACAAGTGGCATATGCATAAAGAAAAAGGAAAAGGGGAAGGGACACTTTATTCCTGCCCCACCTAAAACCGTCAAGGAGGTTATGCAACTGATTCAATGTATAAAATGCTTTATTGAGCACTGCTGCTTACTAGCATGCCTAGGGCCTTATGCTCAAAATCCAGAGACTCAAAAATACTGGTAAGGTCACTGTTACTCTCTTGGAAGTGGATCGAAGCACCTCAGAGGTCAATTAGGACCCCTTAGAGAGGGAGGCTTTTATCTATGTACAGGTCCACTCAGGGCTACCAGAAGTTTATCTAATAAACACCAAAAGATAAAAAATTGGGGGACAGACAGAAGACAAAAGTAAAAAAAGAGAGAAGAAAAGAAAGAAATTTCATCCTCCTAGAGATAAAAGCTATTCTAAAAGATTTTGTTAAAAAAGACAATGAAAAGGGACTAATACTTCAGACAGGGGGCTAACTTTGCTATAGCTCTCTGGATTCAAATCCCAATCCCTGGGAAGTGGACTGGGAAAACCTGAAACAAGAAATGACTGCCTAGAGGCAGGCCACTGGGCCCCTTCTCTCTCTCCCTTTTTCCTGTAACCACCTAGAAAGTCTACTCTATGAGTTAATAGCCAAAGACAGAAACTATAAACTGCAGATGTAAGCAACAAGAAACCCCATTTTAAAAGAAGAATAAGAAGAAAAATAAACAGAAAACCAAAAAAAAACCCACAAAAAACAAAACCAACCTATATAAAGGCATACAAAATAAAAGGTAAATAAATAAATAATATATAAATATGTATTTTTAATATATTTTAACATTTATATATTAAATTACTTGTATGTGTGTCTATCTACCAACGTATCTAGTTATATATATGAGGGTCCATAATTTGATCCAACTGGAAACCCAAAATTTACTAAAAGGAATTATATTAAAAAATTTTAAAAACTTATGTAGAAGTATATGCTTACATAGAAGTGAAATGAATGGCAGCAATGATACAGGGGATGGGAGGCAGTTGGTTCATCTATTTTGTTATTATAAGGTACTTAACACTACCCGTGAAGTGGTATAGTGTTATTTGAAAATGGAAGTGGATTAGCTGTGAAAGTGTTGCAAAGTCTAGGGCAACCACTAAAAAAAGCTAAGAAAGAAGAGAAAAAAATCATATAAAATGCTCCATTAAAACCACAAAAGGCAGAGAAAGAAATAAGGACAAAGAACAAGGGCAACAAATAGAGAACAGTGACAAACATGGTGCATATTAACCCAACTATAACAATAATCATTTTGAACCTCAATGGTCTAGATGCACCAATTAAAAGACAGAGATTGTTAAAGTGGACCAAAAAGCAAGACCCGCATATAAGCTGTCTACAAAAAACTCACTTTAAAGACAAATATAGATTAAAAGTAAATGGTTGGAGAAAAAATACCATGCTAACACTAATTAAAAGAAAGCAGGAGTAGCTATATTAATTTCAGAGAGAACAGACTTCTAAGCAAGGAAAACTATCAGGGAAAAAGAAAGGCATTGTATAATGATAAAAGGGTCAGTTCTCTAAGAAGACAACAATCCTTAACATGCATGCACCTACCAGCAGAACATCAAACTACATGAGCCAAAAGCTGATAGAAGTGCAAGGAGAAATAGATGAATCCACTATCATAGTTGGAGACTTCAACACCCCTCAGTTAAAAATGGACAGATATAGTAGGTAGATAATCAGTAAGGACACAGTTAAACTAAATAACACCATCAATCAACTTGATATAATGGACATATATAGACTACTTCATTCAACAACAGCAGAATACACATTCTCAAACTCACATGGGGCATTCACCAAGATAGACCATATTCTGGGCCACAAGACACACCTCAACAAATTTAAAATAATAGGAATCATATAATGTTTGCTACTCTCAGACCGCAATGGAATTCAAATAAATCATACAATGTCTTCTTTCAGACCACAGTGGAATTAAACTAGAAACCAATAACAGAAAGATAACTGGAAATCCAAAGATGTGAAGATTAAACAACACAGTTCTAAATAACACATAGGTCAAAGAGGAAAAAATTTTTTGAATGAAATAAAAATGAAAATGCAACTCATCAAAAGCAGTGATTAGAGGGAAATTTATAGCATTGAATACATATATTACAAAAGAAGAAAGATCTAAAATCAATCATCTAACTTTCTACCTTAGAAAACCAGAAAAAGAAAAGCAAATTAAATTCAAAGTAAGCAGAAGAAAAGATATAAAAAGTAGAGCAGAAGTCAATGAAGAAAAGAAGAAATCAATAGATAAAATAAAGATCTTCAGAAAGATCAATAAAATCAATAAACCTCTAGCTAGACTAACTAAGAAAAAAAGAAAGAAGACACGTGTTACTAATATCAGAAATAAAAGAGGGGACATACTGCAGAGCCTATGGACATTAATAGGATAATAAAGTAATACTATAAACAGCTCTATGTCCATAAATTTGTTGACCAATATGAAATAGATTAATTCCTTGAAGGATACAATTTTCCAAAACACACTCAAAAAGAAACAAACAATCTGAAGAGGCCTATATCTATTAATTAAACTGAATCAATAGTGAATACCCCTCCCCGAAAGCACCATGTCCCAGATGGGTTCACTGATGAATTATGCCAAACATTCAAGGGAAAAGTTATACCAACACTTTACAATCTCTTTCAGAGAATAGAAGCAGAGGGAATACTCCCAAATCCATTCTATAAGGTCAGTATTACCTTAACACCAAAACCAGGCAAATAAATTAAGAAAAGAAAACTACAGACTGATATCGCTCAAGAACACAGACGTAAAAATTCTTAGCAAAATATTAGCAATCAAATCCAACAGTGTATAAAAATAATTATATACCACAACCAAGTGGGATTTATTCCAAGTGTGAAAGGCTGGTTCAACAGTCAAAACCAGTGTTTCCCAAAGTGTTTTCTAGCACCTTAGTCTCATCAATGGCTCCAACACACACACAGACATACACACACACACAGGATTCCATGGATAATAATAATTTAGAAAATAATATATATTCTGTCAGTTTGGTGGCAGCCATAATATTTGAAGCAAACTTGGTTTGTTATGTTGTTTTTAATTCTGCTCTGCATACTTGTTTGTAAGTTCTGTACCTGCTGTTTGTCAAATCTGTAAAAAATGACATGCTTAATAAGGTGATGCTAGCTCAGTGCTTTGAGATGATTTCCAATGCTATCTACCTTGACAAAATATAGACTTGCAATAAGAAATGCCTGAGAGTTCTCCCTACTACCCTTCCTTGTCACTCAAATGTGGCCTCAAGCCATTTCTGGTCCATGTACTTTCCCTCCCACGTGGGATAAGACACCCAGGAAAGGTCCTTCCTGGCACTGAGTGTTGCAGGCTACTGAATTTGGAAAAGCTGACTCTTGATCAGCGAAGGTTTCAGAGAAAGATCTTGATCAAAAGGGGGGAACTGTGAAATTAAAAAAAAAGGAAGCCTAAATTAAAATTGGAGCTAGGAAAGAGTGTAGAGGGAACTCTTACACATTACCACTCATTGTCAATTACCCCAAACAGGAAGAAGCATTAATTACAGATCCCAGTCTGAAGAGACAAACTTGCACTCCCAAACAGGACGTGCAAACTCCAACAGGAGGAAGGAAGATTTTCTTTATGACTAGCAACAAGCCCAGACAATGGAAATGCTGCAGCTCAGCCAATGAGAAGCTGTTGGCACATGAACTCTATTCTTCTCCAATAATCTTTCATTTTTCTCCTGTTGGCAACTTTCTTGTCCCACCCCCCTTTCTATAAAAGCCTTGTACTTTCTATAACTCCTCAGAGTATCTCTTTGCTTGCTATGTCAGACACTGCCCGATTCATTTAATAATGCCAATTAGATCTTCAAATTTAGTTAGTTGAATTTGTTTATTAACATGTTAATATGCAGATAAAACATTTGACAAAATGCAATAGCCATTCATGATAAAAGCTCTCAGTAACCTTGAAAACCAACAGCCTGCAGTCGCAGTGAAAACCAGGGGCCTGACAGCTACTGATGGAGGAAGAATGGGGTTGGAGCTCCTTCAAAGCCTCTTTCCCAGACAGCTGTCATTGATTGACCTGTATGATAACAATTAATCTACTTTTTGTCTGAATTTTCCTGCTCTGTCCATTTCACATAAATAGAAACATTCAATATGTTGTCTTTTGTGTCTGGCTCCTTCTGCTTAGCGTAGAGTTTTCAAGGTTCATTCATGTTATTGCACGTATTAGTGCTTCATTACTTTTTGTGGTCAAATAATATTCCAGTGTATGGCTATGTTCCATTTTGTTTATCCATACATTAATTGATGGAAATTTGGGTTGTTTCCACTCTTTGGATCTTAGGAATAATGCTGCTATAAGCATTCATGTATGAGTCCTTGGATAGACATAAATTTTCATTTCTCTTGGGTATATACCTCAGTGTAGAATTACTAGGTCATATTATAACTCTATGTTTAAACATTTGAGGAACTGCCAGACTATTTCCTCAGGTGGCTGTACCATTTTCCATTCCTGAGAAATCTTTTAAAATTGTATTTAACTTAGTTGTTCATTAACATACTTTAATATGTAACATTTTAAATAGAACCACATATTAACATTTGATTGGAACATTCTGTGGGAAAGTGTTCTAATCAAATAGGCAAGGGTCTCCTCATATTGTTATCCCATATAGAGCAAAAATGGAGGACTGAATAGATAGACATTTTTTCTCCTAAAAATATCTAATAGTAAAAGGTAAAAAATTTAGAAAAGTGTTTTTTGAGGACCTAATCTCATTTTCCAATTGATAATGCAGCATGAAATAGATAAATATTAGCCTGAAGTTTGCATGTGATGTTGTTGCTTTAGTCACTCTGGTTCTGGGTTATATTAAGCATTATTATATCATGAAAGCTAGAGAAAAAATATGAAAAATAGTAACTTTTAAAATCAAATGCTAACAAAATTTAGTGACTATTTTGAATTTTACTACAGCTTTTACTAAACTCTGTATTTTATACACTTCAAAAATCTCAGGGGAATAAATAAAATCCTACCTGCAGCTGTAAATAAGATTCTAAGATAATATTACAAATTAATATAGTATATGAATAAGAATTTTATTTCTTGAAGTTACATTCATTCAGTCCAATTTATGCTAATACTATCCTTTCAACGTTCAAAGAAAGAAAAATCTGCATGTGTTAAACGTCCACCTAACAACAGTCTTCATCATGCCAGCTAGGGCAGCAAAATGAAGGGGAAGGTAAATTATTGTCCTCTCTCTTTTGTTATTTTTCTCTATGGATTCTTCAATTCTATTTTCTGGAAATGGTATTCATATTTTCACTCTAAGGCGTTTCAATAAGAAACTGCTTTGAGACACAAATACAGTTTTAAACAATTGAAAATTTGAGTGTTCTACATTTGGCCATGGCTGACCAACTTCGAATCAGTACTTACAGTGGTTGAATGGTAGCAAGGGTTACACTGGATCACAGGAAAATCTCTTCTCAGGGCCAAAATACAGTTTGCATAAATGATAGTACCTATGCGTCTGTATTCTGTAAGAAAAGATAGAACTCTGAGTTTGAAGAGTCTACCCAAGGATATCTTGCAGATTGCCATCTTTGTGATCATTTAAAATATATGCTGTAGTTGAATAAAGAGAAGATGACAAATAAAAAGAGAAACACTTTTAACTCTTCTTTTCCTTCTAGCACATAGCAGTATACCCAGTGATGACAGTGGTTGATATTTTTAGCTAGTCTGGAAATTTTGGCTATGTGGCTAGTGCTACTGCTACATCCAGGATTTCACTAAACAGCCATATAGAGATATTCTGCATTCTGAGGTATCCAATCAACTACCAATCTTAAAATAATTGAAACTGAGGTCAACAGTGGAAATAATGGTAAGTGTAGCATGCACATATTACACTTTGCCACTCTATATTATTGTGCACATGTATGCTGTGTGTTGGTGGAATATTTCAGTAAATAATTAGCTATACAGAATAGCTCTTTTAAAGTAATTTTATTTTATTTTATTATTTTATTTTTGCGGTACGCGGACCTCTCACTGTTGTGGCCTCTCCCGTTGCGGAGCACAGGCTCCGGACGCGCAGGCTCAGCAGCCATGGCTCACGGGCCCAGCCGCTCCGCGGCATGTGGGATCCTCCTGGACCGGAGCACGAACCCGTGTCCCCTGCATCGGCAGGTGGACTCTCAACCACTGCGCCACCAGGGAAGTTCTTAGAGCAATTTTGTTATATATTTATTTATTCATACTCAGAAACATATTCCAACTCTGCAATAAAGTTGCAGCTATCTCTTTATCAGTAGATAGTGGGATCTGGTATCCCATTTATACTTGCTTTTTGATGAATATGCAAGTAAAATTTATATGTAATATTTCTGTGTAAACCTTTGCTTTACTGTCCTTTTTCCTTTATTTTCCAGATCAGTTTACATGCAAGATTTCTTTTTATTATTGGTAACAATAATGAATACTTGAGAATGTTTTACATAATAAGAACTTTATTTCCTTAGTCTCAAAATCACTTGATAAATGAATTCTTCTATCAATGGAAGTGATCAAGCGATTTTTCATTTCTTAGGAGGTACTGAGTAATCCAGGGATTATATAAATTAGGTTAACCTGGTCTTGCTTTTTACCCTTCAGGAATTTGTCATCTAGAAGAATAAAAGTAATGTGTGCAGAATTACAAAAGAGCATATAGATATACGATCCATTATATTTAAGAATGTGTAGTCTCTGATGAATAGGTCAGAAAATTGTGGTTTGAATTATGACGTGAAAGAGTAAAGAAGCAAGTGATAAGGGGTATTTCACCCATAAAATACCTGTTTCCTAATCTAACAAATCAATATCTCTCCAAAAGATTACATAATACATAGTTCATTTCTATTTCTCTGCACAATTCAGTAATTCTTGAACATATATTCAAAAGTAATCCTTTTGTATTTATTAAATGCATTATAGTGAAACTTCTGATAATCTTTAGATGATACCGTATACGGAAAGATGTTTTAATGATGAACTTATAGTTAAATCATGTTTCTGCATTTTAAAAAGTGAAGTATAGTTGTCTTACAACGTTTGAACTGCACAAATCTTTAGACCAAAGGGACTTTGAAGTTCTTACCTTCATTAGCAGCTGAATCTCCAAAGGAGGAACCATATGCTAACAGTAACATTTGTCCAACCCAGCTGAAAAAAATACCAAGGAGATAAAAAGCAACATTTAATAAGAACAGTCAATGATTATTGAATGACTATGATATGTAAGGCACTTTCTCATTTAATACTCACATCAACCATAAGAGGCAGGAACTATTATTCCCATTTAACATGAGAAAAATGAGGTTCAGAGAGGGTAAATAGTATGCCCAAATTCACACAGCTAGTAGTTGGTGGTACTCTTAATCCAGGCAGTCTAGCTCCAGGGTCCACAGTCTTCACCACTACAATATATGGCTTCAACCTGTGATTAGAAATATCTTAAAATTCAAAGGGATATATTCTGACACCAAACACTGAAGAGGTCCATAGACACAATATTTTTCTTTAGGGAGAAATTTTAAATTAATAATAGAGTAATAGTACAAACCAGAATTAAAACAAGTAGAGATCATGAGATAAGGTCAATATAAATTATGTAAGAACGTTCTTTAATCACGAGATCAAAGAAAGCTGCATCATTGATTGTTGGATACTCTCTAATCAGCTTTTCATATTACCAACGTTAGAAATCTAAGTACAAATACATATCAATCATCCTTGTTTATAGACTGGCTTTCAAGCCAAAATAGAACTGCCCTGATGGCACCTAAAGAGGCAAGATTCAGTCATAATTTCCTTATTCTAATAAATGTAAATCATACTATTAAAAATCATGGCAAACATTTTGCAAGCTAAAAGTGTTCAATTTTATATTGGATACTTTGATTTAGAAAGTACCTGTTAGTGATTTTACCAGGCAAAACCTATGTCTTTTGATACCTAGGATAGACTCTTTTCCCCAGATCAGCTCTGTTATTTTTGCTTCTGGAAATAGTAACAGAACAAAATTCACCTCTCCCTCCTGTAATCCAAATACAAATTTTAATGATTCATAATTGATTTCACTTAAATTTAGGAAGTGGTGGCTGGGGATTGACACAGAAGATGAAAGTGAACATTCTGAATTAAAAAAAACATATTAAATATTCTAACCAGAAATGGTATTACCATCCCAGAATGGCCAATTTGATTGCCTAAAATAGTCCTGCTTAGATTTTATTGTTTAGCACCAAATATTTACTATTATGTGGTTTTAATTTTATGTTGAAAATATATTTGAAGCAAAATAATAAAGGTACATAATTAGTAACTATGTATTGGATTATTATATGAAAAATCATAATATTGTGAGATCATTTTAATCTGAAGCTTCTTCCTATTACTACTGATGACCTATATATATACAATCTTTGCAAAACAAATTTTTGTTAGCTTCTTGGGAACAGACTATAATATTGAATTTCTTTGTTAGAATTCATTAAGTGGCAATGTTTCAACCCCCTACAAATATTAGATATATTCTTAGCATGCCTATTAAATCAATAATCTTTAGTGATATAGACAGAAATTCTATTCACTTTTGCAGTCACATTTCATAATGTAAATATTTTGTAAAAATCTCTGGGTGGTGTAAAAAACCCTAAAAAACAAAGATTCAAAGGTGTTTGGTTAGCAAACCATGCAATAAAGGACGTTTTCAGTCAAAACTAGGTAAAAACAGAATTCTCTCTCCCCTCTCAATTTCAAATGTTCAAAAGCCATAAGTGGCTACTAGCTACTGTATTGCATAGTATAGATATAGATTATTTCCATCATTGCAGAAAGTTGTATTAGGCAGCACTGCCTTAATATATCAGAGAAAGTGATATTTTATGTTTTAGGGGTTAGTTATCTTTGACACAGAAATCAAAGATTTTCATATATTTATTTGATTGTTTTAATAAGGAATTAAAATCTTAAGCAATTGACATTTTCATATCTTTACAAAATTATAATCTCTCCATCTGCCCTTAAAAGAATAGATTATAGCTAAGATACTAAAATTGTTATTTTTCCAAAAGAAAAATTTTTTAAAAGTCTAATTTAGAAACTAAGAATTTCTCAAGTTAAGTGAGAAATTAATGTAATTTTTAAGTTACTGTATTTAAGTAGAAATGTTTTTCTGTGTTTTTTTCTTCAAGGTCCTAGGTATGAGAAAATCTGACATTTCTTGAAAATATAACATCAGTAGCATTGCCAGCATTCAAAAAATTATTTTATATAATCATAAAAGCAGTAAGAAACTAAGCATACATTTCCCCTATTTATCTGTTATTCGTCTTCTCTTCTTGAAATGTTAAAGAATGAGCTTCTTTTTTTTAAAAAAAAATGACCATCCTTAGCCTTACTGACATTGGATAATATAATTGATTAAATTGTAAAAAGTTTAAAAATATGATAATGCTAATAATCTGCTTATTACACTGATCAGTCATTCCAGAATGTAGTACATGTTCTAAAGGAGAAATTGGATTTTTTCAATACACACAAGTATTTTTATAAAATTAATTTTTACCTTTACAACCAGTTAGAGCCAAGCAGTTAAAACTGTTGGGGAAAAATTCTCCACAGTGTTTCTACACATCTTGTGACAGCATTTATCCTGGACTATTGTTTCAAGAACGTTTGTATAGCAAACAACTTTGGAAGATAGAGGGCCCTCCAGAGCAGAGGATAGATTTGTTTCCTGAGCAGGTTAATAAAGACAACGTCTCTCCCTGGGGCAAAGTTTGATCAAATCTGCTAGAATTCCTCTTTCAAAGACTGGGGAGATCCTGGGCTTCCCTGGTGGTACAGTGGTTGAGAGTCCGCTTGCCGATGCAGGGTACACGGGTTCGTGCCCCAGTCCGGGAGGATCCCACATGCTGCGGGGCGGCTGGGTCCGTGGGCCATGGCCGCTGGGCCTGCGCGTCCGGAGCCTGTGCTCCGCAACGGGAGAGGCCACAGCAGTGAGAGGCCCACGTACCGCAAAAAAAAAAAAAAAAAAAAAAAAAAAGATTGGGGAGTTCCTAATCTTGGGGGTGCTCAGATGTGACACAAACCCACTGTAAATGCAGCACTCTTCTGGTCTGATCCACATCTCCCCCCTTGGATTTTGGGGGGCAAGGGGAACTGATGTCAGTGAAGCTCATTCTGTCTGATGGGCACTAAGTCCTTGTGTCATTCTGCCAGCCTCCATTGGCTCACGTATAGGTTTGTAAGCTGGGTAAAATCTTAGACCTTACACAGTTGTTGAGAAAACATAAGACAAATGAATACTAATAGGTATGTCCTGAGAAGCAGTCTACAATCCAGAGTGTGGGAGAGAAGGAGATTGACAACAAGGATAGGGACTGAAGGAATAAGAAGTGGAGAAGGCTGGGAACAAAACATATCATTTTATTTTGTAACAATTCCTAATCCATTTAATTTTTTGCCAGCTAAGCCTGGACCTCAAAAAAGAACATATGGGTTAATATTAATCTTGGTCAAAAACAAAACACCAGAAGACACACATTTTTCAGAATAAAATGGATACCTAACTAGCTTTGTAATCTTCAACCAGTTTTTCCTCACCATTGTCAGTTCTAAAATAATCCACATTTAAAATTTAAAATTATCCCATTTGTTGATGGAACTGTTCTGTTTCTTATCCTAAAGCCACCCACCCCCTTGTTCTTGCTTTCTCAGCCCTAAATCAATAAAGAAAGCATTTAGTTAAAACTGGTCACTTAAATATCATATGATATCACTTATATGTGGAATGTAAAAATAAATGATAGAAATGAACATATTTACAAAACAGAAATGGACTCACAGACTTAGAGAATGAACTTATGGTTACCAGGATGTAAGAGTGGAGGGAAGGGGTACTTAGGGAGTTTGGGATTAACATGTACACACTGCTATATTTAAAAAGGATAACCAACAAAGACCTACTGTATAGCACAGGGAACTCTGCTCAATGTTATGTGGCAGCCTGGATGGGAGAGGGGTCTGGGGGAGAATGGATACACGTATATGTATGGTTGAGCTGCATTGCTGTGCACCTGAATCTATCACAGCATTGTTAATCAGCTATACTCCAACATAAAATAAAAAGTTTTAAAAAAAACTGGTCTCTTGGTCTCACATTTACCCACATGCACCCCACTCCTATACTCCCTCCACTGCTGCCACCAACAGGATCCAAGAGCTGTCACTGGCCAGGGACCAATGTGCCATGAACGAGATGCCCACTGAGGGCAGGAGTCCTTTCATGGTCACCAAAATTGTTACCAAACTGAAGTTGGGTCTGCTCATCCAATGTGCAGCAAAGCCAATCTACAGACACGGGGTTGTGGTGAAGGAAAGTAGAGCAGTACAGCATTTATTGCAAGGTGCCAAACAAGGAGAATGAAGAGGTAATGATCAAAAGCCCTGAACATTCTGATGGCTTTCAGGGAAGGGTTTTTCTTTTTTTTCCCCATTCACGGATGGGTTTTTTAAACCCACTTTTATTCATTAATTTTAAGTAGTACAAATATTCCAAAAATATAAATAGACACTTAATGGCGTCCTACATTTCAAGTTTTTGAATACAACAAGTTTATCAAACTGTAAACAAGGTAGTCAGAACCCCACAGCCCAGTCACAGTGGGAAGCAGATCTCCCCCACCCTCCAAACAGTATCTTGAAGGGAGTTACGTGGCACGACATGGAACATGTAAAATCTGGATACTACAAGCAAAGAAACTCATGGGGTGCAAAGAGGAGGGTCTGCTCCAGGGGCAAGACCCACAGCAGTAAAGGAATGGGGTAGGGGGCCAGACCCCTGCCTACCTTCCACTGCTTGAAGGCAAGTATTTACCAGTACTAAAATAAAGAACAAAACTAAACAGGGAAGGGTTTTTAAAGACAGTGTGAGGGAGAGGGCCACAGAGTGCATGATCAGCACATGCACAGTTCTCTGATTGGTTGATGATGAGATAAGAGGGTAATGTTTCGGGAATCTCGCTCCTTAATCTTCTGGTTCCAACTGATCTGAGGAATACATGCTGGTGGTCAAGATGTAGTTAACTTCCTCCACTTGGCAGGGGCTTTAGTAGCTGCAAAACAACTCAAGGATATGCTTCAGGATATTATCTATAGCCCTTGAGGAGGAACTAAAAGTCCTTGACTTGGTTTTATGGCTAAACTATTATTTTCTCTTACTTGACTGTTTTCCTTTGTTTATTTTCTCACTTCCTGATTAAACTTTCTCTTTGGAACTGGGCCTAGGAAGCTAAAGTTTTTTTACCATCAAGAGATGGGGGGTTCAGGATGACAGAAGAGTAAGACGTGGAGATCACCTTCCTCACCACAAATACACCAAAAATATATCTACATGTGGAACAACCCCTACAGAACACCTAGTGAATGCTGGCAGAAGAACTCAGACCTCTCAAAAGGCAAGAAACTCCATACATACCTGGGTAGGGCAAAAGAAAAAAGAAAAAACAGAGACAAAAGAATAGGGACGGAACCTGCACCAGTGGGAGGGAGCTGTGAAGGAGGAAATGTTTCCACACACTAGGAAGCCCCTTTGCGGGCGGAGACTGCAGGTGGAAGAGGGGGAAAGCTTCAGGGCCACAGAGGAGAGCACAGCAACAGGGGTGCAGAGGCCAAAGCGGAGAGATTCCCGCAGAGAGGATTGGTGCCAGCCAGCACTGACCAGCCCGAGAGGTTTGTCTGCTCACCCGCCAGGGTGGTGGGGGCTGGGAGATGAGGCTTCGGCTTCGGAGGATGGAGGTTGGATCCCAGGGAAAGGACTGGGGTTGACCGCGTGAACACAGCCTGAAGGGGGCTACTGCACCACAGATAGCTGGGAGTGTCTCCTGGAAAATGTCTGGAGCTGCCGAAGAGTTAAGAGACTTTTTCTTGCCTCTTCGTTTCATGGTGCGTGAGGAGAGGGGATTAAGAGCACCACCTAAACGACCTCCAGAGACGGGCAGGAGCCACAGCTATCAGCGTGGATCCCAGAGATGAGCATGAGGTGCTACGGCTGCTGCTGCCGCCACCAAGAAGCCTGTGTGCAAGCACAGGTCACTATCCACACCTCCTATCCTGGGAGCTGTGCAGCCCGCCACTGCCAGGGTCCTGAGATCCAGGGACAAATTCCCCAGGAGAATGCATGGCACACTTCAGGCTGTTGCAACATCATGCCTGCCTCTGCAGCCACAGGCTCGCCCCACATTCTGTACCCCTCCCTCCCCCCCGCCTGAGTGAGCCAGAGCCCCCTAATCAGGTGCTACTTTAACCCCTTCCTGTCTGAGCAGGGAACAGACGCCCTCAGGCGACCTCCACACAAGGGCAGGGCCAAATCCAAAGATGAACCCCAGGAAATGTGTGAACAAAGAAGAGAAAGGGAAATCTCTCCAAGCAGCCACAGGAACAGCGGATTAAATCTCCACAATCAATTTGATTTACACTGCATCTGTAGAATCCCTGAATAGAAAATGAAGCATCCCAAATTGAGATGGTGGACTGTGGGAGCAAAGATATTTATATATATTATTCCTTTTTCTCTTTTAGTGAGTCTGTATGTATATGATTCTGTGTGTGATTTTGTCTCTATAGCTTTGCTTTTACCATTTGTCCTCGGGTTTTGTCTGTCTTTTATTTTTTTTTTAGTATAGTTTTTAATGCTTATTATCATTGGTGGATTTGTTTTTTGGTTTGGCTGCTCTCTTCTTTCTTTCCTTTTAATTCTTTTAAAATTTGTAATAATTATTTTTTACTTTATTTTATTTTATTTTTTTCTTTCTTTTTTTTTTCCCTTTTATTCTGAGCCATGTAGATGATAGGGTCCTGGCTCTCTGGCCGGGCATCATGCCTGTGCCTCTGAGGTGGGAGAGCTGAGTTCAGGAACTTGGCCCAACAGGGACCTCCCAGCTCCACGTAATATCAAAGGGCAAAAATGTCCCAGAGATCTCCATGTCAACGCCAAGACCCAGCTCCATTCAATGACCAGCAAGCTACAGTGCTGGACACCCTATGCCAAACAAATAGCAAGACAGGAACACAACACCACCCATTAGCAGAAAGGCTGCCTAAAATAATAATAAGGTCACAGATACCCCAAAACACACCACCGGACACAGAACTGCCCATCAGAAAGACAAGACCCAGCCTCATCCACCACAACACAGACAGAAGCTTCCTCTTCCAGGAAGCCAACACAACCCATTGAACAAACCTTAGCCACTGGGGGCAGACACCAAAAAGAACAGGAAATACGAAACTACAGGCTGCAAAAAGGAGACACCAAACACAGTAAGAAAAACAAAATGAGAAACCAGACAAACACACAGCAGATTAAGGAGCAAAGTAATAACCCACAAAGCCAAACAAATGAAGAGGAAATAAGCAGTCTACCTGAGAAAGAATTCAGAATAATGATAGTAAAGGTGATCCAAAATCTTGGAAATAGAATGGAGAAAATGCAGGAAACTTTTAACAAGAAACTAGAAGAACTATACAGCTGAAAAACAGTGATGAACAACAGAGTAGATGAAATTAAAAATTCTCTAGAAGGGATCAATAGCAGAATAACTGAGGCAGAAGAACGGATAAGTGAACTGTAAGATAAAACAGTGGAAATAACTACTGCAGAGCACAATAAAGAAAAAGAAAATGAAAAGACAGAGGACAATCTCAGAGATCTCTGGGACAACATTCAATGGAACAACATTTGAATTATAGGGGTCCCAGAAGAAGAAGGCAAAAATAAAGGGACTAAGAAAGTCTTTGAAGAGATTATAGTTGAAAATTTCCCCAATATGGGAAAGGAAATAGTTAATCAAGTCCAGGAAGCACAGAAAGTCCCATACAGGATAAATCTAAGGAGAAACACACCAAAACACATATTAAGCAAACTATCAAAAATTAAATACAAAGAAAAATATTAAAAGCAGGAAGGGAAAAACAACAAATAACATAAAAGGGAATCCCCATAAGGTTAACAGCTGATCTTTCAGCAGAAACTCTGCAAGACAGAAGGGAGGGGCAGGACATACTTAAAGTGATGAAAGGGAAAAACCTACAACCAAGATTACTCTACCCAGCAAGGATCTCATTCAGATTCAGTGGTGAAATTAAAATCTTTACATACAAGCAAAAGACAAGAGAATTCAGCATCACCAAAGCAGCTTTACAACAAATGCTAAAGGAACTTCTCTAGGCAGGAAACACAAGAGAAGGATAAAACCTACAATAACAAACCCAAAACAGTTAAGAAAATGGTAATAGGAATATACATATCGATGATTACCTTAAATGTAAATGGAATAAATGCCCCAACCAAAAGACAGAGATTGGCTGACTGGATACAAAAACAAGACCCATATATAAGCTGTCTACAAGAGACCCACTTCAGACCTACAGACACATACAGACTGAAAGTGAGGGGATGGAAAAAGATATTCCATGCAAATGGAAATCAAAAGAAAGCTGGAGGATGAGGGGAAGATGGCAGAAGAGTAAGACACGGAGATCACCTTCCTCCCCACAGATACATCAGAAATACATCTACACGTGGAGCAACTGCTGCAGAACACGTACTGAACACTGGCAGAAGACCTTAGACCTCCCAAAAGGCAAGAAACTCTGCACGTACCTGGGTAGGGCAAAAGAAAAAAGAATAAACAGAGACAAAAGGATAGGGACGGGACCTGCACTAGTGGGAGGGAGCTGTGAAAGAGGAAAGGTTTCCACACACTAGGAAGCCCCTTCAGGGGTGGAGACAGCCGGTGGCAGAAGGGGGAAGCTTTGGAGCCGCGGAGGAGAGCACAGCCACAGGGGTTCAGAAGGCAAAGTGGAGAGATTCCCGCACAGAGGACTGGTGCCGGCCAGCACTGACCAGCCCGAGAGGCTTGTCTGCTCACCGGCCGGGGCGGTGGGGGCTGGGAGCTGAGGTTCGGGCTTCAGTCGGAGCTCAGGGAGAGGACTGGGGTTGGTGGCGTGAACACAGCCTGCAGTGGGTTAGTGCACCACGGATAGCCGGGAGGGAGTCCGGGAATAACTCTAGACCTGCCGAAGAGGCAAGAGACTTTTTCTTCCCTCTTTGTTTCCTGGTGCGCGAGGAGAGGGATTAAGAGTGCTGCTTAAAGGAGCTCCAGAGACAGGCGCAAGCCGCAGCTAAAAGCGCAGACCCCAGAGACGGGCATGAGACGCTAAAGCTGCTGCTGCCACCACCAAGAAGCCTGTGTGCGAGCACAGGTCACTATCCACACCACCCTTCCGGGGAGCCTGTGCAGCCCACCATTGCCAGTGTCCCGGGATCCAGGGACCACTTCCCCGGGAGAACGCATGGCATGCCTCAGGCTGGTGCAACATCACGCCAGCCTCTGCTGCCGCAGGCTCGCCCCGCATTCCGTGTCCTTCCCTCCCCCCGACCTGAGTGAGCCAGAGTCCCCGAAGCAGCTGCTCCTTTAACCCCGTCCTGTCTGAGAGAAGAACAGATGCCCTCCAGCGACCTACACACAGAGGCGGGGCCAAATCCAAAGCTGAGACCCTGGGAGCTGTGAGAACTAAGAAGAGAAAGGGAAATCTCACCCAGCAGCCTCAGAAGAAGCGGATTAAAGATCCACAATCAACTTGATGTACCCTGTATCTGTGGAATACATGAATAGACAGCGAATCATCCCAAACTGAGGCAGTGGACTTTGAGAGCAAGATTTATGATTTTTGCCCCTTTTCCTCTTTTTGTGAGTGTGTATGTGTATGCTTCTGTGTGAGATTTTGTCTGTATAGCTTTGCTTCCACGATTTTTCCTAGGGTTCTATCCATCCGGTTTTTTTCTTAATAATTATTTTTTATTTTAATAACATTATTTTATTTTACTTTATTTTCTTTCTTTTTCTTTCTTTCTTTCTTTCTTTCTTTCTTTCTTTCTTTCTTTCTTTCTTTCTTTCTTTCTTTCTTTCTTTCCTTCCTTCCTTCCTTCCTTCCTTCCTTCCTTCCTTCCTTCCTTCCCTCCTTTAGACAACAAATCATCCCAAATTGAGGAGGTGGACTTCAAGAACAAGATTTATGATTTTTTCCCCTTTCCCTCTTTTTGTGAGTGTGTATGTGTATGCTTCTGTGTGAGATTTTTCTCTGTATAGCTTTGCTTCCAGAATTTGTCCTAGGGTTCTATCCGTCCATTTTTAAAAAAAATTTTTTTCTTAATAACTATTTTTTATTTTAATAACTTTATTATATTTTATCTTACTTTATTTTATTTTACTTTATCTTCTTTATTTCTTTTTTCCTTTCTTCCCTCCTTCCTTCCTACCTTCTTTCATTCCTCCCTCCCTCCCTCCCTGCCTCCCTCTCTCCCTCCATTCTTTCTTTCTTTCCTTCTCTCTTTCTACTTCTACTAATTCTTTCTTCCTACTTTTTCTCTCTTTTATTCTGAGCCATGTGTATGAGAGGCTCTTGGTGGTGCCAGCAGGAGTCACTGCTGTTCCTCTGCGGTGGGAGAGCCAACCTCAGGACACTGGTCCACAAGAGACCTACCAGCTCCACATAATATCAAATGGCAAAAATCTCCCAGAGACCTCCATCTTAACACCAGCACCCAGCTTCACTCAACGACCAGCAAACTACAGTGCTGGACACCCTATGCCAAACAAATAGCAAGACAGGAACACAAACCCACCTGTTAGCAGAGAGGCTACCTAAAATCATAATAAGTCCACAGACACCACAAAACACACCACCAGACATGGAACTGCCCACCAGAAAGACAAGATCCAGCCTCATCTACCAGAACAGAGGCACTACTCCCATCCACCAGGAAGCCCACACAACCCACTGAAACAACATTAGCCACTGGGGACAGACACGAAAAACAACGCGAACTATGAACCTACTGCTGGCAAAAAGGAGGCCCCAAATACAGTAAGACAAGCAAAATGAGAAGACAGAAAAACACACAGCAGATGAAGCAGCAAGATAAAAACCCACCAGACCTAATAAATGAAGAGGAAATATGCAGTCTACCTGAAAAAGAATTCAGAATAATGATAGTAAACATGATCCAAAATCTTGGAAACAGAAAAAACAAAATGAAAGAAACATTTAACAAGGAACTAGATGAACTAAAGATGAAACAAACAATGATGAACAACACAATAAATGAAAGTAAAGATACTCTAGAGGGGATCAATAGCAGAATAAATGAGTCAGAAAAACGGATAAGTGACCTGGAAGATAAAATAGTGGAAATAACTACTGCAGAGCAAAATGAAGAGAAAAGAATGAAAAGAACTGAGGACAGCCTCAGAGACTTCTGGGACAACATTAAATGCACCAACATTCGAATTATAGGGGTTCCAGAAGAAGAAGAGAAAAAGAAAGGGACTGAGAAAATATTTGAAGAGATTATAGGTGAAAACTTCCCTAATATGGGAAAGGAAATAGTTAATCAAGTCCCGGAAGCACGGAGAGTTTCACACAGGATAAATCCAAGGAGAAATACGTCAAGACACATATTAATCAAACTGTCAAAAATTAAATACAAAGAAAGCATATTAAAAGCAGCAAGGGAAAAACAACCAATAACACACAAGGGAATCCCCATAAGGTTAACAGCTGATCTCTCAGAAGAAACCCTACAAGCCAGAAGGGAGTGGCAGGACATACTGAAAGTGATGAAGGAGAAAAACCTGCAGCCAAGACTACTCTACCCAGCAAGGATCTCACTCAGATTTGATGGAGAAATTAAAATCTTTACAGACAAGCAAAAGCTGAGAGAGTTCAGCACCACCAAACCAGCTTTACAACAAATGCTAAAGGAACTTCTCTAGGCAAGAAACACAAGAGAAGGAAAAGACCTATAATAACGAACCCAAAACAATTTAGAAAATGGGAATAGGAACATACATATCGATAATTACCTTAAATGTAAATGGACTAAATGCTCCCACCAAAAGACACAGATTAGCTAAATGGATACAAAAACAAGACCCTTATATATGCTGTGTACAAGAGACCCACTTCAGACCTAGAGACACATACAGACTGAAAGTAAGGGGATGGAAAGGGATATTCCATGCAAATGGAAACCAAAAGAAATCTGGAGTAGCAATTCTCATATCACACAAAGTAGACTTTAAAATAAAGTCTATTAAAAGAGACAAAGAAGGACACTACATAATGATCAAGGGATCGATCCAAGAAGAAGATATAACAATTGTAAATATTTATGCACCCAACATAGGAGCAACTCAATATATAAGGCAAATACTAACAGCCATAAAAGGGGAAATCAACAGTAACACATTCATAGTAGGGGATTTTAAGGCCCCACTTACACCAATGGACAGATCATCCAAAAAGAATATAAATAAGGAAACACAAGCTTTAAATGATACATTAAACAAGATGGACCTAATTCATATTTATAGGACATTCCACCCAAAAACAACAGAATACACATTTTTATCAAGTGCTCAAGGAACATTCTCCAGGATAGATCATATGTTGGGTCACAAATCAAGCCTTGGTAAATTTAAGAAAATTGAAATTGTGTCAAGTATCTTTTCCAACCACAACGCTTTGAGACTACATATCAATTGCAGGAAAAGGTCTGTAAAAAATACAAACAGATGGAGGCTGAACAATACACTAATTAATAACAAATTGATCTCGGAAGAAATCAAAAAGGAAATCAAAAAATACCTAGAAACAATTGACAATGGAGACACGATGACACAAAACTTGTGGGATGCAGCAAAAGCAGTTCTAACAGGGAAGTTTATAGCAATAAAATCCTACCTTAAGAAACAGGAAACATCTCGAATAAAAAATGTAACCTTGCACCTAAAGCAACTAGAGAAAGAAGAACAAAAAAATCAGAAAATTAGCAGAGGGAAAGAAATTATAAAGATCAGATCAGAAATAAATGAAGGAAATGATAGCAAATATCAATAAAACTAAAAGCTGGTTCTTTGTGAAGATAAACAAAATTGAATAACCATTAGCCAGACTCATAAAGAAATAAAGGGAGAAGACTCAAATCAATAGAATTAGAAATGAAAAAGAAGTAACAACTGACACTGCAGAAATACAGAAGATCATGAGAGATTATTTCAAGCAACTCTATGCCAATAAAATGGACAACCTGGAAGAAATCGACAAATTCTTAGAAATGCACAAACTGCCAAGACTGAATCAGGAAGAAATAGAAAATATGAACAGACCAATCACAAGCAGTGAAATTGAAACTGTGATTAAAAATCTTCCAACAAACAAAAGCGCAGGACCAGATGGCTTCAAAGGTGAATTCTATCAAATATTTAGAGGAGAGTTAACACCTATCCTTCTCAAACTCTTCCAAAATATAGCAGAGGGAGGAACACTCCCAAACTCATCTACGAGGCCAACATCACCTTGATACCAAAACCAGACCAGGATGTAATAAAGAACGAAAACTACAGGCCAATATCACTGATGAACATATATGCAAAAATCCTCAACATAATACTAGCAAACAGAATCCAACAGCACATTAAAAGGATCATACACCATGATCAAGTGGTGTTTATTCCAGGAATGCAAGGATTCTTCAATATATGCAAATCAATCAATGTGATACACCATATTGAAAAATTGAAGGAGAAAAAACATGATCATCTAAATAGATGCAGAGAAAGCTTTCGACAAAATTCAACACCCATTTATGATGAAAACCCTGCAGAAAGTAGGCATAGAGGGAACTTTCCTCAACATAATAAAGGCCATATATGACAAACCCACAGCCAACATCATCCTCAGTTGTGAAAAGCCTGTCCACTAAGATCACTAAGTGGATCTTCCACTAAGATCAGGAACAAGACAAGGTTACCCACTCTCACCACTCCTTTACAACATAGTTTTGGAAGTTTCAGCCACAGCAATCAGAGAAGAAAAGGAAATAAAAGAAATCCAAATTGGAAAAGAAGAAGTAAAGCTGTCACTGTTTGCAGATGATATAATACTATACACAGAGAATCCTAAAGATGCTACCAGAAAACTACTAGAACTAATCAATGAATTTGGTAAAGGAGCAGGATACAAAAATAATACAGAGAAATCTCTGGCATTCCTATACACTAATGATGAAAAATCTGAAAGTGAAATCAAGAAAACACTCCCATTTAACATTGCAGCAAAAAGAATAAAATATCTAGGAATAAACCTACATAAGGAGACAAAAGACCTGTATGCAGAAAATTATAAGACACTGATGAAAGTGATTAAAGATGATACAAATAGTTGGGGAGATATACCATGTTCTTGGATTGGAAGAATCAACATTGTGAAAATGACTCTACTACCCAAAGCAATCTACATATTCAATGCAATCCCTAACAAACTACCACTGGCATTTTTCACAGAACTAGAACAAAAAATTTCAAAATTTGTATGGAAACACAAAAGACTCCAAATAGCTGAAGCAATCTTGAGAACGAAAAACTGAGCTGGAGGAATCAGGGGACCTGATTTCAGACAAAGGTACAGTAATGAAGACAGTATGGTACCGGCAGAAAAACAGAAAGATAGATCAATGGAACAGGATAGAAAGCCCAGAGATAAACCCTCGCATATATGGTCACCTTATCTTTGATAAAGGAGGCAGGAATGTACAGTGGAGAAAGGACAGCCTCTTCAATAAATGGTGCTGGGAAAACTGGGCAGCTACATGTAAAAGTATGAGATTAGATCACTCTCTAACACCATACACAAAAATAAGCTCAAAAAGGATTAAAGACCTATATGTAAGGCCAGAAAATATCAAACTCTTAGAGGAAAACATAGGCAGAACACTGTGTGACATAAATCACAGCAAGATCCTTTTTGAACCACCACCTAGAGAAATGGAAATAAAAACAAAAACAAACAAATCGGACCTAATGAAACTTAAAAGCTTCTAAACAGCAAAGGAAACCATAGATAAGACCAGAAGACAACCTTCAGAATGGGAGAAAATTTTTGCAAATGAAGCAACTGACAAAGGATTAATCTCCAAAATTTATGAGCAGCTCATGCAGCTCAATAACAAAAAAAGAAACAACCCAATCCAAAACTGGGCAGAAGACCTAAATAGACATTTCTGCAAAGAAGATATACAGACTGCCAACAAACACATGAAAGAATGCTCAACATCAGTAATCATTAGAGAAATGCAAATCAATACTACAATGAGATATCATCTCACACTGGTCAGAATAGCCATCATCAAAAAATCTAGAAACAATAAATGCTAGAGAGGGTGTGGAGAAAAGGGAACACTCTTGCAGTGCCGGTGGGAATGTGAATTGGTACAGCCACTATAGAGAACAGTATGGAGGTTCCTTAAAAAACTACAAATAGAACTACCATATGACCCAGCAATCCCACTTCTGGGCATATACCCTGAGAAAACCATAATTCAGAAAGAGTCATGTACCAAAATGTTCATTGCAGCTCTATTTACAATAGCCCATAGATGGAAACAACCTAAGTGTCCATCATCAGATGAATGAATAAAGAAGATGTGGCACTTATATACAATGGAATATTACTCAGCCATAAAAAGAAATGAAATTGAGCTATTTGTAATGAGCTGGATAGACCTAGAGTCTGTCATACAGAGTGAAGTAAGTTAGAAAGAGAAAGACAAATACTGTATGCTAACACATATATATGGAATTTAAGAAAAAAAATGTCATGAAGAACCTAGGGGTAAGACAGGAATAAAGACACAGACCTACTAGAGAATAGACTTGAGGATATGGGGAGGGGGAAGAGTGAGATGTGACAAAGCGAGAGAGAGGCATGGACATATATACACTACCAAACGTAAGGTAGGTAGCTAGTGGGAAGCAGCCGCATAGCACAGGGAGATCAGCTCGGTGCTCTGTGACCAACTGGCGGGGTGGGTTAGGGAGTGTGGGAGGGAGGGAAATGCAAGAGGGAAGAGATATGGGAATATATGTATATGTATAACTGATTCACTTTGTTATAAAGCAGAAACTAACACACCATTGTAAAGCTATTATACTCCAATAAAGATGTGGAAAAAAAAAGCTGGAGTAGCAATTCTCATATCAGACAAAATAGACATTAAAACAAAGAATATTACAAGAGACAAAGAAAGACACTACATAATGATCAAGGGATCAATCCAAGAAGAAGATATAGCAATTATCAAAATTTTTGCACCCATCATAGGAGCACCTCAATGCATAGGGCAAATACTATCAGCCATAAAAGGGGAAATTGACAGTAACACGATCATAGTAAGGTAGTTTAAATTCCCAGTTTCACCAATGGACAGGATATTCGAAATGAAAATAAGTAAGGAAACACAAGCTTTAAATGATACATTATACAAGAGGGACTTAATTGATATTTATAGGATATTCCATCCCCAAACAACAGAATACACTCCTGTCTCAAGTGCTCATGGAACATTCTCCAGGATAGATCATATCTTGGGCCACAAATCCAGCCTTGGTAAATTTAAGAAAATTGAAAACTTATCATGTATGTTTTCTGACCATAGCACTATGAGACTAGATATCAATTACAGGAAAAAAAAATCTGTAAAAATTACAAACACATGGAGGCTAAACAATACACTACTTAATAACGAAGTGATCACTGCAGAAATCAAAGAGTAAATTAAAAACTACCTAGAAACAAATGAAAATGAATACACAACGACCCAAAATCTATGGGATGCAGCTAACACATTTCTAAGAGGGAACTTTATAGTGATAAAATCCTACCTTAAGAAACAAGAAACATCTCAAATAAACAACTTAACCTTACACCTAAAGCAATTAGAGAAAGAAGAACAAAAAAAAACCCCAAAGTTAGCAGAAGGAAAGAAATCATAAAGATAAGATCAGAAATAAATGAAAAAGCAATGAGGGAAACAATAGCAAAGATCAGTAAAACTAAAAGGTGGTTCTTTGAGAAGATAAACTATATTGATAAACCATTATGCAGACTCATCAAGAAAAAAAGGAAGAAGGCTCAAATCAATAGAATTAGAAGTGAAAAGGGAGAAGTAACAACTGACACTGCAGAAATACAAGGGATCATGCAAGATTACTACAAGCAAATATATGTCAATAAAATGCACAATCTGGAAGAAATGGACAAATTCTTAGAAAAGCAAAACCTTCTGAGACTGAACCAGGAAAAAATAGAAAATGTAAACAGACCAATCACAAGCACTGAAATTGAAACTGTGATTAAAAATCTTCCAACAGGGGGGACCTTGAAGATGGCGGAAGAGTAAGACGCGGAGATCACCTTCCTTCCCACAGATACACCAGAAATACATCTACACGTGGAACAACTCCTACAGAACACCTACTGAACGCTGGCAGAAGACCTCAGACCTCCCAAAAGGCAAGAAACTCCCCATGTACCTGGGTAGGGCAAAAGAAAAAAAAGAAAAAACAGAGACAAAAGAATAGGGACGGCACCTGCACCAGTGGGAGAGAGCTGTGAAGGAGGAAAAGTTTCCACACACTAGGAAGCCCCTTCGCGGGCAGAGACTGCAGGGGGCGGAGAGGGGAGCTTCGGATCCGCGGAGTAGTGCACAGCAACGGGTGCGGAGGGCAAAGCGGGGAGATACCCGCACAGAGGATCGGTGCCGACCGGCACTCACCAGCCCGAGAGGCTTGTCTGCTCACCCGCCGGGGCGGGCGGGGCTGCGAGCTGAGGCTCTGAGGCTCCGGTTTCGGTTTCGGATGGAGCACAGGGAGAGGACTAGGGTTGGCGGCTTGAACATAGCGTGAAGGGGTTAGTGCACCACGGCTAGCCGGGAGGGAGTCCGGGGAAAGGTCTGCACCTGCCGAAGAGGCAAGAGACTTTTTCTTCCCTCTTTGTTTCCTGGTGCGTGAGGAGAGAGGTTTAAGAACGCTGCTTGAGGGAACTCCAGAGACGGGCGCGAGCCGTGGCTAAAGGCGCGAACCCCAGAGACGGGCGCGAGCCGCGGCTAAAAGCGCGGACTTCAGAGACGGGCGGGAGACGCTAAGGCTGCTGCTGCCGCCACCGAGGGGCCTGTGTGCGAGCATAGGTCACTCTCCACACCCCTCTTCCGCGGAGCCTGTGCAGCCCGCCACTGCCAGGTTCCCGGGATCCAGGGACAACTTCCCCGGGAGAACGCACAGCGCGCCTCAGGCTGGTGCAAAGTCACGCCGGCCTTTGCCGCCGCAGGCCCGCCCGCACTCCGTGTCCCTCCCTCCCCGCCCCTCCCTCCCCGCCGGACTGAGTGCGCCAGAGCCCCCGAATCAGCGGCTCTTTTAACCCCGTCCTGTCTGAGCAAAAAACAGACGCCCTCCAGCGACCTACACGCAGTGGCGGGGCCAAATCCAAGGCTGAGCCCCTGGGAGCTGTGAGAACAAAGAAGAGAAAGGGAAATCTCTCCCAGCAGCCTCAGAAGCAGCGAATTAAAGCTCCACAATCAACTTGATATACCCTGCATCTGTGGAATACCTGAATAGACAACCAATCATCCCAAATTAAGGAAGTGGACTTTAGGAGCAAGATCTATGATTTTTTTCCCTTTTCCTCTTTTTGTGAATGTGTATGTGTATGCTTCTGTGTGAGATCTTGTCTGTATAGTCTTGCTTCCACCATTTGTCCTAGGGTTCTATCCGTCCATGTTTTTTTTTTTAAATTTTTTTCTTAATAATCAATTTTAATTTTAATAACGTTATTATACTTTTCTTTCTTTCTTTCTTTCTTTCTTTCTTTCTTTCTTTCTTTCTTTCTTTCTTTCTTTCTTTCTTTCTTTCCTTCCTTCCCTCCTTTAGACAACAAATCATCCCAAATTGAGGAGGTGGTCTCTGACAGCAAGATTTATGATTTTTCCCCATTTACCTCTTTTAGTGAAGGTGTATGTGTATGCTTCTGTGTAAGATTTTGTCTGTATAGCTTTGCTTCCAACATTTGTCCTAAGGTTCTATCCGTCCCTTTTTTTTTTCTAAATAAGAATTTTTTAATTCAATAACTTTATTATACTTTATTTTATTTTTACTGTATCTTCTTTCTTTCTGTCTTTTATCATTCTTTCCCTCCTTCCTTCCTCCCTCCCTCCCTCCTTTCTTTCCTTCTTGCCTTCTTTCCTTCTTTGCTTCTTTCTTTCTTTTTTCCTTCCTTCCTTCCCTCCTTTCCTTCTTTCTTTTCTCATACTTCTACTAATTCCCTCTACTTTTTCTCCCTTTTATTCTACGCCGTGTGGATGAAAAGCTCTTGGTGCTCCAGCCAGGAGTCAGGGCTCTGCCTCTGAGGTAGAAGAGCCAACTTCAGGATACTGGTCAACAAGAGACCTCCCAGCTCCACATAATATCAAACGGCGAAAATCGCCCAGAGACCTCCATCTTAACACCAGCATCCAGCTTCACTCAACGACCAGCAAGCCACAGTGCTGGACAACCTATGCCAAACAACTAGAAAAACAGGAACACAACCCCACCCATTAGCAGAGAGGCTGCCCTAAAATCATAATAAGGCCACAGACACCCCAAAACACACCACCAGACGTGAACCTGCCCACTAGAGAGACAAGATCCAGCCTCATCCACCACAACACAGGCACTAGTCCCCTCCACCAGGAATCCTACACAACCCACTGAACCAACCTTAGCCACTGGAGACAGACATCAAAAACAGCGGGAACTACGAACTTGCAGCCTGCAAACGGAGACCCCAAACACAGTAAGATAAGCAAAATGAGAAGACAGAAAAACACACAGCAGATAAAGGAGCAAGATAAAAATGCACCAGACCTAACAAATGAAGAGGAAATAGGCAGTCTACCTGAAAAAGAATTCAGAATAATGATAGTAAGGATGATCTGAAATCTTGGAGATAGAGTGGACAAAATGCAAGAATCAGTTAACAAGGACCTAGAAGAACTAAAGTTGAAACAAGCAACAATGAACAACACAATAAATGAAATTAAAAGTACTCTAGAGGGGATCAATAGCAGAATAACTGAGGCAGAAGAATGGATAAGTGACCTGGAAGATAAAATAGTGGAAATAACTACTGCAGAGCAGAATAAAGAAAAAAGAATGAAAAGAACTGAGGACAGTCTCAGAGACCTCTGGGACAACATTAAACGCACCAACATTCGAATTATAGGGGTTCCAGAAGAAGAAGAGAAAAAGAAAGGGACTGAGAAAATATTTGAAGAGATTATAGGTGAAAACTTCCCTAATATGGGAAAGGAAATAGTTAATCAAGTCCAGGAAGCACAGAGAGTCCCATACAGGATAAATACAAGGAGAAATACGCCAAGACACATATTAATCAAACTGTCAAAAATTAAATACAAAGAAAGCATATTAAAAGCAGCAAGGGAAAAACAACCAATAACACACAAGGGAATCCCCATAAGGTTAACAGCTGATCTCTCAGAAGAAACCCTACAAGCCAGAAGGGAGTGGCAGGACATACTGAAAGTGATGAAGGAGAAAAACCTGCAGCCAAGACTACTCTACCCAGCAAGGATCTCACTCAGATTTGATGGAGAAATTAAAATCTTTACAGACAAGCAAAAGCTGAGAGAGTTCAGCACCACCAAACCAGCTTTACAACAAATGCTAAAGGAACTTCTCTAGGCAAGAAACACAAGAGAAGGAAAAGACCTATAATAACGAACCCAAAACAATTTAGAAAATGGGAATAGGAACATACATATCGATAATTACCTTAAATGTAAATGGACTAAATGCTCCCACCAAAAGACACAGATTAGCTAAATGGATACAAAAACAAGACCCTTATATATGCTGTGTACAAGAGACCCACTTCAGACCTAGAGACACATACAGACTGAAAGTAAGGGGATGGAAAAAGATATTCCATGCAAATGGAAACCAAAAGAAAGCTGGAGTAGCAATTCTCATATCAGACAAAATAGACTTTAAAATAAGGACTATTAAAAAAGACAAAGAAGGACACTACATAATGATCAAGGGATCGATCCAAGAAGAAGATATAACAATTGTAAATATTTATGCACCCAACATAGGAGCACCTCAATACATAAGGCAAATACTAACAGCCATAAAAGGGGAAATCGACAGTAACACATTCATAGTAGGGGACTTAAACACCCCACTTTCACCCATGGACAGATCATCCAAAATGAAAATAAATAAGGAAACACAAGCTTTAAATGATACATTAAACAAGATGGACTTAATTGATATTTATAGGACACTCCATCCAAAAACAACAGAATACACATTTTTCTCAAGTGCTCATGGAACATTCTCCAGGATAGATCATATCTTGGGTCACAAATCAAGCCTTGGTAAATTTAAGAAAATTAAAATTGTATCAAGTATCTTTTCTGACCACAACGCCATGAGACTAGATATTAATTACAGGAAAAGATCTGTAAAAAATACAAACACATGGAGGCTAAACAATACA
Organism: Globicephala melas; assembly: GCF_963455315.2. NCBI lineage: Eukaryota > Metazoa > Chordata > Mammalia > Artiodactyla > Delphinidae > Globicephala > Globicephala melas. The sequence goes on from NC_083335.1 coordinate 56,737,384, forward strand.
CTACTTAATAATGAAGTGATCACTGAAGAAATCAAAGAGGAAATCAAAAAATACCTAGAAACAAATGACAATGGAGACACAACGACCCAAAACTTGTGGGATGCAGCAAAAGCAGTTCTAAGGGGGAAGTTTATAGCAATACAAGCCCACCTTAAGAAGCAGGAAACATCTAGAAGAAACAACCTAAACTTGCACCTCAAGCAATTAGAGAAAGAAGAACAAAAAAACCCCAAAGCTAGCAGAAGGAAAGAAATCATAAAAGTCAGATCAGAAATAAATGAAAAAGAAATGAAGGAAACAATAGCAAAGATCAATAAAACTAAAAGCTGGTTCTTTGAGAAGATAAACAAAATAGATAAATCACTAGCCAGACTCATCAAGAAAAAAAGGGAGAAAACTCAAATCAATAGAATTAGAAATGAAAAAGGAGAGGTAACAACTGACACTGCAGAAATAAAAGAGATCATGAGAGATTACTACAAGCAACTCTATGCCAATAAAATGGACAATCTGGAAAAAATGGACAAATTCTTAGAAATGCACAACCTGCCAAGACTGAATCAGGAAGAAGAGAAAATATGAACAGACCAATCACAAGCACTGAAATTGAAACTGTGATTAAAAATCTTCCAACAAACAAAAGCCCAGGACCAGATGGCTTCACAGGCGAATTCTATCAAACATTTAGAGAAGAGCTAACACCTATCATTCTCAAACTCTTCCAAAATATAGCAGAGGGAGGAACACTCCCAAACTCCTTCTGCAAGGCCACCATCACCTTGATACCAAAACCAGACAAGGATGTCACAAAGAAAGAAAACTACAGGCCAATATCACTGATGAACATAGATGCAAAAATCCTAAACAAAATACTAGCAAACAGAATCCAACAGCACATTAAAAGGATCATACACCATGATCAAGTGGGGTTTATTCCAGGAATGCAAGGATTCTTCAATATACGCAAATCTATCAATGTGATAAACCATATTAACAAATTGAAGGAGAAAAACCATATGATCATCTGAATAGATGCAGAGAAAGCTTTTGACAAAATTCAACACCAATTTATGATTAAAAAAAACCCTGCAGAAAGTAGGCATAGAGGGAACTTTCCTCAACATAATAAAGGCCATATATGACAAGCCCACAGCAAACATCATCCTCAATGGTGAAAAACTGAAAGCATTTCCACTAAGATCAGGAACAAGACAAGGTTGCCCACTCTCACCACTCTTATTCAACATAGTTTTGGAAATTTTAGCCACAGCAATCAGAGAAGAGAAGGAAATAAAAGGAATCCAAATCGGAAAAGAAGAAGTAAAGCTGTCACTGTTTGCAGATGACATGATCCTATACATAGAGAACCCTAAAGATGCTACCAGAAAACTACTAGAGCTAATCAATGAATTTGGTAAAGTGGCAGGATACAAAATTAATGCACAGAAATCTCTGGCATTCCTATATACTAATGATGAAAAATCTGAAAGTGAAATCAAGAAAACACTCCCATTTACCATTGCAACAAAAAGAATAAAATATCTAGGAATAAACCTACCTAAGGAGACAAAAGACCTGTATGCAGAAAATTATAAGACACTGATGAAAGAAATTAAAGATGATACAAATAGTTGGAGAGATATACCATGTTCTTGGATTGGAAGAATCAACATTGTGAAAATGACTCTACTACCCAAAGCAATCTATAGATTCAATGCAATCCCTATCAAACTACCACTGGCATTTTTCACAGAACTAGAACAAAAAATTTTGCAATTTGTATGGAAACACAAAAGACCCCGAATAGCCAAAGCAATCTTGAGAACGAGAAAAGGAGCTGGAGGAGTCAGGCTCCCTGACTTCAGACTATACTACAAAGCTACAGTTATCAAGACGGTATGGTACTGGCACAAAAAAAGCAAGATAGATCAATGGAACAGGATAGAAAGCCCAGAGATAAACCCATGCACATATAGACACCTTATCTTTGATAAAGGTGGCAGGAATGTACAGTGGAGAAAGGACAGCCTCTTCAATAAGTGGTGCTGGGAAAACTGGACAGGTACATGTAAAAGTATGAGATTAGATCACTCCCTAACACCATACACAAAAATAAGCTCAAAATGGATTAAAGACCTAAATATAAGGCCAGAAACTCTCAAACTCTTAGAGGAAAACATAGGCAGAACACTCTATGACATAAATCACAGCAAGATCCTTTCTGACCCACCTCCTAGAGTAATGGAAATAAAAACAAAAATAAACAAATGAGACCTAATGAAACTTCAAAGCTTTTGCACAGCAAAGGAAACCATAAACAAGACCAAAAGACAACCCTCAGAATGGGAGAAAATATTTGCAAATGAAGCAACTGACAAAAGATTAATCTCCAAAATTTACAAGCAGCACATGCAGCTCAATAACAAAAAAACAAACAACCCAATCCAAAAATGGGCAGAGGACCTAAATAGACATTTCTCCAAAGAAGATATACAGACTGCCAACAAACACATGAAAGAATGCTCAACATCATTAATCATTAGAGAAATGCAAATCAAAACTACAATGAGATATCATCTCACACCAGTCAAAGTGGCCATCATCAAAAAATCTAGAAACAGTAAATGCTGGAGAGGGTGTGGAGAAAAGGGAACACTCTTGCACTGCTGGTGGGAATGTGAATTGGTACAGCCACTATGGAGAACAGTATGGAGGTTCCTTGAAAAACTACAAATAGAACTACCATATGACCCAGCAATCCCACTACTGGGCATATACCCTGAGAAAACCGAAATTCAAAAAGAGTCATGTACCAAAATGTTCATTGCAGCTCTATTTACAATAGCCCGGAGATGGAAACAACCTAAGTGCCCATCATCGGATGAATGGATAAAGAAGATGTGGCACATATATACAATGGAATATTACTCAGCCATAAAAAGAAACGAAATTGAGCTATTTGTAATGAGGTGGATAGACCTAGAGTCTGTCATACAGAGTGAAGTAAGTCAGAAAGAAAAAGACAAATACCGTATGCTAACACATATATATGGAATTTAAGAAAAAAAATGTCATGAAGAACGTAGAGGTAAGGCAGGAATAAAGACGCAGACCTCCTAGAGAACGGACTTGAGGTTATGGGGAGGGGGAAGGGTGAGCTGTGACAGGGCGAGAGAGAGTCATGGACATATACACACTAACAAACGTAGTAAGGTAGATAGCTAGTGGGAAGCAGCCGCATGGCACAGGGATATTGGCTCGGTGCTTTGTGACAGCCTGGAGGGGTGGGATAGGGAGGGTGGGAGGGAGGGAGACGCCAGAGGGAAGACATATGGGAACATAAGTTTATGTATGACTGATTCACTTTGTTATAAAGCAGAAACTAACACACCATTGTAAAGCAATTATACCCCGATAAAGATGTTAAAAAAAAATTAAAAAGTAAAAAAAAAAAAAAAAAAATCTTCCAACAAAGAAAAGCCCAGGACCAGATGGCTTCACAGGCGAATTCTATCAAATATTTAGAGAAGAGCTAACACCTATACTTCTCAATCTCTTCCAAAATATAGCAGAGGGAGGAACACTCCCAAACTCATTCTATGAGGCCACCATCACTCTGATACCAAAACCAGACAAAGATATCACAAAGAAAGAAAACTACAGGGCAATATCACTGATGAAGATAGATTCAAAAATCTTAAAGAAAATACTAGTAAACAGAATCCAACAGCACATTAAAACGATCATACACCATGATGAAGTGGGGTTTATCCCAGGAATGCAAGGATTCTTGAGTATATTCAAATGAGTCAATGTGATACACCATATTAACAAATTGAAGGATGAAAACCATATGATAATTTCAATAGATGCAGAAAATGCTTTCGACAAAATTCAACACAATTTATAATAAAAATCCTCCAGAAATTTGGCATAGAGTGAAGTTTCCTCAACATAGTAAAGGGCATATATGACAAACCCACAGCCAACATCGTTCTCAATGGTGAAAAACTGAAAACTTTTCCTGTAAGGTCAGGAACAAGACAAGGTTGTACACTCTCACCACTATTTTTCAACATAGTTCTGGAAGTTTTAGCCAGCAATCAGAGAAGAAAAAGAAATAAAAGGAATCCATATCGGAAAAGAAGAGGTAAAGCTGTCACTGTTTGCAGATGACCTGATACTATACATAAAGAATCCTAAAGATGCTACCAGAAAACTACTAGAGCTTATCAATGAATTTGGTAAAATAGCAGGATACAAAATTAATTCACAGAAATCTCTTGCATTCCTATACACTAATGATGAAAAATCTGAAAGTTAAATTAAGGAAACACTCCCATTTACCATTGCCACAAAAAGAATAAAGTATCTAGGAATGAACCTATCTAAGGAGACAAAAGACCTGTATGCAGAAAACTGTAAGACACTGTTGAAAGAAATTAAAGATGATACAAATAGTTGAGAGATACACCATATTCTTGGATTTGAAGAATCAACACTGTGTAGCTTCAAAACAAATTTGTGAGTCCTGTCTATGCTCTGAGACAAATGAGACAGATAACAGTCCCACAGCGAGCCCCCAGACTAGCCAGAACTTCGGATGCATTGTCCATCCCTTTGTTCTGTCACTAGGGTGGATCCTCTATGTGGGAGGTTTCCTCTAATCCTTTCAGGTTGTTCCTTCTCTACCCTTGCCGCATTTCCTCACACACATGAGCTGACCTGTACTCTGCTGAATACTGGAGGGGGAACTTATGCTGATCTACAAGGCTTTCTCTTTGTGCAGCTATTTCCTCTCCCGTATGCTCCTTTATAAATTCTAGCCCTCTTTTTCTCCCCAGATTCTTAGCTCTGTCTCGTCATTTCAGTGAATTGTCAGGCTCTGCCTGGGTTTCTCCTTCCTGTTCTTTGGCATTGAAACATTGTTTCCAATGTCTCTGGGATTACTGTCATTTATTGCCTAATGTCCAATGTCTTGAAAAATCATTTTTCATAGGTTTTATCCAGTTTTTTTAAAAATTTCAGGCAGGAGGTAAAGTCTGGCATCTATTACTACATCTTAGTTGGAAATAGAATTTATCCCTATCCATTTTTTATATGACTGTCAAAAACACATGCCTTTGCAATTGTTAATCATATTGCCCTTGCTATAGATATAATACTGTTAGAGACAGAGGAAGTATGAACAACACTGAAACAAGATAAAATTGAAAATTTTCTATGTAGGTATAAGAAGTAGAATTTGAAACTCAGGAGAAAGGTAAGTTGTTGAAGTTTTTAAAGGGGACCATTCAATCAACGCTATTTAAGAAAAATAAAGACATAAGGATAAACTTGTTTAGAATATGTACATGCTCTTTATTTTGTATGTTTTTCTTATCAATACTTAACATTAAGAATATTGTTTTTTACACTTGATGGTGTGACTAGGATAATAAATATGAAGGTATGAGGCAGAATATACCCTGGAATAATTATTAGAAACTTTCTTACAGAAAGATATACACGTAATTTAATAAACTAAATACATAAATATAAAACAACTCCTAGATAAAGACAAACAACCAAAACTATGTGTACAGGTGCCAATAATTCTTCCACTTTGATTGGACTGATTGGTCAGGTTAGTTAACACCTAGTATATCTAAATGATTGTTCATTTAATTAGCCAATTGCTAGACTACTTTGGGTGGATATATTATCTATTTTGGTGTGTAAATAAATTGGACAATGTATTGGTAGAAATCAAAAATAATATGTTGGTTTTAAGAATAAGATACTTAGTGCATCACAAGTTTTATTTAATTCTAAAACATGAATTGTAGTGACTGTGCCTTCATATTTTCTTTGGATTAAATAACTGTAGTATTTATTCTGTAATTTTGTATCTTGAGATACTCTTCCTGCCTTTGACAATCTTTTTTTTTTTTTTTTTTTTTTGCGGTACGTGGGCCTCTCACTGTTGTGGCCTCTCCCGTTGTGGAGCACAGGCTCCGGATGCGCAGGCTCAGCAGCCATGACCCACGGGCCCAGCCGCTCCGCAGCATGTGGGATCTTCCCGGACCGGGGCACAAACCCGTATCCTCTGCATCAGCAGGCGGACTCTCAACCACTGAGCCACCAGGGAAGCCTGACACTCTTTTTTATTTTGGTTAACAAGTGAAGAAAGCAGTATAATATTTTTATATCTTGCCACATTATATCTGTTTTTTCACTTTATTGCCAATATATTTATCATCTTGTGTAAATAACCAAAAAATAAAGAAGATTAATTTATCTTGCAGTTACTTTTTTACAAGCATGTAAACATTTTCTGAGCTATTTTTGTCTGTACCACTAATCAAATAAGCTTTACTCACAGGTGAAAGTAGCTTGCACTTGTAGCTTCCAGCCTTTCTATTTTCTGTCTTACTGAGAAGAAAATAATTGACTTTCCAAACAGAAACAAGGGTATACAGACTTTCTGTAATGAGCTCATCTATCCAAATTAGTCAAATCTTAAAAGCAATTATACTTTCTAAGGTTGCTGAGTCTTTATAAGTAATGCCACTCATGGGATCAAGCATTTGCTCTGACTTGGTAATTCAGCGTGGTTTTGTTGACAATCCATGCTGACTATGTGTGCATATCTTTTCTTTTTATGTAGCTAATGGGATTGACAAACAAACCTATAACCCTGTCACCTCTATGCAGAGCATTGCCCCTTTAGTTTTAAGTTCAAATGGCCCTGTATAAATGCATTGATAATATTACTAATTTTGTATTACATAATATTTAAAGTAAAAAACACAATATTTTACATAAAATTGAAACACTACATATCACTTTATAACAGAAAAGTTTATATACGTTGAGTGGAGAATCAGGGTTATACAAAGTCTCAAGTATTCTAACAGGGATAGCCAGAACTGGGGCACAACATTTAATCCAATCAGTGTCTCAGATTTCACATCTATTAAAATGAAGAAGAGCACAATCTTTGAAAAATTTGATCCAAATATATATCAAATTTTCTTTAAGAGAAAATCATATTGGATATATTTTTAAAGTAAAATCTAATTTAGTTTATAAGCCTTTTCCTATTGTATCATAGCTTAGATCATAGAAACTGCATTAATTTAGATGATATTTTAGTCATGATCTTTTAAATTTTGTGTAGTTTTTATTCATCAATTGTTAGTTTTCAAATGCAGTCTCCTTCACTTTCAAAAGAAAACATGTAATATAAATCAATCCATTCTCAATGATTTAATTTTCATTATCCAGTTGTATATTTAAAATTGATTATGGTATTTCTATGTAGACAGAGATTTATTTTAATTGAAACAATTCTATACTTCTTTCGCTTTCCCAATGAAATTACTCATAAGAAAGGTAGCTTTTTCAGAGAATAAAAGACAGAACATAACTACATGTTTTAAACTAACCAACTTCTGAAAATTTCTAAATTACATAAAATTCCTGGAAGAAGGTTAAGAATTTTAGCTTCTTGCTTTACAATCAATAGGTCAAGTTTGGTCAAGTTTAATCAACAAAGACTTACCATAGACTACTTCTAACATTTCTCTAACTGAAAGAGAAAATAATTTTGATGGAGAGAACAAAGCAGGCATTAAGATTCTTTGTCTATTATTGTTTTGTTACTGGTTTACTCGTTATGGAATGCGTTTACTTAGGTTGTGCTTGCACTTTGAAAGTCAAGGTGAGTTCGGCATCTCTACTAATGGTCCAGGCTAAAAGCTGCTTTTACCTGAAAACATTCATATCATTTTAGTGTTGTTTAGTGCAAATATTTAAAGGTCTCAGACTCAGTTCTGTTATTCACTTTGTATGTAATGACACATTTTTCCTTTTATATGTATCATTTAAAAATTACTTAATGGATTTATCTCTTTCAGAGCACCTTGCCTCCTTCTTCATGAAGATAATAGGAAGTCAACAAGCATGATCAGCCCTAAATGTTACTGTTTATGCAAATTTGCCTGCATTCCAGTCCATCCTCAGTTCTTTTACTCTTTTTAAAAACCTAATTCCTCACACATGTTTTTGATCACATCTTCTCTTGCCTCTGATTCATCAGTCATTTCCTTTAACATTATATTTTTAATCTTCCCCAATATTGGTTCCTTCCTTTAGGTCTGTAACATATTTCCCTTTTATAAAACCACAACACTCTGCCTTTAATCCTTATTGTCTCCCAGAAACCAAATAACCTTCCTACTTTACTTCTTGATAGAACAGAACAACACATTTATTGTTTTCACATTTGCATATTTTTCAATAACTTTCCAGGGGAGTCATAGCTACACTCATCACTCAGTCTTTTTCTGGGAATATTCACATAACCTCTTTAATATTGTTAGAATTTTATTTTGTTTTATGACAACTTATTACTTAAGTGCTGTCAACAAAAAGGTTATATTTTTTTCTCAAGACAATAAGAATGTTGTTGTGCTTGGTTGTCAGAGGCATAATTAATAGGTTAGCAATAAGACAGGATTCAATTCAACATAATTAAAATTGAGAGTGAACTATATACACTCACTAAGAGAAGAACAACCATTCTTTATGGCATGTTGAATACAAATATAAGAAATTTTCTCTTTCGAGTTATAGATAATTTAATTCTTTTTAAATGTAAATTAAACATGAACATAAGAGCCTTTTATAGTCAAAGATTCATTGAAGTTAGTCAACTCACTCTGAAATAAGTAGGATGTAATTTGATATACCAATAATCCGCTGCTTTCCCTAATTGAATTAATATCTTATAGTGCATATTTTATTCACATGGGAAATTTTTGTTACAAAAGTAAAAACTGTATTGATCAAATTCTACAGGACCATGTTTGATATACAAACAGATACAATATGATTTACTTGAAAAGATGATAAGCTTTAAATTAGTGTCACAGAGCTGTTGTCAGCTTATGGACAGCAGAATGATCAAGATAAGCATAAAATAACTTTTCAATTTTATTGTTCATTCTTTTAAATTCAAGTTCTCAACTTGTATCATGCTACTTCTTCTTCTACATTCCAGAACACTGGCCTTGTTTTCGTTAATATAACTCTATTCAACTATATTAAACTTTATTAGGATTAAAAAATATAATTTTACTTTTAATAAAAAACATGATATTGCATTATCTAGACTTAGTATGGTACCTGACACAAAAATGAGGCTCAATAAATATACATATGTTGGATTAATGAATGAATAACAACTACTTACTAATTCATTTCATCTGAACACTCAGCAGCAAAGTAGAAATTCTTGATTCTTGCATGGGAGGCTTGGAAAGCACTAGAGGCAAAAAGAAAGCAGAGAAGTCAATTTTCTTTCCAACAATCAATGAAACATTTTATACTACAACCAGAAAGGGGTTACAGCAACCATATAGTACTATCTCCATTTTGTATATAAGTAAACTAAAGTCCAATGAGATGAAATGACTTGCTAAAGTTAATATGGTAGTGACAGAGACTTAATTAGGACACTGATTTTTAGTCCCGTGCTCTGAGAATGTTCTATGTTTGTTTGTTAGAGAAGATTAACAGCTCTCTTGTTTTTAAATTAAATGTCACAGTCAGCATGAAAAGGGTGAAGTATGATGGCTTAACAAAAACTGAACTATTAATCAGAATCTACATTTCTGCAGAATTATTAGGTTTCTCTTCTTCTAAATGCCAATATTTTTTGCTTGGTATGTGAACACATAATTAACATGTGTCCCTCTTTGTTCTATCAGCTTACGTCTTATTAAAAGCAAATGAAATATTTATGCCTATGAATTTGAGCTTCTGTTGCCCAATATTCTAATTACGAGATATGATATTATATATACAGGCTATCTGCATTATATATTTGTTAACAAATTATTTTTCCTGTTTTGAGAATTGTCAAATTATTTTGCTCATATTTCTAAAGGAGTCTTACTACTTGAAATTAGCACTTCAGATAATAAGAATATTAATCTTTTTTGTTTCTCTGGTGATTTGTCTTGATTTGTTTTCCTTTTTGTATCATTTTTTGACCTATAAAAGCTGTAAATCTCATGTAGTCAAACCTTTTTTTTACCTTTCCCTTTATGATTTCTTCTGACAAGCTTAGATACATCTCTACAGGTTTGAGAAGGAGTCACCTCTATTTTCTTCTAAAGTCTGGCTAGCAGGACATTTAATATATATGCTTTGATAGATAAAATAATCACAGTATTGTTTATCACTTTCTTTTGGTGCATATGTAAAACCATGGCCTATTTGAAACTATTAAAACAGGCATTGCCTTCAGGTCACTGAATGGTGATGCTCATGGAAAATCATAAGGTTCTTCTACTTCTGAGAATACTTTCAACAAATACCAGTGTTGTTTATCCAAAACACATCTTATCCTAATTATTTTTAACTTACAGCTCTATTAGGAATGTAAGATGTTGAACACAAACTTATCCAATAAGATAGATCTTCTACTTTCTCTTTGTAAAATAAGAACTAACTTTCTTCATATCATTAAATACATTTGTGACTTTGAAATCATTAATAATATTGCAGTGAAAAATTTTAAAAGTTTGTAAACAAATATAAGTTCTAGCGGTAGGCTAGAAAAAATTTATGATGCAACTTTTAGCTTCCATTTAAAAACCTTCAGATTTTAAATATAAAACTATAGCCACCACTCCATTATTTTATGGTAGATAGTTCTTCTCATTTGTTCACTCCATTCACCCTTCTTCAATAAGCATTACTGAGGTTTTCCAAATAACACTCATTAGTCTCCCCCTGCCCAAAAAAAGGGTGTAGAATGGAGTGGAAAAGGAGGTAAACACTTTTTATCAACTTTTGTTGTTTAATTCTTGCTGGATGCTTTCAGACATTTTTCTAGCACTCTGTCATTTCTGGTACAGTGTCATTTTGTGTGTATCTCTCACCTCTAACTCCTAGTTATTTTGATATGTGTGGATGATCTATTCAGTGTCCTTTAAAGACTGAGAACTACCCCGTTCACTTTAACTTTCTTAGTAACAAGCACAGTGGTTTCCAAATAGAATGTAATTAAGAAACGTCTTTGGGTAATGAATACCCATGTTTTCTATGGTTCTGGGAAAAATTTGAAATATTCTAGATTTTATTTCTATAAATGTGAACGTTGCAACAGATTAAAATACATTTTTTAGAAAGGCAATGTATTGATGCTTATTTTCAGAATGTGATTATTATCTATGCTATTGGATAATTAATTATAAAATGTTTTTCCTTTCCTCCATATTACTAAAAGCAAATTAAGTATCTAAAACATATAATTATATTTCTCTATCAGAGGTATCTTGAATCTGTCAAAAAAAAATTCTTTAACATATATGAATGCTGATACGTATTAGATTTGATCTGCACAGCCCCAAACAATTTAAAAAGTTAAACAATGAGTCAAAAATCTTTTTGTTAATAAGTAGACAAAAAGATTCCTGTTGTTTATCTATTGATTTCAACTTAAAAAGTAAAATAAATTCTGTTCAGTTAATTTGTGATCAGGAATAGATATAAATATCCAAGTTTCTGTTCATTTCACTACATGTTTAATGTCAAAAGTTTAAAATTCAAGTTAATTTTCAATTTATGAATATATGGATTCACAAGGATTTATATATATGTGTATCTCTGTCTCTCTCTCAATCATTTGAGCGGTAGTGATATACTTTAGAGGTGATTGGAAGAATCAATATTGTGAAAAAGACTCTACTGTCCAAAGCAATCTACACATTCAATGCAATCCCTATCAAAATACCACTGGCATTTTTCACAGAACTAGAACAAAAAAATTCACAATTTGTATAGAAACACAAAATACCCCAAATAGCCAAAGCAATCTTGAGAACGAAAAATGGAGCTGGAGGAATCAGGCTCCCTGACTTCAGATTATACTACAAAGCTACAATAATCAAGACAGTATGGTACTGGCACAAAAACAGAAAGATAGATCAATGGAACAGGAGAGAAAGCCCAGAGATAAACCCACACACATATGGTCACCTTATCTTTGATAAAGGAGGAAGGAATGTACAGTGGAGAAAGGACAACCTCTTCAATAAGTGCTGTTGGGAAAACTGGACAGGTACATGTAAAAGTATGAGATTAGAACAGTCCCTAACACCACACACAAAAATAAGCTCAAAAAGGATTAAAGACCTAAATGTAAGGCCAGAAACTATCAAACTTTTAGGGGAAAACATAGGCAGAACACTCTATGAAATAAATCACAGCATGATCCTTTTTGACCCACCTCATAGAGAAATGGAAATAAAAACAATAATAAACAAATGGGACCTAATGAAACTTCAAAGCTTTTGCACAACAAAGGAAACCATAAACAAGACCAAAAGACAACCCTCAGAATGGGAGAAAATATTTGCAAATGAAGCAACTGACAAAGGATTAATCTCCAAAATTTACAAGCAGCTCATGCAGCTCAACAACAAAAAAACAAACAACCCAATCCAAAACTGGGCAGAAGACCTAAATAGACATTTCTCCAAAGAAGATATACAGACTGCCAACAAACACATGAAAGAATGCTCAACATCATTAATCATTAGAGAAATGCAAATCTAAGCTACAATGAGATATCATCTCACACCAGTCAGAATGTCCATCATCAAAAAATCTAGAAACAATAAATGCTGGAGAGGGTGTGGAGAAAAGGGAACACTCTTGCAGTGCCGGTGGGAATGTGAATTGGTACAGCCACTATGGAGAACAGTATGGAGGTTCCTTAAAAAACTACAAATAGAACTACCATATGACCCAGCAATCCCACTTCTGGGCATATACCCTGAGAAAACCATAATTCAAAAATAGTCATGTACCAAAATGTTCATTGTAGCTCTATTTACAATAGCCCGGAGATGGAAACAACCTAAGTGCCCATCATCGAATGAATGGATAAAGAAGATGTGGCACATATATACAATGGTATATTACTCAGCCATAAAAAGAAACGAAATTGAGCTATTTGTAATGAGGTCGATGGACCTAGAGTCTGTCATACAGAGTGAAGTCAAAAAGAGAAAGACAAATACCATATGCTAACACATATATATGGAATTTAAGAAAAAAAATGTCATGAAGAACCTAGGGGTAAGACAGGAATAAAGACACAGACCTAATAGAAAATGGACTTGAGGATATGGGGAGGGGGAAGGGTAAGCTGTGACAAAATGAGAGAGTGGCATGGACATATATACACTTCCAAACGTAAAATAGATAGCTAGCGGGAAGCAGCCGCATAGCACAGGGAAATCAGCTTGGTGCTTTGTGACCACCTAGAAAGGTGGGATATGTAGGGTGGGAGGGAGGGAGACACAAGAGGGAAGAGATGTGGGAGCATATGTATATGTATAACTGATTTACTTTGCTATAAAGCAGAAACTAACACACCATTGTAAAGCAATTATACTCCAATAAAGATGTAAAACAAAATAATTAAAATGCGACCTAATATAAAAAACTAATCATTTATTTGAAGATCGTACCTCATTTAAGTCACTGAAATAATTTTCCTTTATGATCAATGGTAGTTATACATGAATGCAATGTCCAATGTCCTGTCTTCCACTTTCACACTAAAGATTCACGCACTTAAATGTCATTAGATGTAACAAATTTTCTTTGGAAATGCTCCATTTATCAATGAATGCATTTCATTTTTTCAGACTTCTTAAAAACAACTTTTTTTCTTTTTTGCGGTACGCGGGCCTCTCACTGTTGTGGCCTCTCCCATTGTGGAGCACAGGCTCCAGACGCGCAGGCTCAGCGGCCATGGCTCACGGGCCCAGCCGCTCCACGGCCTGTGGGATCTTCCTGGACTGGGGCACGAACCCGTGTCCCCTGCATCGGCAGGCAGACTCTCAACCACTGTGCCATAAGGGAAGCCCAGGTGTCATTCTTGATTCCTCCCTTGCACTTGTCATCCACTTCCAGGTCACCAGACAGTCTGGTTGGTCCAATATCCAAAATCACCTTAATGAGAGCTTCCCTGGTGGCACAGTGTTTGAGAGTCCACCTGCTGATGCAGGGGACACGGGTTCATGCCCCAGTCCAGGAAGATCCCACAGGCCATGGAGCGGCTGGACCCGTGAGCCATGGCCACTGAGCCTGCGTGTCCGGAGTCTGTGCTCCGCAACAGGAAAGGCCACAACAGTGAGAGGCCAGCATACTGCAAAAAAAAAAAAAAAAAAAAAAAAAAAAAAAAAAAGAAAAAAGAAAAAAACAACTTTTTTATGAAAATTGAGTTTCTTTTTGGTCACTCAAAAACTGATCTTATACATAATTCCTAAAGCAATTATTTATTTTTTTTTTGTAAAATACAACATTGCTTATGTTCATCTCCCTAGTAACTTAAGCCCTGGCTGATTCTTTTGTGGGTATTGCTTGCAAGGCACTTAAAGGGGCTGAGAATTTCCTGATACACCCTTTTACAAGAACAACCATTTATATAACTGCTCTGTTCCCACAGTTGCTCCCCATTGTAGCAATAAAAGAGTGTGCTAACACTACTTTATTTATTAGGACTTTACTCTCAATATATTATGACTTTCCAGTTAATTCAATGCTTTTCAATACATATACATTCGATGAATGGACACTACTTGCCAGGCACGATCCTACTAGGCCCTGATGGAACACTTCTAACAGTGCTTTTCCATAAAACAAGGATGTTGGACCTATCAGGAAAATTTCTTCTGGCATTTAATTTTTTATGAATCTATAGGTACACACAGTAGGTTAAGTTCAAGTTCCTTGAAGGGAGGACATAATTTTTCTTTTACTAGCAATAGATACTTGTATTTAAAATTTTCCTGTAGCATGATGTGGAGTTAAGAGTTCAAGATTTAGAATTAACCAGATGGGCTTAAATACAGACTCTGCCAGTTACTAGCTGAATGACTGTGGACAAGTTAACTTAACCTCTCAGTCTTTTTATTTGTCAAACTAGGATAGTGCCCCACAGTGAGCATTAAATGAAATAGTGTATGGAAGTTGGGAGGAGCTTCAAGATGGCAGAAGAGTAAGAAGTGGAGATAAACTTCCTCCCAAAAAATACATCAGAAATACATCTACATGTGGAACAACTCCTAGAGAACACCTACTGAACGCTGGCAGAAAACCTCAGACCTCCCAAAAGGCAAGAAACTCCCCACGTACCTGGGTAGGGCAAAAGAAGAAAGAATAAACAGAGACAAAAGAATAGGGACGGGACCTGAGCCAATGGGAGGGAGCTGTGAAGGAGGAAAGGTTTCCACAAACTAGGAAGCCCCTTCACGGGCGGATACTGTGGGTGGCGGAGGGGGGAGCTTCAGAGCCATGGAGGATAGCGCAGCAACAGGTGTGCAGAGGGCAAAGTGGAGAGGCCCCTACACAGAGGATCGGTGCCGACCAACACTCACCAGCCCAAAAGGCTTGTCTGCTCACCCACTGGGACGGGTGGGTGCTGGGAGTTGAGGCTCGGGCTTCGGTCAGATCCCAGGGAGAGGACTGGGGTTGGCTGTGTGAACACAGCCTGAAGGGGGCTAGTGTGCCACTGCTAGCTGGGAGGGAGTCCGGAGAGAAGTCTGGAGCTGCCGAAGAGACAAGAGACTTTTTCTTGTCTCTTTGCTTCCTGGTGGACGAGTAGAGGGGATTAAGAACACTGCTTAAAGGAGCTCCAGAGACGGGCGCGAGCTGCGACTATCAGCACGGACCCCAGATACGGGCATGGGATGCTAAGGCTGCTGCTGCAGCTACCAAGAAGCCTGTGTGCAAGCACAGGTCACTATCCACACCTCCCCTCCCAGGAGCCTGTGCAGCCCACCACTACCAGGGTCCCGTGATCCAGTGACAACTTCCCAGGGAGAATGCATGGCACGCCTCAGGGTGGTGCAATGTCACGCTGGCCTCTGCTACCGCAGGCTCGCCCCGCATCCGTACCCCTCCCTCCCCGCTAGCCTGAGTGAGCCAGAGCCCCTGAATCAGCTGCTCTTTTAACCCCTTCTTGTCTGAGCAAAGAACAGAGGCCCTAAGGTGACCTACATGCAGAGGTGGGTCCACATCCAAAGCTGAACACTGGGAACTGTGCGAACAAAGAAGAGAAAGGGAAATTCCACCCAGCAGCCTCAGGAGCAGCGGATTAAATCTCCACAATCAACTTGATGTGCCTGCATCTGTGGAATACCTGAACAAACAATGAATCATACCAAATTGTAGAGGTAGACTTTGGGAGCAACAATTTATATATATTTCCCCCTTTTTCTATTTTTGTGAGTGTGTATGTGTATGCTTCTGTGTGATTTTGTCAGTATACCTTTGCTTTTACCATTTATCCTAGGGTTCTGTCTGTCCATTTTTTATATTTTTACTTAAAAAAAATTTCTTTTCCTTGTTTTATTTATTTTTTCTTTTTGGGGTACGGTACGTGGGCCTCTCACTGTTGTGGCCTCTCCCATTGTGGAGCACAGGCTCCAGACATGCAGGCTCCAGATGCACAGGCCCAGTGGCCATGGCTCAAGGGCCCAGCCGCTCTGCGCAAGGTGGGATCTTCCCAGACCGGGACATGAAACCATGTCCCCTGCATCGGCAGGCAGACTCCCAACCACTGTGCCACCAGGGAAGCCCCCAAAAATTGTCTTTTTCTTAAAAATTATTTTTTATTTTAATAACTTTATTTATTTTATCTTCTTCTTTCTTTCTTTCCTTTTCTTCTCACTTTTATTCTGAGCCATATGGAGGACAGGCTCTTGGTGCTCCAGCCAGGCATCAGGGTTGTGCCACTGAGGTGGGAGAGCCAAGTTCAGGACATTGGTCCTCAAGAGACCTCGCAGCTCCACATAATATCAAGCAGAGAAAATCTCCCAGAGATATCCATCTCAACGCCAAGATGCAGCTCAACTTAATGACCAGCAAGCTACAGCAGAGGACTCCCTATGCCAAACAGCTAGCAAGACAGGAACACAACCCCATCCACTAGCACAGAGGCTGCCTAAAAGCATAATAAGGCCACAGATATGCCAAAACATACCACCAGATGTGGATCTGACCACCAGGAAGACAAGATCCAGCCTCATCCACCAGAACACAGGCACCATTCCCCTCCACCAGGAAGCCAACACAAACCACCGAACCAACCTTAACCACAGGGGGCAGGCACCAAAAACAACAGAAACTATGACCTGCATCCTGTGAAAAGGAGACCCTAAACACAGTACGTTAAGCAAAATGAGAAGGCAGAAAAACACACAGCAGATGAAGGAGAAAGGCAAAACCTACCAGACCTAACAATTGAAGAGGAAATAGACAGTGTACCTGAAATAGGATTCAGAAAAACAATAGTAAAGATGGTCCAAAATCTTGGAAATAGAATGGAGAAAATACAAGAAACATTTAACAAGGACCTAGAATAACTAAAAAGCAAACAAAGAGAGATGAACAACAAAATACATGAAATTAAAAATTCTCTAGAATGGACCAATAGCAGAATAACTGAGGCAGAAGAACGGATAAGTGACCTGGAAGATAAAATAGTGGAAATAACTACTGCAGAGCAGAATAAAGGAAAAAGAATGAAAAGAATTGAGGACAGTTACAGAGACCTCTGGGAAAATATTAAATGCACAAACATTCGAATTATAAGGGTCCCAGAAGAAGACGAGAAAAACAAAAGGACTGAGAAAATATTTGAAGAGATTATAGTTGAAAACTTCCCTAATGTGGGAAAGGAAATAGTTAATCAAGTCCAGGAAGCACAGAGAGTCCCATACTGGATAAATCCAAGAAGAAACATGCCAAGACACATATTAATCAAACTATCAAAAATTAAATACAAAGAATAAACATTAAAAGCTGCAAGGGAAAAACAAGTAACACATAAGGGAATCCCCATAAGGGTAACAGCTGAACTTTCAGCAAAAACTCTGCAAGCCAAATGGGAGTGGCAGGACAAATTTAGAGTGATGAAAGAGAAAAACCTACAACTAAGATTACTCTACCCAGCAAGAATCTCATTCAGATTTGATGGAGAAATTAAAAGCTTTATAGACAAGGAAAAGCTAAGAGAATTCAGCACCACAAAACCAGCTTTACAACAAATGCTAAAGGAACTTCTCTAGGCAGAAAAAACAAGAGAAGGAAAACACCTACAATAATAAACCCAAAACAGTTAAGAAAATGGTAATAGGAACATACATATCGATAATTACCTTAAATGTAAATGGATTAAATGCTCCAACCAAAAGACACAGACTGGCTGAATGGATACAAAAACAAGACCTGTATATATGCTGTCTATAAGAGACACACTTCAGAGCTAGGTACACATACAGACTGAAAGTGAGGGGATGGAAATAGGTATTCCATGCAAATGGAAATCAAAAGAAAGCTGGAGTACCAATTCTCATGTCAGAAAAAATAGACATTAAAACAAAGAATATTAGAAGAGACAAAGAAGGATACTACATAATGATCAAGGTATTAATCCAAGAAGAAAATTTAACAATTGTAATTATTTATGCACCCAACTAGGAGAACCTCAATATATAAGGCAAACACTAACAGCCATAAAAGGGGAAATCGACAGTAACACAATCATAGTAGGGGATTTTAACATCCCACTTTCACCAATGGACAGATTATCCAAAATGAAAATTAATAAGGAAACACAAGCTTTAAATGATACATTAAACAATATGGAATTAATTGATATTACAGGACATTCCATCCAAAAACAGCAGAATACACATTCTTTTCAAGTGCTCGAGGAACATTTTCCAGGGTCGCTCATATCTTGGGCCACAAATCAAGCCTTAGTAAATTTAAGAAAATTGAAATCGTATCAAGTATGTTTTCCGACCACAACACTATGAGACTAGATTTCAATTACAGGAAGAGCCCTGTAAGAAATATAAACACATGAGGATTAAACAAAACAGTACATAATAACCAAGAGATCACTGAAGAAATCAAAGAGGAAATAAAAAAATACCTAGAAACAAATGACTTTGAAAACATGGTGACCCAAAACCTATGGGATGCAGCAAAAGCAGTTCTAAGAGGGAAGTTTATAGCTATACAAGCCTAACTTAATAAACAAGAAACATCTCAATTAAGCAACCTAACCTTACACCTAAAGCCATTAGAGAAAAAAGAACAAAAAAACCCTCAAGGTTAGCAGAAGGGAAGAAATCATAAAGATCCAATCAGAAATAAATGAAAAGAAAATGAAGGAAACGGTAGCAAAGATCAAGAAAACTAAAAGCTGGTTCCTTGAGAAGGTAAACAAAATTGATAAACCATTAGCCAAACTTATCAAAAAAAAAGAGAAAACTCAAATCAACAGAATTAGAAATGAAAAAGGAGAGGTAACAACTGACACTGCAGAAATAGAAAGGATCATAAGAGATTACTACAAGAATCTCTATGCCAATAAAATGGACAACCTGGAAGAAATGGACAAATTCCTAGAAATGCACAGCCTTCTGAGACTGAATCAGGAAGAAATAGAAAATATGAACAGACCAATCACAAGCACTGAAATAGAAACTGTGATTAAAAATTTTCCAACAAACAGAAGCCCAGGACCAGATGGCGTCACAGGCAAATTCTATCAAACATTTAGAGAAGAGCTAACACCTATCCTTCTCAAACTCTTCCAAAATATAGCAGAGGGAGGAACACTCCCAAACTCAGTCTATGAGGCCACCATCACCTTGATACCAAAACCAGACAAGGATGTCACAAAGAACGAAAACTACAGGCCAATATCACTGATGAACATAGATGCAAATATCCTCAACAAAATACTAGCAAACAGAATCCAACAACACATTAAAAGGATCATACACTGTGATCAAGTGGGGTTTATTGCTGTAATGCAAGCATTCTTCAATATACGCAGATCAATCAACGTGATACACCACATTAACAAATTGAAGGAGAAAAAACATATGATCATCTCAATAGATGCAGATAAAGCTTTTGATGAAATTCAACAGTGATTTATGATAAAAACCCTGCAGAAAGTAGGCATAGAAGGAACTTTTCTCAACTTCATAAAGGCCATATATGACAAACCCACAGCCAACACCGTCCTCAATGGTGAAAAACAGAAAACATTTCCACTAAGATCAGGAACAAGACAAGGTTGCCCACTCTCACCACTATTATTCAACATAGTTTTGGAAGTTTTAGCCACAGCAATCAGAGAACAAAAAAAGAAATAAAAGGAATCCAAATCAGAAAAGAAGAAGTAAAGCTGTCACTGTTTGCAGATGACATGATACTATACATAGAGAATCCTAAAGATGCTACCAGAAAACTACTACAGCTAATCAATGAATTTGGTAAAGTAGCAGGATACAGAAATGTCTGGCATTCCTATACACGAATGATGAAAAATCTGAAAGTGAAGTTAAGGAAACACTCCCATTTGCCATTACCACAAAAAGAACATAAAATCTAGGAATAAACCTACCTATGGAGACAAAAGATCTGTATGGAGAAAATTATAAGGCACTGATGAAAGAAATTAAGGTGATACAAATAGATGGAGAGATATACCACATTCTTGGGTTGGAAGAATCAACATTGTGAAAATGACTCTACTACCCAAAGCAATCTACAGATTCAATGCAATCCCTATCAAACTACCACTGGCATTTTTCACAGAACTAGAACAAAAAATTTCAGTATTTGTATGGCAACACAAAGGACCCCAAATAGCATAAGCAATCTTGAAAAAGAAAAACGGAGCTGGGACAATCAGGCTTCCTGACTTCAGACTATACTACAAAGCTACAGTAATCAAGACGGTATGGTACTGTCACAAAAACAGAAAGATAGATTAATGGAACAGGATAGAAAGCCCAGAGATAAACCCACGAGCATATGGTCACCTTATCTTTGATAAAAGAGGCAAGAATATACAGTCGAGAAAAGGCAGCCTCTTCAATAAGTGGTGCTGGGACAACTGGACAGGTACATGTAAATGAGTGAAATTAGAACACCCCCTAACCCCATACACAAAAATAAACGCAAAATGGATTACAGACGTAAACAGAAGACCAGACACCATCAAACTCTTAGAGGAAAACATAGGCAGAATACTCTATGACATAAATCAGAGCAAAATCCTTTTTGGCCCACCTCCTAGAGAAATGGAAATAAAAACACAAACAAACAAATGGGACCTATTGAAACTTAAAAGCCTTTGTACACCAAAGGAAACCATAAACAAGATGAAAAGACAACCCTTAGAATGGGAGAAAATATTTGCAAATGAAGCAACTGACAAAGAATTAATCTCCAAAACATACAAGCAACCTATGCAGCTCAATATTAACAAGCAAACAACCCAATTCAAAAATGTGCAGAAGACCTAAATAGATATTTCTCTAAAGAAGATATACATATTACCAACAAACGTATGAAGGAATGCTCAACATTGTTAATCAATAGAGAAATGTAAATCAAAACTACAATGAGATATCATCTCACCCTGGTCAGAATGGCCATCATCAAAATATCTGCAAACAGTAAATTCTGAAGAGGGTGTGGCGAAAAGCGAACCCTCTTGCACCTTTGGTTGGAATGAAAATTGATACAGCCAGTATGTCTAACAGTATGGAAGTTCTTTAAAAAACTGAAAATAGAACTACCATACGACCCAGCAATACCCCTACTGTGCATATACCCTGAGGAAACCAGAATTGAAAAAGAGTCATGTACCAAAATGTTCATTTCAGCTCTATTTACAATAGCCAGGGCATGGAAGCAACCTAAGTGTACATCAACATATGAATGGATAAAGAAGTTTTTGTATATATATACAATGGAATATTACTCAGCCATAAAAAGGAACGAAACTGAGTTATTTGTACTGAGGTGGATGGACTTAGAGTCTGTCATACAGAGTGAAGTAAGTCAGAAAGAGAAAAACAAATACTGTATGCTAACATATATATGGAATATAAAAAAAAATAAAGAAAAAAGTGGTCAGAAGAACCTAGGGACAAGAAAGGAATAAGGATTCAGGCCTACTAGTTAATGGAATTGAGGATATGGGGAGGGGGAAGGGTAAGCTGTGCCAAAGTGAGAGAGTGGCATGGACATGTATACACTACCAAACATAAAATAGCTAGTGGGAAGCAGCCACATAGCACAGGGAGATCGGTGCTTTGTGACCACCTAGATGGGTGGGATAGGGAGTGTGGGAGGGAGGGAGATGCAAGAGGGATGAGATATGGGGACATATGTATATGTATAACTGACTCACTTTGTTATAAAGCAGAAACTAACACACCATTGTAAAGCAATTATACTCCAATAAAGATGTTAAAAAAATTAAGATGTTAGGGGGATGGCAGTATAGAACTAGGAGATGTTTAAAGAAGTATATATAACTTACTGAATGCTATACTTTCTCTGTTATGTTAGTCAGGCTTCTTTTATTGCTTATCTTTTTCATCACATTTCAGAACAGATATAATGAAACTTGAGTGGTCCAGGGAAGATAAATAAATCCAAGCAAAATTATAGAAAAATAGATTCCATGAAGAAAGTTTAAAGAAATTGGTGTAGTTAAGTGGTAGAGAGACTGATGTAATTCATTATTATAATGTAGAACTTTTAAAATTATACGAAAAGACAATTGAACAATTGAGAAGAGAATTTTAAAGGAGTGCATTTAAATCAAAGCAAGAGAGCTTAACTTATCTATAACTTGAAACATATGATCAGGACTGTCTACTGAGAAAGGTGGTATAGTTTCCACCTTTTGATATCTTAGCCTCTCTCTTGGAGATTTTAAGTATTCAAGCCTGGAGTAAGAAGTAGAAACAAAATTTTCTCTTATGGAGATTTCCAACTATAAAATTGCATACCTTTTTTAGTGTCGACTTAAAAAAGTGTGTCCAGACAGTACTTATCTGCACGTTGGTCATTGCTGTGGAAGAGAGTATAACTTTTCCACATCTGGCCTGTGATGTAAAGGAGTGATTTATCAAACAGTGACAAGTCACTTGCCATTAAGGTAGTTCACTAAATGATAAAAAGAATAAATGGTCGTATGAATCACATCTCAGAAATTTCATGTACATTAATTAAAAGCTCCTTGGACTGGAAAGTTTTGGTTCCATTCCTAAGAATAAAAGGTGGCTTCTAGTTCTGTGAAAAATGCCAGTGGTAGTTTGATAGGGATTGCATTGAATCTGTAGATTGCTTTGGGTAGTAGAGTCATTTTCACAATGTTGATTCTTCCAATCCAAGAACATTGTATATCTCTCCATCTATTTTCTTATAATTTTATAATTATAAAAAATCTTATAATTTTCTGCATACAGGTCTTTTGTCTCCTTAGGTAGGTTTATTCCTAGATATTTTATTCTTTATGTTGCAATGGTAAATGGGAGTGTTTTCTTAATTTCAATTTCAGATTTTTCATCATGTGTGTATAGGAATGCCAGAGATTTCTGGGCATTAATTTTGTATCCTGCTACTTTACCAAATTCATTGATTAGCTGTAGTAGTTTTCTGGTAGCATCTTTAGGATTCTCTATGTATAGTATCATGTCATCTGCAAACAGTGACAGCTTTACTTCTTCTTTTCTGATTTGGATTCCTTTTATTTCTTTTTCTTCTCTGATTGCTGTGGCTAAAACTTCCAAAACTATGTTGAATAGTAGTGGTGAGAGTGGGCAACCTTGTCTTGTTCCTGATCGTAGTGGAAATGGTTTCAGTTTTTCACCATTGAGATCGATGTTGGCCGTGGGTTTGTCATATATGGTCTTTATTATGTTGAGGAAAGTTCCCTCTATGCCTACTTTCTGCAGGGTTTTTTCATAAATGGGTGTTGAATTTTGTCTGTTTACAATAGCCAGGAGATGGAAGCAACCTAAGTGTCCATCATCGGATGAATGGATAAAGAAGATGTGGTACATATATACAATGGAATATTACTCAGTCATAAAAAGAAAAGAAAATGAGTTATTTGTAGTGAGGTGGATGGACCTAGAGTCTGTCATACAGAGTAAAATTAATCAGAAAAAGAAAAACAAATACCGTATGCTAACACATATATATGGAATCTAAGAGAAAAAAAAAAGGTGGCTTCTGCCATCTAGTGAATACCATCAGATTGTTTCTTTTTTAAGTATTTCTTACCTACTCTTTGGTTTTTGAAAACAAAATTCAAATCATTCTCAGGATTTGGTAAATTACTTGCAGTACTATATTTGTTTATATTGATCAGAACTATATCTTTCCTTTTAAATCAGACTTTCTGTGTATTTGGTCACTCCACAGAGAAAGAACAAATCCCCCACCCTCCACCTTTGAATTTAGTTCTAATGTCAAGATTGATAACACCACAGAAATACACACCAGGAGAATATGTAAAGGTTTATTATTTGCATAATGAGATTTTCTGGGGCGATCAGGACAAGCACCCTACACGGATCCAAAAAATAGCTTGAGAGAGAAGGGAAAAGAGACTGGCTTGTCTTTTCTGGTGGTTAGAAGCTGAGGTTGAGATGAAGAAGGGAAAGATGAGAGTAGGGTTTGCAAGCTGTCAGCATCCATATATCATAAATGGAGTCAGACTCTTTATTGCCCTTCCTAAAGTATATCTTGTCCTATTCAACTGTATTCAAATATATAAGAGGAAAATAGAACTACATAATTTACATGGTCAATACCAATAGATGAGGTCTTTGCAAATATCCCCTAAGTGTATTGTTCATGTGATCCACACAAACACAGATAGTGATGACTACTTACCCTACTTGTATCCTCCAACTTTGACTTGCTTCCCTTCCTTTTTATTGCCATCAATAAGGTTAAGTGAGAATATGTAGCTAAAAACATATAAACTCATTCTTCCTATGCTAGACTTATGTATATTCTAATACTAGAGTTTAGAAATCATTTGCAGTGGAAAATATCTCTCTTGCCCCAATTACTATAGGAAACTCAAAACTCTAAATCAGATTCAAC